>NC_139143.1:147317219-148575975 GCF_964270905.1 Leucopleurus acutus
CATCCTCTCTCCAAATTATTGTTTTCTAAGACTGTGCACAATGGTGTGCTAGTAAATGTCTAACTGACTACCTCAAAAAAAAAACCCCACCAGATTTGTAGCATTTGCTGATTTCTGTGGTGTAAATACTCCCACCATGGCCAATTTAAAACTACCAACAAGTTGTCACTAAACACAGAGATGAGAAGAAATGCACAGTAGCACATTTTTAGAATGCCATACAGATATAGCAAACGTAAATAACCTCAAGAGCATAGTTAATAGTGAAATGTAATACAATGTTAGGAAGTGGTGAGTCTTTTTGAGTATTTATGACCTTTTTCAAAATAATTTACTTAATTTTAAGTTAACGTAATTCCATTTTAATAATGATTGTGTTTATCAGCTGGCTCACAACATTCCTAAAAATTTAACAACTGGCTCTCGTGAGATGGTAAGAGCCAGCTCCAGCACCCCACTTACTATGCAGCTTAATAGACCCATATATGTCCCAGATGGAATCCAACTATGCTAAACTGAGTCTTTAGTTAGACCAAGAGGAGAAAGCAAAGTTGAATCTTACTAAGTGACTCTCAACTCTCTCCCCCAGCTCTGCAAAACAATTGAGGGTCATACTAAGAGCTTCAGTGTGGCAATATTTCAAGTTAGCTGACTGAAGACCCACTTCTGACCACCTCTCCCTTGTCTACCTCCACTATAAAGGCTGAAAAAGCTAAGTACTCATTTTCTCAACTCCAGTGAGGCTGCGTTGCCAATGAGACATGAAAATGCTGGAGGGTAGAGAGTGGTCTGAAAAAGATTTTTGCTTTCCTAATGAAAGGACTAGATAGGTCTTTTACTCTTCCTTCCTGTCTCAGATATGAATACGATGTCTGGAGCTGCAGTAGCCATTTTGGAACCATGAAGCAATACGCATGAGGCAAAGGCCAAGAGAACTGAAGAGCTACCGGCTGTGGATTTATTGGGCTCCCAGACTAAAACCAAACCAGCAGGCTCCATCAGACTTAATGTTATGTGAGGGAAAAAGCTCCTATTTCTTAAGCTCTTAGGAGTTTTCTGTTATTTATAGCCCAAACCATTCCTAGCCCATACAGATAGGAATTTCATCTGTTTTGGCTTCTACCACCCTAAAAGCTGGAAATAGAATAAGAAGAAAGGCAACTGATATGCCAAGCATGGTGCTGGGTGTTTTTCACACTTCATTCTCTTTAAGTTTCACAACAACACTATGAGAGATGACATTTATAAATGTGTGTAATTTATCATGGTTAGTCACACTTTAAAGGAAGTATGTTTTAAAGGAAGATTTGACAGAGCTGTGGTTAACAGAGCTGTGGTTATATGGAACTTGAAAAATTAATTTCAGTGTAAATTTGCAAAGGTTTGAACACATATTCTTCTTCAGTAAATTAAAAGTACATCATACAAATATTTCCTTTGGATTAATTAGACACAAGCTGCCTACTGACAGACATAGCATAGCATCCATAACTACCTTTTGCCAAGTGACTAAGGGCATTTGATTTGGTTGATAAACAGTGGGACCACTTTTCCTTTTATCAAAGCTGGCCTGGGTTTCAAGGAAATTTAGAAAAGATCTATCCCCCTGGTGGCATCTGTTAATGAGGAGGAGGAAGTGGTGCTTTCTGTGGAGTGGGCTGGTCCTCTCTTAGGCAGGCCAGAGGAGTGTTTCCCAGGGACCTAGAACTCTCCCGGTGGGAGTCAGGAGGGAAATGGAGGTGAGCACTGCATTTCCAGGGCTCTGTCAATCAGTCAACAAGGAGTTAGAAGTCCTGTGCCTTTAAAATATATGGAAGGTAGAGGCTTCCTTGGCATGAGTCAGGAGCACTGAGAAATTGCAGAGGGTGCCAAGGGAGAAAAATGAGGGTGGAGTGACAGAAGCCACATCAGAAATTATATAAACAGCAAGGGATGTATTCCATCTCAAGGAATGGAATTCCTGTTACTCAGTCATTCTTCAGGCATTCAGAGGAGAGAGGTATTTACTGAGTGTCTCCTATGAGCTAGGTCCTGGGGATGGAGCAGTGAATTATTAAGCAGACGTAGGTTCTGCTCTCATGGGGTTTACAGTCTGGTGGAAAAAACAAACAGTTAAAACAAGTTATAATAAAGTGGGAGTAGTGTAAGTGAATGCTATTATTTATATTCATGCTCTTCCCTTTAAGGTGTGATTATGTGGTGACATGGAATGAAGAAAGAGCACTGGACAAGAGCACCTGGTGAACCCTGTTTTGTTCAGTTATAGAACTTAATCAGTTGTGTGTCCTTTAGTAAATCCCTTTACCCTCTCCATCTTTCTTTTTCTTTCAAATGAGGTCAAATTAGATGGTTATGATTCTATTATTTACACTAAACATAGCAGCAGTAACTTCTAACAATCATTCCCACCCTGCTTGTGATTGCCTCATTTAACAAGTACCATTTATTTGTTTATAGATGTGCCCCAAAGTTTGCTCCAAGGAACACACTATTTCCTGTGCCTTTCCTCTCTCTACATGGCTCTGACTTGGGCTTCCTGGGCCCTCCTTGCTAATACTGAAGGACCAACACCTGAGGTTGGTCATACCAACATTCTACAGCAAGCCTCTGTCTTTTGAACTGGTTCTTCTAGATAAGTACATTTCAAAGCAGTAATTCTTAACTCAAAGTCTTGAGTACGTTGGAAAACAAAGGATGAGCTTACAGGAGTCCATGAACACCTTTAAAATGCATGCAAAAAATGCAGGCAACGTGTGTGTGTGTGTGTGTGTGTGTGTGTGTGTGTGTGTGTGTGTGTGTGAGTATTTTGGAGGGAAATGTTCACAGGGTTCTTGAGATCTTCAAAGGTGCCCATAATCCTAAAAGAATTTGGAGCACTGGCTCTGGAGGTTATGATCAAGACATGATCTCACCAACATCTGGACACCCATTGTTCTTGTAACTTTCACCACTAATTCTACAGGGTTGTGCATCTTTTCTATCAGATTATTCCTTTCTTAAGAGTGAAGATTATATCTTATTGAAACAACGAAGTGTACAGGGAAAAAAATATATATATATATATGGAGAGAGAGAGAGAGTTTGGAGTCAGACAGACCTGGGTTCAAATCCCAGTTCCGCCACTTATTGGCTATGTGACCTGAGACAGGTTACTTAACTTTCAGACTATTTTTTTTTCTGAGTTCCTTTCGGGTCTTCTGGAAATGTATCTTCCTTGTCTATAGGAGAGGGCAGGAGACTCAGTCTAAACCAATCACAGTACCTATTTTCCTAGCCATAGAGGTGGACAGCAGAGGGGCACAGGACCCTCACCCACCAAATAGAGTCCCTCTCCAGGATCTTGCTTAGTGGTACTGGCAGGGGAAAAATCCTTTCCTATCTGGCTGCAGAGAAGTTGGGGCAGGAACCTAAGCTGTGTACAGCCATGTCTCTATTCTCATGAGGACATCTGTCAGTAAAGTGAATGAACAGACTTGGCAAACAGCAAGAAGCAGAGGTAGGAGAGAAAGAACCTTGCGAGTTTCAATATTCCAAGCTTCTCAGTTACATGAACCAATAAACCCCACTCTGCATTTAAGCAAGTTTGAGTTCAGTCTGTCACATGCAACTAGAATCTTGAGCCCATCGGTAAGTAGGGGTAATAATACCTGTTCCTGAGGTGTTGTGAAGATAAAATAACATGTAGCTAAGAACTAAGCAATAAGCTTTCACCCTGCTTGTGACTGCTCCATTTCAACAGGTACCATTTATTTATTCTTCAATGTGTTCAAAGGAGCACCAGTTACACAGGCTATTTCTAGGTTTTCTCTGAGTTAAAAAAAAAATAATGAAATAAGTTGAGAAATGCTTGATTAAACAAAATTCTTTCCTCCCATGAGACTTTCCAGGGTCTTCAAATTTGCCTTATGAATTCCCAACTGGGCAAAGGAATATGACCACAGGACCCTGTGTCAAGGAGCATCTGTGAAGACATTTTGGAAACTGCTATCTGTGTGGCTAATTCACTGGGTTGCTGTGGCGAACACAGCTTCAGTGAGAGAGTGACTGTCGTCATCGATTCCTTTTCCACCTGAGCAAAAGTCCACGAGGTTTTCACCTCAATTCTGACAATTATTAGCTGTGGGACTTGGAAAAGTCACTTCAGTTCTCTGAGTCTCAGCTTCTTCATCTGTAAGGTGATGATGTTAGACTCCATGACCTTTTAGAACCATCTAACTGTATAATTCTCTGCTTGTGGGATTATAAAAGGTTCTGGGAGATCGGACGTAGAGAGTCTGGACACTCTGGGCCTGTGAAGGCCAGGAAAGGCCTAGGCTGTTGCGTGGAGAATGGGAGGGCAGCTGGTGCACTGCAGTCACGGTTCACGGCAGTCACTGGAACCACTTCCATTTTTTGGAGAGTTTCTTCCAACATTCTAGCATAACAATCTCTGGATTATCTCAACTTTTTAAAAACTGAGGTCTCTAGTGGCACTAGATTCTTCTACCTTTAATATTTGGATGGAACAAAAGTAGAGACTCATAAAATAAAAGGTTAATTAATGTAACTAAATGTTTGCCCTGTGGATCCTCAAAGGCCAAGAAAACCTAACAGAAAGAACTGATGGAGAGTGAAGACCATACAACTTAGAACTCTGCACTCCTGAACAACAACTTTGTATTCTTCACTTAACTTATTCAAATTTAACCAAGACAGCTGTCAACCGAATTCTCTTCTCTTCCGCTCTCCTCAAACTAACCAACAGGAAACCTTCTTAGGGGTGCTTAGTAAGTAAATGAAATGACAATGGAGGAAACCTTTTGAAAACTGCAAATGCTCCACAAAGATATCATTTTTATTATTATTCATAACATTTAAAGTATGATTTTGGCTTTACCACAGACATGACTTCAGGCAAGTAATTCATCAGCTCCACCCTCCACATAAAACAGATGCGGTAATAGATGGGAAAGATTAGCTAGAAATGATTGTGGACGCCTTTGAAAACTGAGGGTCATTGCAATACTTTCTAATTAATAGTAACCATACAATGTGAAGTTATAAATAGATCTGCATCGGAGCAGAACCCAGAGGGCTCTGCTACTTTTTCACTTGTTGCCATTTTGATTTAGTCCATTAGTTCCACTAGCCTATAATTAGCGTAACACCCTGGAAAATTAATCCAGACTGATGAGTCAACATCAGGGAAATGAAACAGACTTCTAAATCATGTTGAAATTAAGCTGAAGCCTGACAGCCAGGTCCTCCTGGTTTCAGAAGAAATAAAAGCCTCAAACCTTGGGTTTTCAACTACAGATATGGGAGTCCATTTTTCTCTTTTCAACAACTGAGTTTCAACATTACTAACAAGGTAAACATATTCTTTATTCAAATTTTTAATCACTCAGAGAATTGCGAGCTGTTACATTATAACTGCATATTCTTCAGAAAATATAATTAAGATAAACTGCCCAATTTCTATCTCCTGGCAAAGATTCTGGAGTCGGCCTGAACAAGAGGGTTCTGAAAGTCTGAGATGGCAGAGGAAGTCTTTTACTGAAAACTGTGAGATGGCTGAAATCTGAACCCATGGACAGAGGGATCCAACATGCAGGAAGGGGTGTTGAATAATACTATAGTCAAGAGGCCACCGGCAGATTAGCCACCATATGGAAGGCTGGAGTACAGAACCAGCTACCCAGGAGCAGAGAGATGAAAATGAGGAACAGTGGAATAAAAATGGGAGTGTGTGCTTGGGGTGCTTCTGCCTGAACAAGCTTTGTTTTCTTGAGCTGCCATGTGGTGTCATGTATAGGTGAGTATGATGAGCTAAAGGCCAGGAACTAGGTCATCAGAGAAATAAATGCGTCCTTTCATCTTTCTCTTTTTGTAAAATCTTTTCACTTTCCAAATTAAATAGCTCCATTCTCCTTTCCGTGTAAATGCCTATCAGCTTTAACTGTTTTATTTCCAGTTGTATGCATGTGATATGATTGGGAAAGTCTGCAATCTTTCCTAATTAAATGTCAATTCATCTAAAGCCTAAGTTATCATCTTCCCTTCTGGTTGAATCCTGACTTCAGATCATCCAGTCTTAAAATCTAGGAGTCTTTCCTTTTCCTTGATCATCAAATCCAATTGCCAAATCCTTCTGCATACTTCTTTTCAGTCTCACCCCACAGCTGTTTATTTGATCTTTTATGTTCAATACACTAATGCCAGTTTAATCTTCTTAAAGTACATCTTCAATCATGTCATTCCCAGACTCAAAACATTTAATGGCTGCTCACTGCCTAACAAATTCAGGAAAACTCCTCAGTTTGGCAGTCAAAACCTTGGCCTTATCTCCCGTCTCCCATTCACTCCACAATCTGATAGCATGCATTTCCTTAGGTTGTGGACTTCTGGATTCTTAGTTCATCTACGACAAGTGAAAAGCCTCCCAAAGTGGAGGTAGGGGAATCAGTTTGCATGTACAGGGGATAGATCTGCCCATTAGTCATGGGGTCTCAGGAAAACCCATAGCTGCTGCTGGAAAAATAACCAAAAGCTAAGTTGGACTGCCATCAGGTCAGTTGTATCATCTTCTGAAGTGATGAAAGACACCACATTAACTTTCATTTATTTATTTAAATTATTTTATTTTATTTATTTATTTTTGGCTGCGTTGGGTCTTCGTTGCTGTGCGCGGTCTTTCTCTAATTGCAGTGAGCGGGGGCTACTCTTTGTTGCGGTGCGCAGGCTTCTCATTGCAGTGGCTTCTCTTGTTGTGGAGCAAGGGCTCTAGGGTGCACGGGCTTCAGTAGTTGTGGCGCGTGGTCTCAGTAGTTGTGGCGCACGGGCTTAGTTGCTCTGCAGCATGTGGGATCTCCCTGGACCAGAGCTCAAACCCGTGATCCCTGCATTGGCAGGCGGATTCCTAACCACTGCGCCACCAGGGAAGCCCCCACAGTAACTTTTAAATGACTCCCCATTTGGCAATATGCTTTCTTTATTAAAGGGTGGGAGGAGGCTTGAACTTAAAATTATGTTTTCCTCTTCCTTTTTCTAGATTTCTCCGTTTTTTCATACTGATTTTTTTTTTTTTTTTTTGCAGTAAATAATCAGACTCTAGATTCCTCTAAAAGTAATTGCTCTCTTTCCCCAACATTATCACTGTGTTGTTTTGGGTTTTTTTTTGCGGTATGCGGGCCTCTCACTGCTGTGGCCTCTCCCATTGCGGAGCACAGGCTCCGGACACACAGGCTCATAGGCCATGGCTCTCACAGCCGCTCCGCGGCATGTGGGATCTTCCCGGACTGGGGTATGAACCCGTGTCCCCTACATCGGCAGGCAGACTCTCAACCACTGCACCACCAGGGAAGCCCATCACTGTGTTTTTAAGCAAAATATTAGCAAACTAAATCCAGTAACATATATAAAGTAGTATCACCATGATAAAGTGGGCACTATCCCAGAATGCAAGATTGGTTTAACATCTGAAAATCAAAGCAATGCACCAGATTAATAGAATAAAAAACAAAACCACATAATTATGTCAGTATGCAAAGAAAAAGCATTTGACAAAATCTAACACCCTTTCATGATAAACACTCAACAAACTAGAAATAGAAGGAAACTATCTCAACATAAATAAAAGCTATATATGAAAAAGCCAGAGCAAACATCATTCTTAATGGTGAAAGACTGCATGCTTTCCTCCTAAGATCAGGAAAAAGACAAGGATGGCTGCTATTGCCACCTCTATTCAACACCGACCATACTGAAGGTTCTAGCCAGGGCAATTAGGCAAGGAAAATTTTAAAAAGGCATCCAGATTGGAAAGAAAGAAACAAAACTCTCTCTATTCACAGAAAACATGATCTTGTGTATAGAAAATCCTAAGATATACACTAGGAAACTATTAGAATTAGTAAACAAATTCAGCAAGTTTGTATGTTACAAGAGCAATACGTATAATTCAATTGTATTTCTATACATTTCCATTCAAATAATCCAAGTATGAAATTAATAAAACAACCTCATTTACAGTAGCATCAAAAAGAGTAAAATATTTAGATATAAATCTAGCAAAAGGAGTACAAGACTTGTACTCTGAAAAACAGAAAACAGTGCTGAAAGAATTAAAGAAGATCTAAACAAATGGAAAGACATCCCATGTTCATGGATTGAAAGACTTAATGTTGTTAAGATGGTAATACTCCCCAAATTTGTCTACAGATTCAGTGCACTCCCTATCAGGATTCCAGCTGACTTTCTTGTAGAAATTGACAAACTGATTCTAAAATTAATATATGATTGCAGGGAACCCAGAATGGCCAAAACAATCTTGAAAAAGAACCAAGTTGAAGAATTCACACTTGATTTTAAAACTTACTAAAAAGGAACAGTAATCAAGAGAGTGTGGTATAGGCATAAGGACAGACATATATCTCAATGGAATAGAAATGAGATTCCAGAAATAAACCCATGTGTCTATGTTTAATTGATGTTTGACAGGGATGCAAGACCATTCAATGTGGAAAGAATGGTCTTTTCAACAAAGAGAAGCCAAACTAGATAGCCAAATGCAAAAGAATGAAATTGGTCCTTTACCTCACACCATATACAAAGATTAACTCAAAATGAATCAAACACCTAAATGTAAGAGCTAAACATATAAAATTCTTAGAAGAAAATATCGATGAAAAACTTCATGACATTGGATTTGGCAATGATTTCTTGGATATGAGACCAAAAGCACAGCCACAAAAGGAAAAAAAAAGATAAATTGGACTTCATCAAAATTTAAAACTTTTGTGCTTCAAAGGACACTGCCAAAAAATGAAAAGACAAACACAGAATGGGAGAAAATATCTGCAAATCATACATCTGGTAAAGGATTTGGATCTAGAATATAAAAGAACACTTGCAACTTAATAATAAAAAGACAATCCAATTCAAAAAGGAGCAGAGGACTTGAATAGACCTTTCTCCAAAGAAGATATACAAATTACCAATAAGCCATGAATAGATGCTCAATATCACTGGTCATCAGGGAAATGCAAACCAAAACCATGTGATACCACTTCACGCCCACTAGGATGGCTATAATCAAAAAGTCAGTTTTATAACAATTAGTAGAGAAAATGTGGAGAAATCAGACCCTCATACACTGCTGGTGAGAATGTAAATTGGTTAGGCTATTTTGGAAAAAATTTGGCAATTCCTCAAAAAATTAAACAGAGCTAACATTTGACCCAGCAATTCTGCTCTTAGATATATACCCAAGAGAAAGGAAAACATATGACCACACAAAAACTTTTACATAAGTGGTTATAGAAGCATTATTCATAATACCCTAACATTCAAATGCCCATCACGAAGGGATAAACAAAATGTGGTATATCCATATAATGAAATACTACTCAGCCATAAAATGGAATGAAGTACTGATATATGCTATATAACATGGATAAAGCTTGAAAACAGTATACTAAGTAAAAGAAGCCAGACAAAAAGGCCACATATTGTAAGATTCCACTTACATGAATTTTCTAGAATAGGCAAATCTATAGAGACATAAAGTAGATTTGTGTTTGTTCAGCACTGGGGAGGATAAGGAAATAGAATGATGGCTAAAGGAAACATCCATCTAAGTTTCTTTCTTAAGTGATGAAAATGTTCAAAAATTGACTGTGGTGATAGTGGTACACACCCATGAATATACTAAAAAACATTGAATTGTACACTTTTAGTGAGTGAACTGTATAGTATGTGGATTACATCTTAATAAAGCTTTTACCAAAAGAAATAAAAAATCAATGCCCAAGTAGAGTATTCAAGGTATGGCCATTGGTGCCAATTTTCTCGTGGCTGTTTTTACTAATTTTTAAACATATATAATGGGTATGAATGTGCATCCATCAATATCTGGTAAATTAAATACCATTTTACTTTATTTTTTCTGAAACAATTTAAAGCTCACCTAAAACTCCATTTGCCAAAGCATTGAAATGTTGAATTACAGTCACAATTAGGACTCCCTCCCCTATTGCAGGGGTTGGGGGTGGATTTATACAAGTTGCAGGGGTCTTCTGTAGTCTGAAGAATCAAGAAGTGCCCTCTGGTCTCTCTATACTAGTTAACACTGAAAGAATCACAGTATAGCTCTGCACAAGCTAAGGTCCTCCAAGGGAAGGTGGTTCTGCTACTTCCCTGCCCTTCTGGAGAGTGGGGAATTTTGTGGAGGCTGGAGATGCCGGAAGCCCAGGGAGTCATTTCTCTTTGAGCTCTTTCTACTTCTTGGGGCACTGTGAGGCAACAGGGCAAGGCTCTTCCACCTCATGGAATGTACAAAATACTAACCTCTTCCTAGTCTTGGAAAATCTCCTTCTCTGTCAGGGTCTGCTCATTTTACTCCCTACCTTGAAGTACTTTTATCCATCTTCTTTCATTCTATGGGATTTCTGCTCCCATTAATGAAAGATCTGCTTATTTAAGACCATCCCTCTTACTGAGAACAACCAGACAAGTCAGGCAGAATAGAAAAAATATACATTTAAAGGCACTGGAAAGTTTCCAAGTGAGAACCTGAAGGGCCAAATCCCAAAGAGAAAGGAAGTTCAGAGAGGTGAACATGATGAGTGAGCCCATCATTTGGCACTGCTTTTCCCTTTCATGCATTTGCTGCTTCTTAATCAACAATCAAGAAGCTGAGAAGCTGAGGAGAGCTTTGGGCAGTCTTACAGAACTGAGATGACAAAAACTGGAGATCAAGGGCCACTAGAGAGGAAGGGCTTGGATAAACACCCCAGGCTTTCATTTAGTACGGTAATCTGTTACACTGGTGGCTCCTGCAATGAAACACACCTTCCAATATTTACGCCTTGGGGTGGGTCTCTTCACATTGGCTCTGGGCTTGGTCACGTGATTTGTCTTCATCAATAGTACATCAGGAAAAGTGACACAAACATAGATTTGATAAGCACTTGCTCACTAGGGTTTGCATTTTTGAAATTCTCCCTCTTAGAACCCAGCATAAGGAAGTCCAGGTTATCCCAATGGAGAAATAGGCCATGTGGAGAAGCCCTGAAGGATGGGACATGATATGGAGGGAGGGGTCATGTGGAAGAGCAAAAAAATGCCCCAGCCAAGCTCTCAGGTGAATGGAACTTTATGAGTGATCCCAGCCAACACCAAATGGAGCAGAAGAACAATCCAGTCAACTCAGAGAATTATGAGAAATGATTAGTCATTGATGTTTAAAGCCACAAGTGTTGTGGTGTTTTGAGATACAACAATATATAACCAAAACAGTTGGGAACCCTAAAGTATGCTAGGAGTAAAGGTGGTCCAAAAGTAAACCAGCCCTTACAAAGATCGATGTCTGGCTTCCAAAAAAACTTAATCCTTTATTAGATTACTTTGTTTATCATTCCTACTCCCAGTTACCTGCCAGAAGATAAAGTAAATCCACTTGTAAGGAAGATAACATCATCCAGAACCTAAGGTCATCTATATAGTTTTTAAACAATATATAATCTATAAAATTTAATGCCCAGAAAAAAGATTTTAATTATGCTTACAAAAACATAAGAATTGATTGGTAATCAAGAGAAAGATCAGACAATAGAAATGGACCCACAGAAGTGCAGATATGGAAGCTATCAGACACTGACTATAAAACAGCTGTAATTAATATGTTAAAGAAATTAAGATAAAGAATTTCAGAAAAATGTGAAAGGCATAAGAATTAAAGTGAATTATGAATTTAAACATACAATAACTGACAATTAAGAACTCAATAGATAGACTTAGCAGATAAGATGTAGCTGAAGAGAGAATGTGTGAACCAGAGGAAAGGACAGAAAAAAAAATCTAGACTGAAGCACAGAGACAAAAGAATAAAAAATATAGAAACAAGCATAGGAGACAGAAATGGTTCAGTGAAAAGAGCCTCACATTTATTTAATTGAAGGCGCAGGAGGAGAGAGAGAATGAAACAAGTAATATAAAGAAGCAATAGCCAAGAATCTTCAAAGCTGTGAAAGATCTCAAGCCACATATTCAAGAATCTCTGCAAACTCCATTGAAAACAAGTACAAATAAAACCATCCATAGACATATCACAGTTAAATTGCCAGAAACCAAGAACAAAAAGACAAATATTGTAGATTGGATAAGAAAACAACTCAACTCTTTCATTTCAAAGGTTACCTAGGAAGGCTAACAGATCTTGTCTCCTAAATGGATTCTCTACTTTCACTCTTCTTCTCTTCCATACCATTCTCTACACTGCAGTTAGGTTGATCTTTTTAAAATTTAAATAACATCCATCACCTCTATCCTCTATACAAAAGACTCAGTGGTTTCCCATTCCTTCAGAATAAAGTTCAAAGTTTAAAAGGCCCTCTCAGATCTGGTGTCTGTCTAGGTTTCTAGATTCCTTTCTCATTGCTACCTCTCTAGAACTCTGCACTCCAGCCACATTCCACTGACTTTTTTCATTTTTTTTTTCGGTACGCGGGCCTCTCACTGTTGTGGCTTCTCCCGTTGCGGAGCACAGGCTCCGGACGCGCAGGCTCAGCGGCCATGGCTCACGGGCCCAGCCACTCCGCGGCATGTGGATCTTCCCAGACCGGGGCACGAACCCGTGTCCCCTGCATCGGCAGGTGGACTCTCAACCACTGCGCCACCAGGGAAGCCCCTGTCATATTATTGTTTAACACTTACTTTGGAAAACTTTCCAGATTTCCTAGATTTGGTAATTTATGCCCATAGGAGACAAGAAATTTGCTCCTTACTTCCTGAAATTCCCCTGTCAAAGCACCTATCACACTTTTTGATTACTGCTTATTTTTCTATCTCCCTTTAAAGCCTTTAAAGTTCTAAAGGGGCAGAAACTATGCATGTTTTGCTCACAGTTGTCTCCCTAGTCCTCAGCCTGCCTCAAAATAGACACTCAATAAATGTTTTTAAATTACTTATTAATTATTATTAGAAACCCCTCATATCTTATCTTCAAGACAGTCCATTAACTAATCTCCAAAATTTACAAGCAGCTCATGCAGCACAATATCAAAAACACAAACAACCCAATCCAAAAATGGGCAGAAGATCTAAATAGACATTTCTCCAAAGAAGATATACAGACTGCCAACAAACACATGAAAGGATGCTCAACATCACCAATCATTAGAGAAATGCAAATCAAAACTACAATGAGGTATCACCTCACACCAGTCAGAATGGCCATCATCAAAAAATCTAGAAACAATAAATGCTGGAGAGGGTGTGGAGAAAAGGGAACCCTTTTGCACTGTTGGTGGGAACGTAAATTGATACAGCCACTATGGAGAACAGTATGGAGGTTCCTTATAAAACTAAAAATAGAACTACCATATGACCCAGCAATCCCACTACTGGGCATATACCCTGAGAAAACTGTAATTCAAAAAGAGTCATGCACTACAATGTTCATTGCAGCACTATTTACAATAGCTAGGACATGGAAGCAACCTAAGTGTCCATTGACAGATGAATGGATAAAGAAGATGTGGCACATATATACAATGGAATATTACTCAGCCATAAAAAGAAACGAAATTGAGTTATTTGTAGTGAGGTGGATGGACCTAGAAAGTAAGTCAGAAAGAGAAAAGCAAATACTGTATGCTAACACATATATATGGAATCTAAAAAAAAGAAAAAATGGTTATGAAGAACCTAGGGGCAGGAGAGGAATAAAGATGCAGATGTAGAGAATGGACTTGAGGACACAGGGAGGGGGAGGGGTAAGCTGGGACAAAGTGAGAGAGTGGCATGGACTTATATATACAGCCAAATGTAAAATAGGTAGCTAGTGGGAAGCAGCTGCAGAGCACAGGGAGGTCAGCTCAGTGCTTTGTGACCACCTAGAGGAGTGGGATAGAGAGGGTGAAAGGGAGATACAAGAGGGAGGAGATATGGGGATATATGTATATGTATAGCTGATTCACTTTGTTATAAAGCAGAAACTAACACACCATTGTAAAGCAATTATACTCTGATAAAGATGTTAAAAAAATAAAAACTTAGTAGATAAAAAAAAAAAGACAGTCCATTATACCTCTCTTCTAGACCAAGCTATTTCTTTTTCTTCTAAAAGCTTCTAAATAAGGATAAATGTGAATTAAATATTTATTTTGGGGGGGGTCCTTTAACATTTTCAAGATTCTACTGCAATACAAATAAAAATGTAAGTGAAGGTATGAATATTCATACCACAGCCCCCTCTCCTGCTATCCCAATTCAACAGCGTTTAAAGTGCTCACTTGCTTTCTTACATGCAAAAAAGTGTGATTATACTACTCACATCCTCAAATGACACTTTGGCTTTTCAGTCACTCCAGGATCTGGTTCAAAAATGGCCTTCCTTTTTTTTTGTAGCGTTCTGTGGCGCCTTTCCAGTTTTTATCACAGACTTTGTTTTTCTCTGCTTCCTCTTCTCAGCTCAGCACAGTTTCCTCTGTCACGTTCTATAAACCTGCCACTGTTGATGAGTCTTTTTATGTGCCATCTGAATTGGTCGGCCCCGTCTCATTACCTCTTGAGTTCTATTTTGAATTTCAGTGGCAAACAATTTTTTCTCTATCTGCTACTTTTTCTTCCCTTATAACTGATTTCTTAATTTGGTCACTGAATTAACTCTTTAAACACAGCGCAAAATTGAATGTCATCACTTTGCCATCATCAGATTTTGTCTACTTTGTTTAGAGTTGCATCACCAGTGCCAAGAACAGTACCTGGCACCTGACAAATACTAAGTACATATTTGTTGAAAAAATTAAATACCTTGGCAGGTACTCTATGACAGGTTGCTTGGGTTGATTTAGATTACTTTTGTTCTTCATATGCCACAGATAAATATCTAAAATGTCATTGAGTACCTAGAAGTAGATAACACTTAATAAAATTTTATTTTAATATACACATTGTGACCTGATCCAATTATAGGCATTCTTCCTTAGCAGGTTCTTTTTTGTTGTTGTTCAGAAATGTAAGAAGAGAAGAGTTTTGTTATTTTCATTAACAAATTACGAGACTTTACTTCCTTTGCATATTAGTCCTAGTCTTTGGTCTATAATCTAGTCTTTAATCAATACAACAAATACAGTTACTTCATTTAAATGTAAACAGCAGTGATAAATTCACCCTGTAAATCAAATTGCTGGTGTTTATAAATGTATGTAGCAAGTACTAGACAAGAAGGGCTCATGGTCCAGGGAAAAGGATGATAATAGAGAAAGTGCAGAGAAAATTTCTGGGTACTGTCCCTAATTTAAGATTTGGGGTAAAGGGGGATTTTAGTGAGTGCCCGGTTGGCAACAGGAGGGATTTGACGGTATGAGAAAGGTTAGATGGTGGACTTCAAGGTTCAGGAAAAAACCAGTGTAAGGGTAATAGGAGATGAAGTGAGATATGGAAAAAGCATCAGGATCTTGGGAGAGGGTGGGGAAAGAACCTGGGAGAAGCAAGAATAAAAGGAAATTGAAGGCGGGAAATACCAAGGACCAGGGCTTAGATGGTAGTCAGTGGACTAAAGATACGGCCCCTGCGCGCTAATGCTAAAAGTAGAAAGAGAAAGCAAAGAAAGCAGGCCTTTGAAGGGGAAGAGGAATGCTCAAAGGGGGAAACCAACAGGGGTGCGGTCCCTTCCCCCAAAGGGCATAAAAAAGAGGGAGGGCAGTCCTCCCTCAAAAGGCAGAACAAAGACGGAACCCTGAGCTAAAGGGTGCAGTAGAATGTGGGTGGGTGGATGAGCATCAGGAGGGAAGTAGAGGTCCAAGGTGTTCGAATGAGTCAGAGGCTGCAAAAGGGTGATGCAGTCAGGAGTTTTTGGAGGTTTTCACAGACAGCACTGGGATTTGGAGTTCCGGTTGTAAAAATATGTTTCGAACTCTCAGGGGATTTTTGCATGAGTTTGGTAGAGTCCAGTCAGGTTGGCTGGGGGTAGGTGGTGGTCAGCCAATGCTGGAAAGAAAATTCAAGGAGGGCTGGGAATTCACTTCAGCCAGTTTAGGGTGATTTCAGCGAAAGTTGGAGGGATTTAGGTCAAGAGTATGTGGGGGGTGCATTTCAGCCCGGGTGGGTTGGTTTGCCTGCTTTGGGCATGAATTTAAGTGGGTGCTGAAGGGTATGTCAGGCAGCGTGGCTGGAGGATTTCCTTCAGGACCGTGGTGCAAGTCAGGCCAGGTTTGGGGTGGGTTACAGTAGCCGCCGAGCGCACTGCGTTTAGGCTGGGGCGCAGTCCGGGCCGCGCCGGGGCGAGCAAGTCCGGGAGCTGGAGTCCGGCGGGGACTCCAGCGAGGTTCGGGGGGAACCGCCGTCAGCGCCCGGCAGGATCGCCAGCTCGGGTACTTCGGCGACGTTCCGCGCAGCGCGTTGCACTTTACTCCCGCCCCTCCCGCGGGAACCTGTTGCTGGAGGAATGGGCGGGCGGCCGCGGCGACGGCGAAGAACCCTCCTTCGCCTCCGCCTGGCCCTTACGGCGTCCCTTTCACCGTAGAGACGCTCCGCGGCGCAACCCCTTCCTTACCGCCTCTATTAAAAAAAGAAAGAAGGAAAGAAAGAAAAATCACCCCCCAACCCTCACCCGTGACCGGCGGGCCCCGCGGCCTCTCGTGCGGCTTCCGGGAGCGGAGGCGCGGCCCCGCGGGCCGGAGGAGGCGGAGGCGGAGGAGGAGGCCAACATGGCGGCGCGCAGGGCTGGGCCGGGCCGCCGCAGCGCCTGAGCCCTCCACCGCCGTCGCTCGGCTCGGGGCGCCCACCCCCGCGCCCACCCTGGCCCGGCGGCCGCGGAGCGCGCAGCGCAGGAGTGCAGGGGCCCGCCCGGGCGCGGGGACGGCGCGGAGGCAGCGCCGCGCGGCCCGCCAGGCCCCGGACCCGCAGCTTCGCAGCCCGCCGGCTGGCGCGGCCCGGAGGCCCGAGCCATGGAATCGGAGGAGGAGCAGCACATGACCACGCTGCTGTGCATGGGCTTCTCGGACCCTGCCACCATCCGCAAGGCCCTGCGCCTGGCCAAGAACGACATCAACGAGGCCGTGGCGCTGCTTACCAACGAGCGGCCGGGCCTCGACTACGGCGGCTACGAGCCCATGGACAGCGGCGGCGGCCCCAGCCCCGGGCCCGGCGGGGGCTCGCGGGGCGACGGCGGCGGTGACGGCGGCGGCGGAGGCCCTTCCCGCGGCAGCAGCACCGGAGGCGGCGGCGGCTTCGACCCCCCGCCCGCCTACCACGAGGTGGTGGACGCCGAGGTGAGGAGGGGCGACCCATGACCCCCGCGGGAGAGGCCAGCGGGCTGGAGTTCCCTGGGGAGGGGACACACCCCACTAGGCTTGGAGTGCGGAGGGCTTGTGAGACGGGGGAGGCACGGAGAGAGGGGGAATGGAACACCGGGCTCGTCGGGATGGAGGTCACCGGACTGGGGTCAAGTGGGGAGAAGGGCCCATGGGGAGGGGCTGAATGGGAATAAGGGCTGCAGGACAGGGCTGCGCGGCAGCGTGAGTAGGGGGTCTCTGGGCTTTGAGCTGAGGTCACTAATGGGGCAGGCCCGGGTCGGGGATGGGGAGAAGGGCCCAAGGCTGGCATCCGAGGTGGGGAGAGCCACACACATTGACCTGGAGTGTGTGATGGGGAGGACGCTTGTATCAGGGGATGAGAAATGGGGTCCTAGGAGATTAGGCGAGGGCCCGAGATTTCGCGGCCCAGGGTTTCAGTGAAGGAGTGGGGAGGCACCAGGTTCAGAGTCAGAGAAAAAGTGGGATGGGCCAGCCAGAGTAGCGGCTTTGCTAGGGTCAGGAATGAGGTTAGGAATGGGGTTTGGGTTTTAGCCAAGGACCAGAAAGAGAGGAGATTGGTCAGGGTCTAAAATGAAGAGGGACTGGGCAGAGGCCAGGAATGACAAGAATTGATAGGAAGTGGGGAAGGGGCTCTGCTGCAATAAAGTCTGGGGGGGGGGGCGTCGTTGATAAGGTTAGATATTAAAGCCACGGGGATTAGACTGAGAGAGTTTAGAGATAAGAGGCCAGGGCAGGAGTCAAAGCTGAGGAGGGGCTAGGCAGTGATGGGACTGGAGTTGGAGGATGAAGCTGGGACCAAGTCTGGGTAAGCAGAGTACTGGTCAGCTGTTAAGTCAGAAATGAGGGAAAGCTAGACTGGAGAAAGGGATTGGAGCAATACTTAGGGTGCTGTGTAGAGGGACAGGGGCAGGGCGGGAGATAAGGGGACTGGAGAAGTCTGTTAAGGAGAAAGAGGGCCGTCTAGGCGAATGGCTTTGGTCAGAAATCTCAAATCTGGGTGGAGACGATTCCTTTTTGTTTTAGTTAGGGATGTGAGCAAAGAACATGGGGGGAGAAAACAGACTTTAGCTGATTTTTTAAAAATCATCAACTAGAAGCAACAGTGCTTGTGAATAATTACTTTGCAGAAAAATGGCAGCTCCTGGTAGGAGTTTTGGTCAGATTCACTGCTTGTTATGTTTCAAGGGTCCAGTAGAGCGGGTTGGCCTACTCTAGTGGTTTGGGTTTTTTAGTAGAGATGTGAATTTGGAAAATTCTTAATGAAGCTAAGTCTCCTGATAGAATTTTTTCCTAAATAATGTTCTATCCTTTTAGTTATATTCTTTTGCAGCAGTTTCTTGGGCTGACGTATTTTGGGAAAGAAGGTGGCACTTCAAAAAGCCAGATTTCTTCGCAAGATCTCTTTGGTTTCCAGACTTCCACACACTTGGTTGATTGCTCTCTGTTACCTAGTAACTAAGCTAGATCATTGACTAGTATATGGCAGTAAAGGTTGTAATTAGTCCTAGTCTGGGGAAAAATTCCCATATATTTAAATGTACCTAAGTCACTTTAAGAAATGAGCTTCTCTTTGCAAGTCCCCATCACTCCTCTCCTTGTTCCTTCTAGTTTTTTTGTTTTTGTTTTTTTTTATATAAATTTATTTATTTATTTTTGGCTGCGTTTGGTCTTCATTGCTGCGCGCCGGCCTTCTCTAGTTGCGGTGAGCGGGGGCTACTCTTTGTTGCCGTGCGTGGGCTTCTCATTGCGGTGGCTTCTCTTGTTGCAGAGCATGGGCTCTAGGCATGCGGACTTCAGTAGTTGTGGCACATGTGCTCAGTAGTTGTGGCTCACGGGCTCTAGAGCGCAGGCTTAGTAGTTGTGGTACACGGGCTTAGTTGTTCCCCGGCATGTGGGATCTTCCTGGACCAGGGATCGAACCGGTGTCCCCTGCATTGGCAGGAGGATTCTTAACCACTGCACCACCAAGGAAGCCCCCTTACTTCTAGTTTTGACCCAGTTTTGAAATCAAGAAGAAAGTCATTGCTTATTCTGAAGATGCTTGTATGGCCCTACATAGTTCAGTGTATCCTCATTTTGTGAAAAATTTTACTCTTTTTTTCTTTTGTCACACCTTTTAATTTCCTAGAATTGCAAAATCAAAATAAATTATAATGCTTGGTGGTACTTTAACATTAGTTGTACTGCCTGTACATTTAAATACTAAGAATTGGGACTGGCTTCTTTGCACATGAATGACAGGCTGAGGAGTTTGCTTTAATGTAAAATCCAGAGAATCTATGACTTTCTGAAGAATCCTGTCAAGTTTTCATTTCCTCTTGACCTGTGGATTTGGCTGCACCATTTACTTTTGAGAGTTCACTAGGGGCTGGTTACTGAGGCTGCTTTACCCGGAAGAGTATTGGCAAGGATACAGGGAGACACTTTCCTGGCACACAGGAGCCTGGTGAGAATGTTTAACCCCATTTTTGCCTCTGTAGTTTTACAAATCTTCTTGCATGCCACCTGTGCACCTTGTTGGTCATCCTTGCTGTAGACAGTGGGAACCTGAGGCATTTGATCTTGGGAAATAGGGAGAAGTGCTAAACATTGTTGAGCATCTACAGTGTGTCAGGCACTATGTTAGGTGTTTTATACATTTTATTTAATCCCCAGTGAGATAGCTAATAAGATCACCATTTTAGAGCTGTGCTTGGCTAGTGGCAAAGTCTGGATTTGAACCTGTTCTCTCTCACTTCAGACAGTGTGCTTTTCATTCTGCTCAACTCATGGTTTTAGGATTGAATTCATTTTAAGATAAGGAAAAATAAAGAGGGAAAGACACAAATTTGGAGGCTCCTGTACAAGTCTAGGAATGATGTGGCTGGCAATTGCTGAATCAAGGCATTAGGAATAGGATAATGGGTAGAATGAAAGGAGAATCATCGATTTTTAAAGCAGAAGACTTTAGAAATTAATGATTAGTTTGGCTCCCTTGTTTTACAAGTGCAACCTTGCAGGCCCCAAAGGGGAAGTGACGTCTCCCCATAGAGCTAGTTAATGGAAGAGATGGGACTAGACCCCAGGCCCATGCACTGCAAGTCCAGTGTACTTTCTCCCTACCAGCGGCCTGCCTTTCAAATGAAAAGGGGACAGGACACAGTAATGGGTTGAAGCAAAGGGAAGTATAATAAACAGTGTGAAGATTGCCAGCTCTTGTGTAATCTACTTGTTTTATTTCTAAAAAATTAGTACCTTGTTTGAAAATATATAAATTTCTATTTGCCCCATAGGAAATTTCAGTTTCAGTGTCCTCTTAAAAACGTTTGGGAATATACGGATTAAAATCTAATTGTTAAAAAAGAAAAATGATTACATTTATTTTATATTTGTCATTTGGGGACAGGAATGATCCTCTTATTTGGTAAACATTTGATGCCTTCCAGGTCCTGGGGCTGGGAATAGAGTGCTGAACAGAACGTGACGGTTACATTCTGGTGGATCTTAGTGCACGCCACTCATTTTGCAAGAAATGACTTCCCACGGTCATGTAGTTAGGTAAACCAGTTTAGTAATTTGGGCCCATGCTATAATTAGTATTTGGTTTAAAAATTAAAATTTGGAAAGTAAAAGGCGTTAACTTCTGGTTCAGTAGCAGCAAGGAGAAGGCAGATAAAAAAGACCCAGATATCTAGCAGAACACATAAAACTGCACAGAAAGCCACTTTTTAAATATCCTCCAGTGAAGTAAAGGTATCGCTTTGCAGAAAGTTGTGTTTGGTTGTTATTAGTATTGCTGGATGTAGACGTATATGTAATTCTTGGTCTCTGGGTCTGGACGGGACTTTGAAAAGTTATCCAGTTTTGATTTTGAATAGCATTACTTCAAACCCTTTCCACGGCAGGTAGGAGTCTGTTCTATTATTAGAGAGTGATATCTCACAGCTGCTCTAAATATCCAGATGTTTAACACCCCCACTGTCAGAATTCTTCAGTGTTTCTTATATGGCTGTCAACCCCCCTGGCCACTACTCAGGGCATGCCCCCTGGTTCTGCCCTCCACAGAGCTGGGAGAGAGTTGGTCCCTTAAGAATTGTGATCCTGTCCAGAGAGTTAGTAGAATTTAGAACCAGGAACCGTTGTAGGCACCTTTTAAAATTTAACAGTTGTGAAATATACCTTATTTGTTATTAAGTCTCCTTCTTTTGTCTTTAGAAAATACAAAAATGGAATTTTAAAAAATAAATTTATTTATTTATTTATGGCTGTGTTGGATCTTCATTGCTACACGCAGGCTTTCTCTAGTTGTGGCGAGTGGGGCTACTCTTCGTTGTGGTGCATGGGCTTCTCATTGTGGTGGCGTCTCTTGTTGCGGAGCACGGGCTTCAGTAGTTGTGGCTTGCGGGCTCTAGAGCACAGGCTCAGTAGTTGTGGTGTATGCGCTTAGCTGCTCCATGGCATTTGGGATCTTCCCAGACCAGGGATCGAACCCATGGCCCTTGCATTGGCAGGCAGATTCTTAATCACTGTGCCACCAGGGAAGTCCCTAAAATGGAATGTTTTTGCAAGGAGATTTTAATTAACAGCTAGAAATACCTTCCTCATTGTCTAGTTCTGTGATAATTAATATTCCTAGAAGTGACATTTAATGCTGTGATCTCACCAATATTGTGAACTGCTTGTTTTGTTCCTGTTGTATTGTGGATAGTCTTTCTGGAAGTATTTTGTCAGGCGTGTTTGCAAGATTTCATTGCTACTTTGTTAAGAGCCCCAAAGTTGGTCCTGCTAGAGTATATATAAATCACATTACTTTGTAACTCTAACTCATTTCTGCCTCCTTTTTTCCTTTTGGTATTAAGTGGGTAGTTATACATGAATTAAAGTTATAATACATTATATATACAATATATAATATGTTATATGATATATTAAGGTTTATATTAAAATTCATGCCCCTTTTTCCCTAAAATACACAATCCTAGCTCATTTGATATAGAGTAAATATCAAATAAGTAAATTTTAGTTATTATTTGTGATTTGAATACATGACTCGTAGTTTCTGATTTACTGTGATTTGTTAAATTAGAAAAAGTGGAATCATTTAAAAGTTTTAGAGTTAAAAAATAATTCCAAAAATCAGTTGAAAGTAAATGAAAAATAGGGAATCTGAAAGATTAATTTTGAAATAAGAATTTCTTTATAATCTAGTATATATGTATCTCCTTTGCGAATGAAGCTTATGAGTTCATCTGACAGTTGGTTCTCACCTTGTAATTACCTGGCCATTTGCTATTAGAATGAATGTAATTTGGCATGAAGGAAGTACCTCTTGTGTGTCAGTGAGTGTGTATTCTAGTGAAATCATAGTAGGTAGTGACAGCTTTATACAACATAATAATGCTGTTAGCTTAAAATTTGAAACCAATTACAATATTAGAAAAGTAAATGTTGTAATGTTTTAACAATTTGAGGAAAGAGTTTCAACTGTAATACGACCCAAATAGCAGACATTGGTGTACTATACATCTTTGTACTTACTGCTCAAATATCATATAATATTGATTTTATTTAATTTGAGTGCAAACATGAAAAATTTTTACTTTTAATAGAACTATTATATTTAGAAAGATTTAGTTCAGTAATACTTTTCATGTCTGGAGTTCAGTTTTCCGGGAAATTTTTCTTATTTGGAACACCAGAGAGAAGTAAGAAGTAAAATACATAAGATTAAACCATTTCAAAACAGCCCCATACATTTAATGCACTCAAGATCATGGATTTCATTCGTGTTCTAGCTTGTTTTTTAAAAAACATAGTTCAAGTAAGTTTTAATATTAGGTTTCCTATCAAATTAGAAGTGTTTTGTAGTAGTCCAAACGTGAGGTGATGAGCTGTTGGAGGCAAATGCATTTGACAGTAGTGAGAAGTGACAAGTAGCCCAGGGGTGAAGAAGGGGACAGGAAACTTTAAAAACAAAGCAGGCTCACCCGTTTGTATAGGGCGATGTGAAACAGCTTTATGTGCTGCATGCCCCTGAGAGGCTGTTTTTACTGATGCCACGCTCAAGAAAAGGTTACAGTATGTTCTGTTTAAGAAAGATCAGGAATGTGTAATACACTTTACCAAGGTTTTCATTTAAAAAAAAAATGGAAGAAGAAAGTTGGACACATTAAAGAAATAAGCTTTCAGGTACCTGGAAAATTCAGATACGAGGGACATTTCAGCCTGAGACTTCTACATTGTGGAGGCATTGCTATGTAGGTTGTGCTTCATTTTCAAGAGTAGAATTTTTTTTTAATTAATTTATTTTTGCTGTGTTGCATCTTCGTTTCTGTGCGAGAGCTTTCTCTAGTTGTGGCAAGTGGGGGCCACTCTTCATTGCGGTGCGCAGGCCCCTCTTGTTGCGGAGCACAGGCTCCAGACTCACAGGCTCAGTAGTTGTGGCTTACGGGCCTAGTTGCTCCGCGGCATGTGGGATCCTCCCAGACCAGGGCTCGAACCCGTGTCCCCTGCATTAGCAGTCAGACTCTCAACCACTGTGCCACCAGGGAAGCCCCTAGAGTAGATGTTTTTTTCTCGCCTTCCTTCTAGGGAGTTTTAGTTTCTTTTTTAAGTTTGTATTTCTCATTCTCATTGTTATCATAGGAATTTTTATTATTCAGTGTTGAAATATTTTTCAGTCACAGTTGAGTTGTAAAATTTTTTTTGTTAAGCTCATGTTAGTAGTAGGTGACAGTAGATTTGGTTTATTTTTATTTGTTCTGAAGAAAAGAGCTAACACAATTAAGTTGATATTTCATTCTGATAATCTTTCCAGAAATTGAAATGCTTTAGCCATGAAGCAGAGGTGTGTGGAATCTTTTTCTAGAGCTAAGTTGAAGATTTTATTTTTCTTCTTGGAAATAAGTAATACCCTAGGTGCCCACCAAAGTCTTGTCACTTAAGTTCTAGCACACAGTTCTCTTTCCTGTAGTGTCTTAGTCAGTTATGTGCATTGTAAAATTCAATTGACAGCATTTGATTTGCTTTCACTTAGGTTTAAGATGTTTATGTTAGAAATACTTTATTAAAAAAAAGTAAATATGATACATTCTTTATCAGTAGGCTTCCAAAATGGTTTCTGAAATTAAAATCTTTTCCAGAAAGATTTGTTGGTTGGACATTCTGTTGCCAAGGCTTTTCAACTTCTGCTTTGTGTTCTTTTAGAATCTAGCTTTTCATAAACAGGTCAGCATTTTTTGGCTTTTTTTCCCTCTTTCCATTTCTCTTATATTGGCAATTTTTGTTGAAAATTGAATTGCTTTGTGAAACATAGAAGCCTACAGTGTAGCATTTTGGTAGCAATTTAAAATAAATTTCAGATCCTAAAAAATATGAAGGTATTCTCTACTGCCCATGGCAACACCATCTGTCAATTATTTAATTTATTCTAGACTCCTTACTCTCTCTTCTTATCAAATAGCCTGTTAATTCTAACCCTAAACATCTCTCCTACCCCTTTTGTCTATTTCCTCTGTTACTGCTTTGGTTTTATTCATGTGCTTTTATTACTGTTTCTCTGTGCCACTCACTGCTGCCAGAATGATCTTTGTAAAATGCAAATTTTAGTTATGGGATAACCTCGCTTAAAAATGTTTGGTGGGGCTTCCCTGGTGGCGCAGTGGTTGAGAGTCTGCCTGCCGATGCAGGGGACACGGGTTCGTGCCCCAGTCCGGGAGGATCCCACATGCCGCGGAGCGGCTAGGCCCGTGAGCCATGGCCGCTGAGCCTGTGCGTCCGGAGCCTGTGCTCTGCAATGGGAGAGGCCACAACAGTGAGAGGCCCGCGTACCGCAAAAAAAAAAAAAAAAAATGTTTGGTGGTTCCTTATTTCCTGTAGGTAAGATCTAAACTTTCTTTCAAGGTCTCCATACTTATCCATCCCGTCTTACCTCCTGCGTTCCAGTGTCATGCTCTCCCTTGCAGTTCAGGAGCCATCTGTTCCCTCACTCTCACCCCCGAACCCCAATATCCATCTGCCTGGCTAACATGGATTCATTCTTCAAGATTGCCTCAAATGCCATTCCTCCTCAAAGCACACTTGTCTCACACGGCCTCATTCTCCCACTGCATTCTGTATGTACACCAAGTAAAGCAGTGATGATGTTTTAGTTAATAAAGAGATGTGTTTACATATATGTATCTGTTTCCATTGGACTTGAGGAGCAGGATTATTTCTTTCTCTCTCTGTGTCCTAGGACCCCTGGCTCACAGAGTTTGATTGGATAGATAACTAAATGAATGGATGGAAAGAACACCTTAAGTGAAATAAAAAGTCAAATGGTATTTGAAAGAGTATTGAACCAGGAACTTGGGAGACTGTACATTTCTCTTCAGGGTTCTGTTGATTGCCAACTATAGTATTGGGCAAGTCAGTTTGCCTCTCTGAGCCTCAGTTTTCTCACCTATGAAATGGGCACTAGATCTGTGGTTAAATTTTTTCATTCTTTCACCTCTTTAAGAAATTTAAAGCTATGAGGCCTTTCAGAAAACAGCACATATAAATATACACACTTGGTTTTTTAAATAAACTGGTGCTAAAACACTAATGCTATTATTTTTGGGTGATAGGACATACAGGTAATTCTTTCTTCTTTCTGAATTTTGGAAAGTATATAAACTTTATTAAATGAAGACGAACCAAAACCATTAAAAATAAAAATAGCTTAAAAAAATAGACTAAAGTATTTCATGATTCTTAGGAAAATTTTGCCTAGACTCCAAAATTATTTTAAAACTTTGCTACTGAGGAAAATTAAATATAGAAAGATTTAATTCGTGTTTTATCTAACTGAAATACAGAAAAAAGTATACTACTTCCTAACATAATTGGGAACATTTTTTAAAAATCTAGATTTTATATTTGATTATCTACTTATTAGATAGGTTCTAATTAGTCCTAGTTGTAAGAAAACTGGCTTGGAAGATGTGGTTCAGCAGGACTTTTCAATTTTGAGTCACGTCTTGAGCTTTAACGGAGCTTCTGTTTAGTTGCTTTTCCTGCCTTTCTCCTTTTCTTCATGCCGCACCCCCCCCCCCCCCGCCCCGCCCTTGCCTAATATCTCAGAGCATTTTGCCTTGTTGACTGTTTTTAGGACTTTTCTTATCTATGACTCCGGTGTGTTTTGATTGGCCTTTAGGTTACCTGCCAGCATTTAAAGACTATCCAAGATCTATGACTGTGTTTTGGAAACAGCTGTCTTTAGAGCACAGTTTTTCTGTTTTGTTTTGTTTTGCTTTGCCAAAGGGATGGAATAGAGATGCACACCTGGCCAACAAGGCCTTCACTTGTCACCTCTCTTTTCTGTGACCTGTAACACTGTTACTCATGATTGTTGGGCTGTTGCTGGGCTCCAGACTCAATCTTATCTGCTGTTTTCAAGACACATTCCACTCACTTGACTTTTTCTGTCATTTGCATACCTTAATATACTCTTTCATGTGTATTTACACATTTATTTTTAAGAGGGTGAGACTGCTATTTCCAGTATTTTTATTAAATGGAAAATAAAGAGTTCTCAGAAGAAAACTCTAGATTTACATTAAATAATGATACAAATCAAATTCCAATGATAAAAACAGGCATTACACCAAAAATGTCAGAGCAGCCAGACAGTTAATAGCCCATTTAACAAAACACTTAAACATACCTTCATTCAGTAGGTTTTTATTGAGCATTGACTGTGTGCTAGGCACTGAGCTAGACGCTGGGAATACAGTGGTGAACCAATCACACATAGTTCCTTCTCTGTTCCAGTTTCAAGGCTGGTGGATTTCTTATGCTTTGTGTCCAATAGATTATAATGTTATAATTCAGAAAATTAAGGCCTTGAAGAGTTGTGGGTTAAGTGTGAAGAGATTAGATCTATCAAAAGCATTTGAGTAGTGCCTCAAGAATTTTTTTGTGATGTAATTTGATCTATAGTGGTATCCATTGCCAGGAAAGCAAGTGATACTGTTTTTTCAAGTGATATTTCTTTAGTGCCATGGAATGTACAGAATTTGTATTTATTTACTTGTTGAATGTTTAATATTAGTAGGTTAATGTTTCTTTCAACTAGTATCTCTTTTAAGAATGATGCTAATTATTTCAACTAAGTGTCATTACTTTTTGTCCTAAAATCATGAATATGTATTTTTTTTCCCAGAAAAGAGAAATTGCCCTAGGAATGGGTCTTTTTTAGGCTAAAAATCTCTTATGATTGTTGATAATACCCCCCAAAAAGGATGCTTTAAAGCTGGAGGAATGTTGTTGATTTTAGAAAGACTTAACGATGGTGGCAGTAACAGTAACTCTAAGTGAAAAACCTGTCTGCTATTAATAACGTTAGGAATCCTTAGTTTATTATCAATATTGTGTGTGTGTAGTTTTATGTTGGAGTGGACTGTCTTTACTAAAATACTGTAATACTTTTAAAATGTTAGTCATTTTCATTTTGTAAGATTTCCTTCTCATGATGACTGCTTCATTTGAAATGTTTTGGTGAGTTACAGTAGCAACAGATCATTCTGTATTTCACAAGTTTATATATCATATTTGTTTTTGAGAAAATGTCAGTTGTCTATTAAGCAATCAGTATTCTTGGTGTTGAAGTTACACCAGGCAAAAAATGTTTGTGTAATATAACATTTGTACCATAAAAAACAATTGGTTCATGATATGTGTACATATATACTGACATCTGTAGAGAATAACAAGCGAGTCCTGTTTGCTTTTTATTACTTTGAGGTTTTTATGCTTGGAGTATAAAACAGGTCTGTGGTAGAAGAATTCCAAGCATTTGTTAAGGAAGATCAAAGACCAGAATCAATGCTGAGTTACCTTGGATTCACCCAGTTCACAGTGGTTATAATACAGGAGAGAAATATCAAGAATACCTTACACGTCATAAAACAGAAAAATCATCTGTAGAACTGAGAATATTTCCTGTCCTCTCCTCTCCCTATTCCAGTAAACAATACTAAAAGTTGTAAATTTAAGGATTAAAATTGAAGATTTGTTTCAAAGCTGGAAGGGACCATTGGGATCTTTATGTATCTTTTTTTTTTTTTTTTTTTTTTTTTTTTTTTTGCGGTACGCGGGCCTCTCACTGTCGTGGCCTCTCCCGTTGCAGAGCACAGGCTCTGGACACGCTGGCTCAGCGGCCATGGCTCACGGGCCTAGCCGCTCCGCGGCATGTGGGATCTTCCCAGACCGGGGCACGAACCCGTGTCCCCTGCATCGGCAGGCGGACTCTCAACCACTGCGCCACCAGGGAAGCCCCCATTGGGATCTTTGAATCTCGTCGGTTTAGGGATGAGGACCTCGACTCTTGGATCATTAGCAAAGTCAGGAACGGAACTAGCCTTCTCCTTCTCAAGAAGTGTTTTGTATAGTTTACCACACTGTCTTTCTGACATGAGGAAGTCTTTTACTGTAGATTATCTTTAGTATATCCTTCCTCATAAACTTGCTGTATTTTAGTCATCACCATTTCCTTTGTTAGATACTAGTTTCAGTTAAGGGGGCAAAGGTGACATTTGATTCATTTTTTTCCCCCTTGAAGGTGTTTATCTTGTTTACCTTGCTTTCTCATTCAGCACTTTCTAATGTCAGCAGCTGTTGACAAGTTTATAAAAGGTGGTGAGGGTTGAGGAGGGGAAGGTTGAACAAGTGCTGTCATTTGTGAAGGTGCTGTGTCCGTCTGTCTACTTAGCATCCTTGTAAACCTGACAAGGATTAGTGACCCCCTGCCTGAGTCTATCCATAGTTGCACATGGGTACTGGGTATTTAAAAATAAGCTTATAGTCAGTATGTAAATCTTTTGAAATAATATATGCCTAATTTGTATATCTTTTACTTTCTTAAAACTGCCTTTTTGTTCTCTATGTATCAATTGTAGGTTTGAAATCAAACATTTTGAATGATACCTTGGAAAGGTATTAATACTCTAAAAACATGACACTTGCCTTAATTATATATTTTAATGAATACAGAAATAAAACAGCATGTGTTGATTAACTCTTAGAAGATACATTAAAAAAAAAAATCAGCCTTAAAATATGCCAGGTCCTGGGGCTTCCCTGGTGGCACAGTGGTTGAGAGTCCGCCTGCCGATGCAGGGGACACGGGTTCGTGCTCCGGTCCGGGAGGATCCCGCATGCCTTGGAGCGGCTGGGCCCGTGAGCCATGGCCGCTGAGCCTGCGCGTCTGGAGCCTGTGCTCCGCAACGGAAGAGGCCACAATAGTGAGAGGCCCGTGTACCGCAAAAAAAAAAAAAAAAGAATACAGATAACAAACTCTGGCGAGGATGTGGAGAAAAGGGAACCCTCGTACACTGTTGGTGGGAATGTAAATTGGTGCAGCCACTGTGGAAAATAGTATGGAAGTTTCTCAAAAAACTAAAAACAGAACTACCATATGACCCAACAATTCCACTCCTGGTTATATATCTGAAAAAAACAAAACACTAATTTGGAAAGATACATGCATCCCAGTGTTGATAGCAACATTACTTACAATTGCCAAGGTATGGAAGTAACCTGAGTGTCCATCAACACATGAATGGATAAAGAAGATGTGGTATATATATACACAAAGGAATACTACTTAGCCATAAAAAAGAATGAAATTTTGCCAATTGCGGCAACATGGATAGACTTGGAGGGCATTATGCTAAGTGAACTAAGTCAGACAGAGAAAGACAAATACTGTATGATATCACTGATATGTGGAATCCAAAAAATACAACAAACAAATGAATATAACAAAAAAGAAGTAGACTCACAGAAAAAATAGAGAACAAACTAGTGGTTACCAGTGAGGAGAGGAGATGGGGGAGGGGCAATATAGGGGTAGGGAATTAAGAGGTACAAACTATTAGGTATAAAATAAGCTACAAGGATAATATTGTACAACATGGAGAATATAGCAGATACTTTATAATAACTATAAATGGAATATAGCCTTTTAAAAATCATGTAGGGACTTCCCTGGTGGCACAGTGGTTAAGAATCCTCCTGCTAATGCAGGGGACATGGGTTCGAGCCCTGGTCCGGGAAGATCCCACATGCCGTGGAGCAACTAAGCCCGTGTGCCACAACTACTGAGCCCCAACTACTGAGCCCAAGTGCTGCAACTACTGAAGCCTGTGAGCATAGAGCCCATGCTCTGCAATAAGAGAAGCCACCGCAATGAAAAGTCCACACATTGCCACGAAGAGTAGCCCCCGCTCACCACAACTAGAGAAAGCCCGCGGGCAGCAATGAAGACCCAACGCAGCCAAAAAAAAAAAAAAAATCATGTAATAAAGTATTAGGCCATATATTAAGCACTTCAAATGCATCATTGAGTTGAAAAAAAATGCAGGATTGAATCAAAAATTATGCATTGCATTTGGTTATCATATCCCTTTAATGTAAATTCTAGAATAGTCTTTACATCTCTTTAGTCTTTTGATACTGACATTTTTGAAAGTAACCCAGTTCTCATATTGTATTTTTAAAAGATTTTATAATTGAATCATTTTAAATGCACAGGAAAGTTTTATCATTGTCTATTAAGGTAATAAGGAAAACTGAACAAAAATATTAACTTCTTTCATGACATAACTTGCTCCTCTTTAATAAGACTGCACTTTCAATCACCTTTATTCTGATCTTTTATAGAATTTTAGCACTTTTAGAACCAAAGAGGGGTCTTAAACCTATAGGTAAACATTTTCATTTTATAGATGAAACTAAAATATGAAGTTATCAAGTCTTATCTAAAACAGTGGTTCCCAACCCGGGGCGATTTTGCCCCTGGAGACATTTGGTAATGTCTGGAGACCTTTTTGGTTGTCACAACTAGAGGGGTACTACTGGCACATAGTGGGTAGAGGCCAGCGATGCTGCCAAACATTTCACAATGCACAGAACAGCCCCCCTCAACAAAGACTTATCCAGTCAAAAATGTCAGTAGTGCTGAGGATAAGAAACCCTGGTCTAAAATCATACACCTAGTGCTGGGCTTAAATCCATGTGTCTTTTTTTTTTTTTTTTGCGGTACGCGGGCCCCTCACCGCTGTGGCCTCTCCCGTTGTGGAGCGCAGGCTCAGGGGCCATAGCTCACGGGCCTAGCCACTCTGCGGCATGTGGGATCCTCCCGGACTGGGGCACGAACCCATGTCCCGTGCATCGGCAGGCGGACTCTCAACCACTGCACCACCAGGGAAGTAAATCCATGTGTCCTGACCCTCAGTTCTGTGTTCTTTCCACACACAAAACATACAATGCCTGACTTTCGCTCCCTTTCATTCTCCCTGCCTTCATCCTCCGTTTCTTCACTTTGAACCTTTTTTGTTAAGCCTAATGAATTTCTTGATGCCTGTAAGGATTAAGATGAATTACAGCATATTGCTAGAAGAAGATGGAGTATCTTTCTAAAAGAGAAATATAAAAGTGCTTTCAGTGGAGTTTTGTTCCTGTAGGTAAAAATGTGTGCAAAATAACCTTTTAAAAGCAGTTTGGATAACCATAACAGCTCTTTACTTTGTTTATATGATGTTTGAGTTTACAGAGCATTCTCACATACATTATCTTATTTAGTACTCGCAAAACCCCTTTGTAGTTATAAGCAAACAAATGTCAGTGTCCTTTTCAAAAGTAAAGAAATGAAGGGTCAAGGAAAATAATATATCCCATCGGACTGTGGTCAGGTAGGCATTAGTTAAAATTACATGGAGCAAGATTTCAGTTGAACTTTTATCTGTGCTGAAAAGGAACAGGCAGTCTCAAAATGTCATAGGCTCCTGGTTCCTAGACCTGTTTAGGCAGAAGCTCTGGGATATTTCCGGGGATGTGGAAGGGATTTAGGTATCACCAAAGGTTTAGCCACTGGTGGTAGAGTGGAGAGTTAGACACAGATTGTTCAGTAACACGATCCAATTAGTGCACCAAACCTGTGAATAGATCAAGTTTAATACAACGCAGTATTTGTTGTTATGGAGATAGAAGAAAGTGCTTTAAATATGCCACACTCTCTCTTTGGTGGCAGACTCTCACACATACAGTTCTGTAGGCCTAGAATCCCTTCCCCTTCTCTTTCATTTCCTAAGGATTTATTAGGTGCTTAACATTCATTCATTCATCCACCAAATATCTACTGAGCACGTACTCTGTATCAAGGACTGTTGGAGATAGTGCAACAGACAAAACAAAAATTCTGCCCTGGTGGAGCTTATATTCTGCCTGAAGGAAGACAGACAGCAAACAAATAAGTCAAATGGAGAATGATGAGTGCTATAGAAAAAAATTAAGCAGGGAATGGGGCAGAGAGCATGCTGGACTAGGAGGTAGGTGTCACAGGGCTGCTTTTTAAAATGAGGTTCAGAGGTGGAGAGGGCAGCTCCTCACCAGAGCCTTGTAGGCAACTGAAATGGCCTTTTTGTCAGAATGAGGAAGGCAAGCGTTGAGGGTTCTGAACAGGGAGGTAATGTGATCTTATGGGAAAGATCCAGTTTGTTTTTGGATGTGTTTATTTAAGATGCCTATTAAATACGCTAGTGGAGATGTCAGACAGGGAGTTGGATAGATGCCTGGAGCCTAGGGAAGAGGTCCATGCTGGATCTAAACTGTGAGCGCCTTCAGCTCGGAGATGGTATTGAAGACCATTAGCCTGTGCATTCTCAGCAGGGCCAACAGCACTCCAAAGGGCCAAAAATTGTTTCCTGAGGGGTGAAGAAAATCTTAGATATTACAGTGGTTGGCTCCAAAGCTCAACCCTAGCCAACACAGTCTTATTCTTTAGTATTTAATAAATGGAGATGGGATGATTGAGAAAAAAAAAAATGTTTAAAAGGCTCCTCGAAGGTGTGATCATGAAAACAAGGTTGAGAAACACTGCGCTAGATGTGACTCCGTGAGATCGCCAAGGGAATGTGTGTGTGTCTGAAGTAAAGAAGAGTTCTGAGGACTGGGTTCCCCGGTACTGCAGTGTTTGGGGACTGAGGTGACAAGGAGGAACCAGCAGAGGAGAGCGAGGAGTGGCTAGTGAAGAGAGAGGAGCCAGGCAGGGGCTTTGTCCTGGAAGCCACATGGAGGAGGTGTTTCGGGGCCATGGGTCCCGCAGCTGAGTTAAAGGTTGCTGGTGGGCGGGGTCAGGTGAGGACTGAGCATTACCGTGTACTGGAGGCTGAAGAAGCTGGATGCTTACTTAGGTCTCAGCCTAAATGTCATTTCATTTGTAGGCTACCTTTGACCATGGTAGGCTGGGTCCCCTTCTTATTCTTTTTTTTTTCTTTTTTTTTAAATTGTGTGTGGTGAAAAACACAAAACATAAAATCTACCATCTTAGCCATTTTCGAGTATACAGTTCAGTAGTGTTACGTATAGTTACCTTTTGTGAAACAGATCTCCAGAACTTTTTCATCTGGTAAAACTGAAATTCTGTACTCATTAAACTACAGTTCCCCTTTTATCCCCTACCCCCAGCCCCTGGTAACCACCATTCTTTCTGTTTCTATGAATTTGACTACTTCAGATACCTCGTAAGTGGAATAGCACAACGTCTTCAAGGTTCATTCACGTTGTAGCATATGACAGGATTTTCTTCCTTTTTAAGGCTGAATAACATTCCATGGTTTCCCCTTCTTACACACTTGCATAATACTGTTATTGTAACAAGCTCCTTACAAGAAATTATAATCTCTTATTTAATTGTCTTTTCTGATAGACAGTGTATCTCAAAGCTTCAAAGACAGAATGTGTTTGTCTTATCCATTGATGTATTCACAGCTTCTGGATAATACTGAATGGGAGTTCAGTATAAAAACAGAAGACAGAATACTTTACATTGCTTGGAGGAATCTTGAAAAATTTGTTAAAGAGATGATACTTGAACTGATTTTAAAGACTGTCTTAGTCTATTCAGGGTAATATAATAAAATACCACAGAATGGGTGGCTTATAATCAACAGAAATTAATTTCTCATAGTTCTGTAGGCTGGGAAGTCCAGGATCAAGGTGCTGGCAGATTTGGTGTCTGTTGAGGACCTGCTTCCAGGTTCGTAGACGGCTGTCTTCTTCCTCTAACCTCACATGGTGGAAGGAAGGGACAAGGGGGTGCTCTGTGGTCTCTTTGATAAGAGCAGAGCTCTGATGACTTGCTCACTTCCCAAAGGCCCCACCTTCAAATACTGTCATAGCAGGGACTGTGTTTTGGCATATGAACTTTGTGGGGACACAAACATTCAGTCTGTAGCAAAGGCAAAGTGCTAATTTATTGGGTTGAAAAAGAGCATTTTAAGCATTCTAGGCAGAGGAAAGAGCATAGAGGTAGCATGGTTTCACAACAAGGCCTGTGTCCTCAGGGGTCTGAGGAGTTTGGTGTGGTTAGAGCAGAAGGGTTTGGGAAAGTGGCAGATGAGGATCTCTTTGTAGGCTGTGGTCAGGTGGTAAAGAGCTTTGCATGCCAGTGCTGGAGACTTGCTTTTACTTTCTAGGCACTTACTGGCAGCTGGGAGCTAAAGGAAGTTTCTGAGCAAGTAAGTGATGGGATCAGATTCCTGTTTTTGGTTTGGTTTAGTTTTTGTTTTGTAAAGAAAGATCACTGTGGCATTTTGGAGCGGACACAAGAGTGGGGATAGAATGGTGGCAGGAACAGCAGTCATTTATGCGTGTCGGCTGCAGTCTAAGCAACGTGCAGCGAGGGCCTTAATTAACGGGGTGGTCGAGGGCCTTAATTAAGGGGGTGGACGGCTAGGAGAGACTATTGAGAAGAAATTTCTGAGGTAGAATCACTGTGGTATGGTGACTGACTGGTTGGGAAGATGACACAAAGTTTCAGAGATTAGGGATAGTAGAAAAGAAACAAATGTGAAGCAGAAGAACACTGAGTTCTTTGCAGAGGTTGAAGAGTCTGACAGGGATATAGAAACACTCATCTGAAGCTTGAAGAGAGGTCTGGGCTATGGGGTATGATGTGCCTGTTTGCTGTGGTTGGCCCCTCTACATGGATGCTGTCCCATTTGCGTAATAATCCTGCAAACCAGGCACTGTTCTCTATTTTTTGTTGAGAAAACTATGGCACATAGGGAAGTTAAGAAGCTTATTCAAGGTCATACATCAAGCAAGTGGTGGTGACAGAATCAACATTTAGATCTGTCATTTGGGAATATATAGTAAAGGAAATTTCAACAAAATTAAGAATAAAAGGTACTTGCTTCTCCTAGAAAACCCCTTATCTAGAACTTTAGGAATATCAGTGGATTAAGAAATACAAGTGCTTTGGGAGAAAAAGAGTTGATAATCAATCCTCTCTTACCTTCTCAACTCTTCGTTTAGGGGACATTATATAAATTTTTTTTTGGTTGTTTTTTTAATAACAAACAATTTACCTCCATTCGGGAGTGGTGATTTTAGGGACTGTGTCATCCTACCAGTTTTAGGAGGAATTGGAATACCTCCAGGGGTGCTTAATCTAGAACCTGAGATTTGGAGAAACTTGACTTGAATTCTCATCCCATTCTGAATCCATGAATGACTATTAGCGTTAGGCAAGAGACCATGAGAAATGTGATTTGAGTAACTTGTCTTATTTGAGCCTCAGTTTTGCCCATCTAAAAAAGAAAGATGACAGTTCTTGCCTCATGGGGTTGGGCACCATTCCTGACACAAAGTAGCTAAGTACTCAGTAGACATGTTCTTCTTTTGCCTCTCACTCATTTTTCTCTGCAGATACCTAAATCCCCTTTTACCATCTCTCTCCTTTTTCCTGCTGTTTATTACAGCTGAAGGTCCACCTTCAGCTACCAATTTTTTTGTTCCTGAGATCAATGATCTGTAAGTCTCAGACCTCAAATCTAAATGAAAGGATAAATCCTATGTGTAAGATACCACCTTTGAATTCGAAGACAGCAGTTTCTCATGAAAATCTTGTTTCTATATAGTGAATAAACACCAAGGGTTATGAAAGAAGGGGCCATGAGAAATGTCAGCTTTTGTAGAAAAGTTAAATTCTCTGCGACTTATAACATGGGATGAAAATGAATTCCAAGAAAACAACTTGGCAACAGACTTGAGACACAGTGTATTAGTGACTTGGGGACTGCCTGCACTTGTCCATCATCTCTTTTTTCAGTAAGCAGTATTTTAGGAATCATTTTATCTAGTCTGAAATAACAGAAGGCATATTAGATCTGCATATAACTATCTCTGAATTGCTTGAAAAATATTAAATAAATAAGACTGACAATCTCAAGATCTCAAGTTTCATTAGAAAGTTGTAAGTTAGTGACTTGGAATCAAAATGTTCATGTTTTCATGTTTTTCCTTAAGCACTTGACATACATGGTGCTAATGGTTTGTTTTAGGTAATAGACAAATGCATTTTTAAAAATCATGGAGAAATGATTTGGCATCAGTTTGGTATCTTCATTTTTCTGTACATTAATCAAACATTTGGAAGCTCTTTTGAGTACATTGTTGGCTAATAAAATAATTCAGTAATCTAATTTAGTTTTAACATAAACTTTAAGCAGTATTGGCAATCTTCTAGGTCTTAAGTTTTCTTTATCTATATTTGTTGAGTTAGTGGGCAGACAGGAGCAGAGTTTCTCTCTGAACTCACAGGCAGTATTTACTCCAGTAGGTTTCACTTCTTTAAACAAAGAAGGCTTAAATTTTAATATGTCCTTATTGAGTTCAAGAGCAAAGGGTTTGTTGTCTTTTTTTAAACTTGAAGGTAGTTTTCTAAGTAAATAGTAAAATTCTGTTATTAACTTAAAAGCTTATGCAGTAATATTTTAAAGCCCAATTGCAAGGGCTAAGTAAGTGATACTGTTTTGTGTACTCAGCGCTCAATTAAGTTATTGCCTGTACTGTATTTATGTTGGTTCATCTGCATTTTTCAAACAGGCAGATTTCTAGATATGGGTAGTGACACATATGAACACGTCTAATTGTAAATATAGAAGTTTTCATACAGAAAAATATTTTTGTCAAAATAATTTAGATGTTAAATCTAAAGATCTTTGCCAAACTCTGAGGAGGTAGATTTACACTATATAGTGACAGCACTTATCAATTTCATGAAAAACTGTATTTCCAATAATTAAAAGTACTAAGCCGTTTTATGAGCAAACAGTAAGCCTTATTCTGAACAATTTGCCAATAATGAAGTTATAATCACAATTATATGAATTCCTAGCATGTTTATAACATTAACCAATATTATGGGAGTTGCAGAGGTCTTGTTTATATTTTAATTTGTATTTATGAGCATAAATAAAGTTACTTATTTAGGAACTAGCCTAAATTATGTTTCCAGCAATTGTTTTGATTCTAATCTTTAAATGGCTAATTCAGGAGTCATAATTTAGGACATTAACTCATTTATTATTTTTCTTGGATGACCGAATACACAGGATTCAGTGTTACTAGAAATTTTTCAGGTTAAAAGTGACATTCAAGAATTGTCTGTGAGCTCATTTCTCTTCTGCCTTAGTGACAGAATTGTGCATCTCTAACATGCTAAATTTACATAAATATTGTAAAATATTTTCAAAACTTAGGTATCTTTAAATTTTAAATGAAATTGGTAGACTGTCATAATAAAAAGACATTGCCTCAAATAGTCAAAAAACCTGAAAATGTTGAAGTTTTTTACTTAATATACTTGAAAAATAAAGTAATTCCAGTTCCCTCTGTAACCCTCTGCCTGTAATACTGTTTCCCTTAAACTTCAACTGTTCGCATGCATGCACAGCATCACCCACGGCCTGGCTTGGATCCATCCCTTCTCTTTGTTCACGTTGTCCTGTACTCTAAAGACAAGAATTGTGTCTTTATCTCCGTCACCAACGCCAAGTACCTTGTCTGGAACATGGTGAGCTTTTGATAAGTGTATTTCTCATCAATTTAGAATCATTGGTTGTTAACGGTTACTTGGGTATTAGTTGGATTTGGCATCTAATGAGAAAATAGTATATTACCTTCCAAAGTTCTTATTAAAAGCCTTATACCTTATGTCTATTGGGAGCTATTTTGCAATAGGACGATTCTGAGTAGCTTTGCATGTGTTCTCTTGCTCAATATGTAATTTTTGCCAAGGACAGGCTCTAGTCAAAATGATGACTCAGAATATTAAACCGACCTAAATATGGGTTCACGTCACTATTTCCTGCTCTCTTGTGATTCCCTATCTCTTTTGTGTTGGTAGTACCCTCCTCAAAATGTAACGCTGCTGTGTTATCATTTGTTAACCCTAATGTACACCATGTATGTTCTCCCCCTTTTCAAGACCAAGAATGTTAACTGCTTAGGAGGCAACATGAGATTTTAGGTCTCAAATATATTATTTTTTAAATTTCTGTTTAAAAACTGACTACTGGGCATATATATCATTTTTATCATAGATCATTAGGTACAACTCTGTGTTTTGAAATTCTTAGATATGAGATTTTATACTCACTTATGTTTAATAACTATAATCTTTGAACTCATATTTGTTAATCAAGTTTTTAAAATAGCAGTTTTATTGAGATATAATTCACATGCCCTGAAGTTTACCCTTTTAAAGTGTTCATTCATAGTTGTGCAGCCATCACCACTCCTTAATTTTGGAATAGTTTCGTATCACCCCCGAAAGAAAGCTTGCATGTGTTTTTAACAGTCACTGTCCTTTTCTCCCTCTTCCCATCCTCTGGCAGCCACTAATCTACTCTTTATGTCTGTGGATTGCTTATTCTAGATATTTCATATAAATGGAACCATGTAATACGTTGCCTTTTATGTTTGGCTTCTTTCACTTAGCATAATGTTTTTGAAGTTCATTTATGTTGTAGCATGAATCAGTATTTCGTTCATTTTTAGGGCTAAAAAACATTCCACTGTATGGATATACTATATTCATCCATCAGTTTTGATGAACCTTTGGGTTTTTACCACTTTTTGACTTATTAAAAACAATGCTGCTGTGAACACATGTACAAGTTTTTATGTGGAAATATATTTCTCTTGGTGTATCTCATAGGTGTATCTGCAAATAGCATTGCTATGTCCTACAGTAACTATGATTAACTTTTGAGGAACTGCCAAATTGTCTTGCAAAGAGGCTGCACCATTTTATTTATTTATTTTTAAAATAAATTTATTTATTTATTTGTTTGTTTTTATTTTTGGATGTGTTGGGTCCTCGTTGCTGCACACGGGCTTTCTCTAGTTGCCGCGAGCAGGGACTCCTCTTCGTTGTGGTGCGTGGGCTCCTCATTGTCGTGGCTTCTCTTGTTGCGGAGCATGGGCTCTAGGTGTGCAGGCTTCAGTAGTTGTGGCGCGTGGGCTCAGTAGTTGTGGCTTGCAGGCTCTCGAGCGCAGGCTCAGTAGTTGTGGCAAATGGGCTTAGTTGCTCTTAATTTTATTTTAAGATTGTTCATTGTTAGTATATAGAAATACAGTTGAATTTTAGATATTGATATTTTATTTGCAACCTTGCTGAACTCAATTATTTGTTCTAGTAGTTTCTTTTTTTCATGAATTCGTTAGAATTTTCTATATACAAGATCATGTCATCAGTGAATAGGCATAGTTTTACTTCATCCTTTTCAATCTGAATGAATGCCTTTTATTTCTTATTTTGCCTAATTGCTCTGGCTAGACACTCTGGTACAATGTTGAATGGAAGCTGAAGAACAGACATCCTTGTTTATGATTTTAGAGGAAAGCATTCAGTCTTTCATAGTTAAGTATGACATTAATTGTAGGGTTTTTGTAGATACTTTTCATCAAGTTGAGGAAATTCCCTTTTATTTATTTGTTGATTTTTTTTCTGTTATTGTTATGACAAGGTGTTGGTTTTCGTGAATATTTTTTCTGCATCTATTGAAATAATTGTGTTTTTTATCCTTTATTCGATTACTGTTTATAGCATTGTATTGATTGACTTTTGTATGCTGAATCAACCTTGTATGCATACTTGGTCATGGTACAATCCTTTTTATATATTGCTGGATTCAGTTTGCTAGCTTATTGTTAAGGATTTTCGCGTTTATATTCATAGGGATGTTGGTCTGTAGTTCTGTTTATTTTTCTTGGGATATCTTTGTCCATTTTTATAAACTGTGGTAAAACGCACAACATAAAATTTACCATTTTAACCATTTTTTTGTTGTTGTTGTTGAGGATGAAATGTAAGATCATTTTATTTCTTCACATTTCTGCTCTTATAAGAGTCATCTAAAGTGAGTATTTCTACAAGTCTCTGTTCTGACCAGGGCATGTATTCTGGATAATGTCTCTATACGTATATCCACTATATGGTTGTATAACTTACTATTGATTTAGCATTTATTTAAATGTAAGCAATAAAGTACTTTAAATTGTTATAGACAAAAGAAAATCAGTAAGTAATCACCAAAGAAGAATATCTGTTCTACTCCCTGAAACAATACATTATCTATTAAATGTATTTATGTTAGAAATCGAAAACTTGAGATGCTCTGTCTCTTCAGAGCTTCCTGTAAAATAAATGTATTAAATTCTTACTTATGTTTCCCAACACATGTGCATGCTCACATACAGATGCACATACAACATACAGATGCAATACAAACATTCAATAAGTAAAGGGAAAAATCACCTAAATAATCACATAAGAAAGATCTTTTTAAAGCCCTCAGAATTGTACTATCACTATACAGGTTTGTGATTTGTTAAAAATAGATCTGAATTTTTACACCAAGTAAGCAAGATAACTTCATGATCAGCCTTCAGAATAGTTCTTAGAATTTAAAAATTTCCTATAAATAAAATGACTTACAGATCCATTTTAACCATTTTTAAGTATACAACTCTGTGCATTAAGTACATTGACATTGTTTTGCAACCATCACCCCATCCATCTCCAGAACTTTTTCATCTTCCCAAATTGGAACTATGTACTCATTAAACAATAACTCCTCATTCTCCCTTGCCCCCAGCCCTTGGCAACCACCCTTCTATTTTCTGTCTCCATGAATATGGCTATTCTAGGTACCTCATATAAGTGGAATCATATAATATTTGTTCTTTTGTGACTAGCATATTTCACTTTAGCATAATGTCTTCAAGGTTCATGCATATTGTAGCATGCATGTATTAGAATTTTCTTCCTCTTATTAAGGGTGGAATAATTTTTGGTTATATGTATATACCACATTTTGTTTATCCATTCATTGATGGACACTTAGGTTGTTTCCTCCTTTTGGCTATTGTGAATAATGCTGCTATAAGTATAAACACGGGTGTACGAATATTTGTTCACGTCCCTTCTTTCAGTTCTTTTGGATATATACCCCAAAGAAGAATTGCCGGATCAAGTGGTAATTTTATGTTTAATTGTTTGAGGAACTACCATACTGTTTTTCACTGTGGCTGTACCATTTTGTATTCCCATCAGCAATGCACAGGGTTTCCAGTTTTCCTACATTCTTGTCAACACTTGTTATTTTCTGTGTTTTTAATAGTAGCCATCCTAATGGATGTGGAATGTTTTTGTCTGGTTTTAATGTCAGGGTAATACTGATCTCATAAAATAAGTTGGTAAGTATCCTCTCCTTTTTTTTTTCTTTTTTTCTGGGGGTGGGTGGGTCGGGGGAAGAGTGTGTAGGATTGATGTTAATTCTTTAAATGTTTGGTGGAATTCACTAGTAATGGCATCTGGTCGTGGCTTTGTGGGAAGCTTTTGATTACAACATTTTCTTTATTTTGTATAGGTCTATTCATATTTTCTGTTTCTGCTTGAGTCAGTTTTGGTGGTTTATATCTTTTAGGAATTTGTCCATTTCATCTAGATTATCTAATTTGTTGGCATAGGGTCATCAGTAGCATTCCTTATAATCATTTTTATTTCTATAAGGTCAGAATTGATACCCTCTCTTTTATTACTGATCTTAATGATTTGAGTCTCCTCTCTTTTTTCTTGGTTAGTCTAGCTGAAGATTTGTCCATTTTGTTGATATTTTCAAAGAACCAACTTTTGGTTTTGTTTATTGTCTCTTGTTTTTCTGTTCTCTCTTTCATTTATTTCCACTCTAATCTTTATTATTTCCTTCCTTCTGCTTGCTTTGGGTTTAGCTTACTCTTCTTTTTCTAGTTTTGTAAGGTGCATGGTTATGTTATTGATTTGAGATCTTTTTTCTTTTTAAAAAATATTTCCCTCCAATCACTGCATCTTATAAGTTATATTGTATTTTTATTTTCATTCATCTTAAAGCATTTTCTAATTGCCTTATGATTTCTTTTTTGGCCCATCAGTTGTTTAGGAGTATATTATTTAATTTCCACGTATTTTTGGATTTCCCAATTTTCCTTCTGCTACTGATTTCTAATTTCATTCCATTGTGGTCACAGAACATACCTCATATGATTTTAATCCCTACAAATTGATTGAGGCTTGTTTTATAACCTAACATGTGCTCTGTCCTGGAGAATGTTTCATGTGCACTTGAGAAGAATGTATATTCTGCTATTATGGGGTGGAACGTTCTATAAATGTCTTTTGTATACTTAGTTTGTGGTATTAATTCTTCTATTTCCTCATTGACCTCTGCCTAGTTTTAGCTATTATTGAAAGTGAAAGTCTCCAGCTGTTCTTGTTGAATTGTGTATTTCTCTTTAGTTCTGTCAGTTTTTGCTTCCTGTACTTTGGGTCTCTGCCATTAGATGCATATTTGTTTAGAACTGCTATGTCTTTCTGATGGATAAGCCCTTTATCATTAAAAAAAAAATCCTTCCTTATCTCTAGTAATAAATTTTCACATGACTTCTACTTTTTTCTGATATTAGTGTAGCCACTCCAGCTCTCCTTTGGTTACTGTTTTCATAGTATATCTTTTTCCATTCTTTTATTTTATCTTCCTTTTTTTTTTTGACTTTTTTATCATTACGAAGTATCCCTCTTTGTCTCTAGTACTGTATTTCTTGTCTTAACATCTACAGGCATACCTCGGAGATATTGTGGGTTCAATTCCACACCACCGCAGCAAAGTGAATGTTGCAATAAACGGACTCACATGAAGTTTTTGATTTCCCAGTACATATAAAAGATATGTTTACACTATACTGTAGTCAGTAAATGTACAATAGCATTATGTCTAAAACAATGTACATACCTCAACTCTAAAGTACATTATTGCTAGAAAACACTAACCATCATCTGAGCCTTCAGCGAGTTGGAATCTTTTTGCTGGTGGAGGTCTTGCCTTGATGTTGATGGCTGCTGACTGATGAGGGTGGTGGTTGCTGAAGGTAGGGGTGGCCGTGGCAATTTCTTAAAATACGACAATGAAGTTTGCTGCATCAGTTGACCCTTCCTTTCATGAATGATTTCTCTGTAGTGTGCAGTGCTGTTTGATAGCATTTTACTAACAGAACTTCTTTCAAAATTGGAGGCAAACCTCTCAAACCCTGCCACTGCCTTATCAACGAAGTTTATGTAATATTCTGAATCCTTTGTTGACATTTCAACAATCTTCACAGCATCTTTGCCAGGAGCAGATTCCATCTCACGAAACTACTCTCTTTGCTCCTCCCTAAGAAGTAACTCCTTATCTGTTCAAGTTTTGTCATGAGATGCAGCAATTCAGTCACATCTTCAGGCTCCACTTCTAGTTCTCTTGCTATTTCTTTTTTTTTTTAATTAATTTATTTTTTGGCTGCTTTGGGTCTTTGTTGCTGTGTGCAGGCTTTCTCTAGTTGTGGTGAGCGGGGGCTTCTCATTGCGGTGGCCTCTCTTGTTGCAGAGCACAGGCTCTAGGGCGTGCAGGCTTCAGTAGTTGTGGCACGCGGGCTCAGTAGTTGTGGCTTGTAGGCTTGAGAGTGCAGGCTCAGTAGTTGTGGCACACGGGCTCAGTGGCTCCGCGGCATGTGGGATCTTCCCGGACCAGGGCTCGAACCCGTGTCCCCTGCATTGGCAGGCGGATTCTTAACCACTGCGACACCAGGGAACTCCTCTCTTACTATTTCTACCACACCCGCAATGACTTCCTCCACTGAAGTCTTGAACCCCTCAAAGTCATCCACAAGGGTTAAAATCAACTTCTTCCTAACGGCTGTTAATGTTGATATTTTGGCCTCCTCCCATGAATTATGAATGTTCTTAATGGCATCTAGAATGGTAAATCCTGCGCAGATCATTTTCAATGTATTTTGCCCAGATCTATCAGAGGAATCACTATCTATGGCAGCTATAGCCTTACAAAATGTATTTCTTAAATAATAAGACATGAAAGTTAAAATTGCTCCTTGATCCATGGGCTTCAGAATGGATGCTGTATTCGCAGGCATGAAAACAACATTAATCTCATTGTACCTCTCCATCAGAGAGCTCTTTGGTGACTAGGTGCATTGTCAGTAAGCAGTAATATTTTGAAAGGAATATTTTTTTCCTGAGTATTAGGTCTCAACAGTAAATTTAAAATATTCAGTAAACCATGTTGTTAACAGGTGTGCTGCATTCCAGGCTTTGTTGTTCCATTTGTAAGGCATAGGCAGAGTAGATTTAGCATAATTCTTAAGGGCCTTATGGTCTATGGAATGGTAAATGAGCACTGGCTTCTACTTCAAGTCACCAGCTTCAGTAGTCCCTCACAAGAGAGTCAGCTTGTCTTTTGGGGTTTTTTTGGGGGGGGGGTGTTGTTTATTTCTTTAATTAACCATTAAAAAAATTTTTAAGGTTACTTTCTATTTATAGTTATTACAAAATATTGGCTATATTCCCTGTGTTGTACAATGCATCTTTGAGCCAATCTTACACTTAATATTTTGTACCTCATCCTCCCCCACCCTTGCATTCCTCCTCCCCCTGTCCCCACCACTGGTATACATGAGTTTGTTCTCTGTATCTGTGAGTCTGCTTGTCTTTTGGAGCTTTGAAGCCAGGCACTGACTTCTCCTCTCTACCTGTGCAAGTCCTAGATGTCCTCTCCTTCTAATATAAGGCTGTTTTGTCTATATTGAAAATCTGTTGTTGAATGTAGCCACCTTCTTTAATTACCTAATTAGATATTCTGGATAACTTGTTGTAGCTTATGCATCACCACTTGCTGCTTCACCTTTCACTTTTTTTTTTCTTAAACATCTTTGTTGGAGTATAATTGCTTTACATTGTTGTGTTAGTTTCTGCTTTATAACAAAGTGAATCAGCTATACATATACATATATCCCCATATTTCCTCCCTCTTGGCGTCTCCCTCCAACCCTCCCTATCCCACCCCTCTAGGTGGTCACAAAGCACCGAGCTGACCTCCCTGTGCTATGAAGCTGCTTCCCACTAGCTATCTATTTTACATTTGGTAGTGTATATATGTCCATGCCACTCTCTCACTTCGTCCCAGCTTACCCTTCCCCCTGCCTAGTCCTCAGGTCCATTCACTACATCTGCATCTTTATTCCTGTCCTGCCCCGAGGTTCATTAGAACCATTTTTTTTTTAGATTCCACATATATGTGTTAGCATACGGTATTTATTTTTCTCTTTCTGACTTACTTCACTCTGTATGACAGACTCTAGCTCCATCCACCTTACTACAAATAACTCAATTTCGTTTCCTTTTATGACTGAGTAATATTCCATTGTATATATGTGCCACATCTTTATCCATTCATCTGTTGATGGACACTTAAGTTGCTTCCATGTCCTGCTATTGTAAATAGTGCTGCAATGAACATTGTGGTACATGCCTCTTTTTGAATTATGGTTTTCTCAGGGTATATGCCCGGTAGTGGGATTGCTGGGTCATATGGTAGTTCTATTTTTGGCTTTTTAAGGAGCCTCCATACTGTTCTCCATAGTGGCTGTATCAGTTACACTCCCACCAGCAGTGCAAGATGGTTCCCTTTTCTCCACACCCTCTCCAGCATTTATTGACTGTAGGTTTTTTTGATGATGGCCATTCTGACCGGTGTGAGGTGATACCTCATTGTGGTTTTGATTTGCATTTCTCTACTGATTGGTGATGTTGAGCATCTTTTCATGTGTTTGTTTGCAATCTGTATGTATTCTTTGGAGAAATGTCTATTTAAGTCTTACACCTGTTTTTTGATTGGGTTGTTTGTTTTTTTGATATTGAGCTGCATGTTTGTTTTTTTGATATTGAGCTGCATGAGCTGTTTATATATTTTGGAGATTTATCCTTTGTCCGTTGATTCGTTTGCAAATATTTTCTCCCATTCTGAGGGTTGTCTTTTCGTGTTGTGTATAGTTTACTTTGCTGTGCAAAAGCTTTTAAGTTTCATCAGGTGCCATTTGTTTATTTTTGTTTTTATTTCCATTTCTCTAGGAGGTGGGTCAAAAGGGATCTTGCTGTGATTTATGTCATAGAGTGTTCTGCCTATTTTTTCCTCTAAGAGTTTTATAGTGTCCGGTCTTAAATTTAGGTCTCTAAATCCATTTTGAGTTTATTTTTGTATATGGTGTTAGGGAGTGTTCTAATTTCATTCTTTTACATGTAGCTGTCCAGTTTTCCCAGCACCACTTATTGAAGAGGCTGTTTTTTCTCCATTGTATATCCTTGCGTCCTTTGTCATAGATTAGTTGACCATATGTACGTGGGTTTATCTCTGGGCTTTCTATCCTTTTGCATTGATCTATGTTTCTGTTTTTGTGCCAGTACCATACTGTCTTGATTACTGTAGCTTTGCAGTATAGTGTGAAGTCAGGGAGCCTGATTCCTCCAGCTCCATTTTTCTTTCTCAAGATTGCTTTGGCTCTTTGGGGTCTTTTGTGTTTCCATACAAATTGTGAAATTTTTTGTTCTAGTTCTGTGAAAAATGCCATTGGTAGTTTGATATGGATTACATTGAATCTGTAGATTGCTTTGGGTAATATAGTTATTTTCACGATGTTGATTCTTCCAATCCAAGAACATGGTATATCTCTCCATCAGTTTCTATCATCTTTAATTTCTTTCATCAGTGTCTTACAGAATTCTGCATACAGGTCTTTTGTCTCCCTAGGTAGGTTTATTCCTAGGTGTTTTATTCTTTTTGTTGCAGTGGTAAATAGGAGTGTTTCCTTAATTTCTCTTTCATATTTTTCATCGTTGGTGTATAGGAATGCAAGACATTTCTGTGCATTAATTTTGTATCCTGCAACTTCTCCAAATTCATTGATGAGCTCTAGTAGTTTTCTGGTGGCATCTTTAGGAGTCTCTATAGTATCATGTCATCTTCAAACAGTGACAGTTTTACTTCTTCTTTTCCAGTTTGTATTCCTTTTATTTCTTTTTCTTCTCTGATTGCCGTGGCTAGGACTTCCCAAAACTATCTTGAATAACAGTGGGTGAGAGTGGACATCCTTGTCTTGTTCCTGATCTTAGAGGAAATGCTTTCAGTTTTTCACCATTGAGAATGATGTTTGCTGTGGATTTGTCGTATATGGCCTTTATTATGTTGAGGTAGGTTCCCTCTGTGCCCACTTTCTGGAGAGTTTTTATCATAAATGGGTGTTGAATTTTGTTGAAATCTTTTTCTGTATCTATTGAGATAATCATATGGTTTTTATTCTTCAGTTTGTTAATATGGTGTATCACATTGATTTGCATACATTGAAGAATCCTTGCATCCCTGGGTTAAATCCCACTTGATCAAGGTGTATGATCCTTTTAATGTGTTGTTGGATTCTGTTTGCTAGTATTTTGTTGAGGGTTTTTGCATCTATATTCATCAGTGATATTGGTCTGTAATTTTCTTTTTTTTGTAGTATCTTTATCTGGTTTTGGTATCAGGGTGAAGGCAGCCTCATAGAATAAGTTTGGGAGTGTTCCTTCGTCTGCAATTTTTGGGAAGAGTTTGAGAAGTATGGGTGTTAGCTCTTCTCTAAATGTTTGATAGAATTCACCTGTGACGCCATCTGGTCCTGGACTTTTGTTTGTTGGAAGATTTTTAATCACAGTTTCAATTTCATTACTTGTGATTGGTCTTTTCATAGTTTCTGTTTCTTCTTGGTTCAGTCTTGGAAGGTTATACCTTTCTAAGAATTTGTCCATTTCTTCCAGGTTGTCCATTTTATTGGCATAGAGTTGCTTGTAGTAGTCTCTTAGGATGCTTCGTATTTCTTGGTGTCTGTTGTAACTTCTCCTTTTTCATTTGATTGATTTGAGTCCTCTCCCTCTTTTTCTTGATGAGCCTGGCTAACGGTTTATCAATTTTGTTTATCTTCTCAAAGAACCAATCTTAGTTTTATTGATCTTTGCTATTGTTTCCTTCATTTCTTTTTCATTTATTTCTGATCTGATCATTATGACTTCTTTCTTTCTGCTAACTTTGGGTTTTGTTTGTTTTTCTTGCACTGGTTTCTTTAGGCGTAAGGTTAGATTGTTTATTTGAGATTTTTCTTGTTTCTTGAGGTAAGCTTATATTTCTGTAAACTTCCCTCTTAGAATTGCTTTTTCTGCATCCCATAGGTTTTGGATCGTCGTGTTTTTAATTAATTAGTTTATTTTTTCTGTGTTGGGTCTTCGTTTCTGTGCGAGGGCTTTCTCTAGTTGTGGCAAGCGGGGGCCATGCTTCATCATGCTGCGCGGGCCTCTCACTGTCGTGGACTCTCTTGTTGCGGAGCACAGGCTCCAGACGCGCAGGCTCAGCAGTTGTGGCTCATGGGCGTAGTTGCTCTGCAGCATGTGGGACCCTCCCAGACCATGGCTCGAACCCGTGTCCCGTACATTAGCAGGCAGATTCTCAACCACTGCGCCTCCAGGGAAGCCCTGGATCATCTTGTTTTTGTTGTAATTTGTCTCTAGCTATTTTTTTATTTCCTCTTTGATTTCTTCAGCGATCGCTAGGTTATTTAGTAACGTATTGTTTAGCCTCCATGTGTTTGGGCTTTTTATGTTTTTCTCCCTGTAATTGATTTCTAATCTCATAGTGTTGTGGTCAGAAAAGATGCTTGATATTATTTCAGTTTTCTTAAATTTACTGAGCCTTGATTTGTGACCCAAGATGTGATCTATCCTGGAGAATGTTCCGTGTGCACTTGAGAAGAAAGTGTGGTGTGCTGTTTTGGCATGGAGTGTCCTATAAGTATCAATTAAATCTTTCTTGTCTATTGTGTTATTTAACGTTCGTGTTTCCTTATTAATTTTCTGTTTGGATGATCTGTCCATTGGTGTCAGTGAGGTGTTAAAGTCCCCCACTATTATTGTGTTCCTGTCGATTTCCTCTTTTATAGCTATTAGCAGTTGACTTGTGTATTGAGGTGTTCCTATTTTGGGTGCATATATATTTATAGTTGTTATATCTTCTTCTTGGATTTATCCCTTGATCATTATGTAGTGTCCTTCCTTGTCTCTTGTAACATTCTTTATTTTAAAGTCTATTTTATGTGATATGAGTATTGCTACTCCAGCTTTCTTTTGATTTCCATTTGCAGGGAATATCTTTTTCCATGCCCTCACTTTCAGTCTCTGTGTGTCCCTAGGTCAGAAGTGTGTCTCTTGTAGATAGCATATATATGGGTCTTGTTTTTGTATCCATTCAGTGAGCCTGTGCCTTTTGGTTGGAGCATTTAATCCATTCATGTTTAAGGTAATTATCGATATGTTTGTTCCTATGACCATTTTCTTAATTGTCACGGGTTTGTTTTTGTAGGTCGTTTTCTTCCACTTAGAGAAGTTCCTTTAGCATTTGTTGTAGAGCTGGTTTGGTGATGCTGAATTCACTTAGCTTTTGCTTGTCTGTAAAGCTTTTGATTTCTCCGTTGAATCTGAATGAGATCCTTGCCGGGTAGAATAATGTTGGTTGTAGGCTCTTCCCTTTCATCACTTTAAATATATCCTGCCACTCCCTTCTGGCTTGTAGAGTTTCTGCTGAGAAATCAGCTGTTAACCTTTCGGAAGTTCCCTTGTATGTTATTTGTTGCTTTCCCTTGCCACTTGTAATATTTTTTCTTTGTATTTAATTTTTGATAGTTTGATTAATATGTGTATTGGCGTGTTTCTTCTTGGGTTTATCCTGTATGGGATTCTCTGTGCTTCCTGGACTTGATTGACTATTTCCTTTCTCATATTAGGGAAGTTTTCAACTCTAATCTCTTCAAATATTTTCTCAGTCCCTTTCTTTTTCTTTTCTTCTTCTGGGACCCCTATAATGCGAGTGTTGCTGCATTTAATTTTGTTCCCGAGGCCTCTGAGACTCTCCTCAATTCTTTTCATCCTTTTTCTTTATTCTGTTCTGTGGCAGTTATTTCCACTATTTTATCTTCCAGGTCACTTACCGTTCTTCTGCCTCAGTTATTCTGCTATTGATTCCTTCTAGAGAATATTTAATTTCATTTACTGTGTTGTTCATCATTGTTTGCTCTTTAGTTCTTCTAGATTCTTGTTAAATGTTTCTTGTATTTTCTCCATTCTATTTCCAAGATTTTGGATCATCTTTACTATCATTACTCTGAATTCTTTTTCCGGTAGACTGCCTATTTCCTCTGCATTTGTTTGTTCTGATGGGTTTTTACCTTGCTCCTTTATCTGCTGCATATTTCTCTGTCTTATCATTTTATTTTACTTACTGTGTTTGTGGTCTCCTTTTCTTATGCAGCGGGTTCGTAGTTCCCGTTGTTTTTGGTGTCTGGCCCCAGTGGGTGCGGTTGGTTCAGTGGTTTGTGAAGGCTTCCTGATGGAGGGGACTGGTGTTCCCTGTGTTCTGGTGGGTGGGGCTGGATCTTGTCTTTCTGATGAGAAGGACTGCGTCTGGTGGTGTGTTTTGGGGTGTCTATGAACTTAGTATTATTTTATGCAGGCTCTCTGCTAATGGGTGGGTTTGTGTTCCTGTCTTGCTAGTTGTTTGACATGGGGCATCCAGCACTGGAGCTTGCTGGCCGTTGGGTGCAGCTGGGTCTTAGTGTTGAGATGGAGGTCTCTGGGAGAGCTCTTGCCAATTGAAACTGCATGGGGCTGGGAGGCCTCTGGTGGTCCAATGTCCTGGAGTCAGCTCTCCCACCTCTGGGGCTCAGGCTGTACCCCCGGCTGGAGCAGCAAGACCCTGTCAGCCACTTGGCTCAGAAGAAAAGAAAGAAAAATAATAATAATATATTTTAAAAATAATAAAGAAAAAAATAATAAAATAAAAGAAATAATAAAATAAATAAATTTTTTTAAAAAAAGAGAGCAACCAAACCAATAAACAAATCTACCAGTCATAAGAAGTACTAAAAACTAAACTAAGATTAACATAAAAATCAGAAACAAATCAGTCACAGACAGCAAACCCCATGTCTACAGTTGCTCCCAGAGTCTACTGCCTCTATTTTGGGAACATTGTTCAGGTATTCATGTATTTCACAGATGCAGGGTTCATCAAGTTGATTGTGGGGATTTAATCCACTGCTCCTGAGGCTACACAGAAAAATTTCCCTTTCTCTTCTTTGTTCACACAGCTCCTGGGGTTCAGCTTTGGTTTTGGCCCCGTCTCTGCATGTAAGTCACCCTCAGGTGTCTGTTCCCCACCCAGACAGGAGGGGGTTAAAGCAGTGGCTGATTGTGGCTCTCTTGCTCTCTCAGGCCGCTGAGAGCGAAGCGTATGGTAGTCGTAATTGGAATGCAGGGCAGGCCTGCGGCGGCAGAGGCATGACATTGCAACAGCGTGAGGCATGCCTTGTGCTCTCCTGGGGAAGTTGTCCGTGGATCTCGGGACCCTGACAGTGGCGTGCTGCACAGGCTCCCTGGGGCGGTGGGGTGTGGATAGTGACCTGTGCTTGCACACAGGATTCTTGGTGGCAGCAGCAGCAGTGTTACCATTTCACGCTTGTCTCTGTTGCCTGAGCTGATTAGCCGCGCCTTGTGCCTGTCTCTGGAGCTCGCTTAGGCGGTACTCTGCTTTCTGTGGGCACACGGGGAAGGAATCCCCTCTCCTCGCGCACCCTGAAACAATGGCCTCTTGCCTCTTTGGCAGCTCCAGACCTTTTCCTGGACTCCCTCCCGGCTAGCCGTGGCGCACTAGCCCCCTAAAGGCTGTGTTCACGCAGCCAACCCCAGTCCTCTCCCTGCAATCCGACCGAAGCCCGAGCCTCAGCTCCCAGCCCCCACCCGCCCCGGCGGGTGAGCAGACAAGCCTCTCGGGCTGGTGAGTGCCGGTCGGCACCGATCCTCTGTGCAGGAATCTCTCCGCTTTGCCCTCCGCACCCCTGTGGCTGCGCTCTCCTCCATGACTCCGAAGCTTCCTCCCTCTGCCACCCGCAGTCTCCGCCCGCGAAGGGGCTTCCTAGTGTGTGGAAACCTTTCCTCCTTCACAGCTCCCTCCCACTGGTGCAGGTCCCGTCCCTATTCTTTTGTCTCTATTTTTTCTTTTTTTCTTTTTTTTTTGCCCTACCCAGGTATTTGGAGATTTTCTTTCCTTTTGGGAAGTCTGAGGTCTCCTGCCAGCGTTCAGTAGGTGTTCTGTAGGAGATGTTCCACATGTAGATATATTTTTCATGTATTTGTGGGCAGGAAGGTGGTCTCCATGTCTGACTCCTCTGCCATCTTGAAGGTCCCCCTGTCACCTTTCACTTTTTTTTTTTTTTTTGTGTGTGTTACGCGGGCCTCTCACTGCTGTGGCCTCTCCCGTTGCGGAGCGTAGGCTCCAGACGAACAGCCTCAGCGGCCATGGCTCATGGCCCAGCCGCTCCATGGCATGTGGGATCTTCCCGGACCGGGGCACAAACCCGTGTCCCCTGCATTGGCAGGCGGACTCTCAACCACTGTGCCACCAGGGAAGCCCACCTTTCACTTTTATGTTATGAAGATATGCCTTCTTTCCTTCAGCCTCATGAAGCAGCCTGTGTTAGCTTCAAACTTCTTCTGCAGCTTCCTTATCTCTCTCAGCCTTCACAGAATTGAAGAGAGTTAGGGCTTTGCTCTAGGTTAGACTTTGGCTTAAGGGAATGTTGTGGCTGGTTTAATCTTCCACCCAGACCACTAAAACTTTCTCCATATAGCAATAAGCCTGTTTTGCTTTCTTATCATTTGTTTGTTCAGTGAGTAGCAGTTTTAATTTCTTTCAAGAAGATTTCCTTTGCATTCACAACTTAGCTAACAGTTTGGTGCAAGACACCTGCCTAGCTTTTGGCCTGTCTCAGCTTTCATCATGCCTTCCTCACTAAGCTTAATCGTTTCTAGCTTTTGATTTAAAGTGAGAGACATGCTACTTACTCTTCCTTTCACTTGAACACGTGGAGGCCATTGTAGGGCTATTAATTGGCTTAATTTTAATACTATTGTGTCTCAGGGAGTAGGGAGACCTGAGGAAGGGAGAGAGACCGGAAACAGCCGTTTGGTGGAGTGGTCAGAACACAGACGTTTATTGATTAAGTTTGCTATGTTATACAGACACAATTCTTGGTGCCCCAAAACAATATAAATAGTAACATCTAAGATCACTTATCACAGATCACCATAACAAATGTAATAATAATGAGAAAGTTTGTAATATTGTGAGAATTACCAAAATGCAACTCATAGACATGAAGTGAGCAAATGCTGTTGGAAAAAGTGTTGAAAGACTTGCTGGATGCAGGGTTGCCACAAACCTTCAATTAGTAAAAAATGCAATATCTGCAAAGCACCGCAAAACAAAGCAGTATAAATCAAGGTATGCCTGTATTCTGTTTATTACTAATATAGCCACTCTGCCACCTTTACGTGTGCATGATATATCTTTTTCCACCCTTTTATTTCAACCTCTTTATGTCTTTTAATCTAAAGGGTATCTGTTGTAGACAGTTGGATCACTTTTTAAAAATTCATTCTGAAAATCTCTGCCTTTTGGTTAGAGCATTTAGTCCACTTTCATTCCATATGTTTCTGATAGTTATAATTTAATATAATTATTTGATAAAACAAGATTTACATCTGCCATCTTGCTGTTTGTCTTCTATGTTTTATGCCTTTTAATTCTCTAATCGTCCATTACTCCTCTGTTTCGTATTAAGTATACTTTCCAGTGTACAATTTTAATTTCCTTGTTTTTTCTTTCACTGTGTAATTTTTAAAGCTATTTTATTAGTGGTTGCCCTGTAGATTACAATTAACATCCTGATCTATGGCACTGTGATTCAAATTAATACCAACTTAATTTCAATAGTGTACAAAACATTCTTCCAATATAACTCTGTTCTCCACCCCCCCACCACCTTTTGTGCTATTATTGTCATATGGGTCACATCTGTATTCATTATAAGCCCATTAACATGGTTTTGTAACTATTGCTTTGTGCATCTGTCTTTTAAATCAGATAGGAAAAGAAATACTGCATTAATACTGTCTTTAATAACAGAATTATGAAAGGCCATGGAGGTGATGAGAATGAGGTTAATTCCACATTTTGAGGTTAATTCCACATTTGTGAATTTTTAAGAAAAAAATCTGTTAAAAAAAAAGCTTTTACTGGAAAAATATTTATTAAAATGTCAGTGTGATTAATTTATAAGTGGTGAAATTAACGGTGGGTTTTATTTTTTGTTATTCATATTTTCTACAATGAACATGTATTACTTATTTGGTAATTTAAGACAAAAACAAAGGTATTTAGAAACCAAATTATGTTACCAAGTGGAATGGGATTCTTAAGTAAAACATACTCAGTATAATTTAACAGTTTTTTTTTTTACCGCTATAGGTGAGTCCCTACCTCTCTAATTCATTAGGTTCTTCAAAAATCTATGTTTTTATATATTTATTTTACTAAATTATTTTAATTTTGAAATAATTCCAGGTTTACAAAAACGTTGCAAGAATAGCGCAAAACTATTTTTGCAACTTTTCTGTAAATGTCAAATTATTTATATAACCTTTATATAAACTTGAAATTTTTATATAAACTTTATTCAGGTTCTTCAAATGTTAACATTTTATCACATTCTCTTTATTCTTCTTTTTTTCCCTAAATATGAATATCCATGTATGTATAATGTGCACGTGTATGTAAAAGTATGTGTGTGTTTTGTTGTTGTTTTCTCTGAAATGTTTGAGAATAAATTAAAGACATGATATCCCTTTACCCTTAAATATTTCAGTGTGTATTTCTTACAAATGAGGATATTCTCTTATGTAACCTCAGTATATTATCAAAATCGGGAACATTGATCCAGTACTAAAGTCCTTTGAAGCCAAGAAGTAAAATTAAACAAATAAAAATTCCTGGTTCAAGATCTAATCCAGGATCCCATGCTGCATTTAGTTGTTATGTCTGTCCAGTCTTCCTCAATCTTTCCTGACTTTGACATTTTTGAAGAATACAGGCTATTTTTTAGGTTGTTCCTCATTTTGGGTTTCATCATGACTAGAGACAGGATGCATTTTTGGCAGGACTGTCACAGAAATGATGTTGTGCCCTTTACAGTGCGTCCATTCAGGAGGCACACGATGTTTGTGTCATTACTGATGATGTTAAAGGTCTCCCCCCACCCCCACCCAAGGAAGCTCTTAGCTTGGGGCAGGTTTTGTTTGTCGGCTTCTAAACAATAGCGATTTATTTCTCGTGGTTCTTGAGGCTGGAAGTCCAAGATCAGGGTACCAGCATGGTTGCATTCTAGTGAGGGTCCTTCTCTGGGTCACAGGCTGCCGTCTTCTTGTTGTGTGGAGAGCAGAGAGGGGATGCAGGCTCTCCTGTGACTCTCACAAGGGCAATAATCCCATTTGGAGGTTCTTGGTTTTCATAGCTGCTAAGTACATTTAATGATTTCATACATGATTTGATATATTAACTTCCTGTGGAAATTAATGGTAGATATTTCATAGTAATGACATATTCCCATCATACAACTGAATTCTATTTTTATATGCCTTAATTCTATTTTGATCCTAGGTTCATAAATTTAAGCATTTAACAAGTGTACAATTTTGAGACTATCTTAAAATCTTTACATTTTGATTCTCCTCAGTTCCTTTAAGTAAAGTGGTTTATTTACAGAACTTATTAATTAAAAATATTTCTGAGGGCTTCCCTGGTGGCACAGTGGTTGAGAGTCCGCCTGCCGATGCAGTCCGCCTGCCGATGCACGGGTTCGTGCCCCGGTCCGGGAAGATCCCACATGCCATGGAACGGCTAGGCCCGTGAGCCATGGCCGCTGAGGCTGTGTGTCCGGAGCCTGTGCTCCGCAACGGGAGAGGCCACAACAGTGAGAGGCCCGCGTACCGCCAAAAAAAAAAAAGAAAAAAAATTTCTGAAAGTATTGTGTTTAAAAACTGAATTATCCCCAAACATTATGACTCTAAATTTACTTCATCCACCATCCCTCACTCTTCACCCCCAATTATATTGTCTTCTACTCCATTTTAAATTTTTATTACCTTGCTGTTTTTTGTCTTATTTTCATCCCAATTTAGCCATGAACCTGAAAAAAAATGTGTTGCATTCCTTTAGATATCATTCATGTGGGGTTGAAATTTGTTTTTCAGTGTGTTTTTAAATCATTTCTGCTTTATATTTATGGTCTTTTCCTTCATTGAGGCTAAAGGTGAATTTTTTTTAATGGAACTGTTTTATTTTGTAATGATCAAATTATAGAGTGGGTTGTGAAAATGGTTAGGTTTTCAAAGGAGCCAGGTGTTAGGCCATTTGGGAGGAGAGGTTTCATTTGATTTATTACAGATTACTATAGCGAGGACTGATGGAAAGTTTGGCAGTTACCCCACTGATAGTTGAAACTTTGCATGAATTATTTTTCTACTTAAAAATACGTTTTAAATACCTACTTTGTGTTAGGCACTAGGTTTTAGAGATATAGAAGTGGTCAGAAACAGTCCTTGTCCTTGTGGCTCGCTTGGTCTAGTGGGGGCAAACAGAATAAATCACAAATAAATGTAAAATTATATCTGTGAGTTGTGTTATGAAGGAGAAGTTCGGGATGGTAGGGGTATAAAATAATTAAAGGAATTTGACAATGTTTAGAAGTTCTGGAAAGGTTTTTCTCTGAAAGAGTTTAGAGGGTTTAAGAGTTAAGTAGGTTAAAGAGGGCAGAAGGCTGAGTTCAGGAATAACGGCATCCCTGTGGAGATGGACAGAAGTAGATGGATTTGAGAGAAATATAGGAGGTCTGATCACTTAGTCTTAGGGGTGGAGATGGGAGAATAGGGTTTTAAGAATGTGTCTTGATTTCTGGCTATGCTGCCAAATGAATGTGGTGCCATTCACTGAGCAGAGAAAAGAGAGCCTAGCACTGAGGTTTGAGAAACTCCAGTGTTTGATGGCTTAGGAAGGGGAGGATGTACCAGAAGAGGAGACAGAAGGAACCACCCTAACCCAGACCCCAGCGGAGAACAGGGAAGCATGTTATCCTGGGAGGTAAGGGGAGGGAATGTAGCATACCAAGAAGAGGAAGCAGGCAGAAGGTCAGATATTCCTGAAAAGTAAGATAAGGACTGAAACATGTCCACTGGATTGAATGATGTAGCATTCAGTGTGGTGACCTTAACAGTTGCCACTTTGGGAGAGCATGAGAAAAGGGGCTGTAGGTGAAGGTAGATTTGATATTTATAACAAGAGATTAAGAGAGTTCATTTTTGAAGAATGAGATGAGCTCACCTTCTGAGAGAGTTGGGATGCCACATTGATAAAAGCTGAGAATATTTCAGATAGTCTTGGTGAAAGATGTGATTACGAGAAAGAAATGTGGAATCCACAATCTTGGAATTAATGGCTACCAGTGATTAAGGATCTGCTTTGTGTTAAATTGAAAAATTTTTAAGTAGTCACTAATTATTTGTGTGTGTGTGTGTGGTTTTTTTTTTAAACCATAATCCCTCTTTGTCAGAAGAATGATGAAAACGGAAACTGCTCAGGGGAAGGAATTGAATTCCCTACAACAAATTTATATGAACTGGAAAGCCGCGTTTTGACGGATCACTGGTCCATACCTTACAAGCGGGAAGAGTCACTAGGCAAATGCCTGTTGGCGTCTACCTACCTAGCAAGACTTGGTAAGTTCATACTTCAGGACACAGGAGGAGTTTTCGTTTTTTGGGGTTTTTTTTTTTGATAGGAGGCTTGACTTTCATCTTAGCTCCTGTCATTGGCCATCTGTATTATCTTAGATCATTTACTCTCTTAGTCTTTGTTTATCCCCTGTGGAGTAAAAGCGTTGAATTAAATCAGCTATTTTCTTCTAACTCCAATAGAGTGTAAGAGTCTTTAAAATATAATTGAAAAGCCTTACGGAAATTGAAATTAACTTTTCCACAGAAACTTGGAGCACTTTAGATTAAGGCTTAATGCAGTGGCGTTTTTTTTTTTTTTAAAGAAAAGAAAGTAATGTTTATTTAATATTTTATGCTTATTAAGTTCTTGGCACTATCTTAAGTGCTTTACAGATATTAAACGAATAGAGTAATAAAATATCACTAGGTTAGAGAATAAGTTTCAACATAAGGAAGCATCTATATTATAAATATATTAAAGAGAGAATAATAATTTATTTTTCATATTGAATTCATTTGTAAAATAAGATTAATTGAGCCAGTGTTTTGCAAATTTTTTTTTCTCATTAAAAGTGCATAGTTCACCATTGTGATTAAATACAAGGCACATCAAAAGGAAATATTTTGACTAGCTTCCATGATGCGTTTATGACTGGCTTCTCAGCAGCAACATTTATTGAGTGCCTGAGAGGATGCCGGTATTATGCTAAGTGGTAGGACTGAAAAAAGAAAATGTGCTCGACAGTGTCTCCACTGATAAGCAAAATCTGTCATTGAGTTTTTCTTTTAAGGGTATTTCGAAGGATAATTTTACAGTGGATTCATTCATTCATTTAGCAAGTATTTATCACTTACTCTATGCCAGGCACAGTTCTGTGCATTTTATTGCACAGAGTTCAATTTGTTTTGGGCAAGAGAGTGATTTTGGCATTTATTGAGAATATTTGTGTTTTTAAAAGGAATGTTTAGGAAGACAGTAATGGCTGATAAGTAGCTGCTGGTGGTGTTTGTTCTATTAGCTATTTAGTCAGATCATTGAAAGTTACTCTGATATGGAAACATGAGTTCAAGCATTTCAGTTCTAATTAGTATTTACTTATTATACTATTAATAAGTATATATTAATAATAAATATAAATGGATATATTATGCTATTAATAATTTAATACTGTTACTTTCTCAGCCTATTCCTTTATCAGAATGTATGTCTTCTGCTTTTAATAATTCCTTAAGAGTCAAGGTTTCTGTAATAAGTTCCATATGTATGAGCTTGGAATGATATATATGATTTCTGCAACTACCTAAAATCTAAATAAGGCATATTGTTTCATTTATTTTACAAAGGTCTTTCTGAGTCTGATGAGAATTGTAAAAGATTTATGGATAGGTGTATGCCTGAAGCATTTAAAAAGGTAAGAAAAATGTGCTGTGCTGATTTTTTTTTTTTTTTTTTTGGTGGGGATGAAGGTGAACAGGATTTTTGCTTTAGTTTTAGTTTTTTAACATGTGAGCCCAGTTTATGAATCCTGTACAACTGAGGAATGCTCAAAAATGAAAAACGTAGCCCTGAATATGGGGCTCAGGAATGATTTATTTCTTCTATATTTAATTGTTTGCATGTCTTTGGTCGAATATAACTTTTACTTCCTTCTATTTAACTGCTAAAGAATAGGTGAAGACTTACACTAGGAAATTAGAAATCTTACTAAACTAAGGATTGTGGCACTTAGAAAGATAATATTTATTTATCAAAATATAGGCCATTTTGTACGTACTATTCTACTGAGACAGAAGCAGACGTTTAAACTATAGAAAGTTTAACTGGATTGAGTATTGTATCTGGCAAAACGGCATGTGGATGGCAGCATCTCTGTTGGAACTAGACTGATATGCTTGCCCCCATTATGGCCACATCTCTTATAAAGCAATTTTTCTTAACAGTGAGAATAGAAGATCACAGGACTTCTGTTTCTGAAAGCATTCTAACTCAGCATGGTTCCCTATTCAGGACTTGAGTCCTGAATCCTCCAAGAGCAGGGACGATGTCACAGGCACTGTTGTTTTCCCCAGCATATAGCCAGTGCCTAGTGCAGAGAAAGAGCTCAGTAAATCTTTGCTGAATGAATAAATGAGTCTCCTGCTGTCTCATGCTTCTGGGTTTTGACATCCATTTTTTGTCTCATATGCAAGTAAGATACTACAACTACAGGTGATGAAGTTTGTATTTATTATAAAACCCAGTAAAATAAACTTCATTTGCAAACTGTTATTCCCATCTGCGTCTTGACAGACAGAATCTCCCTTGATTCAAGACTGAAGACAGAACAAAATTAATTTTAGGAACAAAAATAGCTTCATCTTTGAAAAAAGGGAGAAATCTTTTAAAATTGTCATTTAGGCAGGGATTATAGAGAATCAAGATTTTTCTTCATTTTGGATGAATTCATCTACCATTTTGTAGTTTTAACTTTTAAGAATTTTGTTAAGAATTATAGTAGCTTTTTAAAAAAAATACCAGCACTTTTATAATGTAACATATTGTGACACCTATCATAATGTATGCATAAATTTGCAGAGAAAGAAAATTCAAGTTTATTCAGAGTCATGGAAAAGGGTTTATTTGTGTAAGGAAGGGATCTTTGATGATCTTCAGATTCAGAGAGCCCTGGGTCAAGTTAGTCCAGCAGCAAGTTGCATATTTGGAGTGTAATACTCTAACTCTGTACAGAGATGCTTCAGAGGACTGTTTTATTTTATGCCCTCAGCTGTTTGTAATAGTATAATAAATGGTCAAGCGGTTGTTGGGGTTTTTTTCCTATAAAACTATGAGCACAAAGGTACCTTGCATTATGTTTAATGTCATTCAATTCTTACAGTTTAGAGCTATTAAAAAGATTCCTCTAAACTAGAAGGGCTACAGAATTCTGTGTGCCTTTAGATTTGTGTTTCCTGGTATGATGGCTCTCTCCCTACCTTCCCTGGGCTTTTCTCACAAGCTGCCCTTTTTTAAAAAAAAAAAAAAGAAGTAAGAGTACAAATAATAAGCAATTGTGTGAATAAGGTGCACAAAAGGAGCTTTATTGTAATTTCTACTTTCTTCACCTTTCACTTTCAGGCCAGCCTGGATTCCTTTTTTTTTTTTTTTGGCTGTGTTGGGTCTTTGTTGCTGCACGCGGGTTTTCTCTAGTTGCGGCGAGCAAGGGCTACTCTTCATTGCGGTGTGCAGGCTTCTCATTACAGTGGCTTCTCCTGTTGTGGAGCGCGGGCTCTAGGCGCACGGGCTTCAGTATTTGTGGCATCCGGGCTCAGTAGTTGTGGCTTGTGGGCTCTAGAGCTCAGGCTCAGTAGTTGTGGCACACGGGCTTAGTTGCTCCGCAGCATGTAGGATCTTCCCAGACCAGGGCTCGAACCCGTGTCCCCTGTGTTGGCAGGCAGATTCCTAACCACTGCACCACCAGGGAAGTCCCCTGGATTCTTTTACTAGTATATTCAGGCAGGGAAAAACATCCAGGTGTGGCCATAGTGCACAGTTGTGTTTAAACTTCGTGTGCCTCTTCCTCACATGGTGCTGCCTGTCTTGCCCCACCTCATCCGGAAGGTAGATAGAACTCCATTTTCAAAGTAAAAGCGGAACATATGAGATGACAACAGAGGGAGTGGTGCTTAGTCCACATAAATTTTATTGTTGTCACATGAAGCTGCTTAAATCTTAATCTCTGCTTTATCATCTGATTTTTAAGCATAGGAAGAATATATAGGCAGGCAAAAGAATTCTTGCAAAAATAGTAGCAAAAAAAAGTAATTGCCTTATATAGAATCAGTCTTATGATTATTGTTCATTTGAGCAAATAGTGCAGCTAATTGCTATAGAGAAAGTCTGGAACTGAGGTTTTCCTCTGCAGCTAAAGAAGTTTGGGCTCTTTCAGGGTCTTAACCCTCTCGTTAAGGGGTTCTCAGTGTGGCTAAGGTGAAATTTTTATAGCACAGTATTTTCCCTCTGAAGGGAGATCTTACAAAAACATGAAACCACTGTACCAATTTGCCATTATTTTATTAAGTGGAATCCTCTCACTTTCCCATTCCCTGTTTCGGCAGTTGTTCCTGAATTAGACTTCCCCAAGGACTTAGAAGGTCAAAGATTGGGGAAATCCAAAGATGATGATTTTAGATTCTTCTGTGTGCCTTTTCCTTCCTTTTTAACAAATCTAAGCTGCTATCTGAGTATAAGATGCACCATTTTTTATATTTAAGAAAAATAGCTGCAAAGTAAACAATGTTACAGTGCTATTTTAGATTTGCTTAAACTTTTTAAAAAAATTGTATATTTCTTTAATACATACTAGAAAGGAAAATACAAGCAAAATAAATAGACAAGGTATTTCTAAAATTTTTTTCACATTCAGAGCCCTGCTGCCATCTGGTCAACAGGTGGGAAGATGCAGTTCTGTTTCTGAGATATAAATAATATGAAAAGAATGTGCATGTTCAAATCATGAGATTTCTTAGATTCCAGGAAAGTTGATTAATAACGACAGCCAAAATATATTAATAATAAAACCTCGCTAATACTTTACATTCGATATACCTTTTGATACTTGTAACGTCTCTGTGAAGTGGGTAGGAATTATCCCTCGTTCGAGATGAGAGAACTGAGTCTCTCGGAACTCTGGTCAATTTGTTCAAGACCACACAGCTAGAAAATAGTAGTACCAGAATTGATCTCAGGTTCTTTCTTGTTGTTCACCACTTGACCTCTCCTAGTAATAATGAAAAGTAGAAAACAACATTTTCTTTTAAACAAACTGTTTTATTTATTTATTTGGACACCCTGCGTGGCTTGTGGGATTTTAGTTCCCTGACCAGGGATTGAACCCAGGCCCTCGACATTGAGAGCGCCGAATCCTAACCACTGAACCAGCAGGGAATTCCCCAAACTGTCTTAATATAAGGGAATTAAAGTTCAAAAAAACACAACTAAGTGTTGACTTCGAAATAAGTGGATAAGTAGATGGACTACAGCTATGGGTCTTTTAAAGCAAGTCATCTGCATAAAAATAAGTATTATGGTAATAATCTCTTCATTAGTCAAGACTGAACTGATAACTGTAGATGTCTTTTCTTTCTTTTCAAGTAAGACTCTAAACTGCCGTTTATGTTTTTATAGCTGCTGACATCAAGTGCTGTTCACAAGTGGGGTACTGAAATTCATGAAGGCATCTACAACATGTTGATGCTATTAATAGAACTGGCTGCAGAGAGAATAAAACAAGATCCAATTCCCACTGGTCTGCTGGCTGTGCTTACAATGGTACAGTATGTCTAAAATGAAGTACTTTGTGTTTTGCTTTTGTTTAAAATACCTACTACCTTCTGACTTGTAATTAATAATGAGTGATCATGATCTTATCATTAAAGTTATTAACTTGACTTCTTGCTTTTTATTTTAAAAGCAGAACAACTGTTCTGTGTTTTCAGTTTTAAAGAAATACCTTTCTAATTTTAAGCTTTCTCAGCTTTTAGAATGATTAAATAGCTTTCCTTTATGTCTCCCTGATTATTCGAATCACAAATACTGTCACATAGGGTGTTGATGTAGTTTGGTTTCTGGGCTTTTTCCCCCGACTAGTAGCAGTAGCTGCATGAAGAAGGGGCGCTCGTGTTTTCCCTCCTAACTTCTGTCTTCACTGCCTTGTTGCCCATCTCTGCTTGTGGCAGCCCTAGAACATCTGGAGCATTGGCATCACCGTGCCTGGATCAGACCTCCCGTCCTGCTACCCCCTTCTCTTTCCCCACAGCAAACATTGAACAGAACAGGAGAGCACCACTTTGTTCCTCAGCACTGGCTAAGGAATATGTTTTGTTGGGATACTTGAAAGATTCCATTAATGAGGGAGTCCAAGGCTATATTTTTGTCTTCTTTTCTAATGCTAATATGTGTTGCTATAGAAGTAGATAATGATAATGCTTCTCTGTTCTCTTTGAATCTAGGCTTTCAATCCTGATAATGAATACCATTTTAAAAACAGAATGAAAGCATCTCAAAGGAATTGGGCAGAAGTGTTTGGAGAGGGAAATATGTTTGCTATTTCACCTGTATCTACTTTCCAAAAGGTAAACATAGTTTTGTTTCATCCTTTTATAGATAAATGTATTGAAAAAGATTTTCTCTGCTACAAAAATGACAATTTACATGGAAGGATAAAACAACCTATGAAAAATGACAAATACTCCATATGGTTCATAAAATTGCTTAACATTTTTTTCAGCTATTGGATATTTTTCCATAGCTGTTAATTAACGTCATGAAGAACTTTAGAGATTTGAAATAATGTTTGGTGAAATGAGAAATGACTGCATGACATGAAAAGTGCCCTATTTATTGAATTACCAGAACCCCAGTTTAATGAGTGTCCCAGTTTCTTAGAGATGTTTGAGAAGCTAGAGCATTTGAAATCATTTGAAACGACTAATTATTCCCAGAAAATAAAATCTAGTAGTTAATCTCATGTATAATTTTCTTTAAACTCTGTAAGCTTTAAAGCTTTTGTTTTTTTCTAAGCACAGACCAACATCCTCATTTTATATTTAAAGGCGTACGAAGTGCCAATAACATTATACCCACAAGGAGTACATAATTCAGACAATTTGTTCATCAGACACTTTGGTTTTTGAGAGACATTTGAAAGAAGTCAATGTAGTAGATAGAAAACTTGTCCATTGATTTATCTAGAAGGCAGGGGTTCAGTTCAGCAATCATTTATTGAACATTTGCTGTGTGTCTGGCATTATTCTAGGCTTTGGAGATATAAATAAATAGTTCCTGCCCTTAGTATAAAGAGTAATAAGACATGGCTTCTAACTTACAGCATAGTGGAGGAAATAGGAAAAAAAAATCACAGTATAACAAACAATAGGTGCAATTATAATAATAAGTACTATGTATGGAATAAGGGGAAGGAGTTGCCACCTTGGAAGGTCAGGCAGTACTCTAGAGAGGAAATGAGAGCTGAGTGGAAAGTACTGTGAGTATATCCTGTGGAATTTAGTTCCCACACCAGCTCTGTGAGTTACGTGCTATTTTTACCCCCATTTTGTAGATGAGAACTGAGGCACACAGAGGTTAAGTACTTGCCCAAGTTCACAAACCTGTTTATAGGGGGGACCTGTGCAACCTAGTGCCATAGTCTGCATTCTTTATATACAGTCTTGGCTCCCAAAATACTAAAATCTTATCTTCAGTTATGTTGTGAAGATTAAATGATAAATGTATATAAAAACACTGAACACAGTGGTTCACTTTAGTAAGTACTCAAAAATGTTCTTTTCTCCTCCCCCCAATTTACATATACAACAATGGAGACCCAGAAATGTTGTCTCTTAATTTCTTCTCATTACCACAAAAGGAATTATCTCTTCTGCAAATGCCCTAGATCCCCTCTTCTTTCCTCTTGCCTTCTCAAGCATTTTATGACTTAGCATTTCTATTCTTTCTTTGGTATGTTCAATTTTTTCCCTTTATCAGATTATTCCCATTGTGTATAACAGTCTAGTATTTTCCCATCTTTAAAAATTCTGCCCTGGATACCACTTCCATCTCTAGCTTCAGCATTATTCTCTATCCCCCTTCACAACCACCCAGATGAAAGATTCCACATCCTTCCCTCTCAGTTACTCTTTTAGTGGTTAGTCTAAAATTTTAACTTATTAATTAAACAAAACCTAAATTTCATCATAACTTTACCCTCTTCTGAGGAGTACTTGAAAACCTTAGACTGTTTCGTGTACTCATTCCTCACCTGACCCATTATCCTTTTGTCTTTATTGTGCATTGTCTTAGTCCTCTCCTGTATTGTTTTATCCCCTCAAATAGGTACAGTCATCATTACCTTACACAGTGTTTTGACTCAGCCCTATTTATGCTATCTCTTTGTGTACCATTCCTTCTGTATTTCAGACCTTCCATTGGGATGATTTTTCTTCTTCCTGGAGTGCATCCTGTACAGTGTCCTTTCATAAGGGGTCCATTGGGAGTTGAGTCTTTGTTTTTGATGGCTTAAACTTGACTTTATTTCCTATTCCTTGAAGAACATTTTCACTGGGTTTTAAATCCTAGATTGACATACATTTTTCTGTCAAAATATCAAAGCTATCATTTCAGTGTCTTCTGGCTTTTTTTTAAAATTTATTTTCGGCTGCTTTGATTCTTTGTTGCTGTGCGCGGCTTTCTCTAGTTGCAGCAAGCGGGGGCTACTCTTCGTTGCGGTGCGCCGGGCTTCTCATTGCAGTGGCTTCTCTTGTTGCGGAGCACAGGCTGTAGGTGCGCGGGCTTCAGTAGTTGTGGCTCGCGGGCTCTAGAACACAGGCTCAGTAGTTGTGGCCCACGGGCTTAGTTGCTCTGCAGCATGTGGGATCTTCCCGGACCAGGGCTCAAACCCATGTCCCCTGCCTTGGCAGGAGGATTCTTAACCACTGCGCCACCAGGTAAGCCCTGTCTTCTGGCTTTGAGTATTGTTATTGAAAGTTGATTGTTGGTCTGACTGTTGTTCCTTTGTAAGAAGTCTTTCTTTTCTTCATGGCTATTTTATTTCTTTTTGATAGTTGGCAATTTGACTCTCACTGCAATTAACTGAGGTATTCTTTTTGTTTATTTTGCTTCAGATCATTGAATTTTTGAATCTAAGGATTTATATCTTGTCACAATTCTGGAAAATTCTCAACCATTACCTTTGTAAATATTGTCTCTTCCCCATTAGTCTCACTTCCTCTAGAACTTTGATTGGCTACATGTTGGACCTTCTCATTCTGTTCTTTTTTTTTTTTTAATATTTATTTATTTGGCTGCACCGGGTCTTAATTGCTGCTCATGGGCTCTTTGTTGCAGTATGTGGGATCTTTAGTTGCAGCATGCGAATTCTTAGTTGCGGCATATGGGATCTAGTTCCCTGGCCAGGGATCGAACCTGGGCCCCCTCGATTGGGAGTGTGGAGCCTTAGCCACTGGACCACCAGGGAAGTCCCTCTCATTCTGTTCTTATGTCCCTTATTCTCCTTCATGTTCTCCATCTTTCTGTCTTCTTGTACTGCATTTCTGATAACATTTTTTCAGACCTATGGCCCAGTTCACCAATTTTTTTTCTATTTGTATCCTATAGGCTATTTAACCTATTCATTGTCTTTAATTTCATTTATTATATTTCTCATTTCTATAAATTCTCATTGGTTCATTTTTGACTCTGCTTATTTTTTGTTATCTCATGTTCTTGACTCATATTTTCAGTCTCCTCCTTGTTTGATGCTTAACTTATATGTTTAATGCTTAACTTACAAGCATATGTCTGACATCTAAAAGCTGGTCTGATTCTGCCAGCTTTTACTCAGCTGTTTTGTATATGTATGTATGTGTATAGAAAAACATTTTTATACGTATTTTTTTGTTTTCCTGTGAACTTACGTTTCTTGGAATTTAATCTAAGAAGGTTTTTGAGGCCTGAGTTGAAAGTTCTTTCCTCCAAAAAAGATTTACTTCTTCCAGATGCCTGGGGATACTACGATTTGGGAATAAATTCTCAGCTTAAGGTTTTTCAGACCATAAAGGCAGTGTGAATTGGAGCAGCAAAGCCATGTGAGGGCAATTTTGTGGTTATAAATTCCTGGAGAATTTTTTTCTTCTCACAATCCAGTACCACAGTCAAGGTAGGCAGGCTTCCTTGTTGTTTCCCTTCCACAGGTAAGTTTATTTCAGTTCATCTTACACTCAGGATGTAGCCCTTTGGGTTCTTGATTTATGTGACAGACTCTTCTTAGTCTCTGAGCCCTGTCTTGGCTACGTGTCCTGCTTCTCAGCCACTGTAAGGCTGTGAAAATGGAAGCTAGAGGTCTCCAGAGTTCCACAGATGCCTACAGCGTGAAAGCTGGCCTCACAGTTTGCTTACCTCACAGGATTTCTGCTTTCTCTTTTTTTAAAACTTCTGAGCACTTTGTGTCAACTCAGCTATATATTTTTAAAGTGGTTTTTTTTAATGTTTTTATCCAGTGGTGTTAAGTTATTTTCGGCTGGAGAGATGTTTGGGGTCACTAGACTGAACTCTACATTAACTCTTCAAGGCATTCCATTCTGCCTTCTTTCTCCACCACTCCACTGAAACAGCTCTCGTTAAGATACCATCACCTTCGTGTTTCTAGATCCAGAGGAAATGTCTCTCGACCCCGTCAACAGGAATGGTCACAGTCAGTTTCTCCCTCCTTGAAACTTCCTTCCTACAATCTCTTGCTTTCTGCCTGCCCCTCAGCCACCTTTCCTTTCTCGACTCCTTCACCTCTACCTAGCTTTGATCCACAGTACTCTCTCTAAGAAATATCTTCCATTCTCATGGGTTTAAATGCTGTCTTTGTGCTGATGGCCCTCTGCTTTATTATATCTCTGTGGCCCAAACCTCTTCTCTGAGCACAACAGACTTGAAGAGCCAACTGTCTCCTCTTGGTTGCCACACGGACATCTCAAACTGTGCCTAAAATGGAACTTCATTATGTCTCCCCAGCGTTCATTCTTCTCCCTTTCAGTAAATGGCATCACCATCTACCTACATGCTCAGGCCAAAACAGGAATCAGCCACGATTCATCCCTTTTTCTTATTCCCCATATCCGAACTGTAAACAGGTCCTTTGATTTAATCTCACATAGATTTTAAGTTGACTTCTCTCTGTTTCCTCTGCCACCATCCTACTCCAAACACCATCATGTCCTGCCTAGTTACTGCACTAGTCTTCTCCCTGGTATCTCTACTTTTCACTCTTTCATTGATCCATTCCATTCCATTCTCCACATAACTGCAAAACATCCCCTTAAAACATAAAAGGCATCATTTTCTTGCTTTAAACACCTCTTTCTTTCTAATCACAATCTACAGATTTCTGCATCATCTGGCTTTTCCTGTCTCTACAGCTTCATCTGTACCTTCTCTCCTGCACCCCGTCTCCCAGCTGGGAGAGTTGCCTCTCAGTTTTTCAAACAAGGTAGGCTTTTCTGCCTTCCCCAAACAGGACCTTTTCCATTTCAGCCTCTGCCTGGACTATTCTTTGAATGGCTAAATCTGTCTCATCCTTTAAGTTCCAGATTAAAGACCACCTCTTCAGAGAGGTTTTCTGTGACCGCCACTCTGAACAGAGTAGGCTCCTTTTTCATTTGAAGACCTTTTGTTTTTCCTTTTGTGGAATTTAGCACAATCTGAATTCTGTGTTGGTTTACTTGTCTTTATTGATCCTGCTAGAATATGAGCTCTGTGAAAGCAGGTACCACATCTCTTCTTAGTCACTGTTCTGTATCCAGCCACTAGAACATTATTCAGCCCCTAGAACTGTGTATGCTTAAGAAAGGAAAGGAGGGAAGAAAAGGAGGAGAAAAGAAGAGCTTACTCTAGGACAGTAATTAATGGTACAGCTGGGACTAAAACTTTTAATTTCTTGATTCCTGATTTGCTACTCTTTAAGTTAATTTAGTTCCTAAAATATAACTCTCTTAGAAAATTTAACTCAAGTTATCTTGTACCTCAGAGAGCTTAAACTGATCTCAGCTACCCAAAACACATAAATGCTTCGTATTGTAGCAATTCCATCAAAATACAGACTTACTCATGCAACTGTTTACAGTAATGTCAAAGAATCACGTTAAGAAACATTTGAGAAAACTTTGAAATATTTTTTAAATTTTAATTTTTTTCCAACATTTGATTTAGGATAAAAGAAATGAGAGTTAGTAGGGAAGTTTTTGTATTGCCATCTCAATTTCTATTTTCTTTTCTCATAGGAGCCTCATGGATGGGTTGTGGATTTGGTAAATAAGGTATAAAGCTTTTATTAATATGATCATGTTTTCCATTTTCTAATGAGATTTCCTAAAGTTTGGTGTTTTAGGTAGATGACAGCTACAGAAAATAATCAGATAGGTTTTACAGTTTCTCCCTCTTTTTTATATGTGCTGTTTATACAGATAAACCTCAGCTTTAGGGCTTAGCACATCTCTAGTATATCACAGGAGCATTGGAATTATTTTTGTGATGACCCTTAAGACCAGGATTATAGAGCACACTGATAAAGCAGAATGTGAGCCTTAGTTGCTTGCTTAAACTATTAAGGTATAGCATTTTAAAATTAACGTATACCTTTTTTCTTCTCAGTTTGGAGAATTAGGTGGATTTGCAGCAATCCAGGCCAAGCTCCATTCAGAAGATATAGAACTTGGGGTAAGTTAAACCACTATATATACAGTGTGGAAGTTCACTTTATCTGGGTTGCTGTGTAACCCAAGGGACATGGTCTAGACAAATTAAATTAAATGTTAAAGTTTAAGTCAATCTCTACAGGAGCAGCTTCCATGTTTCTGATAACCACAGAAATGTTTACTGTTAATCAAAATAAGCAAATTTCAGTGTATGGTATTTGGTTTTTTTTTTTCACCACACTAATTTCTCTTTGTGATATTTTTCTTTTAACTACTAACTTGTGGTGGTTACATGAAATTATCTTGCTATTTAGGGACAGTTGCTATGTGTGGCAAGTATATGTGTACATAACAATTTTATGCCTCAGATAAGTCAGAAATTATTTCATAGTACCAGAAACAAATAAAATATTTTATTTTAAGATTGTTTAGTCAGCTTTTTGGTGTTACAGAGATTCATAGATAACAAGGGCTATAACAGGAGCTTAGAATCATCCCTCAGGTGCAATACCATTATCTTTTCATGTCAACTTCATTTTCTCAAATTTAACCTTGTGATAAGGGGAATAACATAATCTTTAATTTTTCATGGACTGCCGACCTGTTTGTAACCGAGAGCACGTTATTCTGTTCTCTAGTTAATTAATCATTCAGTTATAAGCTACTTATGTACTTGCCATGTAGAAGACACTGTGCTAGCTACTGTAAATTGATCAGAGCAGAAAATGATGTGGTAAAATAATATACCGAAGTGGTATAAGTTGTGCTCACAGTAGCAGTTATTTCTGTGGGACCATGACCAATCACCTAGCTCCCTTGGTCCATCTTTGCATGAGAGCAGTAACAACGGTCAATGAGAGAGACTGGTGCTGTGGTTGGTAATAGTCTGTTTCTTGCTACCCAGTGTTTATCCTTAAAGATCATATGTCTGCCAGCTCATAAATACTTCTACTGACACTGATCAGAGGCCTCTTCTCCCTCCCTGACTGTTAACTAGGTTGTTAGGCTGTCATTTTGATCCCCATTAAGTGGATCAAGTATGTTAGAGACGACTCTTGACCTGGAAGATAATAGTTAGTGACTTAAAAAGCAAGACAAAACAACACCTGTTCAGATATGGGGTTTTATCCAGCTTGCTTGTTTCTCAAGAACTGGCTATATAGGTCATTGGGCAGTATTAGAAATGAACTTCATTTTTTAAAAAGTTTAAATAAAACACTCACTAATTTCCTTCAGAGTTAATTTATTTAAACAAACAAACAGAGAAGCCCAAAGTTTCTCCCCTACTTGGATGAAAATTGGCCAAGGATGGATGCATAGGAATCTGGGCTTGCCCTCATTATTACCAAATGTCTTGAAGCTAAAGATACCTCGAAGATTTTTCCCTTAGGTCAGACCATTTTTCAGACAACTGTGTTGTTTGTTGCAGTTGATGTAAAATTAGATTGTTTAGGTTGTATTGAGAAGATGGTAGAAATTCAGGCATAGGAGAAGGAGATTGCAAAGATTGAGGCTCTAATTTTGCAAACAGGTACAATTAAAATTTCACAGTAAGGGCTTCCCTGGTGGTGCAGTGGTTAAGAATCCACCTGCCAATTCAGGGGACACGGGTTCGAGCCCTGGTCTAGGAAGATCCCACATGCCGCAGAGCAACACTAAGCCCGTGCACCACAGCTACTGAGTCCGCAAGCCACAACCACTGAAGCCCGTGCACCTAGAGTCCGTGCTCTGCAACAAGAGAAGCCACTGCAATGAGAAGCCCACATGCCGCAACGAAGAGTAGCCCCGCTCACAGCAGCTAGAGAAAGCCTGCATGCAGCAACAAAGACCCAAGGCAGCCAAAAATAAATCAATAATTTTTTTTTAAATCACAATAAATGTCTGATTTCTGACCAGTTAAGAAGGTGACTATGTCCCAGAATAAATTTAGGCTGTGTTATAAGACTGAATACAAGTGAATGTCATCATTTTACATTTATATTTACATATTTTTGGATTTGAAAAATACTGGGGAAAAAAAATCATTCACAATCTGTCAGTTTAAAATACCTGTACAAAGTAAGACGTGAAGGTTTCCTGTCCTCCACCCCACCCCAACACATACATCTACCTCCTAGGTCATGGTTACCCATATAATGCATAGCCTTTCTGACTTTTTCCTAAGTTTATGTAAAATATATCTGCATGTTCTCTCTTTCTCTTTGAGACCAAATTGTAATCAAACTATACCTAGTAGCATACTTTCATATAACATTATATCATGGACATCTTTCCAGGTTAGTGCTATCAGTGTTTTTGATAGCTCCAGTGTGTTCCTGCAACTGTTGTACCGTGATGCAGTCATTTATTAATGAGCATTGGATTATTTCTAAGTTTTTGCTATTACAGAGAGTGTTCCATGTAAATTTGTCCTTGTGTACATTTGCTGCCATATCTGAAGGATAGATTCCTAGAAAGTGGGATTTCAAAGATTATATACATTTTAAAATTATAATTGATAGTGCTAAATCTCCTTTCAAAAAGTGGTGACCAGTGTATACTCCCATAAAGTCATTTCCTAGTACTGTCATTAGTGCTGAATATTGTCAGTCTTTAATTTTCCAATATGATGGACCAAAAAAATGGTATTTTATTATCTAATTTGCAATACTCTGATTTCCTGTGAATTTGAGCATTTTGTTATATGACTATTGGCATTTCTTCTGTAAATTTGATCTATTTACATAGGTCTTTGGGGTTCCTTGTCTTATTTATTTTTTTCTTTTTATATTAAGTATATCAATGTCATGTCTATTTTGTGTATTTGTAAATTTCTTTCCCAGCCTTTTCCTTCTCTTTTCATTTCTGTTGATGGTATCTTTTTGCCATAGAGAGGCTTCAAAATTTTATACAGTCAGTTTTTTCCTTAATGGCTTAAAATTTTTCTGATTTGCTTGGGGAGTGTTTCCTTCCCCATCTCAAGGTTATAAAAATACTCATATAATTTTATACTTCTACAGTTTCATTTTTTAAACTTAGTTCTTGAATTCGTTTAGAATGTATTTATATATGGTGTAAGATAGAAATCCAATTTTATTTTCTTCCAAATGGGTAACTAATTGTTGTTAAGATCCTTTAAAAAATATTCCATTTTTTTCTTCACTACTTTGATTTGTTGGCTTTATCAAATGTCAGAGTCCCGTGTATACATGAATTGTTCTTGGACTTCTGTTCCTGTCATTCATTCGTTCGGTCACTCTGCCATTTTTATACCATTTCTCCAATGTTTTCATTATTGGTAGTGCCAGTTTTGCTCAGCGTCTTTCTTTTCTCAAATTTTATTGATCATTCTCATATTTTTACTCTTCTGAATATAGCCAGCATGTCAGGTTCTCCTGCTCTAGAAAGTTCCACCAAGACCATATGTGGAATTGTGTTCAGTTTGTAGGTGTGTTCAGTTTGTTCATTTTTACAGTACTGGTCTTTTCCATTCAAGAACATGGTATCTCATTTATTTGGACTATTTATGTATTTTTGTAAAGTTTTATAATTTTCTTCCTGGCCGTTTTAAGTATTTTTTTGTTAAAGGCACATTTCACTCCTTCCCCAACTGTTCTCTCCTTGTTCAAATAAAAATTTTTATTATTCTGCAATGTGAACGTTAGAATCATCTCATCCAAGCCTTGAAAGAAGTTTTATTGGCATATTATGATTTAAATCACATTTCTACAGTAATTTAAATAAATCGACATCTTTATATCAGTTCTTCTATTCAAGAGTATAAAATGTTCTCTGACATATTAAAAGGGATTTGTTTAATGTTAAAAGGAAGAAACTCGCTCACATTTATTTCTCACCTTCACTGTCTTTTTTCAGGCAGTATCAGCACTGGTGCAGCCCTTAGGGGTGTGTGCAGAGTACCTCAACTCCTCAGTGGTACAGGTAAGATAGGCCATTTTACACTTACTTCAGAGGTCATCTAAGACATACAAACAGTAAAATTATCTTTTTATCAGGTTGTTCAGAATTGTGCCTAATTTAGAGTAACTTTTTTTTTTTCAGATTAGCTATCTTTATAGTGAAAATATCAGAAGATAAATAAAAGTGATTACTAATTTAAGGTATAGGAGACCTAACATTTAAGGTTATTTACCTTTTTAATTTATCATTTTATCAAATATAATTACATATTATAGCATATATTTTTCTTTGCTTCCTTCACTATAAAATAGGTGGCATATATCCCTATTCCCTTTACAGGATTATTTAAGGGTTCAGTGCCATTATGTGTTAAACAGTGTTGAGTGGTGCTGGGCTTACCTGCTAGTAGCCAAGTCACTCACTATCTGAGTAACAGTTTAACAGCACATCTTGTCTGATTTCTTGCCTCTGCAGATTGTACGTCAGCAGGTCACAGGATAGTCAAGGCTGTGGAATGTTCAGCTTCCTAATGCTTAGGGCTTATTACATTTTCTTATTCTTTTCCATTTCAGTTAACAAGTTTTACTGAATAAAATGTCATGTTGAAATACCTCCATTTATTATTTTCTTTATAGAAATAAGTCTGTGAAACTTAAAACTTTCACAGAGATTTTTTTTTTAAATCACCGCAAATGGTTTTGAAAGCTTAGTGTCCTTTGGAAGCAAATAGTATGCACTTGTTCCTTCTTTCTAATATCTAATTTACTTAGGGCCATTTTAACAAGGGATATAGGATGTTTTTAGTAGGTTCTGGAAATTCCTGCTATTTCTAAGTTTTAAGTGCCTTCTTTAGAGTTCAAAGCAATACTGCAAGATTTTAAATGAAACAGGATGGCTACTTATGTATTTCTTCATTCTGGATACTAAGGTCTTTAGAGACATCTAGTGTTCTCTCACTTATTAAGCATATGAATACAATCATTCGTTTTGTAGCTGAAACAAAGACATAAAGAGACAAAATGATTTGACTTAATAATTGGCTTTTTAGTAATCAGAGCCAGGATTGAATTTTTAAATGCATGCTTTTAAACCCATGCATTGCTCCATGGAAAGAGCTTCAGTGTAAATATTCCAACTGCTAATTAATACTAAGTTCTTTAGAAATTCCAGGTTTTATATGTAAACACAGTGTACTTTTGTGGCTCCGTTGGGTCTTCGTTGCTGCACGCGGGCTTTCTCTGGTTGTTGCCAGCGGGGGCTACTCTTCGTTGTGGTGCGCAGGCTTCTCATCGCGGTAGCTTCTCTTGTTGCGGAGCACAGGCTCTAGGTGCGCGGGCTTCAGTAGTTGTGGCCCGCGGGCTCAGTAGTTGTGGCTCGCGGGCTCTAGAGCGCAGGCTCAGTAGTTGTGGTGCACGGGCTTAGTTGCTCCGCGGCATGTGGGATCTTTCCGGACCAGGGCTTGAACCCGTGTCCCCTGCATTGGCAGGCAAATTCTTAACCACTGTGCCACCAGGGAAGTCCAAGCACAGTGTACTTTAAAAAGAGTAAAAAGTACATGAATTTCCAACCAAAGCTTATTTAACTTTATCTTTATTTTAATTATATCAAACCATCCAACCTTAAATTCATTCAGCAATAAATTCATACCATATTTATGTAAATTAACAATTGTCTCTACCACTTGCTCCTTGTGTGACTTCGGAAGACTGAAGTAACTCCTGTGACTTGGCTTCTTTATCTGTAAAATAGTGATAATAACCATGCCTATCTCACAGAGTTGCAGTGAGAATTAAGCAGGGCTGGCACATGCTGACAAGAGCCGTGTGACTTGCCTCTTACCCTGACAGCCCTCAGTTCTCACTTGGCATAACTGTAAATAAAGAAATTCTACTAGGATAATCAGTTGCCTGATGTCATTTTAATTCATTGCTAATGTCTTCTTGCTTTGACAGCCAAATATTGTCTATCTTCTCTTGTCACCAGATAAGTTTTAAAAATTATTTTACTTAAAAGGAAGTGATCATTTAGATCTAGCTAATAGTTTGCTGCTTTCACATACTATTTAGAGTTAGTTACCTGGTTATGCTACCATTCTGGAGCAGTGTGTTGTATGAGTCTTGTCTATAGGCCTCATTTATATCAGTTAGCAAAATAAATGCATAAAACAGCGTATTTTTCATGGTCTGTGCTTACATTCATTTTTTAAATCAAATGCAAAATACTTTATTACAAAAATAGTACATACTCATGCCTTAATGTTTTAAGTTAGTTGGTGTGTCTTTGGTTGTCTTTGGTTGCTCTTCAAAGGACCCTTTATAAGATAGTAAAGAGGGATTGCACCCATATGATAGTAAAGAAGCTGAGGCACAGAATCAGTTAAGGGTTTACTTGGGATGGTATTACCTAGTTAGTGGCTGCTCTAATACTAGAATTCCGATCTTTGCATAGCACCCTCTCCTTTGTGAAATATGAATAAAAAAGTGTCTCCTCTCTAGTTTGGGGACAGATTCAGGGGTCCTTATTAACTTTAGTACTGTTTTCTTGCAGCCCATGCTGGACCCAGTCATCCTTACTACAATCCAGGACGTGCGGAGCGTGGAAGAAAAGGACCTTAAAGATAAGGTAATGTTCTCTCCAGTCAAGTAGCCCCAATACCTATTGGTCCATGGAAGCAGAGCCAGGGCTTAGGGCAAGGTTCACACACCATTGCTGTTTGGATTCTGGTCACATACAACTCACATCAAATTAATTTTACATCTCCTAACCAAAAAATGTTTTGTCTGAAATACCAAGTGGTTGGTGTTACCTCAGTCAATAGAATGAATGTAGGGTTGTCAGCAAGTGATACCATTAAGAATTTTACTAACATGTTGATTTTTTTTTAACATGTTGATTTTGATAGTAGTGTAATTGGTATAGCATTGAAGAAGCTTTAAAATGATTCAGTATTAAAAGCTATCCAAAGGTGTTTAAAGCAATTTTAACATTTAAATTTAACGTGATTTATTTTGTCTACCTTGAATTTATCACAGAACCCTTCCCTTTTCTTTGCTCACACATGTGCTAACTTTTGTTTAGAAGTAAAATGTAGTTTATTGATCATGTGGAATATCATATACCATTAGACCATGGTTATTGAAAATGTCCTGTATTCCTGTGTATGTGTAAGAATTGGCATCAGAATGTCTTCATGGTTCCTTTTTGTTTTTTCTGTTTATGTATCTGTACGTTTGTGTGTATTTTGTTTTTAAATAAAAGAGATTGGTTAGCATCCCGGAGCTCTTGTCTGCCATTAAGTTACTTTGCATGCGCTTCCAACCGGATCTGGTGACAGTTGTGGACGACCTTCGACTAGACATCCTACTACGCATGCTGAAATCACCTCATTTTAGCGCTAAAATGAATTCCCTCAAAGAAGTAAGTTTTGCGTCCGTTTCTGGAAGACTTAAAGGACAGACACTTTAAGTTTTTCCAGAACTTGTGGTTATTAATATAAAAATGTTGGGAAATAAAGAATAATAATTTCTTGTAATCCTACAAAAAGAGATAACAGTGATTATATATAAAATGGTATACATGTTTATAATTGTTAATAAAGCAATATTTTTATACGTATTACATTCCAAATTCGTTCTGTGAAATATTTAGTGTTCTAGTGAAATTTGCTAGAACATAATTCCTTGGAATATACAGTTTGAGATTTACTTTTTACCCTAAGGGTATAATTCCTTTTACTATATTTCAGATATGTGTTTACTTAAATCAAATCTTCTAACTGGGGTTGAGGCAAAATTTTGTTTTGTTTACAACTGTGATGGTCTAAGCAAAATGATGGAAGTAATTTTCTGCAGCTTCCTAAACTTTACATGAGCATAGTTGGTTTTGGTGAGTTTCCGGTGGAGCCAATACAGTTCAGTCATAATTCCAGTTATTTTCCTTCAGTTTTGTGTTAATTAGGATTCTTGGCTGCAAGTGAAATAAACTCATCTTGAATTATCTTAGACTAAAAGAGGAATTTAATGGAAGAAGGCTAGGCTGTCTCACATGAATGAGAGATTGACTAGCCAAACCGTGTAAGGGCAGGGACACATGTGGGCAACAGGATCAACTAGAATCTGAGAACTGAATCACTGCCAGGACTCTATCCAGGTCTTATCTCTGCTTTTATGAGCATGATGGCCTTTTTCTCTTTCCACCTACAGAGTGGCATCTTTCATATGGTAGACATGGCCATGGATAGCTCTTGTGACTGGGGAAGGACTGATACTTTCTCTCTGGTCCCAAGTATAGAATTTGGAGGAGTGCTCTGATTGAAGTTTGGGTCAGATGTGCATCCCTGAGCCAATCAGCAGTGGCCCAGGAAGTGTGAACTCTGTGTTCTTTTTAAAGAGACATCACAAATAAGTGGTCTATTAACTTCTAATAACTGGCCTTTGATACATTTTGGCTAATCGTTAGACCACGTTGTAACACTATAAAAGTCACAAAATATATATGAAGATTTTGATTATGAATATTTGCATTAGATTCAATCACAATAATCCTGTCTTTTTAGGTAACCAAACTAATAGAAGATAGCACTTTATCCAAATCTGTGAAGAATGCTATAGATACAGACAGACTATTAGATTGGCTAGTTGAGAACTCAGTTCTTTCAATTGCATTGGAAGGTAAGTTGCTTAAAAAAGGTTACCTAACACATAAATAATATATTTCTGTATAAAAAAGGTATGAAATTGTTGTTTTGACTATATTAGCCTTTAAATAATCTTACAGAAAGTTAATATTGCTTTGAATAAATAGGATCATATTTAGAAAGTTAGTGTTCACTGTATCTGTCTGCCTCTCTGGTGTTTCTTCTCTTAGGCAACATAGACCAAGCACAATACTGTGATCGTATAAAGGGAATTATTGAACTCTTGGGCAGTAAATTGTCTTTAGATGAGCTCACTAAAATTTGGAAGATACAGGTAAGTTGATCAGAATTATTTTTGCCTTTTTCTAACTTTTTTCAGTAAGGGCGAAGGGTGGTGACTCTCTAAAGCAGAGACTTACTGCCCATGGATAAATAAATAATAATTGAAGTCACAAATTATCTATAAGCAGATTTAAAAATGAGACACATAATACTCTCAACTGAGACCCTCAAGATCATTTATAAAATGTGAAAAGTGAGTATGTTTTTCCTGTAATTAGTTTAAATTGTTTTTAAGCCAGTTGAAGATATTTTGTTCTCCTCTTGAAATGAATATGTCAGATTGAGAACTTGATTCTCATCTTTTTTTACATTGTCTTTTTAGAGATTTAATGCTTCTAGGAATTTAAACAAGGCCAACAGATAACCATTAATAATGGTTGCTTCTTGTAGTCTTACCAATTTTATCACGCAAGTGTATGTATGCTGTTAGACTAGAATCAATTTATCTTTGTTACTGTTTTGCTTTTGCGTCTATAAATCAACAGGGAAAGACTTGGGTTTTTCCGGTCTCCAAGACTTAACTTTCTTCCCAATGTCTTCTTTTCTAGTCAGGACAATCATCTACTGTGATCGAGAATATCCATACTATTATTGCTGCAGCAGCTGTCAAATTTAATTCAGATCAGCTTAATCATTTGTTTGTTCTCATTCAGAAGGTATGTGTTCAAACGTGCTTACTTTTAAATATTTCTAAAATAATTTTATTTTGAAGTCTCCTCCCTCTAAATTAGCAGTGTTTAACCGTACACTTCTTACTTTATTAAACTTTTTTAGCTCAAGTTTAAAGTTTTTGCATATTTTGCCAGTGTGATCAAATGGGACTGGGAAGCAGTTCCTGTGTCTTTTCTTTTTCGTTCTACAGAGCTGGGAGACCGAGACCGATAGAGTAAGACAGAAGCTATTGAGCCTGATTGGACGAATAGGCCGTGAAGCTCGCTTTGAGACCACTTCTGGAAAGGCAGGAGAATCAAATGACTTTTTCTAGCTACAAGTACTTAAAGCAGCTTTACTTGCGTATGGGCTGGCTCATCACATGTGGTTTATTATAGGTGTTAGATGTACTCTGGGAACTGGCTCATCTCCCAACGTTGCCCAGTAGCCTTATTCAGCAAGCTTTGGAGGAGCACCTGACAATCCTAAGTGATGCGTATGCAGTGAAAGAAGCAATCAAGAGGAGCTACATCATTAAGTGCATAGAAGATATTAAAAGGGTTGGTTTTATCTTTGGTCTAGTTTTGTTGTCAGAGCAACAGTATTGTCTGAGTAATTAGAGCCAAATAATTTTCCTCCCCTATTATGTAAATTAAACTAAATGTCCTACCTGGAAGCTCATACCTTAGAGTCCAAAATAGGGAAATTATAGGTACTGCTTTTACCAAGTCACTTATATTTCTTAAAATTAATTTTCAGCCTGGAGAATGGTCAGGTTTGGAAAAAAACAAGAAGGATGGATTCAAGGTAAGAATTTGCAGATGGAACCAACTAAAAGGTATACTAATTTAATAATTCCTTTTAATAAATTGAATTATAATTTTAAGATAAAAGTATCTTTTAGTGTTTCTTTGAATAATATTCAGATACACACTGCTGTTTAAATATTTGCTTATGACCTGTGCTTATTATTTAAAGCTTGGGGGTAATTGACTGTCAAAGGGGAAGAAAAATCCAGGGTCACATTCAAAGAGTAGTTTTACTATATTATTTTCATAAGATTGTAAGACCTTCAACTTAGTTTTTCTTTTTTAAAATTAAATCCAAAGTATGCACATCTTTAATAAGCACAGTGGATTCTAAATAAATATCGTGTCCATTTTTCTCCCATAAGAGAGAAATGGAGGAACATTCATAGAGTCAGAAGAGAGAAAGAAGGGAAGAAAGAAGTTCATTCGTTGCTGGCACGTAGTTGTTTTCTAGGTGCTTGGTTCAGATGTGTTCCTAAAGTAATTCCTTACACAAACGGTTATTGAGTGAGTGCCTGCTGCTAGGACTCGATTTTAGAAGGTAGAACTGGGCAGTGATGGGTGCTGTGAAGTCCTACGCTGCAGGGCTTTGGCCTCCAGGTGACTGTGGACTTAAGGGCTATCCTTCGAAAGGGTGGGTAGCAGCATGTGTAGTGATGATTGTAGCTCTCCTGTTGCTGCAGTCAGTAGCTGCTCACTGGAGCCTGCTTCCGTGGTTGCTGCAGCCCTGATCAGAGCATGTCCTCCTCCCACGCAGGCCCTCAGGTTGCCCAGATGAAACAAAGCCTAGCAGCGAGAGGGGTTTCATTTCACTGTTATCATAAGAAAAGGTTTTAGTAAATAGCTAATGGCTTAGGAATTTCATTGGTAAAACATATTTCTTGGCTTTCCTAGTAAGTATTTCTTTAAAGGATCTTGAATACTGCTAATTTACATTAGTAAATTCAGAGACTCAGCTCTTGCTAAGCGGGCTTGGTGACTCAGTAGGCTTTTATTCTCTTAAATTATGCTTGGTCATAAAGTTTAGTTGGGGACATTTAAGAACTTTGTGTGTTATATTTCTGACATGGAAATTTGATCAAGTGAATTTTCTACATTAAAATCGTTCACAGACTGGAGCTGGTAATGCTCAGGTTATGATTAATTGTTCCTTTAATTCAACAACATTGCTCTCTTTCTACTCAGATACAATTTGAATTTTCTCAGCTCAGTGATTCAGATAATTTAGCACCCTCTGTCTTTATGATTGAAACTCATCCAGAGTTATTTAAGAAGTTTAAATCTTTCAATAGTAATAGTAAGAGGGAAAGGGTATCTATAGAAAATGGTCTTTTCTTCACAGTAACAGATACATTTCTTTATAGGTATGAAGGTCAAAGCTGAAGGGACTTTTTCCTCCCTCCAGGGAAATGGCTTTTGAAACCAGAAAAATCCTTCCTGATCCCTGTTCCTTCCTTGTTACAATTAAGCAGTACTTTAGCCCTTGTAGCCAGTAGCATCACTGCATCTTTATTGCTTCTCTTTGCAGTCGCTTCATTCATGCCTATATATTGTTTGATAACAAAACTCAAAAAGTAGCAGGGAGAATTTTGGAGTCATTTTGTGAGTCTTGAAAGGAATATTCTTCCTTTTTTGTATCCCACTGCTCCTAGTAAAGAAATTCTGACGTACCATTCTTTCATTTCAAATAATAATAACTTGCATTTACATAGCACTTTTCAGTTGACTGAGTGCTTTCGCAGATACTCTCTTAAAGTACACATGGCTGAAGGGGGGCAGTGGGAAGATCAAAGCCCCCGATATGACTCCAGGCAGGGGGTTGAGTTATATACTGCCACTAAAGGTGTTTTTCTATGCTATGCCCTTTCCTGCCAGGCAGCAAGGTGGGCTGACTGGGAATTATGTCTCCCTGCCAGGCTACACAGAAACTAAGCAAAGGGTAAGACAAGATCACCCACCTCTTACTCCCCTCCCACCCCCCAGCTACCTCTACTCCTCCAACTGATTCCCTTTCCCTCTGCTTTTGACACTCTTAAAATTCCCAAGTTCCATTATTGTGTTCAGAAATTCTGACCTTTATTTCTCTCAACTTTATTTCTGTAGATTCTGCCAGGATACCCTTGGCTTCCTTGGTCCTCTTTCCTTTGCTTCCTTTATACCTTCCACTGTCTGCCCCCAACCCTTTCCCTCTTATTGCACTTATTTTTTACTTCAATTAAAAAGTTTAAATGTACTCATCCAAAAAAAATATTACTAAACCAAAAAAAGTCATTTTTACTCAATTAGTGGTGTTTGTGTATTCCTTAAGTCATTATATGAAGGCCTCCTAGCACAGTGCCCAGCAGCCTTTCAATAAATGTTGGCTCCCTTTCTCTTACCTCTTCCCCTTCCTCTGTGAGGACACTAAAATCATTACTTACCCATACCTGAGGGGCCTCCACTTGCCAAAACATACAACTGAAAGTAAAACCAGCAAGATGCCCTCAGTACAGCCTCACAGTGATGTGCTTAGCACAGGAGGAAATACTTTTTAAATGTCCACCCATGTAAAAATTTGAACTTGGTTCTAGGTAAATGGCTAGGTCTGGTAAAACAAGGCAGATGAAGAACTGGGATATTCAACTTTGAGAAGAGAGAACTCAAGAAAGAATAGGAAAGCTTTTTCAGCTACTTAGAGGATTGTTATAGAAGTTTGATTCAACTTAACTTTTTATGTCTCCTAAGAAGTTATGGGAAGGCATGTTGCAATATGATAGAGCAATGAACTTCCTATGAAAACAGTCTGACACAGAATGCACTGCCTCCTGAGTTCCTCATCACTGGAAACACTAGAAGACAAGTTTTGTAACAAAAATGAATAAGGAAAGTTTAGGCACAGGTTTGCAGGCTAAACTAGTTGACCTCTACGGCTTCATCTAACATTAGGAGTCTAATTTGGATATACCATTAACTCCTACTTATGAAACCTCAGCTTCATTATCAGACATTATCAGATATGTTCGTTTTAATTGTTCACCATAGTCTTCTGCCCCTTTTATAAATGGAGAAGAGTAATTTAAATTTTTCTTATAACATAGCAACATAATGTTATAGATATGATGGAATAAATAACATCTGTCTTGTTTGCTAAACTGTAGAAAGGCTATATCAGGAATACTTTTTAGATTCTAAAGGGTAATTTTCAATGTTAAAAAAAATAATCTAACCGTAATTGACTTAATTGGTCATAATGATACTTTTTAATATACCTGATTATTTACTAAAGGGTTTATATTTATATCCTAATGTTTGTAATCCTTTTGGAAGGTATGAGTTCGGACTTAAGCCTTAGAATTTTAATCTCTGTCATTTTGCAACTTTCATATCCTAGCAGAAATATTCTAGCTAGTCTTGCAAGTAGTTGGCCTTTAATACATACCTTATTTCTCTGATTCTAAGATGCCAGTGATTGCAACATGCATCACAGGTTTAATCCAGTATGTACAGCCTCACTTGTGGCATACCGCTTTTCATTATCTAGTGTAGTGCTTTGGTCCTCTTTGAAATCTTTAAGATTGTAGAATTTTGAGGCATGTTGAAGAATATGGAGTTTTGTGTCCTTTTTTTTGTAAAAACTCAAGCTGCTTTTTTCTTTCATTAAGTTGTATATACTACAAGTTAAACAGTTTCTCTTGAATCAAGGTGCAGCCTTGGACAGAGAGACGTTTAATGCCAAGTGATACAGCCCTTCACAGGGTATGAGTCTGTCACACCGAATTCTCCTGGCTCTGAAAAACACTTAAGTCCGAGACCACTGGCAGTTATTCTTTGCTTTTAATTGAATTGATGGACACGACAGGCTAGTCAGTGCTATATCATAGTGTAATCTTTTTGATAGCATTCAAGAAACAAATCAGTGATCTACATTTAAGTTAAACAGCCATCCTTGTTTGGTGCTAAACTATGCCAGGTAACAGCAGAAATGATGGGTAAATGAACAGATACCTTTTGAAAACAGCTAAGTTTGCACATATTCACATAAGGACAGGTATATCTAAACTTACTCCTATGCCTAGTGGCTGGTAAGTTTCTTTGATACAGTTGTAAGAAGTGTCCATTTCAGAAATATTAAAATTTATAAAACCTATATCTTAGAATCCAGGAAATACGGTATTTGCTGATTGGCTAATCTCTAGGAAAGCCAGTATTATTTAGGCAGTAGCTGTCTCACATTTACGTATTTAGTAGTACGATATTTTTCTGCAAATGACATCAAAAGTAGTTTTCTGCCCCATAGGCATCTTCATCTTAGAGAAAGACTTAAAGAAGCAAGGCTTTAAAAAAATAATACAGTTTTTAAAGTAAAAGCTAAGGACTTAAACTGTTACTCAGTTTTTTAGAGAGTTACTTTTCAATTGATCGATAGTGTTTAATCTGACATTCCTACAACCTTTATAATGAAATCACATAGTTTGAAAGATGCTATTTATTCAAAAGCAATTCTCTTTTTAAAGAGTATCGCATGAATATCAGACTTTTCAGATATGTACTTGAAGATCTGGATTGTCATGTACCAGTTTCAGAAATAACATATTTGAAAAGTGTTTTGAAAAATATAAAGTATAAGTGTGAAGTGGCTGTAATAATTAATAAAAGTAGAATTCTCTCATAAAATTGTTTTAACTAGGAAATACAAGCAGACCATGGATATTTTCTTTAATATTTAGACCACTATTAGTATCTTGATCATGTCATTGGTATCTTAATCATGTAATTGTAGACAACCATATTTTTATACCATTTTACTTATCAGCCAGTTCAGTATTATCCAAGTTAAGCTTTTGCCATCAATTTATTTTATTACGTCAACATATCCTAGCAGCCTGTGCTACTTAATCTATCCTCTGAAGTTGCTAATTCCTTGTCGTCTGTTTTTTGCTGATGTACCCCTATACATTTACTATCACTTCACATCCACTCCTGTTTGCAGTTCTTGGCTTTAGGATTGCATGCAGAATAAGAAGTTGAAGACTGAATTATGAGTGCATGGAGATAAACTATAAATGAGCGATGGGAAGAGAAAAATAATAGAATGTGTAACAATAAAACCTAATTGACTTGGAAATTTTTTGTAGCTAATAAATTTAATCTGCTATTTATTTCTAAATTTAACTAATGTAACTTCTTTTTAACTCTAGTCATCTCAACTTAATAATCCCCAGTTTGTATGGGTAGTACCAGCTTTGCGTCAGCTACATGAAATCACCCGCTCATTCATAAAACAAACCTATCAGAAGCAAGACAAGGTAAGAGTATAGTTATATTTGATTATTATACAATTACTTGCATAACCTTTTATAATAACAAACATCAAAAGATTGCTGAGTTTTGTAGTGACTGTATTACAGTTTTATGGTTATTAATGTAATTCATTTATATTACTTAATAATCTTGAATTTAAACATCATTCTGCTTTCATTTCTATGGAACTTTTCTTTTGATGTATCCCTAACTCATTTATTTTTTATTTCCTTAATTTACAAAGTAAGCCAATGTTTAAAAGTTAATGGTATTTTAGAAATTTGTTTGAAAAGATTCAAAGACTTATTTTATATTGTGAAAACATTAGTTTGCTTAAGGAGCTAGAGCTTCCTCAGTGTAATAGACTTGGGAAGAAAGATCTGGAAAAGTATGCAAGAAGTGAAATAGTTCTTTTGAAAGACTTTTTTTTTTTTTTTTAAAGAATCCCTTTTAGAAGCAGAAATTTACCAGGGAAGTTTATTAATTCTATAGTAATTCCCTAGTAAATGTACATACCAGATTGATTTTATTTACTTTTATGTAGGAAATATGAGTGAAAAACTTTCTGTGTTTGCTATTCCTCAACTACGTGCTAAAATAGAAGCTTGTATTAAACTGACAAAATAACTGCGCATTCTCATACCATTTTTCTTTTTGTTGTTTCGCCAAGAGCATTATTCAAGACTTGAAGAAAAATTTTGAAATAGTAAAATTGGTAACAGGAAGTTTGATAGCTTGTCATCGGCTTGCAGCAGCCGTGGCTGGACCTGGAGGCTTAACTGGTTCAACACTAGTGGATGGCCGATACACTTATCGGGAGGTATCTGGCATTGTGCTTTTGTTTCATGATTTACAGCATTCATTTGGCCTTTTTGCACTTGAACTATAAAAATCATATTTATTGGGAGTAACTCTAAAGAGGTAGCATGAGGTGTCTTTGTCATAATGGAACATTTTTGTATCTTGACTTTATAATCAAAATTATAAAATAAATAAAAGTTCAGAAAATTGATATTTGTGGGTAAATCTTTCAGTAAATCACCCAAGATAACTGCATATGATATGGTAATAAAAATAAACATCTTTTCTTTGTCTTTGATCAGAAATAATAACTGTCAGTTCTGTGGCTAATGGCTTTTGTTTTTCAAATCTAGTGGTTAGTAGTATTGTTTTTTTAAAAATAGAAAAATACCTTAACTCACCAGTTGTGTTGTGGTGTTTTACTCTGAGATTGCCGAAATTGTATTTTTTTGGCATCTAAAGTCAACTGAGTTTGTGTTAGACTTCAAGTAGTTTCTGCTGCATTGTATTGTCAACTTGTAAACAGATTTCTCACATTTACTTTACCCTAAGTTATATGAAAAAGCATTAGGTCAAACTATTTTTTTAATTTCAAAATTTTTTTGTTTTTTTAAATTTTTCTTTTACATATGAATGCCTGGAGTTAACTAATTAGCATTATTTCTTTTTGCAGTATTTAGAGGCCCATCTAAAATTTCTGGCATTTTTCTTGCAAGAAGCTACTCTGTATCTCGGTTGGAATCGTGCCAAGGAAATCTGGGAGTGTCTTGTGACTGGCCAGGATGTTTGTGAATTAGATAGAGAGGTAAGAAGATACTGTGGATGAAGTAAGACAGCAGTGGGACTTAATAGCATTTCACTTTTTTGTGTGTATCTCACATTTTTGTGTGTGTCTCACACCTTCAATTCTAAACACTTTTCAATTTACTAAGCATACATTTATACTAATAAGCTAGGAACTATAAGTGTTGAAAAGATATTTTATATAATATATATCTGTGATATAGACAAGTGTGTGAAATCTTTGGTAAGTCTGATACCATTCTGGATAAAACCAAATTCAGCCAAGTGAGTACAGCAAAAGAATTCTTGGTGTGTCTTTTAGTATTTTTTTCCCTCCCATGAAACTAATTTTAAATTAACCAGAAGAAAACTTTGAGTTCCTGTAATGATGTTGTATCCCGGAAACACTAAAGAAGGAACTGATACCTAGACAGATCTTTAGAACTACAGTTACACAGCTGAAAATGGATTAAACCAGGAGCACCACACTGCTTTGACGTTTTCCAACAGTGAATGGCTGTTTCCTCATCTCATTTTGTAGAATAGTGTTAACTACATCATAAGATTATTGAAAGGACTAAGTATGTGACAGTGCCTATCACAGTCCCTGGCACATAGTAAGGCTTATTAATAAATGTTGGTGGTAAAACCAAAGTGTAACAATTTAGTGAAAAGCATGAATATATATTTTCATTAGCTAGAGGAAAGATTGCTGTAATTAACTGCTTTATTTAGTTCCAGAGTTAGAACCGTTTCAGTTTTGAGTGGTATTAAGGCAATATAAATTTCTAAAGAATTAAAAATAATTTATCTTTGCTTTCCCAGTTTGGAATATGTATTTGCCTGAAATGGATTTTAGTTACAGAGTGATTTGTCTTGATCCGCAGATGTGTTTTGAATGGTTTACAAAAGGGCAGCATGATCTTGAGAGTGATGTTCAGCAGCAGCTCTTCAAGGAGAAAATTCTTAAATTGGAGTCATATGAAATCACCATGAATGGTAGGGAAGAAAAACGTAAAATCATTTTTTCAGTTCTTTAAAGTAAGAATTTTATACTTTTCTTCTCAGCCCACTCTCAGAAGCAGCTAACCATTTTGGGATATCCTTCTGGACTTTGCCTTATGCACATAAAGACACATCTATATATACATATGTTTATATACACAGATAAATTTCTTTTTACATGAATGGTATTTTTAAATTATATAGGCTAATTGTCAAGCTGTCTTTTCATGAAATTACTTAGTACAAAAAGGATTCATTTAAGGTGAAGATTTGTCAAAGTATAGAAATCCTCTTTTCAGTTGTTTCTTTTAATTGAGTTTTTTTAATTGATATGTATTTCACATGCTATAAAATTTACTTTTTTAAGGTGTGCAATAAGGGCTTTTCGTATATTCACAAAGTTGTTCAACCTTCACCGTTTTTAATCTCAGGATATTTTCATCACCCCAGAAAGAAACCATGTAACAGTCACTATCCATTCTCCCCTTTCCCCGACCTCTCATCTACTTTCTGTCCTTATAGATTATTCTAATATGGACATTTTATATAAATGGAACCATATAATATGTCACCTTTTGTATGAATATTTGGCTTCTTTTATCACGCTGAGACATAATGTTTTCAGGGTTCACCCAGGTTTTAACACATACCAGAACTTCTTTCCATTTTATGGCTGAGTAATATTTCATTGTATGGCCATAACACATTTTATTTATCCATTCATCAGTTGATGGTCATTTGGGTTCTCACCAGTTTTGGTTATTACCAATAATGCTGCTGTAAACATTCATATACAAGTTTTTATATTCCTAGGAGTGAAATTGCTGTATCATATCATTAACATTTGAGGAACTGCCAATCTGTTTTGCAATGTGGCTGCAGCATTTTATAATCACACCAGCAGTATATGAGGGTCTGATTTCTTCACATCTTCTCTAATAATTGTAAACTGTCTTTTTTATTTTAGCCATTCTAGTGGTTGTGACATGGTATCTCGTGGCTTGATGTACATTCCCTGATGACTAAGGATGATGAGCATCCGTTCATGGGCTTATTGGTCATTTATATATCATCTTTGGAGAAATGTCTATAAAAATCTTTTTCTCGTTTTTAAATTGGGTTATTTGCCCTTTTATTTTTGAGTTGTAAGTGTTGTTTATATATTCTGCATATTCACTCCTTATCAGATATGTGATTTACAAGTATTTTGTCCTGTGGGTTGGCTTTTCACTTTCTTGGTAGTCCTTAGAAGCACAAAAGCTTTCAGTTTTGATGAAGTTTATTTATTTTTTTGTCATTGTTGTTGCTTGTGCTTTTGATACCATATCTAAGAGACTATTGCCTAATTCAAGGTCTTGGAGATTTGTGCCTATGTTTTGTCCTAAGAGTTTTATAGTTTTAGCTCTTGATATACTTTGTCTTTTCATTGATTATCTGTGGTACCTAGAGTGCATGAATTTATCTGACATTCTATAATTTCAGGTTTTAACTTATTTAAGACTTTTTTTGAAAATGTGAATCTCTGTGATCATCGATTGAAAAGACAAGGAGCTCAGTTGGTAAGTAACATTGTTTTCAAATGTAGAAAATTTGGAAAATCTAGTAAAACTTGACATTCAGCAAAACACATGTGTTATAATTGAGAGAAAACATGAGGTTTTTTTAAAAAGAATGGGCGCCTCGTTGACTGCGGGCTTCTGCATGGACGAGGGCGCTTCTCTTAGAGTGTGAGGAGGCTGGGTTTCTCGAACAGGTGACTTCTCAGACCCTCTTTGCTTCTTGCTGATCTGGGGCAGCCAGCGGCCTCCTGTGGCTGGGTGAACGTGGAGTAGGGATAGTTCCAGCCAAGCTTCCAACCTCTCAGATCTAGCAATTCACATGTACCTGAAAAAGTACCAAAATCTTCAATTCTGGAATCGCAGGGACAAGGATTTGGGGGGAAATTTTTTTTTTTTTTTTGGCGTCACGCAGGCCTCTCACTGTTGTGGCCTCTCCTGTTGCGGAGCACAGGCTCCGAACACGCAGGCTCAGCGGCCATGGCTCACAGGCCCAGCCACTCCACGGCATGTGGGATCTTCCCGGACCGGGGCACGAACCCGTGTCCCTTGCATCGGCAGGCGGACTCTCAACCACTGCGCCCCCAGGGGAGCCCTAGGGGGAAATTTTTAACAGACAAGGAAGCAGGAAAATGAGGACCTGTAGAATGTATACAGCTTATGTTTATATTTACGTGAGCACCTTGAAAAAGAAAGGCAAAAAAATAACTCTTTTTCCAAGTCTGTTTCATTCATGACCTGACTTCCTAGGTGGTAAGAATTTTAACAAGATTTTACAAGGCCTGGATCCTGCCATTTCTAACTGAGCTTTGAGAAGACCAGATTGAGCCCCAAGGATTAGTAACTACCTCTAACCTGACTCTCTTTCCTTTGAAGAAAAGCTCGTGAAGAGGGTGCCCATATTATTCCTGTTTTGCTTCTGCTTTAGTAGCCCATCTGTGTAGAGTTCTAGCTTAGGTTTAGGAATGTCTGGAGAAAAATCTCCATATCTGTCTTGGTTCCATGGAAGTTGTCCAGTGTTTCTGTTGTTGATCGTTTATTGTTTTAAAGTTCCATATCAGTATAATGACGTTCTCATATGTAGCTGGGTTTCTGCAGCCTTAATTCATTTTGAACTTGAAGAGGTGTGGAGTTACAGTGTAGCAGAAAATAACTGTAATTTTGTGACCTTGGTGTGCTGTATACTTTTCTTTCTTTTGAACAGTATGTAGAAAAGCTGGAATTGATAGGAATGGATTTCATTTGGAAAATAGCTATGGAATCACCTGATGAAGAAATTGCTAATGAAGCTATTCAGTTAATCATAAACTACAGTTACATTAATCTAAATCCTCGGTTAAAGAAGGTGGGTATTTAAGGAAAGAAGGTACACAAAAAAGCAGAAAATAATATATTTTTAATTGCTAAGTTGGCATGCCTGAAAGTCGGGCTTCTTTATTTTGACATTTTATCCTTAATAATGATTACAACTAAATGCTAGACTAATTTTAATTTCCATATACCTCTTACTTTTAGGATTCTGTATCATTACATAAGAAATTCATTGCTGATTGCTACACAAGATTAGAAGTGAGTAGCAAATTTTATTTAACCTGTTTTTGAAATAAATGCTTTGGGTTTTTTTTCCTTTTATAATGTTGTGTTTTGAGATCGTGTATAATGTTGATATTTGTAGCTGGATCCTAATGGAAGAATTTGCTAGCAGTACCGTATTGTGGACATAGGGAACAGGCATTTGCCCTAATGCCCACAATGTAAAAGTGTATTTTACAGGAAATCCTTCCTTCTCCCTCCCCATTCCTTTTCCCTGCTCCACCCACCCACCCCACCCCCACCCCCTTTTGGGGGTATAGAAACTGTCTTCAGAAAATAGGTCTACTGTACTTTCCACATTTCTGATAGATTCTTTTTCTCCTTTTTCTGTCCAGAAATTTTGTACAAGCACTTGCTTCTTTTCCCATCCTTCCCCATGTGTCACTTTGTTTATATCATAAATGCTATTAAAGGCCACAGCAGCACACTCAGTAGTGGGTAGTGTTGGGTGTCTTTGTCCACTAGAAGCCTGCAGTGTAATACTGTCTCAATAAGTTAAACTTTCTGATGATGAATATGTGCTGGTGATGAATCTGTACAGGAAGGAGTTCCCAAGTTGTGACTTCCATCCAAATATGCCATCATAAAAACATTTAAAGTATTCAGGTATCCCTAAATGACGTGCCATGTAAGTATTAACACATGTAGAATGGTAGTTCTCAGTTGGAGGTTATTTTACCTCCCAGGGGACATTTGGCAATGTCTGAAGACCGTTTTGGTTGTCACAACTAGAGGGGTCCTACTGGCACCTAGTGGTAGGTGAGTGGTGAATAGAAGTCAGGGATGCCACTGAGCATCCTACAATGTCCCCAACAGTCTTCCACAACAAAAAAAGTTTCCAGCCCAAAATGTCAATAGAGCTGAGGTTGAGAAACCCTGATATAGAGAGATGATTTTCTATTTCGTAGGCAGCCAGTTCAGCGCTTGGTGGCCCCACTCTGACACACGCTGTGACCAGAGCAACAAAGATGCTTACAGCAACTGCCATGCCAACCGTAGCCACGTCAGTCCAGTCTCCATACAGGTAAGTGATTGCAGAAGTTACAGCGAATATGCAACACCTAAATGTAGATCAGCTTAAAAAAAAATAATTGGAATCTTTTCTTTCCTTTGGAGATACCTCGGTTAATTGTTCATTTCCTCATTTCATATCTTTTTCAAACAGTCATATCCTGGGAAGTTATATATTCCCCATCACGTATTTTATTTGATTCATTTTACTTTTACTGTGTGTAACACGAGTAGCCTACTCTTTATGATGGAATCAAGATATATGCATTGTATGAAGAGTAATTTATTTCAAGTTTGAAATATTTACTTAGACCTCTTATAACTTTTCTCATTGAATAGTCAAATCCAGGGCACCAATAGCATAAGCAAAATGAAGTGGAATATGATGATTGATTAATATTGTACATTGCGATATAATCATAGTTAAAATGTTTTACTTAAAATCATTTTTCAAAATAATTTTTAATAAGAACTTTAGCCCCAAATATTTGTGTTAAAACTTTGAACTGACATCTCTTAATCACATTGCTGTGTTGAGTATTTTCAGATGTTGTCAGTGAAATCTGAGTTCAGTGTTATAGGTCTTTGATATAGTAAGGAGAATAGATGAGTATTTGGAAACATTAGATTGAAGTAACTAAAATACTTTTGTGGGGTTTTATGTGCCTTTCATTACTGGTAAGCATCCCCCAGTCAGTGATGCTCAGGAAACCTTGGCAGGTGATCAGAGAAGGGCTCCCTCTCTATGCCTCACTCTGCTGCCCTCTAGTGATTGGTGCTCATAAAGTCTTTTTCAACTCCCGGAATCGCTTTATGTGTTTACGTATGTATGTATGTATTTATTTCTCTTTATTCACAGTTGGGGATATTCCTTTCTTTTTAAAGCCGTCCTTTAGAAGAGGAGTCAAGGCAATATCCTTGCTCACATTCTTCTTCTTTATCTTCTTTTTTTAAATGAGCTGAGTACCGTGTAGTGATACATTATTAATATGAAAGAAGTCAGTAGAACTCAGCCCTCTTGGACCTCTTTTTAAAGTGACAGAAAGTGATTATGGATTCAACTCATGATAAGAACACTAACATGACTTTTGCATTCCCACATTCTTGGAAGTGTATCTCAAGTAGACTTTCATTAAGAATTCCTAATTACATGTTTGTAAAATGTAGTCTATATCTATGACCTAGGTCTTTAACGATTCATTTGTCTGACAAACCAGACTAGAAATGCACTTATGAACTATCGGATTGGGATTTCCAAACTGCTGCTTCTTTAAATAAGCATGCTTTTTGTTTGTCTTTTCTAACTGCTTTGTATTCTGAATCATTTCATATTTGACTATTACAGAACAAAACCACATGACAGTTTTTAAATATTCTCATTATAAACCCTAAACAGAGTTACTAAGAATATGTAATTTCAGAGTTGCCTTTGAACCAGTACGTGTAGTTTATCTCATTCACTAGTCTTAAAAGAACTTTTCAATGACCGTAATTGTTCCACTTCTGGGAGGAGCTATTCTCTCATTTGTAGTGTTTGCAACGCTGTCTGTGATTTAATTCATCATTGAGGCAAAATAAAACAGTTCACTTGTTAAGCACTTAAATATTTCCTAAAGATGGTCCATCTGAATATCAAGTTCTGGTTTCTGCCCATAGACTGAAAGAATTTAGAACTCTGTTAAATGCGTTTAACCAACTCTTTTTAAAGTGAAATTTCCAGTACTGCTAATCAGCATACTTATTGTTAGAAAATCTGAAAACTTTCCAGATTTAGAAATACACCTGTACAAAATACTTAGACTCTCTGGAATAGTAAATATTTAAGGGCACTTGGATTTTCATTTGTTAGTGTTAACACATGTAGTGTTTAATAAAGTGTGGAGCTGTGACTGTACAAGCTGCTGAATGTTGGAGTCCTGTTATTTCAAATGATAAGATTGCTTAAGTCTAACCAAAAGAGATCTCAGGTCTCACTTTCAGAGTCTGTGAGAGTGCCACAGTTCCTTGCTGTGTGTTTTCTGTTCCAGAGATGGTTATGTCTCTTGATGTGTGTTGATTTCTTAAGTACTTTGAAAACCCTTGGGATAACAAATTCTTACGTTGTATGTTTTAACTATACAGACTAGTCACTTAAACCAGATGAACAATTTTTCTCGTCCTTTTCTTCTGCCTCATTCTTAGGCTAAGTAAAACAAACAGCAGCTCTCATTTGTGGCATACTTAATGGTTTGCATTTGTCTTCTAAATTTCAGGCAGTTCAGAACTTAGTCAGATTCTGTGTTTACAGAATTATGTGGCATATCTTAGTTGTAAGGTTATGAGATTCAAACTCACTGATCGTTCATTCTTGGTGGATTGGTAGACAAATACGCCTGCAGACCCAGAGGAGACCCAGGTCCTCTATTTATGGGACAACTGTTTAAAAAAAGAAAACGAAGAAAGGAAAGAACAGGAAAGGAAGCACGGGGAGGGGCAGGCTTCTGCCCCGTGTTCCATCTGCGTGCGGCAGCTGCGACCTGCTCGAACCGCCTCCCGCTGGAGCGGAAAGGAAGTTTAGTCTTTGCAGATTTCAGTCTTTGACCAGAGAGGGCTAATTGTGATTGTGGTTTTGGTGAAATAGACTGAAATTGAGCTCCAGTCAGCAGTTCATTTCAAGTATTTTCAAAAAAAATTTTTTTAATTCATAGATCCACTAAACTTGTAATAATTGAGAGATTGCTGCTTCTGGCAGAACGCTATGTGATCACTATAGAGGTAAGCCTCTCTTCTTTGTAAAGCAACTTTATCATCCTATAATTAGTCTCAATGTGTTAGGAGAGTATTTTTGTGACATTTAACAGTGGCGCTGTGCATCTCACTTGCTGTATCTTTTGACTTGCTATATCTTTTTCAAGGATTTTTACTCTGTTCCCCGAACTATTCTACCTCATGGTGCCTCATTCCATGGACATCTTTTAACTCTTAATGTTACTTATGAGTCTACCAAAGATACCTTCACTGTAGAGGTAGGTTTACATTAAGCTCTGAAGCCATTTCCATATTGTCATGTTATTTTATAAGAACATTGTTGATTGAGATTGAACACTGTTGTTGATTTAGCTGCATGAATGACTATTCTAAAAGCTGTTTGGAAAGCAAATTTAGAATAAAGACCTGAAATGAAAGGAAGCTGATAGGGTATAAGCAGACTCATAAGTAAATACATAATGTCAGGTGATAACAAGTGTTATAAAGGTTACAAAAGAAGACAGCAGGATAAGATGGGTATACATGACATATTTTAGATAAGAATGGTTAGGGAAGGTCTCTGAGGTGATCACATTTGAACAGAGACTTGAATGAAGTGACAGAGTTAGCCATTTCTGGGGAAGAGCATTCCACACAAAGGGAGCAGCAGGTACAAAGGTCCTGAGGTGGGAGTTTGTTTGATTTATTCAGTGGCAAGGAAAGTGGCTGGTGTGACTAGAGCACAGTGAGAAGGGGAAGAGTGGAAGACACTCCAGTGGAAGAAGGACTTGAGATTTCATTCCATGCATGCTGGGGAATGGAGTATGGAATAGAATATTTAATTACTGCAGGAGGGAAGCCTCACAAGGGCAGGATTCTTGTCTTTGGGTTCTCTGCTGTGTTCCCAGGTTCTGGAACAGTGCCCGGTACATGACAGATGCTCGCTAATAGTTGTTTAAATTGATGAATAAGTGAATTACTCAGAACAGTGTTTCATTTCATTTTACAGGCTCACAGTAATGAAACCATAGGGAGTGTCCGGTGGAAGATAGCCAAGCAGTTGTGTTCTCCCGTGGATAGTATACAGATATTTACAAATGATAGTCTGGTAGGTGTAAATAAACATTTTGTGGCACTTTAGTCTGATACCAGTATTTTCCTCTCCTTTCCTTCTCAGTAATTAAGAAAACACTTTTTACAGCTGACAGTGAATAAAGATCAAAAGCTCCTCCACCAGCTGGGCTTTTCTGATGAGCAAATCCTCACAGTAAAGACTTCTGGCAGTGGGACCCCGTCTGGGAGCTCTGCAGATTCCTCAACCAGCTCCAGCAGCAGCAGCAGTGGGGTGTTTAGTTCATCATATGCCATGGAGCAGGTATTGAGCGATAATATTCAAGTTCAGAACAAGAACGTAAAATCATTAAGTTTTGCCTTCGGCCCATATAGATTTGCATGATTATGTCCTTTTCTCTCAGACAAGTCTGCCCCTTCAGAACTGTATCACTGAGAAATGCTGGGATTCAGTTGGGAGAAGAAGATGCACAATTTGTCAGTCTTCTGAACCACAGACTCTTCTGAGTCTGAGTGATTCTGCCTGGCCACTGCTTGCTGCTCCTCTCATATATCTCTCTTCATTGATTCATTGAGTTTCCTCTCCTGGGTCATTCCTATTAACATTCAAACGTGCTGTGCTATTTCTACCATCCTTTTAAAAAACCTTTTTTCACCCCAATTTCAGCTTCAATTCCTGTCCCCATGCTCTCCTTCCCAAATCAGCAAAGCTCCTTGAAAGGGTTGTCTAAGCTCTCTTTACCATGCTCTCTTGACCCCTCTCGAAAATAAACTCTGCAAGGTAATCTGTCATGTCCACCTCTCAATCCTCGTCTTCTTGACATTTCAGCAGTTGATCCATGTGATCACTTCCCCTTGAAATACTTTTTCCCCTTGGCTTTCAGAACCCCCCTGGCTCCGCCCTCCCGCTCTGGTTCTCCCTCTTTGGTCTCCTCTGCTGCCTCCTTTTCATCTTCCCGATCTGTGTACAAAGAAGTTCCCTGGCTCAGTCCTTTGACCTTTCCTCTGTCTACACTCATTCCCTTAGGAATCTCATCCAGTTTCAAAGTGTTATATATTGTATGTATATTGATAACACCCCAATTTTTATCTTCAGCTTGAAGTCTAGGTACATGGAACCAACTGGTTAATCAGCATCTCCTCTTAAATGTGTGATAGACATCCCAGTCCTAACATCCAAAACTGAGCTCCTGATATCCCCTTTCCCACCACCTCACCCCTAACCCAAACCTCTTCATCCCAGTCTTGCCGTATTTAAGATAACGCCTATTTCATTCTTCTAGTGGCTCATGCCTAAATCCTTGGGTCCCTACTTTCTCTCAAAGCATAGCCCTATCCGTCAGCAAAGCCTTGACTCTACCTTTAAAATTCATCTAGAATCTAGCTCCTTTTGTCTGCCTCCACAGCTTCCACACCAATCCAAGCAGCCGTCCTCGCTCAGCTGGAGGGTTTCAGGAGTTCTTCAACTGGTCTCAGGGCTTCTGCCCCTATACCAGTTCAGTCTCTTCTCTGTGTAGCACCCAACAGCCCATGATCTCTTTTAAACAGAGTCAGATTATATGCCACTCCTCAGCTCAGACTCTCCAGCGGCTCCCATCTCACTCAGAGTAAGAGCCAGAGTCTTTACTGGGACCTTCAGGGCCTACTTGGTCTATCCCCCGCACTGAGATGTTCCCCCATGACCCACCCTCACTCTCACCACTCCAGCTGCACTGGCCTCCATGTTGGTCCTCAAACAAAGTGGGCCCTGTGCACCTGCTCTTCTCTGTGCTTGTAATGTTCTTTCCTGATACCCATGTGGTTCTTTCTCACTTCCTTCAGCCTTCACTCAAATGTTGCCTTCTTGGTGAGCCTTCTTTGGCAGTCCTGTCTAAACTTGCCACCTGTTGCTACTCCTGCACATCTCATTTCCCTTCCCTACTTTATTTTTGCCTCTCCCCCCCACCAGTGAAATTTAAGCTCCTTGAGAGCAGACTTTTGTCTGTTTTGCTCACTGCTGTATTTCCAGCACCTAAAACAGTGCCTAGAACATAATAGGTAATCAGTATTTGTTGAATGATTTTATGAATCAGGGTTTTTTGTACCTTCTCTCTGCCAGGAACTGAGCTCAGCACCAGGGGTACAAAACTAACAAGACCATTCAGTTCTTTATGCTTTTATAGTCTAGAAAAGTAAGATAATACCAGCCCTCGTGTGAAATAAAGGTATTTAAATGACAGAGAGGGATTTTTTTCATAGTTATTATGTGTAGTCCTTTCATTTAATTACAAATGTAAGATCTTTGCATGGCTATCTCTTTCACTTAGAGAGCATAGCCTTGCTTATAGATACCACAGAATCCTGCAGGGTTAATGTTAGTATTGTGCCGTTTCTTAAAAAGTAACTATACTTATATGAAGTGAGAATTTAAGAATGAAATCATACTCAGAGCAGTATTATGACAGTTTATCAGCAACAGAAATGACGTACATAGCATCTTTGAGTTTAACATTTTTAAACTATCTCATATTTATCCTGAATTTATTAAAAACCTTCCCAAATATATTCTATAGTGATATCCAGCTTTTTTATTTCTTATACCAGAAAATAGTACTTTAATCACATCTGAATCTCTTCTATACAGTTGTATCCATTTTTTTCACCTTTAAAAAAAAGAGGCCAACTTCTTTTTCTCAACTTAAATTACATTTATATCTATGTGGTTGTGTGAGTGTGTGTGTTTGATTATATCACTTTGAATTTGTGGGGTTTTTTGTTTGTTTGTTTGTTTTTGCGTTACGCGGGCCTCTCACTATTGTGGCCTCTCCCATTGCGGAGCACAGGCTCCGGACACGCAGGCTCAGCGGCCGTGGCTCACGGGCCCAGCTGCTCAGCGGCCATGGCTCACGGGCCCAGCTGCTCCGCAGCATGTGGGATCTTCCCGGACCGGGGCACGAACCCATGTCCCCTACATCGGCAGGCGGACTCTCAACCACTGCGCCACCAGGGAAGCCCTGTTTTTTTTTTTAATACGATTGACTCCTGGTTTGTTTTTGTTTTTTTTTTTCACAACTCACACACACACACTTTGTATTTTATTTTAACAAGAGATAAATAAACTGACACCAAGCATTGTAAATGGATGACTGCAACAATGATTGCAATTACCAAACACGAAACACACTCTTACTATGTCATAATATTGACATTCAGCCCAGTAATCCTCCACTGTAATGGCTCCTTTACCTTGCAGTGAAAATTGCTTTCTATATTTTTTGCCTCTGAGTCCTTGTGGGATTTTTTATTATTATTATTCAAACAGAAAGTCACACAAATTATAATCATCCTCATCAGTTCACTCAGTCCCATGTAATTAATTTTTTTTCATCTTGATCTTTTGTTAGCACTTTTATGAATTCATCAGCTTTCCATTAGAGTTCTGAATGAATTTGCTTTTAAATCACTCTGCCTTGTTTGCTCCTGCCAAGCTATGATCAGCTCCCAACGGTGCCCACCCTCCGTTCTGTTCATCACATCTGCCCTTCCTTCTGCCTCTCTGCCGCTGCCTGCTTTTTGGTGCCTTAGCCCCTTGGCCAGCAGGTGGTAGGAGAAGAGAGCCCAGGTGATGAGCACGCTAGGAGAGGGAGTGGTCCCTCACTCTGTGTTCCCGTGCGTTGTTGTTTGAGACAGATAAGCACCATGCTTCCCTCCAGTTTTGCAGGCCAGTCTTTAAGAACCAGGAATTTTATTGTTCGTACCTTTGATTAGAAAAGGAGGAAATTGTTTTGTAAATTTGCATTTATATTTTGCTTCCTCCCTCAGGAGAAATCCCTCCCTGGTGTGGTGATGGCACTTGTGTGCAATGTATTTGACATGCTTTACCAGCTGGCCAATCTGGAGGAGCCAAGGTAAATAGAAATGTTTACAAAGCTTGAAAGAGAGAAAGGTATTAAAGTTAGGGAACCCAGTAAATGTTCACTTGAAATGTATATTACTTCACATCCCATACTAAATGACTTTGTTATTGAAACTGTGGTTTGTGTGAAAAAAAATTAATATTTGAAAAATTTCAGGATAACTCTACGAGTACGAAAGCTTCTGCTCTTGATACCCACTGATCCAGCCATTCAGGAAGCCCTTGATCAACTTGATTCTTTAGGAAGAAAGGTATGAGTATCTTGGATAGTTATTTAACAGACATGGAAATTTTATATCATGATTCAGTGAAAATTCAGCATGACATCACATTAAGGTCATATGATATCATCTTTCCCATAACAGTTTTTTTTTTCTTTAGAAAAATACCTTTGCTGTAAATAATGATATCAAATTTTAGAACTGGAAGAGCCTTTAGTATCATCTGCTTCCTCCTCCTTCATGTTTTATATTAGGAAACCCAAGCGCAGAGTGATGAACGGTTTTGACTAGGGTCAGACTCTAGTTCTGATTGAGTTGAGATATTTTTCTTCTGTTATGATGCCTCTCTGAATGTGGTTGTTGCGTATGTTTGAGTTGCTTGCGTAAATGGGTTATCATTTAATATTTTCACAGCTGATATTTAAAGTTCCTTTTGTTTAATGTTTAGAATCTTGTTCCTTAAGAGTTGTGTATATATATATAATGAAATTGTGTTTTATCTATAATATTGTTTGTGTTCTCAGAATAAATTCATTTAGATCAAAGCTGTTAGAACTAAGTTATGAATTTTGTATTTCAGTGATTATAGTTTAGATGAGCTCATAATCATGTCACATGTACCTTATATATTAATTTGAGGAAGAAGAGAACTAATGTAATTAAAAACTATATTACTCATACTAACTAAAAAAATTATCAAAACTACTACACTGCAATCTTATAATTTAATTATCAATGTTTGGTGGTAAAAATTTTATTTATTTATTTAAATTAATTTATTTATTTTATTTTGGCTTGCGAGGGCTCTTCACTGCAGCACGTGGGCTTTCCTAGTTGCAGCGCGAGGGCTCTAGAGTGCATGGGCTCAGTAGTTGTGGCGCGCAAGGTTAGTTGCCGTATGTGGGATCTTAGTTCCCCAGCCAGGGATCAAACCCATGCCCCCTGCATTGGGAGCACAGAGTCTTAACCACTGGACCACCAGGGAAGTCTCCTAGTGGTACAAATTTTAAAAACATGGAAACAAATTAGGATGACCCCACTAGTGTTGCTTAGAATACAATCCCAGAAGCATTCCTGTAGGATCGGAATGCTGTTGAGCATTTACTGTCTGTGTGATGGAGTTCAGTGCTTTGTTAATAATTAGAGTGATGTGGCTCTGAGGTTAATTTTTAGAAAATTTCATTGATTTGATTATATTAAAGTCGGAAAAAACATTAGAGTGTGTAGTGATATCTGCTTCTCTTTAATTTGTGCTTTTGAGCTGTATATTCCTTTTTTCTTTCTATTAAACTTAGAAAACATTGCTGTCTGAAACAAGTGCTCAGTCTTCAAAATCTCCATCCCTCTCTTCCAAGCAGCAGCATCAGCCAAGCGCCAGTTCAATTTTAGAAAGTCTGTTTCGATCTTTCGCTCCAGGAATGTCCACCTTCAGAGTGCTCTACAACTTAGAAGTAAGAAACCTCATTTCTTTTTATTTCATCTTAACAGATTCATTTTGGCCTAAAGGTTCATGCTTTCAGATATCAGAAATAAGTAAATAGGTTTCTATTATTATTGAATGGTTTGTTAAGAAAAATTAGTTTTAAAAAGTAAAAAATAGAATATAAATTGAAGTATTTTGTTGTTTTGGACTTTGAACATGCTCAGTTTTCTTTTTCAGTTTATACCTGTGTGCATTGTTATACTTGCAAAATAGCATGTGAATAAATAATTAGGAAGCGTTATGTATTAAAATGTGTCATTATCTTCCTCTGGAAGTTTTGCAAGTCTGTATAACATCAGTTCCTAATCCTCAGCCTTCTTGTTATTAAATGCATCCTAACTTTTTAAAAAAGCTGTTGTAATTTGTGGCCATTAATGAAGCTTTATAAGGAGTTTGTCAAGAGTCACATTAACATTATTATTTCAAGGTTAAAAAAAAGAATTGAAAGAATTTGAAAAGAATATTTTTATTACCCTTCTTCCCAGTAGTAGCTTTAAACTAGTAGATGTAGTTCAGTAAACATTTACTAACTGTTTACTGTCTACTAGTCATTGTGGTATTTAAAGGGTCAGAGTTGAAAGGACAAGATAATTGCTCCAAGATCTTATGAGTAAGACATAGGGGAGGCTGGATAGGCTGAGTCATGAAATGAAAGCAGTAACAAAGCAGTGTGGAGAGTGGCCCACTCTTGGAGGGTGAGGGGCTAGACCCTCAGGCCACTTAAGATCTGGAGAAAATAGAGCCCTGAATGATTTTGCTTTGCCCTAATATGTTCTATCCAGTCAGTTATTTATTAAGGAATCTAGATCAGTGCCTAAGCAACCTTAATCATCAAATTACCATTTATCTTCAGTAGGTTTTGAATCACAACATAGGTCATAATTGGTAGGAAGGTACCTGCTTGGGCATTTTTTCCAAGATTTATTTCATCTGACAGTCTAATTTGGAGTATAAAATTACATTCATTCATTTTTATGTTTCACTTATTTATATGGTGGAGCTGTGTTAACATTTCATATTTGCCTTAAAATAATCATTCTTGTGAAAACATTTGTTGGGTTCAAAAGGAGAAAATATCTAGCAAATATTTTAAAAATAAAACATGTCCTTATTTCTTGCAGACATTTAAAAATACATACAATATTCTAAAACAGAAAATTACCTAGATATTTTTGGCTAACTCAAGCTTATGAAATTGACATCTTACAATTACTGCCAGATTTGTCATTTGCTTTTGAATGATTGTCTCAGAAAGTTAAGGTATAAATTTTAACACCCATATTTGAGAGCACCTAGAGAAACAGAATGACCCAACAGTGGGTCTAGCTTGTCATTGGCTATCTAGATTGCATTATCTTAGAGCCAAAGGGTTATATAAATTATCTCCGGTATAATTTTAGGACTTCTGATTAACTGGAAATTCCTCTGATAGGTTTTCTTTTGCTTGACATAAAAAATGTAGAAAACCTAACACTCCCAGAGCACTTATTTTTACTATTACCTGCAAGGTTAATGTCCTTGCATTTCGATCTTTAACTTATGTTTGCCCACTAGGAAAATTCAAAGTGGATATTCCAAATACCCATTCCTTTGGAGAAACCTTCCATCTTCACTAAATTGTCCATTAAACATGGGGAGTATGTGCATGTGGCTGTTGACATTCAGGAGGGGTTAGGGTAGCAGAGGGTTCCCATTCTCCTTGTGTGATGCTTGTGATCTGAGGCTGGTGAGGCTGTTTCCCAAAGGGCAGCTTAGGAAGAAAGCATCTTTAAACAAAAATACCACATTAAAAATCTAAGCTCGTAAAACTAATAGGTTCATAGAAGCAGATTTTTTTGAATAGAAAAGGATCTTGAATTACATCTAGATTAAAACCTTAGGGAAACTGTAGCAATGAGCTTTAAAATTTTTTTTAAATCATTACTAAATAAGCAGTTGTTTACTGGGCAATTGTTTTGTGCCAGAGCTTGTACTAAAGCACCTTAAGCTTGTGTTATCTTACTTACAAACAATCCTCTGGTAAAGGTAATTATTGTCCTCATTTACCGTATGAGAAACCTGAGGCAAAAAAGGAAAATTACATATCTGAGATCTTTCAGCTAGTCGGTGGTAAAACTAGAATGTGAGCTAGATTCGTCGTCTCATACCACAGTATGATTAGTTATGTGAAATAATTCTCTACTATACCAGAATATTTAGTTGAGCTTTCCTTTCGGTGGGTATTGCAGTGTCATAAAAGGGGCATGGGTATTAGAGTGAGGCACATCTGGACTTGAATTCTAACTATGTGACCTCGGGTGGGAGGTCACTTAACCTCTCAGGTCTCAGTCTTTTACCTGTAGAGTAAAATACCTGTGCTGTGCATAGTGAGATTAAGAGAGAATGCATGTTAAGTGCCTCACCTTCTGCCTAGTACTTTGTAGATAGGTGCTCAGTAAATAGGAGTTAGAATCATTATCTGGCAACTCATCCAGCATTTATAATAAATGGGCTGTTTTGTAAGACTTTAGTTTATATACTTTTTCTAGAACATATCAGCATAACACATAATGTTACCTGCTCTTATCTAAGTCTGGGAGCCTGAGACCTTCACATTTGCTGGTTTCATAAAAAGAAGAATACACCAGCTCTCTTAAAAACAGAAAGGTTTTTCATGCTAAGTAAATGGAACTTGGAAAATGTGATTATTTTATTTGTGAAACATCAGCCTCCTTACACTACTGAGGGTAAAAAGAACAGTAGCATTTAAAGAGATTCTGACTCAAATTGTCTGATTGTTTTACTTAGTATAAAGGAGTAATTTCAACTGGAAATGTTGGGATGATTAATTGTGCTTATCTTTTTCCAAGGTTCTAAGCTCCAAACTCATGCCAACAGCTGATGATGACATGGCAAGAAACTGTGCAAAATCCTTTTGTGAGAACTTCCTCAAAGCAGGAGGTTTGAGGTTAGAGTTTCGATATTATGTTATATGAATTGCAGAAAACGAATCTAGTTATTTTAGTTAATTTCTCCTGCCAAGCCTTGCTTATTCTTACAAGGCATTATGTGAAGCATTATGACAGTTATAATAAGGAGTGTTGTTTTAGTCTTTCGAATATTTTAACTCATTTTATGACTTTTGATTATTTGGAAAACTGACAGAGGCATGTCTCTTTCCTCTCTGGTAGTGAGGGAAATTCTCGAGTAGAGGAGAGAAGGCTTACTGTTTCTGTTCATTCCCACATCAGTTTGAGATAAGGTGAATCTAATTGTCGGTAATCTATGTTGTGCAAGGCATTAGTGATGGGGGTGCACAGATACTATCCCTGCCTTTGAGAGCCTCATGGTTTAATAAAGAATAACAAACAGTTATTATAAGTATCAAAACAGAGGCTTATAAAAAGTGCTTTGTGGGGTGGGGAAGAAAGCAGTGGTTAAATGGTTAGATTTGCTTAGGATCATAAGAGTAGGAAATGCTTCCCAGAAAGTGACATTTGAGCTAGGAATTGAGCGATGAGTCGCCATTCCCTAGGTAAATAAGGGGAAAATGGCACTCTAAGCCAGAGGTGGGGTGGGGATGAGTGAAAGCATCATGGACTGTCTTGGGAAGTACAGTTGCCTAGTGAGGCTAGAGCAAAGGATAAAGGAGAGAAATATGTAAAGAGGGGTCACATTGAGGAATTTCAGCTTTATCTTGAAGACCATGGAAAAACAGGAGGTTTCTAACCCAGGAGTTACCTAGAACAGTTACTCTGGCTACAGTGGAGAAGATGGATAGAAGTGGGAGGGAGAGGCTGCAGGCAGGGAGAACTATAGAACTATGACTGTTCCAGAGGAGAGGTGACCGTTTCTAAATATGGGACAGTGTGGTAGAAGGAATAAGGTGAAATAGGCAAGTCTTTATGACTAGATATAGGGTAGGAACATTTATAAAATGGCCTGTGATTTCTAGCTTGGAAGAGTGAGTGAATGGTGACTCTTTAACCCATATGGGAAATAAATATGGAACCAGATGGAGGAAAGTGAGAAAGTCAAGAATTTGATTGCACACGAGGTCCCTGTGAGTCATGTGAAGAGGATGGTTTGGACATGATGCTCTCGAGAGAAGTGGAGAATGGCACTAGAGGTTCAGGGGAGACATCAGTGTGTAAGTAAAGCCTCAGGGCATAAGCAGCTGGCCAAGTGTTGCGTGGCAAGTGTAAGGATGGGAAGCAGAATCAGTAAGTGGAAATCTCTGCTTTATGTTGAGTGAGAAAACGGAGGTGACAGGAGTTTGAAGGGTAGAATAACTGAGGGAAAAGTTTGCTCTTCTGTTTTGATTTTAATTTGTAGAAGACGTGATTCTCATTGTAGACTGACTAAAAGGGGCCGATGAAAGAGAAAAGAATAAAGATAAAAGAAAGGGGGATGATCAACCGATGGGGCTAAGTTCCACTGCAGTTGGAAGGAGATTTGCTCCAGAAAGAAGTAGGCATGCCATTTCCCCTGGGGGAGGAAGGAGTGAAGACCCTCTTGACGTTTGAACAGAGGGTAATTGAAGGAATTCCTGTCTGGAGGCCTTCAGGGGAAGAGAAGTTGGGTGAGACCTTGAGGAGATAAAGGGGGTGGGAAACAGAGAAGTGGAACTAGAAGGTTTAAACTCGTTTCAGATCACTCAGCCAGTTACAGAGCTGTGCTAATTAAGGCATTTTACTTCTGCTTATTTTTGAATGTCAGTTAACGTACGTGCCTGCATTGTTCTAAGCACTGGGAACAGAGCAGTGAGTAGATGAAACAAAAATCCATGTCCTCATGAAGCTTACAGTCTGGAACAGAAGACAGACAATAAACGAAGAAGTAAAAGTGTATGTCAGGTGGTGATAAGAGCTGTAGAGAAAAATAAGACAAGGAAGAGTGGATGGAGAGGGTTTGATATCCAGTGGGGTGATCCGGGAAAACTTCACTGATGGGGTGACATTTTACAAAGACCTGAAGGACGGGAGGGAGCAAGACCTGGAGATACGGGGGAAAGCTGTCCGGAGGAGCATCCAGTGCGAGCCCCTGTGCGGGCGAACCTGGTGCCTGCGAGGCCGGCAGGGGTCTAGTGTGGTTGGGGCCAAGTGAGGGGGCAGGGTAGGAAGCATGAGGTCACAGAGATACCAGAGGTCCGGTTATGCAGGATCTTACAAGCTACTATGAAGGAAATAGGAAGCCATGGGAGGATTTTGTGCAGAGCAGTTCCATGGGGACCTCCATTTTTAAAGGATCACTCTGGTTGATCTTTTGAGAATAGATTTTGGTGGTGAAACATCAAGAGTAGAATCAGGAAGAACAGTTGGGAAGCTTTTGCAGCAATATAGGTGGTAGTGGATATGAAAAACAAGCTTTGTGGAATACACCAATTCTGAACATAGTTTTGAATTGACAGTTCTACTAGTACCAAGATAGCAGTTGATCGGTGCACTCGAAACCGGTTAGTGAGAAGGAGAACCACCCAAACACTCTGTGTTGGTTATCTTTTTGGCTAAGGAAGGAGTCTAATTCTGAATGGACCAGGAGGTTTATATGTACTATAGGAAATAATTGTAATAGGAATATGTATGATCCATTTATAGGTAAAGATCTTGTAGAAATTTTAAGTAACTGATAACGTTTATAAACAATCAGATTACTTACAGAAGATTTCCTATAAAAGAAATAGAAGTCTTTAATATCTGCCTTTTTTTTTTCCTTTTCTTTGAAGTTTGGTTGTAAATGTCATGCAGAGGGATTCCATCCCATCAGAAGTAGACTATGAAACAAGGCAGGGAGTTTATTCCATCTGCCTACAACTTGCAAGGTATGTAAATATGTTGTGTTAGTCTCAGAAGGCAATTCTTGACTTTTTCTTCCAAATCCCATCCTTTAAAATAGTATGAAATGACCTTGACTAAGCCTAGCTTTTTGTTTCCTTTTAAGATTTTTACTTGTGGGACAAACATTGCCGACATTATTAGAGGAAGACCTCACCAAAGACGGCATAGAAGCACTTACTTCTCGCCCGTTCCGAAATGTCAGCCGGCAGACAAGCAGGCAGATGTCCTTATGTGGTACCCCAGAAAAGTCATCCTACCGACAGCTGTCAGTGTCTGACAGGTCTTCCATTAGGGTTGAGGAAATCATCCCTGCTGCTCGAGTTGCAATACAAGTAAGTGATTTGTGTATTCAAGAAATATTAAGTACCTCCTATGTAGAAGGCGCTGGTGGTGGTATGCAGATATAAAAACTACTGACATGAATATTGCCTTCAAGAAGCTTATGGTGAGTAAGAAAGAGATCACTAGTGCAGAAATAACTGTAATTCAGGTAAAAGATATCAGATGTTATAAGAGAACTACAAAGGCAAAGCATTCTACAGGCCATGAGAGGAGGTGGAATAAATTCTCTTCATGTGTGGCTATCACGGATGATTTTATGTAGGAGGTGGCATTTGAGCTAGGCCTTCAAGAATAGTAGGGATTCGATATACAGAGATTAGCTTGGAGAGGGGATAGTTGTTCAAGCAAAAGGGAGGGCGTGAGCAGTTAGAGAGAAAGCCGGAGCCTGTGTGGGTGGTCACACAGTGGTTCACATAGGCCAAAACGCAGAATGTGGAAGAGGGGAAACTATGAAAACAAAACTGGTGATGGGTAATTTGAAGCCAGAACATGGAGAGTAGAGTCTCTGTATTACAAGTAGCAGAGGGGTAGTGAAAGTCTTTGAACAGTATGGAAGCATGGAAAAGACTCTCTTGTGGATGATCTTAGAAGGAAACGAGTCTCAAAACTGAGACGGGGGGAGGTTATTGAAGTCAGCGGGATGTGTTCAAGTACTACCTTTTCTCACAACACTCTTCATTTCCTTAGACAATGGAAGTCAGTGATTTCACATCTACTGTGGCTTGTTTCATGAGATTGTCATGGGCTGCAGCTGCAGGACGGCTTGACCTCGTTGGGAGTAGCCAGCCAATTAAAGAAAGTAATTCTCTGTTTCCTGCTGGAATTCGAAACAGGCTCAGCAGTTCAGGTACTGATTAAAAAGGATAAAGTAATCAGAATATTGGGCAGGAAGTAGCTGTAAGAATCATCTTTGTATAGGTTGTTCAGAGTCACAGAAAGGAGAAAGCCTTTTCTCTTGTTTTTTTTTTTTTGCGGCACGCAGGCCTCTCACTGATGTGGCCTCTCCCGCCGCGGAGCACAGGCTCCGGACGCGCAGGCCCAGCAGCCACGGCTCACGGGCCCAGCTGCTCCGCGGCACATGGGATCCCCCTGGACCGGGGCACAAACCCGTGTCCCCTGCATCGGCAGGCGGACTCCCAACCACTGCGCCACCAGGGAAGCCCTTCCCTTGTTCTTGAGCGTGAGCTAAAACTAAATGTTTCTGAACATCAAGCTGGACACTCTAGGTTTGTGCACATTCAGTGTGCATGTATGCGTGTGCACACTTCATTTATGTATGTCATACTAAGAGAAAAAAGGTTGTAAATACAGAATATAGAGAAACCAAGCAGAGTTTTCGCTTGCTGAGTGTAAAAGTGTAGGGAGGCCAATAATTGTGGCTGTAATAAAAATTCATCTAGAATTTTTACCTGGAAAAATCATTTTCTTGGTTTGGCCTGTTATTTTCTGTTAGGCCTTTATAAATAGCTTTATTTCTCAGCTTCATTTGGTTTCCCTGCTCAATCTATGTGTGTGGATATATAAACTGTATGACATATGCACAGTAAAGGGCAGAAATGCCAAATATGTAGGATTTTTAGGGTTTTTACATCTGTGTAACCCATCTAAATCAAGATAAGGAACATTTCTAATATCCCAGGACTCCCACATGCCTCCAAAATTGCAATGTTCTTATTTCTGTCACCTGAAACTAGTTTTGCCTCATAAACATATTTTTAATGGTTCCAAATGTGTTTTAAGTACAAAGCAATGAGGTTCAAATCAAGTGACTAAGTCTCTCTTGTTTCTTAGCCTAAAGTGTCTTCTTGAACTCTTTACTTTCACTTGAGGATTATGAGACTCATTAAAGGATATTATAATCTCAAGGGTCCTGTGGGATCCACAGTAACCTTCTGCTTGCCTGTTTCCAGGAAGCAATTGCAGCTCTGGAAGTGAAGGGGACCCGGTAGCCCTGCACGCAGGCATCTGTGTGCGACAACAGTCCGTGTCCACCAAAGACTCCCTGATTGCTGGAGAGGCTTTGTCTCTTCTTGTTACTTGCTTGCAGCTTCGGAGCCAACAACTGGGTATGCAGGAGGCTTACTCTTTTAGTAAAAGGCCAGGTTTCTGTTAGGAATTATTTCTATCCCTTCATAGATAAGGTCATGTTAATAGAAATGGCAAAGGGGAAAGTTGGCATGTGGAATAGGTAAGAATAGTGCTAGAGTACTTAAATTCTGAACAAGTATTTATTGAGCACCTTCTATATACAGGGTTCCACAGTAGATGTTACAGGGCAGTATGTCTGCTCTCCAGGAGCTTACCATCTAGTGGAGGAATTAAAACAACCTGAAGTTGTATGTCATAAACTATAGAAGTAGAATTATATATCAATTCCTAAACTGATAATGACTCCAGTATCAAAAATCATGAAACTTAAGATTTGCCCTTTTGTCTTTATTGTTGGTTTTGGCAAACTAGGGCTGTTGCTAATCATACTTTTAACATTAGACACCACAGGGCTCAGTCCCTCATCTCTGTCTGCACTCATTCTCGCCACATAATCACATCCACGTTCACAGCCTTAAATTCCCTCTATGTGCTGATAACACTTAAATTTGACTCTACGGCCTGGACCACTCCCCTGACTTCTCCACTTAGATATCAGATAGACTTCCCAAACTTAACATGTCCAGAACTGAACTACTGGTCTGGCCCATACCCCCCAAGAGATTTCCCATCTGAATTGATAGCAGTTTTATTCTTGGAGACATCCTTGATTCCTTTTTTTCACACCCTTCTAATCTGTCAGCACATCCTTCTTCAAATTCTATCTAGATTCCACCCCTTAGACCACCTTCACTGTTAGCACCCTCTGACCTGTCGTCATCTCTTACTTGGATTATAGCAGTAGTGCCCTGACTAATCTCCCTGCTTCTACCCTTGCAGTTTATTCTCCACACAGTAACCAGAATGGACCTTCTAAACTGTAAGTCAGATTGTATCACTCCTCTGTTTAAAACCTTGCAGTGGCCTCTCGGTTCACACTGAGTGAAAGCCGTGTCTTTCCTAAGGCCTGACACCATCCACCCCCGTGACACCTGTGTGCCTTCACCTTCTCCCGCTCTCCCCTCACGCACCGTGCTTCAGCCACCCTGGCTTCCTGGCTGTTCCCTGACACTCAGGCACATTCCTGCCTCGGGGCCCTTGCACTGCCTGTTCCTAATTCCTGGTATGTTCTTCCTCTGCCTTTTTTAAAGAAATCGCAACCCTTCTCTCACCCACCATCACCTAAACTCTTTATTATTTTTCTGTATCTCTTGTCACTTTATAGCATACAATATAATTTCTCTGCTTACTGTGTTTATTGTCATTATCCCCTCCCCAACTAGATGGTAAGCTCCGTTAAGAACAGAGACTTCTGTTCATTTTGTTCCCTACTGAATCCTTAGCACACAAACACTGTGTGATGTGTAGTAGGCCCTCAATAAATACTTATTCAGGGATGAGGTCTTAACAACTCCACTTTAAAAAATTATACCAACACATCAGAGCCCTATTCTTCACTATTACTACTGATTCAGACTGCCTGTTCATAGAATTGGTGATCATTATGTATTTAGTATAACATCCAAATTCATCATATAAGATGTCAAGATAAACATATAGAAAAAGTTAGATGTTTATGGGACAGTTCAGTAATATCAGAAATGATTTACTTTGAGCAGAAATGCTTTTAAAGGCTTATATATGAAAGTAATTCATTATGAAATGCTTTTGAGCGTATACCGTACTTTTAGTTCGATTTTCCTGCAGTTGTTTTATAGAGATATTTTCAAATCAAGATGAAAAAATTACAACTTCAAGCTTTTTTATCATTTGTAAGTTTATTGTGGGGTACATTTTGTAGTTCACAAGTATTGACAGTTTTATCAAGGCAAGACATTTATTCTGTAACTGGTGTGCACACGACATCATGAAAAATGTCGGGGTGTGAAGATGACCAAGACACAGTCCTGCTTTTGCGCACCTTGGGCTCTCGTGGGATAGACTCAGAGACGTGGGTGCAGCTGTGGAGGCACTGAATTTGATTCTGTGTGGAAGAAGAGATGATTTCTAAGATAGTTAAGCTTAAGAAATTATTCAAAATTTTTGAAATTTTGAAAATGCATTTCCTAACTTATTTTCCTCCCCTGCTCCCATTATCTTTATTCTTATTATTAGCATCTTTCTATAACTTGCCCTGTGTTGCTGATTTTATCATTGATATTCTACTTGGATCACCAAGTGCTGAGGTAAGGATTTTTTACTTTATAAAAAGCCCCTTTGGTCCTGTTCTGCGTGGGCTCTCTGGATACCTGTGACATGGTGGGGAGTATAGAAGGGATGGTGTTTAGTCCTCTCGGGGAATCAGACAGAGAGGCCGCAGAGCCCTCTGAAAGCAAAGTGACCATTTGTACTGTTGCCCTCCTTTCTGTTCCATATTTCACTGAAAGTCAAGAGACTAGTGCTATGATTAACTTGTGTTTGTTTATAAAAAAAATCTTACAGCCAGTGTTCGGGATCCATAGCTGGCCAAGGCAGCTAGCATTAAGCATCAACAAGTTGGTCAAAATCAAGAAAGACCCAACCTCAAGCCATGAACTTTCATTAGATTTTATTTTATTTTATTTTTTTTTTTTTTGCGATACGCGGGCCTCTCACTGTTGTGGCCTCTCCCGTTGCGGAGCACAGGCTCCGGACGCGCAGGCTCAGCGGCCATGGCTCACGGGCCCAGCTGCTCCGCGGCATGTGGGATCTTCCCGGACCGGGGCACGAACCCATGTCCCCTGCATCGGCAGGCGGACTCTCAACCACTGCGCCACCAGGGAAGCCCTCATTAGATTTTATAATCCTCATTTTTGTATATGACCTTGAAAGTTAACTTTGAGGCACTTGCAGAAGAGTTTTTTCCTTATTTTCATTTTACATTAAATTATAAACCTATTGCTGAGAGTACAGTACTAGAATAATTTGGGAAATTAGTTCCCAGACTACACTTGTTTTAAATTAGCCCTAGTTTATTCAATGTAAACTTTACCATTAAAGATTGAAATACTCAAACCCTTACAGCATCCTTCACAGGTGGACTTTGGAAGAAAATAACTTTTTAAGCAGTCTGTAAGTGTTGGTTGATGTACTTCCTTTGCCACTAAAAATGTAATTTCAGATTCGCCGTGTTGCTTGTGATCAACTGTATACTCTTAGTCAGACAGATACTTCGGCCCATCCAGATGTGCAAAAGCCAAATCAGTTTCTCCTAGGTGTGATTCTCACTGCTCAGCTGCCTCTCTGGTCCCCAACTAGTATTATGCGAGGAGTCAATCAGAGGTACGTAAAGATGAAAAAGTTCATGTCATACAGAAAGAGAATAATGATTTGTGTACTGCTCCCCCAGAGTCCACAGTGCATGATTGAGATGAAGGACTTTCGTCTTTCCTCTTCCAACATTTGTACCCTGAAAGAGGGCATTTCAGGTTTTCTCCCCATTCAGGACAGAAGAGTTAGAAGAAACATTACCAGGCTTTCTTCCTCTCAAGCACCCCAACTCCCACCTCCACTCCTCTTGGTCCCCCTACCCCAGAGAGAAAGAGGACTCACTTGGTGGTTGAGAAGCTGCATGATTCAAGCCAGATCACTGTGTAAAGGTCGCACTGCCCGTGTCCACTTGTACCTCACTTTCTTAGCTCAGCCTGCTTCATAACTCCATGTCTAGGGTACTAGGGTATCCTTCTAGCTTGCTTTCTTGGTTTTATACATGCCTGGGCATGGAAGAAGGCTTGAGGTCCAGGCTCAGAGAAGGACTTGAGTAAATCCATTCTGCCTGCCCCATCTTGTCTCCTTAGGCAAGCCTGCATGCAGGGGTGCCCCAGTGTAGGCCCAGGCTGGGAGATTAGAGATCCCACACTGACCTCAAGTTTAAGCCAGTTTCTCTAATTCAGCTTTACCAGCGAGCCCTTGCTCTGGGGCTTAGAAGGTGCCACAGAGATTTGTGAAATCAATATGTATATGCTTTACAAATGAGAGCCCTTAGAGGGAAGAAACGTTAGAGCTACTCTAAACCCCTAACATATAAGCATCCAAACTTGGGCTTTTTTTTTTTAAGTGTGGTAACATATACATAATGGAATGTTTAACATTTTTACCATTTTTAAGTGTACAACTCAGTGGCATTAAGTGTATTGTGTATTTACAATTTTGTGCAACCGTCTCCATCATCCATCTCCAACACCTTTTTAGCATCCTAAACTGAAACTGTGTACCCAGTAAGAAGCCATTAGATAAAAGACTGATAAAGTTAACTCCATAAAAATTTAAATTTTCTATGTGGAAAAAAAATGCCGTAGAGTCAAAAGTCAGTTAAACTGAATAGATAGATTTATAACATAAATGACAGATAGAAGGCCAATTTTGCTAATATATGTGAAGAGCTGTTATAAACCACAAAAGACCAATAGCCAAATAGAAAAATGGACAAAGGAAATGAAGAGAGATAGTTCAAAGACAATCATGGAGATGATTTTTTTTTTTCAGATTTGCTAGATTTTTCTTTTTACTGTGGCAAAATATGCATAACATAAAATTTAGCGTTTTAACCATTTTGGGGTATAACTTAGTGACATTAAGTACGTACACATTATTGTGCAGTCATCACCACTGTCCATTTCCAGAACTTTTTTGTCATCCCAAACTGAAACTCTGTTCCCATTAAACAGTAACTCCCCATTCATTTCCCTCCTCCCTCAAGGCACTGGCAACCACCATTCTACGTTGTCTCTATGAATTTGACTATTCTAGGTACCTCATAAAAGTGGAATCATACAATATTTGTCCTTTGTGTCTAGGCTATTTCACGTAGTATAATATTTTTAGGGTTCATCCATGCTACAGCACGGGTCAGGGTTTCATTTCTATTTAGACTGAATGTATGTATATATCATGCTTTGTTTATCCATTCACCCATAGATGGACATTTGGTTTCCACCTTTTAGCTAGTATGAATAATGCCACTATGAACATGAGTGTACAAATATCAATTTGAGTCCTGCTTTCAGTTTTTTGGGGTATATGCCCAGAAGTAGCAATGCTGGGTCATATGGCAATTGTATGCTTGACTTTTCTGAGGAGCCACCATACTGTTTCCACAGTGGCTGTACCATTTTACATTCCCACGAGCAATGTGTAAGGGTTCCATATTCTCCACATCCTTGCCAACACTTGTTTTCTGTTCGCTTTTGTGACTAACTATCCTGATGGGTGTGATGTGCATCTCAGGGTTTTGATTTGCATTTCCCTAATGATTAGTGATTTTGAGTATCTCATTGTGCTTATTTGGCCATTTGTATATCTTCTTTGGAGAAATGTCTATTCAAGTCTCTTCCTCATTTTTTTTTAAATTTATTTTTATTTTATTTATTTTTTGGCTGCATCGGGTCTTAGTTGCAGCATGCGGGATCTTTCGTTGTGGTGCGTAGGCTTCTCTCTAGTTGTGGCATGCGGGTTTTCTCTTTCTAGTTGTGGCACGCAGGCTCCAGAGCGCGTGGGCTCTGTAGTTCATGGCACGTGGGCTTAGTTGCCCTGTGGCATGTGGGATCTTAGTTCCCTGACCAGGGATCAAACCCGCATCCCCTGCATTGGAAGACGGATTCTTTACCACTGGACCACCAGGGAAGTCCCCCATTTCCTCATTTTTAAGTTAGGTTGTCTGTTTTTTGTTGTTCTTTATATATTTTGGATATTAATCCCTTATCATATACATGATTTGCAAACATTTTCTCCCATTCTGTGGGATTTCTTTCACTCCCTTGATAGTGTCCTGTGATGTGCAAAAAGTATTTAATTTTAATGAAGTCCAGTTTCTCTGTTTTATCTTGTTGCCTGGGCTTTTGGTGTCATATCCAAGAAATCACTGACAGATCCAATGTCAGGAAGTTTCTCCCCTGGTTTTTTTCAGGGTTTTATTGGTTTAGCTGTAAGATTTAGGTTTTTGGTCCACTTTGAGTTGTTTTGTGTATGATGTGAAGTAAGGGTCCAACTTTATTCTTTTCCATGTGGATATACAGTTAGCACCATTTTTTTGAAGACTGTCCTTTCCCCACTGAATGGTTTTGACATTTCTGTTGAAAATCATTTGAAAAATATATATATAATATATTTACACACATACATAGATGCATGCATACATGTTTATTTCTGAGCTCTCTATTCCTATTCCTTGATCTGTATGTCTGGCTTTATGCCAGTACCTCCCTGTTTTGATTGCTGTAGCATTGTAGTACGCTTGAGGTCAGGAAGTGTGAGTCCTCCAATTTTGTTCTTCTCTCGCAGAATTGTTTTGGCTCTTTGGGGGTCCCCTTGAGATTCCATATGAATTTCAGGATGGGTTTTTCTGTTTCTGTGAAAGACATCATTGATATTTTAATGGAGATTGCATTGAATCTGTAGATCATTTTGGATATTGGCATCTTAACAAGATTTAGTCTTCTGATCCACAAGCATAAGATATCTTTAGATTTATTTAAGTCTTCTTTCATTTCTTTCAGCATTGTTTGTAGTTTTCACCGTACAAGTCTTTTGCTCCCTTGGTTTAGTTGATTCCTAAGTATTTTATTCTTTTTGTTGCTATTATAAGTGGAATTGGTGTCTTTCTTTTTTCATATTCTTTGTTCATTGTTAGTATAGAGAAATGAAACTGATTTTTATGTACAGATTTTTTATCTTTGTAACTTTGCTGAATTCATTTATTGTAACAGTTTTTTTTGTGAACTCTTTAGGGTTTTCCATATATAAAATCATGTCATCTGCAAACAGATCATTTTATTTCTGTCTTTCCAATTTAGATGTCTTTTATTTCTTATTCTTGCCTAATTGCTCTGCTTAGAACTTTTAATACTATGTTAAATAGAAGTAGTGAAAGTAGGCATCCTTGTTCCTGATTGTGGGGGAAAGCTTCCAGTCTTTCACCATTGAGCATGATAGTATCTGTGGGGCTTTCATATATGGCCTTTATTGGATTGAGGTAGTTTTCTTACTCTCCTGGTTTGTTTAGTGTTTTATCATGAAAGGGCATTAAATTTTGTCAATTTTTTTTTACCTATGTCAGTTGAGGTGATCATGGGTTTTTCTCCTTCATTCTGTTAATGTAGTATATTCATTGATTGATTTTCGTATTTTGAATCATCCTTGCATTCCAGGTATCAGTCTCACTTGTTCATGGTGTTAAATCCTTTAAATGTACTGTTGAGTTAGGTTTGCTGGAAGTGTACCCTCCTCTTCAGTTTTTTGGAAGGAGTTTGAGAAGGGTTGGTATTGATTCTTCTTTAACGGTTGGGTAATACTCACCAGTGAAGCCATCTGGTCCAGGGCTTTTCTTTGTTGGGAGGTTTTTGATTGATTCAATCTTCTTGCTAGTGATAGCAAGCAATCACTATTTCTTCCTGATTTAGTCTTCCAAAGTGTTATGTTTCTAGGAATTTGTCCATTTCGTCTGGGATATCCAATTTGTTTGGTGTACACTTGCTCATATACTATCTTATAAATTGGTAGTAGTGTCCTCACTCATTTCTGATTTTATTAATTTGAGTCTTCTCTCTTTTTTTGAGTCATTTTGTTAATCTTTTTGAAGAACCAGCTTTTGCTTTTGTAGATTTTGTGTATCGTTTTCCTATTCTCTATTTATCTTCACTCTAATTCTTAATATTTTCTTCCTTCTACAAGCTTTAGATTTGATTTGTTCTTCTTTTCCTAGTTCCTTAAGGTGTAAAATTAGGTTGTTGATTTGAGATCATTCTTCCTTTTTAATGTAAGCACATACAGGAATAAACTTCCCTAGTAGCACTGTTTTCAAAAGCTACATCCCATAACTTTTGGTATGTTGTGTTTTCATTTTTATTTGTCACAAGATCTTTTCTAATTTTCCTTGTGATTTCTTCTCCAATCTGTCCCTGACTTTTTTTTTAAATACCTGTATTTTCTAATTGTAAGTTATATAATCTTCAGAATTTTTTTGAACTGAGTTATATTATCAGTTTGCAGGTCTTCATTTCAGGATTAAATGTTTGTTTCAACCTTGATTATGTTCTCACACACTCTCATATATGGAGGTTCCTGGCCCACATGTCTAAGTCTCACCTTAAATATTATTTTGAAGCATCTAGCCTATTTTAATGTTATAAATTTATAAATAACAAAGAAGTTAAGATTTTTGTTTCTGAGATGAGATCATTGTGAGTGATTTATAAAACTTAAAAATTTAACTAAAACTTACAATTAGTTTAACTAAAACTTGCAAACCTGCAGTTGACCATTAGGATTTAACCTAAATTAGATAGACATTAGCTGTGTATTTCTGGTCATGAAAAGTAAGTCTTTAGTGATGTAAAGCCAGAATTTCAGGGAATAATTTTTCCCTGATAAAGGCATGTGGATTAAAAGTTATAGTCTTCTTTTTTTGCCCTTGTACATTTTTTACTTTAGTATTCCAATTTTTCCTAGCTAAAGTTTCCTAAAATCAGATAATCCTTTTATTAACTAGTTAGATCAGTGATTCTTTAGTTTAAATGTGTAAGCCATTTTTTAAGTAGTAAGCTGTTGCGCTTCTACTTGTTGTAAGAGTCAGATTATTTAACATAACTAACCATTAACAGTTTGATTTGTTATTAAGTTCCTCTAAACTTTGGGAAAGAAACAGAAAGCATTAAATGAATTTTTTAACATACACTCTCAGAGAAGCTCTTGAATGTAAAGCATTTAATTTTACACAATATTGGGTCTTTTAATTATGTGTTTTTATAATTTGAAAATTGCATTTCACAACTTTTTAATGCCCAAGTTTGGTACATATTTTCCCATAATAATAGTAGTGATGATAATTGCAGTTATCACGGGCTGATTATGTGCCACACAGTATGCTAAATTCTTTGCATACATTTATCATTTAATCCTCACAATGGCCAAATGAGTTTGGCAGTTTTATTATCCCCACTTTTTTAATAATCGTAGTTCTTGGTTCATTATGTAGTCTCATCATCAGTGCATTCTTGAGCCCTTTGTGTTTGTGTATATGTGTGCACATTTATTTCTAATGCTCTAGTAAGCATTTTAGAAATCAGAAAACTGAGACAACTGAAATAAACTGTCCCTGGACACCCAGCTGTAAGTAGTGGAGCCAGGATTAAAAGTAAGGTCCGCCTGACTTTAAAACCTGTGCTCTTCACTTCTGTAATTGCAGAAAAAGCTTCATTGATCATCCTAGATAAAAGAATTTACCTTTTTCTTATTTTATCCACTTTATTTTGCTTCTTAGCACTTATCACCAATTGACATATGTATGTATTTTTCATCTGTTTTCTGTCTCCTTTGTTCACTGTTCCCCTAAAACAGTTCCAAGCATATAGTAGGTGCTTAGTGTGTATCAGTTGATATTTGAACAAATTAATCAGTGCATTATGTATGCAGTCAATGTGTACATCATTATGTAATGTGATAGATTTAGTAAGTTTTCTCTCTTTACACTATTACTCCTATACTGTATCTGTAAAAGTAAAATCACTAGTGTGTGTCTTGCTAAAATACTGAAGTTGAATTGATGTAGTTATTTTATGCTTAGGAAAATTCTCTTATTCAGTTGTTTTATGAACTTATTCTTACAAGGAAAATATTTTTATTCTCAAATCAGCCTTTTTTTAATAACTGAAATCTGTTTTTTAGACTGTTATCCCAGTGCATGGAGTATTTTGATCTGAGGTGCCAATTATTAGATGATCTGACAAGTAAGTAGATGTCTAACTTTGATTTATGTTGGGGGAGGGGTTGGGAAGGACTAGAAAAGAAAGACAGACATTTCTAAATCTGACTTAATGTATCTCAGATATAAATAACATTAAAATTATTGTTTGAAGTTGAATTTTATTTTCTTGGAAATAGCATGTAAACCCATGTACCAGTTATCTCTTCTGCTATTATATACCCAACCATTAATGTGTTAGAAGATTTGTTGATTTTAAAAATTGTCAAAGGCTCATATTTTAATTACACTGATACAGAACTATTAAGAAGAGTCTTTCCGTTATAGTCAATTCTGACAGTTTTGAAGGTTTGAAGGAAAGAGGGAATCTGCTGACATATGTTGATAGTAATAGAAGTGAGTGATAGAAGTCAGGTAATTGTTTAGTGTTAGGTGTTTGCAATATCATTGTTACAAACTCTTTTGTTAGAGTGTTTAGATTTTAATCATCTGTACTTACTCTTATATAATGCAAAGGCTTGTTGGAGTCCTCTATGCAAATTTCAGTTGTTCCAGTCGAGAGTTCGTTAGTTTATTCCTTGTTCTTTACACAAAGTTTATAGGAAAGATTTGCTTCTGCCTATAGGAAATAAATAAAATGAAAGTCGGGATCAACAAAAATGTTAATTGGAAAAGAATGTCAAGACCAGGAGGTAAAAAAAAAAAATACCTTGTGTATGTGCAGGCTGAAAAGCCCCACACAGTCAGAATGAGGTTTTGAGGAGGACCAAGGTAAAAAGGAAACCTCATTTGTTTGTTTGTTCTCAGTACCCTAGAGGAAGAACAGAATGGCTTCTCAAAAGAAACAGATCTTTTCCCCAGCACTCAAACCTAAAAGAAACTTCACACAAAGGTCTTCATGTAATGGACACATAAAGACAGAGTGACTAAGAAGCCTCAGCAGCATCTCTAAGGCAGATGCCTTCCTGGGTTTCATAAGTGTCTCTCAAAAGCTGAGGACGTGGTGCTCTGAGCAGGGCAGTGAAGTTGGTTTTGTTGGAGCCTGAGATGATATAGTCTGTGTGTCTTGATCCAGGGATAAGACCTGTACTATCTAGAGAAGTGGATGGACTACATGTCCATCTAACAGCCTAGCCTAGTACTGCATTTTTCAACTAGGCTTTCAGTGTTAAGTTGGGCAGCAGCCAGCGAAGGTTTGTTCTCTGGCTTGGACTTCGAGAGGGTATTCTGCTTTGCTGCTTGGGAACTGGACTCATGAGTTGTATGAGACACATACATCCTCAGAATGCATGAACAAGTTATTAGTGTCGGCCTTTGCTGTGCCAGTGAGCCATAAGTAAGGGATCCAAGATCCCTTAATGGGATGTTGAGGACAGGGAGGGAATATGTCTTGAAACAAGCAATATTTGCCATTTTTGGAGCATTTTCTGTATGCCAGTGCCTATACTAGACACTGTACACACAGCACGCTGCAGCGTAGGTGTTAGCCCCATTTCATAAATGAGGAAACAAGGATGCACAGTGTCGCCTGCAGTATCCCTTTCCACCTCACTCTGTGGGGCCTTGCCTGCCTGTGCCTGCAGTGCAGTGGGAAGAGAGCATGATTACTCCTGCTCTCCTCCCTAATCCCCGCTTCCAACATGGAATCTTGTTTTCAATCCTTGTTTGGAGGGGAAAGTGGAATACATAATACAAAAGAGTGGTTCTCTGGAGGTTGGCCCATCATCTGGAAACATGGATTCTGCTGCTGCGCTGCGGACCCCTCTCTCCCTCACAGGGCTCCCCCCTCCCTTGGCATAGGTGACACGGTGGGAGTGATGGCTTTCCTCTCACCCCTCGACCCCTTCCTTCTCTAGAAGGGTTTCTTCCCTGGGACATCTGCTAACACCACCAAACAGGAGCTTCTTCGGAACAAGGAGTGTCCCTCTCATCTTGTACCCCCAGCATCAGCACCGTGACCTGCACAGAGGAGGCACTCAGTACCGTGTGATTTGTGACAGAGGGAGGGAGGGAGGGAAGGAAAGGGCGTGTTGAGCCTTCTTAGTCCTATGGGCAGCTGCTGTTCATTAATGACAGTTTTTTTAAATCTGTGAAGTAGAAGATTGAGACTTGTCTCTGCTTACTTTAATTCAGGATTTTGACTCCATGAAAAGAAATCCTTCTTTCTTCAGGATGAGAGGTCGTTTTGTTTTGTTTTTCCATCTTAGCTTCAGAAATGGAGCAGTTAAGAATCAGCCCAGCTACCATGCTCGAAGATGAGATTACTTGGCTGGATAACTTTGAACCTAATCGCACAGCTGAATGTGAGACCAGTGAAGCAGATAACATCTTATTGGCAGGACACTTACGGCTCATCAAGACCCTTCTTTCACTCTGTGGGGCAGAAAAGGAAATGCTTGGTAATTATTACTTCATCTTATCATGTGATAGAGTACCTCATTTCTCAGTTATTGCCATAGTGTTGTGTGAAATTGGGAAAATAAGATAGGTGCTAAATGTTCCATAGAAAATTGACCCTCAGACAGTAGGGTATTGTCTGGAATTTTAGTGGCTAACAAATTGAAGGTGTATTTTATCTGTGTCATTAAACCATATAGAGAATTTTATAGCGTTCAAAATAGTTGGCTCACATAACTTAGCAACAAATAAAAATTACAAATCAAAGTAGGTTTTTGTCTTCTCTTTTTCCTGTTACATACTTTATAAATACAGCCCGTTGTATGTCTTACCTCTTTTAAGGATAATTCTTGTCTGGAGAGGCAGCCCCCAACCACCACCCCTGGATGGTGGGATACACATATAATTTGTAAAACCATATTTGGTATTATAAATTATATTCAGAAGACAAATCAAAATGTTAATTATCACTTTTATCACACAAACTGAGTTCTATAAAAATCTTGGCTATTGGAGATACATAGAAAAGAGTGATTCTAAACCAGGGTGAGATGGGCACATCATTTTTTTTTTTTTTTTTTTTTTTTTTGTGGTACGTGGGCCTCTCACTGTTGTGGCCTCTCCCGTTGCGGAGCACAGGCTCCGGACGCACAGGCCCAGCGGCCATGGCTCACGGGCCCAGCCGCTCTGCGGCATGTGGGATCTTCCCGGACTGGGGCACGAACCCGCGTCCCCTGCATCGGCAGGCGGACTCTCAACCACTGAGCCAACTGGGAAGCCCGGCACATCATTTTTACCTAAAGATTTTTAAAGTTTTAAAAACTTTTATTTGGATTCCCCTATGCCCAAAGTAAAAGTTAATTATTCACTCAAACCGTCTGCCTTGTGATGTTCTTGGCATTTGTGTTTCTAAAGTGAAAGCTTAACTCCTTTCACTCTATTTTAAGCTCATAAAGGAAGGTTCCTTCGCTTGTCTATCTTTGCATCCTGTCCCGACTCTCCCACCCATCCCCACTCCTCTGCCCCACAGATCTTTGCCATGTATTATAAGAGCTCAAAAAAATGAGCGTCAAGTTAAATTGAATGCCTTGCCTTTGGGTGGCCTCAGGTGCCTTTGCTGCTCTGATATGAAAGTGCAAGACAAGATCTTTGAATTAAAATATGTGTTCATCCTCAACATGAATATTATGCTCTATTCCAGGTTCATCACTCATTAAACCATTATTAGATGACTTCCTTTTCCGAGCTTCTAGAATTATTTTAAATAGTCATTCTCCAGCTGGCAGTGCCGCCATCAGTCAACAGGACTTTCATCCAAAGTATGGAAAATGCACGTTGTGTTCAGTTTTGGTAAAAATTCTAATTCGAAACTTTAGTCCAAAAAAGATTTTCTTAACTTGGAGTTTGTCTTCCATCGTGTGAGTGTGTGTAGCTTGTAAGACATTATCCACTATATAAAGAAATGCATGTAAGGGGGCTTAGGATGAAGCCTGCCTGGCACGTAGTGATTGCCGAGCTGGTACTATTACTATCATCAAGATGGAAGAATAAGTCATAATGTGGTTAACTTGGTCAGTAACAAATTCCAGGAGAAACGGAGGTTGTAAGAATTGCTTCCGCAGTAAAGGTAAACAGGCTCTGAGTCTTGAGGGTTTCTTTCTGCTAGGAGAAAAGCATAGGTGCTTTAGTGCATGAACCTTGTGATTTACTGAGCATTGACTGTGTCCTTATAATTAAAACTGCTAGTGATTTATTACGGTGGTAATTTTAGAGTCAAATTTTATATTAGTTTTTATGGGTAGAAAGTTGAAAGATCTTTTGTAATGTTGACCCTTCGTGGGTGATGTTTGTACTCTTGGAAATAGGAAGGGGCAGCTACGAGCTGCCATCTTATTTACTCTGAACCTAACGTAACCTCATTCTTTTCTCACGAAAACCAGAGTTAATTGAGTAATCCTGAAGGAACTGAGGATTTGGTATTTAACCAGTGAAAAAAATTCCCATGCAATTTCAGTGGTTATTGAAATGGGCAAGGCATAATAAGCAGTATTTTATGGAATCTTAAGAGGTATCTTACCATGTGTGAATATTTCTCTATCTAGAGATTCCTTATTAGCAAAATCTGTTTTAAGTAATAAACCTTCATTAAAACTCTTGCGGTGTCCCTCACACTGTCACTCCCATCCTTACCTCTGCCCCAGTCTTGTTCTGGAAGATTTGGTGCTAGCTCTGCGGGAGTCTTTTATTAAAGCAGTAGAAACACGTGAGTATTTCAGTTTTCAGTGAACAGAGAAAATAAATTTTCAGCAGTTTTACTGAAATTTTTTTCATGAATTCTTCCATTTGTAATTATTAAAAGTAATACATCCGTCAACGAGGAGTTGTGTTTTTTTTTACTCATATACAGTGCCTTGAATAGAAAAGGAAACATTTTGTTTCATCCAGTGTACTGAATGGTGTTCATTTATCACAGTGACTCCCAGCCTTTTCCCACCTAAACACGAAAGCCAGAAAGAGATTTAAAATACACAGAAAGTCTTTTCACAAGTAATGCTATTCTTATATCACACCAACAAAAGAACTTTTTGATGTTTAACCTGTATATATGGTACCTTCTATTCATTCTTTACCTGTCCCTTGCAACCCAGAAGTGCAGGTAAGAAGCAAAGGACAGCGCCAGCTCCATGGCTCTTGTCCTCAGTGCCTGATGCAGTTCTGATCTCCATGCCCTTCAACCCCCTCTTAAACACATCTCCCACACTCCACTCCATAAGTGTTTCTCTCAAAGGTTGGATGTCCTCTTTTCTGTGTATCCTTCCTAACCTGTGATCTCCTAACAAATGCAAGGTTGGCTTAGGTGACTGTGAGAAATTACTGTCCATCCCCTAAATGATTTCTGCTAAAGGTGAGCAGCAAAGAAGCCTTCGGTTTCCTGCATAATGCTTGCTGGTTATCTCTCATTGTCACTTTAAACAAGTTGACTTGGCAAACTATTTCTGTCTCCATATTTTCATAGATAGAAAGTTGGTTAGTGTCCTTGAAGAATTTTTTATCTGCAGGTGCACAGCAAATGTTTATGGGCATCTATTCTGATTTGTATAGCTTTCTGCCATGTAGATATTTGAATTTCAGGGCAGTAACTACAAAAACCTTTCTTTCTACCTACTTTAATTGAAAGATAGTTACTTCCATGTTGTGTTTTTGGTAAAGTTTTCAGACTCTCTATTCTCTATTCTTGCTGATCCATCCCTTAGATAATAATCTGGAGTCATAATTGAAAGATTTGCTACTTTATCATCAGGCCAAGAAGATACTTAGCTCTGAACCATAATCATCCCTCCTGTATTCATGGTCTCTTCCTTGGTTAAGTAAGCACCTCCAACTAGATTACTCGGTTGTGCCATCAGACCTGACTTAACCCTGTTTTAGGAATTGCAGCTCTTACATTTTCATTTCAAATGTTGATTTAGTTTAATGAGCAACTTAACTAAATTATTCACTGTTGAAATTGACTTGTGTCGTTTGTTTTTAGATGTAGTACAGTGAATAGCCGATTGGCAGCCTACGAAGTCCTTGTAATGCTGGCTGATAGCTCACCTTCAAATCTTCAGATTATTACAAAAGAACTACTTTCTATGCATCATCAACCTGATCCTGCTCTTACCAAGGAGTTTGATGTAAGTTTTCTAGACCTCAATGCACTTAATTTTTTTTAGAATGCTCTCTTAAACATAGTATTTTAAAACTATGTTTGCATTATCCTAGTCACAAAGAAAGTCAGTGTTATTCTTTTGCTTATCAAATTCACGTACTCAAATCAACTATAATCTATAGTGTATTACACTAATACACTGTAATATATTACTAAATGGTACCCTTTTGATTAAAAAAGAGGAGAGATTTTTCAAGTCAGTTGATAATTACTCTCAGTAAAAAGTAGCATTTGAATCTATTTTTTGAGGAACTATGCATGGCACAGTGCCAGGCACTAGAGCTACAAATTCCAGAAAACATTGGTTCTGTCACAGTATAGTCTATGTTCACTTAAATTCAACTAAGATTTATTGAGTTTACTGTGCGCTAAGGTGTTGTGGGCTTTTGGAGCTCAGAAATGAAGATAGAACCCAGCACTAAGATTGAGGTATGTCCTGAATGCTCTACTAACAGAGAGGCACTTCAACACCAGATGGTGGTGTTTTAGAAAGCTTCTTAGAAATGATGGAATTTAAAATAGAGCCCTTAAGAGTGATGAGCCAATTGAAGCAAGGTGGGAAGGTCATTCCATACATGAGAAGCCATGGACAGCTTTGTATATGTCGGGATCTGCAAGAGGGAAGCGAGCTGCAAATGCCCTGGAATACCAGACCAGGAGCATGGGAGGACACTTCTAAAGCGTTTTCCACTAACGTCATAAAGAGGCAGTCTCACCCCTTTGGATGCCTGAGCTGAGTACTGTGGAACATACAAGTTAGGCAGGAAAAGAAGTGAGAACGGTGTTCTAAGTAGAGGAAAGAGCACTTGCAAAGTGGAATGTGAATGCGTAAATTGGGAACTATTTTGGTATGAACTGTTTAGTTTATAATGCTTACTTTATGCTATGCTTTAAGTTTTACATGCACTTATTTAATAATCAGATTAAAATGACAATCTTATTTTAATAAGTCAGGGATTATATCAGCATAGTGAAAATATTTGTCATATAAATACTTACCTTTTTAGCACTGTTATGAACCAGTTTTTCTTATTTTATAACTTTTTTTTTTAGTCTGTGCTTTGGACTACAAATAAATTACACTGTTAATTAGATCTTAGAAATCACCCTGCTCTAAGTGCATGTTAAATGTTAATGAAAAGTATGTGATATTTAGCAATTCCTTTCAGTCCAGAAGACCTCCAGGGTTTTGTCAATTGGTTAGTTATTACATGGTTACACGTACTTGATATATGCAGGTAACATGATTCTGGTCATAGGATTAGAACCAAGATTCTGCTGTAATAGCATTTCAGAGTGTGTCGTTACAATATCCATTGAAGTGCCATGTTGAACTTGTAACCAAGATGCCTTTTCTAGATGATTTCTACCTAGAAAAATACTGTCCTGGAATCTACATTGTTACAGATCATCCTTAAGTGAAATGCTAGGGTGTTTACATACTTACTTAATGGCATGCTTATTAGAGGAAGTTCAATAGAAGAATTTCACCTTCTCAAAAAAGGAAGGGAAGGGGCTTCCCTGGTGGCACAGTGATTGAGAGTCAGCCTGCCGATGCAGGGGACACGGGTTCGTGGCCCGGTCTGGGAAGATCCCACATGCCGCGGAGCGGCTGGGCCTGTGAGCCATGGCCGCTGAGCCTGTGCATCTGGAGCCTGTGCTCCGCAACGGGAGAGGCCACAACAGTGAGAGACCCACGTACTGCAAAAAAAAAAAAAAAAAGGAAGGGAAGGAATATGAATATGAGCCTTCCTTGACTATCCAGACAGGTTAGGATTCTTATAGTAAACACTTCATAGAACCCTTCCTACTTTTCAGATTACTACCTCAGTTTGTAAATATATATCAGTATTTTTACTTAATTAATGTATACCCTACTATAATGTAAGCTCCTTGAGATCAAGCACTAAATACATTTCTGCTCTCTCTCATGTCCCTGGCACAATGCCTGGCACATTGTGCTCTTAAGAAATGTTTGTCGAATGATAATCAAGTGACTAAATGCAAGACTACATAGGGGATGTATAGGTACATGCTTCGTATATATGTGAGGTACTTTAGGAACTAAAAGGAAACATAGAGATAGTAGTTTTAGATTTGTATTGCATCTGCAGAGGTACTTCATGAACATAGGTTTGCTACCATAACTCGTAACACACTGAATGGATAAATCTGTGTCTCTCTTTTCCTCTCAGACATCTCATAAAGCTGTAAGGAAATGTGCTAGTGGCAGAGATACTAATTCTCTCTCTCTATTTCTGCTCCTCTCTTTCCTAGTACCTTCCCCCAGTGGATAGCAGGTCCAGCTCAGGGTTTGTGGGACTGAGGAATGGTGGCGCTACATGTTACATGAATGCAGTCTTCCAACAGCTGTATATGCAACCTGGTCTCCCGGAGGTGATTTTCTTCCTCTTTCCTGTTTAGTGTTATAAATGATGTATGTGTACATTGCCTGAGAACTGTTCCATATTCATATATTGCATTTTGGGGTTTACTAAACTGGACATAATTAGAGATTCTCTAGTAGCTTCTGAAATCTGTATAGATGACATTGTTCATAGTCACATATTTTTGTATATCTGCTTAGGTAATAGGCTGCCTGTTTGACAGATGGATTTGACTTAATGTGCTTTTTGAACTCCTCAATTATTCTCAAATTGTATTCCATAAAGCTACTAACACTTTTGGTATTTTAGAAATACTTAGACTCTCTCGTTAGCATTCTGTAATCATCTATTAGTAGCTTGTGATATAGCAAAGCTATCAAATAGTTTTGAGAATATTCTGTGTGTCATCATGTCACACTTATTTCTTATAGAGATCCTGGCATTACTAGTTCCAGTTTCTCATAATCGAACAGAAGCTCAAAGAGATGATTTATTCATGATTACACCAGCTAGGAAGCGTTGAAGCTAAACATATGCAGAGTTACAGCCATATACAAACATACATACCATTCTGAAGGAGCAGTGGGTACTCACACATACAGAAGTCAAGATTTTCTGAAAGCAGTTGAATATTTCTAATTTAATACAGTTCATTTCTTTTTAGTCATTACTTTCAGTGGATGATGACACGGACAATCCAGACGATAGTGTATTCTACCAAGTGCAGTCTCTCTTTGGGCATTTGATGGAAAGCAAGCTGCAGTACTATGTACCTGAGAACTTTTGGAAGGTATTTTACCCAGTAACTCTTTAGATTGAAGGGTGTTAGGTATTTGGAGTGTGGCTGCATTCTTCTCTAGTGTCTTGTTTATTGACTCTAGACTAATCCCATTGCCAAGAACCTATAAAAGAAATGTCTATACCATTCTTATTGGCATTGGAGCTTGAGTCAAGTGATTACAATGTTGAGAATAGTCATTTATAATTTCTAGGGTTTTGCTAATCTTAAATGTTTTGACTATTTCCCATTATTCTTGTTTAGCTGTTTGAAATATTTGTTCAAATTATTCCTCTGAACTTATGCCAATTTCACTAATACCTCTAAATAAAGACCATTCTTCTAAAACACTGCTTTACTATGTTTTACCTTATATTTTCCCCTATAGGTTGGTTAGTTTCTAAGAGAGAAACTCTGTTCCCTGGCCTTAGATCTCACCCTCTATGGTTTCATAGACTTAGTATAAAGGGACCGAGGAAAAACATAGATGGCTGAATGCAAGCTAATCTCATGTCAGTAAAAACTTTTATACCCTAATAGTAAACTTGGTTTTTAGAAGCATTTAAGGACTCTTTCATTTTCCTTTTCTACCATATTCAGAAATTGCTATTTTTCATGTAACGACATATTTAATTCTTGTTACATAGATTTTCAAGATGTGGAACAAAGAACTTTATGTGAGAGAACAACAGGATGCATATGAATTCTTCACCAGTCTCATCGATCAGATGGATGAATATCTCAAGGTAGAAAAAGTTTCATTTTCCCTCTAACTCCCTCAAACTCTATAACATGAGAGCAGTGGTTTAGGATTTGGGATTACTATGAAACTGACAAATCAGAAAGTGATTTGTCTTTAATACCACAACAGTAATTCATTTCTTCTGGGTTTGAATATCAAAACATATACAGAACACTATAGATTATAGATTTATTTTCTTCTTAATTCATCTGACACTTGATAAAGTATGTAACTCTTAACCTATACCCCATAATGATAACCATTTGTGGCTACACGCTCTGTGTCTGCATTGAAGTAACCTGGCCTCAGAGGAGTGCTGCTGTCACCGGTGAACTGATGGCCCCGTGCAGAACTGTTTTGCTCTGTCAAAGGGTACAAAAGGACCAGGTTCAAAAGTTGTTTGTGGTTGTGCGACCCAAAGCTTCCTACCTCTACCCAGGAAAATGTGTCACAAACTTCCTAAGTGGTATTGCCTTCTAAGATACAGACAGCTTCCCATCACTGCCAGCATTTGCCTCTCCTCTCAGTAGGCACAAATTATCCATTTCTTTTTTAAAAAATAACTCATAGGGACTTCCCTCGTGGTCCAGTGGTTAGGACTCCACAGTTCTGCTGTAGGGGGCACGGGTTCAATCCCTGGTCGGGGAACTAGATCCCACATGCATGCTGCAACTAAGAGTTAGCATTCCACAACTAAGGAGCCGGCGATCTGCAACTAAGGAGCCAGTGAGCCACAACTAAGGAGCCCACCTGCCGCAACTAAGACCCGGCGCAACTGGGAAAAAAAAATAATAATAACCTATAGGGACTTCCCTGGCAGTCCAGTGGTTAGGACTCCACACTTCCACTGCAGGGGGCACAGGTTCGATCCCTGGTTGGGGAACTAAGATCCCGAAACCTGCACAGCGCAGCCAAAAATATAAATTAAATAAAAATAACATAAATTTGTAGCATTCTATCCACAAGAAAAAAGAGAAGATCATGGAGAGCTTGGTAATTGTGGCAAGGGGAGAAGGAGTCGGGATCATCATGGATCATCTGAATCCTTCTGGATCCTGTCATCAGTGTGGCTGACGGTGCTCCTCTTCCTTTTCTGACCATTTGCATTACTCTGGCAGCGGGTCTCATGAGTTATAATTCTTTCATTAGTTCCCAGCTTAAACTACCAAGCTGACTTGTTTTATTTTGTTGGTTAAATTAAAATCTATGCTTTAGCTCAGGTCTAAGTAAAATTCTGTATAAACAACCTAAAAGTTCTAGAGGCATCAACTAAAATTTTAACTTTTTATTTCAACAGAAAATGGGGAGAGACCAAATTTTTAAGAATACTTTTCAGGGCATCTATTCTGATCAGAAGATCTGTAAAGACTGTCCTCACAGGTTAGTGAAGATAACACTGACATCAGAAAATAATCACCGTCATTTTTAAATGATTCTTCTAGAATGTTGTAAATTTTTTATTCATTGAGAGGTTTGCAGATATATCTCCTAATGGATCTATAAATGTTTATTGAATTAAATTTCTTTGGTGACATTTCCAGGGAATTAATTTCCATTTCTAAAATTTCTTTGTTGAAATTCATAATTTTAAGCAATTCTAAGTGGTCAAAAATTGGCATTTTTATTTAGTATACTTTTAGAAGGATGAGAAGAAGGTGTGTGTTAATTATAGTGATTAGGAATGTATCAGTAGTTCTGTGTTCAATCTCAAGTATTGTGGTAATTTCAAGATTTTTAAATTCCATTGCTGATATGGTGTTTCTGTTATTTCCTAAGCAGATATGAGCGCGAGGAAGCTTTCATGGCTCTCAATCTAGGAGTTACTTCCTGTCAGAGTTTGGAAATTTCTTTGGACCAGTTTGTTAGAGGAGAAGTTCTAGAGGGAAGTAATGCATATTACTGTGAAAAGTGTAAAGAAAAGGTATTACATTTGCCCTTTTCAAAACACAAGATTAATTTGTTATTCATGGACTTCGTCTTTATGTTTTATGTAAGATCAGTATTAAGCTGCTATTGTTATTGCCATTAAATTGTGTCATGACTTGTGTTCACAGAGATGGGAAAGCCCTGTAGAAATCTGTGACCTTCATATTAATTACTTTGTTATTTTATTGTCTCCATGGAGATAATTGGGTTTTGCTTCTCTTTAGAGAACAACAGTGAAAAGGACCTGTATTAAGTCATTACCTAGTGTCTTGGTCATCCACCTGATGAGATTTGGATTTGACTGGGAGAGTGGACGCTCCATTAAATATGACGAACAGATAAGGGTAACTTATTTTTTTTTCTTGGTTTTTTAATAACCATTATTACTGTGCTCCCTTTATTGTTCCCTTTTTATATTTTCAAATTTCATCTAAAATGTGAAAGGCTGTGGTCTCAGCATTCTGAGAAGTGCACAGCCCCTCGTCTTAAGCAGCTGCTGCTAGTGGTACCGGCAGATCTCTAGACAGTAACCCTTATTTCTAGAAGGCATCCTGGTGACAGCTATGAAGTGAAATCCTTTCCTTAATGCTCAAGCAAGAGACTGCTTAAACCTTCCTAGACTTGTAAACCATTCTGAAATTGTGTACTTGAATTGGAGGGTAGTCCTAGCTTAAATTAGGAAAACACATCCCTCTTCTTTGTACAGACGTAACTGGGTGTGACCCTATATGTTACTAACCAACATTGTGCTCTTTTTGCTTTTTAAATAGTTTCCCTGGATGCTAAACATGGAGCCTTACACAGTTTCAGGAATGGCTCGCCAAGATTCATCTTCGGAAGTTGGTGAAAACGGGCGAAATACGGATCAGGGAGGTGGAGGATCTCCACGAAAAAAAGTTGCCCTTACAGAAAACTACGAACTTGTCGGCGTCATTGTACATAGTGGGCAGGCACATGCAGGCCACTACTATTCCTTCATCAAGGACAGGCGGTAAGGGGTTCTCGTACCGCTCCCTCACTCCACCCTTCCAGTAGTCTCTCCTCCGTTCCCTGCCCTGCCGTACCTCTCCTCCACTCCCCCTGCTTTCCTATGTCCCTCCTCTGCTCCCCCTGCCCTGCTGTACCTCTCCTCTGCTACCCCTACCCTCCTATGTCTTTTCTATGCATTCTCTGCCCTCCTGTATCCCTCCTCCACTCCCCCTGCCCTCCTATATCCCTCCTCCACTCCCCCTGCCCACCCTGTCTCTCCCCTCTGCTCTCCCTGCCCTACTTTGTCATCCACACTTATCATTACGGTGCAAAGAAGCTTTCACATTGTTCTTTGATCTTATTTCATATTGGATTTTTAAAAGTTGTTGCAATTGTTTTATCCCTTCAATTTGAAAAGTTGTTTAAGAAATTGAAGTAACTGTTGCTATATTTTTCTTAGGTGTTTTCAAATGGTAATTACCTGCTGTATTTGTAGACAATACATAGAGATAAATGCTGGGGATGGGGATGTTTGATTTGTAACTTCATAATATTTGTTTTATCAAATCTGTGCTCTAGGGGATGTGGAAAAGGAAAGTGGTATAAATTTAATGACACAGTTATAGAAGAATTTGACCTAAATGATGAGACCCTAGAGTACGAATGCTTTGGAGGAGAATATAGACCAAAAGTTTATGATCAAAGTAAGTATTTGCAAATGTATATTTTCCATTAGTTTTATTTTCTTAATTCATAGTTTTCTATCAAATTGGAAGCAGTATTTTTTATATAAAAATAGAACAGATTTTATTTTTTTTACATACTACTGCTCTAGCCATGTAGGTCCACGAACTCCGTGATAGCCAGGGTGAAAAGGTTCCAGCTGCTTACAGAATTCTGTTTAAGTAATTCCTTACAACAGCCCTGGGATGGAGGGTGAGTTCAATGGAAGAAATGAATATTAAAGAACAACTTGAAAGAATTTCAACCTTAAAAATAGTTTCGGAAGTAGTAGTCCACTAAAATTTTCAAATTTCCTTTTCACTTATGTAGAGGTGTGATTAATGGAGAAGACATTTCTAGCACCTGTGTTTTCAAAACCTTATTTGTTATGCAGTGTGGTAAAGGAATCTTTCCACAACTCTACCCCCAGAAGAAAAAATATAAGGAAAAGTACATCACAGAATCCCATCACAATTTGCTATTTGAAGAAGAAATATTTTTCAGAGACCTTAACATTTTTGAAACCTGATTTTGAAATACTCTAGGGGCATTGAAATTTTTCCACGTGTATGAGATCCACAATGTTAGATTTTGACACCAGACCATGGTAGTCATGCATCTAATGGTAGTAACCTTTATTAGCTGAACATAGTGTCATTGCCAAAATTTACCTGCATTTGGCTCTTCTATGCAGAAATGGTTAAGTGAGGCCAATTATAATCCCATCCTGTGCCACAGAACTTATTTTTCAGTGTTACTTGCCTTTAGATTAAATTTCCACTTGCCTCGGAATGTATACCTTCTTTCCCCTACTCTGCTACCATACAGCTCCTTACTCCCTGCCCCTCTGAATCACCTTCAGAGTGATTTTAAGCAGTGCTCTAAAAAGACACACACTTCACTTACGCTTTCCATTTAACAAATTTAGTAAGTAATTACTTGCTGGATTTGTAGGTCCTTTGTTATAGATTGTCAAGACAAAAAAAAAAACAAAACACCTTTTTTATTTACAAAGAGATTTTTCTTATTGTCTCATTATGAAGCGAACCCATATACTGATGTACGCCGAAGATACTGGAACGCCTATATGCTCTTCTACCAAAGGGTGTCTGATCAGAACTCCCCTGTGTTACCAAAGAAAAGTCGAGTCAGCGTTGTGCGGCAGGAAGCTGAGGACCTCTCTCTGTGAGTTTCTCCTCTGTGTAATTTGCTGTGTGATTGCAGTAGGTGATACCGTGATCTTCAGAGTATGCTGTTTGGGATTTAAGGGTAATTAGCTAAGCTAGAGAGAACTTCTAAAAAGAAAATAAGTAAATCCCTGTACCTTTTTTCTTGCTGCTACCTGGTCATTATTTCCTTGGCAAGAAGTTATTTTGTTTTCAGAAACATGCATAGAAATTATTTCATTCTAGAATTGAGATTTTTTTAAAAATCTCATTTATTGAGTACACTTTATGTCCAGAGCATAGTTTTGGGTTGGCCAAAAAGTACCTTCAGTTTTTAAGTAAAAATAAAAGACTTTTTATTTTCACCAAGAACTTTATTGAATAATGTATTCACCCTTTTGTTCCACTATCTTCCGCCATTTTTCAGGCAAATTCATAATTCCATCTTTCCAAAACTTTTTATCTTTTTGAGAAAAGAACTGTTCCAGGTGCCTTTTACAGTCTTCCAGGGAATTGACATTTTTTCCATTAAGAGAATTTTGTAAAGACCGAAATAAATGGAAATCCAAAGGTGCAAAGTCTGGTGAATACGGTGGATGAGTCAAAACTTCCCAGCCAAGCTGTAACAGTTTTTGCCTGGTCATCAAAGAAACATGCAGTCTTGTGTTATCCTGATGGAAGAGTATGCGTTTTATGTTGGCTAATTCTGGATGCTTTTTGTCTAGTGCTGCTTTTAGTTGGTCTAATTGGGAGCAGTATTTGTTGGAATTAATCGTTTGGTTTTCCTGAAGGAGCTCATAATAGAGGACTCTCTTCCAATCCCATCATATACACAACATCACCTTCTTTGGATGAAGACCATCCTTTAGTGTGGTTGGTGGTGGTTCATTTCGCTTGCCCCGGGATCTCTTCCATTCCACATTATTGTACAGTATCCACTTTTCATCACCCGTCACAATTTGTTTTAAAAACGTAACGTTTTCATTACGTTTAAGTAGAGAATCGCATGTGGAAATATGGTCAAGAAGGTTTTTTTTCGCTTAACTTACATGGAACCCAAACATCAAAGCAATTCACATAACCCAGCTGGTGCAAATGATTTTCAATGCTTGATTTGGATATTTTGAGCATGTCGGCTATCTCCCGCGCGGTAGAGTGTTGATTGTTCTCAATTAATGTCTCGATTGGATTGCTGTCAACTTCAGCTGGTCTCCGCAACCGTGGAGCATCGTCCAGCGAGAAATTTCCAGCATGAAACTTCGCAAACCACTTTTGACATGTTCGATCAGTCACAGCACCTTCTCCATACACTGCACACATCTGTTTTTTGCATTTCAGTTGCTTCTTTTACCTTTCTTGAAATAATAAAGCATAATTTGCCAAAAATGTTGCTTTTTTTCTTCCATCTTAAATATTAAAATGGCTACACAAAAATTTTCACCAATTTTGATAAGTCTTTTTTTTAATGCACTCTGATCTGACAGCTGTCACATACAGTCTAATAAAATTGTTCTGAATGAAGTTAAAGACAACCAAGTGCTACTAGAGCCATCTTACGGAAAAAAAACGAACCAACCTTTTGGCCAACCTAATAAATACTATACCAGCACTGTCTGAAAAGTTTTTTTAAAGGTCCTGTTTTCTGTGAATTTGCATTTTAATACATTAGATCAGGAAAGTATACAGTTTAAGTCTAATACCCTGTTTATGTTAAGTTTATCCGGTTGTAGCAAACTACTAAAACAATAGCTGTTTTATTCTAGACAAACACTTTTCTGATTCCATCTCTTAGATCAGCACCATCTTCACCAGAAATTTCACCTCAGTCATCTCCTCGGCCCCATAGGCCTAACAATGACCGGCTCTCTATTCTAACCAAGCTGGTTAAAAAGGGTGAGAAGAAAGGACTCTTTGTGGAGAAGATGCCTGTTCGCATATACCAGGTAAGAACTGTATAAAAAGTTCTAAGGGGGCTTCCCTGGTGGTGCAGTGGTTGAGAGTCCGCCTGCCGATGCAGGGGACACGGGTTCATGTCCCGGTCCGGGAAGATCCCACATGCCACGGAGCGGCTGGGCCTGTGAGCCATGGCCGCTGAGCCTGTGCGTCCGGAGCCTGTGCTCCGCAATGGGAGAGGCCACAACAGTGAGAGGCCCGCGTACCGCAAAAAAAAAAAAAAAAGTTCTAAGGGATAAAATCCAGATAAATGTCAAAATCTATCTCGTGGATCCAGAACTACTCCTGCCAGCCTTCTTGTGGACGTAGTTGTACCTCTAGCGCCACGTCTTCTGACCCACCTTGTCACAGAGGTGGCAACAGACTCAAGATTGGCCAGGGCTGTCACTGACCTGCTGTGTGATGCCCCACATAAACAAGGGGGAGGGGGGCTTCCCTGGTGGCACAGTGGTTGAGAATCTGCCTGCTAATGCAGGGGACACGGGTTCGAGCCCTGGTCTGGGAGGATCCCACATGCCGCGGAGCAACTAGGCCTGTGAGCCACAACTGCTGAGCCTGCGCGTCTGGAGCCTGCGCTCTGCAACAAGAGAGGCCGCGATAGTGAGAGGCCTGCGCACCGCGATGAAGAGTGGCCCCCGCTTGCCACAACTAGAGAAAGCCCTCACACAGAAATGAAGACCCAACACAGCAAAAATAAATTAATTAATTAATAAACTCCTACCCCCAACATCTTAAAAAAAAAAAAAAAAGAGAGAGGGAGTGGGCAGTGCAGAAACATATTGCTGAAATTAATTTATTGAATCTGGAGAGAAAAATAAGTTAAGGTTCATAACCTTTGGGTAAAACTAATATAACAGTGATGACCGTTAGTTATTGAATACCTGCTCTGTGCTACATGCTTAAACAAATCCCTAATTCTTAAAACACTCTCGTGGAGTACCAGGTTTTATTCCCATTTTTCAGATGAAAAGGAGAAAAAGCTTAGAAAAGAGAAATGATCTGCCAATGTCACAGAGCCAGGATTTAAATTCAGACTGTCCAGCTGCCCAGTCCAGACTTTATACACTAAGTAATCAAAAGCTAAGTAGCCAGAATCAAAAGATTTGAGAAAAATATGGAGTCTTTGATAGAGAGAGAGAGAATTGAGCATCTGATACACAGAGAGCATGGGGTTGGTTGTACTTGGGAAAGCTCTCATTGTCCCTTTCCACTCAGATTAACAGGTTAGAATTCAGTTGTCCTTCACATGGTGGTCTTTCTGAATTTCCCAGAAGAATTTGGTTTAATGAATTATAATTCACCTTTTTGCAACTTCTTATCTTTGAAAGGAAGTTTTTCCTCTCTCCTTTTTAAAAATTTGAAGGCTTGAGAGAAGTGTTTTTATGAACCCATTTTACCTAACATATCAGTAAAAATGTCTTCTCCATACTGAATAATTTACCCTGTTGCTTAAAAATAATTACCAATTTTCTTTTATAGATGGTGAGAGATGAAAACCTCAAGTTTATGAAGAATAGAGATGTGTACAGTAGTGATTATTTCAGTTTTGTTTTGTCTTTAGCATCATTGAATGCTGTAAGTACTAGTTGGATTGTTACTAAACAAATTAGAAAGGATCATAGTTAAATATCTTTCCACTAAAGCATTCAGTGACTCACCGTCACTCTCACTTGTTAGCATTTAGATTAAATGCCAAAAAAAATTCCCACAAATGTGTCACTTAATGGGTGATATTACAATACAGGCAGTATTCAGAATATATAATACAGATTGTGAATGAATGTGGGTTTCTACTTACTGGCTTTTTTAAGTGCTCTTGTTATATTTTATAAAAAATTTAAGAGTAGCCATAGGTGATGTAAACGGATATTGGGCTATGAGGAGATTAATTATTCCCAATTCGTAATCAGATGTTACCAGACTCAAGATCAGCTTCTAAGTGCTTCTTTTTCTTGAGCACCATGATCCCAGTTTGCCAGTAAGGGGAAGACTTTCTTAGTCTGTTGGTAGCTTAATTAACATGCTGTGGTCTAAAGGCTCTATTTTGAGAAGGCTTCATAAAAGAAATGAAGGAGATATCTTTTCTTAATCTTTTTAAAATTTAACTGCAACATTTTCTATTATGAACTGGCTGGATTTTTCTTACTAGTATTTAACTTTATTTTATATGTATCTCATTATTCAGTCCGTAACAATGCATAATAATCTATAAAACTTCTGTGAAAAATAGCCTGTCTTTTTTCTCTCTCTCTTTTAGACTAAATTAAAGCATCCATACTATCCTTGCATGGCAAAGGTGAGCTTACAGCTTGCCATTCAGTTCCTTTTTCAAACTTATCTACGGACAAAGAAAAAACTCAGGTAAGAGGTGACACATTTTGATAGTCTGTTGTGACAAAAGGCATTAATTAAATTAAAGTTGAATTTATAAATTCAAACACTTAAAATTAAATTCAAAACATTGTTTTAGGTAGTTGAAGGCAACTACCTAATACATCCAGATGATTAAAATATGGGTTCCTATTTTTAAGGTATTTCTAATTCAGTAGGAAAGATGGACAAAACAGAAAAAGAACTGTGGTGTAAATACTATATGTCTTTAGAAATTGGGAAAAGTCATATCCAGATATGGGGCTTGAACTGACTATCCATGTTAGTCCAGCAGTCATTGAGTGCATAACTTATCCTCCACCCCGCCCCCCCCAAAAAAAATTTTTTTTAAATAAAAAAAATGAGCGACACTCCATGGAGTTATTTGCTGGGCTGTCTAACATCGCTGTCTTTGCTTTTTTAAAGGGTTGACACTGAAGAATGGATTGCCACTATTGAAGCATTACTTTCAAAAAGTTTTGATGCTTGTCAGTGGCTGGTTGAATATTTTATTAGTTCTGAAGGACGAGAATTGATAAAGTAAGTGTCAGTATCTTTCAGTTAAAAGAAATGTGTGTCTTTTCCAGTGATTTAGAGCTGAAGCTTCTCGTAACTCTTTATTTCAACTTGAAATTCTTTTTCTGGTTGGAATCAATTCTAAGCAGGTAACCAGGCACTCACAGGCAACTGCTGTTGCTCAGGGGATTCCAAAATACAAATCTCTTCCCTCGGACTCACAGTCTGGTGGCAGGTAAAGATCAGCCGTCCTGGGTTATACAGTAAGACCACAATATTGCTAATGTGTTTGGATTCTGGCTAAAATATTATTTTTCAAAAAGTTTTTGATAGCGTGATAGTGTGGCAGATATACCACGATCGTATATTTACCTACATATCTATAATACAAAAGTAATTGGATTTTTCAAGAAGGTCCGATCACTGTGAATGTTTACACCTTGCTCCTTATTCTCTTATCCTCGGAGAGTTCAGCATCGATGTGGGGGACTCAGCGAGCACCTTGATCTGTCAGTGGCCAGGCTGCTTTATCCCCAGTGGCCGCTCCCCTCCCTCTGCCGCAGCTTGCCCCACGCCTCTCGGGCGTGCCGAGCGGGCTCACCCGCTGCTAGCCAGTGGCCTTGCCTCAGCCTTCACCCCAGCACAGGTGAAGCCCCCCGCCCCGCCCCAAGCTGCACACCAACCAGTCTGTTCCCATCTTCTCCTTTCCTCCTGATATAATGGAGGAAGCATCCTCTCTCCTCTCAAAGTGAATCTCTCTACATGAGCAAAGCTTCTCAAGGAGTTGGCGTCTTTACCTTCCAGAGTTTTCTATTGGGTCACTTCTGTCAGCATGCAAATATGCTCTGGTATCTCTCAACTTAAAACAGACAACAAGGAATTCAGAAATGCAAGTCCCTTCCCACAGGGAGATCCTCGTGCGGCGGCAAGTTAAGATCTAATTGAAACTCCTGGTCCCGTATCCCCTTCATCTTGAGGTCTGAGCTTCAGACATTCATTCACTGGCCTGCTTGGTATCTCCACCTCTGCCTCCTCCAGTGTACCTCATACAGCAACAAAAGGGTTCTTTTGAAACAAATTAGATTGTGTTACTTCTCTGCTTAAAAATTCTTCAGTGGATTCTCACTGCACTTATAATAAAATCCAAAATCTTTGCCATAATGTAATACAAAAGGCCTCACTTGAGTATGGGCTTTGCCTGGGTGTTTCACTTTCCACCTGGCTTATCATTCACCTGATTGTTGATTCCTTGAACACACGAAGCTTTTTGTCCTGCCTAAAGACCTTTTTGCTAGTTATTCCTTCCATTTGAAAGTCTCCCCTCTACTCTTTGCATAGAAAGCGCCTTCTCATCTATCAGATGGCAAGGGCCACCCAATTTAAAGTAGGTCTGCCCTATTGTTTGCTCTGTCTCCTCCACTAAACTTCAGCTTCCTGACGGGCAGAAGCTACTCCGTTTGGTTCCCTGCATTAAGTGCTCACGTATTTGTGCATGAATACATTCATACAATTCATAAAGAGAGAACAGATAAACATTTCTTTGAAGTGTTTTTGCCTGTCCCTTTAGAGTTTGCATTAAAAATAACCTTTCACCCATTTTTCCAGCTTAATTCCAAAATATCTTCCCATTAGGACTCCTGAGTATTGTGTTAAGCAGTAGAACGTCATAGAATCATCATCCATTTGAAAGGAACATGGCAAAATATTTAGTTTACCATCAAGCAGGCTCGCTCTTAAATATCTCCAGAGAAACTCAGTAACTTCCTTTGTTTTTTTTTTTTTTGTTTTTGCGGTACGTGGGCCTCTCACTGTTGTGGCCTCTCCCGTTGTGGAGCACAGGCTCCGGACGCGCAGGCTTAGCGGCCATGGCTCACGGGCCCAGCCGCTCCGCGGCATGTGGGATCTTCCCGGACCGGAGCACGAACCCGTGTCCCCTGCATCGGCAGGCGGACTCTCAACCACTGCGCCACCAGGGAAGCCCTGTTTTTGTTTTTTTTTTAACATCTTTATTGGAGTATAATTGCTTTACAATGGCATGTTAGTTTCTGCTCTACAACAAAGTGAATCAGCTATACATATGTTCCCATATCTCTTTCCTCTTGCATCTCCCTCCTTCCCACCCTCCCTATCCCACCCCTCTAGGTGGTCACAAACCACCTAGCTGATCTCCCTGTGCTATGCAGCTGCTTCCCACTAGCTCTCTATTTTACGTTTGGTAGTGTATATATGTCCATGCCACTCTCTCACTTTGTCACAGCTTACCCTTCCCCCTCCCCATATCCTCAAGTCCATGCTCTAGTAGGTCTGTGTTTTTATTCCTGTCTTACCCCTAGGTTCTTCATGACCTTTTTTTTTTTCTTAGATGCCATATATATGTGTTAGCATACAGTATTTGTTTTTCTCTTTCTGACTTACTTCACTCTGCATGACAGACTCTAGGTCCATCCACCTCACTACAAATAACTCAATTTCGTTTTTGTGGCTGAGTAATATTCCATTGTACATATGTGCCACATCTTCTCTGTCCAGGGGACACTTAGGTTGCTTCCATGTCCTGGCTATTGTACATAGAGCTTCAATGAAAATATTTGCAAATAAAGTAACTGACAAAGGATTAATCTCCAAAATTTACAAGCAGCTCATGCAGCTCAATAACAAAACAACAAACAACCCAATCCAAAAATGGGCAGAAGACCTAAATAGACATTTCTCCAAAGAAGATATCCAGATTGCCAACAAACACATGAAAGAATGCTCAACATCATTAATCATTAGAGAAATGCAGATCAAAACTACAATGACATATCATCTCACACCGGTCAGAATGGCCATCATCAAAAAATCTAGAAACAATAAATGCTGGAGAGGGTGTGGAGAAAAGGGAACCCTCTTGCACTGTTGGTGGGAATGTAAATTGATACAGCCACTATGGAGAACAGTATGGAGGTTCCTTAAAAAACTATAAATAGAACTACCGTATGACCCAGCAATCCCACTACTGGACATATACCCTGAGAAAACCATAATTCAAAAAGAGTCATGTACCAAAATGTTCATTGAAGCTCTATTTACAGTAACTTCCTTTGGTAGTATGATTTGGTTTCTTTGAATTCCTAATGGCAAAGAATCTAGTGAATTACCTAACCTAAATGTTCCTGGTAAAGTTTATTATATTTTGTGTCTTTCTTTATAAAGCCCAATTACTCATCATTATCGAATTAATATTCTTCTTTCTCTAATTACTTATTTCTTTAGAACTTTTAAGATAGCTTAAGTTGTCGTTGTTACAACTAAAAAATAAACATACACTGTACTAATACCTCAGTAACTGTGCATGTGAAGAGGCTGTTGTCTCTCAGATTAGCCCCTCTGTAGTCCTTTCAGGGGACAATTTTTAAATGTAATTATAAGTGTAAAAAATTAAATTAGCAAATACTTGCAAATTGATCTAAAGCAATTAAAACTACTAACATGAAGGGTACTTTACATCTTAAAAATTTTTTTTATATTGTGGAAATTTTTAAACATACTCTAAAGTCGACAGAATAACGAACCCTCTCCTGTACCCATCCCCAGCTTGAGTTGTCAGCGTTTGGCCAGTCTTGTTTGCTTATCCCAATTCCCACACACGCTCACATGCATACTTTTCTTTTATCCTCTGAAATATTTTAAAGTAAATTTCAGACATCATATAATTTCACTATAAATTTTTCAGCATGTATCTCTAACAGGTTAAGTTTAAAAAAAAAAAGTAAGTGCTTTACCATCATCACTCTAAACAAAAATGATAGTAATTCCTTCCTATCATCCTGTACCCAGTCCATGTTCAGATTTCCCCAGATGTCTCAAAAGTGTTATTTTACCATTGAATTTGTACAAATGAGGCTCCAAATGAGCTCCATTTGGTCTCCATTTGGTTTGCATGTTTCTTAAGGTTCTTTTAATCTGTAATTGTTCCGTTTCCCCACCACCTTTTCTGTCATGCCATTTAACTGGCGTGAGACAGGTCATTAGTCCTGTAGAAGTGCCCATATTCTGGGTTTGCATTCTCACGATGCTTCCTAATGTCTGTGATAGGAAATGTGGAGCACCCCCTGTAGATATTCTTTCCAGAAGAATTGTACCTAAATCTGATCAGACATCTAGAGCTAAATATTGCAAGAGTACTTGTTATCTTTTAAACGTGCCTGGAGTTGCCACTTAGAATCTTAGTGGATGTTGAACAGAGCCTTGTGTCAGGTTCACATTAGGTAGCATTGACAGTTACGTGCAATGAGCAGAAGTGAAGTGGCTTCAGAAAACTCCACTGTCATCTTCCTGTGGGGAGAAGGAGGGCAGGGCTGTCAGCAAATGCTGCCCTCAGACAGGGACCAGAGCAGCTTTCACTGCTGTGACCTGAAAGAATGCCTCAGGACAGCTTTGCCTTGGGTCATCAAAATTCTGTTATATTAAATCTTGCTCATGGAACAATGAGACTTTTCTGTTAAGAGATATTAGAAACGATAGGTAAGTTTTCACTGTGCTGATTATAACATGGGTTGTCATGTCAGGGTGTGTGTGTGAAACAGAGAAAGAAAAGCTGACTGTGGGGAAGCATGCAGTTACCTAGTTGCTCTCAGGTAGTTACCACCACTGCCCGGCGCCAGGGAGCAGGTGTTTCTGCCTGACCGTGCCTTCCGCCACATCTGAGGCTGCTGCCTCTACCGCCCTGGTGGTGTGGAGGATTGGATTGGGTCGTGCCTTTGCAGCGGGCAGTGTAGTATCCCAGTGTAACACTGGGTGTGCCAAATATGATGGACGTGGCTGATAAACCTTAAAACTGCTGTCATCGTCATCATCATCATCATCATAGAAGAAGAAGAAAGGAAGGAAGCAGGACCTTTTCAGCCTCACATGCTTCTGGGAGGACTGAGTAATAAGTAAACGTTGGGAGGGAAGAGGAGAGGAAAGTGAAAGGATGGAAACACCAGGTGCACAGGGGGATTGGGAGGTGCTGTGTTGACTCAGAACTTTGAACTTGTGTCTTATTCTGAGACATTGAAGGGGTGCCAGGGAGAACTACTCCTGAGTGAACAGAACTTATAAAATTTTAGGTTCTTTGCTTGTATATCTCTTGAAGTCTGAATTTACATTTATACAGATACTCATCTTAGGGGAAGAAAGGAAGAAGAAACAGGAAAAAATCCACTTTCTGTGTTCAAGGGTCTTGTTTTCCTTTTTCTCCTCCTTCCTCCCTCACAAGGGCCTGTGTGTGCTGACGCTCTCAGGAGACTTGAACTGACATCCTCGAGTAATTTTTTTCTTGGACAGTAGGTGGGACCATGTTGGGAAGGTTGGGTTATAGAAATCTATCTTGCTTTTTCACACCACGTTTCTCTCTATGTTAGGATTTTCTTGTTGGAGTGCAATGTGAGAGAAGTACGTGTCGCTGTGGCCACCATCCTGGAGAAAACCCTAGACAGTGCCTTGCTTTATCAGGATAAGGTCAGTCTTGTTTTCTAAATGTTATTTACACATTCTGTTTTTACCAAATGTTTTAAAGTGCACATAATAAGAAAGAAAGCCTAGGATTAGAGTCTGGTAATTATCCACATAAAATACACGTTCTGTGCACTGACTTCCTGATAAATGCCAGGCTAGAAGGCATTCTGTCCTCCTCTCCTCAGATCCCAGATGTCAGGGTAGGCTAGGAATTCAGATCTGCTTTGGTCTGTGTCAGGATTTTCTGTCTAGAGCACTTCCTTCTCAGTCTTCTCTTGAGAGTTTGTGTTCGATCTCTCTGCATTAAGACCAACCTGAGTCTAGAGTCTCTAGTCTAGACCGACAGTCATTTTGAGCCACCCCTGGCTTTGTCTCTTCCCTCCTAAGTTATTTTCATGATCCGAACCTTCATCTGGCAGCCAGACCAAATAGTGCCGTCCATCCAGGGGCATTGGCCACAACAGTTCCTTCTTTGATCTCCGTTATTCCTTAATCCTTGTTCCTTTTCCTCTGAATTTCTTCTTCTTCTTAACCATGTTTTCTGTAACATATTTTCTTCTGGTTCACAATGCCACACATGCTAAAACAAACCATGGTATTTATTACCATCCTCAGTCCCCCCCAAATTTTAAGTCTTAGGGACATAAATGACATGAGTCTGATTATTCAGTCTGTTATGAAGTCCTAGCAAATACAGCAGTTACTTCCCAAGTTTGCTGTTTCAAACAGCTGACACTACATGGAAAACTTTGAAAAATGTTGTTTTGAGAACGAATTGGCTCCTTATAAACTCCTTATAAATTGGCTGGAGGCAGTGTCTCAACGAACTGAAGGCAAATTCTAGGAATTGCTGCTTCAGATTCAGATGTTGGCTTTACTGTTCAATCCTTTAAAGAGGCCCTTGATCCACACCCAGTGCCTGGCACCCAGGCACTTAGTTCCTTCAGCAGTCCTGAGCCGGGGTGCACCGTTAGACCAGACATGCTCAGGAGCTCCGCTCAATCCAGGATGGAGAAGGAGGTCAAATACACTCTTCAGGGAGGACCTAGAGGAAGACTGTCTCTCTCAGTTCCAGGGATCCTAAGGAAGTGGAGGTTTACTCTAAGGCATTGGCTTTCGATCAGCTTAAACAGCAGAACCATTTTTGGCAAAACCTTACCTGGTTGCAGAATATTTAAAAATAGGTCATTGGGAGCAGCCTAGGACAGTTTGGATGCCGTTGCCCTGAAGTACCCCTGTGGAAGTTTTCTGATATTTAACATAAGGACCTTCTTACTCTCCTCCTTCCTCCCATGTACAAACCCGGACAAAGGATAAAGGCAGACTTAGTGTAGTCTCCCTACAGATGAGGTCAGGCCATAGAGCATCATCCCACCAACCTCTAAAGGCAGAGCTGCAGTGGGGAGAAAGGGAAGGGAGTGGTGGAGGACATAAACCATTTGCCTCAGTAAATTCTACTTGATATCCAGCTGATGTACTTTATGTCTAATTTTACCCCATAATGGAAATGGTACCTCTTGCTACCCACTTTATATTGTAAAGTACTTTGAAATGAAGCGCTACATAAATGGTAGATTTTACTGTATATAACGAGTGTGACAGGATGGATGGGAATATTTCGCAAGTCTGTGAGAACCATCTCTAGAGGAAATGAACTGATAAAGAGTAGTAAGGCTGGTCTTAATTCTCAGATCACACATGAATTTCTAGGGACTTGTCCAAAAACAGTTGGGGTGGGAGGGAAAGAAGAAGCAATGTGATGACCAAAATGGTTTCTAAACAAATAAAATGTTTTTCAAAGCTTTCCATGAGGCGTCAGCGGGCTTTCAAGTAAGTTCACAGTTGAGTCGATATTACCGTTGTCATTCTGTCAGGCTGTTGCTCTCCATTTGCTCCATTGGCTTGATTTCTAGCCCCTATGCCTGTGTCTGTGTTTTTTATTCTTTGCATCTGTGATTATGTGAAGAAGTAGCATAGTGGAGGGAGGGATTCAGAAATATGTTACCTCTAAACCCCCAGCCTTTTAAGAGACAGAAAGAAATGGGCTCTGCAGAAAATGTGACGATTAGGCAGTAGAACCGTGCCCTTGAGTTTGAAAGCTAGGAAACAAAACTAGGCTTTTCTTTTAATTATTTCTACAGTTCCACCAGTCTTCCCTGGAAGATCAAATTGATAATTCTGTTTTTGCTCTCCAAAGCATAAATCCATCTGAATCTGAGACTGGATTGTATCAATGAGACTTCCCTTTTGTTCTTATGGTGATTTACTTCAGATTAATCCTGTTACAAATGTCTGTCTTATACTCTTTTTCTTTATGTAATTTCATCTTTCCTCTAATCAGTTAAAGAGCCTTCATCAGTTACTGGAGGTACTACTTGCTCTGTTGGATAAAGATGTTCCTGAAAATTGTAAAAACTGTGCTCAGTACTTTTTCCTGTTCAACACTTTTGTACAAAAGGTAAATGATTTTTTTCCTAATATAGCAGATTGATAGTCTAAAGGAATTTTATATGTGCAAAAAATTCAGACTGGTCAATATAGGATTTATATGATATGGTTTTATGAGTGTTTCTTCTTAAAAATCTTAATTCGTGCAATTATATTACTTGCAAGAATTCCAGTGTACGTAGGGATCGTTACTTACTGTTGGAGTAGAAGTCTGCATTGAAACTAGGGGCCATTGTGCAGCACTGCAGGGCTGTTAGATTTTTAACAAGTACTTTCTCTGTGTAAATTATACCATTTAAAAACTTACTGACCCCTGAAAACTTCTCATTTAACTGTATTTTTGGAATAGATCTCTGTCTGGATAGGAATATAATTTGTCATTCTCAATATCTCGTGACAGCAAGGAATTAGGGCCGGAGATCTTCTTCTGAAGCATTCAGCTCTGCGACACATGATCAGCTTTCTCCTGGGGGCCAACCGGCAGAACAGTCAGGTAATGCCTACTTTGATATATCCCAGCGAAGTGGCCACAGTTTTGGAAGCCGCAGTGTTTCTCTTTGTAGGGAATAAATATTAATTTCATCAGAGTCCAGGTATAAGTACTGCATAGCCTTTAAAATTCTTTGGAGTTCAGTTATTTTTACAGCCTCCTCATAGAATTTATTCTAAATGCTGTAACCAATGGGAATGACTAACTAGGATATCACTCAAAATGCAAAGTGCTGAGTGACCTAGGAGGAAAGATGGGTTCTGCCTGGGGGATTCGAAAGCATTCAAGAAATAGTGGCATTGGGTCCTCCACTTGCTCTCTGGGGCTGTGAGCAGGCTGTGTTGGCGGACGTGCTTACACGGGATGCTGGTCACAGGCCAGGATTCAGATGTGAAGTTGAACCATTACACGCTGAACGATGTTGCTGCAGATGTAATACTCATATTCAGAAAATGAAAGGGAAGTGGTTTTGTGACAGTAGGGTCAGATATATCAAAAAATGAGTCTCCTGTTTGGAGTTCCTATATTGGTGTGTTTCTCCAATCATTGTATTTCTTCTGTTTGATAGATTTAAAATACACAAAATGTGAACATGCTGTAATGATAAATACTGTTTATGGAACTGGTTACTTTTCATGCTGTACCTCTGAAACTCACAATTCAGTAAAACAGGCAGTTTCCTCCCCATTCTCAGGCAAGAATTACAGCTCAGAAGAGTTGTGGCTTGTGACAACCTTGACAAGGCCACGGGGCTAAAGCTCTGGTTTCCCCTGTGTGGGATGCATTGCCTAGGGAAGCTTTCCTTTCTTTATTAAGGGAGACAGACTTGCTACTTAGGCCTCCTCTCAGCTTCCTCTCACACCACCTTGCCGCTGTGACTCTAGTGTTAAAGAAACAAATACTGACATGCTCTGTGTGTTGATGTTGTGTTGAGATTTACAGTATCTGTTTTTCACTTCGAGCTTTTCCTTATCAGGGACTCCACTGACACTGGCGATTGATTTAAATTCATTGTAATTTAAATAAGATTTAATTAATGGTGTTACGTTGTATGATTAATATTGTTTTGCATTTATGGAGCACACGAGTTTGAAAACATTCTACCTTTCATGTTTCATTTGGTCCTCACAACCACGAAGTGGGCGGAACAGGTAGGTTATCTCTGTCTTTACACAAAGAAGTCAGGTAGAGAACTCGCCCACATCCGTGTGGTGCAGCAAGTGGCAGAGGAGAGCCAGGCCTGCAGACCTCCAGCCTCACAGGCTTTCCCCACTATACTGGGTGTAGGAAAATTACCTGGCACAGGGTGAGCTCTCAGTACCTGAATTGAACACATAAATGGATTTGTTTTAGAATACGAGTTAATATACATCTACGTTAAGCCACTCTTAAGCTGGCTTAAAACCCATGACTTTTTTGGACTTTGACCTGTCCTACTGTCACACATTGAGAAAGAATGTGGCTCAAAGTATCAGGAACCCGCACACACCCTTCTAACCAGAGCACTAACATCCACTTTATTTTCTCTGACAACAGATACGTCGATGGAGTTCGGCACAAGCACGAGAATTTGGGAACCTTCACAACACAGTGGCATTGCTTATCTTGCACTCAGATGTCTCTTCCCAAAGAAACGTTGGTAAGCTTTAACCTGTCTTTAATACATCAGGAAAACAGAGAGATGGTGAGTTTGTCAGTAACACGTGTAACATGCGGAGAGTAACAACGTTGGCAGTTAAATGGGTGTTACTTGATTCTCATTTGGCTATTTGAGGAACACTTAAAGTTTTTTGTTTCAGTCCACGTTAAACTTCACCTTATTTTACTAGTTTGTCACGAGAGCAAGCCAGTCATTTCTTTGGGGTGGGACATAGAAGTATTTACCAACACACTAGGGTTAAAGGTACGTTTCTGCACTGCTTCTAGGCCTTGTCATGACAGCAACGGTAACAGTGATAATACAGGAAAGCAGCTGAGAAGTAGTCAGTGTTTACTGTGTGCTGTGCCTTTCCATGGGGCTCGCAGTTTGTTGTGTTGAATCCTCTCAGCAAACCTGTGAGGGCAGTTCCCCTCCTGTGTGTGCAGAAGCTGAGATAGGGAGAGGTCTAGTAGCCCCTGAAAGTCTCACCGCTAGTCAGGGGCGTGGCAGCCAGTGTGGAATGCAAGCCTCTGACCTCCGAGCCTGTGGTAGGGTTTTCATGTCATCTGACCAGGAAACTAGATAAAAGGCACAGGGCATCCCTCTGATCTGGAAATGCCATTGGCTGTCTGAAGGGACGTGGGAGAGCATTCAGACGGTCGTGAGCTAGAGTATGCTTCCTGAACTCTGACTCGCCCATCTACAGAGGCAAAGCTGCTGCGTTCATGAGTGAGAAAGTTTTGCAAAAGAAAATGAGAGTGAGAGTCCTTGCTTTTCTAGCATGTGGGGTAACCCCTTCCACGTGGGTTGATTCTGCACAGCACAGGTGGTGTTGGCCATCGAGCAACAGAAGTGCCTTGTCCAGGGTCTCTTCAGAGGCACTTTGGGCTTTTTTTTTTTCCATGCACTTTGTATATTTTAACTTCTTTGGAAGATTGTCTTGGGTGGAATCACCAGGAGTCTAGAGGTCTTACACCTACATCCTGGGCATACATTGAAAGAGAGGGGTAAGTGTTTTCTCCCATCTCATGTCTGTGAGGGAACAGTTGTAGGTGCTCAGCGGTTGCATGTCTGAATCTTGAGGGGATCGCTTTGCCTTGTAGAGTCGATCTCAGGTGATAATATCCAGTAAAGTGGGTTTTTCTTTGGTCCCCTAAAGCTCCGGGTGCATTTAAACAACGGCCGCCTATTAGCATTGCCCCCTCGAGTCCCCTGCTGCCCCTCCACGAGGAAGTCGAAGCCCTGTTGTTCTTGTCCGAAGGGAAACCTTACCTGTTAGAGGTATGTACTTAATTCTGCTAAAGCCACTTTCTTTTTGTTTTAGCTGTTTTCTTCTTTTTGAGGAAAAATGCCTTTTGTTATAAGTTGTATTTTGTATGTTGCTCTGATGAAGGGGAGTATTGTTAAGAGAAGTGATTATTTCAAATAATTTTATTTCCTGTATGTGTGTCAGGAAGAAATAAGGACTAAATATTCTTAGTCCTGTCTGCAGCTAAGAACTGGGCCTCAAGATCCAGCCCAGCTAATTACCCCTCCAGGTCCCAGCAGCTAGGTACATGGCACCTCCCCAGTCACAGCCGTTCAGTTTATTATTGGAGAGTTTATTCCCAGTCTCTTGTATGTGTCCCTGGTCCTGGAACACTACAGCTCTGAAGCACATGGGTTTTTCAACCTCAGGAGTATGGAAGTGGGCTGCTCACAACCCCCCATTGTGGCCCATCCACAATGAGTCCCTTTCCCTTCCACCCAGAACTACCCCCTCTTGAGAACGTAATCTTCCAGTCCTTCTTCCATTACTTGATTTACATATATATGACTGTGAACATAATGATACTGGTTTTTAGTTACATCAACAGTGCTGTGCTATATATCTCCTTTTTTTTTTTTTTAAGCTTAATATTGTGTATTTTTTGGATCTATCGGTGGTTATTTTAATGGGGGAGGAGGAGATTTACCTTTAAAAATCTGATGAAGGTGACTCCCGAGAGAAAGGTGCACATTTGCACAACTTGTGTTAACTCTCAGACAGACTCAGACTGTTTTGAGGCAATGTTGGTGATCATAAATCTGAGCAGATTTCAGGGAAAGTCAGAAGCAGCGTATCAACAGTAACCTGTGACAGCAGAAAGGCTCACTCCTCTTCTGCCCTCTCGCTAGGTGATGTTTGCTCTGCGAGAGCTGACAGGCTCACTGCTGGCGCTCATTGAGATGGTGGTGTACTGCTGTTTCTGTAACGAGCATTTCTCCTTCACCATGCTGCATTTCATTAAGGTAGGACCTCAGGAAACCCGGTGATAGCCTGAGAGCCTGTGGGTGAGACACTAGGAAAGCATTCCTTTGGCTCCCAGGCACTATGTTTCTTTTAATAATCTTAATTGTTTTTCCTAATCATAAAAATAGTATATACTTACTGGGTTTTTTTTTAAATGAAGAATAAAAAAGAACTCAAAATCTGACCATTTATAATATTCTCATACATTTCCCTTTTATTTTCTATGGATGTATTTTAACATAATTGGGATTTTATTGTCTTTATGATTTTGTGTCCTTTTTTTCACTTGACATTTATAAGTATTTTCCATATCATTAAAAGTTATCTGAGTATATTTCATTCTCTCATGTATCATAGTTTATTTAGCCATTCCCTTCCTAGTGATGCACATTTGCATTGGGTTCAATTCTTAACTATTAAGAATAATATTTTACAGTTAATGATAATGCTGTGGTGACCATTATTGTGTAAAATGGTTTTACAGGTTTAGATTATTTCCCCAGGCAGCATCTAAAATATCAAAAGTAGATTGATTTTTGTCACCTTCTGAAATAGTAATGTATGCAGTTCATTTATGAAGCTCTGATCAGTGTGTAGTAATTATTTATGTCGCACTTATTGGATGCCAAGCACTGTTCCAAGAATATTACCTGTTTAACTCACTTAATTCTCAAATCCGTAAGTCCTTTGAGGTAGATATGTTTTTATCACCATTCTGCAATTGAAGAAACTGAGGCACAGGGTCACACAACCAGTAAGTAGCAGAGTGGGAGTTTGAACATCAGCAGGGTGGTTCCAGGGCTGTGCTCTTAACCATATTGTTTACTACCTTGCTGGGGATTATGAGAAAAACCTTTAAGCCTACACCTAGCATTTTTATTTGTTTTAATCTTTAATTTTTAATTACATGGATGACATATAACTGCATTCTCTTGGTGAAAAACTAAAACGTGCAAACAAGGCCAAAGTCCACCTTGACCACCACCAGCCAGGCTCATCCTCTCTCCACCCTGCCCCACGGATCAGTATTGTCACGTTATGTATGTCTTTCCAGGCCTCATTCACTTACTTAGTACCGTACCTGGCACCTTGCAAGTGCGGTGTTGTAATGCAGTATCCTTTCCTACTACACATATGTGTAAGGTTACTAAAATGCACAGGAGTGTGAGTTTTCTGAACCTTGCTTTCTTCACTTAGTGTATCTTGGTAGATTTTTCCACTTCCTACGCCGAATTTTGTTATATATTTCACTCATAGCATGCTGATCTCAGAACGCTCTCATCTGCATTCTCATAGCTACTCCAGCATGTTCAACAAAATAGGATGTGTATAAATGAAATACAAGTATACACTTAGGCTTGTTTAGTGACTGAAAATTATCTCCCTTCCTTTCTGCTTTTTTTCCTGTCTCCTTCCTAATTTCATAGTAAAAGATCAAGGAGGGTTACAGGTGGGAGGACCATAGAGGTGGTTTGTTTCAGTCCCCAGATTTAGCATTTGGGGAACTGAGCTGCAGAGAAGGGAACGACTTGCCCAATATCAGCCAGGAGGTGGTAGAACTAGGGCTGGAATCCAGCACTGTTGGTTGCCACTGCAGTGTGCTTTCCACTGAAGACTTACTGGAATCTTTATGCTTTTAAAAAATATTTCAGAACCAACTAGAAACAGCTCCACCCCATGAGTTAAAGAATACGTTCCAACTGCTTCATGAGATCTTGGTAAGTCATAAATGTTCTAATTCACTTGCATTTAGGTATTTACTAGTCAGCATGTGTTCATGAATAAACACTGTGTGTCCTGGTGTTGCCTTTGCTTTCCTTTGGTCTGTACTCACTGCGTCCTCTTCATGTCAGCCATTTTTCATGCATTACTGACTTAGAAGTGAGCGATAATAAACTGCCTCATAGGCACTTGCAGTTTAGTGAGGGAGCCAGACAAGTACACAGGCAATCACAGTACAGAGAGCAAAGGCCTCACCATGCACAGGAAACTGTGATCAGCTCAGATGTGATCTTGTGTGACCCTGTGACCGGCAGAGGTGAACGGCTGGCTCTACAGTTCACTCGAATCTGAGACACCACTGACTGTCTGTGTACCACTGAAGATATCTTCATGAGCCAAAAAACTGAAACGTAATCCACCGTAGGGTACATCCCAATTTCAGAAATATGAAAAGCAGGGGCTAAAATTCAGTTGTAATCAGTGAAATATAGTTTTATTAGAAGCTGAACTTAGAGAGGTGGAGTGAGCTGCCCAAGGCCATTGTTCAGTAAGTGACAGAGCCAGGATCTGAGCCAAGCGACTGGCCCTGGATCCCATGCTCTCCACCAAACCCCTGGTTTGCTCAGTGAATTGTAGAGGTAGAGCTAGAAGGAGTGGGAACTCGTAGGGCTTGGGGAAGAAGCCCAAACCAGACCAGGAAAGGCTTCAGGTACCAGTGCGTGTAGACTTTTCCCTGTAGGTCAGTGGTGGCACTCTGGTGGCCAAGTTCCACCTACATGTCTATTTAAGTTGGCGCAAATTGTCTTGTTTTTTACTTTCTGGATCCCAGCCTGTCTTGAGGAATCAGGTAATCTGGCCACACTGGCTCCGTTTCCTCCACACCCCATCACCTAGAACAGCAGCGGCACACCCCCTCGATGAGGCTTGTGGCCTCCCGTTCCCCAGTGTCCTCACCACTCCTCTTGTCTGCCGCGTGGCTCGTGTCTTATCATCTTGGGCTCTGTAGACATTTAAGTTGCAACTTCTGCCGTCAGTGATGGGAGGGTTTGAAGCAGGAAAGCAATGTGACCTGATTTATTTCTTAGAAAGATTCCTCCGGCAGTTGTCTTGAAGGATGAACTAAAGAAGGAAGCAAGGTTGGAATTGGAAGACCACATAGGAGTCTGTGGCAGCAATCTGAATGTGAAATAACAGGGCTTGTACTAAGGAGAGACAGGAGTAGAGGGAGCAAAGGCCAGAACAGTAGGTGTTTAGAAAGAGAATCAGTAGAATTTGGTGACTGACCGTGAGCCAGTGAGAGACTAGCCCAGGGGCTTTTTAAAGAGGGGCGGGAGTGGGGGGGGGCCTGGGTTCCCTTTAGGTCCCTTAGGCCTTGGCACAGGGTAGGCATTTAATAAACACTTTTGAATATGGCAGTACCTCGTGGGTGCCATTTCTAAGAAGTCTGTCTTTCTGGCTTTACCGCCTTCTGGTCCTAGTGCTTTTGGAAGATTGTTGCTCCTTGGGGTGGGACTGCGTATTGTTCATCTGCTCAACAGCAGACCCGTTTGGTTTACTGCACCATGCACGGTTCAGTGCCCGGGCATTAAAGTACAGTGAGAGTAAGATGTAGATCCAGCCCGTTTGGCGTGGCGTAAACCTCCACGTCAACTTGCAGAGCATGTGTTACATCAAAACTTTGACACATTTTTTGTAAACCATAAACCTCTTATCCTTGGGATCATGAAATATGCGTCCATATAACCCACAGAGAACTCTAGATGTTATTGGTAAGAACACGTATTAGAAAATAAGTGTATCTTCAAATATTACTTACGTAATAGTTTTTCATGTTTAGTTTGAAATTTAATATATTGTTGAGAAATACAGCAATGACTTGATATTTGTTTGTATTTGGTTTTGTTATGTTAGAAACTATATAATCTCTTGAATTATTTTGTTTTAAAGGCACCAGTGGCTGTAACACAAGTTCCTTCCTTCATTTACCAGCCTTTGTTTCCTGCTTCTCCCAGGTCATTGAGGATCCCATACAAGTGGAGCGAGTCAAATTTGTGTTTGAGACAGAAAATGGATTACTAGGCAAGTATGGCTGCCTTATGAAGAAGTGTCTGCAGTAAACGTGCAGAGAGCTCATCGTTCCAGCCAGTCTCTGCTCCCTGGGGTCTGCCCCCCACGCTCTGCCTGGCGTGGATCAGTGAGGAAGCCACGAGAAGTCTGGTCAGGGCTGTTAGGCTCCCTCATTCTAGTCAGGAGAATTAGAGCCAGAGGATCTTATCGCCCTGGACACTCTCCTACTTTTAGTAAGACACAGTTTGAGGTCCTTTTACTGGGTCAGGTAAGATTTGGGGGTGCTGTGACTTTCTTCAACAAGCTAAAGTCTGTCCACTTAAGCAAGAAATCATTCATCCCACTCCGTAGCCATTGAGGAGGAAAAAACTAAAACCTTAGACGCAGGATATTGTCAAGCTCATGAAATGTAATTTTTTTTTTTTTTTTTTTTTACCTGTGGTATGAATGCACCCAAATTTCTGTTGTCTATTCATAAAAGTTTTTTGACAGAGTTTTCTTTTCCAGAAGGCTAAAGTGGCTTTAATGAGCTATTTCTTAGGAAAAGATTAGTTAAAAATAGTCTTATCCAACTCCCACCATCCACCTGTGTTTCCAGTTAACTTGAGTCATTTTAGATTTTGCTATGTATTAAGAGAAGTTTTAGGATCTCTCTTTATTGCAGAAAGGAAATTTATGCTAAAAAGGTTCTGTAGCTACAGCATTCTAGGCCACCCCCTTTGGAATGGTGTACTCTGCTCAGGGCAGTCCCCGGGCTCTCTGGAACTTACAGAGGATATACTGCTCAAGAGCAGGGACCAGGCATTACAGTCATCCCTGGGTACCCGCAGGGCATTGGTTCCAGGACCCACCTTGGATACCAAACCCCACAGACTCTCAAGTTCCAGAGTCCACCCTTCGTATCCACAGTTCTGCATCTGAGTATTCAACCAACCACAAATTGTGTAGTACTATATGTATTTCTTGAAAAAAATCATATATAAGTGGACCTGCACAGTTCAAACCCATGTTGTTTAAGGATCAGCTGTAATTTTATCTCTAAATGCTAAAAGCAAAGAGCAGAAAATATTTGTTGAACTGAAAAATTACCATACATATCCATTTATCACAGTTAAAGTATTTTAACCACTCTCTGTCAGGAGTGTGGTGGATGGAGAACTTTGAAGGTCTCTAGGTGAATTGTCAGCCATTATAAATTTTAGTTCCTTTCAGTTCTTGTAAAAGTCAAACTTTCACCACCCTGTGTGTTTCTTGAATACTACTTAGTGTTTCTACCCATTAGAATTTAGAGAATCCTGTTGAGTCAGCACCACCATGTTTTTGTTAAGTTTCTTATCTGCTTATCAAAATAGTTGGTTGTAAATTTTCAGAACAAGAGAGCTGTCATCACTTGGACCCACTTTCAGTTTAGTGCTTTATTGTTAAAATTTCCTCTTCTGTTCCTTCAGCTCTGATGCACCACAGTAATCACGTGGACAGCAGTCGCTGCTACCAGTGTGTCAAATTTCTTGTAACTCTTGCTCAGAAGTAAGTATTGACTCAAAATGCAATGAGGAAATGGTGTTTTAGTTACAAGTCAAATATGACCAGAGGAAAAAAATCTGCCTTGTTTTAGTACCTAGAAAATCTGACCCAGTCAGGGCATGCTTGCTTGGATGGTACAGACAACTATTCAAATGATCTCCAAGAGATGTGGAGGGGGAGTGTTAAAGGTAACAGATCTTATGTAATCCAAAGAAAAAAAAAATGCTAAACCACCAGGCTTTATGCAGGAAGGGCAGGAGTCCAAGGCAGATTTAGGGGCCTCGACAACAAAAAGTTGATGAACCTTCACTCAGGAGACCTTTGGTTAACTACCAACTGTGTCGGCTTCTAGGTCCCCACTTTCAAAATTGTGTCTCAAGAGACAAAGTCATATAACAGCTAATTACACTTACGAACCCAGGCACTTTGCTAAATACTTCGCCTGTATTCTCATTTAACCTTTTCAACAACTTTATGAGGTTAAGTACTGGTATTAGTCCCATGTCATAGGTGGTTTAAGTGACATGCCTGCCGTCAGAGCTAGGACTTGATCACAGGCTGACTGACTTCAAGGCAGAGGTTCTTTTTTCTTTTTATTTAATTGTGCTAAAATATACATAACATAAAATTCACCATTTTAGCCATTTTTAGGTGTACAGTTCAGTGGCATTAAGTACACTCACATTGTTAGTGCAGCCATCACCACCATCAGGCTCCAGAACTTTTTTCATCTTCCAGAACTGAAACTCTGTACCCATTAAACAATAACTCTCCATTCCTCCTCCCTCCAGCCCCTGGCAACCATCGTTCTACCTTTTATCTTCATGAATTTGACTATCGTAGGTACCTCACATAAATGGAATCATAGAGTATTTGTCCTTTTATGACTGGCTTATTTCACTTATCATGATGGCTTCAAGGTGTATCCACATCGTAGCATGTATCAGAATTCCGTTTCTTCTTAAGGCTGAATAATACTCCATAGTATAGATATATGTATACTGTATTTTGCTTATCTATTCATCTGTCGGTAGACCCTTGGAAAGCAAAGGTTCTCAATGTTAGAAGGAACCTGAGTGGTTTGCAACTTCAGCTCCCCGATTTAGTACGTTGGCCAACAAAAGATCAGAGTGACTGCATCCTAACCCAAGGTTATTTTTTTTTTAATTGAAGTATAGTTGATTTATAATATTGTGTTAGTTTCAGGTGTACAACAAAGTGATTCAGTTATATATTTTGTTTCAGATTATTTTCCATTATACGTTATTATAAGATATTGAATATAGTTCCCTGTGCTGTACAGTTAATCCTTGTTGCTTATCATCTGTTGTATATATAGTAGTTTGTATGTTAATCCCATACTCCTAATTTATCCTCCCCACCCATGCCTTTCCCCAGTAACCATAAGTTTGTTTTCTATGTCTGTGAGTCTGTTTCTGTCTTATATATAGATTCATTTGTATTATTTTTTAGATTCCACATATAAATGATATCACATAATATTTGTCTTTGTCTAACTTCACGAAGTATAATATTCTCTAGGTCCATGTATGTTGTTGCAAATGGCAATATTTCATTCTTTTTATGGCTGAGTAATATTCCATTGTGTGTGTGTGTGTGTGTGTGTGTGTGTGTATACATATATATATATATATATATATATATATATATATATATATGTATATATACACATCACATCTTCTTAAATCTGTCGTCAGTTGATGGGCACTTGGGTTGTTTCCATGTCTTGGCTGTTGTAAACAGTGCTGCAGTTAACATTGGGGTTCATGTATCTTTTCAAATTAGAGATTTTGTCTTTTCAGGATTTATGTACAGGAGTGTAACCCAAGGTTATTGAGCAGACTGCACTGCCATCACTGAGTCTTGCACTGAGCTCTTTTTATAGTTTAATTTATTTTGCTCCAGATTTTCGCTGATTCTTAGGCATGGGTATTGCCATCCTTGGACTTGTACCAGAATGAGAATGAGAAATCTGTTGGGATTAATCTGCTGCATTTGAGCATCCTCAACAGATTTAAATTGAGAGCCCCATTGAAATAATGCATGAACACGTGTTTTCCAGATGACATAACATTGTAGACACAGATGGAAATCATTCTGCCACAATTGTGCGTTCATTAATTAGGTTTCATATTGGCAACATGTCATCATAAGCCCTTGCCTAAAAGTGGCATTTCCAAGTAGTGTTGGGGCCACATAGCATGTCTGATGCCAGCAGACACACAGTCCAGACATCAGTAGTGTCTTTATATGTGCTTCCATACCCTGCACATATCACATTTTATATACATTAGTGGCGATATCCCCATCGGTAGTGTCTTCAAATAAGGACAGCTTTCTAGATGAGCAAATAAAAATGGAAAGCAGGGGTGCTCCAAAATCACATTTTAAAATAGTTTTTCCCATAATAGCATTCTTATTTAAATAACAAAAATTAAAGACTAGTTTGATTTTATCACGAGGTCATTTATTGGACACCTTAAAACTACTAGAAGAGAACATAGGCAAAACATTCTCTGACATAAATTGTAGCAGTGTTTTCTTAGGTCAGTCTCCCAAGGCAATAGGAATAAAAGTAAAAATAAACAAATGGGACCTAATAAAATTTCTAAGCTTTTGCACAGCAAAAGAAACCATAAACAAAACGAAAAGACAACCTATGGACTGGGAAAAAATACTTGCAAATGATGCAACGGACAGTAGCTAAGTTTCCAAAAGATACACACAACTCATACAACTCAATAACAAAAAAAACAAACAACCCAATCAAAAACTGGGCAGAAGATCTAAATAAGCATTTCTCCAAAGAAGACATACAAATGGCCAATAGGCATATGAAAAGATGCTCAACATCACTCATTATCAGAGAAATGCAAATCAAAACTACAATGAGGTAATCACCTCACACTGGTCAGAATGGCCATCATTAAAAAGTCTACAAATAATAAATTCTGGAGAGGGCGTGGAGAAAAGGGAACCCTCCTGCACTGTTGGTGGGAATGTAAATTGGTACAGCCACTATGGAAAACAGTACGGAGGTTCCTCACAAAACTAAAAAACAGGGCTTCCCTGGTGGCGCAGTGGTTGAGAGTCTGCCTGCCGATGCAGGGGACGCGGGTTCGTGCCCTGGTCCGGGAGAATCCCACATGCCGCGGAGCAGCTGGGCCCGTGGGCCATGGCCACTGAGCCTGCGCGTACGGAGCCTGTGCTCTGCAACGGGAGAGGCCACAGCAGTGAGAGGCCCGCGTACCGCAGAGAAAAAAAAAAAAACTAAAAACAGAGTTACCATATGATCCAGCAATCTCACTCCTGGGCATACATCTGGAGAAAACCTCTAATTTGAAAAGATACATGCACCCCAGTGTTCATTGCAACACTGTTTACAATAGCCAAGACATAGAAGCAACCTAAATGTCCATCGACAGAGGAATGGATAAAGATGTGGTGTATATATATACCATGGAATACTACTCAACCATAAAAGGGATTGAAATAATGCCATTTGCAGCAACATGGATGGACTTAGAGATTATCATACTAAGTAAGTCAGTCAGACAGAGAAAGACAAATATCATATCACTTATATATGGAATCTAAAATATGATACAAATGAACTTATTTACAGAAAAAACAGACTCAGACATAGAAAACAAACTTACGGTTACCAAAGGAGAAAGGAGGTGGGGGAGGGATAAATTAGGAGTTTGAGATTAGCAGATACACACTACTATACACAAAATAGGTAAACAACAAGGTCCTACTGTATAGCACAGGGAACTGTATACAACATCTTGTAATAACCTACAATGGAAAAGAATCTGAAAAGGTATATTTATAACTAAATCACTTTGCTGTACACCGGAAACTAACACAACATTGTAAATCAACTGTGCTTTAATTTAATTAAATAAATAGGTTATTTATTAAGTGTACAATTTGTTGTGGGTATTTTATTTTTCATTTTCCAACTTGGAATTTTAATAGAATGAGGTGGGTGAGTTAGAGGTAGATAAGAAACTTTTCACCACATATTTATCTTTCACTGCCTTTTGAAGTTTAAACATGTGAATGTATCCAAACCAAAAAAAGTAGTGAAGACAACCGAACTTTAATGAAAGTAGCACTTGTGTTTCCAAATTTTAAAGTACTATATGTTAAAGAAGTATATTTGCAGAGAAAGCATTTGGCTAATAAAAATTTCCTCCAATCACCAGGTGTCCTGCTGCTAAAGAATACTTCAAGGAGAACTCCCATCACTGGAGTTGGGCTGTACAGTGGCTGCAGAAGAAGGTAATTGAGTTTTTAACTTTTCTGGCTGTAACATAGGAATCAATAGCAGCATATCTTATCAGGAAAAATCTCTAATTTGGAGACTGTCCTCAAAATATTTTCAGAGTTCAGACTTTTTTTTAGTACAGTTGATACCTATCTTTATGCATTTAATTTGTATCTTAATACATGTGTTTTAATTTTATGGGTAAAAAGGTAAGGATGATTATATAAGAGATAATATTGATATTTTAGTGAGCTCTTGAGAATGGAAGTGGAATCTTCTAAGAAAGAATCTCCTGATGTGACAGAAAGTCTGGGTCAATTTATATGCTATTTTAGATGCTTTTAATTTTTATTTTATTTATTTATTTGGCTGCACCAGGTCTTAGTTGCAGCACGTGGGATCTTCGTTGCCGCATGTGGGGTCTTTAGTTGTGGCATGCGGGCTCTTAGATGCGGCATGTGGGATCTAGTTCCCTGACCAGGGATCAAACTTGGGCCCCCTGCATTGGGAGCATGAAGTCTTAACTGCTGGACCACCGGGGAAGTCCCTAGATGCTTTTTGTACTGTAATATCTAATGGTAGAAATCGTGGGCTCACGTGGGCTTATTTGTCATCTCTGATGACTTTTTTTTCATATTTATTTTATTTATTTATGTTTTTGGCTGTGTCGGGTCTTAGTTGCGGCACATGGGGTCTTGGTTGCGGCATGCAGGCTTCTCTCTAGTTGTGGCGCGTGGGCTTTGTAGTTTGCAGCACGCAGCCTCTCTAGTTGCGGCACACGGGTTAGTTGCCCTGCGGCATGTGGAATCTTAGTTCCCCAACCAGGGATCAGACCTGCGTCCCCTGCAGTGGAAAGCGGATTCTTAACCAGTGGACTACCCGGTAAGTCCTCTGATGGCATTTTTGACTTTCTGTCTCAGATGTCAGAACATTACTGGACACCGCAGAGTAATGTCTCTAATGAAACATCAACTGGAAAAACTTTTCAGCGAACAATTTCAGCTCAGGTGAGAGTTGTCTTTTGGTTTTGTGTGGCTTGAAATCCCTTAGGTAGGATTTTTAGTATGTTTCTCAGAAACTGCAGCCTCAGAAAAGAGGCGTAGGTTAAAAATGAGTAAGGCTGGAAGAAACAATTGATTTTCTATGAAAAGACAGCAAGTTGGTGTACAGTTTGAGAGTTATTTGCCTGGAAGAAAAGCAATGAGGGTCGGTCAGTCTGGCCCCCACTGCCACAGAGGTTGATGTGAAAGCACCACCTCCAAAGGTCAAGTGAAGGGTAGTCTTCCTCAGTGATGCTGCTGCCACTGCACACCCCCTAACTTTTTCTTATGTTTCAATCTCCGGCAGGACACATTAGCATATGCCACAGCTCTCCTGAATGAGAAGGAGCAGTCGGGAAGCAGTAACGGGTCGGAGAGCAGTCCTGCGAATGAGAACGGAGAGAGGCACTTACAGCAGGTACAGTAGGGCATGTCCTGTGTGAAAGGGCAGCGCCTGCTCTGAGGTTCTCCTTAGAGAATCTCCATAATCAAGAGAGAAAGGAGACACCAGCTCCACCCTCTAGTGATCTCTGCTCAGGACTCAGGCACTGTGTGCTTAGAAAGCAGAACAGTGCTGCACCGTGAAATTAAGCCAGGCCTTGGCCTCAGTCTCTGCTGGCTGTTCTGCTGAGCTTGGAGAGCGTCCTGATAAAGCCAGGCTGCAGATGTGGTCCTTCCAGATGGTACCTTGTACTGCTGGGTTATGAAGAATCACCCCTTCCTCCTCCTGCTCTCACCAGGCTTCCTGGAAACACAGACCCTTGAAAAGAAGGGTCTCATGCCATTGAAATCTGTTAGGGGAGTCAAAGCGTAATTTTAAGCTTATTTTTTAAGTATTTTTAATACTAATCGCTATAGTAGAAAAAGGAATGCAATATTTATTGAACACCTACTATGTGCAAAATAATGCAGCAGGTTTAAATGTAATGACGTGTATCGTGTCCTCCCTCTGGTCTGTAACCTTCTGTAAAGCTATTTCTGTAGCTCCATCACAGTGCATGGCACAGATGCCTCATTAAATGAATCTTGCTGATGTTCTGTGTGCTGTTTTGTTTGTTTCTAAATCTTTCGGATCCTTGTAACAACCTTGTGAGGTCGCTGTTACCCTGATTTCACAGAAGGAAACTGAGACTCAGCATAGTGATTTGATTTAACCCAAGGCCACATTGTGACTGCAGGCAGGTCACTAGGTTGTTTCTGTGACTAAATGAGAACACAGAAATGAAAGTTTTGCATAATCAGGAATTATCAAATATAAGGTGTTAACACTTGTTATGTTTTGTTGCCCTTTGATAAACATTAAGTAGTTAAATGAGGACATGTTTAAACTGCAGAACACAAGTCCGTTGGCATAGAAAAACTTTTTCTCTAACTTAACTCTATGTATTTAACTTCTTTTCCTTTCCCAAAGGGTTCTGAATCGCCCATGATGATCAGCGAGTTAAGAAGTGACCTGGACGATGTCGATCCCTAGGGGACGTGCCCAGCACATGATGAGAAGTCACGTCACGGTTACTAGATGCTCAGGACCTTTTTGAAATCAGAATCTCATCCTTGAACCCTTTGGAAGAGCCTGGAGGCTGGACCGGGAGAGCCTGCGCCGTGAAGGGAGGAGCACGTGTTTTAAGGAAAGCACTCTTCAGCCCCCGGGGAAGGCCTGGGAGCTGTTTGGCAGCGAAGAACTCCAGCCTGTGGATCCGCTGACACCCGGGGGCACAGTCCGTGTGTGGATTGACACTTTTGTGGAGATTCTGGGAAATAAAGCCGGTGGTAGACTGTTTTGTTACATGAACATAACAAGAGTGAGTGAGGATAAAGCTGTTGCTTTCTCTATGATGCTACAAAAGAAATTCCTTTGGTTTTTATATTTAAAAAGAAAAAAAAAGCTGCCTTTAGATGAGTGCGGGCAAATTTTTAATCTTGCAGTAACATTGAATAGGCGTATCCAATTTAAAATGATGTAAAGATATGTGATAAAAGTTCCTTTTCACTGTACATTAGTAGTTAAAGAATTCAGTTTACACAGACCTTTGTATTTAATATGTCTCCCTATTTGTATAGAATTTCTGGCTGGTCTGGATGAGAGCTCTGCACATAAACTTGGATCTTGATGAAATGTTACCAGGATCAAAAATTGGGAAATTAAGCTCTTTAAGGTATTTTTCTGATATAATTGAGATTGAAAGAGCAATAAAAAAAAAAAAATGCTGTGTTCTCCAGAAGTACAGGGTGCATTCTTTGACACCAGTTACTGAAGAAGTTGCGAGTTGTTCCCAAAACAAATTTTAAAAAGAGCAAAATAAAATGCACTTTAAGATATAATTTTATTGAGTTTGACTTCATAAAATCATCTTTTTAATGCTTGGAGACATATTGAATAAACTGTAGTCTTAAGTCATGTGACCTGCAATCATTTGCTTTTGCTGAAAAATAATTACTGAAACCCTTGGTACTGGTTGTATATGAAGTTTAAATATTTGAGTTGAAAGACACTGCTTTGTGAGTTTCTAGACCTTTTAATGCAGAGAAGGAATTTGAGACTTAGTTTCTCCTCAGCATAACTAATTGACACTAAAAAGATGGCGACAAGAAATAACTAGTAAGCAACTGAGCAGCCATCCATTTAGCTGTGTTTCCCAAGTCTTGTACCAAGCACTCATTTCAGGTTAGATGCCAGCTCCCCCTTTTTCTGGAGGGGAGGGGGCATGCCAACATATTGCATATATTTTGTATGTTTTGGGTTTTGAGTCACTACACACATTTTCAACCCTGTTTGCCTTTGGTTGTGTGCCCTGCCTGGTCCTGTGCTCAGCACGCACAGGACTAGGGGAGCCTCAGGAAGAGCCGAGTGGCCCCAGTCATAGATCTGCAGAGTCAGAGAGGCTCAGTGGACCCGTGACAGGACAGACAGCTGCTCCCACTGCGCACTGCAGACCCTGTCATCTCACGGTCGAAGGGTGAAGTTACGGTGCAGCCAGGCTGCAGTTTGTGATTACGTGACAGGCTGGTGGTGGCTTCTGTCAAAAGACACTGAGGAGGTGGAGGGCCGACACCTAAGAGCACAGCTGCGCCCCAGAGGAAGGGTCAGAGGCAGCCGGCAGATTTTATGTGGTTCTGCTGTTCTTGCAAACTCAAGTGTGATGTTTCAAAATGGATCTTGAGCACATGAATATCCGATGTCCTACTATCTCCCCAGCCGTCCCCTCCATCCCCATCCTCACAAAGCGACCCCACAGGGCGTGACGCTGAAATGCCAGCCGTGGTAAAGCGTGATGATATCACGCTGGCAGCTGCACTCTCAGGAGCCCAGATTCAGGAGTGAAATTGCTACTTCTATCCCCTCTTTCCTATGGAAACAATGCCTTCCACTGCCCCCAGCACCTGCTCCCTCACGGTCATGTTCTTCAGGACCAGCATCACCTGCCGCTGATGTTAGGTGCCCTGGTTGATTTGCTCACGTTGTTGCTGCGAGGAACATCACTTTCACGTTGCCAGTAACCTTGATTTCCAATGGCTGCAGTCTACGAACCTGCTGATGACTTTTTTTTAATGTCATACAACAAAGTGACAATTACGACAGGCTTACTTTGGAAGAAGGGTCATTTTTACTGCCAATTTTTTGGACGAAGATGTTTTTATAAATCTTTCAAAATGGTCTGCAAATCGAGTAGGAATTGCACAACTAAACTCAATGCTGTGTTTTCTCAAGAAGCTCCCTTCGTGAGGCCCTTCTTAGGATGGCCGAATCAGCCCCTTAGAGGCGTCCTGGGAGAGAACGCAAATGAGCCTTCCGAAGGGCACCTGGCCCGTGACTTCCCCTGGAGCCCACACACGGCCCTGACAGAACAAACGCGGGCCTAGAGCACGTGTCACCAGACTCACCCTGTCTTGCTCCACCCTCCCTGCTAACATCGAGGCGTATGCCGTTACCTTTTGAGCTTGGAACGAGCAGACTGGAATTTTCCTCTGCTACCTCTTGTGTACAAAATCTTGTTTATAAAATTTCAAAAGGAAGTAGATAAACTAGGGAAGAAACTTAATTCTAAATTTGGTTCACTGAGTGGCAGTTCTTAGCTTCTGAGGGTATAAAATAAATTTTTCAAAAACAAAGTTGGGGGTTCACTGACATTTTTCTGTGAATATCAGAAAATGGCTATGGTCGGGGGAAGGGGTGCCAGGGCCAGTGACCTGGTGGGAAATGGTGCTGATTCTTTTTTTTTTTTTTGCGGTATGCACGCCTCGCACAGGCTCAGCGGCCATGGCTCACGGGCCCAGCCACTCCGTGGCATGTGGGATCTTCCCGGACCGGGGCACGAACCCGTGTCCCCTGCATCGGCAGGCGGACTCTCAACCACTGCGCCACCAGGGAAGCCCTCCTTTTTGTACTTTGCACTGACGGTGTGAATAAGGTCCACTCTTTAATAATGAGGGGCGGTGGCTCTTTTTCTAAGCCTTTTACTGTTTCCTCCTCTGGATACCCTGACCATTTCAGGATTCATTTGCAAAGCTGGATAAGGATGTGCTAAACTCAGACCAGTGGCCTGTAGACATCTCCCCCATAGCTTTCAGGTCTCCCAGTGGTCCCCAGCATAAATCACGTCCCTGGTCAAGCTGGATTTCTTGCTGGACCCCGCAGGTCTCAGCCTCACCCCTAAGGTCCTGCGTTTGCCCACATGGTTCCCCTCTCCTGGGGTGTTTGCTGCTCCAGACTTTTCTCCTGTGGTCCACACCCATTCCTCCCCAACTCCCGGTGACCAGCTGCCAACCTCTGCAAGAACAGTCGTTCCCTTTTCTCAGATCTTGGAGCCATCCGGGCGTGGACAGCTAAGAAACTGACCCCCGACTCTTGGGTGGTGGGCGAGGGGTGCCAGTGGGCCACTTACACAAATGCCTGCTGGCAGTCAGGCCCTTAGCAGCTGGCCGCTCTTGAATGCGTTCCATGACACTAAATTGTCAGCAAATAGAGTTTGAGAGGATTTTTGCTTTTGCAGGCCGATTCCCTGATCACTTATAACATGGGCTGTTGAGAGCTAGGCCTTGCTCAAGACAGCTACGCTTGCCAGCCTCAGAGTGGGGCTGGGGGCCGGGGTGGGGGGGGCGCATTGCATGGGATGGTTATACTTGGCCAGGTGCAAAGTCCTGAGGCTGTTCTTAATTTCAAATCATGAAAAATGACCGTGGACATGATACTCACTATAGAAGCCTCAGCCACTCGTATAATTAACGTATACCATAAACATTGACTCTGCACCAGGCCCTGTGCCAGGTGCTGGGAGAGGAGAATGGAAAGGACACGGGCGCCCCACGCGTCTAGAACTTCGTAGGGCAGAAGTTGCCAAGGAGCGGGAGCCCTGGTTGCTGGGGGGACTCGGAAGCGAGAGGAAGACGCTGATTTTATCCCAGGACGGGCACGAGTACTCAAGTACTTGTACTCAAAATACAGACGCTCCTCAAAGGCTTGATTTACTCAACCACCCCACAGACCGTTATCAGGCATCTGGTGTAAGCAAGGCCTCATCCTAGACGGTCAAACTCAGGCAAGAGTCATGACAAGTTGTTTTTATTTTAAAAAGTCACTGTATAATAAAAATGCTACAAAACCCAGAATAAATATCTTCAAGTTACAAAAGCAAAACAGAGATCTAGAAAAGCTGCTTGCTGTAAAAAGGCAACAGAGAGTTGTTGACAAACAGACCAAAAAGATAAATGCGTGCTTGTTTGCTTGGGTGGGGCTGGGGGTAGGGGAGCTCAAGGAGGGAGAGTTGCACCTCCCCCTTCTCCCCTTCCCCCTCCGTCCCTGCATCCCTCCAAAGCCCTCTCCACTCTGGTCCCCGTGAATCGGCCAGTGCCTTTTGCCCAGTTTTCTGTCCTTGCTCACAGGGCTACCCCAGGTCTGTGTTCCCTAATGAGCCTCTGTTATTATAAAGATGGGGGGGCCCAACCTGGTGCAGCAAAAAGAGCCTTGGCTTTAGGGACATATCTGGGTTTATACCCTGGTACCACCTCACTTCTTGGCTGTGTGAATGGCGGGCACCCAACCCCCACCCCTGGTTCCCAGTTTCCTTCGGAAGTGGGGATGACTGTGTACTGTGCAGGGTAGGTGCGAGGACTGGGTGAGAGGGTGGATGGAGCACATGGCCCTCCACTGGGAACTGAAGAGTCATCCCTGGGGTGATGTCCCCCTGCAGGCTGATGCCAGGTGGACTGCAAAGCCGGGACCAGGCCAGGTGAGGGCAGCTGGGAGAAACAAAGGCACGGCCTCGTGATCACCTGGGACACATCTGGCTGCATCCGTCATGCTGCTGGTGGGTGCAAGAGCTAGGAATTCTGTCAACAAGGTGTCTTCGGGAGGTGAGTCTTAACAGCAGGACTGGGAGGGCCCGTGGAGATCACCGAACTGATGGAGATCTCTCTAAAGAGCAAGGACTTGAACCAAGGCATCTTGGCAGCTGACCCTGGGCTCGTGCTTCGGGCCTCAACATCCTCATCTATCCAATGGGTATGAATAGAGGCCCTGCCTTTGCCCCAGGGCTACTCTGAAACTCTTGTGAGAAGGTGGGTGGAGAAGCCCTTTGGACACTTTGAAATGTTGGCCACATGTGGGGAAGCGTCACCCCTTGTCAGTGCCACTCTGCACCCCCAGAGGCATGGAAAACTGATCCTCCACTAATTCGGGAGCCCAACAGGGCGTCCCTAAAGCGGGCAGGAGATGAGGGGCCATCTCCACCTTTCACTTCCCCTGACCAATATTTGGCCCCTTCCAGCCCTCAAGCGCCTCCCTGCCTACCCACAGGAGAATGACCACCTCCTGCACGGAGGCCTGAAGACTGACTGCTCAATAAAAGTAATTCTACCCACAGTGTTGGCATCTTGGGAGCGGCTGGCAGGAAGCTGGGCACAGCCTGACCAGCGTTAACGGTGGCATGTGGACCCAGCACCACAGCGAGGGAGGGACTGCCCGGCACCTGCAGCCCTACTCACTCAGCCTCCCATGCAGCTCAGGCCTGGGAAGGGGTGATCCAGGCCGAGAGCTGGGGTTCTCCCAGGTGGGGAGCCGGCGCACCCCGAGTGCCAGCGCGAGAGCTCCAGAAGCAAGAGGTATCCTCTTCCCTGGGATCCAGGCTGAGGAAGGGGGAAGGAGGAAGCACTTCAAAGCCCAGCCGAGGCCTGGGACCACGGCCCCCAGGCCCTGGCCCCTTCCCCATGCATGCGTCCCGGGCAGGGCGGTCACTGGGCCTCCTGGGAGGCCTGCTCCCCTGAGGGCCGGCTCCGGCAGCAGATGGCGATGGCTACGGTGGCCTCCTCGCCCGTCCTGCCTCCTGCTCCGATGTCCCGGCCCCTCACCACACACGTGTTGTCCACCGCGTAGGCCCCCAGCGCGGGCCAGGCCCCGGGGAGGGTCCCGCAGCTGGTCAGTGTCCAGCCTCCCTCGCAGGCCACGGTGACCTGCCAGGGCCAGGGAATGAAAGAAAGTGCACGTATGGCCCGGCACACTGTGAGCCAGGCCGGGAGGGCACAGGCTGGTGTCTGCCGTGCCAACACAGACTCATCTTCCCCCGACACCATGCTTCCCACAGCCCTCCCCATCCCGGCCAGCGGCAAAGCAAAGCCTGGACTGGCCCCTCCGCTGCTCCCACCACGTCCAGTCCCTCAGGTCTGTGGGCTCCTCCTTCAGGCCCTAGCATCCTCCGTGCTCCTGCCCTGGCCGAGCCCCCGCCCCCCGGGCCTGGACAGTCACGGTAGCTGTCCACCTGCCTACAGCAGGCCTCCCTGCTTCTGCCCCCTTCCCTGCAGTCTTCATGGCACAGCGGCCAGAACGAACCCGCTCACACCCAGGTCAAATACCCGTTCCCCTCCCCCGACCCCAGGCTCAGAACGCTGAGTGGCTCCCAGCTCACTGGAGCAAAAACCAAAGTCCCTACTGTGGCCCTCAGGCCCCACCTGAGCCCTGCCTCTGGTTCCCCTCCTCACTCAGTGCCCACTTCACTGGCCCTCTGGCTGTTCCTGGTGCTCCTTTGCCGCGGCTGTTTCCTCTGCCTGGAACACTGTTCCCTGTCCTGTCCCCCACCTTCTTAGCGAGGCCTCTCCTGAACTTCCCCTCCCCATTCTCTTCCCTGCCTTACTTTTCTCCACAGCATCTTCTAAGTACTCTGTAATACTACTCATTCGTTTACTGTCATCCCACTAGAAAAGACGCCCCAGGAGAACATGTCAGGTTTGTATCTCCACCGCCTGGAATGGTGCCTGGAATGCCAGAGGCCTCAATACGTGCTGAGCAAGTGGACCCAAGACAGCCCTTGTCCTCGAGCCATGCAGCATCCAGACCACAATCACTACAGACTTGTTCTTAAAAACCTCTCTGAGGCAGGAGAGTGGACTCCCCAGGGCTTCCTTTTAAGAAGCTCCCTGTGGCTTTTAAAAGGAGACTTAGAGAGAAGCCGTAGGGAGGTTGCGGGTCTGCGCTGGCAGCTTCTGAGGGCCTCTCACGCCCCAGTCCCCCAGCGTGCCTCCCCTCTCTGCAAGCCCTTCCTCACCTCGCTGGCCCCGCTAGCCTCTCCTCCACCTGCAGCGCTCAGCTCAGGTGTCCCGTCCTCTGGGTCATGGCTGAGTCATCCTCCCAGCAGATGTGTTAAGTGGATTAATCAGTGAATGTGTGTGGACTGCTTTTCTTATGCCATATTTACACATATTCTTCCGAAGCGAGGGAAGCATGGCCCCAACAGCAGATCTCACTAAGCTGGACAAAAGCAAAAACTGGCCCAGCGACACACACACGCACACACACACACACGTGATGTCCACACAGCTGCAAAAGCTGCTGACAGCACCCACCCCACAAGCTACTCCCCAGATATGTGAGGGTATGGTGGTGACACAAACACTGACCCAGAAAAGCTGCACAGGATGGACACGTGCCACCCCACGCGGCGTCCGGCTCCCGTCCCAACCCCCTGAGCCCCTTCACCTTCTCTGCAGGGCCCGGGATCCCGTGCTCCCTGACTTTGCACTCCAGACCCGGCGCGTGACAGCAGGAAGCGTGGATGCTGGCCTCCTTGTGGCCGACACACTGGTCGGGCTGACCCCGTGGCCTCAGCACAGGCCGCCTGGGGGTGCCAGGGTCCTCCACCTCCCAGTGGGAGCTGCAGCCTGGGGAAGAGGAGGGCCGGCTCAAACACCTGGATGCTAAGGGACCCTCTGTCTCTCCTCCCCACCCCATTCAGTCTCCATCTTTTTAGGGTCTGAGTCTGGAGCTGGGAAGAGCAGAAACAAGTCTCGGTAGGAAAAAGGCACAAATAGCCTGAGCGACAGGACTCTTGGGTTCTCAGCTGAACCTTGCTGCTGGCCTGCTGTGTGACCTTAGGAAAGCCATACAACCTCTCTGGGCCTCACTGTCTCAGGGAAAACATCATCTCCTCTCCACCCCGACATGGGGAGGGGGCTCCAAGGCCTGAGATGCTAGACCAGGAAATGGTATTCCTCCCCATAACCCAGCCACCCAGGCAGAAGTTCAGGGGTGAGCTTGATGTCTCTCTGGGAGACATGGGCCTCCCTCCAGAGCTTGGGAGTCAGGCACACCCCCTGGCTACAAGACCTCAGAGAGTGTTCCTAGGCTATAGCAAGCCTCAGTTTCCCTCTGTAAAAGGAAAAGGGAGGCTGCAAGGGTGAAGTGAGGACATGCACGCGGAGCCCAGCACAGCGTCTGGCACCGGGCAAGGGCTCTGCACGTGTTAGGGTCATGGTCACTGGAATGCCCGTGTGTTAGCTGCACGGCCTTGGGGAAGTCACTCAGCATGTCAGGGTGCGGTTCCCTTCGCTGTAAAGTGGGACTCTTTTGGACGTGCTTCATAGGTAGTGGGTTCTATGACTCCGATGTCTTCGAACTGGCATGTGCCCTGCAGTTCATCTGCTGGGCGTTGCCAAAGGGGAGAGCCATCAGAACATGGTGGACTTCCCACCAAGCCAGGACCCCAATTAAGATGTCCAGTGGCCTGCTGGACCTGTCCCAGCCTCTCCACCTGACTGGGCTCATCTTTCCCCTGCAAAGCCATCACCAGCTGCTCCTCCTAGAGCCAGCTCCTAACTCGTCACTCGCCCTTGTCACCCTCCTCAAACTTCAGTGGCTCCCCAGTACATACTCGATGAAGAATCAACTCCTGAACCAGTTATTCCAGGCCCACTACCTGCCCTCTCCCCAAACGCTCCCCAGGACATCCCATGCACCCTCCAAGCAGGACAGCTCAGCCCCCTCCCGATTTGAGGGGCACCATCCCTGGATCCCCCACAAGGTCCCTACCTGCGACTTCCTGCTACCTACCCAGGGCATGTTTTTGACACAAGGTGGCCCATCCACAGTTACCTGTATCAGAGAATGGATTCTAAAGCAATGGATGATAACCAGGATAGCTAGCACTTATGTTGTCCTAGCACCAAGCTAAATGCTTAGCACCCATCATCCTCATTCTATTGCTGAGGCACAGAGAAGTTAAGTAACTTGCATAGGTCACACAGCGGACGACTGGCAGAGCCAGGATTAAATCAAGGTCAGCTCCACTTTCGGATCCACTCCCTAAACTGCCCCTCATGCAATGCACTGCCTGTGGGGAAATGCCTACGATGCCCCAGGCCTGGTGCTCTAGGTGTTACTCATTTCATAGCAACCCAGTGAAGCAGGAACTGCCGCCACCCCTCTTAGGGAGGAGGAGGCTGAGACGGAGACAGATGAGGTGCTTGCCCAGGGTCACAGGGATGGGAAGGGTAGCACTGGCCTTCACACCAGGCCGTCGGGCTCCAACGTGGGGCCAGCCGGGTGGGGGCAGGTGCACCAGGAGCCAGAGACGCCTCCTCACCCCGGGGTGGGCCCAGCCGCCTACCTGTGAGGACTTGGTCCCGCTGGGGGCAGCGAGCCTGGGTCTGCACTCCGGCTCCAGCTGGCGGAGCCGTGTGGACACGGCAGTTGGCCTGGGGCAGCAGGCAGCACCTGGCAACTGCGTAGACACCCTCACCCCCAAACGCGTTGTGGGCCAGGCAGACGCGCCTGCGCCCTCGGGCCTGAGAGCCAAAGACAGAAAGAGGAACCTGCTTTAGAAAAGGCTTCGAAACACAGGATGAGGGGGGCTGGAGGGAGCTGACTCGGGCACCTGGTCCCAGCCCCCTGAAACGTCTCCGATGGCCTCGCGAGGGGCCAGCTGGCCCCTGAGGACAAGGAGCTCGCTTCCACCCAAGGCAGACGGTTCCGCAGATGGGCAGTTCTGGGTGTTATAAAGTTCTTCTGGACACTGAGAGTGACTTCAAAATGCAGATACAGGGGGCTGCCCTGGTGGCGCAGTGGTTGAGAGTCCGCCTGCCGATGCAGGGGACATGTGTTCGTGCCTCGGTCCGGGAGGATCCCACATGCCGCGGAGCGGCTGGGCCTGTGAGCCATGGCCGCTGAGCCTGTGCGTCCGGAGCCTGTGCTCCGCAACGGGAGAGGCCACAACAGTGAGAGGCCTGCGTACCGCAAAAAAAAAAAAAAAAAAAAAAAAATGCAGATACAGGGAAACCTAAGACTCCAGAGCATGGACCTGGCCTGCTCAGCCCTGACCCACTCTCAGCCTCTCCCACGTGCACTCACGTGCAGGAGGGTGCACAGTCAAGGACACTCCCAGACACCGGCTCCCAGACAGAAACGCCTGCCCGCCCATTGTCCTCCTGGCCTAGGCACTGCCCTTCCACCAAAACACTGCAGCCAGATGGCATCTCTGCCAGGCTCTGCAGCCTTCCCATCAAGTCCCCTCTTCTGCTGCTTTGAGATTTCTCAACTGCCGGAACCGTGGAACATCTGAGTGAAAAGGGCCGTGGAGACCACTGCGTCCAGAGGCAGCGAATCCCTGGCATACGTCTGGTCCTCCCCTCCCCCGAGGCAGTGAATCCCTGGCACACACTCGGCCCTCCCCTCCCACGAGGCGGGCACGGGAATCCATCCAGTCTCATCCTGCAGAGTCTCCCGGGAACCCTCCGTGTGCCTCCCTCCTGCAGCACCCAAACCGCGTGACTGAGCTATGCCCCGTTCGGCTTTAACTTGCAGACGGGCGCTGGAGTTCAGAGGAGGATGGGGCTCAGGCAGATCTGGGCCTGGAAGCGAGAACCCCACTTCACGCTCCGACGGAGAGTACAGGTCACCTCAATGCGCTCGCCCCGCCGCTTCCCGCTCCTGGAGAAGCTAGAGCAGCCCAGCAGCTCCTCAGGGGCAGCACAGCGGGCCTCGGCCGTGGCCATCCGCGTGGGCCCCGAGTGCACCGACCACACGGTCCTGCAGAACAGCTGCCCACCTGCAACGAGGCCCTGGGGTGAGGAGGGGTGGCTGGGGAGGGAGCCTCCGTCAGGGCTCTGCTCACAGAGGGCTCCAGATCTTTGGCTCCTGGCGGGGGAGAGGGGCCTTAAGGAATGTGATCCATTCTCCCATTAAAACAGGTCACGAAAGCCCTTGCAAAGCCCCTTCGGAGCCCGTCCTACTCAATCTCCCCCAGTGTCTAGGAGCCGGTGGCCGAATCCTCCCTCCGCAGATGGGGGAGGGACAAGGTTGCCCGGGCCACACAGATGCCCTGAGACCTCCCAAGCCCCAGTCTGGATTCTGCCCGCCCTGCCCTCCTGCTGACCTGCTCCATAGGTGCTGGGCGGTAGTGTAGCCACCAGGTTGGGGGTCAGCACCCGCTGGTCCTCGGGGAACCAGGCCTCATTGATGACGTCTTTGGCAGAGAAACGGATCAGCCTCTGCCTCAGCTCAGCCAGGGTGAGCTCCGGCTCGGCGGTCAGCATCCTAGCCACAATGCCTGGTCGTGGGGCAGGCGGTGAGAGATGGTGGTGGCCTGGCCCTCCTTCCCCACCTGGGACTCCTCTCCTGGTGCACACATGAGCGTGCGCACACACACAGACACACCAAGCTGTTCTTTAGAAGTTAAACCACCGGCAATCCCGTGCTAAAAGACGGCCAGAGTAAGACTTACATCCTGCTCTCGCACCTCCGAGCCTTGGCAATGGTAAACTCTTATTCATCCACCAAACCCCAGATGAAACGGCCCTCCTCCAGGAAGTCTTCCCTGACCTTTAGCCTGGTCAGGCGCCTCTCCCTTCCACACAGCCCTGGCTACTCCGTTTGTGGACCTGCCTCCCCCATCAGACTGAGCGTCCTTGAGGGCACCATCAGTCTGACTCGTCTTTACTCCCCCATACCCAACACAGAGCCTGGCACACGTGGTCCTGGTGCAGACCCTGCCTGCCAAAGGGGCTGTCAGAATCATGATGGCTAAGGCGGTGGGGCAGCTACTCACCAGCCACATGGGCGGCAGCCTGTGACGTCCCACTCTGTGATGTGAAGCAGGTGCTGCAGTCACTGGAGGCACCAATGATGTCGTCCCCTGGGGCAAAGAGGTCCACGCAGCGGCCAAAGTTGGTCCCCAGGACCCCCAGGGTCACCGGCTGGTCCTGGGCATTGGTGGCCCCAACAGTAATGACCTGGAGAGGTGAGGGAGTGGACGGCAGAGAGGGGAGTTAAGGAGAGGATGTAGGGAGACTGAGACCTTGCCAACTGGGCTGGCCAACTCCTGTATACCTGTTTGGCCCATTCAAATACCCCCTCCTGAGGGAAATCTGACTCTCCAGGCAGAGCTTTGGCACTCTCTGCCCCACCCGGCCCTGGCGCTGCCCTCTGTCCCTACCATGTGCCAGGCACCATTCCCGAAGTCCCCGAGGTGCTTCCATTCCAGGGAGGGACCCAGACAGTAAACAGTGCAACACATTAGGTGGTTATACGTGCTAAGGAGGAAAGCAGAGCCGGCAAGGTGGAGAAGACCTGCTGGGTTTAGTCTGCTTTGTGTGATTTTAAATTCAGCTGCCAGGGAAGGTTATCCTTCACTGTCAGGCTCACACGTGTGCCCCCCACCTGCCCCCTGACCCCAACACCCACCCCCCAGACTATGACATCTTTGAAGTGGAACGAGATTCCTTCCCCTTAGTCCCCCCAGTGCCCACACCGCCAGTAGGTGCCCTTGCATGTTAGTCAGAGGAATGGACGGGCGTTGGACCCACTGGGTCAACCTCTCAAGCTGAGAAGCGTCATCTCTGTGCTCATGTAGCTCCCCTGGGACACACCAATGCAGGGCCTCAGGGGGCCTCGGGGGGGGGCCCTTACCGAGTGGACTGGGAGAGGGAGGCCGGGAGAAAGCGGAGGGAGCTATGGCGTCAATCCAGGGGACAGCAGATGGACGGAGGTGATGGGATTGGGGAGAAGGGGCCGGGGGAGTCACGAGACATTCGGAGGGAGAGGGGCCAGGGCGTGGGGTTGGAGCTGCACTGGGGGAGGGGAGAGTTGAGGCTGGTGCCATTCATAGACTGGGATGGTGGAGGTTCAAGCCCCTCCTCTGCCCAGGTCGGCCCTGGCAGTCTCTGACACGTCCTTCCAAAGCCAGGCCAGTTCAGGAGCACCCCCCATGAAGCCCCCAGGGCCCCCCCCTGCCACCTTCCCCTCCCTTCGGGAGCACCCACCTCGGGAGCTGAGGCCGGGGAATAGAGACAGGCGTCATCCCTGAAGTTGCCGGCAGCAGCCACCAGCACTGCCCCAGTCCCAGCCAGGTGCTGGCAGGCAGCATTGAGGGCCGGGCTGTACCCACCCGCCAGGGGCAGCAGCACTACCAACCGGCCCGCCGGCTGGGCCAGCTGGCTCTTCCGAATAAACTCCAGGCCTGAGAGGACAAAGCCAAGGTCACCCATGAGGAGGCATGCTCCCCCTCCCCACCCCCGCCCCCGAGGCCCCTGTAAGGGTTAATTTTACATGTCGACTTGGCGAGGCTACGGGTGTTTGCTCAGACATAGGTCTAAATGTTGCTGTGAAAGTACTTTGTGGATGTGATTAATGTTTCCATAGTACTTTGTGTAAAGCAGATTACCCTCCATAATGGGGGTGGGCCTCGTCCAATCAGTTGAAGGCCTTGAGAGAAAAGATGGAGGTCCCCCAAGGAGGAAGGAAACCTGTGTGCACACTGCCTTCAGACTCAAGACTGCGGCATCAACTCCTGCCAGAATTGCCAGCCTGCCAGCCTGCCCTGCAGATTTCAGCCAGCCCCACAATATATGAGCCAGTTCCTTAAGCTAAATCGCCCACTATGTGGTATATATATGTATTTATAAATATAAGTATACACACACATCCTGTTGGTTCTGTGTCTCTGGACAACCCTGACTAATACACACGGGAAGCATGTTCACAACAGCAGCACTTATAAACCAGCCAACTCCCAAACACTTAGACGCACCAGGCTCCTTCTAAGGGCCTGACTATGGGAATTTACACAAGCCTCACAGTAACCTCACCATTATTTTCCCTTTCCGGGAAACTGAGGCACCAAGAGGATGAGTAAGCTTCTCAGAGGAACAGGAAGGGCCCCCTTTGCCCTGCCTCTGACCCTCACAAGCCTCGTTGCCATCCTCTGAGGGCTGGTGTACAGTAATCCTCCCCCACCACACAGACACACACACACTCCAGTGAGTCCACACTGCCCACTCGCAGCTGTGGGACCCTGCCCTCCCATGTGTGAAAGGGTGCACCGCTGCTCGGACTGTGTCAAGGATCGAAAGACTCCTCGCCCTGGAGCTAGAGGGGGGTGGTGGGGGGACTTGATAACCCTGCCCCCTCGGGGGGGGGGTGTCATGCCTTGACCCCGGCTGCACTCCCCTGCCCCAGAGCCGAGTGTGCAGCCTGGAGCCCAGGCCCAGTGGAGACCTGGGTTCTAACACCAGCTCTGGCCCTCACGTGCCAGGAGACCTGGAGCTGACAGCTTCTCCTCTCAGGCTCCGGCTCCTGCCCCATCAGATGGGGGTGTGGCCAGCTGACCTCTCAGAACCTTCTGGATCTGGACCTCTGGGAGGTCCCCAGGGCTGCAGCAGAGGTGGGAGTTGGGGTCCCATAGCCAGGCTCCTCTTAGGAGAAGACAGCTGCCCCTCACACCAGGAGGGGCAGAGCGGAAGTAGGAGTGGAGGTAAGGAATAAGCACGACTACAGCTGCCATTCATTAACCACCTGCTGTATGTATGTTTCTGTGCTCGGACTTGACACACTTTACCTCAACAATCTGCTTACAGAGGAGACCGGCTGTGACCACGAAAGTAAAAGCTACTGTTCGTGGAGCCCCTGCTCTGCTCCAGGTAATGTGCTAGGGGCCTTTCCCAAAGCGGGGACTTCTTCTTCCCCGGAAAACCCTCCAAGCCCAGGGCGCCAGGCCTGTGGACGGCCTTTCAGGGCACAAGCGGGCCTCCCCTCCTCTACACACTGACCTTTGGGAATTGGCCTGCTGAGCTGAGGTCAGTGGATAAAGGGGTGGGACAGGAAGGAAGGGTCACCTGATAGGGCAGGGGATTATTGATTCTTGCCTTTAAAACCAAACATCAAAACCTGTGCTCTAGGGCTTCCCTGGTGGCACAGTGGTTAAGAATCCTCCTGCCAATGCAGGGAACACAGGTTCAAGCCCTGGTCCGGGAAGATCCCATATGCCACGGAGTAACTAAGCCCACGTGCCACACCTACTGAGCCTATGCTCTAGAGCCTGCGAGCCACAACTACTGAGCCAGAGTACCACAACTACTGAAGCCCATGCGCCTAGAGCCCACGCTCCGCAACAAGAGAAGCCACCACAATGAGAAGCCCGCGCACCGCAACGAAGAGTAGTCCCCGCTCGCCGCAACTAGAGAAAGGCCGCGCGCAGCAATGAAGACCCATGCAGCCAAAAATTAATTAATTAAACAAACAAACAAAAACCTGTGCACTAAACTGCAAAGAATTAGGACAGAGCTCACTCACCAAGCACAAGGCAGGCACCACCAGCCCTTCCCAGCCCTTCAAAAAGGCCTATGGCCACCTCTGCCAGCTCAGAGGCCAGCATCTGACACAAGGGTCTGGGCGCTTGCAGTGGGGTCAAACTCAGAGCCAGCACCTTCCCCAGCGAGGCCACTGGCTCTGGCTGTGTGACCCTGGGCAAGTCACTTCCCCTCTCTGGGCTGATTTTCTCAACTGTTTAACAGGCTCACAATACCACCCTCAGGGTATGGAGTACAAAGTCCTTTGCTCAAGGTCTGGCCACAGGAGGGACTCAGTAAGTGAGAATTCCCAGCCTCTTCCCTGTCCACAGGCCTCCCAGGGTCCTAGCTCTAAGCTGGACCTTGCCAGAGGTGACTGGATGGAGAAACCTGCAAGAGTCTGGAAAAAGTCTTCTGCCAGTTCCTCCACCAGGTCTACCCAACCAGGGCTGCAATCATTCACGAGGAGTGAGTCCCCCCGTGTTAAGCAGAAGACGGGGAAAGTTTGCTTAGATCACCTCGAGGGTACATCCAAATCTAAAGGAACATGGCAAAAGACGCAACTATTTTAAAAGACCTGGAAAGGGGAGCAGTGTGAAACTGTAGAAAGACCCCTGACTAGGGGTCCAAGCTGCAGGACCTGCCTGGGCTGAGCCCTGCCCCTCTCTGGGCCTCAGTTTCTCCATCGGCACTCATGCCCCCTGGGGGCCCTGCCCACTCTGACACTCTGGGACTCTGCCTCTGGGGCAGAGGCTGCCTCGGTCTCCTCGGTCAGGAGTCAGTTCTCTCTGGGCTGAAGCCCCGTCCCGTGCCAGGTCTGGATGCAGAGACCAGCACGTCCGGAGCCGTCACTCACCTGTGAGTGTGCTGCTCACCGTGCCCTTCCCTTGGCAGTTGAGAACACGCAGGCTGCGCAGGCTGGCGCCCTTGGCCACGCCAGCATCCCGGCCACTGACCACCCCTGCCAAGTGGGTGCCGTGGCTGTCACACTTGTTCGCCTGCTCGACCAATACAAGACCCGAGTGAGAAAGCTCATTCACCCTGTAATAATATCAGGGAGTGACCGGACAGACGTCCCCACCCACAACTGACGGCAGGGGCAGTGACAGCTGCGGAGGCCAGCGGCGGTGCGGCTGTGGCACTCCGGGGGTGGCACCAACTCCAGGTCGGGGATGAGGGCCATGCTCACCTGTCTGTGGAAGCGTGTCCCATCCTCTTCGGGCACGTTCTCGAAGTCAGTGACTACCACCCTGCCCTCAATTTCCCGGTGGCCACTTTGGATACTGGTGTCTAAGAGATATACCTCCACCAGGCCACCTCCAGCTTTCCAAGGTGAGGTTTGTTCGAAAGGAAAGAATAACCGTGAGGTTAACGTAATAGTTAACACATATAAATTGTTTACCATGTCTTAGGCGCTGCTCTAAGCACCTTACATACGTCAACTCAGAAAATCCTCTCCAGGTACATACTTTTATATCTTTATATCACAAACAAGGAATGTGAGGCACAGAGAGGGTAAGTAACTGTCCAAGGTCACATAGCTGGTGATGGTGGAACCAGCAAGAGAACCAAGTAGTCTGGCTCCATAATATTAATATTAATATGAAATAACAATATGAACACTCGAAACTAATAAATACAATGGCAAAAACTATGCCAAGCCCCTACTTAAAATGTTTCACAGCTCCCCAAACCTGAGGCCACAGAACTTAAAGACAGAACAGGATTTGACAAGTAAAAGGAGAATAACAGGCCTGTATGGCCATCTGAGCAGGTCAGCTCATTTCACAGAGAGGAAACCGAGGCTCAAGGAGGATGCGCGGACCTGGGCCTCCTGGCTCCAAGCCATGCTTTCTCCACTCCACCAGGTGCCAGGACGGCTCAACGGTGGCTGGTTCCAACTGACACAAGTTACAGCCTCAGAGAAAACAGCAGTATTGGAAGTTCACCAAAAGCCTACCACCTACACACTTCATCATTTCTAGTTGGGTCAGTTCAGATTCTCCAGAGGGGAAAAGCGGCCTCAAGAGGAGTTATCCCTAAGGGCAAAGGGACCTGCGAGTGGCCTCTTACAGCCTCTGAATCAGTGCAGGGAGCTCTGCGGCCTCTGGCAGGCGGGCGCCCAGTCCTGCCCGCATCCCTCCAGAGCAGGGAGCTTTCTCTCTCCCACAGGACAGCCCCTGCCACGCCTGAGAAGCTCGGAAGGCAGCCAAGTTCTCCTTCTCATCTCTGCCCAGGAGGCCCCTGACCCTGACCCTCTTGCCTCTTCCCCGCAGGCCACGCCCCTTCCTGCCTCAGGGCCTCTGTCCTTGTTTGTTTCTCTGCTTGGACACGCTCCCCTTGGTGGGGCTAACGATACCCACTGCAGGGCTTGGCTGAGTGCCACTTCCTCCAGGAAGCCTTTCCTGACTCCATACTCACAGCTGTCCAGACTCCTTCGCAGCTCCTACCCCATCCAGACTACCGGTGTCATGTAGCTATCTGTGCAAGCAAAGGATTAGCCTTCATGCACTAGAAGCTCTGGGCGGAGTGGGGTGGGGGTGGGCGCGGGCAGAGACCAAGTCCATCTTGTTGGTCTTTGTGTCCCCAGCACCTAGCACAGTGTCTGGAGCAGAGTGGCTACTCGAGAACTCACTGTGGCATGGAAGGAGAGGAGGGGGAGGGCTGAAATGACAGCACTCTCACTCTATACCAGACACGGCTGGAGGCTCGCTACAGCATAAAGAGCATTAACCCCAACACAGCCCCCCACGTAGGACTGTCATCACCTCCCGTTTTTGCAGAGGAACCTGAGGCTCATTCAAGCTCACACAGCTTGAAAATGCTAAAGTCTGGGTTTGCACATGGCAGTTGGCTCCAGAGCCTGTGCTCGTCAGCCCTTTGCCAGGTGGCCTCTCTGTGAAGGAAGGGTCTGCTCCTGGCCGGGTGCGCCACTCTCCACTCATCTGCATGGTGCCCACTCCGCCCCACTCCGACCCAACAGCCCCCGGGGGGCCTCGTCCAGCCAAGCCCTTCTGTGACTCCTGACAGACTCCATGTTCCTGCCTTCCATCCCCCCCACCTCTCACAGCCACTGGGCGCAGGAGGAGGGTAAGGCAATCCATGGGCATCCCAGTGGGGAAGGAAAGGATGGCACGTCTGCTTCTGGCCTGGGGGAGGGCAGTGGGTCCAACGGTCACCCCAGAAAACGTATGTCCACATTCTAACCCCTAGGACCTATGATCATGACCTTATTTGGCCAAAGGGGCTTTGCAGATGTGATTGTTAATGACCTCCAAACGAAATCATCTTGGATTATCCCGATGGGCCTTAAATCCATTGATGTGTCCTCATAAAAAAAACAGAAGAGGAGAGATACACAGAGAAGATCCTATGAAGGAGGCATGGACAGGAGTGATGCAGCCATAGCTGAGGAACGCTGCGGTCACCAGAAGCTGGAAGGGGCGAGGGAGGGTGCTCCCCTACAGCCTTTGGGAGGAGCTTGGCCACTGACACTTCTACTTCCGACTGGAGAGTACATTTCTATTGCTTTAAGCCACCGGGTGTGTGGTACTTCGTTAGGGCAGCCCTAGGGAACTAATTTAGGGGCTGTGGCCTTCTCTCTCTCCTGCTTGGCTTGGTGTCCCCCGGAACCCCCTGCACAGCATCCCCTCCCCATTCCCCGTACTAGCCGGCTCCGGGAGGTCCCTGAGTCGCAGATGTGGAAGGTGGGGTCTCTAGGGTCTCTGCCTAGAAAGGAGCAGCCTGCGGTGGGGAAAGGCAGGCTCTTCCTGCAAAGGGCACCCCCTCCCTGGCCACAGGCTGCCCAGACCGGTCAGCACACCCTGCCTGACTGGGCCCCGCACCTCTGCCGCTGGCAGCCCTGGGGTTGATGCTGCACACTTCCTACTCATCTCCCATCCTGGCCGCGAGCCCTGGGAGGCCCCAGGTCTACCGTCTGTCACGATGACAGCAACTCAGAACCCGCCTAGCCTTTCAGTTCCCGAAGCATTTGTACATCAACAGCCTCACAACACCCTGTGAGGACAGGATGGGGTTACTGTGCCCATTTCACAGCCGAGGAAGGGGAGGATCCGACCCCACGTGAGCCAGTCAAGGGCGGAGGCTGGATGCGCCCCCAGGTCTGGCTGAGTCCCGGAGCATCCCTGCATCGTCTTTCCGCTGAGCTCCAGACCTCATGCTGCGTGCGGGCTTCTCAGGCTGAACACGGGCCAGCCAAAACCCCAGATCTCCCCAAACCAGGTGTCCTTCCCTTCTTCCCCAGCTCAATAAATGTCACCTCCACCTCCTACAAGGCCCTGCCCAAACTCAGGCCACTTTCCTTGGCCTCCCTCCTCCTGGCCAGGCCACCCCAGGCAGAGGGAAGAGTCGGGGGAGAGGCCTGGAGGGGACACACAGAGTAGCCCATGCAGGGAACCCCAGGAAGCCTAGCGATGCTGAAGGGAGGCGCAGGGCAAGGCAGGACACCAGAGACCAGCTGGGCGCATGGCAAACAGGGCTTATCTGTCCTGTTATGGGGTCCAATCCTGTCCTCAAGGCACTGGGATCACCCAGACCTGTGGGCCTTAGGGGGTGTCAAGGTCAGGTTTACCCTCTCCCCACCTGAGTGCAGCCTGATGGGCCAAATGGCAAGAAGAGGCAAACGTGAACTTTTAGAAGGTGGGAGAGGGGCTCATTTAAAGAAACAGACTTCTGCACCGTACCTGGGGCAGAAGGAAGGCAGGGCATGGGGGCTGGATTCGGTGGAATGGGACAGAAAAGGGGTCAGCAGAGTGTACTGAGCTCTAACGCCCTTGGGAGGTGAGGACCGTAGACAGGGAGGAGAGAGCGGCACGTGGCCTCCGCTGGGATGAAGAGGCGCAGGGAGCTTGGGGCCCTTACTAGGAGCGTGGTGTTCATCCGCCTGGCGCCGCGCAGGGAGAATCCGCTCTAAGTTCCACGGGATACTCTGGGCAAAGACGAGGGAGTCCTCCTCGATGTACTGGACGTGGGGCAACGTCAGGGCCTGCAGAAGGCAGAGAGGTGGGGCTCGGCTTCAAAAGCCATTTGGCTGACAGCAGCCGTAGCCACAGCCCTTCACCTACCTGATCAAGCCTGTCCCGGGTCACGCGCCAGTCCCATACCTGTCCCTTCCTGGTGTGGGGTTTCCTCGCTCAGGCTGGGGAGCCCAGCACCCGCCAGCACAGAGGATGCCTTTTGGGAAGGATTCTGAATTTGACATGCCACCTGGGGAGCCAGGCAGTGCCCAGGCCCCGGGGAAGGCTGGACCTGGACTCCATGCCCAGATCATGATGCCCTCACTGGCCATTCTGTTTCCCCAAGACCGGTTCCCACCCTCCTCCACCGTGCAAGGCGTGGGGAGGCTGACCCTGCAGACTGCAGCACCCAGGCCTCCTTGCAGTGACTTCTGGTTGGGATCAGCCAGAGGGAGGCCCAGAAGGAGTTTTGGGGGATGAGAGGGTGTCTTCACTCCCTCTCTGTTTTGGTGCAAGGTTCCCACGGTGGCTGCATCCTTTGGTGACCACGGCTCCCCCGGGGCAGCCCCTGCTCCACAGCTCCAGCTCCCACCTGGCAGAGAAGACACTATTCCCTCTCCTCGCCCATCAACTCGTCAGGAAAACTCATCCCTGGGTGCCTCAGTGTCCCTGTGGGCTTCCTTAACCTGTCCACACCTCTGTGAGTTTCTGTGCTTAGCATCTGCTTAAATACTTGACAATCTCATTTAGTCCTTCAAGAACCGCTCCTATTTTCATGCCAGCTTACAGGTTGGGGACTGAGACTCAGGGGGTGAAGAAAATTGCCCAAGGTTAGACAAACCAGTAAGGGTACGTGACCCCAGGCTGGCGCGATGCCAAAGCCCAGCTCTTGAGTGCACATGTCTGTGGCCTGCAGATCAGCAGTGTCTCCCCTCTGAGAAGCTGCCTGGCCTTCGGGGCTCATGCGTGCCATCTGGCTCTGTGGGCATCTGATTCCTTCCCCCGCACTGTGCTGGGCATATCATCCCCCATTTAACTGACTGGCCATCACTTCTCAGTCTCTCTTTCTGAACTGTGAGCTCAAGGGAAAGGGCTGGTGGTCCATCCTCATGCCTGAGCACATAGTAGGTGCTCATTAAATATGGGATGAGCAGACTGATTGAAGGCATTAACTTGATGTTTCCGCTATTAGACTAAGGGATTGGACCCTGTCTAATCCATGTCATTGTCCCCACAGGACTTAACACACTGTAGTTGTTCAGCCACCGTATGCTGAATGGAATGAAACTATGCAGTGGTAGTACAGTGGAGCAAGGAGGCCTGGGCCTAGATTCTCGTTTTGCCAGTGATGTGTTGTGTGACCTCAGGCAAGACCCTGTCCCGTTCTGGGTCTCAGTGTCTGCAGGAGGCTATGAAGCACCCCAGCCACGCGGAGAATCTGTATGAAAATGGGAACCATGTGTTCTCATCAAGTTAGGAGGACAGGGGAGGGGGGCGTGTTGGGAGGAAGGGAGCAGAGGCTAAAACAAGGAAAGAGTTGTTTTTTGTTTTGTCTTGTTTTTAAAGGTGCATTTGCCAAATTCTCTTCTGCCTTTTTATTAAAGCTACAAATCTTACATCCATCAACTCGCTTCAGGCGGAGCCCCCTTTCGCAGGGAACCTCACCAAGAAAGGTTTTCAAGATATGCATTTAAAGCACTAGGGCCAGGATGAGGAGAAGGGAGGCCAGAAGTCCTCAACTACCCATGCCTGTTCTGCCCCTGCACCAAAGATGTGGCATCAGGGTCGGGCTGGAGGGAGAACAGCCTCCCTGTCCTACAGGAGGAACCTTCTGAATAGCATCAGTTTCAAAGGAATTTTGGATCCTTGAGTCATGTTTTAATAAAATGACTCTGGCCCCACTAATGTCATAGGGCCTTGTTCCTGTAGGGTTCTCATAGGCAGCAAGTTCACCAACACAAAGACAGCTAGAAGACAGACCACTGGGTCTGGCCCCAGCTCTGCCTCTGGCTGTCTGTGTCGTCCCTTCTGAACCTTGGTCTCCTCATCTCTCAGATGAAGATGAAGTACCATTGAGGTATGGCCAGGCTTGAAGGGCATCCTGTACCGAAGGCCAGGAGCCACTATGCTTGGTACTCAGTAAGCGCTCTGTGAACACTGCTGTCACCCGATGGTCAGCCATGGGCACACCCAGGACAGTGCCCTATATGCATGAGACAGCCCAGCCCTTTCGGGAAGTGGCCCGCCCAGAGACGGAGCTCACCAGCTCCAGCAGGTCACCGCTCATCTTCACCAGGAAGCCGGGGACAAGGTCGTGGAAGACGTACAGGATCTTGGTGAGGTAGCCGCGGTGGGCGGCCCGGGCCTGCAGGCGGCGGGCGGTGCGCTCCGTCTGCGAGCGGTGGGTCTCTTCCTTCAGCACCACTATGTAGGTGCCTGGCAGCCTCCAGGCGTCCTGGCCCCCAGTGAGGAGGAGTGACATGATGACATTAAAAAACGAAGAAGGGTGCTGTGAGTGCTTCATCAGCAAAAGAAACTCCATAGAGTATAGGAAGTATAAAGAGAAGTCACCAAATTAGGACCCCCAAACCACATAGAAGCCACCTCTTAGCAGTAACGTAACATATACCACACTTTCATACTTGACAGTCAGGCAAAAACGGGAACCATGGGCCACAGTCAACACCAGGTTCTCGTCTGCACCTGCACCTAGCTCTCTGTGGGGCCGACCAAGGCCTGGCCACCCTTGGAGGTCCTGCCTGAAGGCCACCTCCTGCCAAAGACCTTCTTAATTACACCTCCCTTCCCCATGTCTCAATTTGAAATAATCAATTCCTCCCGGTTCTAGTACCTCCCTGACCCCCTCTGGAAGCAGTCCAAAACCATGGCCTGAATCCCAACCTCAATATTTACTGGCTATGTGGCCATGGGCAAGTCACTCAACCTCTCTGAACCTCAGATATCTCCTCTGTGGTGTGGGGAACATAATACCTATGACACAGGCCTGCTGGGAAGGCTAAGAGACATCTTTGTGTAAAGCATCTAGCAAACAGAAGGGAGGATAGAGTGAGCAAAGGCAACACTTCTCACATGGGATAAAAGACTCAAGGCCATGGTCTACAGGAGCAGATCTGTTTGCTCTTAGCTCTTATCTGCTCCCACTGCTCTCAAACAGACACAACTGTGCTCAAGAATCTTCAGTGGCTCCCCATAGCCTGACCAAGTCCAAACTCCATGCTGCCCCTTGGTCCCCGCTGCAACCTACCTCCGTAGCCTAATCTCCCACATCTCTGTACGTGCACCAGAGTAGAATACAGTCTACAACCCTTTATCCAAAGTCTTAGGGTCAAATGGGTTTCAAGATTCAGAACTTATTTGGACTTTAGAAAGGTAGTAATAGGCAATCAGGGTGCTCAGAGGCGTCTGGAGCAGTATATTGTAATCTATGCAGCAAAATATAGGAATATAAATATTTACATCAGTGGGATAACTTATAAATAACCTCATGTCAGTTCAGGTCAGGTTACCACAAAATAAATTACAAGAAACCTTTTGGGTTTCAGAACATTTTACATTTCAGAAGGGAGATAAGGAACTGTGGACATGTGCTCCCTATTCTCCACCTCTAGCTTTCCCAGGTCTGAGCTTTTGTTCATGCTACCCCCTTCACCTAGAATAAAATTCCCCTGCCACTTTTATTTAAACTCCTATTTATGCTTCACAGGCCCATCTAAAATGCCCTCAGTGAAATGAAAACCTAATGAATTGGGAGGACACTTTGTGCACTGGAAAGAGACTTGCCCTAGAAGCCTAGTTCTAATGCATCAGGGGGGTGAAACCCCTCTCTCTGGGTCTCAGTTTCTCATGAATAAAATAAAAGGATTGGTCTAAAATCTTTCTCTGCCTGCCAAAAATATTTTCATTACAAATTCAATCTCTACAAAATATCCATTGAAGGAATGAATAAATGAACTTCTGGAGGTTCTTGCTCCAAACTTCCGCTGGGGAAGAAGTACCCTCAAGCACCTGTTTTAATTGGTTGTCGGCCTCTGCTTACTCACCTCTCAGGATGGGGTATTTACTACTTCTAGAATAGTTATTTGGGGGCAGTGACTTGAAACGCCCTTTCTCAACCTTGTCACAACCCATCAACATCCTTCTAGACGGTGAAAGGCTCAGGGAACAAGGAAGAAGGTGCTATGAGCTGAGTAAACTTCACTCTTCTGTGAGAGCCAGACTGAAGAAGAGAGGTCCCTCCCCTCCTGCCACTAACACAGGACACAGGCAACACTGAGGGCTTGACACCCCTCTGCACCCAGCACACTCAGGCAGAGGAGCTGGGGCAGAAGCGCAGGCCAGGTGTCCATTAGCCTAGAACTTCCCCTCTGCCCCGGGAGCTGCAGTTTGGAGCAAAAAGGGCATGACTGGGAGGTCGCGCTGCAGCAAGGTAAATAGCTACCTCCTACAGTGCTCTCTTCATTGGCTCACATGGTGGGGAGGTCACTCGTGTGGGCAACAGAGCCCCTTTCCCTTCATTCCTCCATCTGCCCAGCACTGACTCTTCACAACAAACCCTCGGGAAGGACTGTCACCTCCCTTTTAAAGATAAGGAAAATGGAGGCTCGGAGGTTAAGTGACTTGCCAAGCACCACTCAGCTAGTGAGTGATGGAGCCAGGATTCAACCCCAGAGCTGACTCCAAGCCCGGTAGCAGGACCTCAGTTGAGCCCTGGGAAGGTTATAATTGGAGGGAAACAGCAGTCCCAACCCTGGGCAGGAGCTCCCATAGCCCAGCGGCCAGGCGCTGGCCTTGATCTTCAGGAAACTCGCCCCACCCACTCTGGGCGGCTACCAGGCTCCTTCTTTCCCGAGAGCACCAAACAAGCCCTTCCCAGACGAGCCCAAGGACCCCAACGGGCCTGGAGAATAACTCCGTCCCCTCCCCTTCAGTTTTGTTCTTTTCTTCAGCTGAAAAAGATGCAATCCTAGAATGTGAGTTTTGTGTCATGAAGAAATTGCCTCCCGCCACTATCATTCCTTCGCCTTCTCTCCCGCTCCACCCCTGTCACAGTAGCGCCGTCTCGTCCCAAGACCCCCAAGCCCACCCCCTCCCACACTCCCCACACACACTCTGCACTACCCAGATTTCCCGATCCGCGTCAGGACGCATACTAATATCTCCTCTCTGCCCGGGGCAGTTCTAAGCACGTTTCGGGCATTAGCGCCTTGACCCACCTGAGCCGCAGTGGTGAGGCACGTCCAGGATCTGAGCAGGCGATCCTGGAGGTGCTCTGCTCGTCCTACCTGGTGCCTACCAGTCTCCGAGCCCCGTGCACCTTTCCCCCGCAGAGCGCACCCCAAAGAGCCGCCGTGCCCGTTCTCCCCACCACCGCGCCCGCAGTTCCCAAGATCCGCGCCAAGCCCGTCCTCGGGTGAGCAAAGCCCCCCCAACCAGTGACTTTCACTCCAGCCCCTCCCTTCCGGGGTGTGGGGTGTCACTGAGGTCAGAGAGGATATGCCCACCGCCCGGGTCCCCGCGCGGGTTCGCCCCCGCCTCCCACCCCGGCGTCCGCACCTTTGCGCAGCGGTGGAAGGTGGCGGTGGTCACGTTCTGGGCCGTGTCAGCCGAGCTGTCCTCCTCCGACCGGAAGGCGAGCACCAGCTCCTCGTAGTCGCCGTCTTCGTCCTCCTGCGCGCGGGCGCCCGCGGGTCCCAGGAGCAGCAGCAGGAGCAGCAGCAGCGGCGGCCACCACGGCCGCCGGGAGCTGCCCGTACCCATCGCGGGGAGAGGAGAGGTTTGCGTCGGGCGGGGAGACCCGGGGACGGCGCGCGGGCCAGGCCCGCAGCGCCTGTGCCTCGCGGCGGGGAGCCCGATGCGAGCTCGGGACTCGAGCCCCGGCGGGGACGCGCGCTGGGCCGGGCTCCAGGCCTCCCGGTTCGGGGCTGCGCCGAGGAGACGCTTGCCGGCCCCGGGCCGTCTCACTGCCTGGCTCGCCCCTCCTGGCTCGGACCCGACCTGAGCCTGAGCCCGCCTGCAGCCGCGCGCGCCTCGACGCCGCGGCGGAAACCTTCCGGGGTGTGGGTGCGCGACGCCCAGGGTCCGGGAGATCACGCCACCTGAGCCCTATCGGATGATCCTACCTGATTAAATATTAACGGAGCCCCCGGACTGAAGGATCGGGTTTCGGCCTCGCTCTCCCTCCCCCTCCCCCTCCCCACCCCCAAACGGCGTCAGATTACGCTCAGAGAGAGGACAAAATCCCAAATCTTAATTGGGCTGGAAAGCTGTTCCCGCGCTCCCGAGACGCCTTCTCCCCGCCCCTCAGCCCGAGACCTGCGAGCTGTGCCAGGCACCAAGTTCGGCTGAGACCACCTCGTCGAGCGTTTCTGGGCTCTGCCTTGGCACTGGCCAGCCAGCCCCCTCGCCTACCCCCCGAACGATGTTAAACCACTCCATCGGGTCCTCCTCCTCGCCGCCGCCGCCAGTGACAGCGGACCCCTCGCTGCCCCCAGCCCCCAAGTCTTTCCGCAGGTCTAAGCGTGCCATCCTTCTAAACTCAGCCCCGACCCCTCTCGGGCCTCTGCCCCGTATGCACCCGGCACACCCAACCTCACCAGCTAGCCACTCCTTGAAGTCCTGTTGCTTTTGACTTCCAGCCAGCACTAATCAAACATTTCAAGGGATTTATTCTACAAATATTTCTGGTTTTAATCTGCAGAGATATCATACGTGTACATTCAAGAATTCCATTGTAGGGACCTCCCTGGAGGCCCAGTGGTTAAGACTTCGCCTTCCAGTGCAGGGGGTGTGGGTTCGATCCCTGTTCGGGGAGCTAAGATCCCACATGCCCTGCGGCCAAAAAACCAAAACATAAAACAGAAGCAATATTGTAACAAATTCAATAAAGACTTTTAAAATGGTCCACATCAAAAAAAAAAAAAAATCTAGAAAAAAAAAAAAGAATTCCACTGTAGCACAAGCTCAGTGTTCCAAACGATTCAGTTTGCAGATTCTATTTACACACCATGGCCAAGAACATGACTGGACGAGGGTCTGGTGAGCAGCTGCTGCCTGCAGGAGGATGTGGAGGCCAGCAGCCCCAGGCCTCGGGGTTGATGTGTCACACAAAGCCAGGCATCCTCCCAGAAGGGCCACACAGTGTAGAAACTGGAGGCTTCCTGCTCCCACTTTGCAGCTGATTAGCGGGTTCTAGTGAAAATGACTTGCTCTGAGCCTGGGTCACTGGACTCCAAAGTCAATGCCCTTTCCACCTTGTTTGCAGACACCTCACACCGGAGGCCAGGGCCAATTGAACAAAGACTGTGCAGCCAGTGGGCTGACAGCGACCTCCGCAAGGTCAGGGTCTCCTCCACTTTGTTCTCCCCTGGAGTATCCCACCGTCCCTGGCACAGAGTAGGAGCTCATTAATTTTTTGCTGAGAGAGGTAGCTCGAGGCTCTCAGCAGGCAGGGGACGCTCCCTTTCCTGTCGCCTGTAAAGAGAATTGCATTTGAAACCTGCTTTGGGCGGCTTCCTCATCAAAGGCCTCCTCTTTTGGGAGGTGGGAGCAAGGTTTCCCTGATGCTCCCCTTGGGGACCCTGGGGTCTCACCTATCAGCAGATGATCAAGCACGTGCACAGAGGGACACGATGTCAACAGGCTGAGAAAGGCGGGGGCACTGTCGAGTGTGCAGTGGGTGTGTTTGGATGGAGGTGGGGGACCAAGGAAGCCCCGCAGGCACCTTGGACTTTGCAACAGACGGACCCCGAGGGCAGTCCCTCCTCATCCCGCATCCTCCACTGCACTCTTTGAGGCAGCAGCCCCACCCTGGCTTCCTGCCACTTGGCAGGGCTTTTGTCCCTTGTTAATTACCCTCCCCCAAGAGTTGCCCAAAGCAGTGGTGTCAGCTCCTCCCTCTCCTCAGATGCACCCCCCCTTGCTCAGACCAGCTGACAACCAGCCTACCCACCATCACCACCACCACCAGAGATGCAAAGATGCAGGGGTCCGGGTAAGACAGAGCCTCTTCCGGGTCTTACCTCCGAGTTCTTCCTGGGCCAACACCCACCCTTCCCTCCTCCTTCCTTCCTTTCTCTTTTAGGGCAGAAGGGACCATCTTCCTGTCCACAGAGGACCCTCCCCTGCCCCAGTCAGGCTTCCTCAGGGATCTGCGTCCACCATCTCGTCTCCCCCTCTTACCGCCAAATCCCTCATCTCCTGTTATTCTTCCTCTTCACCACATCAGATTTCTCAAGGCTCCTCCACCCCCCAAACCCCTTCCCTCAAAATGGCCCTCTCCCCTTGACTCCCACTCACAGTCTGAATGATAGACAGAACCCGCTATTTACGCCCTGGACTTCCCCAACCTCAGAAAACTTGGAGTCTGCAAGTTGCCATGAGTGTACATTAGGCCAATTTAGCGGTGTCAACATTTCGAACGGGCACACTCTTTTTGGGGAGGGACCCATCCTTTTTGTGTGTAGGTTCGTTTAAAAAGACTTTTACAGGAAAATGGTTTCTTTTTAATGTGAGTGGTTCAAAAGTATATACAGTGAAAAGTTTATCTCCCTCCCATTCCTAACTGTCCCCTTCCACCTTCCCAGGGGCAACCCCTGTTACCCATTGTAGTGGGTCGAACAGTGTCCCCCCCCCAAAAGATCTGTCCACTCCTAACCCCTGGTACTTGTGACTGTGACCTTATTTGGAAAGAAGGTCTCTGCAAATGCGATTAAGCTAAGGATCTCCTGATGAGATCACCTGGGTTTAGGATGGGCCCTAAATCCAATGACTGGTGTTAGAAGAGAAAAGGGAGGGAGATTTAAGGCACAGAGGGACACAGGGAAGAGGACCATGTGAAGATGTAGGTACGGATGGGAATGATGCATAAACCAAGGAAAGCCAGGACCCACCAGAGGCTGCGAGGGGCAGGAAGGGACTCTTCTCGAGAGGCTGCAGAGGGAGCACGGGCTTGATTCCAGTTTTCTGGCCTCCAGAACTGTGAGAGAATACATTTCTGTTGCTTCAAAGCACCAAAGATTTTTCCTTGTAATTTGTTACTGTAGCCCTTGGGAACGAGTTAGTATACCCACTTATTGTGTCACTTTTCAGATATGTTTTTATAAAAATACTTTTAAACATTTTAATATTTGTGACTCATTTTTAACTTTTTGTTTACATGGGCAAGGTGGAGAGGGGCCTCTTCGTCTTTTTCGATCCTGGGGTCTCTATCGTCTCACTCCAGCCCTGATCTGCGGGTTACGACTATGTCGGTGCATCTCCGTCTGCTTGGTCATTTCTCTGGTGGCAGACGGTTCCGTTCTATGTATGTTCCAATCTCCGACTGATGGGTGTGCCGGTTGTTTTCTGCCTTTTGCTGTTACAGACAAAGGAGCAGTGCCTCGCCTCACCCATGCCTCTTTGCACATGCTTGAGCCTCTCTGTTTCATATATTTCCAGAAGTGGAATTTCTACGTAAAAGGCACGTGAATGTTTGATGCTGATATAGTCCCACCAGCATCGCTTGGGGAATCCATCAGCATAGGCTAGGTTCTGCTTCAGTTACGCACAACCCCCAAATCTCCGTGCTTCAAATGACAAAGGCTTGTTTCTCTCTCACACTGCATGTCCACCGCAGGCTTTGCTCTCGATCCCTGCTTCAGACTGAAGAAGCCACCTTCATCTAGAACTTTGCTGAATCCACCAAAGCAGGAGGGAAGCGGAAGTGGTGAATCACATGCAGCTTCCGCCCAGAGGTGACCCACACCCCTTCCACCCACATTTGTTGATTGACATTTGACTTTATGGCATTTGACTCCATAGGAAATTTTATTTTCTCTGGAGTCAAATTTATCAGTCTTCTACTGAATGATTTCTAACTTTTGTGCTGTGCTTAGAAAGGCCTCCCCTTTATCAAGATCATGTAAAAATTCTCCTTTTGGAAAACATTTAAATCTTGGCTTCAGCTGGAATTTATTTTTGCATAATGAGTGAGGTTATTTTGTGGCAAATGGCTAACCCATTGCTCCAATACCATTTATTCAATAACCCACCTCTTCTCCAATGGTTAGAAATGACACCTGAGCAGCAACTAAATTCCCTTATGACTCAGCAGCTCTTTCCGCCTCTCCGTTTTGCTCCTTTAATAACTCTAGCGGATACTGAAATGTCAAAACATGCATGCATTTGGACCTAGCAAAGTTATTTCTAGGAAGTCATCCCGAGGAAATAGACAAGAGAACGAAGAGGTACTATTGGTACAACAGTTGTTACTGTGAAAAACTGAGAGCAATTGAAGTGTATGGAGGCCCTAACATAAACCAGCAAGGCCCCCAGTATGTTCACCCACCATCAAAGGACAAGACTTGAGTGGGCCATGGCTCGGGTTGGACGAGGGGTCAAGGACAGGAGCATATTCATTAATAAGAACTTCTGTTGTCTGATGGTTGCATCTGGTTCTTAAAACAGCCCCTGACTCACTAAGGAGTCTCTAGGATATAAAAGCCCAGACATCGTGTGGCAGGGTGGGACATTCTCATCTGGTCCCATGGGAGCTCCCACGGCCACAGGTCGATTCACTTAGCTCTCTCCTCCCAGCATTACTGTCTTCTGGAATAAGACTGTCACTTTGATCTGCCACGGTGTCATACTTTCATTCGCTCTCACTGAATTCTTCTATTGGTTCAGCAACCCAATCTCCATCAATATGGAGGGACCAGTTTTAGACTATTCACACAGTGGAATACTTTGCAGCTGTGAAAAGCAATGACATAGATGTTTATATACTGATATGGAAAGATGTCCGAAATCAATCCCTTTTAAAAAGTAGGTTATGATCTCATTTCCATAAAATGGTTACATATGTATGTATAATGTTTACCTCTGCATAGACAAAACAAAACCGAGGTTATAGACCCCGAACTGAATTCAAGGGGACTCTCAATGTCTGTGTTCCATGTTTGGAACTGTGATAGATAGACAGATGATAGAGTGGTCAGAGAAGACCTCAGTGAGAAGGGGACACTGGGAGAAAGGAGCTGAGGGAATGCGCCATATGGACACGAGGTGGGGGAAGAGCACCCCAGACAGAGGGAACAGCGGGTGCACAAGCACAGCCACGGAAGGGACCAGCCAGGAGGGACCAGGAGGCAGCGCAGTAACCGCCGGGCTGGGGTGCAGATCCAGTAGGAGAGTGTAGCCCATTCTGGGGACTCTGGCTTTTGTCTTGTAAGGTGGGAAGCTAAAGCAGGCTTTGATCAGAAGAGTGAAATGCCCTGATGGTTTAAAGGATTGCTCTGACTGCTGGTTAGAAAAAAGATGGCAGGGGGCGAGGCCAGGAACAGAGAAAGCAGCCAGGAGACTGTGAGCCGCTGCTAGTGGCTTGGACCAGGGGCATCAGTGGGGCAGTGAGAGTGGTTGGATTCTGGGTGTATTTTGAAAATAAAGCCTGTTGCATTTGCCGACCATTTAGATGTGAGTCTGAGAAAAAGAAGAGTGAAGGTTCCCAGTTCTGGCCGAGGCTGCTGGAAGGATGGGACTGTCATTAGGCAGCTGGGAAGTCCAGGGGGAGAGGCTTAGCAGGGCAGCTGCGGGGTTCTGGTTGCCCCTGTCTGGACCATTCACCAGACAACCAAGACACTACATCAGCAGTGTGACATGTGACCTGAGCTCAGGGAGACGCTCGGCTGGAAGCTGTCAGCATATCTATAATATTCAAAGCCACTGACTCGCAGAGATCACTAAGGGAGTGTGTCCAAGAAGAGGAAGTGACCAAGCGGGTCAAATGCAGCCCACAGGTCAAGTAAGGTGAGGCCGGAAAATTGATTTAACAGATCAGGTGATGGGATCCGAAGATCCCATCAGGTTTGGCACCAGAATGGTGTGAATGAAGAGGGTTCTAGGGAGAATGCAGGAAGAGGAACTGAGATAGCCAGAGAGTACGGACAGCCCTTTAAGGAACTTTCTTATAAAGGGAGCAGGAAAGTGTGTTGTGGACAGAGAGAGTAGGAGGCCAAGAAAGCTTTTCTCCCCTAGATGGGAACCGTGAGAGCAGGCCAATGGGCAGAGAAGGGAAGCTGGCAACCAGAAGGTGAGGGGTGGGAATTCCTTAGGTGGGTGAGAAGGGATGTTTTCTGGTGCAGTGGAGACAGGGCAAAAACACTATATCCTAATAGGTGGGGGGGTGGAGAAGGGGGCAGAGGTACAGCCAGGTTGCCGTGGAATGGGAGCTGCTGGGGGCCTCCCTTTACTATATGTGTTTTCTCATGGAAATAAGAGACACGGCATCAGCTGGAAGGAAGGATGGGAGAAGGTTTGGAGGTGTGAGGAGAAAGGGGAAGGGGGTATGTAATCGAGGCAGTGTCTCTGGGGGCTTGAGGGCGGAGGCTCCCAGTGTAGGTCCCCCAATCCAAGGACCCCCACCACGCTTCTATTTCCTCACGTAAAATCCAAGTGACCATAGAACCTGCCTCACAGAATTTTTTGAAAATTAAATGAATTGGTATTCATAACCTGCTTAGAATATTACCTGCAAAGTAGAGGTGTTATATTTTTAATTAAAACTAAAATAAACGAGTTGGGAAGAGTGATGGCTCAGAAAACATGTGGGTTTGTAGGACAGTCTTAAGGGCCCACTAGAGGTTTGTGGTTGATAATGAAGTGAAACCAGAAAGCATGTATGTTGAATGCTTTCCTCTTGCTGTGTGCTCAGCCACCTGGGTGTGGGAGCGGAGCTGGTGGACAGCGGGGTCTAAGCAGGATTGGGTTTTGGTCTGTGATTACAATAAAGAGTGGGGCAAGGGAGTCGAGGGTGCGAGCAGATAGAAGACTGGACCCGGAAGCCTCAGGTGTGCAGAGCTGAGACACAGGAGGAGGTGAGTGACATCCGGAGGTGAGAAGGGGGCCCTCACAGCAGGTGTCCCTGAAGGATGCGGGAGTGGGGGGTGAGCTGGGAAAAGGGAATGTGGTGATCAGAAGGTAGGGTGTTTGGAACTGAGGTTCTAGAGGAGATAGAACTACAGGTAGCGACAGGGTCAGGAGCACAGCGGTGGGAGTGAGTGGCTGAGAGGAAGTGGAGGTGAGGTCTTTGGAGGTAGAGGAAGTGAGAGCCCAGTGCTTGTTGGAATCGGCCGCGCAGGAGAACGTGACCATATGCTCAGTCTCCAGTACGTAAAGCATGTAATCTGATGACAGGAGCTTCTGAGACAGGCTGGGACCTGGGACCCTTTGCTGCAGTGCTTGCACCTAGACAAACATCTCCTCAAGCAGCAAAATACAAAGACACTATAAGGGACTAAAAATAACTGCGTGCATGTGCAGCTGGGGCAAATTATGGGCAGCAAGATACAAAAAGCCCAACTGCCACTTCTGAAGAGTGGGGAGAAAAGCAGGGGGTGGGGGGGAACAAAAGCAGGGTACTGCGCATGCCCCCTGCACACACCACCACCAAGGGGGTCGGCAAACCACCTAAGCTACCCCTCCGGCCAGACCCCTGGACGCATCCCTACCCTCCCCCCATAGAAGGAACCAGCTTGCCGCCCCCCACAGTGAGCGAGTGAGCAAGGGAACCTGTTACTTGTTCTCACTGCCCTCTGCTGTAGCAGGGTCTCCAATAAGCCTGGCCTGAATTTCTTGTCTGGCCTCTGATCAATTTCTATCGATTAAGGAGGCCAAGAACCCTGGTCAGTAACACTTTGATGGTGTGTGTGTATGCAAGACAGAAGGACAGCGATCTGGAAGAGGCGCTGAGGAGCAAGGAGGGCCTCACCCCACCTCAGGCCCCAGGTAAAGGAGAGGAAACCGAGGAAGCAGTGTCTTGGGGGACGGGGATTTTCGGCAAAGCAAGAAGAGGAAGGAATGTTTGAGAGGCGTTTGAGGACAAGGCGGTGGTGATGGACCAGGATTTCAAGAGCACAGTGAAGGGTTTCAGGAAAGGAGGAAGGAAGGAACTAGGGAGGAGCTGGGCCCAGGGAAAGAGATGTGTTTCCCAGAAGTTTCCAATCTCTTGCGAGCAGTGGCTATGTCCAGCTGGGCCAGCAGAGGGCGCCCAGCGCCCAGCGTGAGAGCCCGTGGCCTAACCACCCAGGCCAGGCAGAGCCCAGACTTCGCTGGCAGCCTGCTCCAGCCCCTGAGATGAAGCAGACCCCGCCCTGCCCTCGGCGAGCCCACAGCAAGGCAGGTAAGAGCTCAGGCCTCTGATGAGAGGCAGGAGGAGACAAGTCACACAAGGAAGAGAGAGGCTGGGTTCTGTGGGACCCAGTCGATGGACACTGGATCCAGGCAGGCTTCCTGGAGGAGACAACTCTGGGTCTGTGGTCCAGTTGTAATGGGGACATGTCTAGCAAGCAGTGCATGGCTTAGCTGGGGACGTTAGGACAGGAGGCTAGTTTTTAATGATGTTTCCCCTTGAGGCCAGGGAAAGGTACGGCCCCTTCTGGTGGATTGAGGGGTCCTGGGAGGTTCTGAACAAAAGAGAGTGGTGACTAGAGTGCCAGCCTCAGTTATGCTTTCACTTGCTCCAAAAGGACCCCCTCAGGAACTACCCCAGGCTCTCGTCATCCATGAGCCTCCACTGCCCCCTCCCGCTCTTCCTGCCTGCACTTCATGGAGGAAATGAAGGCCAGTGGCACCCACCTCCTGCACTACCTCCCCACCACGCACCAGCTCTGTCCCTGCAGGTTTAAAGGGAGAAGATGTCCAGCAGGTCTCTCCCTTGAGGGACCCATCCTTTCCCCTGGCCACCTCCAGAAACTGTGCTCCGACATTGTCTCCATCTTGTCCACACCAAGGCTTGCCAGCCTCTGAGATGCTCAGAGCTCTTCCACCCTGAAGATGAATGAATGAATAAACAGAACAAAGGCCCCTCTATCACTTTACATGTGCCAGCTACTGTTTTAGAAGCTGGGTTACATCACTGAACAAGGTAGACAAAACTCCTGCCCTCATGTCGCCCTCACTCTTGGAGAGTAAAACATAGGAAACCACTAAGTCAAGTGTGCAGTATGTGAGGTGGCGACAAGAGGCCCGGAGAAAAGTGAAAAGGGAAAGGCTGCGGGGAGAGCTGCACTTTTTAACAGGGAGGTCCGAGAGGGTCAGCCCCTACGCTATTCCTATGGCTTCCTGCACACCTACTGCCTCCCCTACGCCCTGCCCACGGCTCTGCCTCCGTCTCCTCAGCCCTGCTGGGCTTCTCCACTAACCCGAGGCCCACCGGCATCGGGGCTGTAGGGTGGGGGCAGGGAACCAGTCTGTGAGAAGGGCCGATTCCTCGGACTGACCCAGAATCTCTAGGAACATGCCCAGGAATCTGCATTTCATGAGCTCCCCAGGAGAGTCTGAGGTAGCCCAAAGCATGGGAGCCACAGGTTTACTCCCTGAAGATGTAGCACTGCTTAGAGTGGTCCAGATTGCCCAGTTCCACTCTGCAGCCGCCAGGCAGATCCATGCCTCTGTGCACACTGTTCCCTTCTAGAATGCCCTTCCCAACGTTCTTCACCTAATAACTCATACACATCCTTCAAGACCTGCTCAGAGTCACCTCCTCCAGGCAGTACTCCCAGAACAGGCAGGCCTGGGTAGCAGATGGGCAGGGCCCAGGACTGGGATCCAAGGCACCGTTCTAATCCCAGTTCCACCACTAAACCCACGGTGTGACCCTGGGTGAGTCACTGCTCCTCTCCAAGCCCCAGTTGATTCATCAGTAAAATGGTAACAATAATTCCAACCTCAGCAGGGAGACGTGAGGCCAAATGAGATGACACATCTGAAAATGCTTTATAGCACAAACAGAGGAGAGCGCTTCATCACATTAGACACGTGTGGAGGGAGAGGGCAGACGGGGGCTGTAAATGGTCGGATGGCAGCGCCCCCTCCACACAAACACCCAGCTGTATCATGGGCTGGCAATTTGGATCCAAAAGCCCCCAAGGACATGCACCCAATTGGCATCAAGTGCCCTGAGGTCTGGGATGAAAGGAAAGAATCCACAGCAGCCCCAGGGCCCCAGGGCAGGTGGGAGCGGGGGGGGTTGGGGGGGTGGGGGGGTGGGGGGGACCAGGAAGAATGTGCTGTTGGCAGCTTCCCAGTCACTAGCCCTCACCCCCAGGCCAAAATTTCTCCATCACCTGCTGGTCAGGGTGTTAGTGGTGCAGGGAAGGCAGCCATCTGAGCCTGGGGGGAGGAGCCCAGAAGCCCTGCAACCCAGCGCGGCAATAGCCACCTCTGTCCCCTCCCAGGCCTCGCATCAGCACGTGAGGCACGCAGGCAGGGCTGCTAGCCCCTTATGGGGTGAGGAAACTGAGGCCAGGGAAGATCCTACAGGGAAAAAGAGGTGGAGTCTGGCTCCCCTTCCCTAGACAGGGAAGATCAAAGTGTTCCCTGGGAGGAGTCCCCTGGTGGTCTCATGGTTAGAATTGTGTGCTCTCGCTGCTGTGGGCCGGATTCAATTCCTGGATGGGGAACTGAGATCCCGCTAGCTGCACAGCGCAGCCTCCCAAAAAAAAGTGCTCACTGGGAAGAGGTCGGGCAGCATTGACTGGCACCCCGTTATTTCACTGGGGAAAACCGAGGCTCAGGTAGGCGGCTTGAGCTTCCTAACTCAGAGGGTGAAGGAGGCAGAAGGAAAGAGGAGGCAGGAAAGGAAGAGAGGGAAGAAGACTGGAGTCACCGGGATGTCGAGCTGCTCCAGACTAGTCTATCCCATTCTAAAGAGAAGGTGGAGAGCTAGTACCCAGATGCCTCCCCCAAGGGAACGCTGGTGTAGACCATCCTCATGGTCCAGTCTCCTCCCATCCCAGGAGAAAACCCTGCTGCCCTTAAGTGTCCCTGGTGCTCTCTCTGCCCCCGCTTCTCCAGGGCAGTTTCCTCTGATGCATCTCTGCACGCACTACCTCCTGGGTGAAGATCAAATGAGTCGGCACACGTGCGTGACCGAGGAGGGCACTGCCGAGCGCACAGAGCAATGCTGGCTGTGGTCCCGACTGCCGTGTCCGCAGGCGGCACAGCTGCGACCCTGGGCATGTTTGCCAAGAAGAGGATCAACAGTGCTCCCTTAGTGCAGTTTCCCTTTCATTCTCTGCTGGCATTTTTTCCTTCTTTCTTCTGCTTTTCCCCAGGGTCACTTTCACAGAGATAATCCCAGGTTTGTTGTGGGAAGAGATGGCAAGGTCGTTTGGGGTAAAGGTGTTTATAGCCAATACAGGTGCTGCCCGACCGTCAGCCCCACCTGCAGGCCCCACGGCTGCTCCGTCCTCCTGGGGCCTCATGCCCAGGTCCCAGCGCGGCTCTTCCTCCTGGTCATCCGGTCATCAGCCTGGAGCTGGCTGAGAACCTGCTTGGCAGGCTCGTCAGCCGGAGAAGGTCTGGCCCCTAATCTGAGGGTGAGGGTGGACTGTCCTTTGGGAGCTGAGGGACATGCCTCTGCCAGGAACACGGGGTCTGGCCTCAAAGCCCAGAGGGAGAGGTGGGGCCTTCAGGGCTGCAGCAGGGGGAGGACAGGAGAGCCAGAGAGGGTGTGGTCCGGTCCCTCACAGCCACACTGGGGACCTTTCGAGGTTCACCTCTCCTCACAGAGCCTCAGGTTTTCATGTTTCCCTGGCACCATGGCATCGGTCCTGCCCCGCATCATGAGGCTAGAATCATACACTGTTTTGGATGGGACCCGTGTAGGTGAAGTCCAGCCTCCCCCTGGGGACTTGAATCTGTTCCACAGGTGCCCATTGAGCCTCCCTTGAATTCAGCGGTCAGATAGGAGTGAATTACTTCCTGGAGGCCCAATATTTTATTTATTTTTTAAAATAGAACTAACATCATTGTTACATTTTCCTAAATGTAAAATTGTTATTTTCTGATCATTATTTACACGTTCATTATATACATTTCAAAAAGAAGAATCTCATCGCCCAGAGATAATCACTTCAATTTCTTTCTATTCATACGTGCACATAGATAAAGGATCATATTCTGTACCTGTTGGGAGTGAGTTCAGCTGCAAGCACAGTAACTTAAATAAGTAGGAGTTAAACGTTCTTACATAGCTAGAAGACCAGCGGTTGCTGGCTCAGTTTACAGGTCCAAAATCCCTATGATTCTTTTAGCATTTCTCTGGTGGTTGCAAGACAACAGCTGCAGCTCCAACCACTGCATCTGTATTCAAGGCCAGCAAAGCTAATCACGGCTGCCTTTTTAATCAAGAAAGTAAAAGCTTTTTCAGAAGTGACTCCAACAAATTTCTTTTCAGATCTCATTGGCCAGAACTGTCAGTAGAGAATAGGATTGTCCTCACTGGCTTTGGGTCCATCGTAATTGATCGCCTGGGTGTAGACATGTGATCCCTCCAAACAAAATCAAGGAAGGAGGGAATTAACAGTGTGTGCTGCATTCTGCTTTGTAAGGTGTCTTTTTATCAATTATATATCATGAACATCTTTCCACATCAAAAAATACAGGGACATAGGGAACAGGGGGCTATTGAAAGAAAGAAAGTAGAATGGTGGTTGCTGGGGAGCAGGGAGGGGACAATGGGAGTTACTGTTGAATGGGTACAGAGTTTCAGTTTGGGAAGATAAACCTGGAGATGGGTGGCAGGGATTGTTGCACGGTAACATGAATGTACTAAACAGAACTGAACTGTACACTTGAAAATGGTTAAGATGGTAAGTTTTATGATATGTGTACTTTACCACACTAAAGAAGTACAGACTCATTTATTCGTTTAATAACTATCTGCTGAGGGCCCACAGGAACTGAAGTCAGCACCGAGGACATAATATTGAACATAATAAACAGAGTCCTGGCCTTCACGGGGCTTAACAGCGGATGGGGAAGGCAGAAAGTCACCCAAGAAATTCACAAGTAAATGTGAAACGGCAGTGATCACATATGCTACCAAGGAGAGGTCGGGGAAGGGGGTGTGATTCAATCAGGAGGGTCCCCATTTTAACAGCCGTACACCTTTTCCTCGCAGAGCTGTTGCATCGTTATTTCAACAAATCTCCTATTGCTGGATGTTTAGATTCTTTCCACACTTGAGTTGTCATCAATACTGCCACAGTAAACACCCTTCCCAAACTCCATCTTAGTGCACCTGTCTGATTATTTCCTTGGGATAGGTTCCTACGTGTAGAAGTGCGGAATCTTGGGGCAGCCCACGTGCTGAGGCACTTAGCCTACGTTGCCATACTCCTCCCACCAGAAGCTCGCATCATTTCTATTCCCACCAGCGATGTAAGAAATCACCCTGTTCCTCCACATTCTGCCAACAGCGTCTGTCATCATCATCTTTGTAAAACGTTGCCAGTGTTACGGGTTGAAACATGGTTTCTTGCTGTTTTAATTTCCATTCCTTTGATTATTCCTTTGATTGACCATATTTTCGTTTGTTTCTTTTATGGGGTCACAGATCTTTCCTGTGAGTGAACTCCTTTTCTTTTCCTGTCTGATTTTTAGCACTCTCTATGTGAAGGATTGTGACCTCCGTCTGTCAGATGTTGCCGCCACTCTTTGGGCAGCTCTGTGTGTTCCAAGGTCCTCCTCCTTGGGAGACTGTAGCTGTGTACTTGTCATCCAGCCCACTGGGGCTCTCTCCAGGGTGGCATCCACAGCCCTTCCTGGTCAAGTCCCCACCTACCCACCCATGTCCTCTCTAGCCGTCCTCCCCATCTATCCTAAGCTCTGCTCACACCTACCCCTGGGTCACTCCTCAAACATGGGGGGGGTGACTCTGGGCTCCCTGCCTTTGTCTAGGCTGCTCTCCTCTCCCTTTCTCCCCCAGTGAATCCTCAGGACGTAGCTCGGTGCAAATCTGAGAAGCTCTTGCTGACTCTCCAGGTGGGGTCAGACCCCTACTGTTCCTCCCTCTGCCCAGCACTGACCACTCTGACCTGTCACTGTTCATTCTGCAGCTACCCCAGGGGAGGGGGGCCTCCAGCTAGATAGGCATGGGTCAGACGCATCTCTCTGCCCCCAGTGCCTGGCACAGGGGGTGGCGCCAAGCAGGTGATTAGAGAGTGCTTGTGGCCAGAATAAATGAATGAATGAATAAATGAATGGATGAATGAATGAAATCGACCCCTCCCTGTCTCCAGGCTGGTAGACCAGGCATCCAAAGCCTGCTGCTGCCCGCCTACCCTCCACCCCAGGTCTGCTCTCATCAGGGTTAACGTGAGGATATGCAGGTGGCTTGGGAGCTTTCACCACCTGCAGAATCACCTATGGGGCCGGTTATCTGACCTGGGCACTTACTGGGTCCCTTGGACCCTCACCTGCCCTTCCCCTGGGCTCTCTCTGAACTGAACACTGCATTGATCAGGGCTCTGGTGACTTGGATAGAAGATCCAGCCTCTGCCACATAGCCCCCTGCTCTGCTGGGCTGGTCTTGTGGTCAGCAATGAGGAATCTGGGACATTGGCTCCACCAAGCTTCAGTCCTGACCTAGCACCCACCCAGCTTCCCCTCCACAGTGGAAAAAACCTTTCCCATGTCAGGTTGGGAACTGGAACCCTGCCACAGGCCGCGAGCTAGCTTTCTTGCCACCAATATGTGCCCTTCCATTCTCTTTTGCACATACTAACCAGAATATGTCCTCACCATTCCTTTCTTCATGTCACTCCTCTGCTCAAGAACCATCAGTGGATCCCACTTGCCCATCAGATAGAATGTGAGCTCTGCAGTAGGAATTCAAGAAGTCCTGTGACCAAGCTCCAGCCTCATTCTCTGACTCCGTCCACCATCACTCCAGCCAGACTAGCCTCCTCCAGGTTCTTGGGACCTCATCTTCTTCCTTCTTTCCTATGGAACTTTGCCTGCACCATGCCTTCTGCCTGAGATACCCTTGCCCTTTCGTCTTACCCATCTAATTCCTGGCTTGCCACCCCACCTTCTCTGGGCCATCTTCCAACACTTCTAGTCCTTGTAACTTGTTTAAAAACAAAAGAGTAAGCCCTTCTGCACTTTAGAATGACGTGGCTTGGCTTCTTCACACTTCAGACCATCCCAGACCCCTTTGTGGGTATTTTAGGACACTGCACTTTTAAAACTTCCCAGGAGAGTCTGACGCCACCAGCCCAGCTGGGTCCATTGACCTGCATTTGGGAAGTGCTAATAATACAGTGCTTGGATGCCAACCTCAAGTCCACACTGGCTCCTGATGTCTACGCGTTGTGCACGTTCCCTTCCTCCCTGCAAATGGCAATGATAATAACTACCGTTTACTGAGGGCTCACCAGGCACACTCTGAGCACTCGATACGCGTGATCTCATCTAATCTTCATATGCGATTAGGTAGATATTATCAATCTCACTTTATTGATAAAGAAATTGAGGACCAGAGAGGGTAAGTCTCTTGGCCAAAGTCACACAGTTTGCCAGGGGAAGCCCAGTCCCAGACTCAGGACTGGTTATGCCAAAGCCTGAGCTCCTCAACCCTGTGCTATGTGGTCTCTGCAACGGGGCCACGAGCCTTCAGGGTGGCCGTGTGGTTCAGTTCAATTTGGGTCAGTTCCATCCTCTTCCACCAGCACTATTGCCACTTGCTTTTGCTAAGTCCTGGGGATAGAAAAATGGGTAGGCAGAGGCCCCTGTCCTTGAAGGACATCCCAGTCCAGGTGAGGAGACCAGCACACACACAGTCACGTAAGCAGCGCTGGGACCAGAGCAGTGCACACCCTTTGGGAAGGACACAGAGGAGAGGGTGGGATGCAGATGGGTTCTGCCCCAGTGGGGGAAGCAAGGCCAGTTCAGGCTCCAGGGAACAGGTGGAATTTGAGCCTTGAGGGATGATAGAGAAGTGGAGGAAGGGCATTAAGAAGATGGGGTCACGGGTCAAGTGTCCAGCGGCTATGGCACCAGAGGAAGTGGTGGACAAATTGGCTGAAAAGAGCCTCAAACTCCAGGCTGAGGAGTCTGGGCTTATCCTGTGGGAAATAGGGAGTCATGGAAGGTATGGGAGCAGGCGTGTGTCTGCCCTGAGCACCAGCAAAGGGAAAGACACAGGTAGATGCTCAGTGCAACCTTGCTGCCTGAATTATTGAAGTGTGTCTTTCTCCTGTCCTCACTAGGGTCGAAATCACCTGGGACTATTGGACGAATCCTGCCGGAAGTGGAAGGCCCTATGGCTTCATCTCTTCTCCCCCATTTAGCCCTTCTCTGGGAGGATGGGCAAATTATTCAGCCTCTGATAGCCTCCATTTACTCACCTGTAACGTGAGGGCGCACGCCAACCTTGCAGATTTTGAGGGTGAAATGAGAAATGTGCAGGTGAGCACAGCATAATAGGTGATTGTGGGTCGTGCTACATGTGTGGACCAGGTGGCATTGGAGGAAGAGCACAGGCTCCAGGACCCATGCTGGAATCCCAGCCCGGGCCCTGGGATGCCCACCTCTCAGGGCTGGTGGGAGGGTTCCATTCAGGGAGCACCCGATACTTAGCAGATGCTCAGCCCTTTGTTTGCTTCTTCGTCTGCCCAGACACAAGTAGTCCTTTTCCTTTTCCCTGTCCCTTAGCTCCCTGTCGCTTGCTGTCAGCTCCTCTGCCCCTGAGCGCCTGGCACACCATAGATGTTCTGTACCCTTTGCAAAGAGCTTCCACACACATCTTCTCCCTGCTGAATCCACTCACCCGCTGTCCCATTTATAAGGGGGACAGAGTTAATCCCCACTGTGCAGGTGAGGAACTGAGACCCGGAGAGGGAAGGAAGGACACAGACGCTGTTCAAGCACCTATGATGTGTTGGAAACATCAGCCCATTAGTTCTTCATGACGTCCTGAGAGGCAGGTATTATCCTTCGTACTGCATAAACGTGGATGTTGGGGCTCAGAGAGGGGCAGTGACTTGTCCAAGGTCACACAGCGAGGAACTGGCAGAGGCTGAGTGCAAACCCAAGTCTCTCTGACTCCAAAGTCTGGGATTTAGAGCAAACATTTGCAATGTGGAGTCGACGGATCTGTTCCCTAGGGCTGTTGAGAGGACTAAATGGGGTCATCGGTGCGAGGGTGACCAGCACCCTGCTTAAGGACCAGGAGTAGAAGTGGAATCTTGTCTACCTCCCTCTAATAGTATAGAGAACAGGGACAGAAGTCTAGGGAGGGTCACCACATGCCCAAGGTCACAGCAAGCAATCACAGAGCCCAAGCTCACTGCCCCCAGGATCACTCTTTCCTAGTAAAGGGCAGGGGCCATCCCTCCCCAGAGAGTGGAAACTTCCCAAAGTCCCTCTGACCTGACAGGAGGGTGGAAAGAACAGGAATTTCTGCCATGGTACACCAATCCGGAGCCTGGGGCTGAGAGCTGGAATCCCAGGGTTTGCCAAGGCCATTCCACCAGGCCCTTGCGGCACCGCCCCTGCCCCCGGGGACCTGCATGTAGAGAAGGGCCATCCCAGGGTCCCAGGTTCTTAGAGGACTGAAAATTGGCAAGGTCAAGGGAACAGAGCACAATGGGGGTGGCAAACCAGAGAGTTGGGATGGTTGGAGCTGAACAGAGGAGTAGCCGCAGACTCTTCTTTTCAAATGAAATCCACAGCACATTCTGCTCCCCAAGTGCACCAACCCACAGTCACCAGCAGGCCCCAGAGGAGCAGGGAGGCTGAGACAGAAAAGCAGCCTGACGGCCAGGAGCCAGCCCGGCCCTCACAGCTGGGCCCCGTGGTCTTCTGATGAAGTCGAACAATTTCACAGAATATCAGCGTCGGACAAGGCGCTCTGTGACCACGATGGGTCAAGACGCATCCAGACCACCAGTAGCTACGGCTGAGCAGAGCAAAGAGGAACATTGTCCAGATTATGTCAGCGACCACACAGCCCTCTCCTGGCTGGAGCATGACTGCTGCTGCTTTGCCAATTGCATCCTTAGCTTGGTCTCCTACATAGGCTTAATTAAGATACCCCACCATGGATTAGCCCTGCTTCCCAACAGCATCCAATCTGCAGCCCACTTCCTCAGACCCGCCCCCAAGTCACGTCACACAAGCCCAAACCCCATATAAGTCCTTTCTCACACCCTCTTACAGAGACACCTCATAGATCGCATGGGGTTTCTCCCCTCGCTGCAATAAGCCACAAACCCCACTATTAACCACAGGCAAGCTACTGGTGTTCCTCACCTGGAGGGCACCAGCAGACGGATCTCATCAGATCCCCCACCGCCCCGCGCCGTCGCCACCACCACCTAACCCTGCAAAAGGCAAAGCCCGGGATCCATCCCCTCCCTCCCACAGGTGAGGAAAGTGAGGTCCAAGCCCAAGGTCACAGAGTAGGGTGAACATGTAGTGTATCGTCCCAAGGGGATACTTTCGAGGGTGAAAGGACGCACTACTACTAACGAGGCGGGGACAGTGGGCCTAAACCAGAACTGTCCCGGGCAGGCCAGGCGAGTGGTCTCCCAATCAAGCAGAAAGAAAGTGGGGGAGCCGGATGGGGGTCGAAGCCTGGCCCGGCCATCTCTGTCCCTGCGCCCTCCCGGGGACAGAGTTCTCTCTGTGGACGGGCCTGGCAGCCAGAGACCCCCTGGTCTGGGGGTGCGCTGCAGCATGATGCCTAGGCGTGGGCCACACCCAAGTTTCCACGCACACAGCTGTCCCAGCGGCCATGCCACTGTGTTTGGTTTTCCAGAGAGTTCCCTCAACTCTCTGGATGCCTCATTTATCCTGCCCAGAGGGGGACTGGGGGCGTGGGAGGGGTTCACATAAAAGAATTTGCAGGTGAATGAAGGTGACCGCCCTAAACACTGAAAACTTTTTTATTTTAGCCTTTCACACTGGTGTTCTTTCTGATGCGGTCACCCGTTCCCTGCGTGAGTGAGCTGAGCTCAGGAACGGCAGTGAGGGAACATCTGTTACAGCAGAGCCTTTCCTCCAGGAGGTAGCAATGACCCAGAAAGGAGAGGGAGGGGGTCCCAGGACTGTGCCCTTCCCTTGGCCGTGACCCCAACCCTGACCCAGAGGCCCAGCCCAGGTGAAGGCCAGCCCTCCCAGGAGGCCCAGGCTGCAAGCTCTGAACGTGGGGACGTAGGATGAGGTAGTGCCACCATCCCTTTGATGGGGCCCAGAGGGGCTTTGCAGAGATCAGCCTAAGAAAAGCGTCACTCGGTGATGCAACCATACGGTGATACCTCCAGGGGCTGCTCAGGCAGCTGGAGCTGTTTGTCCCTGCGCTCGATGGCCCCAACGGTTGTGTGAGTGTCACTCTGCTGCCTCTGGTGTGACAATTTTTAACTCCTCTGTTCCCACCTCAGTTTCTGCTCTGCACTCTGTGCTAACTTACAAGACACCAGGCTCAGTGGACTGGGAGCCCTTCGAGGGTGAGAACTGTCATCAGTTTGTGTCTCTCTCCTCCTAAAGATCCCAGCTTAGCGTCTGGCACACAGTAGATGCTCAGTAAATGCCACCTGAACCAAATTAGTTAAGTCAGGAGTCTGAGACCCAGGGAAGTGGGGGAGGCAGCATTCCCTGCAAAAGGCTCGTGGATTCTGGTCACTTCTGTACATGCTCAGTGACCACCAGCTGGGCACAGGAGAGACCGAGGTGAGTAAAGCAAAGGTGCTGACCTTGAGCAGGCAGCCATGCTCCGTGGTAAATGCGCAAGGCCCAGAGATGGCCCAGGGGTGGCACACGGGAGCCAGGACTAACTCGGCCCAGAAGTGGTGACATCAGGAAAAGCCTTCAGAAGAGGGATGTCTGTGCAGTGGTCTGAAGGATGAGCCTGAATTTGCCCGGCAGACAGGAGACAAAGGGCATCCGGGCAGAGGAGACAGCTTGGCAAGGGCATGGGGCAGCAGGGTGAGCGTGGGGTGGGGCTGACCAGGGCGAAAGCTGGGAGGTCAGCAGAGGTCACTCATGGAGGGTGTTGGATCCCAGAGCTACACGAGACACAGGAGGGATGTGGGCCTGGGACGTTAGCTCTGAGTGAAAACAAATCACGCCATCCCCCGGCTGGACTAAAAGACACAACAGGAATAAGAGCCCTGAGAGGCCTTCACAGAGGATCGGGGACACGGGGGTAGCACCCAGGAGGGTTCCTGTTCAGAGGCCAGCTCTGGGGGGAGGCAGAAAGGGCTCTTGAGGGCCCTGGCTGCTACAGATCTTCTCAACTAATCATATTTGACCTTCAAATCTTTACAAAAGGTATTAATAATCTGAAGAGCAATGGCCCAGTAATGTAATCATCTCCTCCCTGTGCATTTCTGTGCAGTTCTCAAAATGCTCTCGGGTCCACTGTCTCCTGTGAACCTCCATCTAACCCCATTTTGCAGGTAGTGAAATTGAAGTCCTGTGTGATCACATCAGGGTTAGCCCCAGAGCCAGGCTAAAACGCAGGGAGCATTTCCATGTCAGCCCTGGGCGTCGGGCTCAAAGTCCAGTTCCTTGTCCGGAAGGGGGTCCCCAGGGCTGTCGGGAAGCCCGTAGTACAAGTCTTCCTCTTCCTGTTCCGGCTCCTCTGTACCTGCGTCCGAAGCCTCCTCTTCCTCCCGCTTTGTCCTCGGGGGTCTCTGGCAGGAGCTGGGCAGGGCTGCCACCTGTAGCTGCTTCTCTGGAGGCACATCCTCCAACGTTGGGGCATCAATGAGGGCAAAGTCATGGAAGCGGTCCAGCTGGCACCTGCAAGCCTGGGGCTCCGGGGTTGCAGGCCGGGGCTCCGCCCCCTCAGATGGTGCCAGGTTGGGGCTGCTGCCCTCACTGGAGCCCACGTCCAGGTCATCTTGGAAGGAAGCCAAGGGTGCAGGGCCCTGGGGACAGGTCGGGGGGCTGCAGGGGCAAAGGCGGAAAGGGCGAGGGTAGCTCTGAGTCAGACTGCCTGGGTCCAAATCCTACCCACTAGCTGCAAGGCCCAGGGTAGGTGAGTTCACCTGTCTGGGCCTCAGTTCCCTCCTCTGTAAAATGGGGGAAATAACAGCATTCACTCCTATGTTTATCCCTGAGGTTTACAACAGATAATGAACGCAAAGCACTTTGCACAAGGCCTGGCACATAGTAGGTGCTCAAGAAATGGGCCTTTATTATGTTATCCAAACCAGGTCACTCCTCTGCCTCTCCAATCACTTGGAGGTCTCCTCTGGGCCCACAATCCCTGTCACACTGGGTGTTACCTTCTGTTCCCTTGTGTGCCTCCCCCATTGGACGAGGAGCTCCTGCAGGGTAGGGGCTGTCAAGGGCTGGCAGGGAGTAGGTACCCAGTAATGCTGGTGGATGAGTGACTACGTGGATGAATGAGGAACCCAGTTCATGAACAGCTGGGGACAGGGTGGGGCGGGGAGTGACCTGACTGAGGTCACAGAGCACATCAGTGGCAGAGCCTGGATTTGAACTCAGGTCCTCTGGCTCCCTGCCCTGGCCCCTCATGACGAGTATTCGGACAACTCTGAGGTAGGACCGATTATTCCCATGTGGGGAAACTGAGGCTCAGGAAGGTGAGGAAAATCCGAAGTTTATACAGCAGAGGAGCTGGGATTTGAACTCAGGCCCATCTAAGCCAAGACCCATGTGTCTGCTACCCCTGCTGCTTTTCAGGGTGTCCCCAGCCCCTCTACTCCCCAATGTCCCCAGCCACCTCTTAGTGGCCACACCCCTCCTCCTTCACCCCAGCACCCCTGCGCTCCGTGCACTCACCCGGGCCTGCCCTGACTTGGGTCTCTTTCTCCCTCGTCCTGGTCCGAGCCCCTGTGGATGACCACGGCGGCTTCCAACAAAGCCTGAGGGTCGCGAGGGCCACCTTCTCCTCCATTGCTGGCTCCTGGCTGTGGCCGTCCCGGCTTAGGAGCCAGGACGGGGTGGGGGTCTTCACTGTAGCCCATGACCTTCATCTGCATGTGGCTGAAGTCCGGCAGGCTCTGGTCGTAGGCGGCTTCCTCCCACAGCCTGACGTAGGGGGTCCGGGGGCTGGGCGGGGGCACAGCAGACAGCGGGAGAGAGAACAGGCAGTTGGGCAAAGATTCGATCAACAGACGTCAGTGCCGTCCCCTGGCCCACCTGCTCTGCGCACCGGCTCTCCCCCGATCTCAGAGAAGCGTCTGCGGGTGGTTACTGTACCCAGTTCATTGATGAGGAGGCTGAGGCCCAACAAGTTAAGCTGAGTGGCAGAGCTCAGACCCTCGGTCCAGTATTCCTTTCACCCGCGTCTCCAAAGCTAACTCCAAGGCTGCGGCTGTCAAATGAAGACCAGCTCGCGTTGACTGAGCGTTTGCTGGGCTCCAGACGGTGGCCTGAAGCCTTTACATTTATCACCCCATTTATTCTGAATGACACCTTGAAGCAGAAAGGTCGTTCCCGCTTTTCAGATGAGGACAGAGCAACGGTAAGAACCAGCTACTGAGTGCTCCTTGCAGGCCGGGCTCTATCAGTTAGCTCATCTAACCCTCCCTGTAACTCTGGGAGATACTGGAGGAAGCTGAGGCACAGACACCTTAGCTGGCTTGCCCAGGTGGTGCAGACCTAGGGGGTGGTACTGGGGCCCCAAGCACCCCTTTCTCCACTGCTCTCTACAGTCCAGGGCTGGGAGCAGCAGGGAGGAGCGCAGGCTCAGGGTGGCCTGAGCCCCAGCTCTGTTCTAGCAGCTCTCCCTGTATGCCCAGTCCTGAGGCTGGCCCCCACAACCACCCACCCAGGTCTGGTCTGGTGTTGACTCCCCATGAGGTTTGGGGCTTGGGATTGCACTTCTTGAGCCTCAGTTTCCACATCTGTTTAATGGGCCTGCCACCCCCCTACTTCACAGGGTTTCTATGAGGACTGAAAGAAGAAATGGGCACAAAACGCCTGACTTGCTCTCTGGTGCTTTGGAAGCGCTTCCTAGTAATGATGGCAAAGGCTTCTAGAGGGCCTGCTATGCCCCAGGCTCTGTTCTGAGCACCTGGCTTATTAAAGTCCACCATCCATATCACAGGTTCCGCATCCGCACATTCAACCAACCGTGGATCTAAAATATATATTTTTTAAGTTCCAGTAAGTTCCAAATAGCAAAACTTGAATTTGCCACACACTGGCAACTACTTACATAGCACTTACACTGTATTTACAAACACTGACACAGCATTTACATTGTATTAAATATTATTAGTAACCTAGAGATGATTTAAAGCATAGGGGAGGATGTACATAGATTGCAAGCAAATACTAAGCCATTTTGTATAAGGCACTTGAGCATCTGCGGATTTTGGTGTACGTGGTGGGAGAGGGTGTCTGGAACTCATCCCCTACAGATACTGAGGGACGGCTGTATTATCTCACTTAGCCCTCCCTGAAGCCTAGGAGGAAGGTACTATTAGTATCCCTGTTTCACAGATGGGGCAAAGAGAGGCAGGTTGCTTTCCCAAACTCACCCAGCCAAAAAGTAGCAGGGCCCCAGGGCTGTGCCTTGGCCATCAGGATGCCTCTTGTTTGCTAGAGCAGTAGTAGTTACCGCTGTGTGGGATTTAGGGTCACACCTAATTTTGATTTCTGGTCTGCCACTACTTCACTGTAAGACAGGACAAAAATCCCTGAGCCTCAGTTTCCTCATCTGTGAAATGGTAATAATAAAGCTCACCTCGTAGAATTGAGAGGTCAAAACAATCCATGATTTCTGATAGTATGTTCTCAGTAAGTGGGAAGGCAAAGCCAGAGCCTGGGGCAGGGGAGAAGACTGGCCTGAGGGGCTCACTGCCCCTCCCCTCCCTCCACTGCCCCACCCCTGCCCCAGAGGGCCCGGCACCCACCTCTTCATCTCAGCAGTGAGCCCATTTTCCAGCAGGCCCAGCGCCTTCGGTGACAGGATGCCTTGGAAGTCAGAGTCAGCGGGTACGAAGGTGATCTGCAAGGCAAAGGGGAGAAGGCTTCTCTGCAGCTGCCCACACACATCCGTGGTCACTGCTCCCCCAGAGCACGGGCCTAACATCTCCACATACCCTAGGAGACAGGCCTGACAAGGCAGGCCACCCCGTTTGACAGGAGGGTGCCTGCTCAGGGCCCAGCACCTGTGGCCGGCTGGATGTCTGGGTTCCTGCTCTCACTGGCTCTTCATTCACCCAGCACTCATGCAGCATCAGCTGTGTGCCAGGCACTCTTCTAGGCACTAGGGGGCAGCCATGAGTGAATGAGACGAACACCCCTGCCCTGGGGGAGGTCATATCTTGTCATTTCCAGGGGTCCTCGTCCAGTGCCCAGCACTTGCCCGACCCGGAGTAGGCCCTTCGTCCGCATCTGGTGGGTGAGTGGGAAGCAGTTCATGTGTTTCTTGGCACAGACAGAGGCTGAGGTTGTGCCTACACTGCTGAACTGTTCACTTAAAAATGGTTAAGATGGTAAATTTTATGTTATGTTATATTTTACAATTAAAAAATGTAGGACTAGTAATGCCTGTCTCCTGGATTCCATGAGATAACATATAAGGAGTCCCCCAGCACAGAGCCTGGCACACAGTAGCTGCTCAGTAAATCATAGTCTGATGCTACTGAAGATGAAGTTACCTGACTTCTCTAAGTCTTGTTCTCCCCAGCTGAAAATCTGTTCAACAAATATTTGGTGAGACCCCATTGTGTCATGCCAGGTTCATAAACGGCAGCCCCTTTTCTCCCTTTCCCGTAGAGTACGGTGAGAGAAAGACACTTGTCTGCACCAGGAAAGCACCCAATCCTGCTGGGGAGAAGGGAATGATAGATGGATGTGTTCTTAGAACTCCTGTGAGGGGTAAGCTTCCCCCAGATGTCTGGAAATGAGGGAGGGGCCTGGATATCTTCCATACCCACTTAGTATGTCCTGCACTTGCCAGCTGACTCTGTATTTCCTAGAAGCTGCCCCTTCCTCCAGTCTTCCTCCTTCTCCCCATCATCATAATCACCACCACCACCATCATCTCCATCAACATCATAATTACGTCATCACCAGCAACATCAGCACCAGCGCCTTCATCACCATCACCATCATCATTATCACCCTACAGCATCATTATCATTGCCACTGTGAAAAGCCTGGAGGAGGAGGAAAGTCCTGACAATCTTACAACACAAGTTCTTTTAAGAAAGGGTGACAGGCAGAGTTGAAGCTGGGGAGGGGAGATCAGATCATAAAGACCCCAGAGCATCAGGCTAAGAAATTCAGCCTTTAATCCAGAAGCAACAGGAGCCCTGGAGGAGTTCTCAGCAGAATACAGAGCCAGATTTGTGTTCAGGCAGAGTTCTGAGCAGTCCCCAAAGGGAGGGAACAGAGGGATGGAGGGAGGCCCATGGAGAGGACCAATCCATCAACCACCAATCAGGGGCCTGGTCCTGGGCTCCAGCAGAGCAGGCAGGAGTGGGGAGTGGGCTACTTGTAGGCAGAATCAGAAGCCAGACAGGGAGAGGCCCTGCTTTCCCAGACGATCCTTCCCCTTCTCCCAGTTCCCCTGCCCCATCTCAGCTAATGGGCACAGCATCCCTGACAGTCCCACCTGCTAGATTTGCCCCGATTCCTCCTTCCCTCTCAAGCCTGAGGCCCAGCTGACCACCAAAACTGACCAAGTCTACTTCAGAAATTCAATAAAATAAGCTGGATGGGAGGACCAGGGCCACGCCCAGCCACGACAGGTACTATATGTTTGGTGAACTGGAAATGTCTTCTCAGCTCCTACAGCCTTGGGTTCAAGTTCTTTCTTAGTCTAAGAAATGATCATCCTCCCTTGGACCAAGATGGAGCCTCCCCCACTGGCCTGGTTGCGCTTGAACGTTCCTCCTCCCAGATGTCAGCCTGATAGCTTCCTCGAACTGCAAAGCTGCTCACAGCCGTCCCTCATCCCATCCACTAAAGGGTCAGGTCCAAACTCCTCAGCATGGCATCCAGGTCCCGTGGACCTGAGCCCCACTCCCTCTCCGCCTTACTTCGCTCCCCACGCCCTCCGGCAGCCAGGCTGACCCGATTGCCTTGTCCTTTCACTTCATGTCTTTGCTCGTGCGGTTCCTTCTGCCTGGAATTTCTTTCCCCATCTTTTCTGCCTGGTGAACTTCTACTTAACCTACAAACCCCAGCTCATCTTCCCTGTGAAGCCCACTCCTTCCCCATCAGGCAGAAAACTGTCTCCTCCATAAGACCCCCAGGGCCCCAAAGACAGGGACGGCTTAATTCACATGGGTACTGGCTACCCCTTCCCCCGTATCATAATCGGCTAATTCCATTCCCTTATGTTTATATTTTTTTCAATCCAGAAAATTCCCATTCGTCAGACACTGAGGCAGGGGAGGATCCGGTAGGGAGGATGGGCGCCAGCATTTGCTGAGAGCTCTGATGACCCAGGTTCCAATGAGACAATGTGGGGGACTGGGACCCTCGTCTAGCACACCTCCCTGGTTTACGACACACTTCCCTCCCCTCCTTTAGTGTTCCAGCCCTAACAGCCTGCGTCCCTGAAACACACACCCACGTCTGTGCTCACACACCGGCACACACATCCAGAGACCCTCCCAAAGCCACAAACACCTGTCCTGAGAACGCTGCCTTCGCATTGGCTCCAGGCCAGGCGTGATGCCAGGTCCCCCACCTACAAGCCCCCACTGGCTCCTCCACAGGCCCGGGCGAGCCTCTGCTAAGGCCACAGGAGTGGGGCACAGGGAGGGGCATTTGAGTCAGGGCCTGGTGGGCACTGAAACCTGTGCCGTTTCTGACCCGCCATGCGGCCTCCACAGCACATGAACACGTGAATCTATCAACAGTTACTCATTAATACCCAGCAATATTCCCTCCTTCCCCCCTCCCGCCACTCCCTCATCCCCACTGCCACCCGGTCACCCTGCCTACCGCCCACAGCCAGCTCTGTGAACGGAGTGAGGCAGGAAGGACACTCCCCCCACCCCACCCCGGCCATCACCTTGCTGTCCCCCAGGGCCCTCTTCTCCCGGTGACCTCTGCTCAGGACACCGAACAGAGAGAGGCGAGTTGACTGTAAACTGCTCGGTAAACGACCACAAACCAGCCGGGACCGCCTCAGTGCTGAATGAACGCGCTCACAGCCCGGGGCTTCCCACAGAGGAGACAGGACTGGGAGAGCCGAGCCCAGGCCCCCAGGATCCTCCCCCCTCCTCCCACACCCCAGCACGGCCATCCAGGCAAGAGGCGAGGAGGTGTCTGTGTGAGGCTGCCTGGGGCCTGGAACCCTGGATGGCGGGACCAGCAAGGCCCTTAAGATGCACACGCTTTCCCACCCCCTCTTCCTGACTCACATATTCTACAAATGTGGAAACTGAGGCTCAGAGAGGGAAGGGGCTTGACCAAAGTCTCCCAGGTAGTTAGAGGCAGAGCCCAAGTTAGAATCCATGCTTCTTTCCTTGTCTCCCTGGGTCTATCTGACCAGCTGCTGTGACCTTGGAGAAGTCACTCAACCTCTCTGGGCACTGAAGGATTACAACTCCTGATATGCCCATTTCACAGGGTTGTTGAGAGGATCACTAACAGTAAGCGTGGCAGCGCTTCACCTAAATATAACACTCTACAGTTTACAAAACTGCCCATCTCTTTTCTGTTCTCCCTAATAACTCTGTGAGGCTGGGAGGTTCAGAAAGATAAAGGTCTCACAGAGAGTTTGGAGCAGAGCTAGAACTAGAACTCAAGATTCCCAAACCAGTGCTCTTCCCATCACTCAGTCACTTATTAGGCTAGGAGTTCGTTAAAACTTCAAAAGATAGAGCTGCCTAACCCAGGCCATGAAGGTTACAGCTGACCCACCCAGAACACTCAGCAGCCCTGGGACACAGGGATCGCCCTCCCGAGGTGGAGGGCTATGCTTTAGGTGACACACGTCTGAGCTCTGATCCCAAGCCTGACACTTAGGAGCTGTGGGACCTCACTTTCTGAGCCTCGGGCTTCTCTAGTGTAAAATAGAACGTCAAAGGTACCAAAAAGTTCAGGATGAGGACTGAACTGCCCCAGGGATGCAGGCGTGCCGGCAGGCAGCAAGCCCTCATAAACTCTGGTTTCAAGCACCTGGACTGTGTGGTGGGTTTTCCTGCGTCTCCCCCATGGTGCCTAGTTCAGGGCTCCAGATCCAGGGGGCTCCTGATCAATCTCTATGATAAGGAATAGATGGATGGATAGATGGATGGATGGATGGATGGACGCTCAGGAGAACGGAGATAAGAAAAGAAGGGGGAAAGGGGAAAGGATAACAAGATGATTGAAGGATGGGGGATTGATGCCTGGAACACAGGCACAGCCCCAGGGCCTCCTGGGCCCTGGCCCCCAGGCCACCTGCCCCCACTACCACCTACCTTGGGGTAGCACTGGCACATGCTCCAGATGACACCCCCGATCACCATGACACCGCCCATGGCGTAGAAGGTGCCGTAGACCTGGGGCCGGTCGTGGCTCATGAGGAATGTGCCGAGGGCCAGCAGGAAGAGCCCCAGCATGATGAAGCCGATGCGGAAGGTCTTCTCATCAGCCATTGCTGCCTGGCCAGGCCTGGTCTGTGCACCACCCGCAGAGGGGCGCCAATGAATCAGCCAGCCGTCTGCACACGCTCACACCGGAGGAGTGACGCTCTGGGATCACTGCAGATCAGGCCTTCAGGTAGGAGGGAAGGAGGCTCCCTTCGGGTCCAGCTCAGCCCCTGGGAGCACCAGTTCTCCAGGCTGGAGGAGCTACGCTTGGGTGGCCACGTGCTCCCACCTTCACTCCCTCTCACCTTCCCTCTGGGCCCTCCGGAGTGTGTGGGAATCCGAGTGAGGGAGACACGAGGGAAGGAAGGGGAGGTTCCAGGGGCTGGGCCTCAGCCAAGGCTTTGACATCACCTCATTTGCCTGTTCAGGGCCAAGCTGGGCTGACAGGTGGCCCCGCACCGTCCAGCCACGGGAAGCAGATACAATGCTGCAGCCCCAAGACATCAGAATGCCACTGGAGGATCCCACAGGGTCCCACAGGCTGGCATTTTAGAATCCTGAAGAACTCTAGACTATTCAAGGTCATGTGCCCATCTGGCCCCTATTTATTTGACCCTGGCTGCACGCATGGCTCTGTTCTAAACATGTGACACATATTAACTCATTTAAGGAACCCCATGAGGCAGGTATTACTATCCCTACTTTACAAATGAAGACACGAACAAGTAACTTGCCCAAGGTCACGCAGCTAGAAAAGGCAGAGCAGCTGGGATTTGAACCCGGAGGCCGTGGGTCCACAGTATTGCCACTGGGTGATACTGCCTAACTGTAGCACAAGGGTTAAACGTGCAGGCTCTGGTGGCTGGACAGACTGCCTGGGCTTGGGTTCTGGTTCCTCTATTATGGTGCAGTGTGGTCTTGGTCAAGTTACCTCCTGTGCCTCAGTTTTCCTCCTCTCTACAATGGGGATAATAATAGCAACTCATAGGATTGGGTCTATCCCCAGGCCTGGTCTCCCTGAGTGCCTCTGTCCCCTTCCCGTACTCTGTGCTCCAGCCAGGCCTGCTGGCTCTGAGCTGGCCGTGGTGAGGCAATGCCCCTCTAGGGTTTGAATGGCCGACAGCAATTTCCTTGCCTCCTAACCTAGGAAGATACCTTCATCCTAAGAATGAGACTCTAATGGTGGAATTTCAGTCCTGGGGACAGGATGAGGGTAAAAATCAGATTTCCTTACAGGATTATAGGAAAATGAGGGTCAACAGTATCTCTAAAAGAAAATGTTAACATGTTGTTTGTATGGTATTGAATTGCCGCTGCAGGAGAAAAGGCTTTCATTTGGCATCCTGACTTCATAGGTTTGGGAATTTTCCTGTTTGTGATGTCACCCTCTCCCTCCTCCCCAAAACAAGCTGTGCTGGTTCCCGACATCACACCTGTGCTCACGTGATACCCTCTGACATCTCTGCCCACAGTGCCTTGGGGTTTCATTGTGAAGCTGTTTCTCCTTCACCAGCCCTCAGACCCAGCGCTTACAGCTTGTGGAGTGGGGCTGAGCTTGGGGGACCCTCCCAGTGAGAGGCTGCTAAGCGGTCAGAGAAGGGCTGAGAGGCACCAGGTGACAACCATGTTTGTTTCCCGGGGTGACCTTGGCCTGGTGGCTCCGCTCTGGGCTTGAGTCTTGTCATCAGTGATTGAAGGTGGTATTAGGCCATCTCCCAGGGGTTGTGGAGGGAAGTGACATGATGGAGGGAAAAATGCTTTGTAATCTGGGATTATTTACAGAGCAGGACCGTCCAGGGAAATACTATTATAATCATCTTATACAGCCTCAGAGAAGGGAGGCTACGTGCCCCTCCCAGAAAAGGAGACCGGGGCCCAGAGGGGCCTCAGCCTGCCTGTCTGGTCCTGAAGCCCCGGCCCACGGCGGGATTGGATCTGCGGGGTCGCGGTCCAGCAGGAGCCTCTCGCGCCCCCTGGTGGCCATTTTAGCACGCGCTTGGCGACGTGCTTTCACACCACCGTAGGTCATGCCTGAAACCTGCAGCCCCGCGAGGGGCGCAGGGAAGATCGTGCCTATTTCACAGGCGAGGAAACCGAGCCCGGGGAGATTTCCCCAAAGATCTCCCCAAACTGAATCGGGGGCTGAGCGGTGACCGGGATCCACACAGTCCCAGCTCCATTGTGGATGGATCGGATCTGGTCCTTAGGGCTTCCTGAGAGTCCTCCGGGTCACCCGAGCACTCTCCGAGTCTCCCCATCTTTTCTTTCCTCACCACGACCCGGCCTCCTTTCCACCTTTTCTCTTCTTAAAAGAGGGGGGCGGGGGGGGGAAGTGGCAACGAGTAGGAAGCTCTGGGACAAGTAGGTGCTCGGTAAAATGGGTCTAGTCTAACCTCTTCCACAGAGCCGCGGTGAGGGTTAAGCGGGGACACGTGAGTACCGGGCATTGGAAGTATTGGGTTGTCCGCGGGTCCCGCTCACGTCGCACCTGCCTCTGACTTCTTCTTCCTTCCCTGCAAAGCGGGGGGAGGGGGAGGAGCGCTTGCGGAGTCTGCCATCTTCCAGCAGAGGACGCGATAACCACGGTTTTCTTCCGGTCTGCAGAATTCGGGGTCCTCGCAAGATCCTAAGAGCTGCTTCAGGGAGGGGAAACATCACACCCATTTGACCGATGCAGAAACTGAGGCTCTGCATCAGTAATGGCCCAAGATCACAGAACCTATAAATAGCAGAGCCAGGGTTCAAGCCAGGCCCCACGTCCCTCTTTTCTTGAGCGCCTGCTACGTGCAGGACGCTGAGGTATGAGGTGTCTGACGAACACGGGTTTTCAGTGTGATGGCGCTTGGTCCTGTTTTCTGGGGCACAATATGGTAAAGGCTCTGAGATATGCCTGAGGTCCAGCAGGTGCACAAAGCAGACAGAGGGAGAGACTGGGGTGGACGGGGAGGAACGAAGGGACAGATTCACAGGAGGGATTCTTGAGAAGCCAGCTGGAGTTCTGTCAGGGCAGGAAAAGCAGTTCAGGCAAAGAGACCAGTGTGTGCAAATGCCCAGAGGCAAGTAAGCACTGACACGTAGCTGGAGGTAAAACGCTAAATGCTATGCACACGTTCACCCCTATACGGCATACTCCTCCCCTTCCTGTTCCTCCGTGTCAAATCCATCCTTCCACCACCGGGATACCCTAGCCGACATCCTCACCTCCTCTCTCACACCCACATCCTATTGGCCCTACCTCCGAGACAGAAGAATCCAATCACTTCTCACCCCCCACTACTGCTCATCACCCTGGTCTTGAGCTCAGAGAGGGGGAAGTGAGTGGTGGCATGAAGCGAGATCTTAATTCCCTGCCCAGGAATTGAACCTGGGTAGCCTGGATGAAAACCAGGAATCCTAGCCACCACACCCCCAGCTCTCGCCCCCAGTGAAAAATGCATTTCTCATGGAGGCAAAACTGTAAAAACCGGTCAAAGTTTATCATCAGAGACATAGCACAACAACAAGTGCGAGAGCACACAGAGAAACAGTTTGTTCAGTTAAGACAGAAGCAAGGCAGAGATGCACACCTGGAGAGAAAGGGTGTGGGCATCCTCTCTAATGAGGAGCGTAGTAAAGAAGCGGTTGTCATTCATACAGGGCAGTTCTTCCGGGTCTTTGTTTACATTTGGCCAATCATCTTATTTCTTTTTCCACACCTGCCCTGCTCTAGGGTCCTCCCCAACTTGCATACGCAACTTTTTTCCAAAATGTATTCCAGCCCAGAGGCCTATGGGACAGACTTAGCATTATATATTATGGGGTGGTGCCCCCTCCTTTTTGACCCCCAAGGAGCATTTCTGTGCATGTGCAATGTTTCCATTGCCCCAAGGATGGGAAATGTATGACCTCTTGACCTTTTAACAGGGTTTAGCCCCTCTCTGCCCCTGCCATAAAAATGTCCAAAATCCGGTTATTTACCCTATTTCTGTTGCTGGTTTTTATATCAAGGTGCAGATCTCAAAATATAGATGGGAGGGCTTCCCTGGTGGCGCAGTGGTTGAGAGTCCGCCTGCCAATGCAGGGGACACGGGTTCGTGCCCCGGTCCAGGAGGATCCCACATGCCGTGGAGCAGCTGGGCGGGTGAGCCATGGCCGCTGAGCCTGCGTGTCCGGAGCCTGCGCTCCGCAACGGGAGAGGCCACAACAGTGAGAGGCCCGAACAGTGAGAGGCCCACATACCGCAAAAAATATATATATATATATATATATAGAGAGAGAGAGAGAGAGACAGGAGTCTGGTCATAAATATGTAGTCCTGGAGCCCATTTGTCTCTTGCTTCAGGAAATGTAAACAGGGGGCTGGGAATGAATGTCCAGCCTGGAGCCCATCTTCTTCTCACCCCAGGAAGTGTGAACAGGAGGCTAGTTGTAAACGTCTAGCCTGGAGCCCATCCATCTCCTGCCTCAGTCTGAGGCCCATCATGTCTGTCCTTCTAAGAGGTCTCTGCTTCTACCCTTGCTGGCTGAAATCTCTTTCCCACCCAGATGTCAGGTCAGACCATGTCACTCCTCTGCTCAGAACCCTGGAATGGTTCCCGGCCCTATCAGAGTAAAAGCTAAGACTTAAAATGGCCTACAAAGCCCTAGATAACTTGCCCATGCTGCCCACCCAATCACCCCTCTGAGATAATCTCCTGCCACATCTCCCCTCACCCCCGCCACCCCAGCCACCCTGGCTCTATGCTCTTCTGGGAATACACAGCCACCCCCGGGCCTTTGCCTCAGCTCTTCCTCCCGCCTGGAAAGCTCTTCCTCCAGATATCTGCATGGCTCCCTCCCTTACCTTCTTCAATTCTTTGTCCAAATGTCAGCTTCACAACGAGGCCATCTCTGGTGTGACATCTGAAACTGCAGAACCCCCGCCCCCAGGTGTTGCCTGTCCTCCTTTCCCATTTACTTTTCTCCGTAGTACTCGTCACCATCTATCATACTGTACACATCATTTATTTCTCTTGTCTGTTGTCTGTCTTCCTCCCCTAGAACTCGAGCTCCCACAGGCTCGCTCCCCCAACAGGGGGCTTTGTTTTGTTCATTGTGTTATCTCCAGGGACTAGAACTGGTTGGCCCTCAATTCATGTTTGGGAATGGAGGGATGGCTATTGGCTCCTGAGGAGAGGGAGGCCGGAGAGGAAAGCTCCTGGGGTCAGGCTAAGGTTGCCAACATCTTTCAGAGGCCAACAGGGAGCCTCCCAGGGAGTTGTGCAGGGGGGTGACACAGGTCGGATTTTAATTTTACACTGATTCTCTGGTTCTGAGATCAGGTTGGAAGAAACAAGAGGAGGTGGAGGAAGTGAGGGGCAGTTGCCAGACTCTCGCAGAAACCTAGGGAGGGAAAGATTAAAATGAAGCCTTTTTAAAGAGTAATTAGTTGCTGAGGGGATGGAGGGCAAGGGAATTTCTGACTGGGAATTTTCCAACTGATTTGAGGTGGCGAGCTCCAGGGTGCGGGGTCACCGGTCAACACAGAGGGAAACAGGGCAAAGGAGGGGCCCAGGGAAAGCGTGGGAGAGGCCTGAGCTCAGAGGGTCCCTGATGTCCCAGGCCTGGTGGCGGGCACCAGATGTGAGCTCTGAATGATGGATGAAGAAACCAGTCAGCCAGGCCCAGGAGAAAAGAGGCCAGGCAGCAAAACAGTGCCTACTGGGGGCTGGAGTGACAGACCCAGCCTCAGGGGGCCGCCCAGCCTGAGGCCTTCCCAGTTCACAGCAAGGCCACTGTGTCTCATAAGGACCCTTGGCTTGGCAGGGTTAGGGTTAGGGTTAGGGTTAGGGTTAGGGTTAGGGTTAGGGTTAGGGAGACGGGCTCCGTGGCCCTGGCTTGGCCTCCAAGGAGCTGGTGACCTTGAGCAAATCACTGCCCCTCCTTGGTGGCTTTCAGTTGGGATGCAGATGAGCTGACTTAGAGAGGAAACCAGAAAAGGTTTTTCCGGTCTTCCAGCCTTCCCCACCCCCTGCCCCTTCCAGCTCCCACTTGGCAAAGTTGGTGGTACCTCCAAATCACACCTGCAACTCATTAACTCACCTGCCTGGGGGAAATTCCTCAGTTTGGGGGTAGGAGGGAAGCTGGGCTCTGCTTCCCAGCCTGGAACCCCATTAACCCCTTCGGAATTGCAGAGGGCCTGATAAATCCCCCGCACCTCCCCCAACCAAATCCCCACGGTTCACACAGGAAGCTGGTGTGTGTGTGTGTGTGTGCACGCACACACACACACACACACACACACACACATTTCAGGGTCACACAGAAAGGTCAGGGCTAAGGCAGCATTCAAACCTGCATCTTCATCATAGCAGTAAGTATAAGGCACACACGGGAGATGGGGAGGAAGGGAAGGGGTACAGGATGGGGATCCAGGATTTGGTGAAGGGGGAGGGAGAGGACACAAGACCCACAGGAAGGTCCACAAGATGTGGCTCAGATGGCTGAGAGAGGGCCCGGAAACAATCGTGATAGCTGACATTTATTGATTCATTCTCTCAGTCCACAAATATCTACTGAGCATCTTCCACGGGCCAGGCTCCGTTTCTAGGCTTTAGGGATATAAATGTAAAGGAAAGAAACAAAAAAATGCCTGCCCTCAGAGAGCTTACTGGTGGGGAGAAACATACAACAAACAAACAAACAATTTTTTAAAGGTAAAATATTAAATGATGACAGGTGTTATTTGAAAAGTAAAGCAGGGGGGCTTCCCTGGTGGCGCAGTGGTTGAGAGTCTGCCTGCCGATGCAGGGGACACGGGTTCGTGCCCCGGTCCGGGAAGATTCCACATGCCGCAGAGCGGCTAGGCCCGTGAGCCATGGCTGCTGGGCCTGCCTGTCCAGAGCCTGTGCTCCACAACGGGAGAGGCCACAACAGTGAGAGGCCCACGTACCGCAAAAAAAAAAAAAAAAAAAAAAAAAAAGTAAAGCAGGAAGGAGGCTGGGAGTGCAGGGGGCTGGGTGAGACAACAGTTTTAACAGAGTGGTCCAGGACAGTGTGTTGAAGAGAGGGACAAAGATGCAAGGGGCATGAGGAGTGAGCCTGGCAAAGAGCTTCTGGAGAGAAAACACAGGAGCAATGGCCCACAGGGGACCGACAGCAGCAGAGAGCAAGGGGAGGGTCCCAGACCCGCCCATACCATCCTCATTAGGGCTTTCATTACTCGGAGTGAGCTGGGAACCACTCAGGGTTTTGAGTCCAGGAGGGATGTTACGGATCTGGGTTTGATCAGGCTCATTCCATCTGCTGAGCTTTGAAGAGACTTCAGGGGACCCTGGCAGAAGCAGGGTGTTGGGAAAGGCAGCTACGGAGCTGGTCCAGGCCTAAGTGGGAGGAGCCGAGGCCTGGAGCCCAACCAGGCCCGAATGAAAATACCTTTATTTACATGAAAAACCTTTATTCTCGGTGATTTTTACCTCTCTGAGGCTCAGTTTGCACACCTGTTGAGTGGGGCCACCACCTGCAGCAGAGAGACCTTGAGGATGTGAAACAACAGCAGAGCCTGGCCCAGTGAATGGTAGGCCCTCAGGGAATAGTGTCCCTACACAGCTGACTGAGCCCCAGGACTTTGAACTCCTGCTGGCTGAGTGCCCCTGGGAAGGTTACTTAGCCTCTCTGGGCTGGTTTTCTCATCTGTGAATGGGATATGACACTGTGAAAGCAGACCCTTCTGCCTATCTGGAATATAAGAAGAGGTATCGAGCTCCCTGTCACAGGAGGTATAGAAGCAGAGGCACCTGGTGGAGGGGGTTACCTTTACTAACAAAATCTAACAATCACTGCACACTTAAGAGACACCAGCCTCTGCGCTAAGAAGTCTGCATTTATTGTCTGATGCGTTAGCACTGAGCCTGCAGGGTCAGTGTGATCTCATAACGTCAGCTGTTATCTCATTTAATCCTCAAAACTCAGCTCTCTAGGGTAGGGGCTGGTGCCTTTGTAATTCCCAATTCCCATTTTACAGATGAGGAAACTGAGGCAGAGAGAGGTAAAGTCACTTGTCCAAGGTCACTCACCAGCTGGTACCTGGTAGAACCCAGGCACAGGTGGTCTAAATTCAGAGTCCATGTTCTTTTGGTTATAAACTCAGTGTGTTCCCTTGGGCCAGTCCTGGCTCTGCCTCTGGGCCCCAATTTTCTCATCGGCACAAGAACATTTCCCAGCTGACAGCCAGTACTAACTGTCAGCCACGTGAGTGTGCTATCTTGGGCGTGCCGGCCCAGCTGGGCCCCGAAGACTACAGCCCCACCAGTGTCACGTGGGGCAGAACCACCCAGCTGGGCCCCGGTGACCCACAGGATCATGAGAGAGAATGAAATGGATTTATTTCAAGCCATTTGTTACACGGCAATAGAAAAATAAAACAGCATTCAGCAACATTGAGTGCCTGTTGTGTACCAGGCACTGTACTAGATGCTAGAAGAAGCCCATCATTTGTTTCTGGCTTCCAGGCCCGCTAGAAGCCTTTAACTTCCTCCCCTGCAGTCTGAACCGGGCCTGGGCAGGAGCATGCAGCCCCAAGTGTTGTCTCTCCAGAGAAGCCACCGTCAGCGAGGATGAGGCTCTCGTAGCTGGGCGGAGGCAAGGGGGGCTGGGCCCCAAGCAGGGCGTCCCCCAAGGCACTGTGCTCCAGGTCTTCCTCCACGGGGTATGCAGGTGGTGTCAGGGGCCCCTCAGCCAGTCGGCAGTGCAAGACCTCCTCGTAAGTGGGAATGGCAACCACCTCTGGGGTCCTACAGGGACAGAAGAGAGGCTGTGAGCAGGGGGTGGGACAACACCCTACTGCATGCCAGGAAGAGAGCGAGGAAGGCTGTAGGCTCCCCAGGGCCCCATAGACACAGCTGAAGCTTGACATCAGCCGGCCCCTGCCAACCTCAGCTCCCCCAGCTGCACCCTCCCTGTGCTATAGTTAGTTCTCCATACAGTTAGTTCCCCACATGGGCTCACCACACCCTCTGTCTCCTCAGTTCTCTCAACAGGGAAAGCCCTTCCCACCTCCCTCACCCCTTCCCTGCTGGTCAATCCCCACTTGGCCTTTAAGTCTCCTCCGGGGAGCTCTCCTGACCTCCCCTAGCAAATCTCCCACTCCCTCCTCTGGGTCCCCACAGTGCTCTCCCTTCTGTCACTCTTGACCCCAGCTGGTTGTCCCCTAGGGCAGGGACTGACTTTGGGTGTCCAGGGATTGATGCTTGGGGATGTTTGTTGAAAGACTGAGTGATGATCGATGGGGAGAAGGACTTCCAGCTTACTATAATCATCTCCCTTACAAAATCTGGAGTTGTGGATGCTCAGGGCGGGATGCAAGACCTCAATTCCCCTGCCCATCTGGATGCTTGGGGCCCTGATATGGTAAGTCCACCAAGTGATTACCTCTACTTGCATACCTCCAGAGACAGAGAGCTCACTATCTACCCAGTCAACCCTATCTATCTCTAAAGAGCTTGGCTTTCCTGTGACTTTCCCCCACCTCCCCCAAATGAACCACCCTGGAGGGACTTGAGGTACAGACCAGATCCTCTGAGGCTCCTCTGACCAGGCTCTGCCCACTAGATTCCAAGAACAGGTCACTTGCATCCCAGCCACACCAATGCTGATGGGAATGAGGCTGGCCCTCGGTCCTCCCAGGGCCCTGGGGGGGGTCATCTCTGGGAAGTCAGGGCTCCTTCCCCTCCTGGGACCTTGGGGGTGGGAGGGTCACTGATCTTCTGTCTGGACTGCTTTTGCTTCGGGAAGATACTGCCAGATACGGAGGTTGACTAGGTGACCTTGGAGGTCCCCTCCCACCCCAAGTGGCTCGAGGGCTGGCTATGAGTCAGCACTGGCTGGTTCACCTCCCTGCTCAGCCACATTCTCGGTGGGAGATCATGGGTCAGTAACTCTATTAACCTAGGCCCCAGTTTCGCCATCTGTAAATGGGGACGATAAGGGCATCTACCTCACAGGACCGTATGAAGATTACATGAGGTAATACAGGGACACTTAGCACATGCTCCATAAATGGGAGCTGGTAACAAAATCTCAAAGGTCTCCATGAGGCAGGGGTGTAGGTAACAAAAGTTATCACAGATCTGCTGCTAGCAGAAGCCACACAGGCTCAGAGAGGCTGTCACTTGCCCAAGGCCATCAGTTTGGAGCCAGCAGCAAGTTAGTTCGATCTATACCAGCCTGTCTAGACAGGGGAAGACCGATGGCAGGAGGCTGGCCAGAGGACAGACAGGTGGTGCAGGGGTCTTCGCTCCAGTGGTGATGGGGCAGCTGTGCCAGGAATCTGCTGCCCCTCAGGTGGGCACCCATCACCCCCGTGGACATGGCCCTTCTATGGGCAACGTATCTTCTCAGCCCACGGCCACCACAGCCCTAAGAGCAGCCCACTGGGACCACGTGACCAAGGTCATGGAGCAGGTTGTGTGCCAGTCTGATGGAGGGCACCAGCCAAGAGCCCAAGCTGGGCTCCCCTTCCAGTGCTTTTGCAAACTTCTCTCACAGACCCTCCTCCTCCGGAGCCCAGGAGCCCTGCAGCTGAGAAATCAGATAAGGGGTCTCACCCGCCTCTGACTCCCAGCATCCTTTGAGGTGAGGGCAGGCAAAGGATATTGCTCCTGGAGGTAGGCAAACTAGGTTCAATTGCTGTGTGACCTAGGCTATGTTCACAGCCTCTCTGAGCCTTTCTCCTCATCTATAAAATGAGGATAACAATTTCCATTTTGTAGATTCAGGGAGAGGGAAAAATGGAAAATGCATTGACAACGCTCAGGAAAATATGGGTGATTAGGCTTCCAGAACCCCACATCTCCTGCCCTGCTCACCTCCCAGCCACGGCCCTGCTGCTCCCTACTTCTCCAAGCCCCAGAGACATGAGTCAGGTTTTGGGTATGCCTGGGGCCGCTCCAGCAGGCAACAGCTGGCAGAGCAGGGCACAGGTGGCAGGTGAGATCAGACCACAGCAGGAAGTTTGCTTCGAGGGCAGAGGTGCAGTATCCCTCATGCCACCTCACCTAGCCAGCTGGGCCCACCCGGCCCCAGGTTGCCAGAGTCATGGTCCAGCAGGCTGGAAACTTGGGGAACATGAAGTTCAGGGTGACCATATCGCACACTTCAGGGGCAGGCCCATTTGTGGTGTATTCTGGATGTGGCCCCCTGCAGCCGTGTGAGGCGGGCTGGCCACTGTGGTCCCCATGCACAGGACGCTCCACCGAGGCTGGGGCTCACCCCACTCTCTGGAGCCTGGGGGGGACGTGAGATCTGAGCCTGGCACCAGCTCTTCCATGACTCAGCTGAGTCAAGCAAACACAGTAGGGAAAGGGGACAGGGACCAGGGATGAAACACTGCCCAACACTCAAGCTCTCTAATCTTATTTCACTTTCATGACAAGCCTGGGGGTAGCAGCCCTCAGCCATTGCACAGGTGAGTGGAGGCCGCACTCCAATGAAGCGGCAAAGCCCCAGCTCTGCCTGCTTGCAAAACCCAAGCCAACTCCACCCGTCACACCTCCCCCAACCCTGACCCCTAATCTCTCCACACCTCAGCTTTCTCATCTGCAAAATGGATCTAATCCTTACACTGCCTCATGAGCAGTGAGGCTCAAATCAGGAGGCACGAGAGTACATCATAAAATGAAAGTGCGGGAAGAACAGCAAACTTTGCAGTGAATACACCTCCCCATCTATCATCTCATCTGAGCCTAACAGCAATCCTAGGGAAAATTCCAGGATTGACAGAGAAAGAACTGGACATGGCTCAGAGTCTAATTAACAGGCTCAAGAATACAGAGCTTAGAAAAGAAAGAGCAGACGCTGAAAGCCTCGTGTCTGACTAGACCCACGCTTTTTCTGCTGTACTTACTGAGGCGTCGGCGGGGGTTGGGGGGGGTGGTCCCAGGAGGCCTCCCATCCAGGCACCTCATTTAGGGCTCACACTTAAGATGGGAGCCCCTGAGAGGAGGGGTTTTGTCTGTTTCCTCCACTGCTGCATTGTCAGCGCTCTGCGTAGTTAGGTACTCAGTAAATATTGGTGAAACGCAGGAAAGAATAAGTAGATGAATAAATGAGGAAACTGAGGCCCCAGGAGAGAAATGGACCTGCCCAAGTCATCAGCCTAGAAGGCCTTTCTCTCTAACCTAGAGTTACCTGCAGAGATCAAGGCTCCTGGGGGCAGGGACAGCTGAGTGGCCTCCCCATGGGGCCCAGATGCTGGGCTCTCAGCAGGAGGGCCAGGGTGGGTCAGCCCCAGGGACAAGAAAGAGCCATTAGCAGAAGCAGCCTCTCCAACATCCAGCCACCCCAGCTCTGAATCTAAGACCTGGTCTCTGAACCTGATGGGCCATGAGCACCCCACAGCCTCCTGGGTAGGCTCCTCCCTGGCCCGGCTGGGAATGAAGGCCAAGTGGCCCCACCTGACAGATGCAGCTATGTCCCGGACCCTGTTGGGTCAACACGGCTGTGTCTACAGACAACACCTACCTTCTGTGCTCAGGCCAGGCTGGGCGGGGAGGGACAGGCTCCAGTCCAGAGCACCCCGAGGCCTGGTCTGGTTCCAACTGACCATTAACCGACTGTGTGACCAGGTAGGTCACTGGTCTCTCTGAGACCCAGGTTTCTCAACTGAGAAGAGTCCCCAAGGCCCTGCCCTTCCCTCTAATAGTCAAATTAAGGCCTGACCATTGGACTAAGGGGCTTCTGTTGAATACTTTATTGTCTGTGACCTCAAGGAGTCACAGGCCAGTAGCAGGGACTAATCTGTTACTTTCTTTAACTCAGAATGCATTTTTCCCTCTAACCAAGGGAAGCAGGGTGCCCATGTCCGAGGCCAGTTGCCAAATATATGGCTTAACCCTTAGTACATGCAAATCCAGTGCTTACAGAGTGGTGTGGGGGAATGCACACTTCACAGCCAGCAGGCTCTGCTACTTTCTAGCTGTATAACCCTCACCCTCTTTTTCTGTAAAAGACAACAGTAATTCTTACCTTGCAGGTAGGTTAGACTGGGGAAGATGTATGCAGGCCCCTGAGATGCCTGCCCAGCTGATACTTGGTGAATGAGTAAGTACATAAGAGCATGTAAGATACATGCATTCTCAATAGGGCAAAAATTGGTTCTTGGACTCTTGCTGATAACTGTGTTTACATATAAAGCACAAATATACATACAGACCAAATATGTAGTATATCTGTGGTATTAACATTTCATGGGGGAGGATGAAGAAAAAAATGCCTAAGAAATCTCCTTAGAGGGAATGATAATGAAAAAAAAAGAAATATTGTCCAAATGCAAGGTTTTGTCTCCATTCCCCACCTCACCCCTGGGCCTTTGCACACGCTCTTCTGCTTGCCTAAAACGCTTCTCTCCACCTTATCTACTTGAGGAAAAGTTGACATTTGTTGTGCACCTACTGTGTGCCAGGCTCTGGGCTGAGTTCTTCATATACATCATCTCATTTAAGTACTATACAGGCATTTGCTACTATTGTATGCTGAGCTCTGCTGCCACCTCCTCCAAGAAGCCTTCCTGGATTTCTCCATGTCCCCACAGAACCATGTCTGTCCTCTTTCACAGCTTTAACTACTCTGATTTGTCAAAGTCTGCCTCTGTCGAGGGACTTTAAACACTTCCAGGAGTGCTGATCAGCCTCCAGGACCCCAGGGCATAGGCAAGGCCTGGTCCAGAGGAGAAACCCCATGAAAGTTTGCTGAGCAAATGCATGATGATGTGACAGTGCCCCACCTGTGGCCTCCACCCAGCCCTGCTGACCTGCAGCTCTCCTCCTCCAAGGGCTCCACAGTGAGGTAGTACAGGTCTCTGGAGAGGTGATATGAGTCCCATCGAGGCGGCCCCTTGGTGCTGGCCTTGACAGACCACAGCAGGCTGAGGAGCAGCAGCAGGCCACCTGCACCGCAGCAGAAGAAGCTGACCGACCTGAACAGGGCACCGGGGGCCTCAGGCTCAGGGCGTCCTGTGGGCAGAGCCGGCTGGCTGGGCTGGGCACCTGCATCTTCTTCACTCCACCAGGCGAAGCAGAGTGTCCCGGCCACCAGAACCACCATGCCGGTGACCGTCATGCAGTAGCACAGGGTGGAGGCCACACGGCCCCTGTCACACGTCTGGACACCGAGAAGGAGAGAGAAGAGGAAACGGGCCCCGTGAGAGGCCTGCTGGGTACCAGAGACTGGATTTTAGTCCTCCTCTGCCTGAGGTCACTGTGCAAACTCAGAGGGGTCATTTGACTTCTCTGTGCCTTAGTTTCCTCATCTGTGAAATGGAGACGATGCTCCCAACTTTGCAGGGCTGTTCTGAAGGCCACAAATAATGTGTCTCAAGTTCCTAGCACCACACCTGGAACCTGGTAGGAGCTCAGTTCAGTGTGGCTGGGTTCGCTCCAGGACTCCCCCCGGACTCAGAGGCCTCATCAGCCTGGTGTGTATGAGACTCCCCACTGCAGGCTGGGAGGGAGAAGAGTGAACGCTGTGGGGTCCGCCAGGCCTGCCAGGAGAGAGGCTTGCTGGTTACGCCTTGCCTCACTTCACCTTGGTCACAGTCTCGAAAGGTCAATGCTCTTATCTCCATTTGACAGAGGAAGACATTGAAACTGGGGGTGGGTAAAGGAGCTAGTGGGAAAGGGGCATTGAGAAGCCTGAAGTTGAAATTCATGACACAAAGCAAACCTTTGTGCAAAAAGATGTTCACCATGGCCTTATTTTTAATGGTTGTAATTTGGAAAGAGCCTAAATGTTCAACTATAGGGAAAGGGTGAGTAAACCACGGCATAAACCCTAGATGGAATATTCATGACTCATTTTTCAAAAAGCTCAGAACAAATGTTTAACAACGGGGTAAATGCTTATGATATCTGACCTTTTTCAACTTAGTTTGCCAAATTATGTGCACAGTGTTATCTCAATGAGGCAAAGACAAAATGCCCAGGGGAAAAAAAATAACTGGGAGGAACCCTGGCTCCAGATTATGCAGACAGGAAGGGGCTGTCCCCAAAGCCAACCTCTAGGCTGCTGTACATACTGTTCCCTCTGCCTGGTAACTTGCGTCTCCCCTCCCAGCTCAGCTTGGCCCTCACCTGAGAAGCCTTCGCTGGGGACACCCTAAACTTGGAGTCCCCTGGGCCTTCTTGGACCAAGCTTTTATCCTGCCTGTTTGGTTTCTCCTTTGTTTATTGTCCTTACCAGACAGGAAGCTTCCTGGGGGCAGGGTCTGTATAGGCCCTGTTCACTGCTATAACCCCCAGTGCCTAGCACATAGTAGCTGCTCTATAAACATTTGTTGAAAAAATTCTCCTAAATGAGAAACAGTGTTGCTGAATAAACCTTGTTGTGTGAAAAGCCCCTCTCGCAGTTGGGAAGGGCTGGGAGAGGGGAGGGAACACAAGATTCCAGCTGCTATAGCACCCAGCCTTGGAGCCTGGTTTTAGTCCCTACATTACAGCTCACCAGCCGTGTCCTGGGGTGAGCCTCTCAACTGCTCCGGGCCTGTCTCCTCACCTGTACAAAGGGCAGGCTCTCTAATAGGCAGCTAGCAGAACTTACAGAGGGCCCCTCTCCTCTTCCAAAAGTTGAGCCGGTGAAGGAGGGGGCTGGGGAACTCACAGACCTTAGGAAGACTTCAATCATCAGCCTTACAAATGGGGACTTGCCCAGCCTAATGTGGTGCATCAAATGATGCCCTGCTGGGCAGCCATTCAGAGGCACACTCCTCGGGGAGCTGAGGAGTGTGGCAGTTCAAGATCTAGTAGGTGAGCCTTTAGATTTCAAAAGGGCATGTTCCCAGATGTGTTTAAAAACGTGTGTGTGTATGTGTGTGTGTATGCATGTGAGAGAATGTATACATGTAATGCTCGAGGAGTGGACCCCAATCTTTCTGAGCCTCCAGGCCACCAGAAGCATTTAGAAAAATGCCACGTGTAAATTACCTTCAATTCTCTTCCTGTGAATTTGCCTATGGGGCAAGGCCTCCTGTCTCCAGCTCAAGGCATTTTCTGGGGAAGAGAAAAAGAACCTGACTACACTCTTTCCAAATTCAGACAGCGAGGAGAGGCAGTCAGGAGGAAAAGCTGGAGAAATCAGCTTGGGGGGAAAAAAAAACACAGCAAATCTATAACGGTAACCCTTTGCCTGTATATTACGGCACTTGACAGTTCCGCGTCATACCTGGAATCTCATCCGACTCACCACAACTGAGGTGGATGGTCAGGGCAGGGAAAGGAATTCCTGTTTTGCAAATGAGGAGACTGAACCCAGAAAGGTGAGGGACTTTGCCCAAAGCCGTATACAGCTGTGTGTCTCAACCCTTGCAGAACTCACTCCTGAGTAAGGTAACTCACGATGCTTTTAAATTTCTATAAAAGCAATAGTTCCTCATTGTGGAGAAAAGGAGAAAACCACAGAAGAGAATAAAAATGCAAAATACAAATCATCATTAATGCTGCCGCACAGAGATGAGCATGATCTGCAAGTGAATGCTTCCTTTCCAGTCCTCCCTTGGCCTGCATAGCTGATGATGGCGGCAGCAGATGTGTACGAGGCCTTTACAGGCGCTGGGAGCCACATCCAGCACTTTACAGGTACCCGCCATCTTAATCCTACAACAGCATTGTGTCCTGAGGACACTGGAGCTTCGAGGGTGACAGCTTGTCCAAAGTCAGTGCCAAATTTGAACCAGGTCTAGTCTGAATCAAATCCCTGTGTGTGCATAGCTAGATCCATCTGTATTTTTCAGTATATAAAGTTGAGACTGTGCCGTGAATAGATGCATTTGTAAATCTTCAGCACAGGCAGATCCCACCTTCTAAAATGCTCTGCCCTCCTTCCTGATTCAAATGCTCCCAGACCTCAGACAAGCCCCTGGAATTCCCCTTAGCATGTTCTCACTGGATGCTGTCATCTCCTTCTGTGTGAGTCTCCCTCCCTCCACATGGATCCACCATGGGCAGGCAGAGCACACAATGACCTACCACCCCTGGGAGATGGAAGGCGTCAACGTCCGCTGGATGAAGGACAGCCTGTTCTGTTGTGAGGTGGTCTTCATTATTTTTACAGATCGGAGCTCTGATGGCTTATGGGAAGGGTGTCCTGCCCTAGATTCCCCTGGCCCATTTCAGAGACGTGGTCTTCAGGCAGTTTACTCACCCTTCACAGTAGTGTACCCTAGACCCTGGTGGGGGAGGAAGAAAGGGCTCCCTGCCCTGGAGGGCATAACCCCAGCCCTGGGCTGGGAGGAAACGTCTCTAATCGCAGGGGAGTCCCACTCCCAATCTGGCACTCAGTCAGGCTGCCAGACTGGCCCCTCCTTCCAGCTCCCTCATATCCCCCCCACCCATGCACCCAAACTCCTGGGGTCCCCTACACCTGCTGCTCCTGGGGAACCCTCTGTCCCCATTCAGGGCCCTCATTTCACACTCCCCTTCAAGACCCATGCCAAATACACCTCCTCCCAGAAGCCTTTCTGCTGCTGCCAACCCACCTCCCACCAGCCAGAGTTATCACTGCCTCTGACTATAGCCACTCTGTTAGCTCTGTGACCTTGATCAGGAGGCCCAACATCTCTGAGCTCAAATTCCACAACTTCCTGGGGAGCAAGTTGTGAAGATGAGGTGGCAAGATGGCAAACAGTGACACAGCTTGACAGAGAGGATCCCTGGCTCTGACACTGGGTAAGTTACCTAGATTCTCCATGCCTCAGTTCCCTCCTTTGTAAAATGGGCACAAATAATATCGTACTATCCCTGCTACCAACAGGGGAACTTCAGGTGCCAGTTTTCTGTAAAGAACTAAACCATCTGAACAAGAAGTGTTCCAAACCATCTTCGTGTAACCCCGGGTAAACTGAGGCTCTGAGCGCCATGGTCCAAGGCCACCCAACAAGTTAGAACACAGGAGGAGACTTGGGTGTCCAGACTCTGCTCACCAAGTCACTGAGGTCAAGGTGAAGGGAAGGGGTCCGGGGTGGGGGCTGGATTAGGAGGAGCCGAGATGCTCCCAAGGGCGGGGAGAGAAGGAAGCTTATACCCACCTTGCGCACGGCCATCGCGCTGCAGGGTCAGGCGTGGTCCCGGAGCGGGGAGCCTGGCGAGCCGAGCGGAGTCACGTGAATGCATGATGGTTGTCGCGCCCGTGGGCAGAGCGAACCTGGGAAGGGCGGTCTCTCTGGTCTGCAGGGGGCGCCCAGCGTTAGGGGCGGTCCGGCGACCGTCCCCCAGCCCAGCTCTCCGAGCCCGCAGAAGCGCTACGGTCCGGCTCCGGGTCTGGTCCAGGGCGTCTCGTCCGCCGCCGTGCGCCCCGTCCGATCGCCGCCCCGACCCGGTGGGAGCGGTGCAGAGCCCGCTTCACCGCGCAGGGTCTCGGCCACCGGGCGAGGGCGCCGAGGGGCGCGTGGAGTCCGGCTTCGCTGTCGACACCGGTGATGATCACCCCCTAGCTCCCGCCCACGCTTCGGGCTTGGCCGACTAAGGCCGGGACCCTGGGCTCGGGCTCAGGGCGCGGCCGGCCCCACCTCTCCTCGGATCTGCGTCCTCGCGGCCGCAGGGCCTGCGGAGACTCCAGGGTGGCGCGGCTCCAGGCGGCTCCAGGTGCCGCGCCCGACCTTAAAGCGACAGCGCGACCTGGGCTGGCGGAGGTCGGGGTTTCCCAGCGCGGGGGGGAGCCCTTAACCGAAACCTCCCTGGAACTGTGGGGAACCCGCAGTCCTTGGGGCCATCCCGCCCCCACTACTCCACGGGGGCGGGCTTGGGAACCGGACACGAACTCTTCTGAGAGCCATCGGCGCTCAGTCTGAGAGGGCTGTGAAGCCCAGGCCTCCTCACTCCCATTCTACAGGAAGGGAAACTGAGGCCCAAGGAGGGAAAGTTACTTGACTGTTTACCGCATACTCCTTGACAACTGGCTTTTTCTTCTCACAGCAGTCAATCGGACAGCAAGCCCTCCCGGGCCCTCCAGGCTCTCACATCCCCAGGAGGAAGGCGTTCTCCGAAATAACAGAAGGCATTTAAGTGCTTCCCCAGCCTCTAAACGAGTGAAGTCACTGACCCAGGCAGTGAGAGGCCAGGAGAGGGGGGCTTGAGAGCAGGGCCTCCCACCTCCTGTGTGACCTTAACCTCTCTGAACCTACTCCCTCCTGTGTCCAAGGAGGGCTGAGGACCCCAGCTCACAGGTCTTCCGGGATTGAATGAGTTAAGCTGAGCAGGTTAATAGAGCTCAGCCCTTTCACAAGTGCAGGCAGGAGGCCGATGTTATGGACAGGTGATTTAGGAGCCTGGAGAAGGGTCAGCGTGTGTGCTTGTGTGAAGTCTTCTCTGGGAGGACACCTGTTGTAGAAGGTAGGAATGGGGTGGCAGCATCCAGGCTGAAGGAGCAGCATATGCAGAGGCTGGGCGAAGTCACAAGCAGGTAAAACCTCGACAATTTCATGTGGGTCAAAGGGAGGTGGTTCCGGACCAGCTGGGGTCTGGGTTTTGTTTATGTTTCGTCCTGCTGCTCCAACAAGCCAGGGGACTGGGCGGATTCCCCTCAGCCACGGCCAAGGATTCCCCACTGAGCCGGTGGCGACCAACTCCCCAACCAACCCAGGGACACGGGGAGGTCAGAGCAGCCTGTCCAGGGGAAATCTGAAGCTCAGCGAGGGGGAACCACTGTCTCAGAGTCACAGAGCAGGTCAGCACCAGGGCCCAGGCCCCCAATTTTTAAACTCCTTGTCTCTGAGGAAATATGCCACCTGAGAGTTTTAGCATTCTCTAAGCACCGACTCCTCTGACCGGTGAGGTCCTTTTACATGTTATCTCATTTCATCTTCACTGTGTGTGTGGTCTATGTAAGCGTTCCCATTTTACAGACAGAAAACTGAGGCTCAGAGAGGGGCAAAGGCCTGTGCAAGTCTAAAGAACTCACAAGTGGCTGAGCTGAGATAGGGATCAGGTAGACCTCAAACCAGGCCCTCCTTCAGCTTTGCTCTGCTTAATCTGGAGGTGGGGACAAGCAGCCTTCTCGGTGCCCTTGTGGGCCTGCTCAGGGGGGATATGAGTGAGCATCTGGAGGCCGTGAAGCTGTCAGCTCCACCCATTTCTCCAGGGGCAGGCATCCATGCCGGTGTGGGCCCCTCACTGATCCAGACTCTCCTTCCCCAGGGTCACAGGTCACAGGCCGATAAGGTTGAGATCAGGGCCTGGGCACACACCTGACCCTGCTGGAACCCGAGTCCCCTGGCCCAGGCTGGACACTCACGCCCTGGAGGTGGTGGCCTGGTTGTAACTTCTGTCCTGACTCAGCCACTTCCAGGCCGGAAGATTCTGGCCACGTCCTTCTCTTTAAGCTGCTGTTTCCTTATCTATAAAATGGAGACAATGGTACCTCCTTCCCAGGGTAGCTATGAGGGCCTCATAGTTTAGTAAGACCTTACCTATGAGGAGCTGGCTTGGGTACGCTCTCGTATTACAGGATGGTTCAGTTTGTGAATCTCCCCTAGTTGATGGGGACCACCCTGAGGGCAGGGACCAGATGTGACTTGGTGCAGGGCCCAGCCAGACCCAGCAGAGCCAGGACCAGAGGACACTGGGACCGGGTGTTGATTCGAACCTGAGGATCTGGTCCAGTTCTTCTGGCTCCATCTTCCTCTTCCCCACTTTTGGGGGCTCTGGTCCCAGCCCCCGAAGTCTGCCATGATGCCCAGGCACTGTGGGGACCATGCAGGCTTGGGAATACTTGCAGGTCCTTTCTGAACAATCAGCTTCAGGCTTTCCCGGCACCACCGGGCAACTCAGAGCAGAAAATGGGTCACCAGCCTTTGCCTCCAGGTGTGGGGGAGGGGACTACCACTTGCACCCACTTACTGGACGTCACCAGTCAGTGCTTTTCCCATTTAACTGTCACTTCAGTCAATTCATCAAGGCTGAGAGAGAAATATTGATACCTTCTCAGGGTCACACAGCTGATAAGTGGGGGGCTGGGCGTGGGGAGTGGCAGAGTAAGCGCTGAAATCCACATCCGCCTGAATCTTCCACACCCACATGTACTTCTCCTTTTTTGCCACACCGGCCCTTCCTCATTTACAGCCTGGGCTGCTGCCACCCACCCCTTGCTGGCCTCTCTGACTTCAGGCTCTCTGCCCATCATCAGGCCCCAGCTTGAGCTTCCAAAGCAGCATCCCAGTAAGTCCCTCCCCTGCCTAAACTTTTCAGTGCTTCCCGCTGCCCTCAGAATAGCGACACCAGCTTCATTTCCTGCCCTCCTCCCATGCCACTCCTGAACTACTGTCCACTGTGTCCCAAGCACAATACCACACCTTTGCTACAAAGGCCCTCCCTTTTACCAGCCTCACCTGGTGAGCTCATACACTTCCCTTAAGACAGGTCACAGGTCACCTTCTCTGGGTGATGTCTCCTCAGTGTCCCAAAGAAGAATTATCTGGTCCCTCTCCCAAGCTCCCACAGGACTTTACAGAGTCATCCATCAGAGCCCTGGGCACGCTAACAAAAGTAAAGTCACTGCCTTCCCTACCTCTTTTCCAATAAAAAGAAATAGCTGCACATTGCAGAAACGATCAATAAGTTAAAAGAAATCAGAATGTCCCCCTTCACAGATAAAAACCAGTCTCCAGCCCTTAAAGGGAGAAAAACATTTCCCTAAGTGCAGAAACCATATGACCCCTAAAGCCTAAAATATTAATTGTCTGGACCTTTACAGACAGTGTTTGCCAGCCCTTACTGTAGCCGCTGGCTCAGCTCTACCACTAGTGCGCTGTGCAGTACTGGGCAAATGATGGCACCCCTCTGGGCCTCCTCACTTAGAAAATGGGGATAAAATGTCCCTCCACAGACAGATGCTATATTTGTTCTCTATTGCTGCATAACAAATTACCACAAACATAACAATTTAAGATAACACCTGTTTATTATCTGTAGGTCAGAAGTCAAGGTAGGTTCAACTGAATTCTCAGCTGAGGGCTTCACAAGGTCAAACTCAAGTCAAGGTGTGGGCTGGGCTGGTCTCTTATCCGGCAGCTCTGAGCAAGATTCCTGCTTCCATGCAGAATCCTGGTCCTTGTGATTGTAGGACTAAGGCCTATTTTCCCCCTGGTGGGGACTGCTCTCAGCTCTCAGAGGCCGCTTTGAATTTCTCTGCCTTTTCTGCTACCAGTGGAAGAAAACTCTGCTTTTAAAGGGTTCCTGTGATTAGGTTAGGCCCACCCAACTCTCTATCTTAAGGTCAGCTGATTAGTAACCTTAATTACATCTATGAAATTCTTCTTGCCATGTAACCAGAGGGCAAATGTTATGAGGGCCATGGGAGAATTCTGCCCATTACAGGTTCTATGCCAGGGAGACAGAGCATGTGAGCTATAAACCCTCTCGTTACAGGATCAGGTCCTCCGTGCCAGGTGCTGGACACGGAGGGCAGGACACATGGAGAGGCAGTGTCCACAAAGAATTAGGAAACAAGCCAGACTGTGGCGAAAGCTTGCCTTTGAATGCCCCAGGATTTCTAGGTGGACCGACACAGAGGTGTTGCAGAGGTGGCATTTAAGCTGAGCTGGGATACAGGTAGGATTTCAACAGGCAAAGAAGGGACTGGGACTGGGGGTAGGGAAGGACCACCTGCTCAAGGCACAACACTGATTACCAAAGGTTACGGCATTCTTGTGTTGACAAAGGGCATATTTTTAAGCTTTTGTATAAACAAGCCTATTAAGGATTATCAACAGACTCAAAGTTAGCATCCATTAACTATCTAGCAAATACAAGATGCTGTGTTAGGTACACTGTATACTTAGGTCATTTAGTCCTCCAAGAGCCCTACATGGTAGGAAATTTTTAATAGCTTTATTGAGATACAATTCATGTACCATAACACTCACCCATTTGAAGTGTACAATTCAGTGGCTTTTAGTGTATTCACAGAGTTGTGGATCCATCACCATAATCAATTTTAGAACATTTTCATTCCCCCAAAAGAAACCCTATACCAGGACTTCCCTGGTGGCACAGTGGTTAAGAACCGCCTGCCAATGCAGGGGACACGGGTTCGAGCCCTGGTCCAGGAAGATCCCACATCCCGCAGAGCAACTGAGCTGGTGCACCACAACTACTGAACCTGCACACCACAACTACCGAAGCCTGCGCACCTACAGCCCGTGCTCCGCAACAAGAGAAGCCACAGCAATGAGAAGACTGTGCTCCACAACAAAGAGTAGCTCCCGCTCACCGCAACTAGAGAAAACCCAAGCACAGCAACAAGACCCAATGCAGCCAAAAATAAAATTAATTAATTTTAAAAAATTCTCTCTCTCTTTAAAAAAAAAAAGAAAGAAACCCTGCACCCCTTAACCATTATACTCCTAATTCCTCCATTTCCCCCAGTCTTAGGCAACGACTGATCCATTTGCCCATTCTGGATATTTCATATGAATGGAAACATATAACATGTGGTCTTTTGTGTCTGGCTTCTTTCACTTGCATACTGTTTTCAAGGTTCATCCATGTTGTAGCACGTAGCAGTACTTCATTCCTGTTTATTGCCAAATAATATTCCATTGTATGGATACAGCACATTTTGTTTACCTATTCATCAGCTGATGGGCATTTGAGTTGTTTCTCCTTTTTGGATATTATGAATACTGCTGCTGTGAACGTTCGTGTACAAGTTCATTTCCCTCGGGTGTACAACCGAGGAGCCAACTTGCTGGATCATATGGTAACTCAATATTTAGCCAACTGAGGATAAAGTAGGAATTTTTATCTCCACTTTATCATTGAGGAAACTGAGGCTCAGAGAAGTTAAAGCAGCCACCCAAGATCAGAGAAGAGAGCAGGTTTAAACTCAGGTCCATCCAACGCCAAAGCTCTCTATCTCCTGCCTCTGGATAAATATATAAAATAGTACAGAGGTCTCTTTTAACCATTCCCCTCTTAAAATATGGATTTGTTGGATAGGGTGGATAAGGATCTTTGTCGGTTTTATCTGATATGCCCAAAAAGTTCCAGTGCCTCAAAGAGGCTAGACACGTAGTAGGTGCTCAATACACACTTGTTAAATGAAGGGCAGAATGAATAAGTGTAGATGATTTGAAGGCGGGTGAGTGGGGTTGTGGGAAATTTTCAAGATTCCAGACTTGGTGCCAGGATGAAGTTTTCAGACTCTGAGAGCCAGCTGAAGCCACCCTACAAGGGACATGCTCTCCCCCTGCAGTCAACCTTGAAAGGCCATTGTCTCTAGTGGCCCCCTGGGTTCTTGGAATTCTGTGCCTGGGAGATAGTCTATTCATGGAGAGGCAAGGAGCTGCGTCCTCTGAGTTCATGTTCTAAAAAAGGAAACTGCTGTCTGTGGGTAAGAAAAGGATTAGAACCTCAAGGCCTCAGCTTCCTTGGAAGGCATTTTCTGCCCAAGTGAGACGGCCCTGGGCTCTTCTGGGGCCTCTGTTCTGGGCGGGCTGAGACTGGGCCAGCAGCCCTGGAGCATGGGGAAGATGCTCGCCAGTCAGGGGAGGAAGTCTTGTCTGGGAGCTGAAACGAAGTTCTGTGGATGCAGGGCTGGCAGCAGCCTTGACTCCAGGATGACCTCTGGGAACAGACACATAAAAGGATGCAGATTCTGGGAAAGAGCCAGCTGTTCCCAGAGATCCCGAGAAAGATACAGTAAGCCCTCCTGTCAGTGGGGAGAATGATTCTCAATGGGCTGAGGTGGGGCGTGAGGGAAGAGAGCTGCCCTCACAGACAGGACCCCTGGTTCGGGTCCTGACTGTGACTTGTGGCCTTGGCCAAGTCTCTGTCCCCTCTCAGCCTCCATTGCCCTACCTATAAAAAGTTGGGAGTCCTTTCTGGCTCTGGGACTCTATTCCGAGGCTTAATTCTCTTTCTTCTTCTCCTTTCTTCTTCTCTTTCTTCTTCCTCCTCTGAATTGGACTCACTAATTCCATGCCAAGTCTAATAGAAATCCTAGACTCTGTTCATAGAGTCAGCGCTTTCTTTGCAGGTATATAGAGGCTCTTCTGGAATCATCTCCCTCTAGCCCAGGATTTCTTTCTCTTCTTTTTTTCTCTTTTAATAAAGATCATACTGTTTTATTTATTTATTTTTATAAATTTAATTAATTTATTTATTTTTTGGCTGCGTTGGGTCTTCGTTTCTGCATGCGGGCTTTCTCTAGTTGCAGCGAGCAGGGGCTACTCTTCGTTGCAGTGCACAGGCTTTTCATTGTGGTGGCTTCTCTTATTGCAGAGCACAAGCTCTAAGCGCGGGCTCAGTAGTTGTGGCATGTGGGCTCAGTAGTTGGGTCACACGGGCTCAGTAGTTGTGGCTCATGGGCTTTAGAGCGCAGGCTCAGTAATTGTGGCACATGGGCTTCTCATTTCAGTGTCTTCACTTGCTGCAGAGCATGGGCTATAGGCACGCAGACTTCAGTAGTTGTGGCGCATGGGCTCAGTAGTTGTGTCATGCGGCCTCAGTAGTTGTGGCTTGCAGACTCTAGAGCGCAGGCTCAATAGTTGCATCATGCGGGATCAGTAGTTGTGGCTCACGGGCTCTAGAGTGCAGGTTCAGTAGTTGTAGTGCACGGGCTTAGCTGCTCCACAGCATGTGAGGTCTTCCCAGACCAGAGCTCGAACCCGTGTCCCCTGCATTGGCGGGTGGATTCTTAACCACTGAGCCACCAGGGAAGCCCTAGCCCAGGATTTCTGAAATGCCCCATTTCCTGCCTCAGCTCCTACCTCCTGTGCCAACCCAGCCCCACGCAACCAATGTCTGATGTCCCATAAGAACCTCCCCCTCAGCCCGTTCCAACCAAATCACCACTTCCCTCCTAAGATGCTCTGTCTCCCGTGATCAGTGCTCAGTGAATTCACCCAAACAAGGATTCCAGCTGCAGCAAAGCAATCACTCACTACCCTTTCTGGGTCTGGTTTATCAACAGTTCAATGAGCAGTTGCCCTTGACAGTAGCTAAGGCTGCTGACGGGCCTGAATGCTCTGATTTTACTCCAAATCTGTTATTAGCCTGCAGAGTGACCCTGGCCAAGTCATTCCTCTCTTTGACCTCAGTTTCCACATCAGTAATTGAAGAGATTGGACCAGATACGTTTTGGCCTAGGGGAGGTGGAAAAGCACTGACAGTGGAGGCAGGAGCTCTGGCTTCACTTAGTCATCAGTTCATCTTGCCACCCTGGACTGGGTGCTCCCTTCTCTTCCCAGCAAGCACCGATCACTGCCTACCTAGTCCTGTGCTTCTTCGTCAAGTGTGCCCTGGCTTCCTCTTCTCCACTACCTGCACAGGAGGGCACCGCCACCCTGGAGAAGGACTATACGGCCCGGCGCCGCCCCCCACAAGCCCTGGGCAGGGGTCTGTGACCCTCACCCCCTTTGGTGACCAGATGTCCTCTGACCACACTGGATGGAGCACAGCATGCTTCGGCCCTTTCTGCGTTGTCCTAGACAACCTGGTTCACTGCCATGGCTTCAGTTACTACTGGGTGAGCCAAAAGGTGCGTTCGGTTTTTTTCCGTAAGACGGCTCTAGTAGCACTTAGTTGTCTTTAACTTCATTCAGAACAATTTTGTTAGATTGTATGTGACAGCCGTCATAGCAGTGTACAATTAAAAAAAAAAAACTTATCAAAATTGGTGAATTTTTGTGTAGCCATTTTAATATTGAAGATGGAAGAAAAAAAGCAACATTTTTAGCATGTTATGCTTTATTATTTCAAGAAACGTAAACATGCAACTGAAATGCAAAAAAAGATTTGTGCAATGTATGGAGAAGGGGCTGTGACTGATCGAGCGTTGTCAAAAGTGGTTTGCGAAGTTTCGTGCTGGAGATTTCTTGCTGGACGATGCTCCACAGTCGGGTAGACCAGTTGAAGTTGATAGCGATCAAATCGAGACATTAATTGAGAAAAATCAACGTTATACCACGCGGGAGAAAGCCGACATGCTCAAAATATCCAAATCAAGCGTTGAACATCATTGCCCCAGCTGGGTTATGTGAATTGCTTTGATGTTTGGGTTCCACGTAAGTTAAGCGAAAAAACCTTCTTGACCATATTTTCGCATGCGATTCTCTACTAAAACGTAATGAAAATGTTCCGTTTTTTAAAACAAATTGTGACGGGCGATGAAAAGTGGATACTGTACAATAATGTGGAATGGAAGAGATCGCGGGGCAAGTGAAATGAACTACCACCAACCACACCAAAGGCCGGTCTTCAGCCAAAGAAGGTGATGTTGTGTATATGGTGGGATTGGAAGGGAGTCCTCTATTATGAGCTTTTTCTGTACAACTAAACGATTAATTCCAGCAAGTACTGCTCCCAGTTAGACTAACTGAAAGCAGCACTCGATGAAAAGCGTCCAGAATTAGTCAACATAAAACGCATAATCTCCCATCAGGATAACACAAAACCGTATGTTTCTTTGATGACCAGGCAAAACCTGTGACAGCTTGTCTGGGAAGTTTTGATTCATCCACCATATTCACCAGACAATGCACCTTCGGATTTCTATTTATTTCGGTCTTTACAAAATTCTCTTAATGGAAAAAATTTCAATTTCCTGGAAGACTGTAAAAGCCACGTGGAACAGTTCTTTGCTCAAAAAGATAAAAAGTTTTGGGAAGATGGAATTATGAAGTTGCCTGGAAAATGGCAGAAGGTAGTGGAACAAAAGGGTGAATACATTGTTCAATAAAGTTCTTGGTGAAAGTGAAAAATGTGTGTTTTATTTTTACTTAAAGAACTGAAGGCACCTTTTGGGCCACCCAATACTTCTAAGCAGATATATCTCCACATGCAGCCTAGAACCTCCCCTCTAAGCCCCAGATCCCCTGCCCTGAATTTCCAACACCATGTGGCCATAACCTGAGCATCCTCTTGAGGACCCAGTGCCCATCCTCATTCCCTGTCCTTCCCACACTGAGACTGCCAGCTCCCCGAGACCCTGCATCAGCCTCCCTGCTGGCCCTGCCTCCTCTGTCCAGTTCATGCCCCTCGTGGCAGCTAGAGTTTCCACTCTGAACTCTATTCTGATCATGCCATCTCCCTCTGCTTGAGATTCTTTAGTTTGTCAGAAACTCAGCGTGATTAAGGTTAGGCAAGAATCAACTTAGGGACTTTCCTGGTGGTCCAGAGGTTAGGACTCTGCACTACCAATGCAGGGGGCCCAGGTTCAATCCCTGGTTAGGGAACTAGATCCCGCATGCTACAACTAAGAGCCTGCATGCCCCAACTAAAAAGAATCCGCATGCTGCAACTGAAGATCCTACATACCGCAACTAAGACCCGGCACAGCCAAATAAATGAATAAATAGATTTTTTTAAAAAAAAAGAATAAAAAAAAAGAATCAATTTATGTTAGGGCAGTGGACCATCTCAAGTAACCGTGAAAAGGGCAGGAATGGAGGTCAAGGTGCCTTGACTCACATACCAGTGAAATTCTCACTTGAGGTTTTGTATTTCTGCTTTTCCTGGTATGTTGGTTTCATTCTCTCATGATACTACTTTCCTCCACGGGACGGGCAACATGGTCACCTGCCACTCCCGAGGCTTATCCTCTATTACCACCAACACCAGCTACCACCTTTGGGTCTAGGTTTAAAATATCTCAGGGGACTTCCCTGGTGGTACAGTTGTTAAGAATCCACCTGCCAATGCAGGGGACACTGGATCGATCCCTGGTCCGGGAAGCTCCCACATGCCGCAGAGCAAATAAGCCTGTGCACCAAAACTGCTGAGCCTGAGCTCTAGAGCCCGTGAGCCACAATTACTGAGCCCGTGAGCCACAACTACTGAAGCCTGCGCACCTAGAGCACGTGCTCCGCAGCAAGAGAAGCCACTGCGATAAGCCCATGCACTACAATGAAGAGTAGCCCCTGCTCGTCGCAGCTAGAAAAAGCCAGCACACAACAGCAAAGACCCAATGCAGCAAAAAATAATAATAATAATAAAAGAATAAAAAATCCCAGGGACTATCAGTTGAGTGAGGTGCCCACCCCTGGATCAGTCAACTGTGGCTAGGCAGTGGGGCTATGTAGCAAAGAAATGCCCACGAAAGGCTCATCCCCGTGTATACCTAGAGGTGTGAAAACAGCCAGGCAGGTAGTCTCCTGACTGACGCTGTCTACTGCAAATGGCTTATCATTCATTTTAGTGTTCATTTTATTTTTAAGTTGGGCTCACACGCACCTTTGAGAATTTGATCAAAGGCACAGACATCCCTAGAAAAATAAACATCCTTGCAAAGTTTTGCATGCAATTTCAAGAGAATCGTAGACCTTCTGAAGCACAATTTATGAGCCTCGAATTAAGAACTTCTGCATTGGAATAAAGCCCTTTGCCTGGTGTCCAAGGCTTGGCGTGATCTAATCTCACCTCTCCGCATTGCCTGCTTGCCCAGAACCTATTGTTAGCCGTGCCTGGCTCCTCACATGTACAGGGTGCTTCACATTTTAGTTGGTAGCCCCCATCCCCACACCACACTTTCAACTCATCCTGCAAAACACAGCTCATGGGTCATCTCCTCCAGGAAAACATTCCTGAATCCAGTCTACCCAAGCTGAGTTTCCAGATTGCCTCTAGATAGCCCCAAGCATCATTACAAATAATTTCTAGTAAGGCTTGAAAAAATCTGGAAACTTTCCAGATAGTAACAGAAGCATAAAGCACAGACATTGATAAAAAGCAATTCTTGACCACCTATTAATGGTCTGGGTGCCATGGGGCCAATCCAGCCCACCTCTTGTGTTTGTACAGCCTGGGAACTAAGAATAGTTTTTACATTTGTAAATGGTTGGGAAACAAATCAAAAGGGGGGTAATATTTTGTGACAGATGAAAATTATATGAAATTCAAAAGCCAGTGTCCATAAATAATGCGTTATTGGACACAACCATCCTCATTCATTAACATATTGTCCATAGCATGATGATGGCAGAGTTGAGTAGCTGTGATAGAGACCATATGGCCCACAAAGCCTAAAACCTTTCCTCTCTTGACCTTTACAGAAAAAGTTTGCCAACCTCCATTCTGGACAGCCCAAACAATTACCACATTTTATTGACAGTAAGATGTCATCAATCATATGACACCATTTGTTTGTGTATCACCAAGAAAGAGATGCTGTCAATTAGACCATTACAATGACTCCCCATATCAGAGATGTGAACATCTGGAGGGAAAATGCCTCTTGGAGTTGATTAAATAAATTGTTCTTCAATGCTTATTATGTGCCAGGCAATGTGCTAGTTATTTTGTATTCATTTTTCTGATTAATAATTCTTAGTTATTCATTATCCCTAATGAAACATTTCCCAAGAACAAAGAACTGTTATCTCTGTGTTATGGAAGAGAAAAATAGCTCAGAGAGGTGAAGTAACTCGCCTAAGACCACACAGAGGAGTCAGAGCAGTCTGACTCAAAGCCTGACCTTTTCCACTCCACCAGGTGGCACTCTAAACCAATGCCTGTACAGACCCTCCATCCCTTCCCCCTGAACTCTGTGCTTCAGCCATAATCATAGGGAACAGAATGCTCTCCTGCCCCTAAGCCTTTGCAAATGCTGTTCCCTCCACTGGTACACCCCTTGCCCTTCTCACTCTTTCCATTCCAGCCAATGCATCACTTTCCAGATTGGATGAGTGCCCTCTTTGGGGCTCCCAGTAAAGTACCAGCTAATCTCTCTATTTTTCCATGACCAGACCACGTTTCTCAGAGACAGGAACTTTCCAACCCTACAACCCATACCTGGCTTCATGCAGAGTTGAGACCTGGTACATGTGAACTGCATGACTGAAGGAGGAATGGATGGACGCCTACACCAAGCACAAGAGGATAAACATTTTAAACTACGCAACGGTCCACTTGGTCCTGGTTCTTAAAGCCAGCCTCACCCCCTATACCTCCCACACTTTGCAGACCCTAAAGGTGAGCACTGAGCACAGCTGGTGCCCCAGGCAATCGCTTGGGGCCCTTGTGTCTCCCTGAGCCACCTCAGTTGAATGTCATCTCCCCAACACTGCCCCTCGGTCCCTGGGACTCACTCTGTTCTCCACTTCTTCTGTCCCTTGTCTGCCGGCCCAGCAGCACCTCACTTCCTGTCGCTCAGACATTGCTGCCATGATCCCAGGGGCCAATCACAGTGATGCTGTTAAACATTTCCTCTAATTCTCAGTCGTGCACTGAGATCCCTATTCTCCAGGAGTATCTGCCCTCCGGTGGCCTGGGATCTTCTCCACTGCCCCTTGATTGGGCTCTGAGGATTTGGGGTCACAGGAATCTCCTGCTCACACCACCAGCCTTTCCCCTCAGGCTCCTAGAAATGTCTCCTCCCACCTCCAGCAAAAGGCAGCACCTGAGGGTTTTTTAATATTATATCACAACCAAGTTGGATTTATTTCCAAATTGTAAGGCTGATTTAACGTTCAAAAATTAATCAGTGTAAATCAGGGTTTCTTAATCTTATCACTATTGACCTTTTTGATTGGATAATCCTTTGTTGTAAAGGGCAGTCCTGTGCATTGTAGCTTCTAGTCACTACATGCCAGTAACACACACACACACACACACACACCAGTTGAGTCAATCAAAAATGTCTCTAGACATTGTCAAACGTCCCCTAGGGAGCAAAATTGCCCTCAGTTGAGAACCAATAATAAAATCATCTTATTAACAGAATAAACTAGAAAGTCTATAAAATTATCTTGGTAGGTATAGAAAAAACATTTGATAAAATTCAATGCCAATTCATGTTTTTTAAAAAGTACTTGGCAAACTAGAATGGAAGGAAACAATTTGATAAATGGTATTTACTAAAATAATCTACAGTAAACATTATACTTGCTATGGATGGAATTGTGTTCCCCAGAAGTTCACATGTTAAAACCCTAACCCCCAATATGGCTGTATATGTAGATAGAGCCCTTAGAAGGTAATTAAGGTTAAATGAGATCATAAAGGTGGGACCCTAATCCAATAGAACTGGTGGCCTTATATGAAGAGACCTCTGTCTCTCTCTGGTCATGTGAAAACAGAGCAAGACAGCAGCTCCTACACGCCAAGAGAAGAGGTCTCAGAATAAAACCTATTTTGCCAGCACCTTGATCTTGGATTTCCCAGCCTCCAGAACTGTGAGAAATAAAGTTCTGTTGTTTAAAACCACCCAGTCTATAGTATTATGTTATGGCAGCCCAAGCTAATATAATTCTTAATGGTGAAAATTTGAAAGTTTTCCCCATGAGCTCAGGAAAGAGACAAGGCTGCTTGCCATCATTGATTCGGTTCCATTTTGTTGGAGATCCTAGCCAGTGCAACAAGGTAAGGAAAAGAAATAAAATGTATAAGGATTAGAGAGGAAGAAATAAAACTCATATATGCACATGATATGATTGTGTTGCAAATCCAAAAGAATCTACAAGTGAATTGAGCAATTTCACTATACACAAGTTCAATAAACAAAATTCAAAAACTTTAAAGTAAACTAGCAATAAACAATTAGACAATATAAGAAATGGGATCATAATTCCTCCTTCACTGGGCTGCTGTCAGGGTCAGGCTGAGTCATTCCAGGCTAAAATGGCCTGAACATCAGTGCTTCCCAGGACAGAGGGAGGCCCCCTATGTCCTAGAGTCCTGGGGAGGAGGCCTGGGGCTGGTACTTGAAGGATAGGAAACAATGAGGAATAAGAACCTTCAAACTCCAGCCCTGGTTACCTCTCTAGCCTCATCTCCCCTCCCCCCACCTCCCACTCTGTGACCCTGCCAGGTTGGCCCTTTACCTTTCCTATCCATGTGTCTTTGCACATGCTGTTCCACTCTGCCAGAATACTCTTCCCCTCCACCTTATCCAGAGACCTCCTGTTCATCCTTCAACACCCAACTCAGATGTGTCCTTTTTGGTGAACACTTCCCCACCTTTCCTGGGCAGAGTTAGGTGTCATCTAAGCTCCCCCATGATGAGCCCCTCAGTTCAGCAAACATGTATTTCATGTGTCCTGGATGAGGTGAGATTCAGATGAAGCAGACGTGGTCTCTACCTATAAAGCCCCTTTACACAATCGCTCTTCCTCTGTTGACTGACAAAATGCAGAGGATCCAGGGGGGACTCTGAGCCCCTGGAGGGTGGCAAGGTCACTAAATGAAAGGTCCCTGGGTTCTTGAGTGGCTGTGTGCAGCAGATCCCCTCACCACACCTGCCCTTCATTAAACTGTGATGTGAATAAAGAAATCTCCAGTGTGGGAAGTGTTGAGATTTGAGGACTGTTTGTTAGGCAGTCAGTGTTATTTACACTGACGGCCCCCAGCGTCTTTCCTGACTCCCGGGTCAGACAGATTAGAGTGAGGGGGGCACTGAGAGGCAGCTGAAGGCTGAAGGGGCTGGGCAAGAACATAAGGACAGAGAAGATGCCCCAGCTTAGGGGCTGAAGATGTGGGTACTTCTTGGCGGCACAGACCTAGTATTAGGCACTTCCCCACATGAACGTCTGTTTCCTCCTTGATCAAATGAGGATGAGAGTTCCTACCTCTCATGGCTACTCAGAGCATCACAAATTACATACATAGAGTGCTTCAGCTATAATGCTGCTTTATAAATGTTTGTGTCCCTTACATGGGTGGACCTAGACTAAAGACTGTCATAGAGAGTGAAGTAAGTCAGAAAAAGAAAAATATTATATATGAATGCATATATGTGGAACCTAAAAACATGGTATAGATGATCTTATTTGCAAAGCAGAAATGGAGACACAGACATAGAGAACAAACATATGGATACCAAGGGGGAAGGGGGGCGGGCGGTGGCATGAACTGGGAGATGGGGATTGACATATACACACTATTGATACTATGTATAAAATAGATAACTAATGCAAACCTACTGTATAGCACAGGGAACTCTACTCAATGCTCTGCGGTGACCTAAATGGGAAGGAAATCCAAAAAAGAGGGGATAGTGTATACGTATAGCTGATTCACTTTGCTGTACAGTAGAAACTAACACAACATTATAAAGCAACTACACTCCAATAAAACAAAATTACATAAAGCTACACACATACAGACACACATATGCACACACACACATTCATGAATGCATATGTAACTGATGAAATCTGAATAAACTCTGTGAATTGTACCATCAAAAAAAATTAAAAATAAAAAAATAAATGTTTGTGTCCCTTGCTCTCTATTGCATCCTCATCCACAGAGGGTGAAGCAAGACAGGTAGAGAAGATACATAATAGCTCACAGTTACATACAGCTTATTATGTGACCAAGCGCTTTACAGAAAGGGCTCATTTAATTCTCACAGCAGCCCATTTCACAGATGGGGAAACTGAGCTACACTAAAGTTAAGTCACATGACCAAGCTAGTAAGTAGCAGAGCTGGGATTTGAACCCACACCATCTGGCTGCAGGGTCTGTGCTCCTAACCATCATGCTATACTTCTAAGTGAGCAGAGCCCACTGAAAATGGACAGAAAGAGCCACTGATACCAGGCACCTACAAAGAGCTGGTGAGAGCCAAATCCGACTTCCAGCCATTCCCTGGCTGAGCAGACATCAAAGAAAAGTCAGACTTACTTGGTGTCTCTTTCCTCAGAAAAGAAAGCAGACCAAACTGTCTGCACAGAGGGGAGCCCTTCCTGGGAACTTCATTCAGTGAGAAGCACATCCCGTGCTCCACCGTCCAGGGGGCCCCGAGTCACTGAGTGGACAATGGCTCCTATTACGGTTTTGCAAAGGCCCAGACCTGCAGGAAACCATGTCATTTCTGGAAGCAATCTGACTCTGCTTCCTTGTAAATCCCTTCACTGGAGTGCGAACTGGAGCCTCACTCATCAGGACCTGCCAACCTAATGCCAATGTGTTAACAGGCGTGGGGCAGGTATCAGAGGAATCTAGTTCCACCTGGGAGAGCTGAGGTCGCTGTTCTGAATTCCTGTCACCTTGGGCAGGCAGTTAGGACACTCAGTCCAACTCCGGGTGGGCCTCACTTAGTCTGTGAGACCACAGGGGCATTATTCACAATCCTGGGCCCAGGGAGGGCCCATCCTCATGGGAGACTCCCCCAGGCTGGGGGCACCTGAGGGCAGCCACTGCCTCACATTCATCTCTGCTTCCCCAGCAGCCGGCACAGGGCCAGGAACCAAGTGGAGACTTTGTAAATGTTGGCTGGAAGAATCCAACTGAGGTAGTAGCACAGGGCGGGGTTTGAGGGATTCGGCTAAAAAAAATAATATAGTACTGCTTCCATTTCTGATCACTTCCCGCAACAGCTGTGTGTGAAAAGAATGATCATCGTCTCCATTCTTCATTCTAGGAGAGCTGGGTTCCGAGAAGTTAAATGACGTGCCCAAGGTCACACAGCCAGTGGGAGTGTTGCATTATTGTGCCATTGGAGGTTGCCATCCAAACTGAGTTGTTGAATGAGGACCTTTATGTTGGTCTTGGAACCCTAGCCTGTATTCCCCAGGCTGGGGGTAGTTGCAACATGGTAGAATAGGAAACACCACAGCACTTGGGGTCATCCTTGTAACTTGTGAAGACTAAGTCGGGCTTCTCTCTGTTCAGCAACGCAAGAAATCCCAAATTTGAAATTAAAACTAAAGAAAGCCTATGCGCGCCCCCTTGTGGTGAGCTCCACCATCACGCATGTAATCCGTGCTTCGTGGTTCCCAGGTCACATGGGCCACGGGAAAAGGAAGGGCTCCAGTGACCACCACACGGCCACATCCCCAGGGCCAGGAGCCCAGTCTGCCAGCCCCAGAGGGTTCACAAATAGTCTTTAATGGCTCAGGGCCTCTCAGGCACAATGGGGTCAATTGCCCATCCAGTGGTCCCTGCTGTGCCATCTCTGGGGGCCCAGAGCGTCAGTCTTACTCATTCCACGCACATTCACTGAAGCACTGTGCCAGGCTCTATGCTAGACGCCTGCTGCCTGGTCATCTCCAAAGCCTGACCCCAGGGTGTCCCATGTCCTGCGCTCCTGCCAGAGCCACTTCTCCCCTCCCTGCCCCAGTCCCCCTCCTCCCAGCCCCACATGCCCATCAGGGGCACCCACCTCCACCCTGGGAATCCTCCCAAGTCTCCCCTCATTCCAGTCATACCCCAAGTCACCACACCTCAATGCTGTGGCATCCCTCTGCTTCTCTCCCTTCCCATCACTATGCTCGTCCAAGCCACCACCATCTCGGCCCTGGACAACCTCTAAGGCCCGCTCACTGGCCTCCCCACCTCCATTCTTCACCCCTACACTTACTCTCTGCACTATGACCTGAGTCAACCTTCTAGAAGGGAAGTGTAAGCAATGGAAATTTCTCTGTAGAAACCCCCATGGCCAGCTCTCAGCTCTATAATGACTGAAATGGGAGGGGGAAAGGACAGAAGTAGGGAAAATGTACAAAATGGATAAATAAAGGAGATGTAAAAAGCAGCATGTAAAGAGGTTGTTTTTTAAAGGGCCCAGTGCTCAGCGTATACCCACTAAATCCTTGCTCCTCAAAGTTTGTCCACAACCAGCAGCTTTGTATCCCTGGGAGCTTGTTAGAAATGCAGCATCTGAGCCCCACCCAGATCCCTGAGTCAGGATCCGCATTTTAACCCACTCCCAGGGCTTCATGCACTGGGGGACACCTGCTGCAGAGGGGAGTCCCTGAGGGGAGACCCTGCCTCAGCTACCCTGCAGCCCTCACTGCCAGCACTTGGCCTCCTGGCAGGACCCTGTCCCAACAATGCCACCACCAGGCTGATCCCTGCCACCCTCGGATGTGGAACGACCCTGCCTGGTGACATGGCCAAACTCAGAAGGGTCAGTTGTACGGACCTGATCACGTTGACGGCCACCATGTGCAGGGCTGAAGGGTGGATGGTGACAGCTGCAGACACACTGAGAAGTCGCCAGTTTGTTTTTAAAGCTTTCTCATTAAAAAGACAAGAATAAAAAGCCCATCATTTGTTCTTTCCAGAAACCAGGGTAATGGTCGAACCCCTCTCGCATCACTCCCACCAAGAACCCTTTTCACCCTCCAGGGTCTTTTCTCTGCTTTGTTCTGGTATTGGGCAAGGGCTCTTTCCACAGTTAAATGCATACAAAGCTCTTAATGACAATCGTCTAAAATCAGGAAACTGTGGTAGTTGAATGGGGCGTGTGGAGATCAGGGTGGGAGAGCCGAGTTAGCTGGCTGTGTGACCCCACAGGCCACTGGCCCTCTCTGGGCCTTGGTTAACTTTACAATAACATGTGGGCAGGCAACGAGGGTGGGTGGACTTCTCTTCCTCTGGGAGGTCCCTGAGGCTGAGCAGCCAGGCCCTGTGTTTGTTCTGTGGCTCTAGGCCAGGGGGGTGATGGAAGAAGCAAAGGCATTGGGGTCAGACAGACAGATGTGCCTTTCCATGTGATTCAACCACCTTCCAGCTGGGCCACCCTGCCAGCCGTGTACCTTAACCTCTCTGTACCTCAATTTCCTCTTCTAAATTGGGCTTTCACAGAAACTACTTCTTAGGGTTGTGGGAGATCTTTGTGTGTCCTTTCCTGCAGTGCTTACTCATAGGAGCCTGGAGTTTGCTTCTTTTCCCCTTCGTTTCCCTAAAATGAACACTAAAGTGGCTTTGAAAACGAATCACCAAAGACTCTTGGGGGTTGGGGTGGGCATGTAGAGCCCAGCCCCAGATGCCTGGAAGGCCAGAGCTCCAAACCTCCCCATCACAGCCCAGTGAGGGAGGGCGGGGTGGTCTATGCATCGATTTGTGCATAAAGGAGTCAGGGGCTGCAGGCACTTTAGCTGAGTCACCACCCAGCCAGCTGCCAGCATTGCTGGTGTGGGTGGGGATGGGAGAGAACGAAGGAGCGGAAGGGGTCGGAGCTAGCCATATGTAGGTATCCAAGGTGGGCTGGATGCTTCACAGACCAAATTTATCATCACAACAACCGCATGACAGATATAATTTCCTTGCTGTACAGGAGAGGAAACTGAGGCCCAGAGAGGTGAAAGGACTTGCCCAAGGTCTCACAGCTCCGTTTCTTTTCCATCACAGTAAGTACATTTGTCCATCCTCCTGGGTTCCAGGAACGTAGACCTCATTCACGCCATTTTTCAAGCCTGGGACGGGTCTCATGAGCAAGAGGGAAAGAGCTTTGCTCTGTTCTGCCCTTTTCCCTGGAAAGTACCAGCTCAGGGCAAGGGCTACCGGAGGGAAGAGCAGGGTCCATCCACCCAGAATTCATGCATGCATACAGACAGGCATCACTACTTAATGTTGCCCGGGTACCTCTGTGTTGCAGGAAACCCCAGGAGGGTTCTAGTTCCTCCCTAGAACTTTTGATTCCAGCCCCAGCTCCTCAGCCTGGGACTGACAATGTGTAATCTCATTGTTTTCTTGCTGGTCTCCCTACCTGATGCTGGGGGGCCTGTCACTGTCCCTCCTCCTTATCTCTCAGAAGCCTCCCACAGGAAACAGTCCAGGTACCTCACCCGAAGTGTTCCCAGGACCTGGCCCCTCCCATCACCCCCTCACACTTCACAGTAGCCCTCCTGAACCCCTGGCTTCTCTCCCTCATCTCTGTTTGCACAGGCAGTTTCCTTTGCCCAGACCACCTCCGCTCACCCACTCTCTACGACGTCCCCCTGACCACCGCTCACCCCCTGCCACTCCCAACGACTCCTGTCCTACTCTGTGCCTCCTGCCCCTTGCAGATGGCCAGTCAGAGCTTCTCACACTGTGTGGAGAGGGCAGGCTGGTCTGGTTCACCTGGGGCCCAGCCAGGCCTGGGAGTCTCCTGATGTTGGCTCAGAAATGGATGAATGAGTGAGTGAATGAATGAATGAATGGTGAGGTAGTCTTCTTGGAAAGCGGCCGTCTGCAAGCCAGGAAGAGAGCCCTCACCAGAACCCGACGATGCTGGCACCTTGATCTTAGACTTCCAGCCTCCAGAAGTGTGAGAAATAAATTTCTGTTGTTTGGGGAATTCCCTGGTGGTCCAGTGGTTAGGGCTCTGCACTCTCACTGCCGAGGGCCTGGGTTCAATTTCTGGTTGGGCAACTAAGAACCTCACAAGCCGCACAACACGGCCAATAAATAATAAATAAATTTCTGTTGTTTCCACTCACCCAGTCTATGGGATTTTGTTACGGCAGCTCAAGCAGACTAGGATTCACTGCATCTTAAACAGCCCTGGAGTTGGAGGAGTGGGGCAAGCAATTTAGTTGCTGGTTTATTTCCATCTCCTGCTCTCTGTGGTCAAAGTCCACCCCATGGGCACTAGCCCCCTGCACGGCCAGCTTGCACTACTTGGCCCCCCAGGAAGCTGCTGGGAAAGCCAGGGCCTCTGAAGTTTTGGTCCAGGCCAGCTAGTGGGCAGAAGCAGTAGTCTCTCTTTGTCAGCTGGCGCTGACATGGGGGCTTCTAGGTCTGTGACGAGTGTCCAGGCTTTAAGGCCAACGTAAGGTGGGACTTGTCACTAAGGCCACTCTGGACAGGAAGCAAGGCACGCGAGCTGAGCAGATGTAGGGGTGGGGACGCTTGAACTGGGTCTGGGACCGTGCCTCTTCTCCCTTTGGAGCTGAGTACTCCATGAAGACAGGGGCCATGGCTTGCTCCTTGTCCGCCCCTAGTGCCATCACAGAGCCTGACACAATGTGGGTGTTAGTGAATGTTCATGGATGTGGCAAACATCTGTCACTTTGGTTGCTACAGAGCATATGAAAAATATCTGTGTGTTTCTGCACAATTAGGGCTTTCTGAACAAATTTTCCTGAAACCTGGGCCAGACCTAAGAGCAAAACTTAAAGTTATTTACGAAAGTTTAGATGAGAGAACTCCAGAGAGATGCACCTAATCGTGGACGAATGTGTTTCCATTTCCAGAGAGAATGGAGGTTCTCAGGTACTCAGTCTCTGCCGGGCAGACTTACATACCACGGGGCTGCAGTGAGGACTCAGGCCCATTCAGTTTCCGAGGAGACCCTTCCAGGAGGGGCAGTGGACAGCTGCCTCCTTCCCCTCTGTAAGCAGAGAAACTTCATTTTTCATTCATTCCTCATTTATGAAACAGATTTTGTATACACAGGAGATTTTTCTGACTTTCATTATATTACCCCAAGGGTGAGAATTGGGGTATGGGAAGTCAAGTGATTATTATTTGTCTTTTAAGTGAATAATGATAATCTATCTGATGTAGTCACCTTGTGTGCACATTCAGTATAAAATTAACAAGCATGAATACGAAAAATCCAACAGCTGTCCAGCATCTGAACATCCTTCCTATATTGTAGGGACTCCTAAACAGGGAGAAACAGACAGGAAACCTAAGGAGGAGGGAGTCCCATCCAGCCCCTTGGCACTGGAGTGTGGGCACACATTCTAAGTGTAGCTGATTAGCTGCTGCTTCCTGGCTTTGACCTTTGAAAGACATCTGGTCATTAGGGATTCTTGAAGACGGGGGGGTGAGGTCTTCAGTGGCCCGGCAGCAAGTGTCCAAGAAGGCTTCATCCCTCAGCAGACACTTCGTGGGCAGCATCTTCAGTGTGCTTGGCCTCCCTTACTTCCTGTCAAAGTCTGGCTCTCAAGCCATCCCATCATGTCTTACAGCTTCCTGATACACTCCATAGATTCCTTTTCCTCTTGGATTAGCCAGGACCCATTTCTGAGTTTGAGAAAGAGAGAGAGAAGGAAGGAAGGGAGGGAGGGAGAGCCTGACTGACACAGCTGAATTTCACGTGGAGTTGAATGTGTATGATTAAATCTCAAGCCAGCTGTAAGGTTGAGGTCTCTATTTCTCTTTCTCTCTCTCTCTCTCTCTCTCTCTCTCTCTCTCTCTCTCTCTCTCTCTCTCTCTCTCTCTCTCTCTCTCTCTCTCTCTCTCTCTCTCTCTCTCTCTCCAGTGGAGATAAATAGTAACAACAGCCTTGGGCATGTCCTGACCTCTGGCCATCAGCCTCTGGAATGCTGGAATGCCCAGCTGTGTTATCTGATAGTCGGTAACATTCTCTCTACCTTCAGCAGCAAACTATTATTTATGCCTGCAGGACCTCAGGAACTCAACAGGCTGAGATTAACACCATCATAGGGGGCTAACCTTGGAGAAGAGCTGAAATCTATTATTTGGGGCCCGATCAAGATTTGGCCTCTCCCACCTGAGCCCTGTCTTCATCAGTCTGGAGAGTTCACCGCCCTCCCAGCCCCTCACACCTCTGCACCTTTGCTCAGGCAGGGCCCCTGGAAGCCGACCCCCTCCTCTGCCTAATGGGATTATGCCCTCCTACATGGCCCAGGTCACCTCTGCGAAACACCACCCATTCCCACTCCAGAATGAACACTTATCATTCACTCTTCTGTGTTCTATTTCAGTGCTTTTTGTACTGATTATACACACAATTGGTTCTATGCCCTCTGATAACTTTATTGAACTACAAGTCTGTTGAATCCCTAGCAACCATACACTACTGGTCACCTACTAATGCTCAATAAATGTTTGATGATAGAATAAATGAATGGATTCAGTTTAGTCCTCTCTTTTGACAGATGAAGAAAGTGGGACTCAAAGAAAGAAGTATTAACTTGCTCCAAGTAATAGAGCAAGTAAATAGTGGAGCTGGGCTTTAAAATCAGGTCAGTCTGAATCCTCAGTCCTGTGCTCTTTCCATTTCTATGCCTTCACCATGATCATCATCGTCACTGTGATCGCCATCGACATCACCACCTCCACCACCGTCACACCACAATCATACAACCATCATAACTACTATCACAACATCACTACCACCAGTACCACCATCACCACCACCACCACAATTACCACCATCATCACCACCATCACCAGCATCACCGTAATCACCACCACAATTACCACCATCATCACCACAACCACCATCACCAGCATCACCGTAATCACCACCACAATTACCACCATCATCACCACAACCACCATCACCAGCATCACCGTAATCACCACCACAATTACCACCATCATCACAACCACCATCACCAGCATCACCGTAATCACCACCACCATCATCACCACAACCACCATCACCAGCATCACTGTAATCACCACCACAATTACCACCATCATCACCACAGCCACCATCACCAGCATCACCGTAATCACCACCACAATTACCACCATCATCACCACAACCACCATCACCAGCATCACCGTAATCACCACCACAATTACCACCATCATCACCACAGCCACCATCACCAGCATCACCGTAATCACCACCACAATTACCACCATCATCACCACAACCACCGTCACCAGCATCACCGTAATCACCACCACAATTACCACCATCATCACCACAACCACCGTCACCAGAATCACCATAATCACCACCACCTCCTCTACCATCACCACCATCATCACAATCACAACCATTACCATTGCCACTATCACCATCAACACAAACATCACTGCCACTGTCATCAGCACTGTCACCACCACCATCACCACCACAGCCGCCACTACCAACACTATCAGCATCACCATGAGCTTCACCACCACCACCACCAACATCACTACTACCAACACCTCCATTAACCTCTCAATTACCCACATCATGACCATCACCACCACCGCCATCATTACCACTGCCATCATTTCTACCACCAGTTCCACCACCATCATCATCATTGTATCCAAAGCTCATTCAAAGAGTTTTAGAGTGCTGAGTCCTCCTCGCTTTCTCAACTCCTGTTCAGTTGTTAACAAAATCAGCTTTCCCAATGCAGTTTGTCCCCAGATGTGTCAATGCAAATCTTTCTCTGGTGGGTTTCCTACAGGACTTTCTGTGGCTGTATCAGCCAGACTGTCGGTACACATAGAGTGTTGTGTGGCTACTAAACAGGGCTCCCCGTCCACGGGGAGCACATTGAACAGCCAGGAAAGCGTGCTCAGAGCACACAGGTAGGCAGCATGGCTCCTCGCTTCACCTGAACTACCTGACGTAGTGGGTCCTAAAGTCAAAGTGGCCTGGTTTCAAATCCTGGCTCTGCCTTTAAATGGCTCCGTAACTCTGAGCCAGACTTCTCCACACTTCATCCATAAAATTAGATGAGTAGCACCTATTCCTCGACTTGTTGGGAGAAGAAACGAGATAACGCCTGTAATGTGGTAGCTCAGAGCTGCCAGGTATCAAGCGTCTACTGTTAGTTCTGTCTGCCCCGAGTCTAGCATGAAGCTTGACCCATTGGTCCTATTGATTGATCTCCCCTGAACTCCTCTCCCAGGCTGTGTGATCAATCTCTTACAAAGGTAGAAAGAGCCACAAGGGTTGAAAGGAAGGAGTGACAGAACCCAGCTGGAAGCTGAAGGTGGGGCAGGAGGCACTGATCAAAGGGGACTTCATTGGTGACTGAGCTCACTTTGAGGAGTACGCAGGGTTTCCCTTGGCCCAGGTGGATGGGAAGAAAAGGCAAATTTATTGTCCCTTCTCTGCCTTATTTCTGAGCCTCGACCATTGTACAGTTCATGCTGCAGGATGCCCACCACAGAGCTGACTTACAAAAAAGCTGTTGAATGAATAAATATAAAGTGACTTTATTTACATATTACGCTATGACCACCACTAAACTGGTCACCCCTGAGAGCAGGAACCGCACCTTCTTCCTCTCTGTACCCCAGCACCCAGCAGTGTCCAACACATTGGCAGTGAGCTGTGTTTGCAAGCAACGTAACACAACTCCAGATAATTAAGCAGAAAAGGAACATATTAAAGGATCTTGGGTATCTCACTGCATTTCTGGGAGGCCCGGAGAACCTGGCTTGGAGACTACACAGCCTTGAGCAAGGCCACAGAAGGCGCACGGGCTTCAGTAGTTGTGGCACACGGGCTCAGTTGTTGTGGCTCTCGGGCTCTAGAGCGCAGGCTCGGTAGTTGTGGTGCACAGGCTTAGTTGCTCCGTGGCATGTGGGATCTTCCCGAACCAGGGCTTGAACCTGTGTCCCCTGCGTTGGCAGGTGGATTCCTAACCACTGCACCACCAGGGAAGTCCCTGTGCTGAGCATTTTCCACACTTTCTCTCCCTTAACCACCAGCACATCCCTGTTAGGTTGTGTACTGTCCCATTTTACAGATGAAATCCTCCTTAGACTTGCTCAAAGCCACACAGGTAACAAGATGAGGATCTAGAATTTGAGCCCAGATGTGCCTGTCCCCTGAACCAGAGTCCTTGCCTGCTAAGCTCTTTTTCAGAGCAGAGCTTAGCCTTAGGGATATGGCTGCAATGGCCATGAGTTAACAGGATGGGCTGCAGAGGGAGACGGGGGGCTGCAAGACCATTTAAGCAGCAGGGCATCCTCCAAGCTTTACGTGCCTATTATGCTTTTGGTCTCACTTGCCTCTTACTCAATTCTGAATTCCCCAGGTCGGAGACCACTTTAATTTACCTTTGCCGCCCAGCCACTGGCTCAGGGCCCAGCCCCCGGTAGACCCTCTGTGATGTGAGTTGAGTGAATTGATTGGATGCCCTGTGTGTTTCCAAGACAACAGGCCTGTCCCATTCATCTCTGCAGCCCTAGAGCCTGGCACTGGGCCTGGCACGTGGAGGGCCCTGAATGGCTGCTTGGTGCTCACCAGGCTCCTCATAAACCCAAAACCCTCTCCAAGGAGACTTTAGGCCTCGACTCCCTCCCCGTCTTAACCTCATCAGAAAATTACCTCCCATTTATCTCATCCTCGTGGACGATTTAACCTTCCTAGGTCACCATGTGCTTCTTGTTCTTCTCCGCTGGAACCTGATTAGAACATCGACTTGATCCCCTTTTAACAGCTTGTGTCCTGGCAGCTCTCCAAAGCATGGTGTCAGCTCTCTGCCTGCATCGTTTCTAATTCTAACAACCCAAAGGGGGGTATTACCTCCATTTTCCAGAGGAGGAAATGGAGAGGAAGTGCAAGCAATTTGCCTAATAATTGAAAAAGTCTGATTAGAAACCCAAATCCTGTTAATGCTAAAACATGGACTTTAAGGCCTGTCTACGGGTCTCGCATTAATAGAAAAGTGTGTAACAGCTTCATCCATTCTGTGTGTGTGTGTGTGTGTGTGCACGCGCGCATGTGTGTATTTGCTGCTATGCCCAGGCACTCACTCCGATAGATGCCAGACTCATCATAATGACCCAGTGGCCGCCCTCCGGGAATTCAGAATCTACATGGGATGTTTTGTTTATTTTTCAATTAATATATCATAGAGTATCTTGGCCAAGGTCCAGTTATTTTAACAGAGAGAGTTTAGTATAAAGAAATATAAGGTCAGTTAATGTTGTTGACTCGGTAGCTGAAGAGTCAGGAAGGAAACACTTAGGAGGGAGGAAGTGCGAGAAGTGCAAGAAGCTGCTGACTCCGAGGGCTGCGGGACAAAGGGAAGAGGTCGGAATTATTCAAAGTAAACACTTGGAGGAGGGCCCTGTGGGCCTGGGACCCAACCCCTGGGGAAGGGGGGCTGGTTGCTAGTGCTGGTAACTGTGAGGATGTTCTGCAAGGACTGGGAAAACTGCAGATTGGATCCAGCTGCTGCTACAGGGAGGAACTGCTACTGCAATAGAAGCACTGCCGGGTTATGCTCACAGGGAGAGGATGGCAGACACCTCTGGAAGCAAACAGGAGGGAGCAAGTCCCTTCTTCGCCCTTCCCCTCCCCCACTCCAACTGCTGGCTGAGCAGCCTTTCTCCCTCTCTCCCCGCCTCTGTCTCTCTCTTTCTCTCTCTGTCTCTTATGTCTTGAGCACATGCACAGATCCTAATGTAGGGCCAGTGGGCAAAGCAGAACAGTGTAGTTTGCAGAATCCCATCTCCAGTATCCAAAGCCAAGCGTAGAAAGACAGGGTTGGAGCTGAGAGGCGATAACTTAATAACTGACACAGGATAGGAAAGGGTCTGGACTGGAAATCAACGTTCCTGAACCTTCTCCTGTCCCCGTCCACTAACTTGCCATGTGGCTTGAAGTATGTTGCTTTACTCCAAGCTTTGGTTTCTTCTGCTGCAGAATGAGAGGGGTGCTCTGAACTCCTGCTTCTCAAACTGTGGTCCTCAGACTAGAAGCTTTGGAATCCCTTGGGAGCTTGTTAGAAATGCAGACGTTCTGATCCCACCCCGACCTCCTGAATCAGAATCTGCATCTTGGCAAGATTCCCAGTGCACAGTCAAGTTTGAGAAGCAGTACTCAGAGTGCCCCTCCTAGCCAGGCCCAAGGCTGACAAGCATAGCAAGGCCAGGGACAAGACCCAGGCTCGCGGTCAGACAGGTCTGACTCGAATTCTGCCGTGGGAGCTGGCAATTTGCTTAGCTTCTCTCAACTTCAATGTCCTCATCTTAAAAAAAAGAGAGGGATTTCATGAAACTCATGGGATCACAGTAAGGATGAGACAAGGTGAAATATGCAAAGTCTCCAGACACCAGCAGGAGGGCCTCAAGAAGACGTTTATAGAATCTGTTAGAGGATCAGTGTACCAGTGTGGGTCAGGACATCAGGACAGTCAGTCTTCCTGGGAGCAACACTGAAACCGGACCTCAATGAATTCACAGGACATGAACAGATTAACTACACTCCAAGGAGACTGGCATCTGAAGAGACTCCTTAAAAAGCCAGAAATGTCAAACATTTGTTCTCGCCTCTAGAATAAACAGTGTGCACCTAGGAATGCCTCGTATTTGTTGTGTGCTCTTGAAGTCATGATGACTCTTCTCCTGGCCTCAGTTCCCACATCTGTAAAATGGGATCATTTTGTAATTTTCCCATGGTGGACATTACTTATATAATGAAAAGACATTTGCATAGTCGTTTATCTTTTAAAGAGTGACTCCAATGCTTCCAGCTTGGGGACTGTATTGGTTGTGCCACATTCCGGGATAGGGCCTTTGGGAGGTTAAACAGCAAGAACTTCAGGTATGCTGAGGTTGGCGTTCCCGCAGGACTCCAAGAGGAGATGTCCAGTAGCATTGCCTATACAGGATGAGAATGGGGTATGTTTGTATATGTGTGCCCAATATGTCTCACTCACTTCCTCACTGTACAAATGTGGTCACATCTTTGTTTTTCACATTAACTGCTCAAGCCCCCACCTGCCCTTCTTAACAGAAAGTCCAAAATCTCTCTGTTAAGAGACCTGTTTCCTTCCCAACTACCCAAGGACTCGGAGGATTGAAGTCCTTACGTCACTGTTGTAATGACTCACCACTGTCAGATGGTGTCACTGTTCAACACCACTCCAGCTGCAGCCCATAGAGGCCAACAACCCTCTCCTTCATTTCCCCAAACAGAAGAGCAGAGCTAAGCCCTCCCTGTCCCCCGGTGGATGCTTGTCCACCGGATCCCTGTGGCAAGCTGTCGGTTGAGGCTTTTGCCCTTTCCACCAGCTCCAGGACCAGGGACAAGCTCGTGCGGTCCACCTGCTGGGTGTCTCTACCTTCAGATCTCAAGGAGAAGGGGCTGAGGAGGGGGCCCTCTTCTCCCCAGCAGTGCTGGATTCTTATGTAAATTGTCCCACGTTCCCCTCCGATCCTCTGCTTATCCGAGCCTGAGTCCAGAGACCCTGCACAGAGCCAAGGTCAGTGCCAAGGCGTCTTGCTTGGGAACGGCATTTCTGTCTTCCTGGACACCTGGTGCCCAGAAAGGTTTGGGAGCCTCTGCGTATGGGTGAAGAGTGAGGTCACAGCAGGTCTGGGGTGTTGAGCACCAGGAGAGCCATGGGCCAAGGAGGGGTCCCTGAGCCCCACCAAGGCTGGGAAGAGGGAGGGAGGGGGCAGTGCCAGGTGGGAGGCTGAGCAGACTGGTGGAAAGAGGGCATGGGTCACAGGCTCGGGGGGACAGGGTTTCAAGGAGAGAGGACCAAGACGGCAGGGAGGAGGCCTGAAGGGACCCTCTGGGTCAGGCAATTCTAAAGTCATGGGTGGTCTCGATGCAAGCGTTAGGAGCGGGTCACAGGAGCCTAAGTGAGGTTGCAGTGGGATTAGGAATGAGGAAATGGGCAGAAGTATGTGAAACTTACCCAAGGAGCATGTCTGTAAAGAGAAGCCAGAGTTGGGGTAGGGAGGGGGGCAGGTCCGGAGAAGGCTTTGCTATTACAGGGCGGTGCCTGTGAAGACAGCACACAGAAGGGGTAATTGACTTGACTGAGGGAGGAGAGAGAGGGATTGAGGGCAAATGTTGGGAGGAGACGGAGAGGAACAGGAAGGGTAGGTTGGCCCCATCTTGGGTCATCATGTGATACCAGCTTAAGGAACCTGCTTGTAGCCAGCAGGGAGCCATGGAGCTGGTAGAGCAGGGGCTGTGCTTGGAGAAGATCATGTGTCTGGATGTTTACTTCACATTTAACCAAGCTGGAGATCTCTGGGGTTGACGTTACGTTTTAAGCCAGCTTATCAAAGGAATACCAGTGATCTAATTAAGATATATATTTCTACACTCTGACTTCTCAACCCTATCATCTCCACAACAATCTGAGACACATTTCTGTGCTGGTGAAGAAAGGCAGGACTTGACTTGGGCTAAGCTATTCATTCACTTGACCTGTATTACAAAGATAAAGTTGTCAGTTTCTTCTGGGGAATCAAAATGTTCTAATTAGATTAGATATGATGATGGTTGCACAACTCTGTAAATATACTAAAAAGACATTGAACTGTACACTTTAAACAGGCAAATTTTATCATATGTAAATTCTATCTCAGTAAAGCCGTTAAAATTTTTTTCATACCCAACTAATGGGCAGCCGCCTATGAAACACCATGCCAAGGGGAATGATAGGTTTTCCAACCTACGATGAAAGAGTACTGTCTTCCTGGAGGCTCCAGCTCTCCCAGGCTGCCTACACACATTGCTCTCTCCTACTGACATCTGCAGCCCGGCACTGCTAGGCTGGTGGAGCCCACGCTCCACCAGTCCACCGCCAGTGCTAGACGGAGTTTTCATTGCTGTGGACCAGAGTTCTAATTATAGAACATCTGACCTTCCCCATGGCATCCCCACAGCCTAGCAGATTGTCTAACACATTGTAAGTGCTCAGTAGATATTTATTGAATGAATGAAAGAATGGCATAGCTGGAAGGAGCATAAAGATTTCTTTTTAATATCACTAACTTTAGGGACAAGAGTACTGACGCTCAGAGAGGTTAAGTGAACGGACCCCTTAGCGAATAAGAGGCAGTGGGTTCAGTTCAACATGTCCTTAGCAAGTATCTGTCTATAAAGATTTACTCTGAGGACTGTGAGTGATACCCACACAATGAAGGTGAAGTCCTCGCTCTCCACAAATAGGGGATTTAAACTGCGTCATGCCCGTACAGGAGAAGGGAAGAGACGCTGAAAAAGTCCTTGAATCAGGCTTGAGCCGGAGCCGTATATTCGCCAGTCTCCTTCAGTCTCCGTAATTTTATTTTCCCCAATTTACAGATGAGGACATTTAATCTCAGGGACATGAGACACTAGAGGAAGATTCAAAATTTGAACAGGGGTCTATCTGGTGGCAAAATCTAAGCTCCTTTCCTAACACTATTTTAATTCAAGAAATAAAGACCAAAGGAGTTCAAATGAAGAAGTTGCCTGCATGTCTTGGAGATGAGAGAGTACTTGATTGAAAACTTTGACAGAAAGCCATGAGGTGGAGGGAGGGTAAGGAGATGCGTGGTCGTTTTGGATGGAGAAAATGCAGAAGGAACTTCATGTATGAAGAAAGGCCCATAAATCAGTTTAGCTGGAACTAGAGTCCATGTCAGGCAATAGTGGGGACAAGGGGGGAGTGGGAACTTAGGGCCATATCGTATGCAGACCCTTGAAAGCCAGGAAGAGAAACTTGGACTTACTTTGAAGGTAGTGTTTCAACAGGGAGATGGCACACATAATCAGAGCTGGGCTTTGGGAAGAGTAACCTATCAGTGTATGCAGGTCAGCTTACAAAAGTGAGAAACTGGAGGGAGGGAATCAGGAAGTTGCTGAAATCATGCAGGACCAGAAATAAATGGGTGTTCGGTGGAGTTGGAAAGGAGACAATGGTTTATATTGCTATAATGTACACGTGTGTATCCATCTGTGGATGGATGTGGATGTGATCCATCTGTGCTATAATTATATAATTGCTGAGTACATCTACTCAGTAATAATAAGAGATATTTACTGAGTACTGGGCACTTTGCTAAGTGCTTTATAAGCACAAATTCATTTACTACTCATAGCAGACTTAAATGGATGCTGTTATTATCCCCATTGTACAGATGAAGAAATTGAGGCTTAGAGAGACTAGGAAACACAGGCCAGCTCATATAATTAGCAACTGCAGAAAATGGAACTCAACCCAGGTTTGTCTGACTCCAGAGTCCATACTGTTACCCACCTGTTACATACTCTGTCCTCATGGCTACCTCTTCCTGGCTCCACCTCCCCTAAAATAAGAAGATTTTGATGGAAAGTTAAGGGCAACATCATACAGTGGAAAGAACATGAGACCAGGAGTGCCACAGGCCTGAGTGTGGTGGAATCTTGGCTCAGCCACTCACCAGCTGAGGGATATTGGGCAGTTACTTGACCTCTCTGAACTTACTCTTTCTGTAAAATGGAGATAAGAGACCAACTTCCCAGGGTTGTTGAGAACATTAACAATGAGGAGATATGGAATATCCCTAGGCAGTGTGTGGCACATAGTATCAAGTGTTCAATAAATGGTGGTTGTTAATAATGAGAATAAAGAGGCCTTCACATGAGTGCAACCAGGCTGATGAGAGGACTAGAGATCGAGCCATGTGAGGACCACTGATGAGCAGTGGCTGTGCTCACCTTGAGAAGGGAGCTATAATCGTCACCTTCAAATGTAGACAGTGTGTTCTCAAGTGCCAGGAGACAGGGAAGAATCATTCTGGGTGGCTCAAGAGGGTAGAACTGGGACCATCGAGACCCGTCCAGGAGTTTCTAACCACCTGAGCTGACTCACATTGAAACAGGCTTCTTTGCGAGGTGGTTGGGATCCTGTCACTGGAGGGTTTCCAGAGAGCATATGTGCCATCCATCTAGACGGGATGCTTTGGGGGACATCCCTAGCTGTCCAGTGGTTAAGACTCCATGCTCCCAATGCAGGGGGCACAGGTTCAATCCCTGGTCAGGGAACTAAGATCCTGCATGCCACAAGGCACAGCCAAAGGAAAAAAAAAAAAAAATAGAAGGGATGCTTTGCAACCGTGGTTCTTCTCAAACTTGGGTGTGTCAGCACCACATGGAGGGCTTGTGAAAGTACAGGTTGCTGGGCCTGCTTCCACAATTTTTGCTTCACTAGGCCTGGGGTGGGACCTGAGAATGTGCATCTGTAACCAGTTCCCAGGGGTGCTACTGCTGGTCTGGGCCCACGCTTGGAGAACCTCCACTCGAGAAAGCAGTAGTTTCTAAATCCCAGGCCCATTTGTTCGGTACATAGCAACATTTCCAGAAGGTGCAGCAAAGTCAGAAAAGTCATGAAATGCGGCAAGTGTTTTGCAATGCCAAATGTGTTCAATTTGAAGGACTGCCCTTTATTCTGAGCATGTGACTTTCCTACTTTCTCCGACGTTAAAATTTCCTTCCTTTCGTGGAAAGATGATAACAGATGGTGGTTCTCTCGTTAGTTTCTTGGTTTCTTTACATGGCAAAATAACAAGCTGGCAGCCCTGACATGGTCTTCAATTTTTTAAAACATCTTTTTGGTCCATGTACTTCTAAAATTGAGGACATGCTGCTCCTGGGCATGTAAGAGTTTAGACTGAGTTTCTCTAAGAGATGCCGTCCAAAGTTAAGCTCAGGGGTCTTTTAAAAAGGCATTACGCACCTCTTTGCCTGGCAGAACTGCTTACTTGGAATATATGTGATCTTTTATTGATGATTCAAGGTATTATTATGCACATCTATTACTATAAAGAGCTGTCAAACCCACAAACATGCCCTCAGGGAGGCTACTCAGAAAAGGACAGTTTGTCTCTCATTAAACCACCCAGACTCCTTTCCAGTTGTGAGTAGCAATCCTTCTGCCTCTGCAATTCACTCTCACCCCATCCACTGTTGTCTATTCTTCCACCCATCGCCCACAGCATGTCAGGCCACCGAGCTTATTAAATCAGTGGTTTCATTTTACACATTTTTAAGTCAGTAGTCTGTGACTTTGGGACTGTTTATCTCTGCCAAGGAATGAGGCCATAGGCCCAGTACATGATCAAAGAGATTTGCCCCTTTCTTCTGGGAAACGATGACAGATAATATTCACTGGAATTTGCCACCTGCCAGGACTTCTCTAGAGTGGATAAGTAACTTGCCCAAGGTTAATATATGGAGGAGTCAGGATTCAAATCAGAACTATGGGAATGAAATTGGTACAGCTAACCTCTTCTCCACCTGCCTTCAGGGGTGTTTGCAATGCTGAGCAGCTGGAGGTCTGAACACTGAATAAATGAAGGTTCATAGATGTTATTGTTTGTATGTGATGCTTAGTCGTTGATCATTTTTTAAGGGATGTACTGATTTTGTTGGGAGAAATTGAAATTATTCTGATTTCAAGAATCAAGATGGAGAACAGGTAACTTCAGGACGCTGGCCCTGTGCGGGCACTGGGCACTGGGCAACTAGGAGACAGCTCTTTTGTCCCCAGGAGCTCACAGCGCGGCTGCAAGAGAGGAAAGCAGGACTGGGTACGGGAAGGGAGGAGCAGGAGACTGCCATTTTTGTGAAAAAACCTCTTACTGTGCTTTGGCCTGTTGAACTATATGCTTGTGGCCTTTGCTGAAGTTGAACAAAGCCCGGACCTATACCACTTGTGTGTGCCTGGTTCATGATAGCTTTCTTAGGAGGTCAATGCCCAGCATCTTATTCTCTTTGTCCAGCTCCCTAACCTCTCCAAACACTGACATATCAAGGACACATCAATGCCTACATTACAGTGTTGTTTTGAAGGTTATATTAAGATGATGGATGAGTCATGCCTGGTACAACAGGTGCTCAATTCTTCTCCTTATGATGATGATGCCAGAAAAATTTCCCTTCCTTTTAAGTATTCTGCATAATTGGACCGCTCATGAGGTATTTAGCATATTCTACTTTGTACTGTTACACTGTATTTAATTGTATTATGATAGTGTATTTAAATGTAGAGCATTGAGAATTGTGCCTGACAAAGAATCATGTTCCATAAATATTAGCTGCTGTGATTATTATGATTGGCATTGCTTTTTCTGCATATATATCTTACCTACCACACTATGACCCATGGGACAGAGGTCCTGTTGGATGTATCCATCTTTGCCCTCCCAACCTGTTGCCGGCAGTGATAGGCACACAGTAGGCATTTGACCAATATTTTTGGAATGGACTATGGCCTATCTTATATAGTTATGAATATGCATATGACATTCCCAGAATTTCACTAACAGTTGTGTTTGTCTCTCAGTTGTATAGTACTCACATTCTGCCTTACTTTATAGTTAGCTTTTGTCATGTCTCCCCATTAATCCATGATCTCAAGGACCATGTCTCTATAACCTAAGACCCAGTTCAGTTTGCTGTATGGAGTTAAAGGTGGATACACAGAAAAGTGTTTATATGAAATAAATGAAACTTAAGCTTCAGGGACCCTCACTTACCGGAGCACCTCCTGAATCCCTGGTTAATGAGTGTCCTCAATTCAAAAAGTAGAGATTATTCACTGCATGAGAAAATTCGAAATGCTTTGAAGACTTACAGCTCATAATTGAAAGAAACTTAATAGAGATTTTTCCGAATTTGATAATGATCCGAAAAAATTTGCCATGACATTGACAATAGTTACTTATATACCAAAACGTTTCCAAACTAGCAATGATAAAAAGCAAATGTTGATCAGCCATGTTGGAAGAAGGACTGAATTATCATTTTATTCTCTCTGCTTATAAAATAATATTATAAAATTGTTTTCACATGAAGAAATGATAAAAGAGAATTGAGGCCCCAAAATATAAGAAAAAAGTATTAGACAGGTATATCCAGCAGTTTAATAAAAATTTTATTTTTCTAGATTTTGTGATATTTGTGGTACCTGTCATCTTAAAATGTATAATTTGTGATTTTTTTCTCATTCTAAATAAGTAACCACAATGATGCTTCATAATTTTGTGGTCTTTTCCTTAAAAAGAGCATCCCGAATTGTATAAAACTTAGACTCTGGGAATTCCTTGGTGGTCCGGTGGTTAGGACTCCACGCATTCACTGCAGAGGGGGTGGGTTCGGCCCTGGTCGGGGAGTTAAGATCTTGAGAGCTCATGGCACAGCCAAAACAAACAAGCTTAGACACCATAAAACCTGGGAATATCCTTGTTGATACAGGTTGCTTGTTAAAATAATAATCTGACTGTATTACTCTGAAATTTTTAATGTTTTTTCTGGCCCCCAAATGAAGTCCAGAATCATTACCGTGGCCTAGCTCATGCCTGTCTCCTCCACTCTTCTCCTTGTTCCTTAAGCTCCAGCCACACAGGACTTCTTCCTGTGGGTCCTCCCAGGCCCAGAGTCTTCCTTCCAGGAGGCTATTTCCTCCATCTTGACCAAGTCTCACCCCCAGTCGTTGCCCGGATGATGCCTGTTCACTTTTCAGGTTTCCCAGGCAAACTGTCCCTTCTCCCCCAGATAAGATCTTGTTAAAATGAAGATTCTGATGCTGTAGGTAGGGGGTGGAGCTAAGATTCTGCATTTCTACCAAGTTCCCGGGTGAATCAGGCACTGCCAGTCCAAGGACCACATTTTGAGTAAGAGGCACTGGACCTCATGAAGTCCCTTGCTTTACTACCCTATGTTCCTCTACTGTGCAACTTGTGTACTGTGTTCAGAAACATGATAATGAAAATTCACTGGAACTTTGCCCATCATAACAAAACTTTGAAAATAAATGTCCTTCAATAGAGGACTGATTGAATAAATTAAGCCACACACATATACCCCCGTACACACACATACAAACACACACTGGAATACAAGGAAACCATTAAAAATGCCTATAGCCGGGCTTCCCTGGTGGCGCAGTGGTTGAGAGTCCGCCTGCCGATGCAGGGGACACGGGTTCGTGCCCCGGTCCGGGAAGATCCCACATGCCGTGGAGCGGCTGGGCCCGTGAGCCATGGCCGCTGAGCCTGTGCGTCTGGAGCCTGTGCTCCGCAACGGGAGAGGCCACAACAGTGAGAGGCCCACGTAATGTAAAAAAAAAAAAAAAAAAAAAAATGCCTATAGCCTATGGTTCAGTTTTTATAAAGCAAACTGTAAAGCTCATGTTGAGTTGATCTTGTTTGGGAAATTATGTACATATATGTACATGGGCCCAGAGGTATGTCTAGGAGGATGTTCACGAATATGGGAACTTCAGTTGTCTCTGGATGATGAACCATTTGAGGTGATTTTTTACTCTCTTTTCTGGCTTTTTTTGTGTAGTTTGAATTGTTTAGAAGAATATACCCCACATTTCAAAAGGAATAAAGCTATTTTTACACAAAATATAATAAGTTATAGTATTATTAATCTGCTTTTTAAAAATATTGCTCCTTCTAAAACAGCCATGCCTTTAAAATAGCCACGACAAATCAGTAAGGGCTAATTTGCTAGATTGATTCATTAACGTCTTGGAAAGAAGACAACAGTGCCCTAAAGGCAAAGGATCAGAAAATGGACTCCGATGGCTTGTCCACTACTTACCCCAATGATGTCCAGTTATCATTTCTTTGCCCCAGACCCAACGACCATAGACTCACTCTCTCAGTCAGTATAACAGAATATTGTAGAGTGGGGAGCTTAAACAACAGACATTTATTTCTCACAGTTCTGGAGGCTGGAAGTCTGAGATCAGGGTGCCAACACGGTAGGGCGCTTGGTGAGGGCCTTCCTCTTGGTCCACAGGTGGCTGTCTTCTCACTGCACCCTCACATGGCAGAGAGAAAGAGCTCTGGTCCTATCACCTCCTTATAGGGGCACTAATCGCACCATGATTAGCTCTTCCCTCATGACCTCATCTAACCCCAATTACCTCCCAAAGCCCTCATCTCCTAATACCATCACATTGGGGATTAGGGTTTCAACTTATGAATCTGAGGGGACACAAACATGCAGTCCACAGCACTCATCTTTTCTCCTACTCTGCCCCCAACCTATCACTTTACAGTTGGCCCTCCATGTGTGCAGTTCTGCATCCACAGATTCAACCCCCTGGGAATCAGGTGATACTGTAGTATGTATCTAGTGAAAGAAATCCACACATAAGTGGACTCGTGCAGTTCAAACCCATGTTGTTCAAGGGTCAACCGTATAGACACACATATATATATAAAATGTATACAACTCTTCATGTGCTTCCATAGTACCCTATAATTCCTTATCATAGTACTTAACACATTGATTCATAATTGCCTATTCATTTGTCCAGATCCCCCACAATGATCTGTCAGGACAATGATTGTGTCTAGTTTACTACTGTATCCCCAGTACCTTGCACGATTCCTGCACATCAATAATCACTGAAGAATGCAGACACGGTTAATTTCCATCTAAAATTGATTCCCCTTCTCCTTCAGGATGTTGCTGTACCTGATGGAGCCCCTGGAACCGTGGCCACTCTGGCCATTATCAGGGAAGCTGACCCAGGAAAGACAGAATAAGCAGAAGACAGGAAGAACCGGGTCTTTCAAGAAGTCATTGAGGGGCTTCCCTGGTGGCGCAGTGGTCAAGATCTGCCTGCCAATGCAGGGGACACGGGTTCGAGCCCTGGTCCAGGAAGATCCCACATGCTGTGGAGCAACTAAGCCCGTGCGCCATAACTACTGAGCCCATGAGCCACAACTACTGAAGCCCACATGCCTAGAGCCTGTGCTCTGCAACAAGAGAAGCCACCACAATGAGAAGCCTACACACTGCAATGAAGAGTAGCCCCCGCTGGCCGCAACTAGAGAAAAGCCCTCGTGCAGCAATGAAGACCCAACGCAGCCAAAAATAAATTAAAAAAAAAAAAATTCATTGAGCTAATGACTTAACCAACTCTGGGTCAAACTACACTCAGACTTCTGGCTATATGAGAGAATAAACACCCTTCTTGTTGCTGCTGTTTGAGTTATAAAGCATCACCAGTGAGAGGTGGAGGGAACAAATGAATGAATGACTGACCACGAGCATAAGAAAGCCAGCTCCCCTAGAATGGAGTTAAAGTCTTGTCCTGGAGACTTCAAAAACTGCTCACTGTTTTTAAGATACACAAGGTGATAAGACAACAAAGTCTTGATTATCTGGAAGTTAGCTTATTATGGTTTTCCAGATAAACTGGGCTTTTAGGCAAAAGCTGCACTTTGCAAGGGAAAAGAATCTCTTATTAGGGCTTCATTTGAAAACGAAGAATATTCTTAGAGATGTTTCAGAGTCAATACACATTCAGTCCAATCTCCTAAATGTTAGCACGTGTAGTCATAACTTGGAGACCTGTTAAAAAGCTGACTCCTGGGCCTCACCTGGGGAGATTCTGATTCAGTGGGATGTGGTGGGGTCCTGGAATCTGCATTTTAGCCAGCAATCTGATGTGGATGGTCTCAGACCACACTTCAAGAAACCCTATTCTTTTTTTTTAAATAAATTTATTTATTTTATTTATTTATTTTTTTGGCTGAGCTGGGTCTCTGTTGCTGCACATGGGCTTTCTCTAGTTGTGGCGAGCGGGGCCTACTCTTCATCGCTGCGCGTGGGCTTCTCATTGTGGCAGCTTCTCTTGTTGTGGAGCATGGGCTCTGGGCACGCGGGCTTGAGTAGCTGTGGCACACGGGCTCAGTAGTTGTGGCACACGGGCTCAGTAGTTGTGGCACGCGGGCTCAGTAGTTGTGGCACGTGGGCTCAGTAGTTGTGGCTCACGGGCCTAGTTGCTCCGCGGCATGTGGGATGTTCCCAGACCAGGGCTCGAACCCATATCCCCTGCATCGGCAGGCGGATTCTAAACCACTGCACCACCAGGGAAGCCCAAGAAACCCTATTCTAAAGCTTGCACTCCGTATCTCTAGAATCTAACCACAAGATATGGTGTTTCACACAATAATCAAGGGAGCAGATTCAAGTGATGGAAAGATCCAGAAAATGGGAGCCATATCTGGGCTTCTCTATTCACCAGAATAAGACGCTGATCAGGCAAGTCTCTCAAGCTCTCTCTGTCTGAATGACCCCGTTTATTAAAAACAACGCAGATTAATAGTTCTCTGTATTGCCACCCCTCAGACTGGCTGTGAAGACCAGATGATCTCAGTAGCTGTACTGTACAAATATAATAAAATGCTCTTTGTTAGGACTCTGGTGTTTACTGAGCTCCTTAATAAGTAAAATTATTTGTGTTCCTTAGGCTCTATTCATTAAGCAAGAAATGGGGACTCACATTTTAGAAAGATTGTTTCATGGTCAAACTGTAAAAGGGATTTTGCTTAATTTCCAGTTAACCTGAGTACTTGTTAACCAGAACATCCTATTCCTAAGCATTCTAACTAGGTTTTTATGTAAATAATATACATTTATTAACAGTAATTCATGAGTAGACTCCCTCTCAAAGGGAGCTTCCTTGACTTGTGCAAAAATTAATGGCCCAACAACCCACAGAATTGGAGAAAATATTTGCAAATCATGTATCTGATAAGGGATAATATCCAGAGTACACAGAGAACACCTAAAACTCAACAACAACAACAAAAAGCCCCAATTCAAAAATAGGCAAAGGATTTCAACAGACGTTTCTCCAAAGAAGATAGAGGTATGGCCAAAAAGCACATGAAAAGACGTTCAACATCATTAATCAACAGGTAAATGCAAATCAAAACTACAGTGAGATACCACCTTACAACCATTAGGACGACTACTGTCAAAAAGTCAAAATAGAAAGCAACAAGTACTGGTGCAGCCACTGTGGAGCAATATGGCAACTCAAAAATTAAACACAGAATTACCATACAATCCAGCAATTCCACTTCTGGGTATATGCCAAAAGAATTAAAAGGGTCTCCGAAAGATATTGGTACACCCATGTTTATAGCAGAATTATTCACGATAGCTAAAACATAGAAGCCACTCAAGGGTCCATGGATGGATAAGCAAAATGTGGTACATAAAATGGAATATTATTCAGACTTAAAAAGGAAAAGTAATCAATATCAAAATTATTAATGAGGTATTCTGCGTTCTCTTTTTTGCACTGTCTTTGAAATCCAGTGTGTGTTTTACACCTAAAGTATGTCTCAGTTTGGACTAGCCACATACCAGTAGCTAGAAGCTATTGTGTAAGAGAGTACAAGTCTAGACAATTCATTTTTGAAGCCTAATGCAAACAGCCTCTATTTTGACTTTTACGTTTACTTGAATATTTGAGCCTCTGTCTACATTCTTCCTTCATTCACTGGTCAGCAAACACTGGCGTGCCCACTATGCACCAAGCATTATGCTAGAAACCAGAAATACAAGAGTGGACATTTTATCCTAAAGCTCAGTCTGTGAGGGTGAGAGACACCCAGAGATGGTTATGAAATAATGTAAAAGAATCATGACAGAGACACCCTCTATTTTATGAGCACTTGAAAGGAGAAGGAAGTACCATCAATGTAGTTTTAGAGGTGTCCCTGAGTTGACTTCAAGGACCTGTAATGTTAGCTCTATGAAGAGGATGGGAAAGGGCATTCCAGGGGTGTCAGCTTGAGCAAAGGCCTGAAATGAGAGATAGTGGGGCCCCGGGAACGTCCAAAGAATGCCTGTTAGGGCAGAGACGAAAGAGAGGAAAGTGTGGAGGCAAGCAAGGCCACTGAAGGGCCTGGTAAGTCATGTTTGGCTTCTAAAATAAAAAAATCTACACTTCCTAAAATGTCATAAGAAGTAACTGTCTCTCTACAGGATTGCGGTGGAATGCAAATGACACTGGATTCAAGCTTTTGCTGCTAACAGTCACGCTCCTCTGGACTGGCTGCTCCTCGTGGGCTGGGCCGTCTGCTTTGCTCACCACCCTGTCCCAGGGCCTGCAACGCTGCCTGGCAGAGCGGGAACTATAAGTTTACAGAGCCAGTACCTTCCTTCAGTCCTTTCCCCCAGTCCTCCCCTCCCCCTCAGTATAGCGGGAGAGGGGGAAGAGCGCCAACCCTAGCCTACGCTTCTTAAGTCCTCGGGAGTTCAGAGGCAGGCCTTCACCCTTCTAGGATGTTTCCTCATCTATAAAACGGGCTCACAACTACCCGCCGCTGGACTGTTGCGTAACTCAAATGAATTTACAGAAAGCGCCTCGAAAAATGAAAAGGTGCATCTCGTGGCCATGAGGGCATAGAGTGACACGACCTGTGGAGGTCGAGGCCAAGTTTCCACCCTCCCTGGCCGGTACGGGCATTCTCGGCCAAGCTGCAGGGTGACGGACCCAAGGCGTGGGGCGCCCCGACCCGACCCCCCGGGAGGTAACCGAACGCATGACCGCTTAACGCGCCTCACGAGAAGGCGCCACCTAAGGAGAAGGGGAGGAGGTTGCAGCCGCGCCCCTCAGCGGCGGGGCGACTCGTCAGTCCCCAGGGCCGGGAAACCTGAATCCCGGAGCCGCAGAGCGCCGTAGACCCCACCAGCGCCAGGGTCCCCGGCCACCCCCTCCCAGCGTGTCTGAGAGGAGAAGAGGGTGGAGCGGCCTGACTCCCGCAGCCAATAAAAGCAGCAGGTTCCTGGTCCGATCCCCGGCGCGGCTCGCCATTGGTCACCACCCGGGTCTCGGCCCACCGAACCTTTGCGACCCGAGCCAATCGCGAGGCGGCGAGGTGTCCTGGGGCTCGCGGGGAGCGGGCCGCGGGCAGCAGCGAGCGCAGGCCGGCGAAGAGCGGGTGGCGGTGACCAGCGGCGCGAGCCGGCATCCCCTCCCCCGCGCGGTGAGCCGCCGGCTCCACCATGGAGCCCGCCGTGTCGCTGGCAGTGTGCGCTCTGCTCTTCCTGCTCTGGGTCCGCGTGAAGGGGCTGGAGTTCGTGCTCATCCACCAGCGCTGGGTGTTCGTGTGCCTCTTCCTCCTGCCGCTCTCGCTCATCTTCGACATCTACTACTATGTGCGCGCCTGGGTGGTGTTCAAGCTCAGCAGCGCGCCGCGGCTGCACGAGCAGCGCGTGCGGGACATCCAGAAGCAGGTGAGCGGAGCCGGGTGGGGCGGGAGCCAGGCGCGAAGTGGTGCGCGGCGCAGGGGAGCCAGGGCTTCACGGAGGAGGTGGCGTCTGAGCGGGATTTGAACTAAACAAAAATGTAACTGGGGGGAGGGGTGCTTCCGGAGAGGGAATGGAGTAAGCAAAAGAGTAGAACAGAGCATGGCTCCGACATTTATGGAGTGCCTACTATGTGCAGAGTACGTGCGGGGATCTGCAGGGATGTAAAGACTCATAAGAGAGGGTAGGTGAGCCATGCTCAAGTAGCTCTCACCCGGCCCAATCGATTTCAGAGGAGAAGGGGGTCTTCAGGAAGGTTCACCTGGCGCTGGAGACTGGGAAGCAGGGGGAGTGATTGGGGGAAAGTGTGAGCATAGGAGAAGAGAGGCAGAAGGTTGGAAAGTCAGTTTGGAACTAGGTTGGGGAGGGCCCTTCAGTTTGGAGTTTACTCCTTAGCAAGAAGGAGCTTTCCGCCTTCTTGTAATAGAGGACTAAAGTGAGAAGGTAGCCCCACAGCAGGGTGGGGAGCCTCACAGACCCTGCGCCAGGCGCTCACTCTTGACAAGGCAGTGCCCACCTCCCAGTAACTCTATACGTCCTCCCCTGTGTCAGCACCCACAGAACCCCTGCCCCTGCTGCCGCTCACAGCCGCGCCTCCTCCCTCATGGCCACAGCTGGCATGGGCATCAGGCCTGGGCATCAGGCCTGGGCAGTTTCTTGGCTCCCTCTGCCCCTCCTTATGTTCCTCTCTTACTGGCGTCAGGTTGCAAAGAGCTTCTGTTTCCTGCTGCCACCCTCGCCACAGGTGTAGCAGCCTCCATGTTCTGTTTGCTGCTGGCTGGGTTCTGCCTCCAACAGCATGAAGATGGATGCGGAGAGCCATCCCTGTGAGGGATAGACCTTGGGCCAGGTGGGAGCAGGCAACATCTGGAAGCGCTTTACTCAGGCTGCCATGGGTTGCGCTGGTCACAGTCACAGCTCCAGAGCCCAGCCTACCCTCTGTCCCAAATGCACCCTGTTACCTAGTTCTTTCTATGTGTTCAGATTTTTGATTTACCTGCTTGTCTGCCCCATCAGAGTGTGAGCTCCTTGAAGGCAGAGACTGCTATCTGACTCCCCTCTATCCCATGGGCCGGGGCCCAAAGCAGCACAGTGAGTGCTTAGGAACCTAAGCTAAACCAAAGGGCTCACTAGGGACAGGAAGATGAGGGGCCTTGCCAGACTGGCCCGCTGCTGAGGACCTGCCCTGTGCCACACCCCATGCCATTGATGACCATTATTTCTCATCCTCACAGCAACACTTTTTTTTTTTTTTAAACTTAGGTCTTTTCTTTTTTTAACTTTTATTTGCTTTTTTTTTTTTTCTTTGCGGTACGCGGGCCTCTCACTGTTGTGGCCTCTCCCGTTGCGGAGCACAGGCTCCAGACGCGCAGGCTCAGCGGCCATGGCTCACGGGCCCAGCCACTCCGCGGCATGTGGGATCTTCCCGAATCGGGGCACGAACGCGCGTCCCCTGCATCAGCAGGCGGACTCTCAACCACTGCGCCACCAGGGAAGCCCTGCATTTTTTTGTGTGTGGCATTTATTCCCAAGCCATAAGTTTTGTTGTTGTTGTTTTGTTTTGTTTAATTAATTAATTAATTTTTGGCTGCATTGGGTCTCTGTTGCCGCACGCAGGCTTTTCTCTAGTTGCGGCGTGCGGGGGCTCTTATTGTGGTGGCTTCTCTTGTTGTGGAGCACGGGCTCTAGGTACGCAGGCTTCAGTTGTTGTGGCACATGGGCTCAGTAGTTGTGGTGTGTGGGCTCAGTAGTTGTGGCTCACGGGCTCTAAAGCGCAGGCTCAGTAGTTGTGGTGCATGGGCTTAGTTGCTCTGCAGCATGTGGGATCTTCCCGGACCAGGGCTCGAACCCATGTACCCTGCATTGGCAGGAGGATTCTTAACCACTGTGCCGCCAGGGAAGTTCCGTAGGCCATAAGTTTTTATTTCTTCAGTTTCTTCTGGAATATATTTTTCTTCCGTGCAACCTCCTCTTCTGGTTTAGTGACAATCTGCTCTTTTTCGGTAAAGATCATCTCAGTGTGGCAGGGAGAGCTCATGTATGGGTTGATCTGACCATGAGCTCTGTTAAGTCCTGTGCCGCATCTTGGGGGCTTTATTCACTTGGATGTGCTCAATGACCAGAGAATCTGCGTTTAAGCCCTTAGGTTCAGCATTACTCTCTGCATTTTTGAGCATGTGCTGTCAAAATTCAGCACTCCTTTTGGGCCACTGACCCCGCGTCCAGCCCCACTGTTCGGCCTGGGCACACCTACTAACTCCACCATTGTAACAACAGAATGGCACACGTTGCTTCTGTAAAGTGATATCCGTCAGATACTTGGTGGCTTTTTGGTTATGCATACCCTTAACGGCCTGGACAGTTTCAGCAGTGTTCTTAAAGTGAACACGAAGATTCGAACCTCTTGATTTGCATGATTTTGTGGGGTTTTCTGGGTCAAGTGAATACCACATCATTTTTAGAGGTCACCTCAGGCAGCTTACCGGAAAAGGACCACCCTGGTAGGTCTTGTACCTGTTCTACAGGTGGGAGATATTGAGGTTCAAACTGTAAGTCCTGTTCCCAAGATGATATAGCTAGTAAATGGGTCTGGAACTCAGGTCAGCTTGATTTCAGAGCCTGAACTGTGACATTCTTCTCTCCCAGCCCATTTCATTCCACCCTGGAGGTCTGGTTCCATTGACTCACACCTGGAATGTGATAATAGCTACCTGACCAGTTGCCTGTTCCCTGGGCCCTCCCCACCTCTCCTTGGCCTGCCCTTAGTCATAAGGGCAACACTCCACAGGATTGCCTCCCTGCCCGAAATCTTGGTTGGCTCGGGTCAGGATCCAACCCAACCAATGTTTCAGGCTTGATGGTCTCCACATTCACTTCATGCCCCACTGCCCCCCTTCCCATTCCAGGCTGCATGCAGCTCTCCCAATCCATCCTCCACACCTCTGATCTTGTATTAAGTCCTGGGACTGCAGAGTCAGGCAGGGGCAAGGTCTGCCTGGTCATCCCTTTACCCCCTACTCACAGGAATCCCTTCCTCAGTAACACCCCTCTGCGCGAACACCTCTGCTTCACCTGGCACCCTGGCCTCTCCAATCACAGAACAGTTCTTCCCCACGTTGAACTGTTTGCCTGACCAGCTTCAATCCAGCTTCTTCCAAGGACTCTTGGTTGCAAGTGATAGAAAACCAACTCCAACTGCCTTGAGCAAAAAGGGACTTCGTTGACCCAGGTCTTGAAAAGTCCAGGAGTAAAAGTGGCTCAGACATCACCGGATCCAGGATTCGTCTCCAGCTGCCATCCCTTGGCTCCGCTTTCCTCTGAGTTGACTTTACTCTCAGGGAGGGCGTCTCCCTGCGGAGGCCCCAGCAGTTTCTGGCTTACATCCAACCAGCCTAGCAAACCCAAGTGAAGTGAGAGGGCCTCTCCCAGGATCGGTCTTAACTGGCTTCACTTGGATCACAGACCCATCCCTGAACCAGTCACTGTGGCCAGGGGGATAGAATCAGACCTCAGTCATGTGCCCACGTCCTGGGGCAGGAGGGGAATCACCTTCCCCTGGACCAAAGGAAGATGGGAGTGTTACAAGCAGATGAAGAGGACATGGGTGGTCGCAGGTCACAGCAACAGATATCCACCTCCCTGCCCTTGTCCATCAGCAGGAAGGGCATGCTTCCTCCCATGTTCCTGATGGGCTTGTCATTTCCTGGGCCATTTCTTCTCTGTACTTTGTGCTCTGGTCACTTACAGAAGGGTTTTGCAAAAGTTCTTCCTTCCATTGGCTTGGTGGGCCTCCCCTGCCTGTTCTCTCCCCCTGCTAGTGATGCATGAGTTAACACACGCAAATGCTTGGAACAGGGCTTGGCACCTAATAAGCCTCAGTAAATGTTAGCTGTTACTCTGTTGACTATTAATTTAAGCCCATTTATCCTTCCAGGCCTAAAGTTAGTTAGTTCTGATGGTGAATCTGGGCTCTGCCCTTCAGTGGTTGTGTGACCTTGGACAAGTTATTTTGCCTCTCATTTTCTTCGTCTGCAAAAGGAGGCAGGTCATCCCAGGCACCTGGGGTTGTTGTGAGAATTAAGTAAGACAAGATACAGCAGTGCTTGGTACAATGATGGCAGCTAGTAAATAGTTATCATTTGTGCAGTTGTTATTACTACCATTACGAAACCTGTCCTGAACTTTGCAGTGAGAATAAATGTTTTCAAAGTGCTTTGATCCTGTTCTCTTGCTCTTTTTTCATTCTGCTTTGTGATGTGGCAGCACTTTGGCTTTTCTGTCGGCCTCACTAGCCGGGGAGAGTCCAGAGGATAGGGCCAGTGGGTGTTTCATCATTCCGCTCCTCCTGGTACCTGGAAGGATTCAGGGCCTCGGTAAATTCCCAGCTCCCTCTCCTGAAAGCAAGGCCGTGAGCTGCCCAGGGGATCTCTGGCAGGCCCAGCTCAGCCTCTTCTCATGTCTGCAGGTGCGGGAATGGAAGGAGCAGGGCAGCAAGACCTTCATGTGTACAGGGCGCCCTGGCTGGCTCACCGTCTCACTGCGGGTTGGGAAGTACAAGAAGACACACAAAAACATCATGATCAACCTGATGGACATTCTGGAGGTGGACACCAAGAAACAGGTGAGAGTGGCATGGTTCCCTGGCTCTGGGAGTGGGTGGGGCACTGCCCCTGGTGCAGATGACTCACGGGGAGATGATTTTAACCACAGGCGTCTCAGAGTGGACGGGACCAAGGCCCTTGGTCATCACAGAAGGCTCTGGCCACCATTGCCATCCTCTAGAGCCTCACAGCTTTGGAAGAGAATGGTCATAGCCCATCTCACAGGTGGGCAAAGTGAGAGCTCAGGGGGATTCTTTGATTATCTGCAGTTCTACAGGAAGACAGGGATGGGGAAATCATGGGCAAAAATGAGAGACAAAAATGAACCTATTTACCTCTTCCCAGTAAGGAAGCATGCTGGTAAAAATTGGGCTGTGGAGGTGGCTCAGAGGGTGGGCCTCATTCCAAGCTTTCTGGGGACCCACTTGTTAATAGCCTTAGATGTGTGCATACTCTTTGGCCTATCTCGTATTTCTACTTCTTGAAACTGGGCTCAAGGAAAAGGGAAATAAACTTAAATCAAAAACAACTCAGAGAGAGAGATTGTGTCACGGCTTTGTTTTTAATCAAAGACAACACAATATCGAATAGTAGTGAGTTGTTAAATATGGTATATCCACGTCATGGCATTTTGTTGTGACACCTTGGCCAAGTTGCTTAATTTCCCTGTGCCTTTTTTCCCTTAACAGCTTTCTTGACATATACTTGACGTACAATAAACTGCACGTAAAATGTACAATTGATAATAAATTTTGACATGTGTATGCACCTGTGAAACCATTACCACCATCAAGACAATGAACCACCACCCCAAAAGTTTCTTCATGCCACTTTGTAGTCCCTCCCTCAGGCTCCTCCCTGCCTCTTTTCCCCACATCCCTAAGCAAATAATGACCTGCTTTCCATCACTATAGATGGGTTTGTATTTAGAGTTTTATATAAATAGAATCATGCATTATGTACTCTCTTTTATTTTGTCTGGCTTCTTTCACTCAGCGTAATTATTCTGAGATTCATCCATGTTGAAGCATGTATCAGAAGTACATTCTGTTTTTATATATATTTTATATATATATATATCACAGTTTGTTTATTCTTTCACTTATTGATGGATGTTTGGGTTGTTTCCAGTTTGGGGCTGTTACAAGCAAAGTGGCAAGGAGAGTTTGTATATAGTCATTGGGTGGACATATGCTCTTGTTTCTTTTGGGTAAATACCCGGCAGTGGAATAGCTGGGTCATATGGTAGGTGTATGGTTAACTTTTTAAAAACTGCCAAAGTGTTTTCCGAGGTAGCTGTAGCATTTACATTCCCGCAAGTATTCCAGTTGTTCCATGTCATCGTAAACTTGGTGTGGTTAGTCTTAATTTTAGCCATTCAGTTGGTGTATAGTAGGTATCTCAGTGTGGTTTTAACTTGCATTTTCCTAATGACTAATGAATGATATTGGGCATCTTTTCATGTGCGTATTTGCCCTTTGTATATCTTTGGTGAGGTGCTTGTTCAAGTCTTTTGCTAAAAGTTTTTAATTGGGTTGTTTGTTTTCTTACTAGAAACAAGACCTTCATCATATATACAATTTGTAAATATTGTCTCCCAGGCTTTGGCTTGTCTTTTGAAAACCAGAAAATTTTAATTTTGATGAAGTCGGATTTAATAATTTCTTTTATAGCTTGTGCTTTTGACATTTTATTTAAGAAATCTTGCCCTACTCCATGTCACAAAGGTTTTCTCTTCTGTTTTCTTCCAGCAGTATTATATTTTTCAGGGTTTACATTTAGAACTATGATCCATTTTGAGTTAATTTTTGCATATGATGTGAGATATGGGTCCCAAAAAATTTTTTTTGCACGTGGATTTCCAATTGTCCCAGCCTATTTTGTTGAAAACACAATCCTTTCTCCACTGAATTGCCTTTGCACCTTTGTTGAAATCAGTTGTCCATATACACAGGTCTGTTTCTGGACTCTGCTGTTCTATTGATCTGTTCGCCCATCTGTATGCCAAGAACACACTGTCTTGATTACTGTAGCTTTATAATAATAAGTCCAAAAGAATGAGTTGGGAAGTATTCCTTCCTTTTCACTTTTCTGAAGGAGTTTGTATAGAATTTGTATCATTTCTGTAATAATTAGTGGAATTAACCAGTGAAGCCATCTGGGCCTGGAGTTCTGTTTGTGAGCAAGTTTTTAACTGCAAGTTATTTTTTTTAATAGATACAGGGCCCCTCAATTTATTTGTTTCTCCTCAGTGAACTTTGGCAGTTTGTGTTTCTAAAGGTATTTGTCCATTTCACTAAGTTGTATAATTGATTGACATAAAGTTATTCATAATATTCCCTTACTGTCCTGTGAACATCTGTAGAATCTGTAGTGATGTCATATCTTTCATTCCTGATTCTGGTCATTTTGTGTCTGCTTTCTTTTCTTCCTGAGCAGTCTGGCTAGAGGTTAATCAGTTTTACTGATCTCAGAGGACTAGCTTTTGGTTTCATTGATTGTTCTCTTTTTGTTTGTTTGTTTTCTATTTCATTGACTTCTGTTTGATTTTTGTTAATTTCTTTCTTTTGCTGACTTTGGGTTTAATTTTACTCTTCTTTGTCTAGTTTTTTAAGGTGACAACAGAGGCCATTGACTTAGACCTTTCTTTTTTTTTTTTAATATAGATGTTTAGTGCTATAAATTTCCACCTAAGCACGGTTTTAGAGCCATCCGCAAATCTGGTATCTTACCTTTTCATTTTCATTCAGTTCAGACTACTTTCTGGTTTCCTTTTTGATACCTGCTTTGACCCAGAGGTCTTTTAGAAGTATGTTATTTAGTTTCCAAATATTTGGGATTTTCCAGAGCTCTTTCTGTTACTGATTTCTAATTTAATTTAGTTGTTGTCAGAAAACATACTTTATATGATTAGAATGCTTTTCAACTTATTGAGACATACCTTATGGCCCAGAATATGGTCTACTTCGTAAGTGTTCCTTGTGCCTTTTTAAAAAAAAATGTGTATTCTGCTGTTTTGGGGTGATGTGTACTGTAAGTGTCAATTAGGTCAAATTGGTTGATAGTGTTGTTCAAGTCTTCTATATTCTTATGAATTTTCTCTTTACTTATTCCATCAATTCTTGAAAGGGGGATATTGAAATCTGCCTGTGATTGTAGATTTGTTTATATCTCTTGAACTTCTTTCAGTTTTTGCTTCATGTAATTTGAAGCTCTGTTATTAGGTATATAAATGTTTGGGATTTTTATGTCCTGTTGATTAATTGATCTTTTTTTTTTAAATAAATTTATTTATTTTTGGCTGCATTGGGTCTTCATTGCTGCGCGTGGGTTTTCTCTAGTTGCGGTGAGCAGGGGCTACTCTGTTGCGGTGCGTGGGCTTCTCATTGTGGTGGCTTCTCTTGTTGCGGAGCACAGGCTCTAGGCTTGCGGGCTTCAGTAGTTGCGGCGTGCAAGCTCTAGAGAGCATGCTCAGTAGTTGTGGCACACAGGCTTAGTTGCTCCGCAGCATGTGGGATCTTCCTGGACCAGGGCTCGAACCCATGTCCCCTGCATTGGCAGGCGGATTCTTAACCACTGTGCCACCAGGGAAGCCCAATTGATCTCTTTATCATTGTGAAATGACCTTTTTTAAAAATTTATTTTATTGAAGTATAGTTGATTTACAATGTTGTGTTAATTTCTGCTGTACAGCAAAGTGATTCAGTTATACATATATATATTCTTTTTCATATTCTTTTCCATTATGGTTTATCACAGGATATTGACTATAGTTCCCTGTGCTATACAGTAGGACTTGTTGTTTATCCATCCTATGTATAATAGTTTGCATCTGCTAATCCCAAACTCCCAATCTTTCCCTCCCCCACCCCACCTCCCCCTTGGCAACCACAAGTCTGTTCTTTATGTTTATGAATCTGTTTGTTTCGTAGACATGTTCATTTGTGTCATAGTTTAGATTCCACATGTAAGTGATATCATATGGTATTTGTGTTTCTCTCTCTGACTTACTTCACTTAGTATGATAATCTCTAGGTCCATCCATGTTGCTGCAAATGGCATTATTTCATTCTTTTTTATGGCTGAGTAATATTCCAATGTATATATATATACCACATCTTCTTTATCCATTCATCGTCAGTGGACATTTAGGTTGTTTCTGTGTCTTGACTATTGTAAATAGTGCTGCTATGAACATAGGGGTGCATGTATCTGTGAAATGACCTTTTCTATTACTAGTTATATTCTTTGCCCAGAAATCTACTTTGTCTGATATTAATGAAGCCACTCCAGCATTTTTTGACTAAGTGGTGACATGGTGTATCTTTTTCCATCGTTTTCCTTTTTTTTTGCGGTACGCGGGCCTCTCACTGTTGTGGCCTCTCCCGTTGCGGAGCACAGGCTCCGGACGCGCAGGCTCAGAGACCATGGCTCACGGGCCCAGCTGCTCCACGGCATGTGGGATCTTCCCGAACCGGGGCACAAACCCGTATCCCCTGCATCGACAGGCAGACTCTCAACCATTGTGCCACCAGGGAAGCCCCATCATTTTCCTGTTAATCTATTTGTATCTTTATAGTTAAAGTGTTTCTTGTAGGCAGCATATAATTAGGTCTTGCTTTTTTATCCAATCTTGGCAATTTCTGCCTTTTAATTCAGATTTAAGACCATTTACATTTAATGTTATTATTGACATAGTTTGGTTTAAATTTGTTGCCTTGCTCTTTGTTTTCTATTTGTCTCATTTGTTCTTTGTTCCTTTTTTCTGTCTGCTTTTGGATTACTGAATAATTTTTATGATTCTGTCTTAGCTCTTTTGTTGACTTACTAGCTATAAGCCTTTGTTTTGTTATTTTAGCAGTTGTTTTAGGATTTATGGTATACACTTTCCTTGTCACACTCTACCTTCAAGTGATGGTATCCCATTTCATGTACAGTATAAGAATCTTAGAATAATATGCTTCCATTTCTCTTCTTTCCACCTTTGTGCTGTTGCTGTCCTCCTTTTACTTTTATATATGTTATAAACCCCACACTACTAGTTATCTTTTAAAGAAATTTAAATAATAAGAAAAATCTTATATACTTACCCATATAGTTACCATTTCTTCATTCCATTTTGTAAATTTGTATTTCCATCTGTTTCATTTTCCTTCTGCCTGAAGAACCTCCTTTGACATTTCTTATATGGTGATTTTGCTGGTGATGAATCTTTCAGCTGTTGTATGTCTGAAATAATTTATTTGTCTTCATTTCTTTTCCAACTTGTGTTGTGGTAAGATACACATAACAATTACCATCTTAACCACTTTTAAGTGTGCAGTTCAGTGGTATTAAATATATTCACCTTGTCATTCAGCCGTCACCACCACCCATCCCCATGACTCTTTTCTTCTTGTAAAACTGAAACTCTATATCCATTAAACAATAACTCCCCATTCTCCCCTCCCCCCAGACCCTGGCAACCATATTCTACTATCTGTTTCTGTGATGTTAACCACTCTAAGTAACTCATGTAAATGGAGTCATACAGTATTTGTCTTTTTGTGACTGGCTTATTTGACTTAGCATAATGTCTTCAAGGTTCATCCATGTTGTAGCATATTGCAGAATTTTCTTCCTTTTTAAGGCTGAATAAGATTCCATTGTATGTACATACCACATTTTGCTTATCCACTCATTCATCCATGGACACTTGGGCTGCTTCTATGTTTTAGCCATTGTGAATAATGCTGCTATGAACATGGGTGTACACATAGCATTTCAAGACTCTGCTTTCAATTATTTTGGGTATATACCCAGAAGTGGAATTGCTGGATCACATGGTAGTTTTAATTTTTTGAGGAACAGCCATACTGTTTTGCATAGTGGCTGCACCATTTTAACATCCCCACCAACAGTGCTCAAGGGTCTTAATTTTTCCAAATCCTCACCAACACTTGTTATTTTCTGGTTTTGTTTTGTTTTTAATAATAGCCATCCTAATGGGTATGAGGTTGCCTTCATTTTTGAAAGATATTTTCAGTGGGCATGGAACTCCAGGTTGACAGTTTTTTTCCTTCAGTACTTTAAAGATGCTCCAGTGTCTTTTTTTTTTTTTAAATAAATTTATTTATTTATTTTATTTTTGGCTGCGTTGAGTCTTTGTTGCTGCGTGCGGGCTTTCTCTAGTAGCGAGCAGGGGCTACTCTTCGTTGCAGTACGAGGGCTTCTCATTGTGGTGGCTTCTCTTGTTGCGGAGCACGGGCTTTAGGTGCGTGGGCTTCAGTAGTTGTGGTACACAGGCTCAGTAGTTGTGGCTCCTGGGCTCTAGAGCGCAAGCTCAGTAGTTGTGGTGCACGGGCTTAGTTGCTCTGTGGCATGTGGGATCTTCCCGGACCAGGGCGTGAACCTGTGTCCCCTGTGTTGCCAGGCAGATTCTCAACCACTGCGCCACCAGGGAAGCCCTCCAGTGTCTTCTTGCTTGCGTTATTTCTAACAAGAAATTTCTCGTGCTTATCTTTGTTCCTCTGTATGTAACTTATCTTTTTCCTCTGGCTGCTTTTAAGATTTTATCTTTATAACTAGTTTTGAGCAATTATTACAATGTGCTGTGGTATAGTTTTCTTCATAATTCTTGTGCTCGGAGTCATATAATTTTTCATCAGATTTGAAATTTTGGGGGTCATTATTTCTTCAAATATTTTTCTTTCCCTTCCTCTCTCTCCTTTGAGGACTGCTGTTACACATATGTTGGGCCACTTGAAGTAGTTCCGCAGCTCAGCTCACTGATACGCTGTTCATTAAAGGTTTTTTTCCTCTGTGTGTTTCATCTTGGATAGTTTCTATTGCTGTGTATTTAAATTCATCACTCTTCTTCTGCAGTGTCTAATTTGCTGTCAGTTCCAACCAGTGTATTTTTCATCTCTAACATTGTGGTTTTCATTTCTAGAAGTTTGCTTTGGATCCTTTTACTGCCTTTTAAATGTCTGTACTTAACGTTCTGAACATAGGGAATACAGTATCAATAATTATGTTAATGTCCTTGTTTGCTGATTTTAATATCTGTGTCAATTCTGGGTCTGTTTGATCAAAACACATTGATTGGTTATTCTCCTCATTATGGGTTGACTCTTCCCGCCTCTTTGCGTGCCTGGTGAACTTTGATTGCATCCTAGGCATCATGAAGTTTACCTTGTGTGGGGTGCTGGATATTTTTGTACCCCTGTAGACCTTCGTGAGCTTCGTTCTAAGATAGAGCCGAGTTAGTGAGAAACAGTTTGATCCTGTTTGGTGTTGATTTTTCAGGTGGGGCTGGAGCAGCATGTAATCTAGGGGCAGTTATTCCCCGCTGCTCAGGCAAGAATATTCTGAGTACTCTACCCAGTGCCCTGGGAGTCATGAAGTTTTCCAGTCTGGCTTGTGGGAACAGATACTATTTCCTGCCCTGTGTGAGCCCCTGGCACTGTTACCTGCCAGGCTCTTCCCCTGGCGTCAGCCTCTGGTAATTTCGTCCTGTGTACGCACCAATCAGTCCTCAGTTGAATACTCAACGGGCACTCTTCGCAGTACTTCAGAGTTTTCTCTCTGCGGTTCTCTCCTCTCCAGTACTCTGTCCTGCAGACTCTATTCACCTTGGTCTTCTAGGGCTCTCGACTCAGAGTGCACTGGGCTCTCCCTTCCTGTACCGCCTAACTCCAGGCATTTAGCTGGGGCATTCATAGAGCTCACCCTGTTTGTTTCCTGTCAGCAATTATTAACTTCCCTGCCTGATGTTTACTGTGTTGAAAACTCCTGTTTCATATATTTTGTCCTTTTTTTCTCCGGGCAGCAGGTTAAACTGGTTCTTTTCACTCCATCTTGACTGAAAGCAGAAGTCCTCCTGATGGCGTATTCGTGTGTCCATTAAAAATCATGGTTTTTTTAAGCGCAAATGTTTTTTGTTTATTTTTTTATTATGTGTAACGTAGGCAAAATTATTTAAGTCAATAAATTTTTAAGGATTTCCTTCTACTGCCGGTCACCTCAGTTCCTCCAATATTTGGGTCATAATCTTCAAGATAGCCCTTTCAAAAAGAATTTTTGCTCAATACACAGTTGTCTTGTCACTCAGTCCGCAATTCTTTTAGTTGGGCTTCTTTGATCTACAGTGGAATATGGACACACTACAAAATTCCCCACCTGTAATCTTTGGGATCCAATTTCCCCAAGCAGTTTACTTTAGGACCGTGTTTAGGGTCAGAGGGGATGAATCTTCCTGGTTCTGAATTTTACACACCCTAGAAAAAGAGAAGCATTAGTTCCTATTGAAGATTATGTCAAATTGAACAGTTTGAGAAACTATAGGAATACTGTATCGGTAGAAATACCAGGTCTAACATGCACAAAGCCAAGAAAACCAATGATGCCAGATACTGAATTAATATTGCCCTGTCCTTTGAACAAAAATCATGTTTTCCAGGAGCATTTAATGACAAGGGATCATGTCACAGTATAGCATTAAATTTTTTTTAAAAAGTCTGTGTTATGTGTGTTTGCATTGGTGTGTGTGTGTTGTATTAAAACATAAAAGTAGTAATATAGATATGCATGGGAAAAGACTAAAAGGAGATATACTCCAGTATTAACATTGATAACTTCGAAGAACTAGGATTAATGATTTTTGTCTTCTTCGTATATGCTGTTTCTTCCAAATAAATGAGTATTTCTTCTTCTAGAAGAAAAATAAACTAAGTATTAAATATAAAGGTATTTGAAAGAACAAGATTAAACACTATCTAACCCAGCACCGGAAACCCCATTCACTGTAACTAAAGGTGGTGGAATGCTCTGGAAAGAGGCTCTAAAGCCCATATAGGAATCCCCATGTTGATTGTTTGGGAAGGTCTGGGATAACACCTTCTGCAGACAGAAGCCCCCATTAGGCCTGGCAGCCTCCTTGTGACCCAGGGTCTCTCTTCTGTGTCAGCAGATTGTCCGCGTGGAGCCCTTGGTGACCATGGGTCAGGTGACTGCCCTGCTGACCTCCATTGGCTGGACTCTGCCTGTGCTGCCCGAGTTGGATGACCTCACAGTGGGTGAGAACTCAGACAGTCCTAGCGTCAGAGCTGAGGAACCTTGGCCCACCTTCCGTCAGGTCCAGGAGTCACCACTGTCCCATCTGTGACAGATGTCACCCTGTCTGCTCGTCCAGCACCAAAGACAGGGCACTCACTGCCTGTCAGTCCATGTCTGAACAGCTTACGTTATCAGAATGCACTTTTCAATCGCTGTTTGGAACCTGCTTTCCTGTGACTTGCACCCATTGCTCCATTTCTGCCCCGTGGAACACACAGAATAAGTCTAGTCTCTCCTTCTATAGGATTCAAGGTCCCAGAGCCTTTCTTCTCCAGGGGAAACACCTTCAGGTCCTTTAACTGTTCCCAAGGGACACGGCTTCCCCCACCCAACCAACCCTCCTTTCATCAATGTCCCTGTTGAAATGAATGCACAGGTTTCTGGGTTGTGTCTGGCCAGAGGTGATGGCGTGAGCGCCCTTGATGGGGTCTCCCACCCATCTTCCACCTCTAAGCAAGCCCTCATGCCCACATCTTAGGCCCTCCTTCTCTCTCCTGCTCTCTATATCCATAGAGATGGGAAATCTCCCCTAAGATCTGCCAGCCCTGTCATGCCTCCTTCATGCTCTGAGTTTCCCCAGCTCCAGCAAGGTGTCCTTTTCCCAGCTCTCCCCGACCCCCTTCCAGCTCTGCCTGGCTAATGCACATGTCTCTGCAGGGGGATTGATCATGGGCACAGGCATCGAGTCTTCATCCCACAAGTATGGCCTGTTCCAGCACATCTGCACTGCCTACGAGCTGGTCCTGGCCGATGGCAGCTTTGTGCGATGCACACCGGTGAGTTCAGAGATGGGGGATGCCCCCACCAGCCTGCTCTGGGCATTAAGGACCCCTGGGAGGTGGCTCCCCTGGGGGCGCTTCGTTTCAAATACACCTGTCCAGTCTGGGTCTGTATCCATAATAATAACAGAGATTTATGTAGCCCCTGATATGTGTTCAGATACTGTTGTAAATGCCTCATGTATATTAAGGCATTTAATTGTTAAACAACTTTATGAGGTGGGTACTATTATTAGACACATTTTACAGATAGTAAACTGAAGCACAGAGAGGTTAATAAACTTGCCCAAGATCACACAGCTAGTAAATCCCACACGGCTGGGATTCAAACCCAGCTTATCAGGCTCCCAAGTCAATGCCCTTAGCAATTCATGTCACCATACTGTCTTGAAGTCAGGCCCAAGCATCAACATTCTATGCCAGTGGTGAGGTGTAACCAACAGTAATAAGAGGGGCTGTTTTGGAGAAATAAAAGGCAATTCCACGGCCCAAAGTAGGATGCAAACAGTTACGGAGCAGGACAGATTGAAACTTTAAATAAACTCAGATCTCACAGAGCATATCTAAGGAGCCCCTGGGATGGGAGGAACAGAGTGATCCTTTAGAAGTGAATGTTTCTGAGAGCCACCAGAGCTGTTGGCCTCACAGAGTCCAGGGAAGGACTCCAGGCTTGAGAGCTCTGGTCTGGACGAGATAGACCTCTTTCAGGATTCACACCAGTTCAGCACGTTTCCCGAAACGCTCGCTGGGCCCTGCCTTCTAACCTGTTTATTATGAGCAGAGAAAGGAGACAGGCATTCATGAATTACTTCCCTTCTCTGAGGTCCAGTTTCCTAATCTGGCAAATGCGTTGTCAGGAGGAGAACATAGATGCCGTATGTTAAGCTCCTAGCACAGAGCCGGGTGTGCGGCAGACACCTGCTTATTACTGCTATGAGCTGACAGTGTGATCAGGCGGTGGCCCAGATGGGCATCGGGTGGCCCATGTCTGCTGTTGCAGAGACTTCTGCCAGCCTGCTGCAGAGCTCCCCTGCTCCAGCATGGCCCTCACCCCACCACCTCGCTGCACCCACCACACCAGCGCCAAGGGCGTTCAGCGTGAGCAGACACCACACAGGACTGTCCTCTCCATAAAGCCTGGACAAGGCTAGACTTCTTCACAAGGAGCTTTATTAGAATCAAAGAAGCTGCCTTAGAACAGCCAGGTGAAAAGTTGTTTGTCTCCAAGACAAATACCAAAACAAGAAAATCATGAGGTTAGAAGGAGGATCGCTGGATCAGGTGTCAGGCGGCCTTGCCTGAGCCCGACGTTGCTGCACTGAATTGGGGGGAAGCCTTGGGTGAGCCAGTGTCACCTCTTGGAGCCTCCCTCTCCTTACCCATTCAAGCAGGAATGTTACTGCTCTCCCTGGACTGTGGTTGGGGAGGGGGGGATTCACAGCTAATGGAATGGAAAAGGCTTTGTAAGTTTCCGTAATGGCCCATTTTAACGTCCCCTGGCTACCTTGACCCTCATTAAGGGTTCATCTCTCTCTAGCCTGGCCTGGGACCCCTGGCCCTTGGTCCCTCATTTTAGGACTCTGGGCAGAGCTGGTCCTGGCCTCTTCCTGGGTAGCCTGTGGTCTAGGGGCTGTGCCCAGGTGGAGGAGAGAGGATGCACTCTCCCTGAGCATCCCTGATACAGAGGGCAGTGTAAGGTCAAATGTCATGCTGAAGCTGCAGGGGGAGGACTGAGGCCCAGAAAGTGCAGTTGCGAGGTCCTTGTTCAGGTTGACACAGATAGTGCCAGGACAGGGATTTAGCCCAGGCCCCGGGTCCTCTGCGCCCCGCTGATGACTCGCTGCAGCGCGGGGTTTGGGGGTCAAACATTCAGCATGTGTCCACTCCTCCTCACAGTCGGAAAACTCGGACCTGTTCTACGCTGTGCCCTGGTCCTGCGGGACCCTGGGCTTCCTGGTGGCCGCCGAAATCCGCATCATCCCCGCCAAGAAGTACGTCAAGCTGCGGTTTGAGCCGGTGTGCGGCCTGGAGGCCATCTGTGACAGGTTCACCCGAGAGTCCCAGCGGCAGGAGAACCACTTCGTGGAAGGGCTGCTCTACTCCCTGGAGGAAGCTGTAATCATGACGGGTGTCATGACGGATGAGGCCGAGCCTGGCAAGGTAGGCCCGGAGGAGGAGGGCCTGGTTGGGCTGGGATAGAGCCTGATTCCCCACCCTAACCCTGGCAGCCACGCTCTTTGAGGCTGCGACCTGGGTCAGCCCACCTGGGCAGCAGGATCTGTAGTCCGCCGTCTTAGGCTGTGACCAAAGTATCCATTTACTCTGCCCCTACCATCTGCCAGGTAACGTGTGTGTCTCTTGATAGGCGTAATCTTTGATCCTCACAGTAACCCCATTTTATAGATGAAGAAACCAAGGCTCCAAGAGGCCATGTAAACTTCCACAAGACGACAAAGCCAAGATTTGAGTAATTGATTTGATGCCTCAGATTCACACCCCTTCAGCGTACGCTGTGTAATTTTTTTTTTTTTTTTTTTTTTTTGGCGGTACGCGGGCCTCTCCCGTTGCGGAGCACAGGCTCCGGACACGCAGGCTCAGCGGCCATGACTCACGGGCCCAGCCACTCCGCGGCATGTAGGATCTTCCCGGACCGGGGCATGAACCCATGTCCCCTGCATCGTCAGGTGGACTCTCAACCACTGCACCACCAGGGAAGCCCCACTGTGTAATTTTTAATAGCCGTTCTTTCTCCATTGAGAAAGGATTTGTGCTTATTATGAGAGACTTGGAAAGTGTACCGAAGTAAAAGGAAAGAAGAGACTCCACCTATAAATATGACCCAATCCGGCTCTTGCTAATGTGTTTGATAGATTTATTTCCTCTCCTTCCGATGCACAGATGTTTTTAAAGCTTTTACAAAAGTAGTACAACAATGTTGAAATATATAAAGAAAAAGTTAAAGTGCATGTCTTCACCCAAGCATGCTCCCAGGGTGACCACTTGTAACACTGCACTCTTCAAGGCCTGTGCGTGTGCATGCGCGTGTACGCGTGTGTACATGCCCGTGCCCTCGTTTTATCCCGTGCTTTCTGTTGTTGCCTGTAATTAGCCTAACTCATTGCTTCCCGATGAGCATTTATTTTGCTTAAAATGTTTTGCTCTTACAAATAATATTGCATTGAAGATTCTCTCGCATCTATCCTTGGCCTCTTGTACATGCATTTCTGTAGGATTGAGTCCAAAAAAAGGAACGCCTGACCCAGGGGTTTGAATATATTAAATATTGATAGACATGACCAGTGACCTGCCAGAAATGTGTGCTTCTGTCCACTTCCAGCGACGCAGTGGTGTGTGAGAATACCTTTCCCCCACGTTCTTGCCAGTGCTGGATAGCATCACTCTTTCATTTTTGCCAATCTGATAGGGTTAAAAATAGTAGCTTGTCTTATTTTGCAGTTCTCAGGTACTTTCAAGGTTACCATCTCTTTGCACAGTTTCGGTTTGTTTGTCTTCAGCTGTGATCACCAGTTCAAATTTGTAGTTTCTGGTTTAGTGCGATAAGCATTTCTACATATCGTTACATTACCTTCATGTGTAATGACTGCAGAAACATTGCAGTGAGCAAATGCCCTATCCTCTACTAAACCACTGCCCCATAGTTGGAAATTAAAGTGGCACCCTGGTTTTCATTATTTTAATTAATTAGCAGTGGACATCTTTTATCTATAATTTGAATAATACCTTCAAGTAGAATTAGTACAACAAAGGATAGGCACATTTAAGGCTCTTGATCTATCCCTATATACTTAAAGCATTTTAAAATCCAAAAGGACTCAAAAATCATCTGATACAATTCCCTCTCCAAATAAGCAACGGAGGCCCAGAAGGGGAAAGAGGCTCCTCTGAAGACCCATGGCAAGCATGGGGCAGATTTAAGTTTGGGTCTCTGACTCCTGGTTGGGTGTTTGTTTCCCGCCATACCAGCTTCTAGAATTTGTCATCATCTGCAGACTTTGATCGAGCACCATTCTTTATGGGACACTCGTGAGCACTGGAGGATGGAGATCCTGGAGAAGGAGTGGGGCTTCAGACACTGAGCCCAAATGTTCTGGTGTCCCCGGGCCCTGGCTCTGCCTGAGCTCAGGTCGGGCCAAAGGCCAGGCAGTGTGTCACTCTGAACCTAGTCACCTGGCAAGGAGGTCTCGTCCAGAGGTTTTCCACCTCGTCTGAGATGTTCCTCTGGAGGCTACCAGTGGTGATAAGCTAAGGGCCGGGACCAAGGGGTATCACCACCCCCTTTGTACTGAAAGTCATCTCTCTGATGTATTAGGTACCACCTAAGGTTGCAGTTGGGCAAAAGGGATTGTACAGCTTTTAAATCGTTTGAACATTCTGACCAGTTCCCTTATTTCCCAGGAAGACCAAGGTTTTCCCCAGAGGCTTGCCTGGTATCGGTGGCAGAGGGGCCGGGCCTCGGGCCATAGACTTTTGCAAAGTGTTCCCACGATGCCGGATGAGAATGGGGCCTGGGGCCGGGGGAGAGTGACGGGTGCCAGAGGCATGTGCGTGTTTCATCTGAAGAGCATTTCTCCCAAACATGCCTGTTCGGCAGGCTGCTCGGGCATTTGTCCCTGCGTGCCCAGGCACTGTCCACCCTGGGGGAAGGCAGCCACCCCTGTTTTACAGGGGAGCCCAGAGATAGGAAGTGGCTTGTTATCTAAGTGCCTGGGCTGGAACTGGAACTCCTGCCGCCTCTTGGCTGCCACGGCCGCCGTGTGCCCCAGGAGAGACGTACCATCCAGGTTCTTTATCATGTCCCGGGCTTCTCTGGCACAAAGAGTTACCGATGAGTCCACGAACACCGGGAGTGTAGGTACCCCCGAGTCTCGGGTTCATCACGCAGCTGGTGCCTCTGCCGGTGTGTGACCAGGTCCACCTGGGGTTAGATCAAGCTGCTCTGTTCCTGTTGGATCTGACTCCCCTTTGCATTCGCAGGTGGAGGCCAGCCTATGGTGACTTCTGCCCTGCCCTGCACTTTCCACGCTCTAACTGACTTGGACAGGCAGGCTCTTTAGCCCGGTTCCTGGTACTTTGTGGCCTGGTTTCCCCACTGCAGAGTGGCCTAGTGCACACAGCGGTGACCCCCAGATGGGCTGCAAGTGTTGGCTGCCAGAGGTGGAGGGCAGAGGTTGCCTGGCTCCAGGGTGGAGGGAGCTGCCGAGGGGCTGGGTGCAGTGAGAGGGCCGGGAACTGAATACTGTGCCCCTGCTGTGGGCAGGCCCTGTGTTGGCTCTTCCTGCCTTATCTCTTGTGGTCTCTCTAACCATTTCGCCTGTACTGAAAATGAGGCTCAGAGCGGCTAAATAACCTGCCAGGATCAGCCTAGTGCATTATAAGTGGAGACAGCAGATCAGTAAACAGTAGGCACACGGCAGTCCCATTTATATAAATCTGTGTGTGTGTGAAAATAAAACCTAATGAATACACATCGGTTTTTAGTAGTTCCCTCTGGAGGGTGAGGCTGCAGGGGCATCTCTCAGGTGACACATTACTGCAGTGTCTGAAGTTTTCACAAGGAGCGTACGTTGCTTTTAGAATCAGGAAAAAAATTAATAGTTTTTTTTTTTTTTATAATGCCCACATTCCAGAACCCACCATTCAAGGTTCTCTGCCGTCCGCCTTGGCCTTCTTTTGCAACATGGAATGTGCTTGAGTCCTTGCCTCTTGCCAGCCTTGTGACCTCGGGTAGTCCCTTCGACCTTGATGATTCTTTCTCCTGGTTAGTGAAGCAGGGACAGCCCTGCTGTGCAAGGTCGTGGAGGAGATAAAGAAGGAATGTGTGCAAGGTCATGGAAGAGATAATGAATGTATGCAAAGTCATGGACGGGACAAAGAGTGAATACTCGGGTACTGGTCCTGCCTCCCTGGAGTGTGGGCGCTTAGCCCGTGCTGTGATTATCCTCCAGCCACCCTGGGCTTGCTTACTTCTTGCCTCTGCTCCTGTCTTTCCCTCCCTGATGGTCCCCTGGCAACATTCTACCTCTCCTACGCGGCCTCCACTCTCTGCTTCCTCCTGTCCCTTTGCTGGGTGTGATCTCACCTGCCCCATAAAACTCGGGTGCCTCTCCCACCCCAAGAGAAGCTGGTATGACATGGGCCCGAGCTTCTGCAGTGTGTGTGTATGTAATTTCTAATAGTCACAGAGATCTCCCACAAAGTACTTACTTTTATTGCCATTTTACACGTGAAGAAACAAGCTCAGAGTGTCCTGCGCCAGGTCACACAGCTAGTGGGTGACAGCCAGGGTCTGGCCTCAGCCGCCCAACCTGAAGCCCATGACCCTTCCGGGTTGCTGCCCTGCCTGTCTCAAAAGCATCGGCCCACAGTTCCTTTCATGGGTGAGGAAGCTGAGGCTCAGAGAAGCTAAGTCATCCCAGGGCACACAGTAGATAGAGTCCTGAACCATTTAGGGCTGAAGAAAACACCAGCTAAATATATGATTTAGGCTTGGAGACCACGGGGCCCAGTGCTGGGGAAGACGGTAGCTTTACTGTGAGCTTCCTCCGTTGATGGTGGCTGCGTGGGGGGGAGCGCTGTGGCCAGAGGATGTGGAGCTTGGTCCAGGGCAGCAGGGAGAGCAACGTGGTCAGTTAGTGCTGTCGGCTGTGGGACCCAGTGGGGAGGATGACCCATGCTCCGTGTTCGTGCCGACGCTGGCCTCGTGGGAGGGAGGTGGGGAGGAACACGCCTGTATGGAGCGCTGCACTGTGGCCGACGGCGACAGACATCGGCACTTCAGTTCTCTCACCGAGGAGGAGTAGCAGGCTGAGCTCTCGAGCCTGTCAGGAGTTCGCTGTTGGGCCCAGGGCTCACCACTTAACCTCTGTGAGCTTCTGCTCTCTCTGCTAGAGAATGCCGGCTCTGCTTAGTAACCTCTCCCGGCTTTCAAGAGCCTCCAAGGCAATACTAGACATGAAAGAGCTCTGGAGAGGCCAGGAGTGCTGAACAGAAGCCGGGTATCACTGTTACGCCCCGATGGCTTTGGGGCTTGCCTGTGGCCTGACACAGTGCCCTCTGTCATTGCAGCTGAATAGCATTGGCAACTACTACAAGCCCTGGTTCTTCAAGCACGTGGAGAACTACCTGAAGACAAAGCGCGAGGGCCTGGAGTACATCCCCTTGAGACACTACTACCACCGCCACACGCGCAGCATCTTCTGGGAGCTCCAGGTGAGGCTAGGATTTCCTGGTAGTCCTGGCTCCTGGCCAGGCTGGCAACCGGGATGGTTTCCCCTCCCTTGGGGGAAAAGAGTGGCTTTGTCCTAGGGACCAGAACAGCGTCTTACCCAGCAGCACAGTGCTTCCTTCTTCAGGAGCGGCCACTGCCTTAAAGCAGTGGGCTCTCCCCACACACCTGCCTGTGCCAGAAGGTGGGGCGCGGGGCCCCGTGCTTTGGGGAACACAGACCTGTTCTGTCCTTGAGGAGCTGTAGCCCAGCCGAGCAGACAGACTGCGACCCGAGAAGAGGAAGTGGCTGGTCCTGCCCAGGGCTGGAGGTAGCTGTCAAGCGTGGCCTTGACGTGTGAGCAGGAATTTGCTGTTGTGTGATGAGCGACGGGGAGCAGTGACATTTTAAATAAGTGGCCAGGGAAGGCCTCTCAGGAGATGCCTTGTGAGCGGGACCTGAACATAGGGAGGACACGCCAGGCAGAGGAGGAGCCAGAGCACAGGTCCTCAGATGGGCTGAGTGGGTAGCTTTTTATTTCTTTTTTTTAATTGAAGTGAAAACATAAAATCAAACATTTTAACGTGTACAGTTCAGTGGTATTTTGGTACATTCATGATGTGTGTGTCCACTATATCTAGTTTCAAAATATTTTCTTTGCCCTAAGAGGAAATCCTGCACCCGTTAAGCAGTTACTCCCCATTCCCTTTCCCCAGACTCTGGCAACCATCAGTCTTGCATTCTGTCTCTGTGGATTTACCTGTTCTAGACATTTTATTTAAATGGAATCATACACCATGTGGCCTTTTGTGCCCGGCTTCTTTCACTGAGCCTGTTTTCAAGGTTCATCCATGCTGGAGCATGTATCAGCACATCATTCCTTTTCGTGGCTGAATAATTCTCCATCGTGTGGCTGGACCACAGTTTGTTTTTCCACTCACCTGCTGGTGGACATTTGAGTTGTTTCCACCTGTCGGCATTGTGAACAGTGCTGCTGCAAACATTCATGTACAAGAATTTGTCTGGGTACTAGTTTTCAGTTTTGGAGGATACACGCCTAGGAGTGGAACTGCTGGGTCGTGTGATGATTCTGTGTGTAACCTGTTGAGGAACCACCAGACGTTTTCCATGGTGGCTGAGCCATTTTACATTCTCAACAGCAGCATGTGTAGGTTCCAGTTTCTCTACATTCTCACCAGCACTTGTTGTTTTCTGGTTTTTTTGCGATAGCTATCCTAGTGGGTAAGAAGTGGAATCGCACTGTGATTTTGATTTGCATTTTCCTAATGACTAGCGATGTTCAGTATCCTTCCATGTGCCTGTTGGCCATTTGGATACTTCTTGGAGAAGTGTCTGTTCAGATCCTTTGCCCAATTTTAATTGAGTTATTGATCTTTGTTGTTGAGTTGTAAGAGTTCTATATATATTCTGGATATTAGACCCTTATCAAATACATGATTTGCAAATATTTCCTCTCAATCTGTAGGTTGTCTTTCACTTCCTTGATAATGTCTTTTTTTTTTTTTAGATTTTTTTTGATGTGGACCATTTTTAAAGTCTTTATTGAATTTGTTACAGTATTGCTTCTGTTTCGGTTGTTTGGCCGTGAGGCATGTGGGATCTTACTCCCCGACCAGGGATGGAACCCGCACCCCCTGTATTGGAAGGCGAAGTCTTAACCATTGGACCGCCAGGGAAGTCCCGATAATGTCTTTTGATTCACGAAAGTTTTTGGTTTTGATGAAGTCCAGCTGATCTATTTTTTCTTTAGTTACTCGTGCTTTTAGTGTCATATCTAAGAATCCATTGCTAAATCCCAAAATCACGAAGATTTCTTCCTGCCTTATCTTCTAAAAGCTTTATGGTTTTAGCTCTTATATGTAGGTTCTTGATCCATTTTAAGTTAAGTTTTGTATATGGTGTGAGGTGGGGGTCCAGCTCCATTCTTTTGCATCACAGCAAGGTGCAGGTGGTCACAGCAGGGCTGCGTGTTTCTGAAGACAGCAAGAAGGCCCTTGAGCTAGACCCATGGTGGAGAATGCTGTCAGACGGCAGCCATGGCCTAGATCATGTGGGTCCTTGTAGGTCGGGGAGGACTTTATGTTTTACCTTGTGTGGTAAGGAAGCCAGTGGAGGACTTGGTGCAGAAAAGTGACATGACCTGATGTTTGTTTTAAAAGGATAATTTTGACAGCTAGGTGGAGAGTGGACGGGGTGGAGGTGGCAGGAGTGGGAGAGTGGAAGAAAGAAGATTGTGTCGTCCGGGGTGGTAGCGGTGGAGGAGGAAAGGGGTCTCAGATCTGGGAGGTGCTGTGAAGGTTGAACCAACCAACGGGGTTTCCCACAGATTGCCCTTGGGTGTGATTCCAAGGTTAGGGACCCAAGCAACTGGGTGACCCCAGGTGCCATTGACTACTATGGACAACATGGGGGAGGGGTCTGGGAAGGAAAATCAGAAGTTTGGCTTGGGACATGTCAGCGTGAGATGCTTTTCAGACATCCAGGTGGGACGTTGAGTGGGCAGCTGGCACATATGTCAGATCTTCAGGTCAGAGGTCGAAGAAATCCATATCACTGGGTATCATCAGCAGAGAAATGTTAATTAACACCGTGGGACTAGATGAGTGAGGGAGGTTAGAGAAGAGAAGTCCCAGAGCCAAGCCCTGCAAGTTGAGGGAGGAGGAAGCAGCCAGGAGAGGAGAAGACGCCGTCAGCCCGAGGGGAGGAGAAACCCAGGAGGACTGGCATCCCGGAAGCTACCTGAGGACAGCGTGTCAAGAAGGAAGATGAACAGCTGTGTCAAATGCCCCTGCGTGAGATGACGACAAAGCATCGACCCCTGGTCTTAGTCGTGAGAAGGTCACTCATGACCTTGAGCCATGGGGCTGAAAGCCTGACGTGGGTTCGAGAGAAAACAGAGACAGGGAAGTGGAGACAGTGAAAATGGAAATCTGAGAAGGCTCAGTATAAGGGAAAGCAGAAAAGTAGGGTGGGAGCCAGAGGGGGATGCAGGATCGAGAGGAAATATTTTGTGTGCCTGTTTTATTTTTTATTTTTATTTTTTTTTTGGCTGTGCCGCACGGCACATGGGATCTTAGTTCCCCAACCAGGGATCAAACCCGTGCCCCCTGCAGTGGAAGTGCAGAGTGTTAACCACTGGACCGCCAGGGAAGTCCATGTGTGACTTTCAAGAAGGGAGAGGTTACTGCATGTTGACGTGCTGGCAGTGCAGGGGAGAGGGTGTGCTCACAGGGTGAACCTTGAGGATGGATGGATCCTGTGCTCAGGTGGAGAGGTTGCCTTTAGGTGAGAGCACAGAGATTCACCCACTGGACAGGAGGGAGGAAGTGTTAATGGAACAGTTGATACAAACAGGAGGACCATTTGGTGGTGGGAGGGTGTGGGAGTTCTTCTGTTTTCTCAGTGAGATAGGAAGCAAGGATTTTAGCTGAGATGAGGGGTGAGGGGTTGTTGAAGGACTGAGGAGAGAGGAGATGGGAAATTTGTCCCTTGGAGAGTGGGAATGAATTAACTGGGGAAATGTCATAGGATTGCTGGGCAGCACTGGGCCTGCCAAATATTCATGACGAGTTTACAGTGAGACCAGCCCTGGTGGTTGTGGATTTTCACACGTTCAGCTCTGTGGACGGGGTACAGCATAGGGAGAAAGTTAGATTTAACCACGGTTGAGGTTTTGCAAATGAGTATGACAAGTGGGGCAGGGTTGGAAAAGCCAGGACATGATCGGGATGAAATCCGAGCCAGCTGAGGCAGGGCAGTGAGGATGTGCGGGGCTGAAGGGACTCATATGGTGGCCTGGGTGCCCCTTGGGGTGAAGAATTGACGTCAGAGCACTGGAGGGCATGGGCAGCAGGAAGGAGAGTTAGTGATGGATGGCCAGAGGGCGAACGCTTGGAGTTGAAACTATGGAGATGCCAAATGAAGAATGTTGCCTACCATCCAGTTCTGCAGGAATGAAGTCATTAGGCCTTGCCGTCAACACCCCCTGAAAGGAATTCAGGGCAAAGGTCAGTAATGAGGCACTCTGTGCTATGGGAAAACTGGCAGATAAAGACAGCCTTCAGATAGGTAGATATTTTGAGGAGAAAATTTTATGAACCCAAATTCTTGGATCTTCCCATACTTAGAAAAGTACCAAAACCATTAAGAAGACGGCTGTGCCTCATAACTAGCAACAACCTTCGACCGAGACCAGTGCCTGATTACATGTACGCTTCCCCAAAATCCCATACATACTGCTCTGGCCTTTACCTCTTCGCAACGGTTTCTCAGAGCTGTTTGAGAGCGGGTCTCCCAGGCTATAGTCAGTGAGACACTGAATAAACTCAGCTCACAGCTCTGACGTGCTTTTTCTTTTTCCAAGTCAGCAGAGGCAATGAATACAGACAATAGGACAACATCGAGAGGTCAGCAAACTTTCTTAAAGGGCCAAATAGCAAAAGCTTTAGGGGTCATACATATGACGTATGTGGGTCATACGTCCTGTCGCAGCTGCTCAGCGCTGCCCTTGTAGCGCAAAAGCAGCCATAGGCAGTGCACAAACAAACGTGCATGGCTGTGCTCCAGTGATACTATGTATAAACACAGGCAGGGCCCAGATTTGGCCAGCAGGCTGGATCCGCTTGCAGACCGACTCCCACCGGCTATAGTTCGTCATCCCCTGCTCTGGAGTGTGACATGAGAGTCAGGGCAGAGGCCAGGTGGAAGGTAAGATCGCTGGAGGACAGAGAGGAGGCTGGGGCGTGGGAAAGATCATAGAGGTGGATATTAAATCACATCAGTGATAAGATGAGTGTTGAAGAAGGTGGTAGTGATCTGGGAAAGAGGGAGATGATGGGAGTGGAGATGATGGGCAGGTGGCTGCAAAGCTGCTGAGGGTTTTCAGAGAATGGGAGGGGCAGAGACCTAGAAGCAGTAATGAGGAGCCCACCTCACCTCCGTCTACCCCAGAGGGTCATGGAGAGAAAATGATACCACCTCGGAGGGCTGCAGGGGCCAGCCAGGTACGAGCTAAGAGCAAGGAGAGGACACGATGGTCGAGAGAAGAGCTTGAGGATGGAGGGGGGTTGCTGTTTAGACCATGAGAGAGCACAGGGGAGGGGTTTGGAAGATGGGGGAACAGCGGCCAGTGGGGTCAGGTTAAAAGACATTGCATCGCTGTAGCACATCAAGGGTGCTTGTGGGAGGCACCCAAAAGTCCACCGTGACTGAGATAAATAGGGATGTCAGGCATGAAGGAATTACACCTGGTGGTCTCCTAGGAGGAGGTGTCGGGTCACTTCTAATCGTGGGCTAGGTCTCTCAGGCAGGATGTGACAGGGCAGTGGTAAGGGATGGAGGAGTGGGCAGCAGAGGCTTCATCAAGGCCTGGGGAGCTCTGGGCTTCCCCCATCCCTGTTAGTCCTCCTTTGAGCAGTGTCCAGGCCCAGAACGTTTGGTGGAAAGTTTTGCCAAAGGCAGAAGACCCCCGAGTCCCTCTTTATCCCTGCCAGGAGCAGTGTTAAGGATGTGGGAGGTGTGGTTTTGTCAAGAGCAGGGATATTTAAGAGACAGGAAAGGAAAGAGGGGCCAGCAAAGTACGTGAGCACATCAGCATGGTAACAGCAGCAATTAACATGAATCACTCCTTACATGTTAGTTCTTAGGCCAGACACTTTACATGCATTCTCGCCGTCTTCCTAACAGCCCTGTGAGGGTAGGTCCTAGTGCTGTTTCCACTTAACAGATGAAGAAACTGGTTTAGGTTATCCAGAGTAACACAACTCAGTAAGAGATAAGAGTGTATTGGTTATCTATTGCTGCATAATGAATTAACCCCAAATTGTGAGGATTAAAACAACTGCCCAGTTTCGAGGCTCAGGGATTGGAGAGCGACGATGTGGGTGTTTCTGGCTCAGGGCTGCAGTCAAGGTGTCGGCAGGGCTGGTGTGCTGGAGGCTCTAGTAGGGCTGGAGAATCTGCTTCCTGGAAGGGTCCCTCACGTGGCTGTTGACAAGAGGCCTCCGTGCCTTGCCACCTGGGCTGCTCAAGTGTCCTCACAACAGGGCAGCTGGCTTCCCCCAGAGCAGGTGATCCAAGAGAGACCAAGGAGGGGTCCTCAGTGCCTTCCATCACCCAGTCTTGTCACCTCGCCACTCCCACCATACTCTCTTATTAGAGCGAGTCACCAAGTCTGGCCCACACCCAAGGAGGGGGGAATTAAGCTCCACCTCTTGAAGAAAGGAGTAGCAGAGAACTCCTGGATGGGTTTTAAAACCACAGAGCTAGGTTTCAAAATGAGGTCTGTCTTCTATTTTTGTGCTGTTAAACTCTAGCCTGTACTGCCTGAAGTTAAAGGAAGAATCTGGAAGGATGGGTGTTTTACTGCCAAGATGTGCGCACAGGAAGTTTGTTCAGGAGAACTCTGGCGATCCTCAACTGCGAGAGGAAAGGGAAGCAGGGCCGGGCAGAGGGAAAAGCGGAGGTGTCAGGCAGCCACAACAAAGACCTCAGCCAACCCACAGGGAGCTCTGGGGCTGGATGGCCCTCCAGGGCTGTCCCACCTTGAGGCCAGGGGACTAGGACTTTGCAGCCCCACCCCGTGAAGGGTGACCTTGGAGATATTGCATGTTGGGTTCCAGCCCACTGCAATAAAGCAAATATCACAATAAAGTGAGTTACACGAATTTTTTGGTTTCCCAGTGCATATATATATATATTTTTTTAATTTAATATCTTTATTAGACTATAATTGCTTTACAGTGTTGTCCCGCCGCATATAAATGTTATGTTTACACTATAGTGTAGTCTATTAAGTGGGTACTAGCATTATGTCTAAAAAAAAAGGGCATACCTTAATTTAAAAATACTTTATTGCTAAAAAATGCTAACCATTATCTGAGCCGTCAGCAAGTCAGAGTAGTGACATCAAAGATCACTGATCACAGATCAGAAGTGCAATAAAATGAGGTCTGTCTGTACAGTGTCAGGCATCCAGGACAAAGAATGCAGTAGCGCTCTGTGTGCTGACACCCAGGATACAGTGATGAACAGGAGGCTAGTAGACGCTGCCATTTGCGACTTGTGTTTCTTTTAAGCCCATGGACTTGTCTGTGCATCGAATGTCTCTAGAAGGGTACACAAATAATTCCTAAGAATGGTTGCCTTTGTGGAGGGGAAAGAGATTGGGATGGAGGAGGAATGATGAGTGGTCAGGGCTGTGAGGGAAATGGGGTCAGGGCTTAGCCTTTGAGGGGGGATTTCTCCTATGGGCCTGTGTGGCTTTTCCAAGGACAACCAAGGGAACAATAAAAGCCACGCTATTTCCTGAGCTCCTGTTGTGAGCCAGGAACTGGTGTAGGAGCCGGAATCTAACAGAGAAGAGAGCAGACAGGCCCCGCCCTCCCTCATGGGAGTGGGCTGGTGATCAGAGGAGATGATTCCAGGGGAAGGGAGGGGAGAGGAAGAGTCATGCAGCCTCTGAAGCTTAGCATGGGGGCTTCTTTGGGCAGCCACCACTGACCCTAGTCTGACGTGGACCCTTTTATGAGCTGCCTCTGCATCTCTCTGTTGCAGCTCTTCACACCTGAGGTCAGGGACCACGTCTCAATGATCTGGGTATCCCCAGCACCCAGCACAGAACCTGGCACCTGAGCACACAGGCACCTCGTAATTGTCTAACGAGTGAAGGAATATCCTTGGCTTCGAGGGCCCAGGAGCTATGAGGATGGGGTGTCAGGTGCACGCTGGCAGCCCTCGGGAAGACGGCAGACTGGGGGCAGGGAGGACGATCGTGAATGGGGGGCTCCTCCCTTGTGGAGGTTTGAGGAGTGGAAGAGGAAGGACAGCCCTGCTCAGGGGGGTTTCCCAAGAGGCCAGCTTGCAGGAGGCAGGCGGGGTCGCACTGTGCAGGGCCACAGGAACAAGACAAAGTGGCTAGCTCTGCCTAGGACTGAAGGTAGCTGTCAAGCTTGGCCTTGACAGGTGAGCAAGAATTTGCTGTTTGTGTGTGTGGAGGGGTGGGAAGCAGTGACATTTTAATAGGGGCGTCAGAGAAGGCCTCTCGGGAGATGCTGTAAACCGAAGGGCTCATCGTTGAACCTGAGCGAGACCTTCCCCACCTCGGTGGGAGCCGTCTCTGGCGGTGTGACCTTAGGGAAATTGCTTAAGCTCTCTGAGTATCCATCCCTCTTGCCATTCAGCGGCATTCTCAAACATTTATGGAGTGCCTGCTCTGTGCCGGCCACACTGACCTCAGCAACTAGAACAGCAACGGTAGCTTCGTTGTCATTTTGCTTCAGGCAATGGGCTGAGTGCCTTCCATTTGGTATCTTACCATTCATTCTCACAAGCCCCATCTTGCAGATCAGGAAACTGAGCCCAGGGAGGTTAAGTCCCCAGCCCAAGATCATCATCATAGCTGGTAAATGCCGGAGCTGGGAATCAAACCCAGATCCGGCTGGGTACCACCACGCCCCCCCAGATAGGAGTGGACCCGTCACATTTCTGTCCAGTACCAGAGGAGGACCCAGCCCCTGGCACGTGGGGACACTGGGCCCTGCTGAGTTCCTTCTCTCCATCCCCAACCCTTGTCTTTTAGGACATCATCCCCTTTGGCAACAACCCCGTCTTCCGCTACCTCTTTGGTTGGATGGTGCCTCCCAAGATCTCCCTCCTGAAGCTGACCCAGGGCGAGACGCTGCGCAAGCTGTACGAGCAGCACCACGTGGTGCAGGACATGCTGGTGCCCATGAAATGCCTGCCGCAGGCCCTGCACACCTTCCACAGCGACATCCACGTGAGCCGGGCCGGGAGCTCAGCGGGGACGCGGGGTGAGGGTGGCGTGTGAGCAGCAGAGAGAGGGGAGTGCTGCAGAGCCTGCCTCCTGGGGGAGGAAAAGCACCAACACGCCCTCCCTGGCCCCCCAGGTCTACCCCATCTGGCTGTGCCCATTCATCCTGCCCAGCCAGCCGGGCCTGGTGCACCCCAAGGGAAACGAGGCCGAGCTCTACGTCGACATTGGTGCCTACGGGGAGCCGCGCGTGAAGCACTTTGAAGCCCGGTCCTGCATGAGGCAGTTGGAGAAGTTCGTCCGAAGTGTGCACGGGTGAGCGAGTGCCCAGAGTGTGGCCGTCAGCCACAGAGCACTGATGGGGGTTCTTTAGACGTGTCCAGGGGCTCCCACTCCAGGTTGGAGGCCAAAGCTGAGGAGCGGGGGGGACTCAGGACCACGAAAGCCACACAGAGGCCTGGACAGAGCATTGCTCAGAAACGTCCTGGAACAAACCGTGGACGTGCAAAATCCATGTGGACGAATCTCAAAATAATTATGCTGACGGAAAGAAGCCAGGAGAAAAGAGTACTGTATGATTCTATTTAGATATATATTTTTTATTTATATAAAATTCTGGGAAATGCAGATGAACCCATGGTGACAGAAGGCAGTTCTGCCTGGGATTGTGGAGGGTGACGGACAGACAACACAGGGGAATTCGGGGCATGAAGAAAGTTTGGGGGTGATGGATATGGCCGTTACCTGGACTGAGGTGACAGTTTCAAGGTTACAGACAGACATCAAACTTATCAAGCAGTACGTTTCTTGTTTTTTTAATTTATTAAAAAAAATTTTTTTGCTTATTTTATTTATTTATGTTATTGAAGTGTAGTTGCTGTACAATATTATATGTTACAGGTGTACAATTTAGTGATTCACAATTTTTAAAGGTCATACTCTATTTATAATTACGATAAAACATTGGCTGTATTCCCTGTGTTGTGCCATATATCCTTGTAGCTTCAAGTTGTACACTTTCCTTATGTGCAGTTTACTGACCGTCAAAAAAGAGAGAGAAAGCAGCCTGGTGAGCATATCGGGGAGACGGGCACGCAGTGCCCTGCATTCTACTCCTGACTCTGCCTCCACTGCCACTTAAAGCCCTGAGCCCAGATTCCCCGTCTGTAAAATGGGGATCAGAATTCCTGCACCAGCCTCAACCACTAGCTCATTAGGGGGATTAAACGAGAGAAATCCTCCAAAAGCGCGTCCTGCCCTGCAGAGCAGGCGGTGCGCGAGGGGCGCATTAGGGATGGCTGGGGTTCTTTGCTCCCCTTTCCCCTCCCCGCCCCTCTGACCCCCGTCCCCGAGTCCTCACCCTTGTGTCTGCGCTGCAGGTTCCAGATGCTGTATGCCGACTGCTACATGGACCGGGAGGAGTTCTGGGAGATGTTTGACGGCTCCCTGTACCATAGGCTGCGGAAACAGCTCGGCTGCCAGGACGCCTTCCCGGAGGTCTATGACAAGATCTGCAAGGCTGCCAGGCACTGAGCCGGAGCCCACCCGGAAGGAGGCGGACGCGAGGGCGGACCCTGTCCCCAGGGCCAGAAGGCATCTATCTTCCCTTCACTCAAGCTTGGCTGCTCTGCCAGATCCACACTTTCAGAAAGAACCCCTCCAGAACCCCCACCCAGGCGGCCCCGACAGCTGCTCCCAGCCTCCAGGGGCAGCCAAGCAGAGTGGGCAGGACATGCGATTTGGAGTCAGACAGACCCGAGTCTAGTTCCCAGTTCTGCCACTCATTAGCTGTGTGACTCTGAGTGAGTCACTCAGCCACTCTGAGCCCTGTTCCTCATCTGTTGAAAGGGGGTAATGCCGTCTTCCTGCTACTGTCATCTAAGTCAAGCGCCTGTCGCAGCAGAGGCGCCGGAGAAGCGGCAGCTGCTGTTAGCACGGCTTCCCACTCAGCGTCACGTCGGACTAAGTGCTTTGGATCCAGTGGTTGAGTCCGGGAAGGCTCCATGTTAGGTCACCTGGGCTCGGGTTTGGCTGAAGGGGGTGCCCTCGAGTTGCGCTGCCATCACTTGTCAGCTGCAAGACCTCCTCGCGGAGGGAAGGAAGGAAGCTTCCTCTCCATCCCTGGGGTCTTGGGGGGGCAACAGATGGGGCGGGCGGGCGGGCGGGCCCAAGATGCGCTGTGCCAAAGCCAGGTCTGATTCCAAAGTTCTCCCTGCCGTGCTCGGTGGCGCCTTGCCCCTTCCTCCTTCACGCTCAGGCTTGCAGACCCACTGCAGCCGTTGCCCAAGTCCACTCAGAGGGGACTGTGTCCTTGGAGAAGACACTTCAGGGTTGAATCCTGGCCAGGCCCAGGCCTGGGACACCTGCCCAGGCTGGGTGAGCGGTCTCTGCTCTGAATTGAATCCAGAGGACCTGGGCTCATTCTTGCCTCTCCACCCTCCATGGCTCTTGTTCCCAGAACCCGCTTTGCCATGGTGGGGCTGTGTCCTCTGCTCTGCAGTAGGGGTGGGAGTTGGGGGGGGTGGGACCGCGCCAAGCAGGAAAATGGAGCCCGCCGTCACTCGGCTTCGTGGGGTTCCTCACTGCGGGGCTGAAAGAAAACAGCATCAACTTGATTTCTCCAACCACTCATCTCCCCCTTTTTTTCTTTCTCCCCCGGCCCCCAACTGTAGTTAATTTTAGTGCCTTACAAATCCTAAGCTCAGAGAAAAGTTAGCTCCATTTCCGTTCCAGAGGGAAGGAAACCTTCCCAGGTCCCTGCCCGCCTAGTAGAGCTTGGTTGTTTGTGCAGCTCTGTCTTAAGAACTGCCCAGCCTCTGCTGAAAACCCAGAATCTGAGAGGGAATTGTGTAAGGGAAGCTGGAATTAAGTGAACTGTGCCAGGCAGTGACATTTTGGGAGAGAGAGAGAGAGAGAGACCACTGCACCAGGAGCCAGGAGGCCTGGGTTTCAGTCCTTGCTGTGTTCCTCACGAGCTCTGCACCCGTGGGCAAGTCATTTGTCCCTCTGAGCTGTAGTTTCCTCATCTGTCACATCAGCGCACACAAGACCACCTGAGGCCCTTCTGCTGTAGGAGCGCAGAGCTGTCTTAAACACCACGACTGCAGACCCCATGAAAAGCCTCTTGTGTGGATAGTCAGAGGAAAAACAAATGATCCAAGTGGACGCTTGGGGGTTGTCTCCCCTTTAAGGTCCTTCCTTCAGCCCAAGGCCCGCTCTCATCTTTCAGAAAGGCGCAGCCATGGCCTGCACGGAAGTGTCAGTCTTGTCACCACAGGTTGCCAGGATCCTCCCAGAGCCGTGCTTTGGCTGCCAAGGCTCGCTCATCCTGCCTGGGCTTGGCACGCTGTAGCGTCTCGGCGCGGTCCTGGGAGTTCTGGGCGCATTCAGGACACTCAGATGGCAGAGGAACCACTCTTCCCCATTTGGCCTCTGGAGGGGGCGTAAGAAAAAAATAAGAAACCTCATTTTCTCACTTGTATGCAAAGCACGTGAATACTGGCATTAGCTCTCCTAGTGGGCCCGTGGGCTTCCCGCTCGGCGCTAAACTGATGATCCTACTTACTGTAGAGGAATGGGGAGCCCGAGCTAGGTTAGCCCCACAGATAAGGTCCCATCCTTTCACCAGTGGGGCCTCCGTCCCTGGGCCCCTGGGAGTGTGGCCAGAGATGCCAGCAGCTTCTGTTACCCTCAGTCCTACAAAGCAAAAATCCTGCCCTTCGCAGCCCTCACTCGGAACCCGGGGCTCAGAAGGGAGGGAGGGTCTGGGGATCACACCAGCCTCAGGTTAGTGTTTCGCTTCTGTGATATCTTGCCTAGAAAGGGTCAGTCTTCCAAGCATGTTGAGCTGAGTGACCAGCTCGCTCTTGTAGCCCGTCTCGTCACTACCCATCCAGATGGTGGTTTCAGGTGGAATTAAACTTGGCATGTGGCGGGAGTGGGGCAGCGTGTGTGGAAAGTATAAGAAGAGGCCTCTCCCTTCCGGAACGCTGAGTTTCTCTGCATGAAGATTTTCTGTAAAATCCGGATTCTAGCCAGTTTCTTTGGCTGGAAGGATGCATAATCTAATTAGCTGTTACTGAGAGGGAAGGGGTGGGGATGGGGGCGGCAGTGAATGCTGTGTGATTTTTAGTTTTTTCCTTAATCGTGGGGACCACGGAAAAAGGCCTGGGTCCCCCCCACCCCCCAGCAGGCTCTGCAGCTGCAGGCGCTGTGCCTGCTGCCTGAACACTTCATGTCCCTATGGCTGTGTGGCCCCCGCTTCTGTAAGAATAAAAGTGTGATCTGGAAAGTAGCCTTTGTCGTGTCTTGCTCTGGGGACCCCGACGTAGAGGCACTCCTGGCTCAAGTGCAGGCTCTAATTTCCCTCTGAACCCGCGAGGGCTAGAAGATGGCGTGGGGGAAGGAACAGGTGTGTTAGGGCAGAGGGACCAGGGTGATTTTCTTAACTGTTTTTGAATTTCCGTCCCCGTCACAATGATCTGGCGTAGATGTTGATAATATTCCCCTATCTGCAGGGTGGAGAACAGAGTACAAGGAGAAACTTGGAAGCTAGGAGACCAGTGAGAAGAGTTCAGGTGAGGTGGGGCTCAGATCGAGGTGGGGTTGTGCTTTTTAAGGCACCAGACATGACAGAAGCTCTGGGCCGCAGTCCTGGCTTTGTCACTTGGATGACCTAACTAATTTTGGCAAATCAGTTAATCCTACTGAGACTCTTTCCTCATTTACACACTGGTAGAGACCACCAACTGTCCACTAAAACCCCTTCCTCCCTTTGAGCACACCACTGGACTACATTTCCCAGCCTCCCTCGCCCTCAGATGGGCCCTTGGGTTAGAGTCGCTCTAGGAGACTGTGAGCGGAAGTGGTAAAGCCCTGTGTGAGGTTCTCCTGGCTCTTCTGTTATTTGGACGCAGATGACAACCAGGCCATAGGTGGTAGCAGAGTCACAAGGGGAAGGAGCTAGGTGCCTGAATCACTGTATGGAGAACTGCCCACCAACCTGAACTTAGGCCTGGTCTGGGAACAGGAAATAAACTTTCACTGTAGTTGAGTCACTGCGTATTCAGGACTAATTGTTAGAGCAATTTAGCTCACCCTAATTGTTACAGGTCGTCAGGCTTAAATGAACAGAGACACACGGGTTGAGTTTAGTGCAATAAAGTTTTATGCAAATGCATAGATATTCATGATGGACATTTTCCTAAAATATATGTGATGTCAGGGTCCCATCCTAAAGTTGTTTGAGAGGAACCCCTTAGGAAATTCTTTTTCCAATTGTTCAGTTTCACAAATCAGGATTTGTAAATTCTCCTTAAAGGAGGAGAAACCTTTAATGTCCTTAAAACAGATTTTGTAGTTGAAACCTGAAATATCACCTTACATTTGAATAGCATGCGACATACAATATCTTCTTTAATCCTCACAGTCCTGTAACAAAAGCAGGTCAGTTTTTATCCCCATTTTACAGATGAGGAAAGTGAAGCTCAGGAAAGGTCAAGTGATTTGCTTGGAGGCCACACTGAGGCCATTAACGAGTTAAACAAGGATGCAGACTCATTAGTCTTAAAACATCAAAATGCTTCAAGAGCCTCACCCCGAGCTAGTTAAGACCGTAGTTCCAGGTCTAGAAACAGTGAAATGAGACCCTTGGCTGAGCCACACACATAGTGGGGAGTCAGGAATCTCTTCGTGAACTCAGCTCAGAAAGGAAGCCACTAGGGATCAGCAGAGGGTCCTGCTTTGACCCAAAGCAGTTCCTTCTGCAAGGGAACCGTCTTGCCCCACCAGACCCTGTGGGCACTGTGGGCAGTGTCCAGACACCAACATTCATGCCAGAGTTGCAACAGTTGGTTCTCCAAACTTGGCTTATATAAGAAAAATCACACACGCATGCACACACACACACACGTACACACACTACACAAGTTAAATGTAGATGTGTTTCAAAAACATGTTTTCTAGCTATGTCCTGGTGTTAAGATGGCCTACAGGTTTCATCCTGTAGGACCGCTGCAGTCATTGCAGGTTGTGAAAGATGGGGAGGCTTTGTTGATTTCTAGGAGGTGGTATTTTGATGCTATGGACTGTTTGTGACCTGAAATTCATATGTTGACAGTGTTATGGAATTGGGAGGTGGGCCTTTTGGGAGGTAATTAGGCCATGAGGGTAATTACCCTCATGATAGGAGTGGTGTCCTAAGAAGAGAAATGAAACAGCTAGCCCTCTTTGTGAGGATACAAGATGCCCATCTGCAGACCAGGAAGAGGGCTCTCATCAGATCTTCCAGCACCTTGATCTTGGACTTCCCAGCCTCCAGAACCATGCAAAATAAATTGTTGTATAAGCCACGCAATCTGTGGTAATTTATTATAGCAGCCTGAACTGCTGATGACAGATGGTTTGAAGATAGTTGAGCCAAGGAACCCAGAAATAGCTGAATCCTGCTCTGCCCATCATACTCCTCCCCATGGGTTTCCCTAGGGGGCAGATCCAAGGGAATGATAAAGAAAAAAAAAATGGGGCACTGTAAGATAATATAAATAAATATAGATATAAATGTATATCTATCTATAGATAGAGATATAGATAGATGATAGATGATAGATAGATAGATAGATAGCTGATAGACACTCCTGGTTCCTGACACTGAACTCCTAAATCTCTTGGAATTTCCTGGGTAATGGGGTGTCTTTTGTTCTAATGAGGTGACTCTGGGTGAGCACCTGGATTGCTCTTATATGGGGGCTGGTCATCAGAAAGGCCAAGCCATGATTTCAGCCCCTGCCACCACCACCCACATCCTCCAGGGTGGGGAGAGGGGCTGGAAATGGAGTTAATAATTGATCATGCCTGATTAGGCATGTTCCTGATTTTGTAAGACCATTCATTCTTCTATATATGAAGGAACCATGAACAGAGCTCACAACCATCTCCTGCATATAATCTATAACAGAATTGCAGGGATTGGCAGTAAAAGCAAATAAAGTCAGCAATCTAGGGATCAATGACCACAGCCTGAATCAATCTTGGTTGACCAGTTAAACAACAGATAGTTGTGCATTCGTTGTAGGCTTGGCCCTGTGCTAGGCATCCCAGCATTGCAACAACAGGTAATCTCTGCCTGAAATTGCGAACTCTCTGTTTTGCCACCTTGACTCATATGAAGGACTTGAGGTATATCAAGCATATTTGCAGCTTAACTGATGAGTAAACAGAGCGGGTAATACCCCCAAATCCTTAAAATAAGAAGAATAAGCACCACTTTATAGGATTTGCTTGTAGGGATCTGCTCCAACCTTCTGATGGATGCCTACAATTCCTCCATTAGAGTCCCATCTTGTTAATGTAAGGGTTAAAATGCAAATAATTTCAGAAAGGAAAACATTAAGTTGTTTTTCATCAATTATGCCTCCTTGTTAATAAAATACTTAGGAGTAAGTTTTTAGGAAGACAGGATGAGAGCAAGAAGGAGTGTAGGAAAGAGGCATTGGCAAGTGGGTAAAAGGTTGAACTGAATGTTGAGAAAATGAGTGATTCCACAGGACTGAGTCAAATAAGATGAATTATTGTTTTGGATGAGCAAAATCAAGGTAGATTGTTACATAAAAATAGAAAAATACTAAAATTTGGCTATTTCTAATTATTTTCAGAAATTTCTTTACTAAGATAAAAAGCAAATGTGTACGACAGTGAACAAATCAAAAGGTTATTGACAATAAAGCCACAATGTCAAGGGCCTGAACCAAGATGGTGGAGTAGCAGGACGAGCTCTCACTCCCTCTTGTGAAAACAACAGAATCACAACTAGCTGCTGGACAATCATTGACAGGAAGACACTGGAACTCACCAAAAAAGATACCCCACTTCCAAAGACAAACGAGAAGCCACAATGAGACGGTAGGAGGGGCACAATCACAGTAAAATCAAATCCCATAACTGCTGGGTGGGTGACTCATGGACTGGAAAACACTTATACCACAGAAGTCCACCCACTGGAGTGAAGGTTTTGAGCCCCACGTCAGGCCTCCGAATCTGGGGGTCCGGCAACGGTAAGAGGAATTCCTAGAGAATCAGACTTTGAAGGCTAGTGGGATTTGATTGCAGGACTTCGACAGGACTGGGGGAAACAGATACTCCACTCTTGGAGGGCACACACAAAGTAGTGTGCACATCAGGACCCAGGGGAAGGAGCAGTAACCTCAGGGGAGACTGAACCAGACCTACCTGCTAGTGTTGGAGGGTCTCCTGCAGAGGCGGGGGGTGGCTGTTGCTCACCGTGGGGACAAGGACACTGGCAGCAGAAGTTCTAGGAAGTACTCCTTGGTGTGAGCCCTCCCACAGTCTGCAATTAGCCCCACCAAAGAGCCCAGGTAGGCTCCAGTGTTGGGTTGCCTCAGGCCAAACAACCAACAGGGAGGGAACCCAGCCCCACCCATCAACAGTCAAGAGGATTAAAGTTTTACTGAGCTCTGCCCACCAGAGCAACAGTCAGCTCTACCCACCACCAGTCCCTCCCATCAGGAAACTTGCACAAGCCTCTTAGATAGCCTCATCCACCAGAGGGCAGACAGCAGAAGCAAGAAGAACTACAATTCTGAAGCCTGTGGAACAGGAACCACATTCACAGAAAGATAGACAAGATGAAAAGGCAGAGGGCTATGTACCAGATGAAGGAACAAGATAAAACCCCAGAAAAACAACTAAATGAAGTGGAGATAGGCAACCTTCCAGAAAAAGAATTCAGAATAATGATAGTGAAGATGATCCAGGTCCTTGGAAAAAGAATGGAGGCAAAGATCGAGAAGATGCAAGAAATGTTTAACAAAGACCTAGAAGAATTAAAGAACAACCAAACAGAGATGAGCAATAAAATAACTGAAATGAAAACTACACTAGAAGAAATCAATAGCAGAATAACTGAGGCAGAAGAACGGATAAGTGACCTGGAAGACAGGATGGTGGAATTCACTACTGTGGAACAGAATAAAGAAAAAAGAATGAAAAGAAATGAAGACAGCCTAAGAGACCTCTGGGACAACATTAAACGCAACAACAGTCGCAACATAGGGGTCCCAGAAGAAGAAGAGAGAGAGAAACGACCCGAGAAAATATTTGAAGAGATTATAGTTGAAAACTTCCCTAACATGGGAAAGGAAGTAGGCACCCAAGTCCAAGAAGTGCAGCAAGTCCCATACAGGATAAACCCAAGGAGAACACACCGAGACACATAGTAATCAAATTGGCAAAAAATTAAAGACAAAGAAAAATTATTGAAAGCAGCAAGGTAAAAACAACAAATAACATACAAGGGAACTCCCATAAGGTTAACAGCTGATTTCTCAGCAGAAACTCTACAAGACAGAAGGGAGTGGCATGATATACTTAAAGTGATGAAAGGGAAGAACCTACAACCAAGATGACTCTACCCAACAAGGATTTCATTCAGATTCGATGGAGAAATCAAAAGCTTTACAGACAAGCAAAAGCTAAGAGAATCCAGCACCACCAAACCAGCTCTACAACAAATGCTAAAGGAACTTCTCTAAGTGTGAAATACAAGAGAAGAAAAGAACCTACAAAAACAAACCCAAAACAATTAAGAAAATGGTCCTAGGAACATACATATAGATAATTACCTTAAACGTGAATGGATGAAATGTTCCAACCAAAAGAGACAGGCTTGCTGAATGGATACAGAAATAAGACCCATATATATGCTGTCCACAAGAGACCCACTTCAGACCTAGGGACACATACAGACTGAAAGTGAGGGGATGGAAAAAGATATTCCATGCAAATGGAAATCAAAAGAAAGCTGGAGTAGCAATACTCATAACAGATAAAATAGACTTTAAAATAAAGAATGTTACAAGAGACAAGGAAGGACACTACATAATGATCAAGGGATCAATCCAAGAAGAAGATATAACAATTGTAAATATATATGCATCCAACATAGGATCACCTCAATACATAAGGCAACTGCTAACAGCTATAAAAGAGGAAATTGACAGTAAACAATAAGAGTGGGGGACTTTACCACCTCACTTACACCAAAGGACAGATCATCCAAAATGAAAATAAATACGGAAACAGAAGCTTTAAATGACACAATAGACCCGATAGATTTAATTGATATCTATAGGGCATGCCATCCAAAAACAGCAGATTACACTTTCTTCTCAAGTGGGCACGGAACATTCTCCAGGATAGATCACATCTTGGGTCACAAATCAAGCCTCAGTAAATTTAAGAAAATTGAAATCATATCAAGCATCTTTTCTGACCACAATGCTATGACATTAGAAATGAATTACAGGGGGAAAAAACGTAAAAAACACAAACAGATGGAGGCTAAACAATACGTTACTAAATAACCAAGAGATCACTGAAGAAATCAAAGAGGAAATCAAAAAATACCTAGAGACAAATGACAATGAAAACACAATGACCCAAAACCTATGGGATGCAGCAAAAGCAGTTCTAAGAGGGAAGTTTATAGCTATACAAGTCTACCTCAAGAAACAAGAAATATCTCAAATAAACAATCTAACCTTACACCTCAAGGAACTAGAGAAAGAAGAACAAAGAAAACCCAAAGTTAGCAGAAGGAAAGAAATCATAAAGATCAGAGCAGAAATAAATGAAATAGAAACAAAGGAAACAATAGCAAAGATAAATAAAACTAAAAGCTGGTTCTTTGAAAAGATAAACAAAATTGATAAACCATTAGCCAGACTCATCAAGAAAAAGAGGGAGAGGACTCAAATTAATAAAATTAGAAATGAAAAAGGAGAAGTTACAAAAGACAGTGCAGAAATACAAAGCATCCTAAGAGACTACTACAAGTGACTTTATGCCAATAAAATGGACAACCTGGAAGAAATGGACAAATTCTCAGAAAGGCATAACCTTCCAAGACTGAACCAGGAAGAAATAGAAAATATGAACAGACCAATCAAAGTAATGAAATTGAACCTGTGATTAAAAATCTTCCAACAGGGGCTTCCCTGATGGTGCAGTGGTTGAGAGTCTGCCTGCCGATACAGGGGACACGGGTTCATGCCCCGGTCCTAGATGATCCTACATGATGTGGAGTGGCTGGGCCCATGAGCCATGGCTGCTAAGCCTGCGTGTCCTGAGCCTGTGCTCCACAATGGGAGAGGCCACAACAGTGAGAGGCCCGCATACCGCAAAATAAATAAATAAATAAATAAATCTTCCAACAAACAAAAGTCCAGGACCAGATGGCTTCACAGGTGAATTCTATCAAACATTTAGAGAAGAGCTAATACCCATCCTTCTCAAACTCTTCCCAAAAATTGCAGAGGAAGGAACACTCCCAAACTCATTCTGTGAGGCCACCATCACCCTGATACCAAAACCAGACAAAGATACTACAAAAAAAGAAAATTACAGACCAATATCACTGATGAATATAGATGCAAAAATCCTCAACAAAATACTAGCAAACAGAATCCAACAACACATTAAAAGGATCATACATCATAATCAAGGTGGATTTATCCCAGGGATGCAAGGATTCTTCAATATACACAAATCAATCAATGTGATACACCATATTAACAACTTGAAGAATAAAAACCATATGATCATCTCAATAGATGCAGAAAAAGCTTTTGACAAAATTCAACATACATTTACGATAAAAACTCTCCAGAAATCGGGCATAGAGGGAACCTACCTCAACATAATAAAGGCCATATACGACAAACCAACAGCAAACATTGTTCTCAATGGTGAAAAACTGAAAGCATTTCCTCTAAGATCAGGAACAATACAAGGATGTCCACTCTCACCACTATTATTCAACATAGTCTTGGGAGTCCTAGCCACGACAATCAGAGAAGAAAAAGAAATAAAAGGAATACAAATTGGAAAAGAAGAAGTAAAACTGTCACTGTTTGCAGACGACATGATACTATACATAGAGAATCCTAAAAATGCCACCAGAAAACTACTAGAGCTAATCAATGAATTTGGTAAAGTTGCAGGATACAAATTTAATGCACAGAAATCTCTTGCATTCCTATACACTAATGATGAAAAATCTGAAAGAGAAATTAAGGAAACACTTCTATTTACCATTGCAAGGAAAAGAATAAAATATCTAGGAATAAACCTACCTAGGGAGACAAAGACCTGTATGCAGAAAACTATAAGACACTGATGAAAGAAATTAAAGATGATACCAACAGATGGAGAGATAAACCATGTTCTTGGATTGGATGAATCAATATTGTGGAAATGACTATACTACCCAAAGCAATCTACAGGTTCAATGCAATCCCTATTAAATTACCAATGACATTTTTTATGGAACTAGAACAAAAAACCTTAAAATTTGTATGGAGACACAAAAGACCCCGAATAGCCAAAACAGTCTTGAGGGAAAAAAATGGAGCTGGAGGAATCAAACTCCCTGACTTCAGACTATACTACAAAGCTATAGTAATCAAGACAATATGGTACTGGCACAAAAGCAGAAACATAGATCAATGGAACAAGATAGAAAGCCCAGAGATAAACCCATGCACTTATGGTCAACTAATCTATGACAAAGGAGGCAAAGATATACAGTGGAGAAGAGACAGTCTCTTAAATAAGTGGTGCTGGAAAAACTGGACAGCTACATGTAAAAGAATGAAATTAGAACACTCCCTAACACCATACACAAAAATAAACTCAAAATGGATTCAAGACCTAAATGTAAGACTGGACACTATAAAACTCTTAGATGAAAACATAGCAAAAACATTCTTTGACATAAATCACAGCAAGATCTTTTTTGATCCACCTCCTAGAGTAATGGAAATAAAAACAAAAATAAACAAATGAGACCTAATGAAACTTAAACGCTTTTGCACAGCAAAGGAAACCATAAACAAGACAAAAAGACAACCCTCAGAATGAGAGAAAGTATCTGCAAACGAGTCAACGGACAAAGGATTAATCTCCAAAATATATAAACAGCTCATGCAGTTCAATATTAAAGAAACAAACAACCCAATCCAAAAATGGGCAGAAGACCTAAACAGACATTTCTCCAAAGGAGACATACAGATGGCCAAGAAGAACATGAAAAGCTGCTCAACATCACTATTTATTAGAGAAATGCAAATCAAAACTACAATGAGGTATCACCTCACACCAGTTAGAATGGGCATCATCAGAAAATCTACAAACAACAAATGCTGGAGAGGGTGTGGAGAAAAGGGAACCCTCCTGCTCTGTTAGTGGGAATGTAAACTGATACAGCCACTATGGAGAACAGTATGGAGCTTCTTTAAAAAACTAAAATTAGAATTACCATATGATCCAGCAATCCCACTACTGGGCATATACCCAGAGAAAACCATAATTCAAAGAGACACATGCACCCCAATGTTCGTTGCAGCACTATTTACAATAACCAGGTCATGGAAGCAACCTAAATGCCCATCGACAGACAAATGGATAAGGAAGATGTAGTACATATATACAATGGAATATTACTCAGCCATAAAAAGGAACGAAATTGAGTCATTTGTTGAGACGTGGATGGATCTAGAGACTGTCATACAGAGTGAAGTAAGTCAGAAAGAGAAAAACAAATATCGTATATTAACGCATGTATGTGGAACCTAGAAAAATGGTACAGATGAACCAGTTTGCAGGGCAGAAATTGAGACACAGATGTAGAGAACAAACGTATGGACACCAAAGGGGGATAACGCCAGGAGGGTGGGGATGGTGGTGTGCTGAATTGGGTGATTGGGATTGACATGTGTACACTGATGGGTATAAAATTGATGACTAATAAGAACTTGCTGTATAAAAAAAGTAATAATAAAAAAATTACTAGGATTTTGATTGGTATTGAATCTATAGATGAATTTGAGGGAATTGGCATCTTAACAACATTGAGTCTTTTGATCCATGATTATGGTATGTCTCTCCCTTTATTTAGGTCTTCTTTAATTTCTCTCAGCAGAGAGAAATTTCATAGTTTTCACTGTACAAGTCTTATACCTCTTTTGTCAAATTTATACCTAAGTATTTGATAGTTTTGATGCTATTATATATGGCATTTTCAATTTTCAATTTATGGTTGTTTATTGCTAGTGTATAACAATAGTTGATTTGGGTATATTGATCTTATTTCCTGAAACGTTGCAGACTTATTAGACCTACTTGCACCTAGTTTGGCTTATCAACCTTTTTGAGGATTCAGTAGTATTTTTTTTTCGATAGACAACATGCCTGTGAATAAATTCAGTTTTACTTCTCCCAAAACAGTCATTTTGACATGAGTGACGAAGTAACTTCTGTAAGGCACTCATGCTCTTAAGATTGTTTGAAGTATTTTTTATCATTATGTGAACTTTGTGGCTGAGGCTGTGAATCTGTCTCCTCTTTTCTAAAGACAACACACTCCTGCCATCCCACCCAATCTCTCACTGTCCAAAAACAGTGAGGGCAGAAGCTCAGGACATTGTGACCAACCCGCACAGACCCACCTCTGGGCTAGACTGGCATGCCCACGAGTTCTGACTTTGGGACTGGAACTGTTTGTTCCCAATGACTGCATGATTCCTGGAAGTCAGCAGCCTCCTCATGGCATTTGGCCCTGCTGAGCTTCCAGGAGCATCCTGGGATGGAGATGGAGTATTCCCAGAGAGGGCCTACAGCCACCTTAGGACATATGCTCCACTCTCCCAACTCTCTTTGGGTTTTATTGATCAGGGATCCAAGGACTTTGGCTTTAGAATAAAAGGGGTTCCAAGAGTGTCAACCACATTCCACCCCTTTAGTCCATCTGCTGTCTGGCTCCCATGTTCATGTCAGTAGCCAATTCTCAGGATAATTGATCTCTCGTATCAAAAGATATCTGGTCCAGGAGACATCATGACCTCCCGGTAGACATCTCCAGCAAAAGTGATCCCACCACACCTCTCCCCTCTTCCAGGCATTCCCATGTGTCCTTTCTCCAAGACCCCCCATTCCCACTCCTACCCTCCCATTCCCAGATCTGTCTTCAGGCCTTTGGGTCCTCCGGTCACTGCAGGCTGTCCTTCATGTGCGACTTTAAGGAATAGGATCTGAATTGTAATCCACAGTTGGAGAGCACTTCCCCCTAGTAAAAGGTGTGATTCTTTCCCTTTAAAAGACAGAGAAAGAGAAAATGGAACTGGTCCCTTGGAAGAGATTGAGCCCCCCATCCCTGGCGGGGCACCCACAGGGGATGAACAGGGTGCTTCCTAGTACCAAAATTGATAACCTCTAGAGCTTTTCCAACAAAACAGCCTGGTTCTAAGGAGGAAATTCCTCTGCTATGCACCTACTTTGGCTCATCAGAGCCCCCAAACCGGTTTGTAAGAACTTCAAATACAAAATCCTAGCACCTAAAAGACCATCCCAATAGGGAGACTGAGGGTCACAAAAAGGAGGGAACTTGTCTGAGGTCACCCTGATGACCAGAATTCCAGCCCAGAGCCCCTGACCACAGTCCAACATCCCTCCCATTGCTCGGATTCTTTCCTAAGGGTGGAACCCATGAGGACTCTCTCTGGTTTCATCTCAGAAGCCATTTGGAAGGTGGCATTTTATAAGAACCCCTTGCTTTGTGTGTCCAACAGCATATACCAGCCATTATGGTGCACACATGTATGTGTTTGTTCATTGTCTGTCTTTCCCACCAAGACGTAAACTTGATGAAGACAGGACTTTGATGTCTTCATTGATATTTCCCCTATGCCTAGACTGTTTCAGGTGCTTGAAAGGTGGTGTCCACAAATATCTGTCAAAGGAAGGCAGGCAGGAGGGCGGGCTTACAGGGCCAAAGAGGCCTTTATGATCATCCGGTGGGTCTCCGTGCCTTCTGCTCTTCAGTCCTCCCCAGCCCACTGCCCCTGGCCTGGCTCAGAGCCTCAGCTCTCACCTGACACTAAGTCGCCCTCCTTGTCTCCATCCGGCCCCATCCCACTCCCCTACCCAACAATGCCACAGAGTACGTCTTTAAAACACAAGAGTTACTTCCCATTTAAACCCTTTTGAGGGTCCGGAAGAAAATATTTGCACAATACATGTCTGATAAAGGATGTATGCCTGGAATATATAAAGGACTCTCAACACTTAATAGAAGAAAACAAGTAACCATTTTTTAAAATGTGCAAAAGAAGAGATATGGAGGAGGTACATGAAAAAATGCCCAACATCTTGTCGTTAGAGAAATGCAAATTCAAACCACAAGGAAATACCCCTATTAGGATGGCTAAATTTGGAAGGAAAAAAAGCCTTTTAATACCAAATGTTGACAAGAATGTAAAGCAATTAGATCCACATACATTGTTAGTGGGAATACCACCTTTTCAGAAAATAGTTGGGCAGTTTCTTATAAAGTTATACATACATTTATCAAGTGACCTAGAAATCCTACTCTAGAGATTTCCCAAAGAAGAACGAAAGCATATGTCTACATGAAGACCTATATGAGACTGCTTATAGCAGCTTTATTCAAAATTGCCCAGACTGGAAACAACCCAAATGGCCCTCTCCTTGAAAGTGGATAAACTGTGGTATATCCATTCAAGAGAACACAAGTCAGCATTAAAAAGGAACAAACTGCTAATATAAGCAACAGTATGGATGAATCTCAAGAACACCATGCAAAATGAAAGAAACAAGATTTTACATACGGCATGATTCCATTTATATGACATTCTGGAAAAGGCAAAACTATAGGGCTGGTAATCACATCAGTCGTTGCCAGGGGCTGGGACCTACAAATGGCACGAGGAAACGTTTAGGGGTGATGGTAATATCCTTTATCTTGCTTGTTTGGGTGATTAATTACATGACTATATACATTTGTCAAAACTCACAGAACTGGAAAAAAAATCTCATAGAGCTATATACCTAAAAAGGGTGAATTTTACTGGCTGTAAGTTTTACTGTTATAAATCTAACTTTTACAAAAATCCTTCTGTGGCTTCTCACAGGTCAGATAAAGTCTGAGCAGCTTAGCTTCACAATCAAGCCCTCTAAGGACTGACCTAACCAATCTCACCTGCCTTATTCTCTGCGATTCCCCTTTACACACTCCATACATCATCCGAATCGAACCATCTAGGGTTTTCCAGACAGGTCCTGAGCTTTTTGGCTTCCTTTCCTTTGTTCATGCTCTTTCCTTTGTCCTAATTTTTCTCCTCCCTGAAAGAAGTGAACACTTGTGGAAAGAACACAGCTTGGAACCCTGGGGAAGGGGGACTCTGTGCTGAATTTCCTAAGAGTCCCCCTTTCCTGTTCAAACTTCCAAATCTCCCACCAAAGCAGCATGCACAGAGACCCAGGAGGTCCAAGGGGAGTGACCGGGTGTGAGCAGGTGGGGCGAGGACAGGAAGACTGGCCATGGTGAAGGCTATCTGTGCCTTAGCCTTCCTGGGTTCAAAGGGCCTTCTCTCCTGGTCTCACCCTCCAGAACGCTGTGGGTAAAAGAGTGAGGAGAGCATTCTGGACATAGAAAAGTCCCAGGCCCCTCCTGCCCTCATCCTTCTCACACTACCCTGTAACTGTAGAACGGGGGTTGAGTGCCTTCCTCAGAAATGTGGGAGCCACTCTGGGACAGAACTGCTGTCTGTCTGGTTCTCTTCTGCCATGTCCCAAGATGTGCCTGCCACATAGCAAGTTCTCAATTCATTTTTGAAGATTACATGCATGAATGCTGTCGCCTAGCAGCAGCTTTAGGAAATCCCTTTCTCTCTCCAAATTTCAGTTGTCTCAACTGAAAAACATTGAGAGTAATTCCTACCTTTTAAAGTTATCGTATACATTAAATACATATAAAATCACTTTGAATATTATAAATATACTCTAGTGATATAAGAATTTATTATTATTATTGTTATAAAAATGGATACTTATGATTTCAATGTCAGATTTCTGGACGAGGAATGTGACTTTAGTTAAAAATACTAAAAAGTTAGTACGCCTACTGAAGTATTTAGGAGGAAGTATTGATGTCTGCCATTTACTTTGAAATTTATCAGATTGTAAGGTAATTAATAGATGGGTAGAAGGATGATCATAGATAGGTGATTCATAGATTAACAGACAGGAAGCTATGTCATAAAACAAGAAGAATAAAACATTAATGGTAGAATCTAAGTGATGCATATACAAGGGTGCACTGTAAAATCCTTTCTATTTTGGTGTACGTTTAAATTTTTCGTAAAAAAATGTCAAGTGAAAACACTTAGGAGAAATAAGCTTCTGCCAGACCGAACTGGAAGTTTCCTTTGCGTGGAGCACTGACTCATCCTTTAACAAATCTGCATTGAGCTCCTTCTACACGTGCCAGCCAGACGCTGGAGTTTGAGAATAGAGAAGTTGTTTAGTAGGGACCACAGGCATGTGAATAAATAATTACAATATAAAGGGAAAGTGCTCCAAACTGGGAATGCACAAGAGGCTGAGAGTAAGGAGGCATCGTCTGGAAAAATCAGGGAAGCCTTCATATTTAAGCAGAGTTGTGGAGGAGAAATAGGAATTTTCCAGACAGAAACTAGGAGAAGAGTGTTTCAAGAACAGATCACAGTGTGGCCAAAGCGTGGCCTGGCTGGAGTGCAAAGCGAGCATGTCCACACGGCCAGAGGGTGGCCAGATGGAGTAAAGAGACCAGGCTGTAACAGCCAGAAAGGTGACCAGGTGGAAAACTTGCTCCATGGGTCCATCAGCCACATTTATGAAGCACCTCCTGTGTGTATAGCTGTAAATAATGGAAAGCAAAAGGCTGCCTTTCCACATGGGAGTCAAATCCCAGGCTGCCTCGCTGGAAGCCCAGAACCAGCGGTTTGGCAGGAAGAAGCAGGTGAGGCTTGGCAGTGACAGGTGAGAAAGATTAGCTGTCACTACACATTCCAGAAGGAGACTTTACAACTCTCCCACACACGCCCTCCCTCGCCTGGACTGAAGACAGCAAATTGTTCAAGGCCAAGTTGTGTTCCACACCCATGGCCTCTGCAAACCTGGCCAAGGAGGAGAGGCTGAAGTACGGGACCTGAGTCAGAGCCCTGGTCCCCGCCCTGCCTGTTTGGCTGCGGGCCTCTGAGCCATTTCCCCCACCTCTGCAGGCACTCATGTATAAGATGGGAAGACAGCCCTGACCATCGCTCTTTGCCTTTCTACAGCAGCCTCGCAGTCTGTGGACCCTACACTTCTCCATCCACACCCACACTGAGTCGTGGCCCGCATCCTACAGCCGAAGCAGGGATTGACAATGGCACATCAACATGGAGGAGTTGTGAGGCCCCAGTGAGAGCACCTCCACCCTTCCAGACTCGACTTGTTCTCATTAATTCTTTACTCCTGCCTTAGTTTTAAATTTATTTTGACGTTTTTAAACTTCTAGAGTAGAATGATTGCTTCTGTTGGTTTCAATCTTTCATATTTAATATTAAAAGCTATTAAAGCTATGAATTTTCCTCTAATGGGTGCTTTGACAATATTACATAGGTTTTGATATAGAGTTTTTATTGTAATTAATTTCTAAATGGACTGTAATTTCAAACTAGATTTTCTCTTAGACCCAAGAGCTTTTAAGAAGACTACTTACTAGTTTCCAAGTACTTGGTTTTGAGGGTTATCCTTTTATTGTTAATGTCTTGTTTTATTGTACTCTGTTTAGAAAAAGTAACCTAAATTTTTCTATGTAGGGTGTTTTTAATTTAGATATTTTAACTGAAATTTTCTTAGAAGATTAACTTTTATAAGTGTTCCATGAATATCTGAAAATGATGTGGAGTAAAACACACCTATTCAAATCCTCTAAATAATTATTTACATGTCCTTATCTGTCAAATTCTCAGGTCTATTAAGAATTCCCGGGCTTCCCTGGTGGCGCAGTGGTTGAGAGTCCGCCTGCCGATGCAGGGGACACGGGTTCGTGCCCTGGTCCGAGAAGATCCCACATGCCGCGGAGCGGCTGGGCCCGTGAGCCATGGCCGCTGAGCCTGTGCGTCCGGAGCCTGTGCTCCGCAACGGGAGAGGCCACAACAGTGAGAGGCCCGTGTACCGCAAAAAAGAAAAAAAAAAAAAAGGAATTCCCATTATGATTGTGGGAGTTTGTTGCTGTTATTTTGAGTGTGTGAAGGTTCACGGTTTTTATAACTTCTTCATGGATTTCATTGTTTACCATGATTAAATACTCATCTTTGTCCCATTTAATATTTTTGCCTTGAATTCTATTTTGCTTGGTATTTGTATTACCACTTTTTGCTGTTGTTCACATTTATCTGGTAAATCATAGCTAGATATATTCTTACATTTTATGTCTTCCCCTTTGTTGAGCTCCTATGCTAATTCATTTTTCACTTTCAGTATATCCCCCAGTAATATTTTCAGAAAAGGTACATTTGGTATACATCCCAAATTCTTGTGCATCTCTATTTGCCCACGAATGATAGTTTGGCTACATAGAGAATTCTAGTCTCAAGTCTTTTTCTTGTGGTATAAACAGTGTTTTCTATCATTCATGTTTCAGAAGAGAGGCCCAAAACATGTCTGATTGTCTTTTATCTAGATCATAGGTTATTTGTCTTCTTAGATCTGACATCTCCAAGATTTTTATTTTACTTTTGAAACTCTGAAATTTCACCACACTTTTAGTGGATTGAATGCATATATTAACCTCCATCCCTCCTGAAATCTCACTAAAACAGGAGTAAAGGAATACAAATTTAAACTCATATACCCACAAGGACAAAAAGCATAGAAGCAACAGCAGTAAGAGAGAATATTTAGGAAGTTGAAAAGCAGATGGAAGAATGGTAACTATGTTAGCATACCCAAGAAAGCTAAATCCTAAAATAGAAGAAGTTAAAGCTAAGAATTCCCTCACTCCAAAAGACCGAGGAATTGGCAGCACTAGGTACCTCTGGAATTGGGAGTGCACCAACACAAGGATATGGATTGAATGTCTGTGTAATATCACCTTCCCTCTCCACTCTCTGCAGCCAGATGAATACCCTTCATGAATGAAGATTGCAGAATTTATTCTCTGGAGACAGAGAGGTTCTCTGTACAGGATGATACCGGGAAGAGTTGATGTCACGAGTATCCTATTTAAAACAGGGAATCAAATGGGAGTTTGATCACTAAATATTGAGATCTCTACGTTCTTCTCCCCCACGTAACATTCTGGCAGCCAGGTTTACATCTCTCAGAAGAGCTTTCTCCAGCCAAGGCCAAGAGAAAAAGATCTAACAACACTGACACTGAAATTCCCCCAGTGAAAACACTCAGCTTGGTCATGCTATGGTGAACCAATGGTCAACAAGTGCCCCAGCGTCTCTAGCAGGATTTTCAATTAGACATGAGTGCACTGTCAAGGATCACCAGATATTTGAGAAAAATCTCTGATATGGAAGATTGAGGCCAAAACAAACATGTGAAAAAAAAAATTGAAACGGAAGGAGACTATGTCAGGCAAATTTGTCTTAATAATATCTTCAAAGGATAAGAAAGCATTGTATCCATGAAATATGAGCATGTTGTTACTAAAAGGAACATTCAGAAAACAAAAATAACTCTTAGAAATTAAAATATGAACTCAGAAACAAAAAACTCAGTGAATGAATGAGAGAACATTTCTCATCACCTGAAAACAGTCAGCAGCGCAGCAATACTCAGGGCAGAACCAAGCACAGAACAGGCCTTTCAAATGAATCAATCCATGAAAGAGCATATAAGGAAATCCTTCTTCCCAACTTATGACTTACCTTCTGTGCCTCGTGGCAAAGTCCTCCTGACCCAAGAGTCCAATTGAGTTGGGGCTTCGCGAACAATGAACCTGAGTCCCAGTGAGAATCATGCGCCGGCCTGACCATCAGACACCCACAGGCACCTGATGGTTGGCTTCCATTCAGTAGCATTCATAAGCCTTAATTATGCCCAGCCATGTCCTGTAGGGTATAAAGTATTTCCCTTTTACAGATGGGAAAACTGAGGTCTGGAAGACAAAGGGTGACTCTTGGCTAGAGATGGGTCCACAAGAACCCATAATTGGTGTAGTCTCCCTCAAGAGTTCTTGTCCTTTTTTTATTTGTTTTTTTCTAATTATAAAAATAATATATGTTTACTTTGAAAAATTCAAACATTTCAGAAATAAAACAAGGTAGAATGCAAAAGACCCCCCAGGTGTAACCATGGTCAACAGTCTGGGGCCTAGTCCTCCATGGTGTGTTGTCAAATGCATGTGGCAACGCATTTGTTAATGGGATTGTTAGTCTCCTATTTTTTAATATTCATATGTATTTGCTCTTTCAAACAAAGCTTATAATAAATGTATTCAATTCCCCCGACCAACCCCCTTACAATTTGATTAAAAATGGCACTAAATGTGTACATCAATGGGGAGAATTACTATTTTTTCAATATTGAGCCTTTCCATCCATGAACCTGGTATTCGCTCCAGTTATTCAGGCCTTCTTTAACATCTTTTAGTAAAGGTTTATATTTTTCTCCATTTATGCCTTGAATATACTTGATTAACTTTATCCCAATGCATTGGATTGTGTAGCTCATAAGAATAGAATCTTTTTCTTTTTCTCAATTAAGTTTTCTATTTGTTGTGGCTGCAGTATCAAAGGAAACTATTTACACACTTTATTGCACTTGCTTCCTTACTTTGCAGTTTTAAAATGAACTCTCGGGACTTCCCTGGTGGCGCAGTGGTAAAGAATCCGCCTGCCAATGGAGGGGACATGGGTTTGATCCCTGGTCTGGGAAGATCCCACATGCCGTGAAGCAACTAAGCCTGCGTGCCACAACTACTGAGCCCGTGTGCTACAACTACTGAAGCCTGCACGCCTAGAGCCTGTACTCCGCAGCAAGAGAAGCCACCGCAATGAGAAGCTCATGCACAGCAATGAGGAGTAGCCCCTGCTCGCCACAACTAGAGAAAGCCCGCATGTAGCAATGAAGACCCCACACAGCCAAAAATAAATTATTTTTTTTAAAAAAAGAGTGAATTTAAATAAATAAATAAAATGAACTCTCTTGGATTTCTTTAGGTAAACACACATACCATTATAAATTGTGATGATTTTGCTCTTCTTTACCAATATTTTTATTTCTTATCTTACTACATTTGCTAGAACCTCCAGAACAATGTTGAATAATGCCACTGATATAGGCATCCCTGTTTTGTTCTTGACTTCATGAGAAACCTTTGGTATTTCACTGTCACATTTAATGTTTTTGGCCTCTACTTTCAAAGCTCCCACCCTCCCTCAGGGTGAAATGCCCTCCTGTTTCTCCCTGTCTCTATCAAATCTCCATCTTAGTAGTCTTTTCCTTGGGTCTTTGACAACAAAGGGTGATTTAAGCCATTGTAGTTTCTTTTCCTGGGTGATGTGCATTTTCAGCCTCTGTAAAGAACTTACCCCTTGTCCCCAATGTTCATTGCAGCACTATTTACAATAGCCAGGTCATGGAAGCAACCTAAATGCCCATCGACAGATGAATGGATAAAGAAGATGTGGCACATATATACAATGGAATATTACTCAGCCATAAAAAGGAACGAAATTGGGTCATTTGTTGAGACGTGGATGGATCTAGAGACTGTCATACAGAGTGAAGTAAGTCAGAAAGCAAAAAACAAATATCGTATATTAACGCATATATGTGGAACCTAGAAAAATGGTACAGATGAACCGGTTTGCAGGGCAGCAATTGAGACACAGATGTAGAGAATAAACGCATGGCCACTAAGGGGGGAAAGCGGCGGGTGTGTGTGTGTGTGTGTGTGTGTGTGTGTGTGTGTGTGTGTGATGAATTGGGAGATTGGGATTGACATGTATACACTGATGTGTATAAAATGGATGACTAATAAAAACTGCTCTATAAAAAAATTAATTAAATAAAATTCAAAAATTAAAAAAAAAAAAAGGAACTTACCCTTGTATTAACATGACGGAATTCGGCCAAGGCCTAGCGGTAGCTAAGGGCCCAGGAAGCCAGCACTTACAACATACCTACAAAACATCATCCACAGGGCAGGGCACATTTACATGCATTATGGCCTTCAGTCCTTAAAGCAGACTCTACAAGGTGGTTATTTTGTTTACTCTCACTTTTCAGATGAAAGTCTGTCTCCAAGTAACATGTCCTAGGTCGCACAGCTGAGGAGTAGACACAGAATTCTAAGCCAGTTTACAAGGGAAATCCTGTAGCACTCACACAACGGGAGAGGCCATGGCAGTGAGAGGCCCACATACCGCAAAAAAAAAAAAAAAAAAAAGAAGACACAGGTCTACTTTGATAAAAATATTTAAAAGCTGGGGGGTTTTTTTGTTGTTTTTTTTTAACCTCTCACTGTTGTGGCCTCTCCCGTTGCGGAGCACAGGCTCCGGACGCGCAGGCTCAGCAGCCACGGCTCACGGGCCCAGCCGCTCCGCGGCATGTGGGATCTTCCCGGACCGGGGCACGAACCCATGTCCCCTGCATCGGCAGGCGGACTCTCAACCACTGCGCCACCAGGGAAGCCCTAAAAGCTGTTTTTAAATATTTAGATCTGGTCCCCCAGAATCTGGTCCTCATGCTCTCACCAGAATTTCCGATGACAGAATGACAGAATTTCCAATTCTAAAGTGCATGTTTATTCATATTTTAACATTTCTGAAGTTGAGATTATACGGCAATTGATGGTCTCTTAGGTCAATAAGACACGGCGGCAGCTAACATTTGCAAGCTGTTTTACAGTTAGCCACAGTATTCCATGCACTTTTTTCTTTAGGTTTCACAACAACTTCCTGAGGTGAGTTTTACCAGCCCCGTTTTCAACACCAAGAAGCAGATTCCATGTGGTGATGCCATGCAAGGCAATCCTAGACTGTGTGGGTTGTGGGTGGAGGAGTTAGCCTCGATGGAGTTCCTTTTCTCCTTACCACCAACTTTAGACAGAATATTCCATTTGGGTCTCCACCGTCCCCTGCTCATTGACAGCTGAGGGAAGTGAGGCTCAGAGAGGTTAAGCGATGTGCCCCACCTCACATAGCCAGTAAGCATCAGAGCCAGGATCTGAACTCTTTCCACTGCCACAGCTGTTTGCCTGGCACTAGGAGCGGCAGCTGTGCTCCCATGGGAACCAAGCACAAGATGCTGGAGCCCCCAGCCCAGCCCAGAGTAAGCCCCTCTGTGCCCTTGCCCCTCTGCTGGAGCTCCAGTGGCACTCACTGCATGAGCCTGTCCTGGGCTGTGTCCGAGAGGTAGCGCTTGGATCCACCCATGAACAGGGACCGGTATCGCTGCCGATGGTCCTTTGTCTCCATCAGCTGGGTGTTGAGGTAGCGACCCACACCCACCGGGTTCTGCACCAGGGAGAAGAGGCAGGACATTAACAAGCTGGATGTCTGGCTTGGAAACCTGATCTCAGGCCTCCTCCCCTCCCTCTAGGCTCCTCCTTACTCCATCTGTTACACAATGAATCGTGTTCCCCAAAGAGATGTGGAAGTCCTAATCCCCAGGACCTCAGAGTGTGAGCTTATTTGGAAATAGCTGCAGATGTAATCAGTTAAGATGAGCTCATACCGGAGTAGGGTGGGTCCTTAATCCAATGTGACTAGTGTCCTCATAAGCAGAGACATACAGGGGGAAGATGGCCATACAACATGGAGGCAGAGGCTGGAGTGATGCACTTACAAGCCAAGGAGTTCCAAGGACTGCCAGCCACCACCAGCAGCTACAAAGAGGCCAGGAAGAATTCTCCCCTACAGGTTTCAGAGGAAATGCGGTTTTGTCGATACCTGGATTTGAGACTTCTGGCTCCCAGAACTGAGAGAGGATAAATTTCTGTTGTTTTAAGCCATCTAGTCTGTGATACTTTGTTATGGCAGCTTTAGGAAATGAATACACCATCCCACCCAGAAACCCGGGTTGTAGTACAAGAAACGCCAGTGGAGAGGTTCAGAGAGGAGATGTAACCTGTCCAGAGTGACGAGTGAGGGCAGGAGAATGGCAGGACAGGGACCTGCCACTTGTATAGAATCTGTCCCAAGGTCAGACTGGGTCCCCGAGCGAAGACTCTCTCCCCTGGAGGAGGTGCAGGCTGGAGGTGAGAAAAGGAAGAATGTAGGGACCTGACCGTCTGGACCTCACAAGAACCGAGCAGGGCAGGGGGTGTGGGCACACTGGGGGCCAAGGCATCGCTCGGGAGACAAGGAGGTGGAGTGGAAGAGGGAGAGCTGGGGTGTGGGCCTGCGGGATGGGGCAGGGGGAGCTTAGTAGGAAGGCAGGTTCCAAGCAAGATGTTCCCAGGGAAACCAGGAGAAAGCCACAGCTTAAAAATACACAGCTGTTCAGGAGGGCTGCGGCGGCAGGGGGTGGCAGGGCGGGGAGCGGGCAGTGCAGGCTGGCACGTCCAGCAGCAGCAGTGTCAGTGTTTGGGCAGCTGTTCGGGGCTGCAGGGGGTAAAGCCGGCAAGGGCGGCCCAACCCGCCCCCCACCCCCACCCCCGGGAGGCCATCCAGAGGCTTTGGAACACAGAGGAGATGCTAAGTAAGAAGTAAGAATTCCTGGAGAAGAAGATAGAGCAGGAGCTGATGGCCGCCAAGAAGCACGACACCAAAATCAAGCGTGCTGCCCTCTAGGCACTGAAGCGCAAAAAGAGGTATGGAAAGCAGTCGGTACAGATCAACAGCACGCTGTCAACCGTCGAGTTCCAGCGAGAGGCCCTGGAGAATGCCAACACCAACACCGAGGTGCTCAAGAACGTGGGCTATGCCACCAAGGCCATGAAGGCTGCCCACGACAACATGGACGTCGATAAAGCTGAGGAGTTAACGCAGGACATTGCTGACCAGCAGGAACCTGCAGAAGAAACTTCAACAGCTATTTCAAAATCTGTAGGGTTTGGAGAACAGTTTGACGAGGAGGAGCTCGTGACAGAGTTAGAAGAACTAGAACAGGAGGAACTAGACAAGAATATGCTGGAAATCAGTGGACCGGAAACAGTCCCTCTACCAAATGTTCCCTCTATATCCCTACCAACAAAACCCACCAAGAAGAAGGAAGAGGAAGACGACGACGTGAAGGAATTGGAGACCTGGGCTGGATCCACTTAACCGGTCAGTGCGGGCTGGGCTCAGTCTGATGGCCTGCGCGGCGGGCAGGCACGTGCGTGTGCAGGGCAGGCAGGTTCCATCACTCTTGAATCTTCCTCCAAAGCAGTAGGGCAGCATCACTCTCACTCTGCATAGCATGGTCTGCACCCAGTGGGACAGGCAAGGGGTGGGGGAGGTGCCTGCTGTTTATAATGTTGACTTTCTGTAAAATAAACTGTATTTGCAAATCCAACATTGAGCTTCTGGACTACACTGACTCCACTGCTGAACCTCAATGGATAGGGTCGACTGTTTGCAGTTGAAATGACCTGAAGATGTAGCCTCTGTCCTTTTAAGTCAGCTGACTTGTCACACATCTCTTTGTAAGACTTGTATGGTACTGGCAGGAGTTGTTTTGTATTTTTTAAATAAATTTATTTATTTTGTTTAATTATTTTTGGCTGTGTTGGGTCTTCGTTGCTGCGCCCAGGCTTTCTCTAGTTGCGGCGAGCGGGGGCTACTCTTCGTTGCAGTGTGCAGGCTTCTCATTGCGGTGGTTTCTCTCGTTGCGGAGCATGGGCTCTAGGCACGCGGGCTTCAGTAGTTGTGGCACGCGGGCTCAGTAGTTGTGACACACGGGCTTAGTTGCTCCGCGGCATGTGGGATCTTCCCGGACCAGGAATCGAACCCGTGTCCCCTGCCTTGGCAGGCGGATTCTCAACCACTGCGCCACCAGGGAAGCCCAGGAGTTGTTTTTTAAAAGCCATAAGCTTTTCCTTGTCCTTAGCTGTAATAATGCATCTGATTTTGGTTTCCTTGAGAGCTGTATTTCTGTCCATCACCTGTGTACTGGCCCCTGTGTTTCCCACTCTGGCCCACTCCTCACTCCCACTCCCCTGGTCTTTTTGGAGTTTGTGACACTGATTTGAAACGGATGGTGTTCTCTTGAGAGCGCGTGAGATTGTTAGAGTTAAGTCCCAGCTATACATTTTTCTAACGTAGCTCTAAGGTCCTTGTTGCTGTTTGTGATAACTGATAGATAACTCATACATTTATAATCAGATGAAACTATGGTTTGCACTGTCTATTAAATATCTCAATTAATTAAAAAAAAAACAGCTGTTCAAAACCAGGCAAAACTAACCTGCACTACTGGAAGCCAGGAGAGGAACCACCTGACGGGGAGGGAGGTTGGGGGGTGGCCCTGGGGTGCTGGAAACGTGCCCTTCAATCCTCTGTGGGGTGGTTACATGGTGAGTCCATTTTGTGACAATTCATGGAACTCTTCACTTAGGACTCATGCTCCCTTCTGTATGGTTATTAGACCCCAGTAAAAGGTGGGCTTAAAAAATGAAGGACAGGAATGAGAAACGGAATGAGGCTGATGCCCAATGCCATCTGGTGCATGAAGAAGGCAGGCACACGAAGGCAAGAGCTTAGCTGTCTTACACGAACACCAACAAACCGAAGATTACGTCATATATGGGGGATGGCTGCCTCTGGGGAGGGGGAGGAGAGGGGAGGGAAGAGAGGGGAGGGGGAGGAGAGGGGAGGGAAGAGAGGGGAGGGGAAGAGAGGGGAGGGGAAGAGAGGGGAGGGGGAGGAGAGGGGAGGGGGAGGAGAGGGGAGAGGGAGGAGAGGGGAGAGGGAGGAGAGGGGAGGGGGAGGAGAGGGGAGAGGGAGGAGAGGGGAGGGGAGGAGAGGGGAGGGGAGGAGAGGGGAGGGGGAGGAGAGGGGAGAGGGAGGAGAGGGGAGGGGGAGGAGAGGGGAGGGGGAGGAGAGGGGAGAGGAGGAGAGGGGAGGGGGAGGAGAGGGGAGGGGGAGGAGAGGGGAGGGGGAGGAGAGGGGAGAGGGAGGAGAGGGGAGGGAAGGAGAGGGGAGGGGGAGGAGAGGGGAGGGGGAGGAGAGGGGAGGGGAGGAGAGGGGAGGGGAGGAGAGGGGAGGGGGAGGAGAGGGGAGGGGAGGAGAGGGGAGGGGGAGGAGAGGGGAGGGGGAGGAGAGGGGAGGGGGAGGAGAGGGGAGGGGGAGGAGAGGGGAGGGGGAGGAGAGGGGAGGGGAGGAGAGGGGAGGGGAGGAGAGGGGAGGGGGAGGAGAGGGGAGGGGAGGAGAGGGGAGGGGGAGGAGAGGGGAGGGGAGGAGAGGGGAGGGGGAGGAGAGGGTCCTTGCTCAACCAGAGATGAGAAATGGGCCAACTCCCTGAGCTGCCCCTGAGGCCTCAAGACAAATATGAAGAGAATGGAGGGAGCATTTCCCTAGAAAATAAGAGAGTGGGATGGCTCTGGGTGATGTCCATTAGCACAGTGGTTCTCAAACTTATCCCTGGAACACAGGATCAGCATCACCTGAGAACTCATTAGAAATGCAAGTTCCCAGGCCCCACCCCAGGCTTACTGAATCAGAAGGTCTGGCGTGGGGCAAGCCCTCCAGGTGAGGCTGATGCCCGCTCAAGTTTGAAAAACCACTGCCTGAGAGAAATGAGACAGTGGGAGTGGGAGTTAGTCCCTGGTAGAAAAAAAAGAGGTAGGATGGGCTCCCTCAGAGCATCAGTTCCCAGGGGGAAGGAGAACTTGGGGCTGCCTGTAGAATTAGGAGAGTGTTCCCTGCTTCTCACTGTGTATCCCCTACCCAGACACACTCACCCAGGTTCCCAGAATCATCGGGGAGGCCTTTATGCCTATCCGCTTGGGAGACAGCAGGAACGGTGGTTGGTTGATGTGTCTGCATTCCTTCTCTGGAGGAAGCCACATACTGGGACCAGACATGGCCTAGAGGTGAGGAACAAAGGCTGAAAGCTTGGCGAGGTCTGGCGGTGGTCAGCCTGGGGCCAGGCCTGATGAGGGCTCTGGGCAGCTGACCTCACCCCCCTGGCAGCCCTGAGACTTGAGCCAAGGATGGTAGGAGGTACCTGGCCACCTCCCAACTTACCAGGAGCCCATCCTCTGGGGGTGAAGGGGTCCTGCGGTACTCTCATGACCCCTGCCACCCACTCTATGCCCACCCATCAGCCTGAAACCTCTTTCCAGGTTCCCAAGGGCTCTCCCGGTCTGGCAGGGTCCAGAGAGGTGCTCCAGACCCCAGTCTGGGGAGCAGAAGCCACACGGACTTTGCAGCTAAATGAGCTGGGCTCCAATCTTGGCTCCTCCCCCTTGCTGGGAGCCTGGGCAAATCCCTTCCTATCTCTGGGCCTCAGTTTCCTTTCATGAAATGCAAAAGACAATCCCTCCCTCCAGGGGGCTGAAATGTGCGCTCCCCAGAGCAGGTGTTCAGGAAATGTTGGTACCCTTTTTCATTCCTCTGGACACGCCCACCTTCCCAAGCCCTTAGCAGTTCCCTCCCTGGGAGGCAGAACCTGCTTGGGGGTCGACTGATGTCCAGAGCCTACTCAGATGACTGGCTGCCGGAACCCCAGAAAGGAGCCCACCGCTCCCCTGAACAGAACCGGTGTGCGGCCTTCTGTCAGGCAAACCCCTTATTCACACTTGGTCCCGCTCCAGTTTTCCCCTCATCCTCTCTGCAGGGGAGGGAGAGCAGAGATCAATGCCCACTGGGCACTTCCCGGGTGCCAGGCTCCATGCTATAGGCTCTAGTACTAACCTCAATGAATTCTCACAGCCACCTGATCATGCTCACGGGACAAGCATGTAAACCAAGGCTCAGAGAGTGACAGACACTGATCCAATGTGACTAGTAAGTACAATACCAGGATTGGGAGCCAGGTGAGTCTGGTACCCAAGGGTGAGCTTTCGGCTGAAATAGCCACTTCCACCCCACCCTGCCCCCGCAGGAAAGCCCCCTTCCAAGAGAAGAAGGAAGGAAGGCCATAGGGGCACTGTGACTAGTTTTGGGGGACACTGGCTAAGTGTGGCCCAATAAATTCTTTCTGGAGGGGCTTCCGGGTTGCGGGGAACTTTTGAAAAAACTCCATGCTTCTTATTGTGACATCAGTTAAGTTCTTCCACGAAGCTCTTGAAATTCATCAGTTCCCTGGGCTGTTTTTTCTGAGAAACAGAGGAGGAAAAAGAATGTGTTATGTCGGGAAAAGCAAGAGCTGCGATGCTGGACCCTTACCACAATCAGAGACAAGCAGTGGTCCAATGAGGCATCACTCTCCCCCATGCCTGCCACTGTCCCATGGCCAGGCCAGTCCACCCTGACCTGGGCGACAGAGACAAAGCCCCCCAGCCAGGGGTGGGGTCAGTCTGATGGGGTCTCTAACAGCCACTCCTCCGTGCGGTGCCCTGCAGCCCAGCTTGCCTTCATCCATTTCTTCTTTCTTTCACTTGTTTCGTGGACATTTACTGAGTCAGGCACTGTTCTAAGCAGGAGCGATAGTCCAAATATTTAAAAACCAGTGTGACGGGGGAACACTCAGGATTCTTAGGGCAGCAAAACTCCTCTGTATGATACTATAATGGTGGATACATGTTATTATATATTTGTCCAAACCCATTGAATGTACAACGCCAAGAGTGAGTCCTAATGTAAACCACGGACTTTCGGCGATAATAATGTGTCAGTGTCGATTCACTGATTGTAAGAAATGTTCCCCTCTGGTGCTGATTACTGATAGTGGGGGCCTGGGCATGCAGCGGGGACAGAGGGAGCATGAGAACCCTGTACTTTCTGCTCAATTTTGCTGTGAACCTAAAACTGCTCTTTAAAATGTCTATATTTTAGATAACACAAAATAATATCCTGTGGCCTGGGCATTGGCTCTAGGGCCTACGGAGCGTCTGAGGCCCCTGCTCTGCTGACAGGACACCTTCGTAGCTGGTCATGGGGAGGCCTGGGAAGCCCCAGGGAGGAGCCAGGTTGCAGGGCTCATTCAGTGGCTATTTACCAGCTGGTCCCGAAGAATTTCAACATTTCACCACCGCCACTTCCTAGCGCTCCTGATGCCTTTACCACAGCACCCACTCCCTGCTGACATTCTATATTGTTTTCACTTGCGACTGTGTTTCTTTTTGCACTAGAAAGTAAGCACTTACTAGAAAGTAAGCACCACTGGGGCAGGTTCCCCTGCACTTAGACGATTACCTGGCCCAAGGCACACATGAGTGAAGGCACAGTAGAGACAAAATAAACAGTTAGACAAATACTTAAGTCCAATTACTGTGAAAGCAAAGCCCACGGTGCTCGGGATCACACAACAGGAATCTGACTGGTGCAGGAAAGGGGGACATCAAGCTAAAATTCTACCTCAGCTTCCCCTCCCAGCCCTCCAGTTCTCTGCCACTAACCCAGTCAGCTTAGCTGGGTCTGAGATGGCTGGGAAGTGTCTCCCAAACAGCAGGACACCCAGGCCTGCACCATCTAGGTCCCTGCAGGCCTGGCAGCCTGTCTCCCATCCAGGCCTGGTACTGGGGCCCCCTGCACCTCCCCTGCAATTCGTGCTGGTACAGAGGAGAGGGGACTGGAGGTGAAGCCAGACAGATGCCGTGGGGTTCAATCCCGGCTCTGCCCCTACCAGCTGCGTGGCTAGCCTCAGTCTCCTCCTCTAACACAGGGTGCCTTACCCTGCCCTAGCTGGGAGCGGGGAGTGAGCAGGCTATGGGAAGAGTCCTGCGCAGAGCCTGGCACACAGGGTGCTGTGGGTAGGTGAGGCCTGTTTTCCTGCCAGGGAAGGCATAGCCCGCCTGGGTACACACCTGCACAGAGTAATGTCCATAAGGCTGAAGCTTGCTTTGGTCACCCGAGAAAGTGTCATAGAGGCCGCGGGTGTCCATGGATCGTGCCAGGTACGTCTCGATGCCACTTTTGAAGGTGTAGGTGCCCAGTGCCAGACTGCTCCCCTGGAACAGAGGACAATCCCTGCAGGTCCATCACCCCTTGGGGCCTCAGTTTCCCCATCTGCCCTGGAGTCCCCCACCCCAGGTCTATGCAGCAAGGTGGGTGAGGCCTGGCCAAGGTAGGGGGATACCTGATGAGCCAAGGGGGGCGGTTTGTTGGTCATCCTGCACATGAGGCCCTTGGAATGAGACCGGTTCCAGGCACTCTCCTCCAGCTTCGTGCACGGGTTGCCCTTCTCCGCATAACTTCCAGGGCCGGGATAGTAGTTCTGGGGCGAGAGGGAGGGACATAAAGGCTGTCAGTCCCACGCCTTGCGCTGCTGAGTGCCCCTGAGGAAGAGATGCCCTCCAGAGGGTAACGGGATTTTCAGAGTCCCTGTGTGTTAACTGCCCCCCAAAACACACAGCACTGTGGGCCTGTGAGCCTCTGCCACTGCTCAGACCTTCAGTTCCAAGTTCAGACTTCACTGGGGCCCCACTGGTCTGTCCAGCTTATCCCTCACTGTTCCCTTCCTACATCCGACGCTTCAGCCAAAGTGAGGTCCTTGCTGGTCCCCAAACCTATGCCATTCTGGCAACCTCCTCGCCTTTGCTTGCTTGTGCCATTACTGCCACCCAAAATGCCCTTCCCGCCTTCTTGGCCTCGGAAAGTTCTTCTAATCCTGCAAACCCAGCTCGAATGTCATCTCTCCTGGGAATGAAGGCTTCCTTCCCTGATCACCCCAGACAGCTGCTTGCCTTGGTGGTCTCGGAAATCCCAACCACTACACCCCTGTGTTATAGCCCTACGTTTACATGAATGGGTTTCCCACTGTGCTGTGAACAGTGCTGCGACCTGGAGGGATCTGGAGTCCTGGGTTCGAATCCTGACTCCACTGCTTCCTAGCTGACTGACCTTGGGCATATGCCACTTACTCCTTCTTAGCCCCATGGCCCACATTTCAAGCACAGGGATAGTAGAACTTTCTTCCAAGGTAATGAGGATGATATGAAATAACGTCTATAAAGCCTCTTGCACATGCCCAGTCCATAGTGGGTGCCAACACCTAATAAGTCAGGGTGGGGTGGCTGTCTTGGTGGGGCGGGGTAGGAGAGGTTGAGAACTGTGGCTGGAATGAGGATCTGAAGCCTCGACTGCCAGGGTCGGAAATATGGCCTTTGTATGTGGAATGAGAAGGGCCATCCTGCAGTACAGGTGGGTGAGTGGGTAGCCATCGTTGGGTCAAGACCCAGCAGGCTGTTTTCTGCTGCTTTGCACCTTTTAGCCACACGGGATCGCTGCCACTCCACATATGGCTCAGCCCTGCCTACCTCCAGTCCCTGGAACCTCCCAGGAAGCAGCCCAGAACCAGGCCTGGCAGAGAGGGTGGGTAGTCAGGCCGTGGCAGGCATCAGATTCATTCACCCTCAGAGGAAACAGAATGCACATTGCCTCCTTCCAGGGCCCAGGGTTTCCAGGTATGTTCAGGAGAAAAGCCCCAAAGTAGGAAGGTGGGTCTCAACATCATGTGCCGGCTGCTTTACTAGGCTTAATATCTTGGTCCTAGAGACATCCTGATGAGGTCAGATCAGTGCCACTTGCAATCAATAGATGGGGAAACTGAGTCTCAGAGAGGCAAAGCTTGTGTCCAGGGTCCCACCTCCAGAAAGGGGCAGCACAAGGGTTCTAACTTCAAAATCCATGCATGATCCTCTGAGCTTCTACTGTTTCCCAGGCACTGTGCAGGCACCAGAGGTGGGAGAGAAATAAGCACCACGGTGTCTAGGGAGACCTCAGAAGCGAGGGTTATAACAAAGGGGTGGAGCTGCTGATCCCGGAGCTCACAGACCAGGAGGAGCCCAGTGCCGGCACTCTGTCGGCAAAGCCTCATCTCTCCCTTCAAACCTTCAGGTTCAGAGGTGCAGCAACACACCTGGGCTGATGTGAATACCCCTGACTTTAACTAGAATGTTATGTTTCAGGGCTTCTGGGACCCAGGCAGGAGTGCTTAATTCTGGGGGAAGTGGGAATTGTCATTTACAAGATTTCCTTTTAGGTGGACCTTGAAGAAAGAGTCATCTTCCCAGAAGATGAAGGGGTGGGACAGGTGTCCCAGGTGGAGGGGGCCATAAGAGCACCTTTGAGGCAGTTGGGAGAGGTATACTGGGAAGAGAATGGGAAGGCCTTGAAGGCCAAGCGGGGCATCCAGACTTGACTCTGGGGCATGAGGACACCTAGGAAGGAGACTGGGGCAATAGTAGGTGACCAGGACATCAGTCCTGGGGGCGCCCCTGGGCAGGCGGAGTGTGGCTTGGGCTTGGGCAGAGGTCAAGGGGATGGAAGGAGGAGGATGGGAGACAGAAGCACAGACCCCCGTGACTACAGGGGAACAAGGTGCCCGTGGGTCTCTGGCTCTGGTCGCTGGGCGGTGCCATTGCCCAGGAAGAGCAGGCCTGTGGGAGATGCTGACATGGCAGGAGCAGGGCATGCAGAGTTTGAGGATCCTGGAGGACCCCGGGGTGGGGATCTGAAGCCATGTGCATGGAGCCTGGCTGTGCAAGAGAGAACACCCCACAGAGGGTGGTGGGGAGGGCAGGGCCTGGGAAAGAGAAGCCATGGAGGGAGGCTGGCGGAGGAGCTCCAAGGACACAGAGCCCAGTGTCCCCACAGCCAAGGGAGGGCAGAGTGTACTAGGAGGAGGGTGGAGGCAGAGCCCAGTGCCAGCACAGGAGGCACTGGCTTTGCAGGGGTGTGCTTCAACAGCCCATCTGCTCTGGGGAAGGGTTCACAGGACCCAAAGCAGGCACCCACAGCTTTGGCACTGGCGCTGCGGAGGCCCCCATGGAGAAGTCAGCACCCTGCACAGGTGGCATTTGTAGGCCTGTCCTACCCACACTGGGGGGACAACTGGAGGGACCAGAGGCCAGAGGAGGCCATCAGGTTCCCAGCCCAGAGCAAGATGATAGCTGAGAAAGTCAGGCCTTGGATGTGAGCTCTTCCCGGGGCTGCCTTCTGCCCACTGGGGCAGTGCCACCTCCTTGAACTTTCTGTCCAGCCCTGAGCCCAGGAGAGTGGCTCGGGGAAATCCCGCAGGGCCCAGTGAGGTTACTGCAGGAGCAGATGTGGGGACCAGAGAGGAGAAGAGACAGCTGGAATGGAGGGACAGGCCGTGGGACCTTCACCCTGCTCAGCCAACCCTCGCAGATGCTCCAGCGCTGGGGACCGGGCACAGGAGGAAACAGACAGCATCTGATTTGTTCCCCCAACTCCCCTGCCTTCAGTGGGTCTGGGCTCTGCCATTAGATCCTGTCCTCCACAGATGGTCAAGGAACAAACCAAGTGAGCCCAGCCTACGGGTCAAGTGCAGTTGTTACGTGTGGACACCTTGGACTCAATCCTGCCTCTGCCGCTTAGTAGCTCTGTGACCTTGGGCAGTCACTTAACCTCTCTGTGCTCGTTTTCTGTCTGTAAGTGGCGATGATAGTGCCTGCTTCACAGGGTTGTGGTGAGGATTACATTCATTAGTACCCTCACGTGCTTAGAACAGTGCCTGGCACATGGCAAGCGCTGCATTAAGTGTCGGCTATTATTACTTTAGACTTGAAGGTAATCACTCATTTTTCAGTGCCTCCAGGCAGCCCCTCTCCCCACAGTGCAGTTACAGCTTCTGCACCTGAGGATGCATGTGCACGTCCCCTGAACATGGCAAGGAGTAATTCCCAGGCTCCACAGAAGGCTTCACAGTGGTGAGGTGTGGAGGAAAGGCCCTGGCTTGGGGTTTGTCCATTTGGCCCACTGGGGCAAGATGTTTATCCTCTCTGAGCCTCCAGGGCCTCGTCTGGAGTGGTTATAAAAAATTAGAGTGTTTTGGAGAACCAGTACTTAGTAGGCAGGCATGGGCTTAGTCCACAAAGACTTATGTGCCAGGCGCTGCTAGGACCTGGGGATTCTGCAGCGAACCAACCGGGCAGATGTGGTCCACCCTCGGGGGCTGCTGTGCGCTGGGGGAGAGACACTGAACCCACAGCCACAATCGCGGCTCCTGGGAAAGGGAGATGGCCCCTCATGGGGTCAGGTCAGATCTCGGAGCTGAGAGCTGAGGGATGAGCAGGGGGTCCTTAGGTGAAGGGGCCGCTGGGGGCGGAATGGCACTTCTGGTAGAGGGGAGAGCAGGGGCAAAGCACAGGGCGAGTGCTTTGCCTCACTTTGAGGCTTGAGGAGGGCAAGGGTGTCCAGCCCAGGGAGCGTGAGGGGCAGGGGAGGAGGGGTGGCACTGGCAGCGTGGGTGTGACTCCCGCCTTTGCCCGCACGACCCTATGGAGCCCGAAACCCACTCATCCCGACCCACACCAATGCCACGGCAGCCCTCCCGCCACCCCCACTTCTCACCACAGTCACCTCCCCTCTGGATGCCTCCGATCCCCTCCCCCACAAGCATGTCACTCAGTACCCCCACACACACACAGCAAAACCCTCCTCCGCTGTCCTCCCACAGCACCTGGAATCAAACCCGAGGCCCTCACCTTGCCAGAAGGGCCCCATGTCCTGGTCCTCACCCCTCTGCTCTTGCCTCCTCCCCCCTCACTCACAGATTCCGTGAGTCTCCATTGCTCACCTACCACAGGTTTTGCTCTAACACCACCTCCTCCCAGAAGTCTTCCCTGACTACCCTATAAATGGCACCTCATTGTTCGCCATCTCTCCCTGTCTCATTTTTCCCCATGGCCCTCATTATATGTGATTTGCTTCTCTGTACCGTTGTTTCTACCACTAGGACCACAGCTCCATGAGGGCAGGGACCTTGTCTTCATCACTGCTGGATCCCCAGGGCCTGGAACAGTATGTGGCACTAGAGGGCGCTCAACCATTATTTACTGGATGGCTGGATGGCTATAGATATGGAGGAGTTTGTTGAGCACCTAATGTATGCCTGGCTCTGTGCCAGGGACTCAAAGATGAACCAGACCCATCCCTGCCGGCAGGGAGCTCCTGGTCTGGTGGAGGAGATGCAGAAACCTACGACAGCCAGTGGGCTGAAAGCTGTGGCACTGGAAAGCAGAGGGGCTGTGGGGTCCCAGAGGGGAGACTGGCCAAGCCTGGGAAGAAGAACGGTAGGAGAAAGGGTGCTTCCAGCCCCACCCAGGCTGCATGCTCTTCAGACAGAGCAGAGGGTAGGAGGGATCCCACTCCGTGTATGAGAACACCTACCCCAATGAGTCCTCGGAAGCGAATCTCCCCAGAGCTGAGCAGCCCCCGGGTGCTGCCCGGTTTCTCCTGCAACTCTTCTAAGAAGTCTTTGGAGTTGTAGGAGCCAGGCCCCAGCTCTTCCTTCTGCCCCAAGAGAAGAGAGCAGAGTTGAAAACTTTACACTTGGGAGTGTCCACGCGGGCAGGAGCCCAGGCGAGGATGTGTTCCTTAAAGGATGAGGTCTCCCTGGGCCTGGGAGTTCACTGCAGGCCACCCTGGGGGCAGGCAGGACTGGGCAGGAGGACCTGGCACCAGCAGTAGGGCAGGGTGGGGCCCCAGGGGCCTCACCTGCTGCCGCTTCTCTTTCAGGATGGCCCGGTACTGGAAGTGGGGCAGCTGCGTCAGCCAGGTGGCTTCCTGGGCCTTGGCGCAGCCTGTGCCCACCTCCTTCTTCAACTTCTTGATGCTGAAGCAGGTCTCCTTGCAACCATAGGTCCCAGGTCCTATGTGGGACTGAGTCAGAGCACAGTCAGAGCGAGGCCAGCCACACCCACGAGTCCACCCACAGAGCAAGTCCTCTCCAAGCTGTCACCCTGACCTGGGAGTGGACAGGCAATACCCCTCTGGGGGCCCCTCCCCCAGCCCCGAGCCTGGCCCTCAAGGTGCAACCACGACATCCTCTGTCACTGGCCCCCTTACACTTCAGAGAGAGCCCGCAGCCAGTCTGTGCAAGAGCTGCAAGTGGAACCCAGGTCTCTGTGGATCCGACCCATGCTGTTTTCATTACAGTCCTGCGTTTATCAAACACATTGAGGCCCCAGCTCTGATTCAAGCTCTGAGCTGTGGGCTGAGGGCACGGAGGGGTGTGAGGCATGCCCCTTACACAGATCAGCTCATCTGTCACGGGGAGGGACTCGGAGGGGCAGTGGCCAGACCATGTGGGAGACTCGGGAAGCTATGCAAACTCACCACATCCACAGAGTAAACCCTGGAGTACGGGGCCTCCCTGAAGGCGCTGAACTTCTTCTGGTTGGGATAGACAGCGGAGACGTCAAACCTGGGAGGGACAGATGCCCAGTGAGAGGCACCCAGCCCTGATGAGGGCAGTTCTGGGTGGTGGGGGAGTTGGCATCCCACGGGAGGTGACTTTGGAGCTGGCCCATGAAGGATGAGCAGGGCTGCTGCCTCCTCAGGGTCTTCGTCCTTCCAGGTTCCCTCTCCCTAGATTCCACCCTTGTCTGGTCCCCTAACCCCCTGCTGGGAACCTTTACTCAAAATCACCTTCTCAGTGCAACCACCAGCTGCACCACCCCCTGCACTCGCAGGTTCCCCCTCCCCACTTCCTTTTTCTCCATAGCCCTTATCACTAGCCAACATTTTATATCTTTTTCTTTTTTTGTTTATTATCCACTCCCACCACCCCTCCCATATGAAGGCAAGCTCATGAGCAAGGGCTTTGCTGTTTTGTTCACTATTTTATCCCCAGATGCTAGAACTGTGCCTGGAACATAGTAGGTGATATATATATATATCCCCTATCACACACACACACACACACACACACACACACACACACATATATATATATATATATACCACCTATGATATGATACATATATCATAGGTGGTGTATATATATGATATACACACGATATTTGTCATACGTATGAATGAAGAAAGACACCTGGGTTGAAATCCTACCCATGACTTTTGGGCTGAGTGACCTACTATGGGCCAGGCCACTTGGCCTCTCTGAGCAGCACATAGTAGGTGCTTCTGAAATGATTTTAAGTAACTTAATAACGGTGGTAAAAGGCTCTGGGCCGGGAAGTGCGGCAGGCAGGAGAGGTATAGAAAGTCCCGCCCCCACCCCTCACTGCCAGCCCCCCGCCCCCCCCGCCCCCCCCCCAAGGGAGCCCGTGAACCAGTTGGTGGCCATGGCGCTGGCCCGCCCGCCGCGGCGAGGTCCTCGCGGAACTCGACTGTGGGAGTTTTCCGCGCCCGCCGGCAGGCCAGACCGGCTTCTGCCACCGCCGCCACCGCTGCCACGGCAACCCAGGCCTTGCGATTTGTGATCGCCACAGACCTGTGCGCTGCGTGTTTGCCCGCGCTGCGCCCCTGCAGGCGCGCCCGCAGGGTCCCCGACTTTTCCATTCGGCTATGCACATTTTCATTGCTGCCTTGCCAGACATCCTTCCCCGAGCCCAGCAGATTTAATGGCCCCTCGCGGTGGTTACTATGGATGCCATTTGGTCGGGTTTTAGAGTCATTTGTTGAGGAACCGTTTCCGATTTCTTGCTTTATGGCAGAGCCCCGCGCAGGGCCTGGTGGAGCGCAAAGGCCTCTTGATGTTCACCTTATGCTGGTGGGACCAGTGAGACACACAGAAACGGCTCGCTTAGGCAAAGGGCATTCCATTCCTTCTCCACTCTGGGGAGGGGAGGAGGAGAAAGAGGGAACGGGCAAGGGGGGCCAGAGCGTGGAGGGCAGGAGTAAGGTGGTCAGGAGAGAGGTAGGGCTGCAGGGATGGTGTCAGGACTCATTCCTCCCCCAGTTACCTGGACACCCACTCTGGGCAGACATTGTGCAGGGTGCCTGGGACCCAGATATGGTCCCTTCCCGGAGAGTCTAGTGGGGGAAACAATGACTACACAGTGTGACCAGGTCAGTGTGATAGTGAGGCGTCTGACCCAGACTGTGGGTGTGTAAGTCAGGGAAGGCTTCCTGGAGGAGGAGAATTCCAAACTCAACATTGAAGAGTGTGTGTGGCTTGCTAGGTAAAGAAAGGGGTTGAGGGTATGTGCCCCCAACAGGGCATGGTCAGCTCTCTCCTCTCATCCTCCCTTATCTCTCACCAGTGCCCCACAGTCATACTACAGACTGTCTAATATCATCTCCCACGATTGTCTTTGATCCCTCCAAGGGTTTTAGGCTAAGGTAGGGCAAAGGGCCATACGCCATTTGACAATGACAAGACTGAAACCAGAGAGAAACAGGACCTTCCCGGGGGTCCTGCCTCCAGCCTGTGGTGGAAATGGATTACCAGGACAGTGGGTCTTCTTCCAGGCCCCACCCAATATCCTTCTGACATCCCAATATAGCATTTAAGCCATGAGCTGGGCTCACGGGCCCCAGGCTGGCAGGCACATGGTCGCGGTTGACAGAGCCTCCACCCTGCACTGCTGAGCTGAAGGTGAGAGGCGTCAGGCCTCGGAAACACACACAGAACAGTCACCCCAGGTCATCCAAGCATGGACTTTGCCCCTTCCCAACCACGTGACCTTGGGCAAGTCACTTCCTTCTCCGATTCTCAACTTTCTTACCCATAAAATAAATCCCGTAATCTCTTTATCTCCAGACTGCTGTGGAGATTAAATGAGCTAATTTAGGTATGCTCCTGGAACATAGCAGAAGCACAACAAGAGGTCATTCCTAGCCCTTGGAAAGGGACCTTACAGAAGGTCCAGGGGCAGAGATTGTGTGTCATTCACTCCTGGTGCAGTACGTGGCACATAGTATATGCTCAGCAAATATTTGTTGAATGACAAGTGAATGAATAAATGAATCTAACCCAGCTTCCCAGTAATGCATAAATCTTCAAAGAGAATCATGTTCGAATCCTAGCCCTGCTGCTTCCTAGCTGGTGGCCTTGGGCAAGTTACCCTCGCTAAGCTTCAATTTCCTTGTCTGTGACACGTGACAGCAGTCTCCTGGTGGAGCTGTTTTGAGCAGTGAGTGACATGTGACTGTGTCCACTACCACATCCTATGTGCTGGGGAGGCCCTGCAACCAGCCCCAGGGCTGCTCAGGTGTTCTCAGGTTCTCGCAGCATGAGAGCCTTGGCTCTGGGACTTATGGAGGAATAACCACAGGATATAGGCCAAGGTTCACTGGGCTGGGAGTTCCGGCTGCCAGGCAGGTCAGAACAGGCCAGAGTGAGTCAGCTCTGCAGCAAGGCAGCCTGCTCTAATCAGCCCAAAGCCTTCCCATCACAGCAACTTACTGATCACAGCAATTAACTCTCTCTTGTAGGTACGACTGCAATCCTCTCCAACCCCTATTATACAGAAGAGGAAACTAAGGATCAGACAGGGAGAGTAACTTGCCCTGGTCACATCTAGTGAGCATCACACAGCAGATACAAAGCTCATAACTAAGTTTGCAAGAGTTTCTAACCCATCCTCTAGCGCCATCTATTATGTCAATAAAGTCAAATCAAGTTTCGTAGCCAGGATTCAGGCCTCTGTGATGGGGCTGTGGCTGCTGCCTTATGTCCTCATCTGCTGTCATCTCTTCCCCATGCTCTGTAAGCTGCAGCCATATGGGGCTACTCTGTCCCTAGGCATACCCTGCCCTGGCAAAGATCTAGCCTTTTCATGTGCCTTTCCTGCTGCTGAAATGCACCAGCAACCTAACCTCCCCATCCAACTCCTACTAATCTTCTCAGAGTCAGATCAAAAGCCAAAGCCACCCATTAGGATGGCCATTATAAAAACAAACAAACAAACAAAAACAGAAACAAATTACAAGTGTTGGTAAGGATATAGAGAAATTGGAACACTTGTGTATTGTTGGTGGGAATATAAAATGGTGCAGCTCCTGTGGAAAAAAAAGTATAGCAGTTTTTCAAAAAAATAAACATAGAATTACCATATGACTCAGCAATTCCACTTCTGGGCATACAGCTAAAAGAAGTGAAAGCAGGGACTCAAACAGATATTTGTACACCCATGTTCATAGCAGCATTGTTCCCAACAGCTAAAATGTGGAAACAACCCAAATGTCCACTGATGAATGAGTGGATAAACAAAATGTGGTATATACATACAATGGAATATTATTTAACCTTAAAAAGGAAGGAAATTTTGACACAAGTTACTACATGGATGAACCTTGACATTCTGCTAAGTGAAATAAGCCAGACACAAAAGAATAAGTATTGTATTATTATTCCACTCATATGAGATACATAAAGTAGTCAAATTCACAGAGACAGAAACCAGAACGATGGTTGCCAGGGCTAGGGGAAGGAGGGCATGGAGAGTTGTTTAAGGGGTACAAAGTTTCAGTTTGGGAAGATGAAAAAGTTCTGGTGATGGATGGTAGTGATGGCTGCACAATGTGAATATACTTAATGCTACTGAACTGTACAGTTAAAATGGTAAATTTTATGTAAAGTATATGTTATGACAATAAAAAGGGGGGGGAAAAGCCGAACTCCCTGGAAATCTGTCTCTGATCCTCCCAAGCAGGTCAAGAGCCCAAATTTCATCTCATGATCACCAGCAATTTATAGTAACAATTTTTAATTAAAAGTTATTAAATTTTACATTTAAAATTACAGGTGAGGGATTTCCTTGGTGGTGCAGTGGTTAAGAATCCGCCTGCCGATGCAGGGGACACGGGTTCGATCCCTGGTCCAGGAAGATCCCACATGCCGTGGAGCAACTAGGCCCGTGCGCCACAACTACTGAGCCCACAAGCCACAACTACTGAAGTCCGTGCACCTAGAGCCCGTGCTCCGCAACAAGAGAAGCCACTGCAATGAGCAGCCCGTGCACCGCAACGAAGAGTAGCCCCCGCTCCCCGCAACTAGAGAAAGCCCGCGCACAGCAAGGAAGACCCAATGCAGCCAAAAATTAATAAATAAATAGATAAATAAAATAAAATTACAAGTGAAAAATATCTCCAGAATGTTGTTTTAATTTACCTTTTTATTGCTCAAGTCAAATATTTTTTCCAAGTTTACAAATTGGCTCTATTTCCTCTTCTGAAAATGCTGGTGTGTTTTTCAAGAAGATAAAGCAACAGGGTCTCAGGAGCCCAGCCCCAGATGGAATGAGGGGTGGGAGGGACTCAGAAGTTCAGACCTGGGACTTCCTTGGTGGTCCAATGGGTAAGACTCTGTGCTCCCAATGCAGGGGGCCAAGGGTTCCATCCCTGGTGGGGGAACTAGATCCTGCATGCATGCTGCAACTAAGAAGTCCACATGCCGCAACTAAAAAAAAAAAAAAAAAAAAAAAAAAAATCCCACATGCTGCAACTAACACCGGCGCAGCCTAAATAAATATTTTAAAAAAGAAGAAGTTCAGACCTGCTACAAAATCCAAGTCCTGGAGGACTAGCAGCTTTGCGTCAGGGAGCACAGCCCAATCTTCTGGAGGATAGGGGACTGATGCCAGGCCTGGGGGAAGGCTGGCAAGAGCAAGACAATTGGGCCACAGGTGGAACGCAGACTGAGTGGGAGCTGCTAGTTATCCAGAGTGATTAGAACCAGCACCTGGAGCCCCGTCTTTCCACTGGGGCCGACTGCAGGGCAGAGAGGAGGCAGAGAAATCCCAAGTGGGGAAGCCTGCTAAATAATGACCAAAGGAAGAGCTGCAGGAGGGGGCAGGCTCCATTCAGAGGAAGCAGAACACTGAGGGACTGTGGCGGGGATGGGAGAGCAGCAGGACTGAGGTGGCTTGGGTGCTGCGTTGGAAGGGCCAGGCCTGACTCTCCTGTTCAGTGAGCTCGCACAGGGTGGAGCAGTGCTCAAGGAGGAAGGACCTGGCTTTTGGGGTTCAGCAAACTGGGTTCCCAGGCCTGCTCGGGCACACCCAGTTCTGTGGCCTGGGCAAGTCCTTTTCCTCGTCTGAGCTTCAGTTTCCTCATCTCCTGAGCAGAGAGAGTAAGAGCACGCCTTTTGCCATGCACCGGGGGTTACACGCCCCGCGTTTGGCACTGCACCTAACAGGCACACCTGGCTGTGCAATGCGGGCGACTAAAAGCCGTTGAGCTGCGAAAGCGTAAACACCCACAGGGCGCTCCCGAGCCGACGCTCTGACCCACCCACCGGCGGGCGGCGCCCCGGGATGGGAGGTGGCTGCGCCCCGGGCCTCTGCGCCGTGACCCTTGCCTCCCGCGCCGGGCTCGCTTGAGGGGCGCCCCCATCCACGGCGGCCTCCGGAGCAAGGCTCGGGGAGCCGCGGGGCAGCCATGGCGGAGCCCGAGGTCGCGGCCGAGGAGGTGGACGCCCTCATCGACGACCTGGACTACCTCCCCGGCCACTTCCACCTGGAGATGCAGCTGAACTTCGAGCCGCGCTCGCCGGCCTCGCTCCACGCCCGGGACCTGAAGCTGCAGCGGGACGGCCTTCGGCAGGAGCTGGCGCTGACGGCTGCCGCGCAGCGCCCCGCCGTGCGCCACCTCCTGGGCGCCTTCGCCTTCTACCTGGAGGAGCTGGATGAGGCCCGCGAGAGCTTCCTCGAGGTGGCCCGCGAGGACCCGGGCAACCTCAACGCCTGGGCCAATCTGGTGCACGTGTACGGGCGGCTGGGGCAGAAGGAAGAGGAGGAGGCGTGCGCCGAGCGGCTGGCCGGCCTCATGGGCCTGGCGGGGGACCGCGGGGCCGCCGGGGACCCCCCGCTCCGCGCCGCGCGCTGCCTGGCCGAGCAGGGCTACGCGCACGGCTTCGACGTGGGCTGCGCCAGCCCAGAGGAGCGGGCGCGGGTGCTGGAGGCCGGCATCGAGCTCTATGACAAGGCGCTGGGCCACGCGCAGCAGGTGGGTGACCCCTCCCCAGGCTGGGAGGGCTGGGGTCGCGGCCCCTGAAGTCTGCAGGGATGCCCCCGGCCTCCAAATTCTCACCGAACCCTGGCCCTTTGGCTTCCGGAATACGGTTCCAGCGTGCCCCTCCCACCTTGGGTCCTAGACCAGGCTTGTAGCTTTTCTCTGTCGGACTAGGGCGTGGACCCACTTCCCAGCGGGTTAGCTTGCGTAGGTTTCTTTGCTGGCAGCACTGCAAACTCCACACACCAACTCATCCCTCTCACCTTGCTCTTCCCAGCAAGTACCTGTCCCTGCACCTGTCCACACCCACCTAAGTATAAGGCACAGCTCCACATCCCGCCAGAAACAGGCAGCATTCTTGCCTCCTCTCTCCCGCTCACGCACCATAGCCATCCACTCAGACCCCAGATCCTGTCCGCTCCGCCTCCTCATATCTCCAGGGTCTATCCGCTCCTCTCCTGCCTCCCCTCGCCAGCCCAGCCTCCATCATCCCCTGCCTGGGTTCCTGCTCTCTGGCCTGACCCTTCGGCCTCCTCCTCCACCCTTGCTGCCAGTGTCATGTTGCTCAATCCTGCTGGCCATATCGGTCAGCTGCTTACAACCCCCAGTGACTCCCCACTGCCTGGCACGTAAGTCCCAGGCTCTCCGGTGGGCACCAGAGACCCTCTGTGGCCTTGCTCTCTGCCTTCCCTCTGCCGTGTTCCCCCTTCCAACCAGGCTTTTGCCACCGTCTACTTCCCCTTGTTCCCCGTGGGCCAGGTCTCCTTACAGCCCACCTTGCCACTCTTTCGGCCTCTTTCAGAGGTGCCCTTTGCTCTACCCTTGCCTGGAAGGTTGTCCTCTCTCTCAGGCATCCACTCCGCTGACTTTTCCAGGCTGGGTCAGGCATCTCCCCTGGGCTCCCACAGCACTGCTCACACTGTCCATTTACAAGTCTGTCTCCCCACCTCAATCTTGAGCTCTTCAAGAGTGGGGACAACATCTGTCTGGTTTACCACTGTAAAGCCGACACCTGGCCAGTGCCTGGACACAGTGGCACTCGGTAAATGCATCTTGAGTGAATGCATGTGTAGCACAGGGCCCGGAGCTACAGAGACAAACGCTAGGCATATCAGTTACCCATTGTTGTATGACAAATAGCTTCTGAGACTTAGCAGCTTGAAACAATAAGCACTGATCGTCTCAGAGTTTGCGCGCTGAAGAACCCAGGCATGGTTTAGCTGGGTGCCGCTAGGCTGTGGTCTCATCTGAAGGCTTGCTCAGCTGGGGGCGGTGGGGTAGGGGTCTCCTTCCAAGCTCACACGCATGGCGATTGGGAGAATCAGTTCCTCACTTGCTGTTGGCCAGAGGCCTCCCTCAGGTCCTTGCCACGAGGACATCCCATCACTTTTGCTCTATTCTCTTCATTAGAAGCAAGTCACTAGGTCTAGCCTCCAGGCAGAGAGCAGGGGTTACACAAGAGCACAGATACCAGGCAGTGGGGATCACTGGGGGCCATCCCAAAGGCCGCCTGCATTGGATGACAGACAAATGATGTAGACGCATTGTCCTCTTGTTACAGAAGAGGAGATCACAGTTCAGAGAGGTACCCTGGCTTTTCCTTGAAGGCGCTTCATAGGCAGGGTTGAGCTGATAATGATGACTGTGATAGTTAAACGACAACAAGCCTTCACACGTGGGTAGGATGGCTCCATTCACAAAGGCTCTGCACACCCCCTTGGAGCCTTTTCCACCAAAGCTTATGGCTCCCGCATACGAGGAAATGTGGAGTCAAGACCTCAGGGAGTGCTGGGTGGGAGGCACGGACTTGACTTACGGGGAGCAGGGCAGGGTGGAGGTTAAGACGGTAGACTCTGGGTCAGACAGTCCAGGTCCGAATCCCAATTCCCCATGCTCTCACCTCCAACCGGTCCGTAGCATGACTGAGCTTCCCTTTCTATGAAATGGGGATAATAATAGTGCTTGTGTCCTAGGATTCCTCATCCGTAAAATGAGGAACAGAGCCTGCACAGAAACGGCAGGATCACAGACGACCTCTGCCTCTCCTGACCTGGGAGAGCCTCCTCCCCGCTGAACTGTGTGCAGCTGTGGCTGTCCCCTGGGGCCAAAAGGAACCCAGGTCTCCTGTTTTAGAGCCTGAGCACAAGGCCCTGAATGCCAGCCGCCCTCAGTGGAAGGCGTGGCCAGCTTGGTGTATGTTGAGTATGGTCACAGTCTCAGAGCAGGGCCTGAAAAGCCCTGGACTGGGAGCCAGGAGTCCTGGGTTCTCATCTCAGCTGCAACCACCCACGGTGGGGCCTTCTCCTGTCTGGGTGGTGGTTTCCCCATCTGTGAAAGTGAGGGAGGGGGGACTGGATGGTCTCTGAGGTCCCTTCCTGCTCTCAGGAGAAGGCTTCCTGGAGGAGGTGAGCAGGGAGGCAAAGTTTTGGGCATAGGGAAGGAATGGGGGCCGACTCCTCCCTCCCTGCTGCTGGTCTGCCCAGCCACAGTGGGGGCCGCACCGTCCCCTTCAGTGACCGCTCAGAGGAGAGAGTGTCAAGCAGGGCACTGCCCTGTGCTCCAGGGAGGGAGCTGACTGTCTCAGGTGGGAGGTGGCCTGTGCTGTGTCCTTGGGCCTGGCCCAGCGGCTGCTCCCCAGGTCTGCACAGAGTATCTGTGGTCAAAACCTCCCCCCAGTCCCAGGAGAAAGTGGGTATTTGAAGCTCCCCCGTTTCATCATCTGAGGATTAGGAGAGATCATGCTTATAAAGTACGTGGCGCAGGGTAGATGCTCAAGAAATAGTCGCAATCGGGATGACAGTGATGATTTTGTATAGTAAGAGCAGAAGGCTGGGTTCAACCACCCAGGTCGCTTATTATTTTGCTGTGTGACTTTGTACAAGTCACTTTTCATCTCTGGCCTCAGTGTCTGCTTTATAAACATTAAACAATAGTGATTTCTGCCTCAGTTTACTATGATTATCCAATCAAGTCATGGGGTAAAAGTGCCCATAAACTGGTAAATTCTGGGCATGTCTGAGACACACATGCTCAGCATCTTAACGTTTATTGAGCACCTACTGTGTGCCAGGCCCTATCATTAAGAACTCCTGCCTTTTAGAAGCTCATGGACAAAGGGAAGAGCAAACATTAGTTCCTTCAGTAACCAGCCTTCCCTGAGCCCCATCTCTGGTAGTGGGGGCCAAAGGGGCGTGTCAGAGGCGTGCCTATGACTGGCTGAGGTCACAGGCGTTCATTACATGGCCTGTGCCAGGTGACAATCATCTCTGAGTGCTGTACACCAGAGACCATAGTTTCTGAACCAAAAACAGGACCCCCCCAGAGGCTGACAAGGGAAGTGCACTTCGAGGACATCAGGACCCGTGTTGGAGTCAGCAGGGACCTGGCAAGTCCAGGTCCTGGGGATAGAGTGACAGTAACTGAACTTCAGAGAGGACACACTTCCTTTCAGCACAAGTGACTGAGGGAGGCTTCTGGAAGAGGCAGTAGTGTACTGGCAGGAATGAGAGGAGGGCAATCCTGGCAGGGGCGTGGTGTGTGCAAAGGTCCTGCGGTGGGGGCTTTAGTGACAACTGAACTGGATGAGACCTGGCAAGAGGGCAGCCAGAAGCTTCATGGGGAAGAAGAGCACGTGGTGGCCCTGAGGAACTGCTGATGTGGTCTCTGAGGTCTGGTTCCTTGCCCTCCTCTGAGCCGCATTTCCTCTTACTTCCCTTGAACCTTACTTCCCAGGGACTCTAAACTTCTCCTACTTCTCCAGACATGCCTGTGCAGGAACTTTTCCCTCTGCCTAGAAAGCAAACTCCATCCATCAAAACCCAGCTCAAATGTCACCCCCCCCTTGAAAACCTTCCTTCACACAATGCACACCTTCACACAGTAATATTCATGAACGCTCTTCTCCAGGTGCCTTGCGGACTTCATCTTAGTCCTCACAAGAACTCCCTGATCCCATTTTACAGATGTGGGAACTGAGGCAGAGCGAGGCTAAGTAACCTGCCCAAGACCACAGAGCTAGTAAGTGGCAGTTGAGTTTACGCCACTCTGACTCCAAAGCCTTTGCTCTTTCTGGAGAGGTGGGAGAATTGGGGTGCAATAAGTGTGAAGCAGATGGCCGGCAGGATGGGGAGGGGAGCCCCCCACTCCGGCCACCTCCTGGAAATCTAGGGTGGAAGTGTGGAGAAGTAGAGAGAGGGTTGCCGTGTATAGGGAGTGGGGGGGGGGGATAGGAAGGACGAGGGCAGAGGTGAAGTCAGCATGGGGTCAGGGAAGGAGGAGTGGGGAGAGTGGAGCAGCCGCTGAGGGACCTCCAATTGAGAGGGTCGCCACCCACAGGAGCGCAGCTGGGGGTGGGCGGCCAGGAGTCCGACCCAGCCGGTGCTGCAGCTCCAGGAGAGTTTCCATCCTGAGGGGGCTGGGACTGTCCCAGGCAAGGAGGAGCCCCCGGAGCTCAAAGAATAAAGAGCAACCAAAGAACCAATGACGGCTGCTCATCTGCTAACTAAAATTACAAGAGAAAACATTACAGAAGTTAGTAATTCAGCCCATAATCCAAAAATAAGCCGCATGTCTGTGGACGAGTGGACGAGTGTCTGTGCCTTCCCTCTCAGCCCTTAGTTCCCTCCCTTTCCTCGTCCTCAAGTTACAAAAATATGATGAGGCAGATTGCTTTATCCGTCATTCCTCCGCACCCCCGTCACCTCTCCACACACACTCACAGACGGATTCTTGGTGGAGTCTCCAGGCGGAGTGGGTATTAGGAGCAAACACTTTGCAGTTAGACACACTCGGTTAAAATTCTGCCTCCATCACCAGGTGGCTACGGACAAGTCACTTCACATCTCTGAGCCTCAGTTTCCTCATCTGCAAGGTGGGATTCTAACATCACCTCACAGGGTTGCTGTGAGGATTAAGTGAGAGACCGTGAAGGGCTCCAGGCAGAGTGTAGATCATGTTGGCGCCCAGCCCCTCACCTTGCCCACCCTCTGGCCGCCACAGCCCTCAGCTTTGCTCTATAACAGTGGTTTCTGTCTTGCCCTCTAGAGGGTGAGCCCTCTGTCTTGGGCGACCCTCTATCTCTACCTACCACCCCGTGTCTGGAACGGGGTTGGACACCCAAGAGGGGTTTGTGACTGTTGCTAAATTTAATTTGTTTTTTTAGTCTTAAAATCCCCATTCTTTTTCTAAAATAAAGTAACTCGAACTTAAATTTCTCTAAAAAAGTAATATCTCTGTCCCAAGCTAACTCAATCATTCGAGTTTCTTCCCCTTTTCCTGGAATATTGTGTGGCTTCACACACGCACACATGTACCTGCACACACACGCACAGGTGCACACACATGCAGATCCTTCACCTCTGCTGCTGGCCCAGAGCAGGCTCAGGGTGGTAGTAGGAAACACCACCACAGTGGGCGCCATTGATCCAGCCTGTACACCAGGCACAGAGCTCAGAATGTTACGTTCATTAGCACATCCGATTTTTATTCAAACCTCACAGACACACTGCCACTGGTATTGTGATTCCCTGGTGCACAGAGGACAGAACAGGCTCAGGGAGGGGACTCGCCCCAGGTGACCGGGTGCACACAGGCCATCCAGGTTTCACCGGGCCTGCTGGGGCGGGCGGGGATGGACCCAGTGCTGGTAGGCCCAGCAGCCGGCCTCACAAACAAACAAAGGTGCAGGCATCCACACAGTCGCCAGGCAGGAAGGACCGACAGACACACACAGCTGTGCCACCATTGGGGAGGCCAGCCCCAGGACCCGGGAATTCCTCAAGGAGCTGCCCTCCCAACAGCTCTCTGCCTCCCACATGCCCCCCTCTCTCCCCCAGCCTCCCTTTCTCCCTCACCTCTTCGTCCCACAGCTCCAAACCCTGACAACTCGGGCGCACGGTGCAGGCAGATGCGCTGCTGGGACTGAGGTCAGAGTGTTGGTGTGGGAATCTGCAGGCTGCAGGGACGCCCTGGGTGACCTGGGCTGGCTGTGTAACCTCTCTGAGGGTCCATGTCTCCCTCTGTGAAATGCGGACAGTGGTACCAGCCTGGCAGGGGTGTGGGAGGAGGAACTGGGGTCACGGAGGGAAGGCCCAGCCCCAGCGAGCTTTGATGGACGTGTCCTTCTCATCCTCATCCCCTGATGGGGCTGCCAGGACTCCTTCTAAGTGAGCCCCCACCCTCTTTCTGCTTCCTCCCACTTCCTCCTGCCCCTTCCTGAGCTTGCCCTCAGCCCAGCCCAGCCCAGAGCCAACTTTAGGAAAAGAACAATGACATCGGGGAAGACCCCACTCGGAGCCAGGGGTCAGGATTTGGGTTCCTGCCTCAGCCCTGCCCCGACTGGCTGTGGGACAGTGGGCAAGTCCTCTGTGGAAGGTGGACATTTCCTCCTCTGTCACTGGACTAAGGTGGTGGCCAGGGTGATTTCAGGGACAGGAAGGACTTTGATAATAGAGAAGTGGGGGAAGGAATGAACCTCCTGGCAGAAGAAAACACAAACACACAGAGGGAGGTAGGAAACCACAGCTTGGGGAATGTCAGGCACGGCGTTTTGAGGACTTTAGAGTTGATCTCCAACTTTTGAGATCATGGGCAGGGTGATGCTTGCAAACACACACACACAGCTCCACGAATCTGAGTGGTTTGGTTTGGATGACGCTGGACGATGAGCTAGGGACTGTGCACTTGTGCTTTTTTTCACAGATTATCTCACTTGCTCCTAGAAATGCTGGGGAATCAGAACTGTTATTAACCCCATTCTACAGATGAGCAAACTGAGGCTCAGAGAGCCGTAACAACTTGCTCAAGGGCACACAGCCATGAGTGGCTGGCTGGAACTGAACTCAGTTCTCTCCGACATAAAGCCCAGGCTGAGGGACAGCTTTCCTGACACTCTAGCCCCAGCCTTCTGATGGCCTCGGTGCTGCTCACATTTGCATAACAGCACCTTCTGAATTTGCTGCTGGCTTCTTTCCCTCCACACCTGGCAATTTTGGGAACTGGGTCTCCCCTCCTTATTGATACAGGACCCCAGAGCCAAAGTTGCCTGTAGCATCATCTGACCCAACTGCCTTCTTCACAGGAGGAAAGATAGAGTGTGTTAAGGGTGCACACAGCCTGGACCCATGGGAGGGGCTGAGAAAATGCAGGATTTCTTCAGACCTGCCCGGTGCCAGAGCTGGAATTGTACCCAGGACTGGACAGGGTCCCTTTTCTCTAGGGACCATGGAATAGAGAAGTGGCTCTACTCAGTCCTGCGAGTCTGTGGAACCAGTGCAAAGCAAAGCTGGCTCACAGAGTCTGCGTCTGCGTGACAGATCTAGGACCAGAAAGGGGGTGACAATGGGGAGCTGCAGTCGATCTGCTCCACTCTTAAAATCCACAAAGACCATGCAGGGAACCCAGCGAGGGCTGAATAGGTGACTCACCTCCATGGCACAGCGCCCAGTCACACTGATCACTCCCACCCATGTGCCTGTGACACAGGCAAACCCAGTCGATCATCCCTGCTTATAGATGCGGAAACTGAGGCCCAGGCTGGGCCAGCGGACTTTCAAGGAACCCTGGGGGAGGTAGAGGCAGGGGTGGGACTCCAATCTCAACCCTCTGTTTACTCCCCACCCCCACCGAGGCAGGAGCTGCATGAGGAGAGACCCCTGCCCAGCCTTTCTGGGGCAGACCCCCAGGGGTGCCAGGCCAGCCAGGTGGGCTGGGGCCGGAGCTCCGCGTGCAGAGCCCAAGGCTGCTCTGTCATCACAGAGGACATTCCAGTTGAGCAGGAAGAGCATGGTCCCGAGACCTGCCACCTGGTGACTTTTATTTCTGCAGCGTCAGCCTTCACAGACAGGGTCAGCCTGATGAGGTGGAAAGAACAAGGGCACTGGAGGGAGGCAGATCTGAACTTGAATCCTGGCACCTCCCCCTGGGCTGTGGGGCTGGCCGGGCGGCTTTTCTCCTAGCCTCTGTTTCCTCACCTGTAAAAGGAGGAGGCTGCATTACACCTTCTCGGGCTGCTGTGCGGGTGGATTCGGTGCCACGATGCACGAAAGTGCCCAGTGGACAGTTGATGGTTGAGAAACGTTCATTCTCTTTCCTCCTTCTCATCCCCCCTCCCCTGAAAGAGAATCAGTCAGCTCTCAGGAACTGACTCTAAAACACAGAATACAACATCCACAGGGGCAGAGTTCAAACTGCAAGGCAAACATTTTCCTTACGAACCAATAAGGTCTCTGTATAGCCTATGCAGACACATATAGATTCATAAACCATTAGCACATTGAGATCTTCTATTGAAATCCTCTAAAATAGCTAAGCCCTGCAACATCTCCTTCTGTGGGGACCACCTTTTGAAGTAAATGGAGTAGCCAGCTGAGACCCATCCTTCTATCTGCCAAGTTAACACAAACCTGCTCTGTAACATCTAATCCTCATCCTGATATTCTCTGCAGGTACTGCCAGATCACCTGCCTTTGCCAGTTACCCACCCAGCTGTAGCAGCTTGGATCGTCAGGCTTCCAGAGGATCACAACTGCTGATCCTTTTGTTCATTTAAAAAGAGAGGCACTGGTGCACTGGCCTGCCATTTTCACCTGGCTCTCTGCAGTGCTAGACTCTAGTGCAGTGTTTCTATCAGATTCCCAGGTGCTGCTGATGCTGCTGGTCGGGGGACCCCACTGCGAGGACCACTCGTCTGCTGCTGGGTTCCCAGCTCTGCTACCTTCTAGCTATGCCACTCTGGGCCACAGGTGCCTCTTCTGTAAAACTGGGATAATCGTAGTCCCTACCTCCTAGGTAACCCCGGAGTTAACACATGTAAATTATGTGCCTGGTGCATAGTAACTGCTCAATAAAAGGCACTATTATTAGTATAGCTAAAAAAGCAGCATTTCCAGGTTTCAGTCCAGGATTTCACACTGGCTTTGTGTCTGTGAGGATGTCTTCTCACCTCAGTGTTCCCATCTGTACTAGGGGGGTGTTGATAACCCACTCTACATTCCACAAAGGGCTTTCTGAGGGTCATGTGGCATCTGTGTGAGTGCACTTTGTAAATGGTAAGCACTGTACAAACACTTGCAGCGAGGTGTTGTGGGAGTAGGGTGCACTTGAAGTCAGAGACCTGGCCTGAAATAGGTGAAGTAGGCACGTCTCTGCCTCTTTGAGCCTCGGTTTCCCCATCTCTATAATGAGGGAAATACCGGTGAGGGCCTCGGAGGAGCTGGGAGATGTCCTGAGAACCCCTTGCCTGAAGTCGATGCCTCACTCTCACCCTCACCTAGTACCAGAATCTAACCAGCTACTTAAGGGCAGTGCTGGTGCCTGGGCCTTGCCAGCTTGAAGCCTCGGCGGGCTCACGCTCTGGCCAGTGCCCCCTCATAGACCCCAGAACCCCCGGCTCACGGGGTCCTGATGAGGATGAACAAGAGAAAAGGTGGGGTGTCCTGCCAAAGCCCACACGGGGAGGCCCTCAGTCAATATTTCTGTCCTGGCAGAGGTGCTGTCAGCCCCTCCCAGACTGCCTCCAAATATATTGCCTCTGGGAGCCATCAACTCTGGAAGTGAATTCCTTGCAGCCATAAGAGGCTTCACAGCAACTTCATTCTCCAGGAGAGAGGAGGGGAGGGGGCAGTCAGAGGCCTGTTTAATTTAATTTAGCATACGTGGCTTGCCAGGTTGCCCCTGGTAACAGCTTCAGCTGCTGCTTCAGTTACAACTAGAAGGATTTTTAAAGAGACAGCCCATTTTAAGACCAGAATTGCACAGCAAAATGAATGGACTCTCTCTACTAGCTCCATCACAGGGATGGAGGATTGGAACCCAAGCACAGTGAGGCTTCAAACGAGGTCTGTTTATACCATTAACTCCATTCCTGATTTGCAACCCCATAAGCCCTCCTGCAAATGTTACTCTTTTTTTTTTTTTTTTTGCGGTACGTGGGCCTCTCACTGTCGTGGCCTCTCCAGCCGCGGAGCACAGGCTCCGGATGCGCAGGCTCAGCGGCCATGGCTCACGGGCCCAGCCGCTCCGCAGCACGTGGGATCCTCCCAGACTGGGGCACGAACCCGTGTCCCCTGCATCGGCAGGCGGACTCTCAACCACTGTGCCACCAGGGAAGCCCTGCAAATGTTACTCTTAAGTGGGATCTGAGGAGGGGCTACATTTGGGATTTGTCATAGAGATGTCACTCAGCTAGCTACTTCTCTGAAAATCAGTTTTAGTCTTCAAGTAGAAGGGGAGTTAACCTTTAGGAGTTGCCCCTGCAATTCAGGCACTCTGCCACCAGGTGGTAGTATTGCTTACTTAGTGCAAACCATAACCAGGCTTGACTTACTCAAGACTATCACAATGGTGGTGAAACCACTGGGTTTTAAGTCCTGATACTAACCAGTGTGTGACCCTGAGCAAGCTGCTTCACCTCTGTGGTCTCACTGTTCTCAGAGACATAATAAGGGGATTGATTGGATCAAGATAACTGAGTGCTGTGGACAGACTTCGGGCTAGGACAAGGAAGGCATGAGTTTATGTCCCAACTCTGTCATGTACTGTGTGATGTGGACACATAACTTAATTTCTTGCATCTTGAATACCAAACAGGAAAGTGGCTATGAACCAGGGAGAGCCCTGAGGACAACACACTGCTCTTCAACACTGGGGACCTGTGGACCCCACGGGGCATATGAGGCCCTAGGAGCAGAGTGGTGGGGTAGAGAGGTGGAGAGTGGGGTGAGGCAGGATAGCCCCGGACTCCAGAGCCTGAGACTTCGATGCCCCACCTAGAACTGACATAAGGCAAAGCAGCCTCCTAGACACGCCTAATTCTGCACGTTTCTAACCCAAACCAGGAGAAAGGGGGTGAACGTTTATGGAGATTTATGGGCACGGTCCCCAGGCTGGTCACTGCCTCACAATGCCCCTTTGCAGGTAAGGACACAGCCTCTGAGGGGTAACACATCCACCCAGGGTCACCCCCTCTTGTGGCCAGACCTGTTGGCCACCCGAGCCTCTGCTCTCTGCACTGTAGCCCTCCCTTAGTCTAGGATACCTGCTGTCACTTGTGGTCACATCTCCTTGTCAGGAGCCTGAAAGGGGGAGCAAGTTCTGTGTCTCCCCACCATGACTCAGTCTGGCCAACCTCAAAGCAGGCATGGGGCCAGAGGTCACGAGATCACAGCCACAGGCAACCAGGGAGACTGAGGCACACGTGCCTTCGGTCCTTCACACAGACAGGTGCTGACATTATATCAAGGTCCTTGGCCAGCTTGGCCCACAGTAGGTGCCCCATGAATCTGAGTCCCCTTCCCATGTCCCAGGTCCCGTGCAGGTGCAGTAGGTAAGGTCATCTGGCAGCCCATCCAGCTTTTTGCTTTGGCCAGTGTTCTCCATTGCGCTCTCAAGGATGCCCTTTAATCCTTGGGTCCCGCCCCTCTCCCCTCCAGACAGCCCTGTTCCCAGCCGAGCCCGCATACACGTATTCCAACCTAAGTAACAGGATGACTCCCCACCTCTAACCCCTTCTATGCCTCCCCACTGCCTTGCAGATGACTTCCAGGTCCTGAGCCTGACACTCAGGGGACCCTCCTGATGTTCCCCTGCTGGCTCATCCCCTCGCCCCTTACAACTGGGGTTCTAGCCGCTCTGGGCTGCATGCAGCCCCCGACACACCTGCTCGCTCATCTCTGAGGTTTTGCACGTGATGTGCCCTCCATCTGATGCCCTCTCTCACTGTATCCACCTGGTTGGTTCCTACTTGTCCCTGAGAACCCTGCTCCAGCACGTCCTCCTCCAGAAGTCTTGGCGGTACCCCTGGATCATGTAGGAAACCTCCTCCCATAGCCCCTGGTGTTCCTTCTGCTCTAATTCCTGCCAGACCTGACTTGGGTCAGCATTCAAGACACTCCCCTATGGGCAATCACACTGTTCACTGAGATCTACTCACAGGTCCCCCTTCCTCTCTTCCTCCGAACCATCCAAGGCTACCTCAGAGCAGTCGCAGCCTAACTTGGCAACGTTAGCTCCCGCCACACCCCAGTCATACTCACCGTGCCCCATGCTCCCCAGCTGCCCACTCGTGTCCGTGCTGAACACCCCGTCTGGAATGCCCTTGTCCCCCACCTCACCCTCTCAAATACCACTGCTATTCAAGGCCCACCTTACAGCCCATCCTCTATGAGACCTTCTTAGAGTCTTCTGGCTGGAAGTGGCCTCTTCATCCTGCTGCATTTGTCTGCATCCCCCTCTCAGCCTTGATCAAACCCTGCTTCATATTATAGCTATTGGTAAGCCAGTGTAATGAGGGGAGCAAGGGCTTTGGAGACTAACAAATGGGGTTCAAATCCCAGCTCTGACACTTGAATGCTGTGTGACCTTGGGCAAGTCATTTTGCCTCTCTGAACTTCAGTATGTGCCTCTGTAAAATGGGATGACACCTACCTCATAGGTTGTTGTGAGATTGAGATGATGAGTGTCAGGATCCTGGCATGTGGCAGGCGCTCCTTCAAACCCCATTATTTATGGTCTCCCCAACCGAGTTGTGAGCCCATGTGGGCCAGGGTACAGGTCCCATTCAGTGCCACAGCTCCACAGCACCCAACACATCATAGTTGGGCCTCACACCACAGATGCCTCACACCACAGAAATGCTGGCTGGACTTAATGCTTCATCCTAGCTGCTGAGGGTGGGGTGGAGGGATAATAGGGGCCCTGAGCTGAGAAGGCCTCTGCGGATGGCGGGTGGTGAGTGCAGAATGGAGCCTGGAGATCAACCACAGGAGATGAATGTGGAGGGAGGGGCTGGAGGCTGAGGCAGAGCTGCTGATATGCACTGGGGGTTTTATTGGTTTTCATTAAAATTCCTTCCCAAGGCAGGAGCAGCTACTCCCATAAATATTTTATCTGGTGCCTAAGTCAGTCTAAATGCACAGCAAAGTTGGCAAGAAAAACAATGGGAAAACAGTTCAGGGTGGGGTCCTGGGCTTCAGCTGAACTCACTCACATGCCCAAAGGGGCTTTCTCAGGAAGGTGGAAGCTGAGGGATGGCGCCAAAGGGGAGAAGCGGGGGGGGGGGGGAGAGAGAAGGTGACTGGTGGAGTGTGGGCCCTGCGGTAGTGGGGAGGGAAGGAAATGGACGCCACGCCCTCTCTGTGATGGACACCTTGCTCGGGGCATTCACACAGGTCATCTTGTCAAATCCTCTGTGGTCACAGAAGTGAAGTGACTCGCCCAAGGTCACCCAGCCGGCCAGTGGCAGAGCCAGCACTATGACCAAGAGTGTACTTGCTGCTTCTCAGGGTTCAGGGAAAGCATGGGAGTCTATGAACAATGTCCCAAATGCTTCAAGAGCAGCAGCACAAGCCATTCTCTGCTTCCCTAGATCCCGAACGAGGAAAAAAGGGGCTGGTACTTCACCATGGCAACGCTCTTCATCAGGTCAGGCTATGGGTTGAGGATGGGATGGTGGGGAGGGACGGGGAGAGGTGGGGCCTGGAAGCCAGGGGAGAAATGGCTGAGCCCATCTGCGTGGCAAGGGCTCCCCGAGTTCCTCTCCCTGCCCACTGGCCTGGGGAGGACTCGCGGCACCCTGGGGACGGCTGGAAGGGTGCTGACCAGCCGCGTCCCCTTCTCTGCCACAGGTTAGATGGCATCTTCCTGGAGTTGGGCAGCGAGGAGCAGAAGAGGTTGCCGGCCTTCAACCGCACGCTGGCCCTGCTCCGGCAAGTCCTCAAGTCGTTGGAACCCCACCACCAAGGCAGGACCCGTGGGGACGGGTGGGAGAGGAGCCTCTGCCCCGTCCTCCCTGCACCCGCCACCAGCCCTGCCAGTCTTGTCACTGTCCCCACCTCTAGCACTGTTTCGCTGTCCCTCACCCTCTATCTCATCCACTCCCTTGTTCACCTCAGGGAGCTCGCACACCTCGCACAGGTGAACGGGCGCCTGCAGATCACTCCAGGTGCACGTGTCCAGGCCTGTCTGTGACCGAAAGTGTAAGAGACAGAGTTCTCGCCACTGCAGCCTCTTATCCCCATTTTGTGGTGGGAGGAGGGAAGGCTGTTCTGGACGGGAGTCGAGTCATTTTTCCACAGGGACCAGAGATCCAGAGCTGGGGAGAGCTGGAGTCAGAGAGCAGGGTATCCCGCACGACACAGTAAACACAACAAGCACTGAAACTGTTCATCCCTCCACTCACACGTCCCTCGCCCCACCCTTGTTTCTCTCGGTCCCTGGCTGGCCCACAGTGATTTCATGCCACTTCCCCTCCCTTTGTCTTCCTGGGGGCTGACACCTGGGGTGGCACTGGCCCCCTGCCTCCTCGTGGCTCCCCTCCCTCTCTCCACCCCGCTGTTGCCTGAGACCCCTCTCCCGGCCTCACCCCCAGCTCTGGCCTGGTGCTACCTCGGGATGCTGCTGGAGAGGAAGGACACCTTCTCCATCACCCCCATGGGCATCCATGACTGCGGGTTTTCAGGGACCGACCCCCTGGACTGCTTTGGCAAGGTATGTGCCCCCGGCCACAGAAGCTCTCCGAACCCGGATTGAGACTGACACCTCAGCCTCCTCTCCTGGAACCCGCTGCTTCTCTGGGTGTCATCCCCACCTCCCTGCCTTACTCAGGAAGTGCCCAGACCTTTCTCTCCATCCCAAACAAAGCCAAAGTGCTCCCTTGTCCTCTTGGCCTATGAGTCAGACCGTCTCCACTTCTCTAGGCCTGTCTTCTAAGCTAGTCACGATTTCCCAGATATACCCTCAGGCCTTTCCCCTTCACACCCCCGGGAGCAAAGTGGAAAGAAGACGAGGTTAGCTGGGGTCTGGATGCCAGCTCTGCCCATAGGCCCTGTGACCCTAAAACAAGTCACTTCCATCTCTGAACCTCCTTATCTGTTAATTATGTGATCTGTCCATCATCTAGGATATTGAGAGACTGAAAGGAGGTAGTGGATGAAACGGTTCACTGTAAACCGTAAAGCGCTGTTCAAGCCTTATTCTTGGCACCTCGTTTCTGTGGCAGTTTCCACACTTAGCTCAGTTTTTGAAGACTTTCCTGGAGGCCAGGGACCCTGTGATTTTCGTTCTCCTTGCAGTCAGCACGACGCTCTGGCCGGGGCACGTTCCTAGCATTTGCTGGTCAGTAATGAGCAATTTCTTGGTGAGAGATCTTAGTGAGAGCAGAGCATAAACACTGGTTCACGTGTGTTCCGAGAGTTTTGTCCAATTTAACGCACTGCCTTTGCCCCTCCTTGGGAACCTACTCTGTGTGGGGCACAGAGGTGGACAGATGGGGCCCCTGCCCTGTAGTTCACCATCTCAGGGGCAGCAACAAACACAAGGCAGGCAGCTGTCAGTAACAATATTGGGGTGGTGGCGGGGGAAGTGCTGTGCCCAGCTAGAAACACTGTGTGAGTCTGGGGGAGGTAGAGGCTGATTCTGGCCCCTCCCCCTACCTGCCCCAGGAAAATGGGGGAGCACACAGCGACGTGTCTGAGGAAGAGGGGTTTGCCTGGGGTCTGGAGGGATTCACTGGACGTGTCCCGTGAACATGGCAGAGAGCATGTCAGCGAGTCGGGCTCTCAGGAGTTGAGTGCCAGTGAGCTGTGCCCAAAGTGTTGGGTCCCACGATGTGGTGGATATGAGGAATAAGATCTTTGGGGTAATATGGCTCTACTGAGAGAAGGGGTTCCAGTTCTGGCAAACAGCCAGACAAATGGTTTGTTCTTACCTCCTCCCTTACCCAGGCCATTGAGATTGCCAAGGACCAACCCCCAATCCTGAATCACCTGGCCAAAATCTTCCACTTCCTCGGAAAGCAGGATATGGCCATGGGTACCTGCAACATGGCCCTGGACACCCTACGAGATCCGGAGCTCAACTGGCAGGCGTACTGCACAAGGGCCAAGGTGAGTCTACCCGCAGCTCCACCCCATCCTGCCATCCAGAATCAGAGAACAACGGCCAAGACCCTGTGGCCAGAGCCCGGAGGTCAGGGAGCCTTCACGGTGGAAGGGAGCGTAGGTGTCATCAAGGCTCACAGTTTGTGTTCTCTAAGATTGTTGAGTGAGAGAATGAAGGAGCTTCCCACCCACTGCTCATCCCTTCTGTAATGACCTGGCCAACAACCTGCCAGCCTCCTCTTTGATTAGAACCTTCGGCAGTCATACTGACCTGGGTGGAATTCTGGCCTCTCCACTCATCACTGTGGGACTTGGGGCAAGCCACTTACCCCTCCAAACCTCCATTCCTCAATCTGGAAGATACGGATAGTAACATCTATCTTAAAAGGTGGTCAGAAGACTAAGTGAAATAACATCTAAAGCAGGTGCCTGGAGCATGGGAGGTGTTTGTGAAAGGCAGAGGGTATATTGGAGGAGGTCTGATGTCGTAGATCAGAGCTCTGGCTCTCAACGCCACTGGCCTCGGTTCAAATCCCACAGCCCCGCTTACACGCTACGGGACTGTAGACAGAATACTCTTGCCCAAAGTCTGAGCCCCAGTTTCTTCTTCTATAGACTGGAGGTGATTGTACCTGCCTCACAGAGTTGTTATGAGAATTAAATTAGACTCTTGTGTAAAACTCAGTACTGACCACATAGTAAGAGTTCATAAGTGGTTGAGCAGTATTATTAGGTATATTTTTAACTGGCTCCCTGTCGCTTGAGGCAGTCCACTATGGTCACTGAGCTCAGCAGATTACTCATTTAACTGAGAGCTGCCTGCCTCTGGCTTCCCCCTACTGCTCCCAGATCTGCCCTCTGGAGCCCCTACAGAACCCATCTGCTTGTGGGCAAAGAGCTGGAGCTCTGAGTTCTCTTTGCTCCAGGCTGGACAGCCTCCTCCACTACCTTTCATGGGACATGATAGCGAATCTGCTCCCTTCGTCTTGGTCTGTATGACATAATCATTTTGCCAGCAGGTACTAGACAGTCAGTTCCTTCATGGCAGTTGATGTGGTCATTATCAATAGTAGTGATATTACTCATGATTGATAGTAAATAATAACACCTTTCTATAACACTCTGCATTTCACCCAGCACTTTCATAGTCATGGCCTGATTGAATTCTCGCAAGATCCTGTGAGAGGCCAAACGTGTGTCATTTTACTAATGAGGCAACAGAGAGGCAGTGACCTTCAAGGGGTCCTGCATTCCGTTAGGGGGAATCCAAACCTCACTCTCCTCACGCCATCACAGGTTGGCCTGTAGCATGTGCTCGCTGTCTCCCTGTAGCTCCAAAGATCACACTTACTACTCAGATGACCAGACTGGCACCAGGATGGAGGCAGGGCATAGTGAGGAGGAAGGAACAGAAGGGAAGGGAACTCATCTGTGTAAAAGCCTCAGGCCCTGCTGTGAGCCTAAGGCCCTACCTGGCCCATGACCTTGACCCACCCCGGCTCAGCTCCCTCCCTCCCAGCCACACTGGGGTCCTTGCAGCTCCTGAGGCATGATCTTGCCTCAGGGCCTCTGCCTAGAATGCTCTTCTCCCAAATATCCAGTTGGCTTCCTCCCTCACTTCCCAGAGGGCTTGAAGAAAAGGCGGAGCTGCTAGCAGCTGTGTCTTCTTGAAAATGTCAGCTTCTCACCAACACTTTGTGTCCTCCTGTCTTTGTTTGTTTTTCCTTTTTAGCACTTATCACTCCCTAGCACACTATTTGCTGATTTATCATGTTTACTGTCTCTCCCCCCAGCTGTAATACAGGCTCCAGGAGGGCAGGGAATTTTGTCATTTTGCTCTCTACTATATACCCTCAGCTCCTGGAACGTAGCAGGCTCTTGATGAATATTTGTTGAAAGAATGAATGAATGAACTGAGCACCTACCATGTGCTAGGTCCTGGCTAGAACATATTCTCTCCATTGTCATGGTAACTCTCCAAGGAAGATCTTAGTGTACTGATTTTTCAGATGTGGAAAATGAGCCTCACAGAGGTCATGCTAATGAGGAGGGGGAGGGGCTGGAATTCAGCCAAGTTCAATTGGCTCCAAAGGCAGAGCTTCCCACTCCCACCCCACCCCCACCTCATGAAGCTGTCTTAGAACCAGAGCCCACCAATGGCTGTAAAGCATTGATACCTTCAAGGACAATGACCCCCTTTTTCTTACTTCCTCCTTCTCCACCCCTTCCCTACCCCTCCTGAGCCTCTAGATTTTCTAAATGCTCCAAATAGATGTGGGGGAAAAGGGAGGAAGTGGTGACGAAAGCAAGGGTCTGGAATCGTTTGTGATTTGATGCTTGTAAGCTGGGCCACCTGCCATTCTTCCCACACTACTTGCTTACACGGACTCTCACATCCCATCTCAAACAACCCCCTCCCTTAGTCACCTCTATCCCATCACCCTGTTTATTTTTTCATACCACTTGTCACCACTTGAAGTGGTACCATGTACTTTTTTACGATCATCTCCCCTACTAGAATGTTCTGCCAGGGCAGGGACCTCCTCTCTTATCAGCACTGTACCCCAGTACCTAGCACAGGGGCTGGCATATGGTGGGCACTCAATACATATTTGTTGAATGAATGAGTGAATGAATGAATGGCTCTTACTTCATCCAACGCCCTTCATTGTACAGAGAGGGGTCAGTGTGCTAAGGCCCAGACAGTGGAGTGGCTAGCCCAAGCTGGCCCAGGAGTAGGACCTCGGACTCCCGAGTTCCAGTCACAGGGGCTTTCCACTGCACCACAGAACCTCCCTGAGTTGCTGTTAAGAAAAAAAACTTTATTTAGGATAGAAAAGAGGGCAAGGGTCCTTGCTTGAGCATCTTCCCTGAGCTGACTCTCTGTGGGCAGATCCACGTCAGAGCCTACCTGCATGACCTGGAGCGAAGCAAGATGGGGCTCGGGGGCATGCCTGACAGGAACCACCTGGCCTGCGCCAAGGCTGACCTCGAGGAGGTGGTCAAGGTGTGCCCAGGCCTCAAGACCTACCTGAACATCGGCCAGGTAAGGTAGCCTCTTGGCTAGGGTAGCCAATAGCTGACTGAAAACCTACTAACTCTCTGCCAGGCCAGGCCTGGGCACTGAGGACACAGGGAGGAACGCGGGGCATCCCCAGGCCTGATAACAGTACCTGCCTCCTACTGCATTGGTGAGGATTATAGGAGATGATGCACCTACAGCGTTCAGAACAGGGCCCAGTGCCTTCTAAGCACTCAGAAAGTGTGGGCCATTATTCTGTATCCTTCTGTGCCTTCCGTGAGCACGGAATGACTACCAGAGGTTACAATATCTTATATCTAAGAACACTGAGGCCCAGAGATTGCCCCGCTCAAGGTTATATGGCCGAGAGCGCTGGGGCTGGAACTGGAATCAGAGTACTGTCTCCTTTGCCAGGAGAGGGGCACAAAAATTTGCGATGAATAATTGTCGAGGGAGGGAGGGTGGGAATGAATGCGTGGAATTTTTAAAACAGCAAGTGTGGGAATGGAATGAACGGGCAGCGGCGACGGCAGGGGAGAAAGGCTCACCCCGAAGCCCCCACCCCAGGTCTACTACTACATGGGCGTGGACGCTGTGCAGGAGCAGCTGGCGGTGGACGAGGCGGCGCTGAACCAGGCGCTGGTCTTCCTGGCCAAGGCCGGCGAGTCGGAGCTGGGCGCCACGCTGCCCGAGCTGCAGCTGTTGCGCGGCAAGTGCCTGCGCATCAAAGGCGAGGAGGCCAACGCGGCGGCCTGCTTCAAGCGCGCCGTGGAGCTGGACGACGCGGGCTCCAGCCACACCGAGGGCTTCGGCTGCCTGCTCGAGGCGCTGCTGGCGCAGTGGAGCCAGGCGCAGCTCAGCGACGGCGAGCTGGGCAGCGAGGTGGACGCGTGGCTGCGCTGCGCCCAGCACAAGTACCCGGCGGCGCGCCTGCGCCAGGAGCTGCAGCGCGTGTGGCGCGGCCACACGGGCGAGGTGCTGGGGCTGGCCCGGGCCTTAGTGGTGCAGGGACGGCCGGCGCTGGTGCGGCTCCTCTTCGAGACCATGCAGCGCGAGGGCACGGGCCCACGGAGGGGCCACCGCGCGTTCTCCTTCGAAGGTCCCTGAGGCCCCGCCCCGTTGAGGCCCCGCCTATAAGTGATTGGACCTGGTCGGGGCGCTGCACATCGGCTTTCACTGCCGTAAACTGGCGGGTTCGGGGAACCCGTCAGGTTCTCTTTCGGGAATTGGAATGGAAACGTTAGGACCCTAGGACGGTTTGACGTGCCTACGGAGGCAAAAGGGCCTGATTCAGCTGGGGCAGACGCGAGGGGCCACTGGGAAACTGAATTAAAGGACCAAATTGTACAAATATGCGGAAAAAATAATATGGAGCCTCCCAAGAGATACAGAAGATAATTGTCTCCATTTTGGTGGCTTTCTAGTACCCAAGAGCCTGTCTTTGGATTCCGTGAGCCACGCTCTATCCTTATAATAAGGCCCCCTTTACTTAGGTTGACTGGAGTAGGTCTCAGGTCCTGCCTCCAGGGAAGCCGTGGCTAGAGAAGAGGGCACAGCTGCTAAGGAGCAAGTAAGGGAAGGGCGGTAGTCTACACCTGGCTGCTCAGGGCTCTTTCCTGCCTCTCTAGCAGCCTTGCAGCAGGCCTCATCCTTGGCCAGCTTGGTCTGAAAGGCCCTCGAACTCCCTGAAATAAAGCCCATCAGTAGTACCTTTGCTTGGCTTCTCTGTTCTTGGGGGAAAGTAGGAGCACCACCCAAGGAAGTGCCAACTGCCCCCAATCTCAAACCTTCTACAAAAGAGTGAAGAAAATCTTGGAATTTTGGAATCATAGTCATAGACTCTTAGACGTGGAATTTTATTGTCAAAGTACTTAGGCTCTGATTGCCAGCAGAACGTCCAAGCTGGATTCTTGTGGTCCTACTTACTTACAAGAGCTAATTTAACCTAAAATTCCGAATCAAGTTCTTTCCAGACTGCAAGAATGCTGGTTGTACGTAAATGCAATGGCAAGACCCCCTTCATGGTTTGTGATTTATTTTGCACTTTTCCCCTTTTAAAAAAAAAAAGTTATACTCACTGCTTTGTTCATTTTCCTGATGCTCAGACTGTACCAAGGGTAGGCCAGCACCCCTGCATCGCTTCTCATGTCCCCAGTGACAGATGGAGAACAGACCGAAAAGTGCAATCCCTAGAGATCACGCGCCCGGATGTCTCACTGTGCACATGGGAAGACTGAGAGCCCTGGAAGGGAAGTAGCTTGCTCAGAGCCACACTTCCTAGCCTCCCCGCCCCTGTCCCTCCAACTTACTCTCAGCATTTTTCAGGTTTGGAAAAATATTAATAAACTGGTAACACTAAAGCATTAAGTGTTTACGTGTGAAGGGTTTACGTGTCACCTGTCACCTGGGGCACTCTGATATCCATCGGGATAATGCTGTCGTTCCAGGCACCTGTGAAATCCAGACAGTGAGGCCACCCTAAGGCCCTTGAATCCCACCTCAGGGCTCATGATGGCTCACCACTTCAGGTGGTGACTTTCTTTCCCTCCTTCCTTCCTCTCATCTCCATTGCAGGAGAGTCCAGGAGGTGATTGGACAGCAGGCAGCATACACAGCCCTGTCCACTTCTCCCCCATCCCTTCTCCACCCATGGCTGTGACCTGTGACCTTCCCTATGACAGGAACCCATCTCTTTCTTCTCCTGCTTTCCCAGACAGACAAACTGAATTCAAGGTGGTTTACTGGCGAAGTTGGGAAGTTGGTGAGGTTTGTCCCTTCCCCAGGCTTCCCAGTTTGTTTCCTTCCTCGCTTTTCCTGTCCTCAAGGTCATGCGTTTCTCCCTCCATTCCTGCCAGACCTTTTCAATAAGCTTCTTTCCGATAATCTCATTCACAGAATCATATAAATGACTAACAAACACCCACTAGGGCTTCTGTCAGGGGTACTGACAGAAGCCAACAAGAGAAAGGAAACCCCATTTCTGGGACTGCCTCTTGTGTGCGATACACTTCATACATGTAAACTCATGCAGTTTTCTCACCAGCCTTGAAGAGTAGGCATCATGATCCTGGTTACAGATGAGGACATTGAGACACTGAACAAGGTCACACGTAAGCATGGGAAGAGCCAGACCTGCCCCGTGTGTGCTGTCTCCTGGGACACAGCCCTTCCTGGGAGATGTGTCATGGGTAGTCTAGAGTTGGGCCTGTGATCCCCAACGCAACCTGTCATTACCCTGCTCCCTCCCCACAGTGTACTAGTCTCCCTGTTCGAAAACTGCCTTACCTCTGTGCCTTTGTACATCCCATTCCTCCACTGGCTTTTTTCCTGTAATTTCTATCCCAAGTGCTAGGCTCAAAGCTGCCTCCTCCAGGAAGTCTTGCCAAATCCTCCAGCTCTCATTAATCACTCCGTTTTGTGCACACGCTCAAGGTATTGTGTCCCCCCGCACTGCTTATATCCCCTTGTCCTTGCACCATAATGATGTCACCATGTCTGTTGTCCCCATTCAACTCTGGCTCTTTACAGCAAGGACCACGTCTGATTTAGCCCCATGACCCAGCACTGAGCTTGGCACGTAAGACAGGCTCAGTTTTGGTTGTTGAACTGAGTAAACTCACAGTAGGGACGTGGCTACGTCAGTCCCAAACAGGCGACTCCATCACCAGGTCCACAAGGGCTGAGGTTGGGGCCAGGTCTGCCATCTAGGGAACTTTGCAGGCTAGAGCTCAACCGGAGAGCATGGGCTTTCTTTCCACCTCCTCTCCAGCTTTAGACCAAATCCCCAAATCTGCGGCTAGGAAACTGAGGCCCAGGTAGGGAAACTGAGGCAAGAGAGCAGGGACTTGCCCAAGGTCAAGCAATGAATCAGTGGCAGATAGAAACTCGAACCCCACCTCCAGCCCCTTGGTCCAGTGTTCTCTGCCCTTGGGGCTGCCTCCTTTGCCAAGTTCACTTCTGTTAAGTCCAGGAAGACCACAGGCCTACCAGTCATTCACTCAGCATTTATCGAGCAACGGCTAAGTTCCAAGCATAGTGCCAAGCTCTGGGGCTACTGTGCAGAACAGAATAGACCCTGCCCGGGCCTTCAGGGAGCTCACAGTCTAGAGCATGCAGAGCAGCTCATGCAGGACCTCGTGGGCCACAGCGGGGACTTTGGAAGACCAATGGGAAGCTCTCGGAGGTTTAAGGTGGCAGAGCTGGCTACTCCACCCTCCACGCTGTTCACACTCATTCTGTGTTAGCGGCCTTTCCCCAGTGCGGAGGAGAGGATGGCTGTCCCTGGGGCTCAGGACGTGTCCTTGGCCACGCCTCTTCAGCAAGCCCCTGCTGAGGCCAGGCCTGGCAGTCCGCCAGGATCGTGGCTCTGGCTGGTTTGATCTTTATTCAATTACAGCTTTGAGTCCTGTGGAACACCCCTGCCTACTGGGCAGCTGGGAGGACAACTCTCTGTCACACAGCTGAAGCAGCAGGAGCTCCTTAGGGGGGCACTACAGAGTAAAAGCCTTAATGACCCCATAATCGGAGTAATGAAGATGAATCGCACCTTGTGCTGCCTGCCCATTCCTTCCTCTGTGTCTAGCAGCCCACATCAGGTGCTAGAAACTCCTGTTTAGCCAGCATGAACTAGGCACGTTGAAGATCATGAAAACAGGTAAGATTTTTCAGTTATAGGTTTTTAGAATCTCAGTATTGAAAAGAACCTTAATCATCACCTCTTCCAGCCTCTCCATCTAAATCAGAATTCCTCTCAACAGTGAGTGTTCTGAAAGGAGTATCTAAACCACTTGCATGCCTCTGGCAGACAGGCAGCTCACTACCTATTGATGGAATCAATCCATTTCTTAACAGTCTAAGTTTTCTGAGTTTGTCCTTTTATTGAGCCGAAACCTTCTTTTATGTAATTTCTATGTCTTGATTCAAGTTCACCTTTGCCACATAGAACACAGACCCTAATAAGCAAGGTGACCTTGATCAAGTCACTTTGCTCTGGCTCCCATTCTCACTTTATGTTGTGGCACCTCTTACAGCGTTTGAATTGTTCAGAAGGTGGCTGGCTACTCTGCCCGCAGCCTGGCTGAGCTCTGGCCTGGCCTCTAGCTGCCAGTGCCCACCCTGGAGCCTGCACAGAGCGGGTGCCAGCGGCTGAAAGCAGAACAGAACAGGTCTTCTCCCGTCTCTAATCAGGCCCCGAGGGAGCACCCTGTGTAGATGGTGGTGGCTGGATGCCAAATGAAGTGAAATATCTCCTTTTCTCAGGCTGTTAACGTTTTTTCTTGTTTAAGGAAGGGGAGGATAATGACATTTAGCACTTTACAACTCAGCAGTAAAATGAGCAGATGGAAACAGATCCCCAGCATCATGGGCATGCTTCCAGCAAGAAACCCTCCCCGGCTCTGGCTCTGGCGCCGCGGGGCTGAAGTTACTGGCCAGGTTTGCTGAGGGGGTGAGGGACACCACCTGCTCGCTCCTGCCCCGGCTCCTCCCCCAGGCAGCCTCTCCAGGCTGCACATTGGTAGTACCGGCCCCCACGTGCTGCTTCCCGCCTCTGCTCACCCTGTTCCACTTACCTGAAGGACCTTTCCTACCCCCGGGTCTGTTTGGACTCTGACCTCTATAGTTTGGAGATGAGGACGAGAAGCAGAGGGGGGTGTTCTTGGAGAGAGTGGTGAGCAGAAACTCCTGTGGAGCTGTGGAAAAGCTCCAGCTGGCCTCTAGATGGCCACAGAAGAACAATTTGAGCGGTGACTATTCCCACAGGGAGGTTAAAAAAAAAAAATCATCATCATTATCATCATCAAAACTATTTACTGAGAACTTGCCATGGACCAGTCCCTGTGGCCCATGTTTCACACGCCTCACCTCGTTTAACCTTCACAAGCCCAGGAGCTATGTATCAGCATTGTCTCCATTTTACAGATGAGGAAACTGAGGCTCAGAGAGCTTCAATAACTTTCCTGAGTTCCTCCCACACTGCCTTGATTTTTAAAAAATATTTAATTTATTTTTGGCTGCGTCGGGTCTTAGTTGTGCAGGCTCTTTGTTGTGGCATGCAGGCTTCTCTCTAGTTGCAGTGCGCGGGCTCTCTAGTTGTGGCACGCAGTCTTAGTTGCCCCGTGGCATGTGGGATCTTCGTTCCCTGACCAGGGATCGAACCCACGTCCCCTGCATTGGAAAGTGAATTCTTAACCACTGGACCACCAGGGAAGTCCCCCCCCCCCCACACCCAACACACTGCCTTGAATGGCAGACAGGCTAAAGAGTACTAACGAATGGCTTTTTAACTATTTGGGGTTTAGATTAGTTTCTCTCCTACCACATATGTTGCTCTATAAACTGCACACTTAAAAAATCTAAATGCACTTTTCATATTTATGTTCCCAAACCAGTCTATAGCTCTATGCTGGGGCTTCTTCTATTTTGGCATGTAAATTTTTTCATTAAATTGCAGATCCTCTGTGAGTTTTATTTGTCATCCACAAAGTAAAAGAAACAAACCTAAGAACCCCTACTGTGGTGGAGAGCTACTGCTTCCATCTGCCCAGTGCCCCTCCCTGCTGGGAATAGAACCTCTCCTTCCTGGGCTACTAAGCACTCCTTCCCCTCTCTGAGTGATGGCAGAGGGCTGCCAATCATAATACCCCACCCCCTGACTGCAAATGCAGACATGTGATCCAGGTTGGGCCAATCAGAGTCCTTCACAGAAAGTTTTCCAACTGGGTGCAAGGGACAGAAGATGCTCTCTGGGGACTTCCCTGGTGGCGCAGGTTAAGAATCTGCCTGCCAAAGCAGGGGACATGGCTTCGAGCTCTGGTCCGGGAAGATCCCACATGCCGCGGAGCAACTAAGCCTGTGCACCGCAACTACTGAGTCTGAGCTCTAGAGCCTGCGAGCCACAACTACTGAGCCTGAGCGCCATAACTACTGAAGCCCACGCACCTAGAGAGAACAAGAGAAGCCACAACAAGAGAAGCCACCGCAATGAGAAGACTGCGCACCTCAACCAAGAGTAGCCCCCGCTCGCTGCAACTAGAGAAAGCCTGCGTGCAGCAGCAAAGACCCGACGCAGCCAAAGAAAGAAAGAAGGGAAGGAAGAAAGAAGATGCTCTCTGTCTGTCTGTCTACTGGAACAGCTATTAGTGACTGTCCCTGTTAGGATTAGGCTTAGCTGTGGGCATCAAAGACCTGAAAACAGTATCTTAAACAAGATGGTGTGTGTTTATCTTGCAAGGCCAGCTCAAGTATCACCTCAGTGCCCGCCACGCCCCCTCTCTGCTCACCAACCTGGTACCCACTAATGTCATCCTACTGCAAGTTCCTGACACTCTCCACCTGGCTGGAAGCACTGGGTAGCTGACACCCCTGGGAGCAGCCTTCAACCAAGGGGGAATGGAAACTGGATAAATACCTGAACCTTATAAACAGGGGTGGGTGGGGGGATAAGATAATTTGGAGGAATGTGGGATTGATACCCAGTGGTCCATAGCTGTAAGCTGCCCGTTCATTATCACACACTGTATTCATTTCTGGCCCTTCTTTCTCTCATTTCCCTACTCTCCCACCAGTGTTTCCTGAGATCACCTCCCAAAGAAACTGCCTGCCCTCGAATCCTTGACTCGGGGCCTGCTTCTAGGGGTGCCCAGCTTTAGACACCCTTGAAGTCCTCCCTCATCCCAAGAGAAGGACTCTGCCACCTCCCAGTGCTTGCTTGGCACCTTGCTTGTACCTCTAATACAGTACATCATGGCCTACCTTGTTGTATTTATTAAGTATAAAATAGGAAGGAATAAGCATTTATTGAGTACCAGTCCCTGTACCAGGTGTCTTGTGCTCATTCATTCACTTATTCACTAATTAATTCATTCACCAAATCTTTTTTTTTTTTTTTTTTTTTTTTTTTTTTTTTGCGGTACGCGGGCCTCTCACTCTTGTGGCCTCTCCCGTTGCGGAGCACAGGCTCCGGACGCGCAGGCTCAGTGGCCATGGCTCACGGGCCCAGCCGCTCCGCGGCACGTGGGATCCTCCCGGACCGGGGCACGAACCCGTGTCCCCTGCATCAGCAGGCGGACTCCCAACCACTGCGCCACCAGGGAAGCCCCATTCACCAAATCTTTATTGAGCATTTATAATGTGCCAGACAATGATTTAGGCCAGGCGTTGGCAAACTGTGGCCCACAAGCCGAATTAGGCCCACTGCCTGTTTTTGTAAATAAAGTTTTCTTGAAACACAGCTGCGCTCTTGTTTACATATTTTTATGGCTGCTTTCATGTTATAACAACAGAGTTGAGTAGTTGTGACAGAGATGACATGCCGGCAAAGCATAAAATATTTCCCGTCTGGCCCTTTGCAGAAAAAGTTTGATGCCCCTTGGAACAGGCACTGGGGCTCCTGCAGTGAACAAAACAAACAAAAATCCTGCCCTCCTGGATGGAGCTTACATTCTAATTGGGGTGGAGTCAGGTGGTAGAGGGGGAATGTAACACAGTAAACCAAAACCTAGATATTTAGCATGTTAAATGATGATAAATGCTACGGAGAATAAAAGTAGGGAGAGAGAGAGTATCAGGAGTGCTGGGGAGCAGGGATGGGGATTGTGGTGAAAATTAGGGTGTCAGGAAGTCCTGGCTGTGAATGTGACATTGGAGCAAAGACCTGAAGGAGGTGAAGGAGTGAGCCATGTGGACATGGTGGGGAAGAGCCGTCAGGCAGTGGAGCAGCAGACAGGAGGGCCGTACTGGAGTATTAACAATAGTTCATCCAATATTGAGCGCTATGTACCAGGTGCCCTTCAAGTGCTTTACATACATAATCTCATTTAATTACTTAAAAGTCATCATCTCATTACACATTTAATCTTACAAAAGAATGATTTGAATATATTTCTATTATTAATATTAATATAGAGCTTTCAGTTTACAAAGTTCTGTAATGTTTTTCACTTGCTCTTCATAGTATTTCAAGGAAGTTACTGACCCCATTGTAGTACAACCAAAGACCAGAAAGGTCAAGTCCTTTGCCCCAGGTCACACAGCCAGTAAATGCTGGCTCTGGAAAGCAAACCCCTCTGTTTGGATCCAGATGCTGCCTTCTTCTCTCTAAGCCACCAGCCTTGGAGGGCGTCAACTCTACCTGGTCCACTCACACCTAACTCAACTCTGCACCAAAGAGAAAAGGCAAAGGCTTGTTGGAAAGAACTCAATTCCCATCATCCTTCCAGATGAGGGTGACCAGGTAAACTGCTGAAGTCACACTCAGAACTCACAGACGTGATTATTCCCTCTGTCCTGGGGCATCTACATTGTGCCCCAGACTTCTTCTGGCTATGCCAGTGCTCTGCAGCACTAACCCAAAGCAGGGGCTCAAAAGGGAGTTGTTGGTTGACAGATTAACTGTTGCTGAGAGTTTTGTTTCATTGCATTTTTAGCAAGCCTTTCTTATGAATTGAGGGAATTTTAATTCAGCAAATACGTACTGAGATTTACTATGTACAAAACCTTTCTACATAGTAAACAGATTTACTATGGCAGAGCTGGAGATGAACAGGACATGGGCCCTCCCCTCTGGGAGCTCGCAGTCTATGGGGGCGAGGAGATAAATGTTTTGCATGTGCTACATGTGCTACATGCCCAACTCTGTGCCTGGCATTGTGCCAGCCAGGGCACTGTCACCATTAAAAATAATTGTAATAAGGGCTTCCCTAGTGGCACAGTGGTTAAGAATCCTCCTACCAATGCAGGGGACACAGGTTCGAGCCCTGGTCCAGGAAGATCCCACATGCCGCAGAGGAGCTAAGCTCGTGCGCCACAACTACTGAAGTCCATGCGCCTAGAGCCTCTGCTCCACAACAAGAGAAGCCACCACAATGAGAAGCCTGCGCACCGCAGCTAAAGAGCAGCCCCTGCTCGCCACAACTAGAGAAAGCCCGCGCACAGCAACGAAGACCCAAGACAGCCAAAAATAAAATAAATAAATTTATTTTAAAAAATAATTGTAATAATAGCAAACATTATTGGACCCTGGCTATGTGCCAGGCACTGTGCTAAGCGCTGTACCTGGGCTAACTCCTTGTATCTCACCACAACTCCATGGGGGAGAGGTCACTACTATCTTCAGGATGAGGCATCTGAGCCTCAGGGAGGCTGAGTATCTCACCCACAGGCACACGGTAAGTGGGTGACAAAGTGAGGATTTGCACTCAGGTCCGTTTGCCCCACCGCATGTACACACTCATGTGACACACCTGAGAGAGAGAATGGGCCAGAGGAGAGACTCAGACAAAATGTCAAGGGGTCTCAAGAGAGGGGGAGGCCCTGCCAGAGGGGACTTCAAGGGAGGGTTCCTCAAGAGGATGCCATTGTGGTGGTCGCCAAAGAGTGGGCCTCCAGCAGAGGGGATCCAGTCAGACAGAAAGAGTCTGTCTGGGTGACTGCTCCCACAACTTTGGATGTATGTTTGATACAAATAACATTGGAGGCTCTGAGTGGGGAGATCAGGCTGTGCATCAAACAGACCTGGAGATGAATCCTTTCTCTCCCTGTTACTAGTTGTCTCAACCATGCACAAGCTAACCAACCTTTCCAAGCCTTGGTTGCCTGATCTGTAAAATGGACACAACAGTGATATTTGTACTGCATGGGGTTTTATTGTAAGGACTTAATCAGACATGAATGTAAGGTGTTTAATACAGCCCATGGTACATAGCAAGGGCTCTACAAATGTGAACAATGATGATGATGATGACGTTTGGTGCCACACTCTTCAATTCTGAAGAATCTTGATTTAAAAAATGAGGCCCCCTCCCCAGCCCGCTTCTGACCTCTAATCATCCTAGACTTGGACAGCGAATAAATGAACGAGGGGAATTCTGGGCCCAGGGGGAAGAGGCCCCCTGGAGAGAGAAGGGCAATGGCATCCCGCACTGTAGCCAGAGAGGGGAGTCTGAAGGAAACAGAGGCGGCAGCAGAAGGATGGCTGTCTCCTTATGGTGGCCAAGGGCAGCCATAGGGTCCCCGGAGCTGGAATGGGCTGGAAGAATGAGCCAGTTGCTCTCAGTTACATCTCTCATGAACCCTTCACAACAGCCTTACGTGGTATTCTGTGTTACTGATGAAGAAACAAGGAAGCAAGCGGCCCAAGGTTGCACAGCTGGGAACTGGCTGGGCAGGATTCCCAGGCAAGGCCACCCTCCCACCTCCAGTCCAGTCTGTCTGGGCCAGGTTGGGCTAACAGGATAGGGGGTGGGCTCAGGAGTCCAACAGGTGGACTGTCCCAGTGGTTCTCTGGAGTCTGTCCCCTCCTCTCCCCCCACCACCCCAGTCTGGGCCATTACGGGAGTCTCCCAGCCAGCCTCTCTCCCCATCCTCTTCCTCCAGTCTCAGTTCACACCTCACTCAGGCAAAGAAACACAACTGAGCACGCCATTCCCTGGTGTAAAACCTTTCCATTGCCCACAGAACTGCCTCTCACACTGGCCAGCGCCCTCGGCAGAGGAGGCAACCATCTTCCTGGAGTGACAATTACACTTGTTTTCCAAATATAACAAATATATGTTGTAGAGTGAAATGCAAAATGCCCAGGGATTTTTCTCAGAAGAGGAGCTGTTTTGGGTTAAGCCTCAAAACAGATGTGTGTATGTTGGCGGGGGTGGGGCAGAAGAAGTATCGTTCTTCATAGAAAAAGTTTCACTGGCCTCAAAGATGAGAAACTGGCAGTCTGGTCCAGCAGGCCCTGGCACAGTGGCGCCCACTGCCTTTCCATTTGTGCTTCCCTGATGCCTGGGTGTGCTCTGTGCTCCAGCCAGAACTATCTTGAAGCCTTTTTCCTTACTTACTGTCCCTCTGACTAGAAAGTCTTCCTATTCTTTTTAGCCTGGAAAGTTCCTAGTTATCATTTAAGGTCCAATTTCACGCTCCCTCCTCCGAGAAGCCCTCCCTGATCCCACCCCCTCTTTGCAACACTGCTCCCTCAGCATCTTGCTCTCCCCTCTTCATAATGTCTTACCACAGGCTGCTGGGACCACCACTTTGAGAGACAGCCTCTTCAGGAGGTTATGAGCAAGTTGAGGTCAGGGAGTTCACCGTGAACTCGGCCTTTGTTGTTCATTCAGCACACACTTGGAGCCTCTCTGTGCCAAGCCATGGGTTCGGTATGCAGGGACGACTCAGCCTGTCCTCGGAGGAGCTCCGATCTGAGAGAGAGACAAACCATCCGTTCATTTATTGATTGATATATTAAAACAAGCAAAAAGCAAAACCTTTTGCTGAGCCCTGACTGGGCCAGGCCCTGTGCTCAGGGCTGTGCCTGCCCCCAAGAGACTCCCGGTCTGGCCAGCAGCTGGTGGAAACCACTAACAGCATGGTGAGTCCCCAGGGCCGTGGGGCACCAAGGCAAGTGTGCGGTCCTTTGCTTTTGCTTTGTCGTAGATGACAACGAGTGAATGAATGAATTTTTCTTTTTCTTTTTTTCCGTTTTAGGGAACTTGTGAGGTTTTAACCATGAATGGACTCTCTAAATCAAGGCACCCAATTAATGACTGATCAATTAATTGATTGAAACGTCACCCAGGAAGTTGCTAGCAGAGAAAGGGCTATATTCTGGTCTCCACCACCGTGGACTTTCTCAATGGGGAGCAAATCTACTCTGACCAGGGCTGGCTGGAGTGGACCCTGCAGCTCCCGGCTGCAGAGCCTCCTGTAAACTCCCGGTAAAAGGCAGCAGTTCTGGCCTGCCTCCCAAGAGGGTCATGAGCATTAATTAGTTACCATTGGTAAAGTGCTCTGAAGATGTGGGGATGTTTAAACACGGCGAGTCATTAGGCCTCTCCACACCACTATGTTCTACAGCCGGCAACTGCTAATTGAGAAATAATTAACACCTCAGGGTGCAGAGGATGGATGCCTGGCTTTTTCAGGGTTGGAAAGGATGTAATAAAGCACACGAGCAGCAGGAAGAAATATAAGGCTACTTTGGATCTTGAAATATACTGGAGATTATTCAACTTCTGCCCCCAGAGAAGCATGGGGACTGTTGCCCCAGTAAAACCTTTGGGACTGCATTCCTTGGGAAAGCCCCAAGCACAGTGCTGGGCTGCAGAGGCTGTGATGCTCTTAGAGCAAAAGAGCTCAGGTCCAGCCCAGGTCTGCCTGGCCTTCTAGCTGGTGAGCAGATGCCAGTTGTGGAACTCACCAAGCTATATTTTCCTCAGCTGTTAAGACTGGGATGATGACATATGTCTACCATCCCCCCACCTGGCACCGGGTTGTCTGATACCCTTCCTCTAGGTCAGCAGATCTAGCCCAGGCTTCACGTTAGGATCACTGGGGACTATAAAGTACCAGCATTGTGGGGCTGGGACTGGGGGAACAGGGTGATTCCCAGTTCAGTCAAAGTTGAGAACCACTGGTTTGGTTTGTGTATCAGGCACTGCGTTGGGAGCTGTGGGAAATAAAGTTGTAAATCCTACCACACCCCATGTTTCCCTCACACCAGCTCAGTATTTCCTGATTCTGTGCCTGTGAGTTGTCCTGGACATTTCACTCCACTCCCACTGCCATTCTTGTGCTGCTAAACCCCACTCATCCTTCAGGCTCAGCTTGAAGCTCACCTCCTCAGGGAAGCCATCCTTCCCTGTGCTGCCACAGGACTGTTCTCAGCCCCCATTACACCACTGATCGCACAGTGTTTTTCCTGGCAGATCCTGGCAGGCTGAGAGCTTCTTGGGGCCAATAGCAGAATCACCAGTGTCTTGCACTGGGTCTGGTAGATTTTAGGTGCTGAATAAACTATAGCTGTAATCAGTTAGGTAGAGTTATATGATATGCAGCTCTCGCTCAGGACATTTGTACTTCTTCCCTGTGTGTGAAACATACTTCCCCCAGATATCTGCAAGGTTCTCTCAACTCCTTCAGGTCTTTGCTAAAATGTCACCTTCTCCACCAGGCTTTCCCTGATCCTTCTATTTTAAATGGCAACCAGTCGACCTCCAACCCTTTCCCTTCCCTAATTAATTTTTCTCCATAGCATTTAACAACATCTGACTAACAGATCCTGTCATTATGTAAAATTTTGATAACTTGTTCACGATGTCAGTTTTTGGTTTTTTAAAAAAATTTAATTGCATTAAAATACCACTTGAGTTCTTTGGCCTTCCCTTAAGTTTCATTGTATTGGATTATTGACTAGAATGTAAGCTATACTGAATGCCGGGAACTTTGTCTATTTTGTTCACTATTCCCAGCTTCTACAAGCGGTTGGTACGTGGTAGCTGCTCAAAAAATATTTTGTGAAAGTTTGATTTAGTGTCTTAAAGATTAAATAAAGGTGTCTTATTCCAATTGTTTAAATTTTTTTAAATTTATTTAAATTGATAGCCTGTAAAATCATAGGGTAGATTCGAAACCGCATGGCCTACTGTTGTCATGGTTACACTATAGCCGGCGGTTCTCCTATTCAGAGGGTGGGGCGGGCCCTGGCAGTGGGCGGGAACACCAGACTCAAAACCTAGACCCGAGGCCTTGATCATAGAGTTACACCTCCCTCAATCCTAGAGGGCACTTCCGGGACGGTGATTTACTTATTGCTGCGTAGGCCAACCTATGAGCCCATTCTCTCTCCTTGCCTAAGTTTCCGGCGAGCAATTCACTGGCGTCTAGAGTGGGGTGGGGCCAGTCCCCGTGAGCGCGGTTTTGTGATTGGCGGGAAGGACAGGAGGCGGGGCTTCGTGCAGGAACGCCCCTGGCGCAGGCGCGGTGGCCCGGCGCGGCGGTCCCTGCGGGGTCGGCGTTCGCTGGGACTACGGTTGGTGATCGTGGGTGACAGTGAGGGCCGGGGGCTGAGGGACGGGCTGAGGGAGGGGCTGCGGAATGAAGAGAGGGCTCGGTTCTGGGCGCGGAGACCGAAGACCGTGGTGTCCGTTTTCCCACGTGCATCTCGTCATTGGATTGGGGCGGGTCACCATCACAAACTCTTGAATAATACTCGTCTCCTAGTCTGTTTCCTCCGTTGTGAAATCGCAGGACTTCCTTATCTGCCTCGGGTCGTTGTGACTGGGAACTTGTTAGAAATACAGGTTCTCTGCCCACACCCCAGACTTATTGAATCAGAAACTCAGGGGATGAGGCCCCACCATCAGTGTTTTAACAAGCCCTCCAGGTGATTCTGATGCTTGCTTAAATTTCAGAACCACTGGGCTACCGTAATGTAGCAAGCTGTACTGAGGGCCTTCTCAACCCAAGCTGAGAAAGTAAGAGAAAGAAAGGAGAGGGTGGACTTGAGAGAAGTCTTGGAGACAGACTCAGTTGCTTGAGGAGGAGTCAGGGGTGAAAGAGTTTCTGGCTTGGGCCACGGGCCTGAGGTGGGACCTTAAGTGATGGCTCCAGGTGTCAACCACGTGTGCCCTGCCTCCAGGCCTGCACTTTTCCGCGCAGTCACACTAGGGCTCTGTGGCCGTGCCTCCCAGCCGTTTTCAGGTCATAGGCCATATAGGAAATGATAATATTTGTACAGTGCCCAGGGGAAATGGATGAAGCTGCTTGAGGTTGGAGGAGACCGGCTGGAGGATTGAGGCTGCTGGAAGCTGGAGGGAACCACCTGGGGGGATTTGAGCTTCCCAGAGCTGAGGGAAATTAGTAACCTGTTCTGAGCATACTGCAGAAGAGCTTTGTCCCATGGGATTTGCTGAAGATTGGGGTGCTCACTAAATTTGGCAACATAAATCAAGAACCTTGAAAGAGTTTATACCCTTTGACTCAGTAATTCCGTTCCTGAAGATCTCTCCCAAATATATAACAAAAGAAAAGAAAGCCTTCTGTTGTAGATTACATACAACAGAGAAAATTAACAACTCTCTGGAGAATCCTTTTTGATCTAGTCAGTCAATGAAATGTTGTACTGCCCTTAGGAATGTGTGAATATTTTGTAAAATCATAAAGAAACCTACCTGTTCATTGATTAGACAATTGTCTAGTAAGCCCCTGCTCTGTGCTGAGTGGTGAGCGAGTTAGCTCCACAGAGCTGACTGCCTGGGGGAAGACCCAGCCGAAGGAGCAGTAACTCCGAAGAGTGATTGGTGTTTGATAGGGGATCAGGGGCTGCTGCAGGAGAAGCTGGTCTTTGAGGTATGGGGAGTGGGTCAGGAAAGGCATCCTAGAAGACAAGGTGGCACTCCTAAGGCCTGGAGGATGAGTAGATGTTGGTACGCAAAGGGGAGAGGAACATTCTACGCAAAGGGAACTGTGTTTTAATAATGAGTGTGCTGAAGCTGGAGCACAGAGAGGGCACTGGTGAGAGGAGGCCAGAGGGGACCAGCGGCTTGCTCCCATGGGGCCATGTGCACTGTGAAGGTGAGAAGGTTAGACCTGATTCTAAGGGTAACAGGAAGCTGTTGGAGGATTTTAAGCAAGAAAAGCTGTTGCTGTATGTGTCTTGGAAGTATCCCCTGTGGCTACAGCGTGGAGAATGGATTGGAGGAAGGTGGGCCTGGAAGCTGGGAGCCCAAGTGAAGAGGCTGTTGCAGTAGCCCAGGTGAGAGATGATGGTGGCCTGGACCTGGGTGGAGGCTGTGAAGGTGGAGAGAAGGAACAGAATCAAAAGCAAGTGAAGCAGTAGGAATCACAGGGCCAGAGGGGTTGGTGAAGGTGGGGCACAGAGGGAGCTCAGAGTGGATGAACCTGCGTTTCTGTTTTGGACAAAGGGTGGCTTGCACTACCATTCAGAGTGACAGGCAGCACTGGACGGGGAGCAGGCTTAGGGGGAAGATGCCAAGCTCCCTGTGGGGTGCTGAGTGTGAAGTACTCATGCAGTGTGTTCTCTAGGAGGCAGTGGGATGGGTAGATGTGAAGCTTAAGAGGCACAACGTACAGAATGGAGATGTTGACTCGGAGCCATGACCATGTGGCCTGACCAGGGACTGTGTGCTGTGAGGGGGGAAGAGACATTAAGGACATTGAAGGCATGGGTGGGGTGGGGGCTTGTGGGCAAAGACGGCTCGCAAAAGAGACAAGGGATTGTCAGTAGCGGTTGTCTCTGGGCTGAGAGATTATAGTTGATTTCCTTTCTTTTTTGTTTCTGTTTTTCTTAGCAAACTTAGATTCAGTTCATAGAATATACCAGATACTGTTCTAATAACTTCTTATAACTCTTCTCTAAATTCCCACAATAAACCTATATGGTAGGTCCTTTCATTTTACAGGTGAAGAAACTGAGCACAGAGGAGTTGAGTCACATGTCCCAAGCTACACAGGGTGCAGTTATTGGGAAGCTGGACTGGGATCCAAGCTGCCTGATTCCAGAGCCAATGCTGTCACCACGCATTGGTGTCTCCACAGTATGCTGTTGTATTTTTATAAATGGGGAAAAAAAATGTATATATATATATATGTTTTTTTTTTTTTTTTTGGTACACGGGCCTCTCACTGTTGTGGCCTCTCCCGTTGCGGAGCACAGGCTCCGGACGCGCAGGCTCAGCGGCCATGGCTCACGGGCCCAGCCGCTCCGTGGCATGTGGGATCCTCCCGGACCGGGGCATGAACCCGTGTCCCCTGCATCGGCAGGTGGACTCTCAACCACTGTGCCACCAGGGGAGCCCCAATATATCTATATTTTTAAAATTTAATTTATTTTTTAAATTTTTGTCTGCATTGGGTCTTCGTTGCTGCACGCGGGCTTTCTCTAGTTGCGACGAGCGGGGGCTAGTATTCGTTGTGGTGCACTGGCTTCTCATTGCGGTGGCTTCTCTTGTTGTGGAGCACGGGCTCTAGGCGCACGGGCTTCAGTAGTTGCAACACGTGGGCTCAGTAGTTGCGGCACACAGGCCCTAGAGCGCATGGGCTTCAGTAGTTGTGGCTCATGGGCTCTAGAGTGCGGGCTCAGTAGTTGTGGCACATGGGCTTAGTTGCTCTGCGGCATGTGGGGTCTTCCCAGACCTGGGCTCGAACCTGTGTCTCCTGTATTGGCAGGCGGATCCTTAACCACTGCGCCACGAGGGAAGTCCCGTAAACAGGAAAATATTGATTTTTTTTTAAACGGCAGTAAATGGTGAGAGAAGTACAATAGTACTTTGATCTGCAAGGATATTAGAAAAGAAAGGATTTGCATCCACAAGATCGGTGGTGGTTGTAGAAGTTTGTTGGCGAGCAGCCTGCGTTGACTACTGCAGGGTGTTGGATCACAGTTAACGCCTGCTTCTGCTCGGCTCGTTTTTCTTCAGGCGCAAGCGCCTCCTTGCGCTGGGCTGTGATGGAAGGGCTGCTGACAAGATGCAGAGCGCTGCCTGCCTTGGCCACCTGCAGTCACCAGCTCTCGGGGTACGTTCCCCACAGGTTTCACCACCGTGCCCCAGGGAGAGGGAAGCGCTTGGTGCTGTCCCGCATGTTCCAGCCCCAGAACCTTCGGGAAGACCAGGTGCTCTCTCTAGAGGGCAGATCTGGCGAGCTGACCTGTAAGAGCCAGCGGCTGATGCTGCAGGTGGGCCTGATTCACCCAGCAAGCTCCGGCTGTTACCACCTCCTGCCTTATACTGTCCGTGCCATGGAGAAGCTTGTGCGGGTGATAGACCAGGAGATGCAGGCCATCGGGGGACAGAAGGTCAACATGCCCAGCCTCAGCCCAGCAGAGCTCTGGCGAGCCACCAGCCGGTGGGACTCGATGGGCAAGGAGCTGCTGAAACTTAGAGACAGACACGGCAAGGAGTACTGCTTAGGACCGACTCACGAGGAAGCCATCACAGCCCTGATTGCCTCCCAGCAGACACTGTCCTACAAGCAGCTCCCGCTCCTGCTGTACCAGGTGACGAGGAAGTTTCGGGATGAGCCCAGGCCCCGCTTTGGTCTTCTCCGAGGCCGAGAGTTCTACATGAAGGACATGTACACCTTCGACTCCTCCCCTGAGGCCGCCCAGCAGACCTACAGCCTGGTGTGTGATGCCTACAGCAGCCTGTTTGACAGGCTGGGGCTGCAGTGTGTCAAGGTCCAGGCGGACGTGGGCAGCATCGGGGGCACGATGTCTCACGAGTTCCAGCTGCCGGTGGACGTCGGAGAGGACCGGCTTGCAGTCTGTTCCGGCTGCGGCTTTTCGGCCAACATGGAGACTCTGGACTTGTCACCAACAAACTGCCCTGCTTGCCAGGGGCCACTGACCAAAACCAAAGGCATCGAGGTCGGGCACACGTTTTACCTGGGCACCAAGTACTCCTCCATTTTCAGTGCCCAGTTCACCAATGTCCACGGCAAGCCATCCCTGGCTGAAATGGGGTGCTACGGCTTGGGTGTGACGCGGATCTTGGCCGCTGTCATTGAAGCTCTCGCTACAGAAGACTGCATCCGCTGGCCCGGCCTCCTGGCGCCTTACCAAGTCTGCCTCATTTCCCCCAAGAAGGGCAGTAAGGAGGAGGCGGCCGCAGAGCTCACGGGGCACCTGTATGACCACATCACAGAGGCAGTGCCGCAGCTCCGAGGGGAGGTCCTGCTGGATGACAGGACCCATCTGACCATTGGAAACAGACTGAAAGACGCCAACAAGTTCGGCTACCCCTTTGTGATCATCGCGGGCAAGAGGGCCCTGGACGACCCTGCACATTTTGAGGTTTGGTGCCAGAACACCGGAGAGGTGGTCTTCCTCACCAGAGAGGGAGTCCTGGAATTACTGAGCCAAGTGCAGGTTGTCTAAACGCCCCCGACCCCTCCCACTGCATCTCACAGTCTCGGTGTTCATTCTAACGCTGCCTTTCTTATACTGCTTTCCAGAGCTGGTCTCCCCAGAAAGAGGGCAGCTCATGGAAGGTGAGACCATGTTAGGAAAACCAGTTGTTATCCAGTCATCTGTTTGGACTATTTGTATTTAAAGTCATTATCTTGATCCCTTTGTCTGGTTGGCCCTGCTGCCACATATCATTCCTTTTATATTCTATTTGGAGGTAGTGGCTAGGAGGAGCCAAGTTGTCATCTTGGCCCTCAGGAGAGTCACTTCCCTTCTCTCAGTGGAGTTTCCCATATGTAGGATGAGGCCTCCCCAGTGGCCGAGGCCCTTCCAGCTCCAGCAGTCCAACCACGGGCCTCTTGCTGCATTCGGTCCAGAGAGGCAGCCCGCCTGTCTTCCTCCATTGAGAAGTTGGCCTGATGGTCTGGGGAGAAGAATCAGGACACCTGACTGCCACTGACTCACTGGAGACTTGGACACGACCCCTCCCCTGCTGGTGCCTGAGTTTCCCCATCTGTGATGTGAGAAAATGGAACTAGATCTGTAAGGTCCTTACAGCTGTGACTGGCTGGTTCCCCGAGAGGTTCATGACAGGCAGATCAGATCTGATCTGTTCCTCTGATCCTCCATGTCTAAGCTACCCAGAAGGTAAATACAATTAGCTAATTGCCCCCAAACCACCTCCAGAGACCTGGCCCTTCCTCTTGAGGTGGCTTAGCACTGAGATCATGTTACATTGATTGAATAAAGTCAAACTATTGGGATGAGCCTTGCATGTTAATTGGAAACAGTGCTAACACCTGCCATGTTAACAGTGCAGCAGCTTCCTGCCTGGAAACTTTCCTTTTTCTACTCTTTCTCCACTCAAAAAAGAAAATTGGGTGGCTGGGAAAATGTGTGTTAAACCATTTCTTCCCGCAAGTGTGAGGGGCAGCAGGCTTCAAGTGCCGTGGTGACTTCGTCCTGCGTGCAGAGTTGCATCCTAGTGCCACGCACGACAGCGGTGAATATTAAGGTCTCTGCCTGAGCCCTGGGGAGAACTGGCAGCAGGCTTGAGCTTTCATTGCTCCTGCTTCCAGGAGCAGAATCAGGTTCTCCATCCTCGGCCCCCAGGGTCATGGCTTGTCCAAACCTAACAAGAATCTCTCGGGGCCAAGCTCAAAGCCACCACCTCCTGAAACATGCTTGGCAGCTCCTGGCAGTGGTTCTGTCTTTGGCTCCCCCTATGCTCGCCTGCTCAGCACCGACGCCCTTCTTTTTCACTTGGCGGGCACAGCTCACTGTATGGCGGCCAGCCTCTTGTTGATGGTCAGCTCCCTGAGGCTGGAGTCCTAGGCTGATTCCTAGTGCACTGAAGTTCTTGTCTCGGCCTGTTGTTCTACTTGCCAAACAGCTTCCCTGCGGCTTGTGACCACTGTTCCTGCCAGAGTAACCTCACCCCCAGCACACACCATCAGGTTTCCTAATGACTCACCGGCCTACTGCTGGGCTCTGGGCCAGCATTCAGGCCAGGAGACAGGGATTCTGAGAGCAAACCCAGAAAGGCTGGATTGTAAGGCAGGAATCTTGCCCTTGGCTGCACAGTGGAATCCCCTGCATCCCACCCCGAGGTTCTGTTCTGGGGTGTGGCCTGGGCACTGGCAGTTTTAAAACTCCCCAGATGATTCTAATTCGTAAAGTCGGTGGAGTGCCTTCTGAGGCTACACTGCAAGGTGGAGTATCTGAGTCATTTCGGTTGTGCGTCGTCAGATTGATGTGAGCTCTCTGCTTTCAGTGGTCTGGTCATTCATTTGTTGAGGGCCTGCATGTGCCACTGTGCTGTGAGGCCCTTTTATATGCCGTGTTCAGAACTTAAAACTGTGCAAGGTAGGTCCTGTGAAATCCTCATTTTACAGATGAGGAAACCTGAAACTCCATTTGAGCAACTTAATCAAGGATGTATCAGAGCTAGAATCTGAGTACTGACCAAAACCTATGCCTGTCCCACTATACCGCATGGCCTCCGCCTGGTCAAAATGATTCCAATAAGTAAAAGATTATGTATGTCTGTCTGATCAAGTTAGCCTGAAGTAGAGAAATTAGAATTCGTGCAAATGGGTGCTTTATTGTTCTGAATCTTTTTCTTTTTTTTTTTTTGCGTTACGTGGGCCTCTCACTGTTGTGGCCTCTCCCGTTGCGGAGCACAGGCTCCGGACGCGCAGGCTCAGCAGCCATGGCTCACGGGCCCAGCTGCTCTGCAGCATGTGGGATCTTCCCAGACCAGGGCACGAACCCGTGTCTCCTGCATCAGTAGGCAGACTCTCAACCACTGCGCCACCAGGGAAGCCCAAGAATAAGATTAATAATAAAATCAGATTCAGACTTCCCTGGTGGTCCAGTGGTTAAGACTCCACCGTTCCACTGCAGGGGGCACGGGTTCAGTCCCTCGGGGAACTAAGATCCCACATGCTGCGTGGTGCAACCAAAAATAAATAAATAAATACGCATTTGCCTCCTTATTAAAAAAAATCAGACTCAGGGAATAGAGAACCAATTAATTTAAAATGCTCATAAATGTGTATGACACAGAACGATTTGAGGGTGATGTAGAATCATGGACCTTTAGAATGGGAGAACTTGGAGTGTGCCTGTCCAGCCCTTGTTTCACAGATGGGAGACAGGCCTGCAGTGGGAATTAACTTGCCACAACCCATCTTACTGGCAAACCGCCTGATTGCAGGCCAGGTGCTACGTCTCCTAATTTAGGCTACCTTGGGTCCATCTTGTTGCAGGGAGTGATGTCTGGCTGAGTCAGCCTTTGAGCTACAGAAGTGCCGTAGGTTTGAAACAGGTACCCATGCTCTGTTTTCCAAGGGAGACACGTACAAGGAGCACAGTGATTTGCTCAAGGTCAAGCTGAACTGAAACCCAGGTCTCCTGATTACTTAGCCAGTGTCCTGTAGCCAGGGGCAGTATAATTTGGTGGAAATATCAGAACCTTGAACAGACAGTCCTAAATCCACCACTTAGCAGGGATGTTATCTTAGACAAATAACTTGTCCTTTGTGCATCTGTGTATCTTAGATTCTTCATCTGTAAGATGGGCTCATGATAATGGTACCTACCTCCCTGGGTTGTCTAAGGGTTGGCTGAGCTGACATATGAAAAGCTTAACCCTTAGTGTGCTCTCAGGAAATGCTTCCCTTACATGGGATGACTTAGGAAATACCCCATTGGGAGCTCAGGTTCTGCTGTTAACATATCTCGAGACCTGGGTTTTGTTTTTTTGATATGTTGCTTCACAACCTTCCTGGGGGGTGCCACGAGCAAGAATTAAGTAACGCCTGCAGAATGGTTCCATCTCCTTAGAGGAAAGACAGACATTTTCAAACCGTGTACCTTCTTCTGTCCTTTCTGAACTTGCCAATGTTACCTCTTGCCATAAATTGATGAAATGGGGTTGCTGGCAAAATAACAGGTACAGGCTGTATTATCATTGCTCATTCCTTGGGGAGATGGAGAAGCAACTGGCTGAGAAATGTTTAGCAGAAATAATACTTGAGGACAAAGGCTGGTGCATAACAAAATCGTCGTGTAAATCAAGTTTAGAATGTAAATCAAGCGCTCCATTAATATTCAGTGTTTTAATGGAAGAAACACCTGCTGGGCTATCAATAAAGGAGCTTTGCAGAAATCTCGAAATTGTCATTCCCTTAACTACTTGAGTGCCAGGCCTCTTCACAGAGTTCCCACTGTCCATTTCTACACCTAGACGCCAGAATGCTTTTTAGAATTGTTACGCATCAAGGGCACACACGGCTTTGTTTTAGGGTTAGGAAGAGGATTTTTTTTAAAGTTTTCTATAATGTGGAAAATGGGAAAATAAAGATTTTTATGATGTTACTGTGAACTTTGGGGAAAAGAAGTCAAGGTACTTCACTTAATTTAAAATAATGACTTACATCGTAGTGGCCCAGACTAGAGACTCTGGTGTCAGACTGCCTGGGCCATTTAGTAGCTATGTGACCTCGTGCAAGATACTTATACCCCTGTGCTTCCCCATAGGTAGAACGGGGACAGCAGTGCCTGTTCACAGCAGGTGCTTGGGAAGTGGCAGTTGCCCTTATGGTAGTCAGTTAGTCCTCTGTGCTCAGTAGGTGGGTGGGCAGTGCACGTGGGCCACCACAATGGGGTGGCAACTTTAGGCTCCCACGTTCAGGCCCCTCCTCCGTGCAGGGATGGTGTCCACTCCTATTAAGCCAGCAGCTCTCAAGGCTGCTCATAAGCTTGTGGTTAAAACCGTGTAGGGCCAGAGGAGTGAGGTGGAGGCACTTACCGGTGAGGACACCCCATGTACAAGGAGAGAACCTGTTGCCCAGCTCACCCAGAAAGCACGTGGTCTGACGGAAATGCCATGGGCAGGATGTTGGGTGCTGGCAGGGGTTTCTGCAGGCTGGATTCTTCTACGCAGGTAGACACGTCGGGGACGTTGCAGGTCACAGTGAGCACCAAGACTTTACCATGACCTTGGAGTGAGCAGGCAAGGGCCTCTGGGTTTGTTGCCAACTCCTGGAGGCAGAGGCCCAGTCTTGCTACTGTTAGTATCTCCTGAGGGGCTTAGGGGAGTCCTGAATTCAAGTTCTGGCCCACTCTTCACTAGCTGGCTCTGTAAGCTGCTTCTCCTCTCTGTGCCACTTTTCTTAGCAAAATGTTGCTGAGCTCCTGGCCTCCCATAGGTGTTGCTAGGATTGAGCCCATCCACATGAAGCACTCTAGGACGCTGTCTGGCATATCCTAAGTGCCCAATAGATGGCAGCCGTTACCACCAAGCCCAGCCAGCCCTCACACTACCCCTGGAATATGTCCTTTCAAGGCTCCTTGCCTTTGCTTGAAGACCCTCCCACCTCTCCCAACCCCACCAATCCCTTCTTCAACTGAACGGCCCACATCCGTCATGTGTGCTGGCTCCCCACACTCCATCTGTTCAGAATTCATCACTCCTGCCTGTGTCATCAGTCAGTAATTATTTGTTGTGCACCTGCTGTGTGCTGAGCAGGTGCTGTGCTAGGTCCTGGGAGTACACGCACAGTTCAGGGTCCTTGACTCAGTTTCCAGAGAAGTGGGAGCAACCATCCAATAATCAGACAATTACTGTGTAGTGTAAGTGTAGGGATGGTGCAGGTATCATGGGACATGTGATAAGCCAGGAGGGCTTCCTGGAAGAGGCACCTGGGCCTAATGGAAGACTAGGTGTTAAATAGTAAAGGGGGGAACAGTGGGAATGGAGGGAGGGGAAGAAGTGGAAGAAAGAGTCTTCCAGACAAAGGAAACAATGTGCAAAGTCCAAAGCTAAGAGCATGGCAAGATTGGAGGATAAAAAGTTAAGTTCCATAGATTAAACAAATACTTGGTATGAGGCAAGCTGTGTTCCATGTGCTACACACAGATTAATTCATTTAATTCTCACAGCATCTGCATGAGGTAGATGCTGTTATCCTCATCTTGCAGATGAGGAAACTGAGGACCGGTACCCGAGGCCACTCAGCTAGTGGGTCATGGGGCTGGAATTAGAAGGCAGGCAGTGTGGTTCCAGAGCTGATACTCTAGCCAGTGCACCCTCCTGCCCTATAGCTGAACCGAGGCCAGGATGGCTGGGCTAAGGAGGCTGGAGACAGAAGGAGCTGCAGAGGTAAAGGGCCAGACCCTGAGGGCCTTGAATGCCACACCAGGAGTGTTGATGGGGGAACAGGGAGCAGGGGCATGGACAGACTTGCTTGTAGTGGCTGCATTTCTCTTCACTGGAGCAGTTCTCAGCCCAGGGTTAGGTTTATGACACCCACTCAACAGCATGACCCTGAAGGCAGAGGCTGTCTGATGCCCTGCCCTTAGCTGGTGCCCATTAAATGTTTGTAAAGCAAATGGAATGAAAGGAACATGGCAAAGGAGGCAGGTGGGCTCTGGAGTGAGATGCTGGGGTTCAGATCCTGGCTCTGACACTCACTGGTGAGACTGTGTGCCCCCATCTCCTTATTCATGAAATTGGGATCACAGACCTGAGAGCATGGCTGTTAGGATGAGAGAATTCAGGTACATGGTTTGCACAGTGCTTGCACTCCGTATTGATGGCCATCATCTCTTTGCCTGCCCTTGTGCAACTGCCAGCAGTGTGTTTCATCAGGGGTTGGCTTAAGAGGGCTTTGTTCCTCCACCCAGTTCTCCAGCTGCCACCCTAATTCCACAGAGGTAACCACACAGGGTGTGGGGGGTCTCACCTCCATCCCTGACCCCTGGCCCTGGGAAGGGCCACACTCTAGTCTTGTGGGAAGGAGGGACCCTGGGATGGTGGGAAAGGCTCTGCCTCAAGTCGGGGATGCCAAGGATGCTGGTTCCTTGTCCCTCCTCTGGGCCTAAGTTTCCTCATCTGTAAAATGAGGTGGCGAGGGGTTAAGAACTTGTGGGGAGCTCTGATTAGGCTCTGCTGGAATCCCAGGCATAGGCAGGTGGCCGGGGAGGCAGCAGGTGAAGGCCAGGCCCACAGGTCCCACTGCACGCATCCGCTTCACATGAGGGCCACCTGTCCCCCAACCCCTGCAGGCTCTGCCGCTGAGGAAGGGGAGTGCCTAGGGCCCTTCCCCCACACTCCTGGCTGTGCTCAGCTGGGCTGCGCTGCCCACCATCATAGCCACTGCAGTGGGGCAAGGCTGGGTGAGGCCTTGTGCTCTGGAAGGGGGTGTGGGCACACATGCCAGGCAGGTGGGGCTCACGGGGCCCCCTGCTCCTCACGCCAGCCAGGTTCTCATCCTAACTTCTGTAGGTCACTCCTAAGTACGAACTGGGTTCACTCGCCTGGCGACCCTTAGAGGATGGCAGAAGTCAGAGGAGGCACAGCCATGGACTGGGAGGCCAGGAGCCTTCCTGGAAGAGGTGTAAGGTGGCCACATTGGGTGTGAGCTTGGGAATGCCTTTACTAGTGCTTGTGTGTATGCAAGTGGGGCCTTGGGACAGGACTCTGGCTAATTTCTTTTCATTCATTAGTTCCCTCATTCTTCCATCCACTCATCGGCACACACTCACTGAGTTCCCACTGTATGTCAGGCCTAGGCAGTCAGACCAGCCCCTCATCTGGCCCCTGCCCACTGAGAGCTTACCTTCTGGAAGGTTTAGTGCAGCATTTCTCTAAGTGCAGCCTCTCTAAGTGCAGCCTTTCTCATTAAGCACTAGTGACAATTTGGGCCAGATATCTTTGCTGTGAGGGCTGTCCTGTGCACTGTAGGATGTTTAGCAGCGTCCCTGGCCTCCACCCACTAGCATTCCACCAAGTTGTGACAACCAAAAATGTCTCTAGATATTGGCAAATGTCCCCCCAGGATGCAAAGCTGCCTCTGGTTGAGAATCACTGGTCTAAGTGCTACAGGTGTGCATGGATGTGCCCCTGCGTATAGTTTCACTGAGTTAAGAGTTGGTTATTAGTAATTATGTGGCAGGCACTGCACTGAGCACTTTGCACATGGTATCTGCACAGCAGGGCCTCAGACATGCCTGTGAGGGGGGAACAGGGACCATTCTCCACGTGGCCGTCCCTCACTCACAGTTACAGCAAGTCAGCAGCACCAGGATCCTACCTCTGGTCTCACAGCTCGCCATCCTAAGTCCCTTTTCTCCCCTTTCTGCCTGTGTCCCACCCCAGCTGGAGCTGGGGCAGGGACTGAAGAGAAGGTGGAGCAGAAACGACTGAGGACTTGACTGCCGGGAGTCTTACGAAAGGGCTGGGTGATGGGGATGATGGTCACATAGGGATCGTTCTCAAGGTGCGTATACTTGTGACCGTACAATTCGCTCTCATCTGGCATCTCACCCCAGCCTCAGTGTCCAGAAGGCGGCACGGTAACCAGTCTGCGTCACAGGTGAGTAAGGCGGCACCCTGGAGCCTGCTCTGCCCCATGAGAGTGTGGTGGCTCCTGCAGGGAGCCCTGCAATGCCTGCTGGGGGTGCTGCTAGCTGAATGTTAGCCTCTTACACAAAGCATGGAGTCCTGCTGGAGAGAGAGAGGATGGCCTCAGTGTGGCCTAAGCCAGGCTTAGGATGGAGGCTGGACTTCGGCTCTCTGGCCACAAGCCACAGGCAGGGACCTGCACCTGGAAGAAAGCTGCCTGGTCCTTTGTAAATATTCCACAGCAAAATGCGCTTCAAAGACAAAGGCAGGCACAGCACAGAACCCCAAATTAGTCGATCTTAAGTACAGCAGCTGGTTTCAGTTTAATGATGTATTAGTTAGCTTTGCTATAGTAACAAACAACCCCCAAATCTCAGTGCTTATTACTACAACAAACATTTATTTCTCATTCATGTTACAGTCAATGGCTGCAGGCCAGCTGCTTCAGCTCTGCTCCATGTGTCTTAGCATCTGACACCCAGGCTAAAGGAACAGCCCCTCTCTGGGAAATATGTTCCCACGGCAGAGGGAAAAGAGCAAAAGCCTACCACATGATGCTCTGTAAGCTCGGTCTGGACATGTCCACTCACATCCCTTTGCATCAGGAGCAGGGAAGTACACTCTTCACTGGGGGACGGGGTGGGCAACGCAAGGTAAGGGTATATAAAATCCTCTAGGAAGGAGGAAGCAAAAAGCTGCAGACAAAAATACAACGTATGACAGTGACTCAACATACAAAAAGATTTCCCAGTTTCAAAAGCATAAAATTCTGAAATGTAAAAACTGTGACATACTGTCCAAGTATGTCACAGTTCTCCATACTGCAAAGATCAGGAAAAGTGACAAACATTTTAGGGGTTCTGGAGGACCCCAGTTTGTAGGTCTTTATAGATACAGAAACAGGACCTGGCTTTCCTGGCCCCATCTCACCCCAAGGGATCTACAGCGTCCCCACAGAGCAGCCGTCTGTGCTCGTGAAGTCACGGGAGGCCTGAGTCTCTCACCTCTGATACCTTACAATTACACGCATAGTTTGTGTATGTCTGCAGTGTGAGCCACAGCTTCTCTAAGGCCTCTGACCCCACAAAGGTTCAGAACCACGGCACTGGATTGTGAGTCAGCGTCCACAGACCAGTGAGTTCCTCAGGTCAGAGATGGAGGCTGGTGGGTAACACAGCTCACAGTGAGTCCAAGGATGTCATGACCAAGACACGGAGTTTTGTACCAAGAGAGATGAGTGAAGACCAGCTGGAGCTCAGCACTCTGACCAGAGAGGCTGCAGTTCAGGAAGTCGGCAGCTCCTTCCCAACCACAATGCAGGGAAGGCCTGTCCCCAGGGTGACAGAAATAAACCGCTGGATTCTAGGAGTAGGTCCTGCTGATTCAAGTGTGCTAGACCCCAGGCTGAGGAGCAGGAGGGGGGAGGAGGTCCAGGGGGCCTGGCTCTCACAGCACGGCCCGGTCACTTTACCTGGCGCACCTTTCTCCCCCAGAGATAATTCCTGCAGAAAGCAGAGGATCCTACACAGACCAAAAATGCTGGTGTCAGGGCTTTTACAAAGTACCTGCAGTGAACACAATAAAAGAGGGGTTAATTGAATTGCAATCTTAATCATCCATGGACCTTCCCAACAAGTCAAGGTGAACCTTTAGATATGAGTCAACATTAAAATGCAAGTTCAGCATATTTATTTGTTTGGTTGTTTATAAGTCTGCAAATTAGCATGACCCTCTCTCCCTTAGAACCTAGCGAGAACCTTTGGGCAAGTCCTATAGCATCATGTATGTCTATGGCTAAACGTGAAATAAAACAACAACACGCTTTCAGTCCTTCATTCAACAGTGAGTGCCCAGGGTAAGCCAGGCCGCTTGCTGAAAACACACATTAAACAAAAAACAAAATTCACCATCCCTCTCTGGGGGGAGGGAGATAAATAATGACAGCAAGGCACAACTGTAGAAGCATCTGTGAGGTATGGTGTTAGCCCAAGGGACGTGATTCCCTCTATGGGAAAGGGGAATCAGGAAAGGCTTCCGGGAAGCTGCCATGTCTCAGCTTGCGTTAACTGAAAAAGGGGTAGAGACGGGGCATAGGGGAGCAAAAGCCAGGAGGTGCGGGTCACTAGAGCGTTTGCAGCTGCTGGGCATAAAGCAATGGAGTGGGCAGGCTAGGCAAGGCCTTAGCCTCCCGGGTCCAGGGGTGTTAGCAGCACCCCATGGAGTTGGGTATGGACACAGGAGCCTGTAGCTTGGCCCAGCACCCAGTTCAGGGTCTGAAGTTGCCAGTCACACGTGCTAAGCCTCCTGCCTATGTTAGTCATTTAAAAAATAATCATTTCCAATGCATTTACACTTTCTGAGAAGCATGAAACTGGTTTTCCTCCACAAATCAGTCTGCTTTCTGTTTAGATTTCTCCCCCATTTTCTGGAAGACGGGGTAGAGTAGACCTTGGGCCTTTAAAGAATTCTGGGTAATCTAACAACTGAGAAAATGAACAGCTAAAAATTTGTCTATAAACTAGAAGGGAGACTTAGGGCCAGAAAGAAGTGCTGCCAAGAGAAGTCATGGATCGTATCTGGAGAAACCTTCACCGCCTGCCTGCCAGGCCGCAGCAGGAGCACCAAGGCCAGCTGGACACCCACACCGAGTCAGTCAGCACACCACCAGCTCCCATCCCAGCGTGCTTCCTACACCTCTCTCCAATCCACCCCCTACTTCAGGCTTCACCACCGAAGAGTACACAAGCTCTGAACATTCAGCACCCACTGGGGCTCCATACACCACCATCAGGATAGAGTGCGCGCTCCTTAGGGCATTCACGGCTGCTGCGCACGGCCCTGACCTGGTCCTCCAGCCGCATTTCCCACCACGCCCAACCACCCTCGTTGCCTTAGCTCTTTTAGCGTAGATGCAAGGCATCTGCTTCGCTCAAGGCTTAGGGAAAAGTAGCCCAAGAGTCACCTTACAAAGCTCCTGAGGGCACTCCCTTATAGTCCAGGAACATCCCAAAGCTGAAGAAAGAGACAACTGCCAAATCCAGCCGGCTGCCGCTGCGACTAACAAAGCTGCCCTCTCACAGCAAGACTGCCCCCTAGTCCATCAGAGCTCTGTGACTCCTGCTCTCTCAAATACCTGAGAAACATGTAGGCAACAGCTATTATCCCCATTTTAGAGATGAGGAAACAGCCCCAGGGAGGCAGTACGTGCTCAGAGCCAAAGAGCCACTAAATGACGGTGTCTGACTTCAAGAGCCAACGCTCTTTCCATGTGACGATATCAGGGGACACAGGCACAATCAGGAATAGGAGGGCCATCCCAGCTGTTTTTGGTACAAAAGCCAGGCAGCTTCTTCTTTCTCAACCAGCCCCACTGACCTCTCCCTGAGGACGTCATGGCTGCAGTGCAATGGGTTGAGTCATCACACTGCAACCTGTGTGGCCGATGGTCCAGGACAGTCTCTGTGGTTGCTGTCTCACACAGTTTTGTGTCCAGGGCAGAAGGGAGAGGAGTACAAGGCAAACACTCAGTGGTGGAACGAGAACCTGGCTGTATCCCTGGGATGGTACCTGAGCATCCTTCTTGGTCTACGCAGCCCCATGAAGGTGACTCACCTGGGGTGCTGCAGCACCTGCAGCAGGGTGCTCTTGGGAGGCACCCGGTACAGTTCTGACCTGTCGTCATCCTCAAAGTAGACCTGCAGGATGAACAGGGGAGCAGGAGTCAGATACAAATAAAGGGCTTCAGCAGCACTAGGCATGTTGAGGCCAAGTCTGGGGAAACATTAAAGACATGCAACTGTTATTAGCTGAATGCCTCCCTTATAGAGTCGTGGAGTATAAAGCACTCAGTCCTCTCCCACAACACTAAGAAAGATATTACTGGCTCCATTTTCCAAAGACAGAACCAAGGCTCACAGAGGGGAAATAACTTACTGACTAAACCCAGCTAGTAAACAGAGGAGCCAAGACTGAAAGTCCAGGCCTATGAGCCTTCCCTTCCCTAACAATTCTGTGCAACAGCCATTAGGTGTGGGAAAAGAAAGCACTAGTGGCCCAGAGCAGGGGAAGAGAGATGTCCACACAGGGGACAGCCCTGTGCAGGTGTCAAAGCCCAAGCAGGTTGAGGAAGACATCTGCAGAGGAGGGATGCTGGGGGGTGAGGGGTATCAGAGACCGGCCAGTGGAGATAGGCATCCTCATTGCGGACTGGCCAGCTAAGCAGGGTGAGAAGGGCAGCCACTCATGGCAGGAGGTGGCCTGCTGAGGGGAGTGAGGACCCACGCAGGATGAGAAAGAGATTCATGCAAGGTGGTTAAGCAGCGTGGGGTGACAGAGTGCATGTAGGATGAGGAGGGCACTGTGCTGGGGCAGCAGCCTGATGGGGGGGAGTCAGGAATCCAAGTGAGGTGAGGAAGGTTCCCCAAGGGAGAGGGGACACTGGTGGTGACAGGAGGGGGATTAAATACAGGGGGATTGATCAAACAAATAAATATATTAAGAATAATAGAAGTTACTGTTAAAAATATAGAAAGAGATAGTGTTGGATTAGAACTGGAGATACCAGTGAGAGCTCATACACACACATACACAGCATTGGAGCAGTGAGCACCCTCCGTCCCCTCACCCCTGTACTCATGAATATACCTACTACTTGACTTCTAAATACCATTTTCCACCAAAAAGAGCCAGGACCTCCTTGGGAAAAATGGCTGATTCTAGAGCTAAGGCAAGGAAAGCACAATCTGAGCCTTGAACATCTTGTGACAGAAAGCAAGAAGTGCTCTAAAAATGGAGACAAGTCAAAAGGACACAGAAGCAAATTTGAAGGCATTCCCACTGACCAAATCTGAGAAAATCTGAGCATAACATAACCACAGTCATAGATTATAACTCAATGAATAAAGTAAGAAACCATAAATCCACTGATATAAATGATTATGTTGATGGTTTGATGAATAAGATATCTGTATCATTTCAAAGTACCTCCCTATAAAATACTAATTACAAAGGGGAAAAGAGTAACTTTACAGCAGAGAAGATTGGCAAACCCCTACCTCAATCAGGGGACTAAGGTGAACACCATCAGTAATGGGACATTTGAAATTATGTGCACCTGATGGGATGCAACAAGAATACAGCATTGCTTCTGTGATATTCCAGTCAAATATACATAATCCAGGTCATGGTCACAGGGAAACACACTGATGGACTTTCCACAAAATAACTGGTTTGTAATCTTCAAAAGTGGTAAGATCGGGCTTCCCTGGTGGCGCAGTGGTTGAGAGTCCACCTGCCGATGCAGGGGACACGGGCTCGTGCCCCGGTCCGGGAAGATCCCACATGCCACGGAGCGGCTGGGCCCGTGAGCCGTGGCCGCTGAGCCTGCACGTCCGGAGTCTGTGCTCCGCAACGGGAGAGGCCACAGCAGTGAGAGGCCCACGTACCGCAAAAAAAACAAAAAAAGTGGTAAGATCAAGGAAGCTGACGAAAGACTGAGAAAGTCTTCCATAGGCTGAAGGAGACTAAAGGGACATGAGCACTAGATACAATACAATGTGGGATTCCTTTTGCTATAAAGAACACCGCTGGGGATAGGCAGAGGGGGATCAAGATGGTGGAACAGGAGGACGTGGAGCTCACGTACCCCCACAAACATCAAAAATACATCTATCTACATGTGAGATAGATGTTGTTCTGTGAGAACAATTCTCACAGAAAACTAACTGGAAACTGGCAGAAGATCTCCTATACAACCAAAGCTGCAAGAAAGATCTCCATGTGATTAGATAGGACAGAGGAAAAAAAAAGCATCAGGTTGGGACTGGCACCCCTGGGAGTGCTCTGTAAGGAAGAGAAGGTCCACATGGATGGATCCTCACCCTGGGAAGCCCCCTTGACTGCTGGGAAATCCGCTGACACAGATAGAGGGGCTGGAGAAGCCTAGACTCTACTCGAGAGGAATGCGCGTGTGCTGGCTTGCTAACAATCAGGGTGGAGAGAGACCTGCACTTGAGGCTGCTGCCTCGCTGCACTTCCCAATCCAAAGGGGCCAGTGCCTCAGCCACACTCACTCCACACCACAGCCTGGTGTAAGATCACGGCAAAGATTCGGTCTAGCTGCGCAGAGACAGACCAGGGTGCTTGGGGTGTGATCTGAGCACAACGATGGAGACCACTGTCAGTGTACGCACCAGGGTGGCGGGCCAAACCAAGCAGACACCGTCAGTGCACACACCAAGCGGCACCACAAGAACACACAGCGGCTAAGCACTGAATCTCAGGCAGGCAGATCCTGGGAGAGGACTCAATCTAGCTACAGAGACAGCCTGGAAGGCCTGAGATGTGATTTGGGGTAGCTGCAAAACCCAATGTCAGCATCCGAACAGCAGTAGCAAGTCTAGCTGCAGCAGACATTGTCAGTGCGCACACCGAGCAGTGCCACAAGAACACAGTGGCTAGGCGCTGAATCTTGGGCAGTCAGGCAGGCCCTGGGTGGGAGTATGCAGTGATGGTTTCCCGGTGGGAGCACCCTAGTTCTGCCCACTCCACACTGCACCTTAGCATCAGATCTGGAGTGGCCAGGTGCCGGGAGAGCTCTGCCACAGAGGCAACCCCAGGTCCCAGGTGGCAGCACGGCCACCTCAATTCCTGCAACCACAATGCCCTGACCCCCACTCCAGCCTACTCCACACCACAGCCTTGCACTAGACCTGGGATGAACAAAATGGAGAAAGGGACGTGACCTTGGGCTGCTTCTGAGTGAATCATGGATGCTTACACAGGTAGTGCACAAGTCCTCTGTGAGTACACGGGCCTCACCTGCTTCAGCAACCACCTCCTTTGGGGCAGGGCACACACTCAAGGGCAACAAAGCCTGAACCTGACCGTCATGGCTTCTACTCCAACAACGGAGGAGCAGACCCCACCCCTGACAGGCCATGGAGCAAAGAGGAGGCCCCACCTCACATCCAACACAGGCTCTGGACACCGCAACACCAATCACACGCCCTATCAAGGGGATAACAGCCAGCACACTCTGATGAAAGACGTGGCAGGCATCCATTCCAAAACCAGCCCTCACACCAAAAATATTGGACACACAGTCTACACAGGGACACTCCTACATAAAAACGCCCTTTTAAGACCACAACAGATAACTGTTTTCCTAAATTCATAGAAACAGTGAAAGTTAAGTAAAATGAAAAACCAGAGGAACCACTCCCAATTAAAAAAACAGGAGAAATCCCCTGAAAGAACAAATAATGAAACAGACCTCACCAGTCTATAAGACCCCAAGTTCAAAAAGGAAGTAATAAAAATGCTAAAGGAGGGGCTTCCCTGGTGGCGCAGTGGTTTGAGAGTCCGCCTGCCGATGCAGGGGACACGGGTTCGTGCCCCGGTCCGGGAAGATCCCACATGCCACGGAGCGGCTGGGCCCGTGAGCCATGGCCGCTGAGCCTGCGTGTCCGGAGCCTGTGCTCCGCAATGGGAGAGGCCACAACAGTGAGAGGCCCGCGTACCGCAAAATAAATAAATAAATAAAAACAGCATTGTACTGGCACAAAAACAGACATAGAGCTTAATGGAACAGAACAGAGAGTTCAGAAATAAACCCACACACCTACAGTCAATTAATCTACGACAAAGGATGCAAGAATATACAATGGAGAAGACAGTTTCTTCAGCAAATAGTGTCGAGGAAAGCTGGACAGCTACATGTAAACCAATGAAATTAGAACATTCCCTCACATCATATACAAAAATAAACCCAAAATGGTTTTCAGATCTAAATATAAAACATGACACCATAAAACTCCTAGAAGAGAACACAGGCAAAACATTATCTGACACAAATCGTAGCAATATTTTCTTAAGTCTCCCAAGGCCAAAATATAAAAACGAAAATAAACAAATGGGACCTAATCAAACTTAAAAGCTTTTTCACAGCAAAGGAAACCATCAACAAAATGAAAAGACAACCTATAGAATGGGAGAAAATATCTGCAAATGATGCAACTGACAAGGGGTTAATATCCAAAACATACAAACAGCTCATACAACTCCGTATCAAACCCAATCAAAAACAGGCAGAAGACCCAAATAGACATTTCTCCAAAGAAGACATACAGATGGCCAACAGGGACATGAAAAGATGCTCAACATCGTTAAGTATTAAAGAAATGCAAATCAAAAACCACAATGAGGTATCACCACACCTCAGTCAGAATGGCCATCATTAAAAAGTCTACAAATAGGGCTTCCCTGGTGGCGCAGTGGTTGAGAGTCCGCCTGCCGATGCAGGGGACGCGGGTTCGTGCCCCGGTCCAGGAAGATCCCACATGCCGCGGAGCAGCTGGGCCCGTGATCCATGGCCGCTGACCCTGCGCGTCCGGAGCCTGTGCTCTGCAACGGGAGATGCCACAACAGTGCGAGGCCCGTGTACCGCAAAAAAAAAAAAAAAAAAAAAAAAATGTCTACAAATAATAAATGCTGGAAAGGGTGTGGAGAAAAGGGAACCCCTCTACACTGTTGGTGGGAATGTAAATTGGTGCAGCCACTATGGAAAACAGTATGGAGGTTCCTTAAAAAACTAAAAATAGAGTTACCATATGATCCAACAATCCCACTCCTGGGCATATGTTCAGAGAAAACTCTAACTCGAAAAGATACATGCACACCAATGTTCACAGCAGCACTATTTATAATAGCCAAGACTGGAAACAACCCAAGTGCCCATTAACAGATGACTGGCTTAAGAAGATGTGGTATATATACACAATGGAGTATTACTCAGCCATTAAAAAGAATAAAATATTGCCTTTTGCAGTAACATGGATGGACCTAGAGAATATTATACTTAATGAAGTAAGTCAGACAAAGGCAAATAGTATATGATATCATTATGTGTATCTAAAATTAATACAAATAAATCTACATACAAAATAGAGACTCACAGACACAGAAAACAGTCTTATGGTTACCAAAGTGGGGGGTGGGGAGGATAAATTCGGAGTATGGGATTAACAGATACAAACTACTATACATAAAATAGATAAGCAACAAAGATTTACTGTACAGCACATGGAACTATATTCGATATCTTAAAATAACCTATAATGGAAAATAATCTGAAAAAATATAATTGAATCACTGCTGTACACCTGAAACTAACACAATACAGTAAATCAACTATACTTCAATTAAAAGAAATTTTTTTTAAAATTAGTAGTGTGTGCCAAAAAAAAAAAACAACATTACTGGGGGAAAATTTGTGAAAACTGATGGAGTCTGAGGATTAGCTGGTAAGAGTATGTTAAAGATAATTTCCTGATTTTGATGATTGACTGGAATCATGAAAGAAAATGTCCTTTTCGCAGGAAATAGACACTTAAGTATTCAGGAGTGATGGGGCATCAGTTGGCATCTTACTTTCAAACAGTTAGAAGATAAATTCTCTGTTCTGTAAAGTTGTGATTTTTTTTTTTAAGTTGCAACAATGGAATGTTATTCAGCCTTGAAAAAGAATAAGATTCTGACCCATGCTCAACATGATGAATCTTAAAGACATTACACCAAGTGAAATAAGCCAGATACAAAAGGATAAATACTGTCTGATTCCACTTATATGAGAGAGAAATTCAGAGACAGAAAGTAGCAGGGTAGATGCTATGGGCTGAGGGGAAGGGAAAATAGGGAGTTATTGATTAATGGGCATGGAGTTTCAGTTTAAGATGATGAAAACGGAGACAGATGGTGGTGATGGTTGTACAACAATGTGAATGTACTTAACACTATTGAACTGTGCACTTAAAATGGTAAATTTTATGTTTTTTATATTTTACCACGATTTTTTTTTAAAAAGGCAGTGAAACCTCACTGTACTCCCTGTTCCTCCCCACCCCAATTTCCATAGAGGAACAAAATAAAACTTCTCTTACCTCTAAATTATCAGGGCAGTATTTTTGCTCTAAATCCCAAGAGGGCGTTTCACCAAACATCACCATTAGATGATCAATAAACCTAAGGAGATATAACATGTATTTCTGGGTATCAATAACTCATAATATGTTTTCCTACATCCCATGCCCTGGACACCAATTCACAGAGATATCAAGAATGTATATAAATCATGAAATGCAGGCTTAATCCATTTTGACAGTAGTGCCCAAAATGTGTGTATCACTTGTCCTATTATGACATAGTAATTCTCTTTAAACTGACTCAGGATTAACAACATTCTTATATTCAGCCACATTCTAAGCATTAACCCTATGAAATCACATGTCAAAATCGCCAGACATACGTTTTCTAATAAATATACCCTTCAGTTCTATGCAGGTACTACCTCCAATGATTTCATCTCTCACGAGACAAGTACCAGCGCTTGACAAACACTGTACTGTGGTCTGTCACTGCAAAGCTACTTAGTAAAAGGAGAAATCAGCTATGGAATAGAGAGGTTATACCAACCAGACTGTGTAAAACCCTCTAAAACTATTCTCTGTCCTCCACAACTAAAAATCCACCTGTCCATCCTGCGGAGACAGCAAGGAAGAGCATGCAAGCATAGCAAAGGGCTCCTGGGGAAGGAAGTACCTGGAGTCCTCGTGAAAAGCAGAGATGAAGTCTGACTGGGCATACTCTGGGTACAGAAAGAGCACAGGCCAGGTCAGTCTTCCCCCATCATCTACACTCAGCCTGGCTCCGTACAGGTTCTCAGAAGTGAGCCCGTTCAGGATGAGCTCACCGAGACCTTCTGAGGCTGAATCTTCATCCTCTCCAGCAGCTTCAGACACTAGCCTGATGTTCCTAGCCTGGGTTAAAAAAAGAAAACACACACCTTATGTGTGGAAGGATGCAAACTCATTTCACTAAAACAAGGAAACCATAACACTGCGAGCTCCCTGAGAGCCAGCTCTACACATGATTCGTCTTTATTATCCCTGAGACTTGTTTAACTCACCTTTACTGGGCATCTACCACATGCTAGACTCTGTCTAGCATGCTAGACATGAGCTAGACATGGTAATAAGTACAACATAAGGTAAGAAGTAAAGCTGTGGAACTGCAGACCGTGAATAATTAATTCAGCCTGGGGTCTGGAGGGGACTGGGGGATGCTAGGCCTTGAACAATGATTTTGAAAAGCAGAAAAGTTGGGGGGCAGGGGAGTGGGAAGGGCATTCTACCCCAAGTAACAGCCAAGGAACAGCATGTGCAAAGGTACAGAAAAGATGCAGAGAGGCATGTACGAACATGGCAAACGTTTCCATTTAGCTAGGACATGGGATAATAAAAATAATGCATACATTGACTTAATCTTGATTGTCTCATAGAAACAAGGATACATCAAAGGACTGAACAGTAGAGTCACCTCTTATGTATGCTGTGTGGAGGCTCCTAAGGCTAGCACACAAGAGGAAAATGATATGTAATCAAAATTACCTTGATGGTATCTCCTAAATCAGGGGTTGGCAAACTTTCCCTTAAAGGGTCGGATAAGAAATATTTTAGGTTTTGCGGGCCAAATGGTCTCTGTTGATATTACTCAACCCTGCCACTGTAGTGTGAAAACAGCCATTGGTAAGACATACACAAACAGGCAGGGCTGTAAGCCACTGGCTGCAGCTTGCTGACCTCTGCTTTAAGCCACTAAAGTGTAGTATATACGGCTTTGTTTATATTACTCTTGAGATTAATTCTTAAGTACACTGAAGTTTGAGATGCACGGTTAAAGGAGAGAACCAAAATAGGTCTGTATGCAAATGTCTGGGCATTCCAATATTCTACAGTTTAGAAAATGACCAAATCCCTCTGGAGTATTCCCTTCTGTTTAATCTGTTAATGTGTTAACAGATCCTTTGTTGTGCGGAGGAACTAGTGGAGTGCATCTTAGAACTGTCACGTTCTCAAAGTCAACAAGTAATTTAAATAGGCACATAATTTAACTCGGCAAAGAATGAAACCAAGAACCTAACCAAGAACCTACCCCGCAATCTCATAGCCAGTATTACCTCCCCTGAGCAGCCAAGGCTCAAAGTGACTTGTGAAAGCAAGATTTGGATCAGATGACGTTCATTTAAAATGCAGTCAGGAGAGGGAAGGGGAGATAGAATTTTGTGTTGTTGTTACAGTTAGAAGAGCTACATCCTAAAAATTCACTTTCTCAGGATGCAGTATAACACAGGGGCTGAGAGCAAGGACCTGGCTCTGACACATAGCGGCTGTGTGAGGTTTCTTCATATCCCTGAGACTATGTGCTCATCTAGCAAAAACAGGAGCAAGAAGACCTACCCCAGAAGGCTACTGTGAAGATTAGAAAATGCTTAACCGAAAGCTACTAAATTCCGTGTATGTTACCTGAAACCAATACATGCATGCAAGTGAGAGAGCTGGCTGAACTCAGAAGGTCTGACTTGTCACACTGCTTCACCAAAAGCAGAAAGAAAATGTACAACTAATTCAGGTGAAGCATTCCCAGAAACATTCCCAACAGGCTTCAGGATTAGTGGATTTCACAAGACCAGAAGGGCCTAAAGTTTGAGAACTCACCATGATGGCCTGGAGTAAAGCCTCATTCTGATTCTGCTCCTTCTTTTCTTTCAACTTTGCTTTCCTTATATCCCTCTGTTCAGTTCGCTGAAAATGAAATTCAGATACATCAGCTCTAAAGAACTTGCCTCCACTTGTTACCCCAGCCTGATCCTAAATAGCTATCTCTGGTCTCTATTCAACCCAGGCTCCTGTATATCAAGGGATACCAGTGGCTGGATTCAGTTCAATAAACATTTAAGGAGCACATATCTGGATGCCAGGACCAGTGGCAGCAAAAATGTTAAAATCTACCCAAGGAGCTCATAGTCCAGAGGGGGACAGACATGTAAAAAGGTCTACGTGTTAGCCTGGTGGTATGAACTGAGTGCTATGATACACAGAGAAGGGAGTGACTGATTCTGCCCCATCGAGGAGGTGGGTTTAGACAGAAACCAGATGAAAGAGAGAGGGCATTCTTGGTAGAGGGACTGACATCAGGGCCAATGGGGCATTTAAACTTCTCTGTTATGGCTGGGGTTTAGGAAAACACAATGGAAAAACCCAGGCCAACAACTTACCAGAGGCTCTGCCTTTTGCACAATTACAGTCCATGAGAGAAAAATACCACCAGTCTACTTCATCTGGCAGAAATATAATTTAGATTTCCTTTTCCTGCTAATCTACCCAAAGCCAGGTGATCGTACTCCTACCTACCCTCAGGATTGTGATTAGTAGGGGCCAACTTTTTCTGTAAACGGCAGTAAATATTTTAGGCTTTGCAGACCATGTATGGTCTCTGTCGAACATTATCTAGCTTTGTTTGTTGCTTTGTTTGTTGTTCATAACCCTCTAAAAATATGAAAAACATGCTTGGTTCATAGAATGTACAAAAACAGAACAAAGGCTGGATTTGGCCTGTGGGTCAGTTTGCTGAGCCCTGCTCTAAAATATAGCACCAACCATCCCTTATCCTCCCCACAAGGGCTAACACAGATCTTCTTTTTCTTATGAACAAAGTCTACCCTTTCAGGAGACAATGGCTGATAATTCTTGGCCATCCTTCTCCAATCCAGTCTGCCAAGAGCTGCAAAAATCCTTTCTGCTGTTAGGAAGTTTGATTGTACTACCAAGAGTAATCAAACCCATGGATACCACTAGAACTATGTCCAATTCTGCCTTCACAGTTGAGCTACACTGGACCACAGTGTCTGGTCCACATTAGAGAATGGTTAAGATGGATGATTAAGGATGACTTGTATTCTGTCCCATGTTGTTTTTCCTCTTGACTTACAGATGCAAGTGCGAGGATGTGATTTCCCTGCTGTCTCACCTGAAGTTTGGGGTCTTGCAGCCCGCATAAAGCCCACATAACCCCTAGGTCAGAGGAGTCCTGAACTATGAAGTTTGCTGCCCCTTTATATATGTAAAAAAAGTCAACTCTGTTGAGAATTTAAGTATATAGTTAGATGAGTTTTGACAAATGTATACCCTGAGTACCCAACACTCCAATCAAGATAGAGAACATTCTAGAAAGTTCCCTCATACCTCTTTGCAGTCCATCACCCTCCCATCCCATCACTGATAGGTCTGTTTCTTTTCATTACCAAGTCATATTCCATTGTTTGAATATACCACACTTTGCTTATCTATTCTCCTGTTGATGGACACAAGGGCTGTTTTTGGATTATTATGAATAAAATTGGCTACCAACATTCTTATACAAGTCTTGTTATGAACATGTTTTCATTTCTCTTAGCTAAATACTGAGAAGTAAAATTGCTGAGTCATAGGATAGGAATATAAAACTGACAAACTGATTTCCAAAGTGGTTTATATCCCACTGACAATTTATGAGAGTTCCAGCTCCTTCACATCTCTGCCAGTATTAGGTATTGTCAGTCTTGTGAACTGGGATCGCACTGATGTTTAAGTTGCATTCTCCCCCCACATGACTAATGATACTATGTATATTTTTAAGTGCTACTGTAAATCTTTTGAGAAGTGTCTGTTTCTTTGCAAAATTAAAAAATTTTTTCATATTGAATAGATTTCTTTATGTATTCTGCATACAAATCCTTTGTTAGATATACAGTTGACCCTTGAACACCAGGGTTAATCCATGCATAACTCATAGTCGGCCCTCTATATCCTCTATTTCTCCACATCCTCAGGTTCAACCAACCATGAACCACCCACGTAGTTCTGTGGTATTTACTATTGAAAAATATCCACATATAAGTGGACGTGCGCAATTCAAACCCCTGTGGTTCAAGGATCAACTGTATGTAATACAAATATTTTCTCCCATTCCATGGCTTGCCTTTTAATCTTCTTATTGATGTCTTTTATAGAATAGAAAATTTTCAGTTTTGACCAAGTCCAATTTATCAATATTTTTTTATTTCATGGTTAGTATATATTTAAAAAAATTTTTTTAATTGAGGTGAAATTCACATGACATAAAATTAACCATTTTGAAGTATACGATTCGGTGGCATTTAGTACATTCACTTTACTGTGCAACCATCACCTCTATCTAGTTCCAAGACTTTTCAACACCCTAAAAAGAAATCTCAAGCCCATTAAGCAGTCACTCAACATTTCCCCCTTCCCCCGAACCCTGGCAGCCACTTATGTGCTTTCTCTCTCTACAGATTTATGTATTTTGGATGTTTCATATACATGGAATCACACAATATGTGTTCTTTTGTATCTGCCTTCTTTCCCTCAGCATGGTATTTTTGAGGTTCGTCTACACTGTAGCATGTATCGGTACTTCATTCCTTTTTACAGTACTTTATTCCTTTTTTTCTACCATCTATCTACAATGATGGACATTTAGATTGTTTCCATGTTTTGGCCATTATGAATATTGTTGCTATGTTCATTCACGTACAAGTATTTGTTTGAATATTTGGTTTCAATCCTTTTGGGTATATACCTAGGAGTGGAAGTGCTGGGTCATACGGTAATTTTATGGTTAATTTTTTTAGGAACTGTCAAACTGTTTTCCATAGTGGCTGTACCATTTTACATTCCCACCAGCAACTTATGAGGGTTTCAATTTCTCCACATCTTCATCATTTGTTATCTTCCTTTAAAAAAAAATTAGAGCCATCCTAGTGGGTATGAAATAGTATCTCACTGTGGTTTTGATTTACATTTCCTTAATGACTAATGATGTTGAGCATATTTCATGTGTTTGTCGGCCATTTTTGTATTATATTTAGTGACATCTAGTCAGATCCTTCGCCCACTTAAATAATTGGGTTGTCTTTTTAATTACTGACATGTTAAGAGTCCGTTATATATTCTAGATAAAAGTCTCTTACAGATATATGATACAAATATTATCTCCCATTCTGTGGGTGGTCTTTTCACTTTCTCAATGGTGTCTTTTGAAGAACAAAAGTTTTTAACCTTTGATGAAGTCCAGTTTACCTATTTTTCCTTTTGTTGCTTACGCGTTTTGTGTCATATCTAAAACAATTGCCTAACCCAAGGTCATGAAGATTTACGCTGATGTTTTCCTCTGAGAGTTTTACAGTTTTAGTCCTTTGAACCATTTCGAGGTTGTGTGTGTGTGTGTGTGTGTGTGTGTGTGTGTGTGTGTGTGTGTGAGGTAGGGTCCAAGTTCATCCTTTTGCAAGTGGATATCCAGTTGTCCCAGAATCATTTGTTGAAAAGACTATTCCTTCCCCATTAAATGGTCTAGGTACCCTTGTCGCAAATCATCTATATATAAATGTGAGAGTTTATTTCTGAGCTCTCAATTCTATTATATTGATCTATATGTCTATCTTTACACCAGTACCACAATGTCTTTATTACTATAGCTTTATAGTAAGATTTGAAATTGGGAATTTTGAGTTCTCTAACTTTATTTTTGTTTTTCAGGATTGTTTTGGCTATTCTGGGTCCCTTGAATTTCCACGTGAATATTACAATCAGCTTGTCAATATTCTTCAAATAAACTAACTGAAATTTTGAGGAAGATTACATTGAATTTGTACACCAATTTAGGGAGTACTGTCATCTTAACAATATTAAGATCTGATCCATGAGGGACTTCCCTGGTGGTCCAGTGGTTAAGAATCCACCTTCCAATGGAGGGGATGTGTGTTTGATCCCTGGTCGGAGAACTAAGTTCCCACATGCTGTGGGGCAACTAAGCCCGCGTGCTGCAACTACTGAGCACAAGGGAAACCACTAGAGACCCCACACGCCACAACTAGAGAGAAGCCCACGTGCCACAAGGAGCCCATGCACCGCAGCAGAGGATCCCGCATGCTGCAGTGACGATCCCAACAAAGATCCTGCGTGCTGCAACTAAGACCTAATGCAGCCAAAAATAAAATTTTTTTAAAAAAGATCTGATCCATGAATATGGGATGTCTTCCCATTTATTTAGGTTTAATTTCTTTCAACAATGTTTTGTATTTTCAAAGTGTAAATTTTACGCTACTTTTGTTAAATTTATTCCTAAATATTTTATTCTTTTTGATGCTATTGTAAATGGAATTTTCTTAATTCCACATTTGGAATGTTCCATTAAAAGTGTATAGAATACAGCTGATGGGTGTATTCTGACATATCCTACCAGCTTGGTGAACTAATTTACTAGTTCCAATAGTTTAGTGGATTCTTTAGGATTTTCTATATATAAGCTCATATCATTTACAAATAGAGTTTTACTTCTTCCTCTCCATCATTTCTGAAGGATAAGTTTGCTGGATATAGAATTCTTGGTTGACAGTCTTTTTCTTTCAGCACTTTTCATGTCATCCCACTGCCCTTTGGCTAACATGGCTTCTGATGAGCAATCAGCTGTTAATTTTATTGAGGATCTCTTATATATGAAGAGTCACTTCTCTTTTGATGCTTTTAAGATTCTCTTGTCTTTGACTTTTAACAGTTTGATTATGATGTGTCTGGATATAGATTTCTTTAAGTATATCTTACTTGGTGTTTGTTAAGCTTCTTGGGGAGAGTAGCTTACTATTTTCCATCAATCTGGGAAGTTTTCAGCTGTTACTTCTTCAAATATTCTTTTGCCCCTTTCTCTCTCTATTCTGGGACTCTCATTATGCCTATGATATGCTTGATGGCATCCCATAAGTCTCTCAGTCTCTCTTCATCTTTCTTTGTTCTTTTTTCTTTCTATCCCTCAGACTGAGTAATCACAATTGACCTATCTTCAAAGTTCTATTCTTGAACCCCTTAGTGAATTTCTCATTTCAGTTGTTAATTTTTCTTTAATGATATTCCCTATTTGGTGAGTGTTGCCATGTATTTTTTTAAGTTCTTCAAACATTGTTTCCTTTTGTTTTGTGGACAAAGAATGTCAACTGCCATTTCAGTAAACAAAAGATGTTGTAGTCATAAAGCCATCAGCCACTGTAGCCACCCCTGAGAGCACACCCTGAGGGAATTCAGGATGGAAAAAAGAGAATACTGGCCCTAGATATTTATGGTGCATATCAAAGGAATAATTTCAATGAGCCCAGACTTTTACATCTTCCCATACATAGAAAAGTGCTAAATTCTTTAACTTGAAATGTGTGTTTCTTTAATTAGCAGTAATCTTTTTATGTTCCACTACATGTGGAACAGTCCCTCAGAGCTATATGAGAGTCTGTATCCCAGGCTTAAGTCCTCAGTAACTCTGCTGAATAAAACATAATTCTCAACTTCTAGGTTGTGCTTTTTTTTTTTCAGTTGACAGTTTTGGTGACCACAAAGGGACTCAGGGCAGACTTCTCTGCTTCACCTGACCTCTACAAGGAGCTGGAGTCTTGGTACCAGCAGAGGCCTCTTGTGCCCATCTGCCTCAGAGTCCAAACAAATTTGGGTGAGTCTCTCTTGGTTCTCAGATCTCCCAATTATTGGCTGTGAGTTTTATTCAGTTGTATATAACCAGTATCTGGCTCCCCAGCTGAAAGATACTGGGGGAGCCCAGTTGAAAGATAACAGGAAAAAGTACATCCTGGTTCGAAGACACTGCAAGTTGCTCAGTCAAGAGATACTGAGTGATCTGGACTGTGTGATTGGGTGAGAGGCTGGCCTAATAACTTTTCTAAATGAGGGGCATCAGAGAAAGCCAGCCTCCAACTAACACCCCAGCCAGTTTTATGTACATACAAAACTTGTACTTACTTAACTGGTAATTAAGGGAAATCTCACCCTGAAAATGGCCAAGATGAGGTTCTTTTATTGTGTTTGCAGTTAAGTTAGAGAAAGACAGTTTGATAAAACATCTTTGCAGAATTCTGACCTTAAAGAAACAAAAGCCCTTCTAGAGGGAACTTGCATTTCTCTCCCTGTGCCTTTGAGATGAAAACGTTCTACCTGATCTTCCTCAACGTGGTGTGTGTGTGTGTGTGTGTGTGTGTGTGTGTGTGTGTGTGTGTGTGTGTGTGTGTGTGTGTGTGTGTGTGTGTGTGTGTGTGTGTGTGTGTGTGTGTGTTTTAATAGCCTGTTCTCTGACATCTGGAAGGTACACATATGGTGTACATTTCACAACCAATCGAACAGACTGGGATTCTGAGCAGTCTTTTGTCTGACTCTGCCAATTCTCAGGGGCTTTTGTCATCTGAACCTTAGTTGCGTCAGCCTGTACAACAAAGGCCTTTACTTTCTTACGCTATTTTTGGGAGTACACTTTCTAGATCTTGTATAGGCAGCATCCTTCACACTCTCCTGTGGGGACGCCTCTTGCATCTTATTGGCTTGAGTCACTATTAGGATATATCTAGTTAATGGCCAGACAATGGATCTTTTAAATTGGAGAAAATTCTAAATTGGTATATTTTTTAGAGAGCTCTCATTATAAACAGCTATTTTATTGGTACCTATGATAAAGCCAAATTAGAAGGTGGAAAAAATATATATGTAAAATGGTTAACCTAAGAACTCCTTAGTTTGTTTATTTAATTAATTTATTTAATTTTGGCCACATGGCTTGCAGGATCTTACTTCGCACCTGTGCCCTAGGCAGTGAAAGCGTGGAGTCCTAACCGTTGGATCTCCAGGGAATTCCCAGAACTCCTTAGTTTAAAACAACCAAACAAAAAAAAAACAGTTTGGGAAGCCTTATTTGTGGTCTCTGCTTCCCCTCAGTGGGTCTTACAGATGCCAATAAAAACATTAGGATAATTAATGTTAATGAGGTTGATTAACAGGGAAGTAAGAAAAAAACTGAAAAGAAAGTCTAGAGACTTCTTCCCAACAAGGTGGAAATTTTAAAGGGTCTCATCCCAAATGGATAAAGAAATCTTTAGACGGTTATTAAGAAATGGGATAAATAAAATGAACATTAATAGGATTAAAAAGGTTCTGATACAATACTACCTAAGGTTGGATGGGTCAAAGGGACCCTCTATTGGTCCCCAACATTAAAGGGCCCCAAACAAGTCTGTTCTATTTACCCCAGTTTAAAAACTATGTGTCGTGTGTGTGTTTATGTATGTGTGTGTATATATATATATATATTTAAAAGCCTAGAAAAAAACTACACTGAGATACCTGACCAACTATTACTTGGGGCAACAGTTAGGCCAATTAATCAAGTTAAAAGATTGACAAAAAGGCCTGAGTGCCTTGGCTCAATCTCTCACTGGGGACCCCAGAGCCTTTTATACAAAAATAGATTAAATGGTTGGGGGATAAAAAGAAAAGAAAGCTTCTGGGACTGTTGTTAAGACCAAGGCCTGTCAATCGGATCCTGATGGAAACTAGTTAAAGGTATAAAAGATGACAGAATAGGGCTCCCCTGGTGGCACAGTGCTTAAGAATCCGCCTGCCAATGCAGGGGACAAAGGCTTGAGCCCTGGTCCAGGAAGATCCCACATGCCGTGTAGCAACTAAGCGCGTGCGCCACAACTACTGAGCCTGTGCCCGAGAGCCACAACTACTGAAGCCCGCATGCCTAGAGCCCGTGCTCTGCAACAGAAGACACCACAATGAGAAGCCAGCACACCACAACGAAGAGTAGTCCCTGCTCACCGCAACTAGAGAAAACTCACGCGCAGCAACGAAGACCCAACGCAGCCAAAAATAATTAAATAATTTTTTTTTAAAAGTTGACAGAATGGAGATGAAAGTTTATATAAATTGGTATATTTAAATGGGCTTTATGTAAGATGGTTATATCCCTTTTGCCTAATTATATTGTAGGATAGACATTATGTCTCACTGGGGAATGCTTCCCCTGCCTATTTTAAGACAGCGTATATAAATCTGCCCCTCAGACAATATTAATTAAACATACTAAAAGAAACCAACAAGGTTACCTGGGCCCACACTATATGAAATAAAACCTGGGAGTTAATATTCAGGGGCCAATAAAAATAATAATGGAAAAAATAATAATAATAATAATAATGGAGATTTTTGCTCTGGGTTTACCCTGTACACTCAGAAAGAGAGCCTTGGTTGAATGCCTTGTGCAAACTTTTGAAGGCATGATAAATTGAACCCTAAAGTTCTAGAACACAGACCTCTTAATTTTCAGATAGCTGGAAATTTTCTCACTGATATAAAAATGCAAATTAAAGAAAATATAGTTCGGCCAATCAATCTTAATATCATTTAGGCAGCAGACCAGTTCTTTAGAGAATTTAAAGCAACTGTCTTTGTGTTGCAAACCTCTACAAATCAGAAATGTAAATACAGCCCACAAACACCTGAGACTGAGCCTAGTTAGCTCAATCAGGTAAAACCTGAAACCAAATGAGACAAAAAGGCTCTTTTAAACTCAAACTGCTGGAAAGGCTCCCTCACTCAAAATCTAACTTATAGCCTCCGTAAGGGATTTATCAAGGACAAATATAAACCTTAAGTCTTTTCCACACATAGTATAAGCCTTAGTCATCTGAGCAAATAAATTTAACTTATTCCAACTGCTATTTATAAACTAGTAAGTTTATAATACCTGATTCATAACTACATGTTAAAGCTATGAGATCTCCAGTTTTGTCTGTTTATATGTCTGTGTGTACATTATATATACAAGATGTGTCTACCTCTGGAAAATATTATCAAAATTAAGTTTATAAAAGAGCTCATTTAATTGACTTAAAAGTAAGCACTTACAAATTAAATTTTTCTAAATATAATGGAAACTGGCCAGAATGAGTTTCAGGTTCACATGACCTAGGAAATATTCAATATTAAATTGTATCTGGTAATAGAGCTAGCTTAAGCTTGTTGGTTTAATCAATATAGACATAGACATACCTTACTTTTATTGTACCTAGGTTAACTAAGTTCATGTTATTTCTGTTGCAGAGTTTATCAGCAAGAAAAATTAACTTGGTATTGTTGACTGAAAAAAATGCACAACCTAAAAGTTGAGAATTATGTTTTATTTGGAGGCCTTGCTGAGGACTTAAGCCTGGGAGGCAGCCTCTTAAGTCCCTGCTGAGGACTTAAGCCTGGGAGGCAGACAGCTCTAGGAACTGCTCTGAAGAGGTAAGGGAGGAGTCAGGATATATAGTTTCTACATAAAACCAGGTAGTCGGAACATTGAAAGATTACTGTTAAATAAAAACAGACATCTCAAGTTAATGAATTTAACACTTTTCTATGTATGGGAAGATGCAAGAGTCTGGGCTCACTGAAATCATTCCTTTGAAATATATGTTATATCTTAACTATCTAGGGCCAGTATCCTGTTTTTTCCTCCATCCTGAATCCCCTCAGGGTGCACAGTCAGGGACAGCTGCAGTGGCTGATGGCTTGATGGCTGCAACATCCTCTGTTTACTGATAATGGCAGGTGACATTCTTCATCCGCAGTATGATGATATCTTCATAAGTTATAAAATAAAGGTAAATGAGACAAGAGTTTACAGGTGAACTCTTAGGAATAATTATGTCTTGGGTATGTCTATCTATAGTTTCGCCTGATTTTTGGTAACTTGAGTTTTGCTAAGTTAAATTAAATGATGAGAATTCACTGACTATCCAAGTCATTTCAAATAAAATACTGGAACATTAATTGCTAAACAGGTCTAAACTTACCTACTTTTGTCTCCTTACAAGAGGGAAACTAAAGATGTCTGGGTTTATTAGACACGTCTTGTACCACACTGAGGAAAGAAATTATGCTATAAGATATATGTTTCTAGAGGTTCTAGAATATTCCCAAATTTGCCAATCAGGAAATGCTAGTATAACAAACAGGTCACAATTACTTGCTGCTTGTCAGTTTTGCTAGAGATTAAGATTTTTAAAGGTTAAAACTGTAATATGTAATTAAAGGCACTAAAAACAATAAGGGAAATGTTTCAGTATGCAAGTAAAGTACGATGTGTGTTTTCAGCAAAAGAAGGTATGAGGAATGGAAATACATTTTAAGGGGAACAAGTGATTTTGTCCTAGAGCTGGTTGTTTCTAGATGGAAAAATAAGGAACAAACTAATATGGATACAGAAAGTTGTGGAAGGTTTGTAGAAAGGAAGCCCTGAAAAAGGAGTTTTGTACATGGTCAGGCTGGGACTAAATTAATGAGGTAAATTGATTTTGTTAGGTTGGGGGGCTTCCCTGGTGGCGCAGTGGTTGAGAGTCCGCCTGCCGATGCAGGGGACACGGATTCGTGCCCCAGTCTGGGAAGATCCCACATGCCACAGAGCGGCTGGGCCCATGAGCCATGGCTGCTGAGCCTGTGCATCCAGAGCCTGTACTCCGCAACAGGAGAGGCCACCAACGGTGAGACGCCCGCGTACCGCAAAAAAAAAAAAAAGTAGGTTGGTGCAGGACTAGATTTGGTTCCTTTCTCTATTAAGAGAAAAAAATTTTCTTGGAATACCGTTTTTGATAACAGATTATATGGGTTTCTTTGCCTTTAGGTGATGTGTATTTCCTTTTGAAATCTTTTTTTTTTGGTCTGCATTGGGTCTTCGTTGCTGCACGCAGGCTTTCTCTAGTTGCGGCGAGTGTGGCTACTCTTGGTTGCGGTGTGCGGGCCTCTCACTGTGGTGGCTTCTCTTGTTGTGGAGCACAGGCTCTAGGTGCACGGGCTTCATTAGTTGCAGCACATGGGCTCAGCGGTTGTGGCACGTGGGCCCTAGAGCACACGGGCTTCAGTAGTTGCGGCATGTGGGCTCTAGTGCACGCAGGCTTCAGTAGTTGTGGCACTCAGGCTCAGTAGCTGTGTCTTGCAGGCTCAGTAGTTGTGGCGCATGGGCTTAGTTGCGCCACAGTACGTGGGATCTTCCTGGACCAGGGATCGAACCCGTGTCCCGTACACTGGCAGGCGGATTCTTAACCACTGCACCACCAGGGAAGTCCCTGTTTTAGAAATCTTTTGTCACTTTGGTTAAGTGAATAAGTATTATTTCACAATGACCTATGATCCTATTTGACCAAGTCAAACCTTTTAAAACCTTTTTGATATTCTTGACACACTTCCCAAATATCTAATTCTAACTGAAGTTCTTTTGACCTCCAGCTAACTCTGGGAAGCTTCAAAGGAACCCTGAGGCATCTCAGAGGAATATTAAACTAATTAGGTTTATTTGGTATGTTAAATTACTTGAAAAACATTGTCAAGTGATTGGAGATAAACCTTCTTAGATTATGCTGTGTGGGTAAATGTTAATACAGATATTCCAAATTTTATATGGAATTCCTAAAAATCTGATTGTCCTGGTATGTTATCAGTCATAATTCTAATTATTATCTTAAGATGTTGTATGTCACAGAAATGACCAAGTTTCTTGTCAATTACATTGTAATCAGATCTTTAACCATGCCATTTTAAGTCTTTTGTCATTTACAATCACTGTTTTACTTTGATGCTTTTATAAAATGAAAATCTTCAAGAAGATTCACAAGGACTTTGAAAAATATTAATTTCTGATAACTTTTAGATCATACCACTGAAATGGGTAAGAAATTACAAAAGGGGCTTCCCTAGTGGCGCAGTGGTTTAGAATCTGCCTGCCAACGCAGGGGACACGGGTTCGAGCCCTGGTCTGGGAAGATCCCACATGCTGCGGAGCAACTAAGCCCATGCTCCACAGCTACTGAGCCTGCGCTCTAGAGCCCGTGAGCCACAACTACTGAAGCCCACGCACCTAAAGCCCGTGCTCTACAACAAGAGAAGCCACCACAATGAGAAGTCCGCTCACCACAGCGAAGAGTAGCCCGCGCACCACAGCAAAGAGTAGCCCTCACTCACCGCAGCTAGAGAAAGCCTGTGCGCAGCAATGAAGACCCAATGCAGCCAAAAATAAATACATTTATTTAAAAAAAAAAAAGAAATTACAAAACTCTAATGGAAAACCCAATGCCTCCATCTAGATCAACAGGACATAATTACATGGGACTGAATGAACTGATAAATATGATTTATAATTTTATGACTTTTTCTGAAATATACCAGCTTTTAATCTTGGCTTTCCAGAAAAGCTTTCCTCTTATGGCAACCATGACCTACAACAAATTGAGAAAGTATACCTTTGTAAACAAAGATGAAACATTAATTTTTTTCTCTCTACCTGATTCCTCCTGCATTTGGCTTCTCCAGCTGGCTCCCCTGTGGACCTGATGGCTTACTGTGACAATATTACAACTAGCTATACTAACCATTATTTTAACTTGCTCTCTTGTTGTTTTCAAATTATTTATATCTTGTGCCTCTCTTTGCTGCACTACAACTTTATTAATTTACTAGCTATATTACTCACATCCTGTCTGTTTTATAAGATTGTTGTCTCTTGCATTACCCAATGTGTAACCAGGCCTCCAACAAAATTAATGATGGTTAAACATCTTGAGGCAGTTGATCATATATACAACTCTACACAGAATAATTGTAATAGTGCAACTCTAGATGTGGGAAGAGGCAACAAGGGAAAACATTTCCTGAATAACAGACTAGTAAGACAGGTGATCCAAAGAATTTAAGATTATCAGTAGGACCTGATCCAAAATTAGTACATTGAGTAGCCTACCAACAGGCTCTCTGCCTGATCTAGGAATGAGCCTTCCTAGCGCAGTGGGAAAAAATTGGTCATGAAATGCCTCCCAAACATTGGTCGAATTTATGATCAAGAGGAGGCACTGTGGACAAAGAATGTAACCTGCCATTTCAGTAAACAAAGAATTTTGTGGGCATCAAGCCATCAGCCACTGCAGCCACCCTGATGGTGCATCCTAAGGGATGCTCAGCATGGAAAAAAACAGAATACTGGTCCTACAGTTAACGTGCATATCAAAGGAATAATTTCAATAAGCCCATCTCCCCATATAGAAAAGCACTAAATTCATTAACTTGAAATGTCTGTTTCTTTAATTAGCAGTAGTCTTTTGATGTTCGACCACATGGGTTTTTTTTTTCCCTATATCTTTGCTTCCCCCCTACCTGCTCAGAACAGTCCTTCAGAGCTATCTGAGAGGCTGTATCCCAGGCTTAAGTCCTCAGTAAGTCTGCTGAATAAAACTTAATTCTCAACTTCCAGATGGTGCATTTTTTTTCAGGCAGCAGTTCTTAGAACATATTTTAAATAGCTGGTTGAAAGTTTTTTACCTTTTAAGTCTCATGTCTGGGCTTCCTCAGGGACAGTTTCTGTTGATTTTTTTTCCTTTTCTTGTAATTTTTTGTTGAAAACTGGACATTTAAAATAATATAATGTGGCAACTCTGGAAAGCATATTCTCTCTCTCCCCTCCCCAGTGTTTGTTGTTGCTGTCACTATTGTTTGTTTAGTGACTTTTCTGAACTAATTCTGTAAAGCCTGTATTCTCTGTTATATGTGACTACTCAAGTCTCCAGTTAGCTTAGTGGTGAGATAATGACTGGACAGATTTCCCTAAACGCCTGGAGCCAAAAAGTCTCCCAGTCTTTGCCAAGGGGCTCTGCAGTCATGTTTGGACAAGGCTTCAACAATCACCCCAGCAGTTAACAATTCAGCCTTAGCCTTCATTTCCTGCTGGCACAAAGCTTCCAAATCAGCCAGAGGTTAGAGCTTAGGACATTCTTAGATCTTTCCTGAGCACATGCATAGCAAGAGCACATATGTGACCTTCTAGATTCCCAGGAATATGTTGGAGCTTTTCAAAGCCCCTACAGAATCTCATTCCCCAGCTTTTCCTTTTAAGTTTTCTGGTAAGCCTATTATTTGCCTCAGGGGTTTTCTACTGCCTCAGGCAGATGCAATATTAAATAACTGCCTCAAATTGTTTTTAACAAATGCCTCCTACACCAACACTCTGTGAAAAAGCTTTTCCTACTGGGATAGCTTCAAGATGTGTCAAATAAAAACAACTTGTAAGTGGGATCTTCTAGATGGTCAAATAATGACAATCCTCTGGGAATGGGGCTTTGAAGGAGCTCTAATCCTGTTCTGCCTCTGGTGGCTGCCAGGCTGCTCATTTTCACCATGATTGTGGGCTGTTGGCTTTCAAGGCTACTATGCAACTAGGGAGGGAGGAGATGGGGATAGGGCAAGATAAAAATGCCACAAAGCTTGCTGTTCTTACGGAGGTTCAGCCATTTTTCTTGAACAAACACTACCCAGATTGCTGCAAGCCTTCCATTCATTTCAGAGTTATGGAAAAGTTGATTGAGCATTTTTGTCCATTTTCTATGGACTTTATGGAGAAAATTTTTCCGGGTCTTTAGTTGGCTATTTTTGCTGACATCACTTCTCTTTACTGATTTATCTACTTAAGTCTATCAGTTACTCTGAGAGAGGGATGTTGACATTTCTACCTATTTATACATTTGTCTCTTCCTTCTGAGTTGTCAATTTTTGCTTCATACATTTTGAAGTTCTATTATTAGGTACATACACATTTAGAATTGTTAAATATGCTTGATAAACTGACCCTTTCATCATTAAAAAAAAAAAATGCCTTGCTTTATCTCTGGTAACAGTCATTGCCTTGAAGTCTATTTTGTCTGATCTTAACATAACCATATGGGTCTATTGCTCACATATACCAAGCACATGGGAATCCAAAATCAATTTATACTCAGATAAAAGGGTATAATCCTGATACTCTGCAAGCAATGTCACCTATACCTAATGTCAGGCTTTTGGGCCCTGAAATCTCCCTTTAATTATGCTGCAGGACCTAAAAGCTTTCATTTAGGTCGAACAAGTGTTTTTCTGCAGATAAGCTCAGTGATGGCCTTCCACAGTAGCCCTCTTGATCTTCTCTCCTGTGTATACCACTCCTAGAAATTCTGGCCCACCCCTAGTTGCCTAGGCTCAGAATTCTGTTATTGAGCCATGTGGGTCCACACATATCTACTTTTGTAGATATGACCAAAATGACCTCTGACTAACTTATCCCTGTTCAGGGCCAGCTCTAGGCTCCCTTGGCACTGAAAATTCCCATTCCATAGTATAAGCAGTGAACCTAGACCAGGAATCAAGAGAACTCAAGTCTGGATTTGTACTGAACAGACTTGTGAGGCAATAATGCACAGGACTAAGAATGTGGACTCTGGAGCCAAACAGCCTGACTTTGAAGCCCAGCGTCACCAGTTGTGTGACTTGGGCAACTTCCTGATCTCTCTGCTCTAGCTACCTCACTAGTGGAAGGTGAATTAGAATAGTGCCTCTCTTACAGGACTGTGTGTGGTTCAGATGGATTCATGTAAGTAAAAATTTTTAAATAGCACTTGGAACACACATACAGTAAGTGCTATCTAAATGTTGGATTTTTTTTTTTTGGTAGTGTTGGCAGTCTGTTATTACAGACTACAGAGTTAATTTTATCATCACTGTTGCTGTTATGTGCCAGAAATGTAGCATTTCATGAGCAAGTTATAGGTGTCTTAATGTTGGGAGTTACACAGTATTATAGAAGCTTAAGATTTTGCTTAAATGTTTAACTGTCCTTTCCCCTCCTCTCTTTCAATAGCTATACTCAGTGTGCAGACTAGACTACGGCACTAATCTATTTAGTCAAATCATAATAGTCATAAATTTATCAAGTACTACGTATTCGTCCTTGCCTCTATCATATTATAATTATTTATGTACTTGCTTGTTTACTTATCTGTATCCTCCAGAGTGCCAAGGGTAGGGACTGATTTTGGGTTTTGTTTGTTTTTGTTGTTTGGCTGGCTGTTGTTGTTTTGGCTGATCCCACACATGGCTTGTGGGATCTTAGTTCCTGACCAGGGATTGAACCGTGGCCCTCGGCATCGAGTCCTAACCACTGGATAGCCAGGGAATTCCCTGGGTTTTGTTTTAAAGAAGAAAAAGTTTACAATGACCCAAGATACAATCTGGGAAATGCTAATTAATTAATTAATGCTAATTAGCAAATGCCAATTGGCTGATTTTGCCACCAACCTTCAACTTGTCTGCTTTAGTCCTCATTTCCAGAAGCTTCTTCTCTGTGGCATCTATCTGCAGCCCCTCATCGCACCAGTTCACAGCCTCGACATAGTTTTTCAGTTCCAGATGGCATAAGGCACCTGTAGAACCCAGCACCCTTAGTATCTGTGGACAACAGGCATGGGAAGAGCCATCCTTGAAAGGGACCCCCAACCTTAACCAGCTACCAGCCAGTACCCTGAAGGGAAAATGGATGATAAAGACCCTTGTAGTACATTCCCCAGACAAGGAAGACTATTTCTTGTATCTTAGATCAGAAGGATTTCTAGGGCCCATTCAGCTCAAAACTCCTGTAAGCCTTTCTGGTATCAAGGACTCTTAAAGTAGGGAAGGCTACAGCTTAGTGGCAAAGAACACAGTCTTTGGAATCAGACAGATCTGGACTGGAAATCTGGCTGTCATTTACCAACTAAATATTAGACAAAGGACTGAGCATCCCTGAGCTTCAGGTTCCTCATCTATAAATGAGAAGAATAAAGTTCATCTCAGATGACTTTCTTTAAATGGAGAGAGAAAGCAGAATTTGTCTCAGTCATTCACAAAAGCAATGGCAAGACCAAAGACATTAGGTCTCTCCTAAAATTGTTCTTGATGGCTACCAGTTTAAGCTGCCTCTCCTTTAATCATGTTTTTTCTCCAGTTAGCCTCTTTGGGCTTTCCACAGAATTTAAAAATATCAGAACTGTAAGGGCTTAAATGTCAATAGAATCCAACCTGATCTTCCAGAGATGGGCATACTGATACTCAGAGTGGGTGTCTCGCTATGGTCACATGGTAAGGTAAAAGTGACAATTCAATCAAAGTACAGACTTCCAGCCTGTGGCAAATTCCACAGGACTATACTCAATTTACTTGCCCATCTTTGTTTAGTACCTCCTTTCCCTACAGCTGAAGGACCTAGATCTACTTAAACCCCCTAACCATGATTAATGAAGCAATAACTTTGATAAAGCATTTTAAGTTGGTCATGAGGATACAGAGATTAATATGTAATGAATAAATTAAAGTTTACAAATCACCTTTGAGCTTCTCAAAGAAAAGGTGAAGTATAAAAGTAATAAAAGCACTATTATTACACACAAAGGTCAGACTACAAGAGAAAAAATAATCTGGGAACATCTCAGCATTAGAGTTAGCAGCCAAAGTCCCATAACTTATCTTTTAATTAACATTAACATGGCATTTGAAGATCTTGCCTTTCAATCAGCTAGTTTGGAAAAAAAATTAGAATGTGGCTTTTAAAACTGCTTTATTTTAATTAATTTTATCTTTATTAATTTAAAATGAGGAGTTTCAATTTCTCTACAAATTCTTAAAACACAGAGGGTTGGATTATTCTCTGGGGAATTCTTTTAAAAATGGCATGTTGCTGTTGACAAGGACTTAATATCAAGATGGCAAAAATAAGGTGACTTCATTAGTATCTTAGCACCTTCATATCAAAGCTTAAAATACTTCTGGTGCAGTGCATGCCAGCTTTTCCACGATGACAATCATACTACAGTTCTACAAGACTTACCTCTTACTATTGCTTTCAGGTGGCAGGGTTTTAGCTTCCTGGCAGCTGTCACATCATTGAGAGCAGAACGAAAATTGCCTAACAAAACACCATTTAGTAAAAGAGAAAACACGTTTTGAGATCAGATTACTTCCAAAATTTTGTGTGTAGAAACAAAAACACTCTTGGACAATCTTGGAGAGATAAAAATCAGAGCAACTGTTTATATTGGGTTGGCCAAAAGGTTCGTTCGGGTTTTTCATAACATCTTACAGAAAAACCTGAACGAACTTTTTGGCCAACCCAATAGAAAAAAATAAAGTTGTGCTCATCAAGCACCTTAGAAATGTTTACAGCATCAGGCAACCCACCGAACAACTATAAATGGCTAGTAAGCATATGGAGAGATACTCAACATCACTAATGATTAGAGAAATTAAAATTAACATGAAATTGGTAAAAACTAAAAACAGATAATATCCAATATTGGTGAAGATATGGAAAAAGGACACTCTAAGAGTAAATTAGAGAGCATATTGGCATGCACTTTGTACATACACTTTGACCCAACAATACTCTTCTAAGAACTGATCCTTAAAAATGCTTGCAAAACAATAAAGATGTTAAAAAAAAAAAATGCTCGCAAAAAAACAAAAAAATGCTTGCAAAAATGTAAAAGGATAAATGTAAAAGCATGTTAACCACTGCATTACTTTTAATTATGAAAAGCTGGAGATAACCTAAATACCCTCAATTTAGTAATGATGAAATAAATTATGGTAAATCCATACTACTAAATACAGCTATTAAAAAGAGTAAGACAGTTCTGCATGTAAAAGCATGATAGGATGTCTGTGCTATATTATTTTAAGTGGTGGGTCAATGTGTATAGAAGCCCATCTTTATAAAACAAACCAATCTAAATATACAGACACAGGTACACACACATATATATCTGTAAGTGCATTTAAAAAAGGTGTGCAATCATACACACTGGTTATCCAAACTAGGAGGCATGAGATAGACTTTCACTTTCTAGTTTATACTGTAAGTATTACTTAACAGCTTGGTATTTACCTATTAATTTCACTTCTAAAACTCTAGCCTGGGGGTCAGCAAAATTTTTCTCTAAAGGACCATACAGTAAATATTTCAGACTTTACAGGCTACATATGGTCTGTTATACATTCTTCTTTGTTTTACAATCTTTTAAAATTGTTTTACAAGAGGTCAGGGATCCAGATGTGGCCTGTGAGTCACAGTTTGCCAAATCCTAAAGAATAACCAGAATTACTGGAAAAACTTTATCACTAACTTTGTTCATTTTTGCATTACTTAAAAAAAACCTAGGGCTTCCCTGGTGGCACAGTGGTTGAGAATCTGCCTGCCGATGCAGGGGACACGGGTTCGTGCCCCGGTCCAGGAAGATCCCACATGCCGTGGAGCGGCTGGGCCCGTGAGCCATGGCCGCTGAGCCTGTGCGTCCGGGAGGCTGTGCTCCGCAACGGGAGAGGCCACAACAGTGAGAGGCCTGCGTACCACAAAAAACAAAACAAAACAAAACAAAAAAAACTTAAAAGCAGCTATATACTCAACAACAGCAGAATAGTAAAGCAAATAGTGTAAACCCTGGTATGTCCATATGATGCAACTTTATGTAGCTATTAAAATAGTATTCACAAATAATTTAATGACAGGTGAAATTGTTTATGTTATAAAATTAAGTGAAAAGAACTGAATACAAAATTGGAAGAACAGCATGATCCTAACTATGGAAAAAATACATATAAAAGAAATCCAAAAACTTCTGGTAAAAGGCAGTAGACTGAACATATGCAGTTCAACCCCTACCACTTCCCCTCTGCCACAAAAAAACCATAAATCCACAGAGACAACAAGAATGAGAACAACAGAGAACACATTTTAAAGCTGGAGAACAAAGAGACACAGGCTAAATGCCTAATTAGGCTTGAGAAAACTGACTTCTAAGCCAGCAGAGGGAAAACTCAAAGCTACCAAGCTATACTGTAGAACCCACAAAGTACTCAGGACTAAAGAATCAACAGCACCAGGTACCTCCGGAAGCGTGGGTAAAGGGGTCTTCCATTTAGTGTATTCTGAATCAAACTTGATTCCACATTCCTCACTGTGTACCCTTCAACAATTCATTTTACTACATTTATTACTACAGTTTCTTACTCTGCTAACTAGGGATAAAGTTGTTAACCTCATTTATCTTACATAGCTGCTATGAGGTCAAGAGGGATAAAAAAAAATGTGAAAGTGCTCTGTAAGCCATACCAGTGACATCATTTAAGGAATGTCTCTGAATATTACACATTTGCTCCTCTGGTTATCACATTACATGCAGTTTTTTTCTTTCAAGGTATTTTTGGTCTTATTAACCCTATACATGACATTCTTTAGTTCCCCAAGGAAAGGAACTATGTAGCTCTTATTCGCAGTGCAGTGCCTACACACAGTAAATGCTTTCTATTTACTGACTGAATAGGTAAATAAATTAAACTCCTTTAGGGAAAGGTCAGGTCTTAACTCACTTCTATGATGCCAGTGCCTAGCATGGAACAAGAACTCAGTTTGCTCAATGAAGAAAATGTATTCCTCCAGAAGTTAGAAGAGTGGGTTTCTAGTCAAGGTTCTGGCACTAACCAAAGAGGTCGCTCTCTGGGCCTATGTAAAATGAGGGGGCTGGTTGGCTCAAATAATCTCTAAAGTTCTAAAGGAGAAGAAGCTGGAGCGGCCTATGATTAGAAAGAAACTCTGCTCCAATGGTGACAAGTCCCAACAGACTTATCCCAGCTAGACTTGCAAGGCTTATTGTCTACCAGCCCCTCAGAAAAGGCTGAGGTCATTCCCAGGTCCTCTCTAAAACTCTGTGATAAGAAACATCAGTCTAATACGACCAAGACTATAGTCACCAACAATAATGCCACCCAAACAATTAATCAGTGTTTCCCAAAGTCATGTCTGCAGAACAGTCCTGCATGTTAATAAGTGTTACTTGAAAAGGGGGCTTATAAAACCTGAGAATCACAGGGTAAGGTTCTTTGCTGTAGGTTTTCTCAGCATTAACGTACTAATGTGCACTGCGAATCCCCCATGAAGAAGCAGCACTGTCCAAATTTACTTGTTCAAAGAATGTTTTACTTCAAAGGTCCCACAGAATACTCTTTGAGAAATTCTCCCTTGTATTAATACAGTTTCTCTCACACAAAGAACTCTATTGCCTTAACCCTTCTAGCATCCTTGAGAAGAGGCCAGAAAAAAACTTTTTTTGAGAGAGAGAGAGAGAGTAGAAGCATTTGGGCTCAAAAATTCCAGATCATACCAACTCATGCATTAAGGTATTTGATGTTACTCATTTGGTTCAGACAGTAAGAATTATACAACCTACCTGGTTTCCCTTTTCACCAAGTCTATCTAGAAAAGCAGAGCTCAGTTAGAGTAAGCTATCCTAGGTTTCTGGGATAAGCAGCTCCTCTTCCGCCGACACTCTCAAACCCTCCACTAGCCATCATACAGTTGTTTTTATCATAAGTTAATTTTTTAGAAAGTACTAAATAATGGAATAAATTACCCAGATAGTACTGTGCTGCTGCCCGGTTGGAATAAAGAACAGCATTCAAATCAGGGTCTGCACATTTCTTCTTTAATCCTTCAGTGTACGAAATCACAGCTTTCTTATAGTCTTTTTCTTTAAAGTAATCATTGCCCTCGTCTTTAAAGGTCCTGGCCTGTTCTGCAAAAAAGAGAAAAAATGATCACTATTTCCTATTTTTTAAAGGGCTCATTAAAAATAATTCTAAATCATGCAATAATGTAATATATGACAAACAAAAACAAGAAACCAATAGGGAAAGAAAACTCAAAAACGAATGCTATAAAACTGGGTATCACCATGGAGAAATAAAGTCACACATACTTAACTACAATCAATTCCAAATACTTTACAAGGTAGATTATTAAGTGTTTACGAAAAAAAAAAAAAAGAGCATAAAGGAAAAAAGTATACTTATCCTGGGCTTCCCTGGTGGTGCAGTGGTTGAGAGTCCGCCTGCCAATGCAGGGGACACGGGTTCGTGCCCCAGTCCGGGAAGATCCCACATGCCGCAGAGCAGCTGGGCCCGTGAGCCATGGTCACTGAGCCTGCGCGTCCGGAGCTTGTGCTCCACAAGGGGAGAGGCTACAACAGTGAGAGGCCCGCGTACCGCAAAAAAAAAAAAAAAAAAAAAGTATACTTATCCTAGCTCTTGAAGAGAGGACTCTTTTTCTCAAATATTATTTTGCTTTTTTCTTATTTATTTATTTATTTTTGGCTGAGTTGGGTGTTCGTTGCTGCACGTGGGCTTTCTCTAGTTGCAGTGAGCGGAGGCTACTCTTCATTACGGTGCACGGGCTTCTCATTGCGGTGGCTTCTCTTGTTGCAGAGCAGGGGCTCTAGGCGCGCAGGCTTCAGTACTTGTGGCACGTGGGCTCAGTAGTTGTGGCTCACGGGCTCTAGAGCACAGGCTCAGTAGTTGTGGCACACGGGCTTAGTTGCTCTGCGGCATGCGGGATCTTCCCTGATCAGGGCTCAAACCCATGTCCCCTGCATTGGCAGGCAGATTCTTAATCACTATGCCACCAGGGAAGTCTGACAGGACTTTTTTTTTTTTAAGTACAGAAGAAACGGGGGGAAATTACACTTCTGTTTTTGCGCGTGTTGTTTGAGTCCCTGGAATACAAATTACCCTCCTTAACTTAGCAAAAGCCTACAAAATTGTTATAATTCAGTTAAAATTTCCCACCCAGTGAAAGCCCACTCCTACTTCCCCCACCTTTAGTATTCCAACAGCACCTATAGTTACACTTGGCACTTATCACACAGGTTTGTCCTGATTCTTTAGGGCAGTTTGGCTATCCACTGGAATGTAACCTTTGAGGGCAGTCTCATTCATTCCTGTATCCCCAATGCCTAGCATTTAGTAGGTATCCAAAGAAGTATATTTGGAATAAATAGTGGCAAGTTAGCTCGGGCTAACTACTTCTTGTTATCCATCAGAAGCTTTCTGACCCACACTTTATCTCAATTCAATGGAGGAGCAAAACAAATGTTAGAGTCACTGAAGATACCTTCTGGAGATCGCTCTTCATCAAAAATAATTGACTGGAGGCAAGCCAAGTCAGGATTCTCCTGGGGATCAATTTCTGATGGCGCTTTCTTCATAAATAAGGGGATCTTTTCAAATTCCTGGAGGTTGTTAAGAGAAGAATGAACTACATAAATAGGATTTTCCACTGAGTACATCCAATTCCATATCTCTACATCAAAGTTTTCTTACTCATCATAATTTGCAAATCTTCATGATTGCCCCTCTCTCTCCCTATCCAGGCCCCAGTTTCCCATCTGTAAAACAGAGTGTAGAATAATCCCTAAAGATCTTTCAGTTCTCACATTCTTATAAGAGTGGTAGTAATCACCATCAGTCGAGCACTCGTATGTTCCTGGCACTTTACCCACCCTCTCACTTCAGCTCTGCCACAATCCCACGAGATTGGTGTTACAGTTAGAGGAATTTTACAAATGAGGGGATGGGCTCAGATAGGTGAAATTAACTGACCCAGTATTACAGCCAGTATGTGGTGGAGTCACAGGTTTCTGACTCCAAAACCTGGACACCTAAACGTACTGGCAGCTTAAGAAGACCCTCAAAACTTTTCGGGGCCGATTTTTAACACTCAAGTAGAAACCACCTTTCCGCTGGCAGCGGCAGGGCTCGGAGGTGAGGGAGGCGCCTCGGCGCCCTGGAGGCCCCAGGAGTTCGGACGACGCGCGCGCGCACACACACACACACACACACACACACACACACACACTTGCGGAGACCCCGGGCCCGCTCACCTCCTCCCACTGGTCCTCGTGGAACCCGCCGCGGTAAGGCTGGCTCTGGAACTTTTCCAGGAACGAGTCCATAGCGTCATCAGAGGCCGCGTCCTGCTCCTGCCGCTCCATGTCAGCTCCCTGCCTCCCCTGCCACGGTCCAGACGCCGAAAATCGCTCGACAACTTCCGGCGGCGTGGGTACCCTTCCTTCAATCTTCCGGGCTGCGCCGGCCCTTGTGCCTCTGGTTCCGCCTTTTTGGGGGCGTGGCCGACCGGACTCCACCCCTCCCCCGGGAAGCACCGGCCCTGCCGCGCCCTCCCGAGTACTTTTGGGGTCGTGGGTTCAGTCAACCCATAGTTCCTAAGCTCCTTCCGTGTTCCAGGCCTGTTCTAGTCGCTGGGTATACAGCGCTAGGCAAAGCAGGTAAAATCCCTGCCCTCTAGGAGTTGATTAGGTAGAGGAGAGAGACAGACAATAAACAAATAAGATGTGAGAGCTTGTCAGGTGGTAGCAAGGACTACGGAAGAAAAGTTTTAAACAGGGTGGGCAGGCATTCAAGCAAAGGAAGAGGCTGGGGGTTGTCTGCGCAAGAGCATTACCCATGGAGGGTACAGAAAGGGCCGGGCTCGGTGGTGCAGCAAGGAGTGCGAGTAGAAGGTAGGTGGGAGGGATAATGCGCTGTGAGTCTGAGCGTTTGGGTTTTCCTCAGCGTGCAGTGGGACCTTCTGGAGAGTTCTGAGGAAAGGAGTGATGTGCTCACATTCTGTTTCTGAGGTGAACCATCTCTACCCTCAGTACCCACAACTGAGATGGGAACAAGGCCTCCGGGCCAGGTAAGCCTTCCTGCAACCCCTGGGTTACCCAGCAACTGGCTGCTGGGCCCTGAATCGGGTGCTACAGTCTTGGCAGCTCACAGCCTAGTCTAGAAGGAAAGACAGGCAGGTGGCAGACCAATCTAAACCTCAGCTGGTCACAAGCCTGTGCAGTGGAGGCGCAGAGGAGTGGGTGTTCCCTGGGGGGTTCAGGGAGGTTTCACAGAGGAGGTGACACAGACCTGGGAGCAGAGATGAGGACTATCTCTGCAGGTGGATGGGGGCTGAACGGAAGTTGGGCATTTTAGGCAGTGGGAGCCCATGTGCAGAGACACGCAGGTGGGCAACAGCCTGCATGCTGGCTACCGCGAGAGTTAAGAGGAAGGCCAGCAAGGTGGGTGGGGGCCAGAGGGCCTGACTGCCCTGTAGCCCTTTATCCTGCAGAGGACAGTGAGCCACTGACAGACGAATGGGCAAATTTGTCTTAGGAAGGCCTGGGTTGCCAGGTGAAGGATTGATGGGGGAGTCTGGATTAAGAGATTGACAAGGAGAATGCTGGTGAGAGGCCAAGGGAGAAAAGAGATCTGAAGCCCAGAAGCAGAGCTGGCAGCCTTGCTCATTATTTGACACGAGGATGAGACGGACAGCAGGGCTAAGGATGACACGTGGAGCTTTCCAGGGTCAGGACTGTGTGTCTTTTCCTTTCTACCTCACCCACACCCAGCAGAACACCTGGTCCAAATGCTCCCTTTCCTCTAAATCCAAACCTCCTTTTCCACACTTCCTCCTCTAGCCCGCTCCCTAAGGATTCCCTTTTATTCTCTTTATTTATTTTCCCTTCCTGAATACAGAGCCTACAAAGTCTTTCTGCTTCCTTTTTTAAATGTGATTCCTATAAAATCCTGTACGATTTTAGGTGATGGTAGGGAAGGTTCAGAGAAGGGATGTGCTCTTTGACCCTTCCAACTGGAGACTACTTGGGGGCCTTGGCCAATAATTGAGCCTATCAGACTCCTTTGTGCTTCAAGACCACCCAGACCCAGAATAGGTGGCTGTTATGTATCAAGGCCACCAAGACCAGGATGCTGGCCAATGAAAACGGCAGTGTCTCTAGGTGGAAAGGGCTCAAGCATGGGAGTTGGGAGGCCTTTGGGATCCATACTTCTATTGCTTCCTGGCATGACATTGGACAACACCCACCGTCTTTGAGCCCTGTCCTCATTTGGAGAACATGGGCAATGAAGCCAACCTGCCTTCCCCTTAATTCCATATGGCTACTGTGAGATTCAAATGAGGCAATGCTCGTGAACACTCTTGGCAATGGACAAGGTTATGCAAAATGACCACCCCATTTCCTACTCTCTCAGGCCCAGAATCCTGATGGCCTTGGCCTACATTTATTAGAAGATGACTGTGTGGTCAACTTCGTGGGTTCCTCATCCCCAGCAGGAGCTTAAATGTAGGTGCCCCTCAGGCTTATGTCTCTTCCTGCTCTGCACACTCACTCAGGGAATCTCAGCTCACACCTGTGCACAGATGAATCACAAATCTGTTTCCATCTCAGATCCCTCCCGTGTGCAGCCAGCACCTGGGGGCGGTCTCCACTAGCATGGCAGACAAGCCCCTCAAGTTCACCATGTCCAGACCAAACTCACCCCTCCCCCAACCTGCTCCTGGTCCTGAGGGACGCTCAGTGGGGGACGCCATTGGCCTAGTCATCCACCCAGAAACCTGGGCACCATCCTGACGTCTTGCTCTGCCTCCTGTCATCCACCAGATTCTGAAAATTCTCCCTCCTTAATCTCCCACAGGTCCAGTCACCCTCTCCATCCTGCACTACAGCCCAGGCCCCTTCCAGGCCCCGAAAGCCTCTAGCCGGATCTCCCTGTCTGTGCTCTTGTCCACCCCCGCCCCAACCCAGCACTTTCCCTCCATTCCTGCATGAGCTTTCTTCCTCTCTGTTTTCTGATTTATTCCATTTTATGCTCCAGAGCCCTCCTCCTTTCCCACTCCTATCACTCTAATGTGTTTTAATGGACATTTTCAGTTTGTAAGTATCCTTGCAAGATGCAACTTCTTTTGTGCATATGTTTTATATAGTTTTTTCCCTCAGCACTAGGTTTTAGGTCCCATCCATGGTGCTACGTGTACCCCTACTGCCCCTAACTGCCGCGTGGGACTCCAGAGTGCCCACTCACTTCCCAAAGATGGGTCCTCAGGCTGCCTCCTCTGCCTTGCACCACAGGTAACACTAAGACTTCCTCATACGTCTCCCCTTATGGACCTATGGGAATATTTCCCTGACACGTGTGCCCACGAGTGGAATTGCTGAGTTACGGGCATGCATAAACCTATTATGACTGAAGAGTGACAGATTCCTGTCCAGAATGGCTACCATCTGCCCTCCTATCAGCAGTGCCTGTATGCACACGAGGAGGGAGCTTTCTAAAGCAGACATCTGCCCACATCTCCCCACTGCTTGCCTCTCCCCTTCCCACCATGCCTTCCCAGACTCTGAAGTCTTCCTCCTTAACACAGACTCCAAGGCCATACTGACCCAGCCCTTGTCCTCCTCTTCCTTCCCGCTCTGGGCTCCAGAGCACCTACGTATCTGTAGTTGGTTCTTGGTCCCACATGCCCTGCTCTTCTCCATACACGCCTGTCATATGGTCATCTTTCCAAACCCCCTGGAGGGGACGTCTCTTCTCTGGGAAGCCTTCCCTGACACTCCGACCCCCAGCTGGCTGATGTACCTCCTCTGGACTTCACAGCCCCTATGCTGCCGCTCAGCACAGCATTGACCTGCTGGGCTGTTCGTGTCTTTATATGTCTCTGATACTTCCATTAGGCCAAAGTTTCTCAACCTTAGCACTTCTGACAATTTGAGATGGACGAGTCTTTGCTGTAGGGCTGCCCTGTGCACTGTAGGCTGTTTCGCAGCACCCCTGGCCTCTACCCACTAATGACAATAATATTCCCACCCCAAGTTGTAACAACCAAAAATGTCTTCAGACCTGGCCAAAATCACCCCCAGTTGAGAACCACTGCATCAGACTATGAACTGCCCAGGGCCTGGGGCTGGGACTCATTTACATCTGTATCTCTGGCACCCAGAGCAGGCCTGGCCCAGATTAGGTGCTCAGTAAATATTGCCCGAATGAGTGGTAGCCAATTGCTGGGCAAAGACTGGAGGGTGAGACTCAGAGATCAGGATTCTGGGATATGCATGATATCATGGGGTGGAAGGGGTTCTCTTTTCCTCCACCAAAGGCTAACCAAATCATCATCTCCTTTTGTTCTTATTCTCTCCCTGTGAGGGAGGGGAACCTGAGACATCTAGCAGACTTACTGTGTGGCCTTGAGCAAGCCATACCACCTCTCTGAGCCTCAGCCTCCCCACTTATAAGATGTGGACAGGACAGACTATGTCCATCTGTAAATGTTGACTGACTCAATGATTAAGGCCATGCTCATCTCATAGGAAACATTCCGTGAGGAGAGGCAAAACACGTGGCATTTATAGTGAGCATGGCTGGGGCCATGGCCACCTCCGAGGAGGGCTGGGGGCTCAGGGACATCACTGCTTCAAGGACATCTTCAAGGAACCCAGCGCCTGCATGATCCAGGAGCGCCGCTGGTGGGAAGTGGGCAGGTTCTCACAGCTAGGGCTCCAGCGGTGTATGGTAGCCGGGTCACACGCCCAAGAGTCCCCATGTGGCAGTGGCCAAGAGTCCCGCCAGCAGCTGGCCAGGATGCTGTCCCGGGCCTGAGCCGCGTAGATGCACACTGATGCTTCTGGGTCGTGTCTCAAGGTTTCCAGAGCTGAGTTATGGGGAGGAGAGAAGTCGCTTGTTAAGACCAGGTCCACCCATGAGTCTCACACCTCATCCTTCTCCCTTGATGCCTTGCCTTTAGCACTCTGCTCAGCGTCCCCTCATCTCCCAGCTCTTCAAATTGTTCATGCCTTTTGAAGCCTGAATCAAAACCTGCCTTCTCCGGGAAGCCTTCTTGGACTACCCCAGCCTACCTTCATGCTCCCATCAGCTTCCCCAGTTACAAAATTTACGTGCTCCCTTAAGAGTCTGAACTACTTGCTCTACACTAAATGGTTTTTGGTCTTATTTTCTGAGCCTCGTTTCCTGGATCATAGGCTCCCCTAGGGTGGGGTTGTGTGTCTGTGTCTTGGTGACTCCACAGTACTTAACATGTACTTGCCTGGGTCAATACCAGCACAGTTGGACTGGGCTAAAACCCCTGGCCTTGGGACATAACCCTTCCCTTTCCCATTACCCACTGTGAGCCTACTCGTTCCCTCACTGGCCCCTGAAATCTCACCGACGCAGGGCAGGACTTACCGGCTTTAACTTCATTCAGATGATCTTCCGTCATGATGCTCTCCATGCAGGGGACCAGGGACCCTTGAGCGTAATCTGAGAGGTGAGTGCCTCCACCTCCTGACTCCGACCCCCACCTTTGGACCAGACCCTCTCAGAAAAGCTCTCCCTACCCTCTTCCAGCCCCACAAGTAAGGACACAAAAAGAGAACTTCGTCTTGACCTGGGACAGATTCCCTATGACACAGATTCCTAGGAGAGGTGGCAGGTCCAGCAGGCAGGGGTGGCACCAGGACAGGGGCAGGAGCTGGGCGGCAGCTGACTCTGAGAGGTGGCCCTAGGTGGTCTCTTCCCCAGGCTGGTCCTTAGCGTCCTTAGACTCAGGGAGGTGCTGCCTCGGCACCCCCTCCTCCAGGGAGTTTGAGCCACAGTAACAGGAAGAGTACCAAGTGCCTCGCATACCTTCCGGGCAAGTGGTTGGTGGGGCCCCGGGAGGGGCTGAGACTCAGCTCCTCGGCCACACTGCTCAGCCCTACCCTGCTCCCAGCCTGCATGCCCAGCTCCTGAAGTACCTGTGGATCCGTGAATGAGCCGGACCTCTCAAAAGGCCCTTCCCACACTTCTGTGCCTGGTTAATTCCTATTTGTCCTTGAATATTCAGTTTAACACAGTCGCTCATCCAGGAAATTTTTCCTGACCTGCCCCCAAGCTAGTTAAACGCCCCTCTGGGTTCCCAGACTCTCTGAGTTTCTCTCTACTTATATACACTGTGTTATATTTTACTTGTGATCCGTGAACATCTCCCACCAGACCAGGGGTTTCTTCAGCTTAGATCCACTGGGGATGGGGGAGTAGGAAGGATAGTCTCTGAGTGTATGCTTATATGCATTTTTCTAGGGAAAGTGCTCGTAACTTTCTTCAGGGTCTCACAAAAGATCCATAACCCGCAGGAGGTCAGGAATCAAAACACCACTCTAGGAGCTGTCTGCGGGCAGATGCAGGTGCTACCCAGCTTTCTTTTCCCAGCACAGGCCCTGACACAGAGAAGCCTCCCAGGGTGTTAAACACCAACATTTTTAGAAGTGATTAATTTGGAGCAAGATTTAGAGAAGTCAAAATTTAAGAAATAATGTCACTCTGTGTGAGAAGGTGTCCCTGAGCCGGTCCCCACAGCCTGAGGGATTGCCCGTCCACCCCTCTGCCCCGCCCCCTGTCCTGGGCATCACTCATATGTCCCGGAACTGATCTCGTTAAGAGCCACCCCTACACCTCCCCACCCCCAAACATCAGCATCACCTCCTGAAAAGTTCTGTGTTTCTCTAGGCTAAGCGCAGTGCCTGACACAGAGAAGAGGATCAATCAACGTTTGCGGCATAAGCCAATGAATGCATGCACGGACGACAGGATGCATGAAAAACTGTAAGTGAATTGGGCGAAGGTACTAAAAGAAACATCGCTTTACAAGGTGGAGGGCTGGGAACGTCATCCTCTCCAAGCCTCTCTGCAGTAGGGTCTCCTGATCCTTGAAGGGTGTGTGGATATTTCAGGGAGCGGAGGGGAGGGGGGTAGCTGAGAGGAGAAAGCATGCCATCAGAAGGGTCCCATGGGGGGACCCTGAGCGAGGGGAATCTATGGTTTTTACCCCAGAAAGGCAGAGGTCGGGACTGTGGAAAGAAGGATGAAGGTGACTAACACTGAAGGAGTACCTTTATCTGCCAGTGTTCACACACACACAAAAAATTCTCATCCGGTCCATGAAGTAGGAGTTGATCCCCATCTTACTGATGATCTTACAGATCTTACAGAGGAGTCTCAGTGGGAGTAAATGACTCAGTTGGGGTCACACAGAAAGGGGATCATGGAGCTGAGATCCTAGCTCACTTTTCCACTGTGCAGCTTGGCGCCTCCTGCCGAGGTCGACAGCAAGCTCCTGCTGGGCCTGGACCCCACCGTACTCAGCGGGGACGCAGCACTTCCGCGTACAGATGCCAAGGTTGTGACCTTGGCTCACTTCCCAAGCAGTGATCTCAGAGGAGGGGACACCTTTCTAATTTATACCAAGGCCGTCTGCTGACCAAGGCTTGCACCCAAGGGGAGGCATCCACCCAGTGCCAGAAGGGCCGCAGCTTCCTTCCAAGGGGAGGAAGCAGTAGGACTAGTTCTGCTAGGGCAGGTTACCTATGAACATGACCGAGGACTTCCGGAGGGAGGCCCTGGAACTCTTGGTGTACTCCAGGCTCTGGCTGAGGAACGTGAAGGCACTGTCTCGATGGGTGTCCACCTGGGACAAAGAGAAACCTGAGAGTGCTGGGCCCTCAGAGGGACTACCCATCCACCCCTCCCAAAGCTAGGAACGGGGACCATGTCAGGCAGTCGGGTCCTGGCTCCTTGCCTCCTAAACATCTCTGCTACCCATTCTGGACTCTCCCAGAGGCTAGGCCTCATATTCTCTTAGCTGATTGCAACAGTCATTTCAATGGTCCTTCTGTCTTGGTTGTCTCTTCTTCCAACCTGCTACAGCCGGAAGGTAAGTTCTAAAATGCAAGTCCAGGGACTTCCCTGGTGGCACAGTGGTTAAGAATCCACCTGCCAATGCAGGGGACATGGGTTCAAGCCCTGGTCTGGGAAGATCCCACATGCCGCAGAGCAACTAAGCCCATGCACCACAACTACTGAGCCTGTGCTCTAGAGCCCTCGAGCCACAACTGCTGAACCCAAGTGCCACAACTACTAAAGCCCGTGCGCCTAGAGCCCATGCTCTGCAGCAAGAGAAGCCACCACAAAGAGAAGCCCACGCACCACAATGAAGAGTAGCCCCCACTCGCCACAACTAGAGAAAGCCCACACGCAGCAATGAAGACCCAACACAGCCAAATATAAATTAAAAATAAATATATTTTAAAAAATAAAATAAATGCAAGTCCAGCCAGAGCTGAGAATGCACATGGCATGCGAGGGACATGACTAAGGAGACAGGTTTGACCAAGGTAAAATATTCAACTTACAGAGCAGTGGGGAATAAACTAGAGACTTAGGAGGGTCTTAAAAGTCCTTAAAGTACAGATAGGAATAGGGCTTCTTTATGCATTAGAAAATACGAAGCCAGCACTTATTCTTAATAGGGCAATGACAAAGCAATGTTCTGGGCAAAATAGTCTGACAATGATGTTCAGGTTGGGTGTGATCAAGTAGAAACTAGGGGGCAGGCAATCTGCTAAGAGACTGTTGAGGGAGATGAAGAGAAGTCTTATCTGATCACTCTCCTGTTGACAATCTGCATGTCAGGGAGTAAACTCCTGGGCCTGGTGGGCAAATCAGTGTCAACTTCCATCCCCACCTCCATGCACACCATGCTCCGGTCCCAGTCGTGGCCTAGCTCTCCCCAGATCTGTACCTGGTACAAGCCATTGCTCCTGACTGGAGTGCCTTTCCCTCTTTCCTTCCTGACGAGTTCCCTCTCATTCTTCGGTGCTCAGCTCAGAAACCAGCTCCTCCCCAAAGCTTTCCACAAGCCTCAGGCAAAGCTGATCCCACCACTCTTGACGTTTCCGTAGCATGTTGCACAGCCTTTGTCATGGCACCTATTGGCCTATAATTATTTATACCTGTCTCCCCCACTGAATCTGGTGTTCCCCCAAAAGAAGGGGCCAGCTCACTCAGCTCAGAGTCCTCAGTACCCTGGACAGAGCTTGGCGTTGGATGAATGAATGACTAGGTTACGGACCCCTTCTTAAAGCTAAGGCTAGAGGTTGACCTTCATATGAGCAGAGCTGCTGATGCCTGGAGAGCAAAGAAGAGACTGAGAATCCGGAAGGGTTTAACGCAGAGGTCACAAGCTGGCAGCCCACAGGCCACAAGTGGCTGGCAGGGCAGCAGCCAGCACAGTGTTTTAAATAAGCTAAATTGATTGTTAATTAATGTCTTATAAAAATCTAGATTTTCTTGTGAAACTGGAGGCCCTGGTGAGAGTGGGCTGCATGGTGAGCTGGAGCTCTCCACTTGTGCTTTCAACAGACCCTGGGGGGACTTCCCTGGTGGTCCAGTGGGTAAGACTCTGCACTCCCAATGCAGGGGGCCCGGGTTCGATCCCTGGTTGGGGAACTAGATTCCGCATGCATGCTGCAACTAAGAGTTTGCACGCCGCAACTAAGAAGCCCGCATACCGCAACTACGAGCCCGCATGCCACAACTAAAAGATCCTGCATACCACAACGAAGATTGCGCGTGCTGCAACTAACACTTTGTGTGCCGCAACTAAGACCTGGCACAGTCTAATTAAATAAATATTTTTTTAAAAAAGGAAAAAAAAATAAAACCAATGCTTAAAAAAACAACAACAAAAAAAACCAGAGCCTGGGTGCTCCAGGTTGTCACAGCCCTACCACCTCCACGTCACTTATAATCATAACTGCGCAGTCACAGATCATGGTAAGTATTTGAATTAGCGACCCTGGTCAAACACTTCCTCCAGGCCTTTTTCCCTCTGTAAAATGAGGTAACATATTAGGCACTGGATTGCAGAGGTTTTGAGCATTGTTGTTAATGGTTATTGTTGCAAAGTAACAATCTGTTCCTTTGTATTAGGTTGTTAGGTTAGGTTAGGTTGTTAGGTTGGTGGGAGAATGGGGATGCTGTAGGCCCCAGCCAGATCTCCCTTAGGGTGTAAAGGATTTATTCCCCCAGGTACAGATTGCTTTGGTGGAAGAGAACTGCTGGCCCAAAGTCATGTCCCTTCCCAGGCCGGCTGGCATCCAATGACAAGGCAATCCACAACCTCGAGACCTTCTTCAAGGGAAAGAACCGGAAACTGACAGACGGCTCGGTCTATGTGGAAATCTGACCCCTAGTTCCAATGTGAGGAACCTCAGCATAGTGTTGGCTGAGACTTCCCCTGAAACTACACTGCAGCTTGACTCCTCCCCCTGCCACTCCTGCTCTCTGCCCTTCCTTCCACAGGGACTGATCCCAACGGTGCTCCCTAATAAACCTCCTGCATGCCAATCTCTGCCTCAGAGTCTGCATCCTGGGGGACGTGGCCCATAACAACAGGGAAGGTAGATGGGACTAGATGGCAAAGCTTCCCAGATTGTATGTGGAGGAACCAGGCTGCATCCTGCAGTGCAGCATTTCACTGTATATATGACTCTCTTCTACTGCAGGATGTTCTCAGGTGTTATCTCGAAAGGGAGTTCTGTGGTTAAATAACTTCGGGAAACCATGAATTAACCATGGAACATTTCCTCAGCACAGAACATCTCAGAGCTTTAATGTACCGATGGCACTGCAAACCCCCAAGAGGAAGATGACGATGCCGTATTTCCCAAACTTATTTGTCTTGGAACTTCTTTTCTCCCCTGTGGGGCATATCTTGTAGGACTGGTGTTGCAAAGAATACACACTGGGAATTACTGTTGTAGAAAAGGGAGCCAATGGAGCCCTTCAAGCAGGGATATAATATAGACAGACTGTGTTTTAACCAGACCATTTTGGTGGCCTGAATGGGGAGTGGACTGGAGGGAATGAGATTCAAGGCTTGGGGACCCAATGGATGGCTGGACCAATGGCCCTGCTGAGAGACATCCATGACCTGAACTAAGGGTAATGATAGTGGGGAGGGGGAGGGAAAGAAAGACTCAGAGGTATTAAGGATATTTAAGATTGATCAAAGGTGAAGGTGAGGGAGAGGAATAAGCCTCAGTTAGTTTTAGGTTTCAGCTTTTGGGGATCTAGAGGGACAGAGCAGAACTGACATGGGATAGGCATAAGTTCAGAAGAGATGCTGAGCTTAAGGTGTGTGTGGTTCATTGGGGGAGATGTTGGTAAGCCATGGAGAGGGAACACCAGAAGTGGAGAGAGGAGTGAGAGACAAAGATGAACTTCCAGGAGCCAACGACTTGTAGGTGGTCATGGAATTGTCAGTAAGGATGCTCAGGTAAAAAGAAAAAAGAGGCAAGGAAAGAACCTGCCACCTCCAACACACTCAGAAGGACCCACTGTAGTCTTGGAAGCACTCACAAGGTACTTGCAAATTCTGGCCACCATCTGCTGCTGGTTGTCCCAGGGCTTCCGACTGTAAGCTCTTTTTGGCAATTCCCAAGCCATGAAGCAAGAACAGTGGAACAGGGTCTTCACACATTTCTGGGGGCCAACAGGAAGAGAACACCAGAGCTGTGGAATTCCAGGACAGCCGGAACGTGTTCCCCCAAAAAAACTGTATGAAACTGGATTTTGGAAAAGCAATTCCTATTTGAAACATGCAAGTGAAGTTGGCTGTTTTGAAGAGAAATACTGACATGGGTACCTTTGGTAAACAGACTTGGCCAGACATAAATAAACTGTCCAGTGATGGATCAGCTGTGATTATAGGTTGGGTTCAGGGCCGTGCACACTCACCTGGCTCACCTTGGCATTGCTCTCTTGCATGGTCAGCAGCAGGGGCACCAAGGTGCTGATCATCTGCTCCTCCATGGCCGGGGTGCGGGGCGACCGCAGCTTCTGGACCACCTTGCCGTACAGGTTGATGCAGGAGGAGCGCACGTCCTCTCGTGACTGGGGCAGATCCAGAGGTTCAGGCATGCTCCGTCTTCCAGGAGGCTGCCTGGGCCTCTGTGCCCCACATGGAGGCACATGGCCTTCCTTCCACTCATTCTGAGGGCCCCTCCAGGCGCAAGTCACACAGAGACGGAAAACAGTGAAGGCCACCTGGTGGGCCGATCTGGCGCTGGCGTCTCCCTCAGCAAAGCCTAGGTCTGGAGCTCTGCCCACTCTTCCCAGCCAGGGCCCCCACTAGCCTAAAATGTGCCTTCATGCCAAGTGGGAAAATGCCCCCCTCTGCTGCGACCAATCATAAAACAGTGACCCCTCTAGGTGGACCAATCACAGTGAGGCAAGTCTCTGGGGAAACTTGATGACGCAAAAAGACCTCCCTCTGTGAGAACTAATTAGAAAAGGAACGTTCTCTGTGCAAACCAGTTACAAAGAGACCAGGACCAGGCGGGACTAGTACCGCTTCCCCTGGGCTGACTCGGCCTCGCACAGGTCCCAACAGGCTGTGGAGCTACTGCAACTCCCAGAGCAGTAGAGAACTGCCCTCCGGGTGCCACCCCACCCCATCCTCCCACCCCCATGGGATTCCTTACATCACTGAAGTGTGGCAGCAGGATCTGCAGCATCTCCACATAGACCGAGCTGTCCATCAGCTTCCGGTCCTGCCCCTTGAATATGACCTTGATGTTGTGGACCGCCTCCACCACCAGCAGCCCATCCACACTCTTCAGACCCTTCACCATGGAGGGCAGGAGGGCCTGCACCTTGGTGGTCTGTGGAGAAGGAGCATTTGGGATGGGGCCTCCTATCTGTGCTAACAGGTGGGAGACCCAGCCTCTGATTCACTGAGATGAACTTGGTCAAGCAAGTCCCACCTCCAGGCCTTTGCTTACGTTGTCCCACCTGCCTGGCATGCCCTCACTCAAGCTCCTGCTGTCCCCAAAGCCTTCTTTGGCCTCACTGACTCCTTCCTAGCCTGGATACCTGAGGCCCTTTGTTGTCTCCCCGCTTCTTGGCACTATATAGATGATACCATGCATTGTTAGCTGGCTTTCTGAGTCTATATCCTGTCCCTTTGTCCCTCTAAATCCTAAGATGCAACAACAGTGCGTGGTAGAGAAAAACACAGCACTTTTAATAACGCTAATGGGGTTTCCCTGGTGGCGCAGTGGTTGACAGTCCGCCTGCCGATGCAGGGGACACGGGTTCGTGCCCCGGTCCGGGAGGGTCCCACATGCCACGGAGCGGCTGGGCCTGTGAGCCATGGCCACTGAGCCTGCGCGTCCGGAGCCTGTGCTCCGCAACGGGAGAGGTCACAACGGTGAGAGGCCCGCGTACCACAAAAAAAAAAAAAAAAAAAGAATAAAGTATATAGGGAATTATTAAGTGATACCCATTTTACAGATGGGATAACTGAGGCAGAGACAGAAGTGAGCTCTGATTCCAGCCACCAGTATTGGAGAGTCAAGGATGGCCAAGCTCCATCCTTCCTCCTGTCAGGGGTCTAGCTGGGTGGGCTCTCCCCTACCCTCCACTTACCTTTTCAGTCCTTTGGGCCAGGATGACCAGGCCTCGGATGGACAGCACCTTCATGATGGGGTCCTGGTGGCTCAGGCCTTCTGCCATCCGCCCCAGAGAGTATTCCTCAGGGATCCGTCGCACCTCCTCCATCTGGAGGAGCTGAGGAAGTAAGGGTAATTATTCCCTGGCCCAAGGGGTACCTCAGGCCCTGTTTGCCTCTGGGGCCTCATTCACACCTGCCTACCCTCTAGCCTACATTCTTACCACCAGCCAGCTTCTAACCAAGCTTCCCGTCATTCACGGAATGACTCAGGCTGTTTTGTCCCCTCTGTGCGGGCAGGATTCCCTTCTGCCGGGGCTCTCACCTCCACTCTAGCCCCAGCTCACCATGCACAGCTCCATCCAAAACTCAGCCCCCCTGAAGGCATGTTTGACAGTGTCCCCAGGCCTCGTCTAGGCTGACTGCCCCCTTCTCTGGGGCCCTGGGAGTCCTGAACATGGAAACCTTAGTGCCCCCATGTGCGTATGCATCTGCCTCCCGTATCCTATCCCACTGGCGGCTTCCTTGAGGACACAAACTGAGCCTTTCTCCTTGGGCGCCTGTTACCTGATACAAGCTCTGGGGTGAAGTGTGTGCTCAGGGAACACTTGTTGCCTGAGTTCACATCCAACAAGAAATGGTTCCTTTCCTCCTTAGAATTGCCCTCCAGGACTTCCCTGGTAGTCCAGTGGTAAAGAATCCGCCTTACAATGCAGGGGACGTGGGTTCGATCCCTGGTCAGGCAACTAAGATCCCACATGCCGCGGGGCAACTAAGCCCGTGCACCACAACTACTGAGCTTGCACACCTCAACTAGAGAGCCCATGTGCCACAAACTACAGAGCCCATGCGCCCTGGAGCCTGCACACCACAAAAGAACTGCCCTCCTCCAGTGCCCCCAATTGCGGGATTAGCACCACCAGCCCCCCATTGTCCCAGCCCCAAACCAGGCATCACTCTCATCTCCTTCCTCTCCCTTGCCCCCCACCTCCAGCACCCAACCGGTCTTCAGTTCCTGCCTAGTCATCCTCATAAGCACTTCTCCCATCTGTTCCCTTGTCCTCCATCCACTGTGACTATTGAGACCCTGTGTCTTTGATGAGAAGAGAGAGCTGGAGAGAGCGGGCAGGACAGTTGATGGGGTGGGGAGTGGGGGAGGCAGGAAAAGTGGGGCTCCACCTACCACCCGCCCTCCACTCATCATACAGCACTGCTGCTCTGCATCAGTGTGCTGGCACTGTTCTAAGTGCTTTATGTGAACTCACCTAATCCTCATCAAAACCCTATGAGAGGTCAGAATGGCCATCATCAGAAAATCTGCAAACAATAAATGCTGGAGAGCGTGTGGAGAAAAGGGAGCCCTCTTGCACTGTTGGTGGGAATGTAAATTGATACAGCCACTATGGAGAAGCTGGGACGAAGTGAGAGTGGCATGGACATATATACACTACCAAATGTAAAGTAGATAGCTAGTGGGAAGCAGCCGCATGGCACAGGGAGATCAGCTCAGTGTTTTGTGACCACCTAGAGGGGTGGGATAGGGAGGGTGGGAGGGAGGCGCAAAAGGGAGGGGATATGGGGATATACATGTATGTATAGCTGATTCACTTGGTTATGCAGCAGAAACTAACACAACACTGCAAAGCAATTATACTCCAATAAAGATGTTAAAAATAAATAAATAAAGGGTTTCCCTGGTGGCGCAGTGGTTGAGAGTCTGCCTGCCGATGCAGGGGACACGGGTTCGTGCCCTGGTCCGGGAAGATCCCACATGCCGCGGAGTGGCTGAGCCTGTGGGCCATGGCCGCTGGGCCTGTGCGCCCGGAGCCTGTGCTCCACAACGGGAGGGGCCGTGGCGGTGAGAGGCCCGCGTAGCGCAAAAAAAAAAAGAAAAAAAGGATAGTATTGGATTATAACCCAAAGAATCAAGTAAATATCCACGAGTCTGTATTGCTATAAAAAAATGACCAAATGAATACGTGAAAGTAGAAGGAACAACTCGTACAGAAGAATTCCAACTAATAATTGTAGGCTGAATGAAGGAAGTAGAAAAATCACCATTAGAAACCACAGGAATAATGGCTCAAGGCAGGCTCCACTGATGAATGCTAAAATTAGGGGGTAAAAGTTTAAGTTGCCTAGTTTCAAATATATTTCACATATATTTCTTACTTACAAAAGGATAGTGTTACCCTCACAGTCCCAACCGCCTTCACCAACTGATGAAAGTTAACATCATCAATAATAAGAAGTTAAAATAGAGGTCATGGGGCCCCTGACATGATGCCCTGAGAGGTCACATCACCTATACAGGTTCTTCTCCTAAATGCATAACCTCAGTCTAATCATGGGAACACATGAGACAAAGCCAAATGGAAGGACGTTCTACAAAATACCTAGAGTTAGTCTTTCAGTGTGCCAAGGCCATGACAGACAAGATTAGAGGAGATGAAGGAGGTCCCATTAAGTCAACTGATGTGCAAGGTGGGATCCGGAATGGATCCTGGAACATCAGTGGAAAGGACATCAGTGGAAAACTGTGAAATCTGAGCAGTCTGTAGTTCATAGTATTGTAGCCATGTCTTAGTTTTGATTATTGTACTATTTTTATGTAAGTTGTTATCGTTGGGGTGGCTGGCTGTGGATATATAGGAACTTTCTCATTATTTTTACAGCTCCTCTGTTACATCTAAAATTATTTCAAAATAAGAGTGAAACAATAAAAGATTTAAAATTTTTGCTTAAAAAAAAAAAAACCTATGAGATGGGCAATTCATTATCCCTGTATTATAAGAAAGCAAGGCACAGACAGGTTCGGCAACTTGCCGAAGGTCACAGCTCCCTTGAGGACTTCACCCGCCATTGGAAGAAGCAAGCACACACACAGTCACAGCATGGTGGGCTGGGGGAGCCGGGGAGGGACATCTGAGCGACATCAAAGCACCACTGTGAACATGGTGGACCTGGCTCTGGCCAGGAGTGGGCCACCTCTTCTGGGGACCAGGAGAAGGACTGAAGCTGGGTGAGGACCCCTGCCACAGGGAGGGAGGGCCACTGCTCAGGGCTCCAGGGGAATGCTGGGAAAGGTTAAGCCTACTGTCCCTGACCTTGTGGACACGGGAGGTCCAACCTCCACCCCCCCTCCCCAAGAGCCCCTGTGGCAGCCACTAACAGACAGAGAGAGGACCGCCTCTGCCACGAGGCTGACCAGGATAGAGGAGCCAGGCGGGCAGACCTGGTCTGAATCTCTCTGGACAACTTGAGCTGTGCGACCTTGAAAACTGCCTCTTGCCTCGCTGACACATGAGCTTCACAGTTCCTGGTTTTCATGGCTGCTGTGCTGATGGGTGGGGTAGCAGATCAAAGAGGTCAGCGTGGTGCTTGGCATGTGGCAGCCCCTCAAGAAATGGCACTTTCCCTTTCCTCACCAGGGTCATGGGGGAGATTAGAAGTAGACCCAGCAGAGTTGAGGCTGTAACCCCGCCTCCTGGCTCCCAGACACACGCTTGTCCTCTTGGAGGTGACATATTCTGCTGGTGCCTGCAGAGCCAGGCAAAGTGTTCACTTGGGTGCTCACTCATCCATCCTATCCCCACTTCTTGGGGGCCCTCTTGGGGCTGGGTTTAGGGATGCAACATAAACACAATGTAGTCCCTACTCCCTAAACTCACAGTCCACTGGAGAGGCAGAAAGGTGCAAGAAGTGCCAGGATTGCCATGCTGCCTTGTGTCCACCTGGCAATCTTTACTCAAGGCCCAGCTCAAATGACACCTCTTCCAGGAAGCCTTCCTTAACCTTCCACTGTCTGAGCAGACAGTGAGCCTCTGAGCCCCACTGTACAGACCCTGGTGATAGCCCAGACCCACTGTGTGGCAGCCAGCAGGTCACAAGAGGAAGATGGGATGGCGGTTAAGAGAGTGGGTTTTCCAAATGTCCATCGACCAATGAATGCAGAACCAACACGTGGTATGTACATATAACGGAATATTATTCAGACTTAAAAAAGAATGAAATTCTGACCTGCGCTACAACACGGATGAGCCTTGAAGACATGATATTAAGTGAAATAAGCAAGACATGAAAGGACAAATATTGATGAATCCACTTATATGAAACCTAGAATAGGCAAATTCACAGAGACAGAAAGTAGAATGGTGGTTACAGGGGCTGAGGAAACGAGGGGGGGAGAGTTAGTGCTTAATGGGTACAGAGTTTCAGTTTGGGAAGGAAAACGAAAATCTTCTGAAGATGGATGGTGGTGATGGTTGCACAAAAGTGTGAATGCACTTAATGCCACTGAGCTGTACCCGTAAAAATGGTTAAAATGGTAACTTTCATGAAATATATATTTTTTACCACATACACAACCACAAGCACACACACAAAATGAAAGAGAGAGTGTACTTTAGAGCCCAGGTGTCTGGCTTTGAATCTTGGATAAGCCACTTAACGAGCTGTGTGGCCTTGGGAAAGTTACTTAAATCTGTGCCTTGGTTTCCTCCTCTAAACTAGGGGATGGAATAGTATATGCATCATAGGATTATTGTGAGGATTAAATGGATCGGTATGTGTAAAGCTCTTAGAATATGCCTAGAAGGTAGTAAGTGCTCAATAAACGTTGGCTATTGTTATTGGCAAGTCTTCCCTTCTGGGGTCAACCCTACCAACCTTCTCCTGACTCATCTCTCCCCAGTACCCACTCCAGTACCCCCATACACTCACTCAGTTTAGTTGTCACTTCCTCCAGGAAGGCCTCCCTGATGTTCCCCCACCCAACACATCCAAGACTTTTGTTCTCCCACCACAGCCTGAATTGCCCCCATCATAGCACAAGTCACTCTATAGTACCCTGTGTTATAATTGGGGCGTACTCTGTCTCCACTCCCATACCAAGAACTCCTTGAGAGCAAGGCAGAGTCAAATTCATATTTGTGTCTCCAATCTGGTACCTGGCACACAGAGGTGCCCAGCAAAGGTTGGTGGTTGCCTGGGGCAAGGGGGAGTCTGGGAAGAGTGGAATGGGGTGGAGGGGGTAGAAAGAAGAGGAGAGATGGGAGGAAGGAGGGACAGAGAGCTACAAAGCCTTTCTACTCAAAAGAAATCATGTTCAGGAAAGACTCTAAAGTGTTAAGTACTTATTGCACAGGAGAAATGACCAGCAATGGGAACTGAGGCCTATGCTTAGGGGAAGGCCCAGGGGGACCTCTGCCCCACGCCCAGTGCCCAGTCTCTACCTCCACGAAGAAGGCCGTGGCGGTGATCTTGTGCTTCTCGTCGCCTCGCTCCAGGAGCGGGATGAGCAGATAGAGGATGCGGCACAGCTCCTGGCAGGAGTACTGCACCATGGCCCTGGGGGGTGGGGGAACAGTGCCCTTAGGCTCTCCAGCCCCAGGGGCATGTGCTGGGTGGGGGCCTAGCCCCAACACTCAAAACTCTGGGAAAGCCCAAGTCACCTGTGTTCCTGCATCCCCAGGGTTTCCCACCTGGACAGGATCTCAGAGACCATTTGATCTAACTGCTTCATTTTACAGATTGGGAAAGCTTCATTTTACAGATTGGGAAAACTTCATTTTACAGATGGGAAAACTGAGGCCCAGAGTGGGAAAGTGACCTGCCTGAGAGCACAGAGCAAATCAGTAAGAAAGATAGGCTTAAGACCCCTGAGTGCACAGGACCACTCCAGCAGGAAGAGACAGGAAGGAGAGGGTGTGAGGACCCACTCACTAGGCACCAGGCAGCAGCCAGACACTTTCAAGTAGTTATTGCATTTGATCCTCACCATTACCCTTTGAGGTAGGTTACTGTTGTTAACCTGTTTCATAGATGAGGAAACAGAGGCTTTGAGTGTGAAATGCCCAAGGTCATAGAGCTGGAAAATGGCAGAGCTGGAGCCCCAACCCAGGGCTCCCCACTCCAGCTGCCTCGTTCATTCTACTAAGCCAGTGGTTTTCAAAGTGCAGCCCCTGGGCTTCCCTGGTGGCGCAGTGGTTGAGAGTTCGCCTGCCAATGCAGGGGACACAGGTTCGTGCCCTAGTTCGGGAAGATCCCACATGCCGCGGAGCGGCTGGGCCCTTGAGCCATGGCCGCTGAGCCTGTGCGTCCAGAGCCTGTGCTCCGCAATGGGAGAGGCCACAACAGTGAGAGACCCGCGTACCGCAAAAAGAAAAAAAAAAAAAATACCGCAAAGTGCGGCCCCTGGACTAGCAGTATCAGCATCACCTGGGAACTTGTTAGAAATGCACATCCTCAGGCTCCCATCCCAGGCTAACTGAATCAGAAACTTTAGAGGTGGGGCCCAGCAATCAGTGTTTTAACGAGTCCCATAGGTGATTCTGATGCAACCTCAAGTCTGCACTATGCTTCATTAATCAATGAGTCCAGGAAAGTGTGTCGGCCAAGAGTAGAGTCTGGAGTAAGACAGCCTGGGTTCAAATTCTGGCCCTACCACTAGCTGTGTGACTTTGGGCAAGTCACTTAACTTCTCTGGGTCTCAGGTTCCTCATGGGTAACACTGGGAAAATAATAGTGCTATTTCATCGGTCATGGTGAGGGTTAAATGGAAGTCCATGAATGTATGGCTGTTTGCATGGTGCCTAGAGCACAGTAAGTGCTCAATAAATGCGGTTGTATCCTGAGACCCCTGGGGAGAGCACCATCCTGGACACTCAGCGTGCAGGGCTAAGAAGCAGACTCTTCCTGCAGGAGCCACATTAGTGAAATCAAGGTGCCGCCCCACCCTTCTCCTGACCCCATGGGAGGCTGTGTGTGGTTGGGGGAAAAAGCCCTGATCTGGGTCAGCAGGTCAATTCCAAGCCTTGCCACTTCCTGGTTGTGTGACCTTTGGTATATAACTGTCCCTCTCTGAAACTTGGCACCCTCCCCTGCAAAATGTGCATTAATAATCCCTGCTACCCCCCCCCCCAAAAAAATCCCTGCCCCACCAGTCAGCATGACGATAATAAAAGCTAACCTGTGTTGGACTCTTACTATATGTCAGGGGCTGTTCAAAGTACTTTAATCCTCACCCTAAATCTTGGAGGTGGGCCCTGTTATTATTTCCACACTACTGATGGGAAAACTGAGACACAGAGAAGGAAACGAACTTGCCCTGGGTCACACAGCTGGGTAGTGGTAAGCTGGGATTCAGACGCAGGTAGACCTGCTCCAAGGCCACACTATAAACTGCTCGGCTAGACCATAATTTCTGTATTAGCGTGGGAACTAAATTCATAATGTGCTGAGAAATGTGCTTTATAAATAACCTAAGTGCTCTGCAATGCCAGGTACTGCTGTAACGACAGTTTGTAGAGTGTGTGCTATCTTTCACATCTGAATTGTCTACCCACTGAGGTATATAATACTCTGCCAGTCTCAGAGGAGAGACGATGGAGGGAAGGGTCTTGCCCAGAGAGAAATGCAAACCCAGGTCTTTCCAAAGACCCTGAGGTCTCTCCCCTCCCTCCACCCCCTGCCCTGGGGGTCGCTGGCCTCACCTGGCCAGCAGGGACACTCCACGGTGGTGGTTCTCCGCCTGTCCCATGAGCTCCCAGCCACCCTGGTCCTCCAGAAAGGTAGCCTCGTATGAGCAGCCCATCTTCAGCAGAAGGATTTTCACCACTTTGACCACCCAGCTGCCAAGATAAGGGGACTGAGACCTCATGTCAGCCTGCCCCCAACAGGCCAGACCTCCCTCCACCCAAGTCTCTCCCACCATCAGTTCCATCTGCCAGACAAATTTCTCTCCACAGCCTCAGCACATGGTATCGTCATGTGACAAGATCCTATCTTGCCTTTACAACACACCTGTCAGGGTAGGAACTGCTTACCCCATTTCATTGGCAAGGAACCAAGTTGCCAGGAGGTTAAATTGGTTTAACCCAAAGCGCAAAGCACTGTTATAGGCCAGGACTCAAACCCAAGGTGTCCTGACTTCAAGCCCAGCTACACAACTGCTTGCCTTCTATCCCTCAAAGTGCACTTTTCTGAGCATAACACGCAATAGAAACCAAAAAGGAAAAGACTGAGGAACTGGACTGCATAAAAATTTTAAAGTTCTGAATAGCAAAAGACCATCAAATTGTTGCAGGTTAAGTGATAAACTGGAATACAAATGACAAAGAGTTAATGTCCTTAATATATAAAGAGCTCTTACAAACCAATAAGAAAAATTCCCAACAGTCCTATATAAAATTAGGCAAAGAACAAGAACAGGTTGCTGGCAGAAAAGGAAACAGAAATGGCATTTAAACCTCAACCACATTCATAATAAGAGAAATACAAACTAAAATTACAGCAAAATACCATTTTTTTCAACTTTCAGATTGGCAAAGATGAGAATGTGCTGGCAAGGCTGTGGAGAAATAAATAGTGTCATATACTACTGGCGGTGGTGTCCTCTGTGGGAGGCAATTTGGCAAACTGGGTGCTTTAGGAGGTCCTTCATTTTCCCTTCACTCACTGGTCAAGAACTTTTTCCACCACATATTCCTATTCCACCATAATATTTAAATACAGAAACCTTCTGATGCACCCATTCTACTTTCAGGAATTCATCCTACATATACAATCACATGTAGGTATAAAGACATATAAACAGCCTCGCTTACTGCAGCATTGTTTCTAATTGCAAAATGCTGTGAAGCACCTAAATCGAGAGGATCCTGGTTAAGTAAATGATGGTATATTGGAATCTACACAGAGGGATATTATGCGGCTGTTAAAAATGAGGCAGCTCTATATGTAATGATCTCAGAGATATGGTATACAATAAAAGCAAAAATATATAACTGTGTAAGGTCCACTAACACTGGTATAAAAGTAGAGAATGAAAACACACGGGCTTAGCCCTACATCAACCCCCTCTGAAGGGCAAGAAAGAACCTGGGGTTCTTAGTCATCTTAGGGCAGATGACTGGGGTAAAGAGAGGAACAGAGACTCCCTTTTAATGCCTTTTGAGATTTTTACCTGTGTGCCTATATTACCTGTTCCAATTAATAAATAAAAATCAAAATGATTCGGCCTTGGGTACAAATCTAATACAAATAATATCTCTAGGGAGGGAGGAGGAAAACCGAAATGGCGAGCTCCTTGGGGGAAGCTGATTCTTCCCTGCCATCCAGCATTAAGCAGAAGACATACCCTGCAGGTGCTCACAAACAGTTGTTGAACACATGATTGGCTCTCTCATAAAAGTGTGCACCTGAGGACTTCCCTGGTGGCGCAGTGGTTAAGAATCCGCCTGCCAATGCAGGGTACATGGGATTGAGCCCTGGTCCGGGAAGATCCCACATGCCATGGAGCAACTAAGCCCGGAGGCCACAACTACTGAGTCTGCGCTCTAGAGCCCACAAGCCACGACTACTGAAGCCCATGCACCTACAGCCCGTGCACCACAACAAGAGAAGCCATTGCAATGAGAAGCCCGTGCACCACAACAAAGAGTAGCCCCCGGTCACCACAACTAGAGAAAGCCCGCACACAGCAACGAAGACCCATCGCAGCCAAAAATAAATAATAAATTAAAAAAGAAAAAAAAGTGCACGTCCGTTTTCTCTTCTAGTCCCAAAGCTAATTTCTACTGATCAATTGCCCTAAAGACTTTCGGAAGGGCCCTTGCTGGTGGCCCTCCCCCTGCCGGGGACAGTAGGAACATACCATACAGGCACGAAACCAGAGGGCTGTCCATCTTCCTTGGCGTCCTTGCAGGAAACCACGTGGCCAGGCAGGTTGAGGCCGATGTGGTAATGGACTTGAATGAGCAGGGCCAGGAGCAGCTGGGGGTAGATGCGCCTCATGTGGCCCATGCAGCTGTTGACAGACAGGAGCTCGCAGAGGCCGCTGGCTGCCTGGTGGGGCAGGGGGCGGGATCTGTTAGATGTCCCAGCACTCCTGGCAGGGCCTGGACTGCTTCTCTAGGAGGCTGGCTCTGGATCTTTGCTCTTCTCTGGCCCAACTTGGGCAAGCCCAGATTCCCCCCCAACTACCACACCCCGACTCCTGGCTCTCTGGGTGAGCCTGCCCCAGAACAATCACAGCGACCCTTTGCCTTTGACACACCCCTGGAAGAATCATGGTGGGAGGATCTCTTCCCACATTTGTGAGGTAGAGTCTTCATCCCACTGTGCAGGGGAGGAGACAAGCTCAGAGGGGTGAAGAGACTTGCCCAAGGTCACCCAGCCTCCCGGGGGCAGAGCTGGGACTTAAAGCCAGGTTTTCAGATTATGCGCTGTAGTGAACCCTGCCTCCTTCTGGTTCATAACACAGGCACACAGACGGTGAGGGGGACACCAGTTGCCTCTTCGTTGAGGGCCGTTAAACTAGGCTGCCCTCACTGCCTCCTCTGAATGACATGAGAATACACCAACACACAGTGATCAGAGGAGGAGTGCATGAATGCCCAAACCAGGGAAGGAATGGGTGCTGGTGCCCTAGTCATGGAACTCAGTGCTGGGAGAGAGAGGCAGAGAGATCCAGTGGTAAAGCATGGGATTCCGGGGCAGGATATCTGAGTCCTGGCACCACCACTCACTAGCTGTGTGACCTTACATGAGACGTGGAATGTCTCTGAGCATCAGTATCTTCCTCTGTAAAGGGATAATACCACTCGCTCCTCTTTATTTGCTTCCCTCCACCAGCTTGTCTTGCTCTCTGCTGAATCCCCAGAACTTACGCGTATGCCTGGCACATAGTAGGTGCTCAATACCTGTTGAATAAATTGATCAATGCAACAAAAAATTTTTGAGTCTACTGTGTGCCAGGTGTATGTTGGACTTTGGGGATATCAGGCTCAGGCACTGAATTCATGCATCTCACTGATTATCCAAATGACACCGCCCCCACACACACACACACAGAGTATTGTTAAATCACAGCTGGGGTAAACTCTCCCAAGATAAAGTATGTGAAGCGAAGTATAATATGCACCAATTTGATCTGGTCAGAGAAATCAGGGAGGGCTTCCCTGAGGAGGCAATAAGAGCTAAGGGTTGAGCAGAAGTTAACTTGGTGGACAGCAGTGTAGGCAGAGGAAACAGCATGTGCAAAGGCCCTGTGACAGAAGATAGCAGTGTTTAAGAAGATCTGACAGGGAACTTCCCTGGTGGCACAGTGAATAAGACTCCACGCTCCCAATGCAGGGGGCCCAGCTTCCATCCCTGGTCAGGGAACTAGATCCCACATGTATGCCACACTAAGATGCCCGCCTGCTGCAACTAAGACCCGGCGCAACCAAATAAATAAATATTTAAAAAAGAAAAAGAAGAAGAAGATCTGACAAAGAACAACGAGGTTGGACCCATGCAAGCAAGAGGATCACGGCGAGGGGTGAGGCACGAGGCCGGTGAGGGGTGCAGGGCCTTGTAGCACACAGGTAGGAGCACTGTGTTACTCTCAAGGGCAATGGGAAGCCACTGAGAGGGTTGAGAAGAGCAGATGTGCATTTCTCAAAGATGTTTTTGGCTGCGGTACAGATTGGAGGGGCTGGAGTGGAAGCAAGGAGATGAGTGGGGGTATTATCCAGCTGGCTAGGACCAGGGGGTTGGTGACAGAGGCAGAGAGAAATCTGTCTCTCCACGCAGCCCCGTTCCTGCAGTCAGAGCCCTTTGCCTCCGTGTTCCCAGGGCCAACCTCTGAGACTGGCAGCAGAAGCACTTAAACATTTTATGTTGCTAAATGAGTGAACGAGTTACCTCGTTTAATTTTCCCAACTGCCATATGAGGTGGATATACTATTATTTCCATTTACAGAGGCAGAGAGTGAGCCTCAGGGAGGTGCAGTGACTTGCTCAGGTTACAAAACCTGAGCAAAGCCAACCCTCAGACTAAGGTCTGCGAGTCCCAGGTCATTCTGTGTCCACTATTCCAGGCTGCTGCCGTCACTGTAAGTAACAGTACTATTGTCGTCCAGTGGATCACAAACAAGAGCCCAGAGACAGACTTGCTCAAGGCCACACAGTTAGTTCTTGGAAGAGCAGGGAACTAGAAGATGGGTGTGCAGAACTCAGGGGGAGGGGAAGAGGGCGGAGGATGGGATGGGGCAGTGACGGAGCAGGGTGGGGTGTCCTCACCGCTAGGGGCATGATGGAGGCCCGGCCCTTCTTGGTGACAGGCTTTTCCTTCAGGCTGGTCAGGAGCAGATCCAGGAGATCTCGGATGTCACAGCTGGGCTTGCGGAGGATCAGCTGCCTCCACATCTCTGCTCCATTGCTGGGGGGTCAAGGGTGGGGATGGTTAGTGGGGGCCAGGGCAGTGGGGCACACCCTGCCACCCAATTGTTTGGGGAGGGTGAAGGGAAGGTGCCTTTGAAATGGCATCCATGGACGTACCAGAAAATTTCTGGAATGGACAAGAAAACGCTCCCTAAGAGGCGGGGGGCTGACAATTACCGAAAACCCTATGACTCAGGGACTTACTTTACCAGGTGCTTTGCATACAATTTATTACTTCAGCAAATATTGAGCATCTGCTGTCTGCCAGCAGACGTGAGCAAGATAGTCAAGATACTCAAGGTCACTGAGTTCTTACACTGACCCTCAAGGTGGGCTATTATTCTAATTTTACAGATGTGGAGTTAAGGCTCAGAGAGGTGAAATCACCGGTCCAAGACTACACGGCTAATGAGCTACGGAGACCAGAAGTGACCAGGCCTGATGACTCCAAAGCCTGTGCCTGTTCTTCTATGCCAAGGAGCCCTTTGGGGCCTAGATCTTGCATTTGTCACGTAATGTCAAGGAGGGCCCACTCCTGTCCCTTAGAAGGCAGTATACCAGGCAGGGGATAGCATCTGGGCCAGCAGGCACCAGCCTGTAGGCACACCTATCGTGGGGAGGTGAAAATGCTGACAGGGCCAGTGCACTAAAGGGTTAACAAAACCCTTTCCCCCTTCTGCTTAAGATTTGAACCTTCCATTAACTTTCCAGCTCCGTTCCCCTGGAAACCTGATAAAGATAGTATGTCAACTATGTTGCTAGGCAACATTGCTTACGATAAAAATGACCCAATTGGTAAATTGCGTCTGGGCTGGAGGAACTATAAATTAACTAGAAGGACCATTGGGGACGCTGTGGCATTGGGCTTCTCAGGGTACAGTGACTCTTGTGACTGGGCTTGTCCCTGTGGGGATCCTGGAAGCAAAGTCTAGACAGTTATTGTAAGAGACACTAGCTCTTTTGAAGCCTGAGCCACTTAAGCCAGGGCAGCACCTACACCTTTCACCTGGGAGGACCAAGGCCAATACTAGATTGAGGAAAGTGAGGCATCCAGGGCACAACATTTAAGGAGGTCCTCCAATCAGGCAAGCACAGGAGTGGCAATTGAGAGCGAGGCCTCCTTAAATTTTGTCCCAGCTCTGTCTGGCCTGCTACACAGGCTGCTGTAAGGACTCTGCCCTGTCCTATATCCTGAGTAACTGAGGTCAGGTATGGCCTTGGCAGTCTTGAGTCTGAATGTTTAGTGGCTCCAAGAAGAAAACTCCCTGGTTTCCAGTGAAGCCAGAAAGGGTTAAATTCTTCCAGGTGGGAGATGGGAGTGTGTCACCCCTGCACTGATCTTGGTTTCTATGAATGACACCAGCTCTCCTGGTTAGAAGCGCACCTCACTTGCACAGTTCTGCATAATTCTTTTCCATTCACTCTCAACCAACTACCTTAAGATGTGGATCACACGCTTCTGCCTTGTTTTCATTCAAAGGTGGGGGAGCGTTTCCTGAGCTGGGAGACTGGAGCAGCCAGATTTGTCTCCCCTGCTCACGAGCTCATCACCATCTGGCCACAGTCCCCTCTGCCCATCAGACCAGAGGTCCCTGAAGGCTGACAGCATGGAGCACAGGGCAGGCACTCAGCACGACCGGCTGCATTACTTGTCATGACCACCCATTTGGGGTGAGAATGGAGGGATTATTTCTTCCTTTTGCATTTGGGGGAAACCTCAAGCCCAGAGAGGGCAAGCAGGCTACTCAAGACCACAGAGCGTCTGGAGGCAGAATAAGGACCAACACTCAGTTCTACTTTTATGGCATCATTGAAGCGCTCTGGGCTTGGAGTTGGTCAGATGCGAGTTTAGGTCCTCATTCTGTTGCTTGTTCAGTAGGTGCCTAGGGCTAGAAAACTTCCCATGAGCCTCAGTTTCCTTATCTATAGAATGGGGTTGTTACACTTGTGAGAAAACATACAAATGTGCAGCACAGACACCTGGCAGTGGTCAGGAAGGACTTAACGGTTGTCATAAGCATCATAGATCGTAGAAGAGGGACCACCTGGGAGGGCGAGGGGCTCCTCTGGTAGAAGAAGGGATTCCCAGCCCGGGAACAGGGCTATATCAACCCTCTGAAGTGTAGTGACTGGAAGCCCCCCTCACTTGGTACCTGTCCAGTGGGAGGGGACACACGAGCAGGGCCACGACGACCTCGGTCATGAAGGAGCTGGCCAGGAGAGAGACGGGCAGCAGGGCCACCTCTCGGGCCCGTGGCTTCTGAATGTGGCTCAGGTGCACATAGATACCCTGCATGATTTCTGGAATCTGGGGTGCAGCCAGGGTGACCAGGAGCAGGCAGAGGGCCAAATGGAGAAGCCAAGGGGGTGATGGGGGAGCAGGGAGACAGGAGGAGGAAGGAAGGGGGTGACAGGGTGTGGGGAGAGAGAGGGGAGAGGAGGGCGCAGAGGGAAGAAAAGGGGAGATGGGCAGACAGAGCAGCCGCCCCTTCCCTGGGAGACAGCTTGTCTTTGCTGCCCTCCCACACCCCACACTTGATAGTTGAGCTGTCTTGGGGGCCAATAAGGGAGTTCTTTCTCACCTGCAAGTTGGGAGCATCTGGAACTCAGCCACCACCAGCCCTGCCCTGCCTGAGGGATGAGTGGGCCCTCTGGGGTTTCCCAGCCCAGCCCCTGCCCCCCGGGGGCCTTACCACCTCCAGTGCCCTGTGTCGGTACCGCTCCAGCACCGAGCTGAGTGTGACCTCCGAGGCCAGCTGCATCATTTCCCCCGAGTCCTTGCCCCAAGCCTCTGAGCCACCTTTCAGCCCTTCCAGGGCTGCTAGCAGCAGATCCTTTACCTGTTGGGGCCCCAGGAAGTCTCCAAATTCCTGAAACAAAGGCATAGAGATCTTGACACACATGGGCAGACCCAGAGCGAGCTGTACATGGATGCCCTAACACCACCAGACATATGCAGAGGTCAGCAGGGGGGCATATACTCAGTAAATCCGTGAGTGTCAAACACTTTGAGGAGGAGCTCCAAAAGAAGGGGTGACATGGCCCCTGCCCCCAGAGCTGGTGACACGGCCCACGCACTGTGGCGCAGACCAGAGGGGTTGGGAGCCCACAGGATGGGCCTGTGTGGTCAAGGAAAGCATGTAAAGGAACGTAAAGGGAATTGAGCCTGGAAGGATGGAAGGGGAGGAGGAAGCACTGGGGCAGGCTGGTACTGCCGCTCCTCCCTTGTCCCCATCGCCCCAGGAAGGCCCAGGGCTGTTGGGGAGTAGGTGGTCACCGCGATAACACGCAGAATGTTCTGGCACGGGCTGACAGGGTTGTAGGGGCCCAGGAAATGCTTGTTGCTCTCATACAGCTCCTTCTTGTCGGTCTCTTCCTTATCTCTGGCTCCTGTAAGCAAAGAACATTTTCAGTGAGGCCTGAGCACCTATTTTGTCTTTTAACTTTTTGTTAAACGTAGATGTAGGATGTGCCTAAATCATAGGTGACCAGCGGGGTCAGTTTTCACGGTGAGCATGTCCTTGTAGTGGGCACCCAGGTCAAGAAACAGAACACGGTCAGCACCCCAGAAGACCCTCCGGTGCCCCCATTTCAGTCCACTATCCTCCTCCCCTACTCAGGGTAACCACTATTCTGACTTCTAAACCCGCAGATTCGATCTCCTTGCAGTTGGACTTTATATAAATGGACTCATACTGTATGTTATCCTTCATGTCTGGCTTTCACTCAACCTTATGTGGGTGGGATTCATCCACCCTGCTGCAAGTCGCATGGGTTCACTCACTCCTAGCGCTGTATAATTTTCCATGGTATGAATATACTACAAGTTATTGATCTGTCCTACTTCTGATGGACATTTGGGTTGTTTCCAGCTATTATGCATAGGGCTCACCTGAATGTTCTAACACGTCTAGTACATGCCTTTTGATGACTATAGGTACACATTTGTAGGCACATAGCTGGGATTGGAATTGTGTCCTAAGGTGGGTATGGGTTCAGCTCCAGGGGATATTGCCAAACAGTTTTCCACAGTGGGGACCAATTATGCCCCCACCAGCAGTGTGTGAGAGTTCCAGTGGCTTCACATCTCACCAGTGAATTTGTCTGTTCCGTTTTTGCCATTCTGGTGTGTGTGTGACAACACCTCTATTAAATTGCAATTCCCTTACCCCTGGTGTTCCCAATCCCCCTTTTCTGTTTTCTTCTTTTTTCTGTAATACTAATCATCACTTGACTTACAATAGGTGTTACTTGTTTTTTTGTTCATTGTCTCCTGACAACAAGAAGATAAGCTCAACAGGAGGATTATTGAATTAATCTTTTTTCTTCTGTGTCCCGAGTGCCTAGAATAATACCTGCATGTGTGGGCTCCTTATTTTCTGCTGAAGGAAACACATTTCAGGAACATTTCCTGAGCCTAACTGTGGCCTGGAGTGGGTCCTACCTGGATCCCCCAGGGTGTGCGAGACACAGGCATAAGAGAGGGCCATTGAGGCAGAATAACATATGGACTAAGTAGGCAGGTTGTTTGTAAAAGGAAGGAGATTGAGACCTGGAATCAGGCAGACCCAGATTCAAATCCTAGCTTTGCTGCTTCCTACAGTCAGGGGCCCTGGATAAACCATTTCACTCCTTGAGAATCTAACAGGGTGGGTTTGCCTTAGGGTCACCAGATAAAATACAAAATACCCAGTAAATGTGAATTTCAGATAAACAATTTTTAGTGAAAGTATGTCTCAAATATACCAAAAGGTATTTACCTTTTATCTGAAATTCAGATGTAACTGGGTATCCTATATTTTTATTTGCTAAATCTGGCAATACTAATTTGGTGTATACTATTCCTGTCCCTAAGACTGATCATTAACATGGCTTATATCACCTTCATCTATCACTCAGGAGGTCTGAGTGGTTCCTGGGCAGCAGGGGAAATCTCCTAGGGGCTAAATCTTTGCCCCAAATGCTAAAGAACAAGAAGAGCAGGGACACCAGCCATATCCCCAAAGGTTGAAACTAATAAGATGATCCTTGTAGGGATGGGGAAGAAGGAAACTCTATTTGGCAAGTACCTATAATGTGTGGAATGAGCTGGTCTTTTTACATCTATGATTTCATTTAATCTTCCAAAAAGCTTGTGAGTTCTATCCTATTGTGTCCTTTTTTACAAATGAGGAAATCTAGGCCTTGACAAGAAAAATACTTGCCTAAGGTCACACAGCTAGGAAGGGCCAGAGCTAGGTCTTGTACCCAGATCACTCTGCCTCCAGAGCCAGGGAAGTTTGAACAATGTGCCAAGGTTCCTTGGTCTGGAGCAGAGTTGGGACTCTGGAGAAAGGAAGGAGGCAAGTAACAGTTGATACTGCACACCTCTAGGTGCAGTCCCAGCTGGGTTTCTGTGGCAGCCCATACCATATCACGAGCTCCCTGCAGCTGAATCCAGAGATGTACTCCCACGTACAGGTTTTAGCCACTCCAGATTCCAAGATAGGACCTGCTCTTTGTTCATTCATCCAATAAATATTCACTGAGCACCCACCATGTTCCAGGCCCAGGGCTAGATCTTGGGAATACAGTGGTGAACAAGACACAGACTCAAATGAACTTATGGTCTAGTGGGGGAAGACAGACCAAAACCCAGGACACTGGGGCTATTATGCCTGGGTGTACATGGTGGCATGGGAATGTGAAAACGAGAGTCACACATTAAACTTGGAAGAATGAGGAGAAGCTTACATAGAAGCATTGCTTAAGTCAAAACGGGTTTGTTTGTCACCTCTGTCTCCTAATTCTGTGGGGACTAAGGCTTCACACTGATTTCCAGACCCCATTGGACTCTGTGCTGGTCTCTTCCACATCCCCCCAGTGCCTTGTTGCCATGGCCCCATTCAATTCCTAGGCTGAGTACCTGCTCAAAAGCCTCGTATTAGAGGTACTCCAGAGGGCTTACGTTTTTGAAGCTCCAAGATGGTGTAGAGGATGGTGATGCCGTCCAGAGCCTCCCGGCCAATCTCCTCATCGGGATCCCCGACGCGAATGACGAGCCTCCCCAGCAGAAGCCCCAGTGCCGGGAACCCCGAGGACATCTGTTTGTGTCATAATCTTAGGGATTGAGACTTATAGGTTTAATAAGGCTGTACCATAAATGGTGAACTGAGCTAGATGGTCTGGCCCTGAGAGCTGAGCCCTCTGAGGATGGGGGGACCACCTGGGAATCTCTGGCTGGATGCACAGGCTCCCTCAGAGCTGGGAAGATTCTCCCTAGGAGTGCCCCTCCTCCCTCCCAGGGCCACTCACAAAGAAAGGCAGCGTCCGAAGCATGTGGTTCAACACAGAGACATTGCTTTTCACAGCCCGTGCTCTCTCATGGGCCTTCCCAGAGTTCATCCAGGGCCCCAGAGGCTGTGGGGAAAAGGGCAAGGCTCAGAGCTACAAGCTGGATGCCAGCGTCTACTGCCTGGACGGGCAGGCCAGCCTTCACCCATCATCAGGAAGCTTCTAGGGAGACAGCATCAAGACAACCCGCTGTAGCCCTCCTCCTTTTCTTAGAGCATGGGGAGACATGGGGTCCAGAAGCTGAGGACAGGACTGGGAGACCAGAGGGAGGACAAAGGTCAGTGAGGAGAGAGGTGAAAGGTGGAGAGTCTTGAGCATAGGAGAGAGAGACAGGAACAAGAATTTGGAAAGCAAGGATATGGGGACAGCTGTAGCAGGAGTGTGGGGGATAGGGAGAGAGTGAAGGGGCAGGAGTTTGGGACGTAGCCTGTGAGAGGGGCAGGGAAGCAGAGACCTGGCACAAGATGACGTCCTGAAGTCAAATCACTCTTTCTGGGTCCCCCACCCCCAGATCTCCCGAGTCAATTCTCCATTCTCCTCCGCCTTTGCTCTTCTCCCGGCCTCTGTACCTCCAAGATGCTCTTCAGCCCAGCAGGAGTGGGGTCCTCAACAAAGAGGGCATTGAGAAGTGTCTGCAGGGCATCCAAGGTCTGACGGTAAAGTGTCTGTGGACAGGAGGAGGACCAAGCCACTAGGGAACCTCTGGAGCAGACCCCAGCCCCAGGCGACCCCTGGTGTGGGTCAGGGGAAGAAAGGGTACCCGGACTCAGGAGAGCTTCCGCCTCTGAGACTAACCTTGGTGTGTGACATTGGACAGATTACTTTCCCTCCACGGGTTACAGTTTCCTTACCGACAAATTGGTAATTATTATCTCTGCCCTTCTTAGCTTACAAGGGGAGGCATCAGAGGCCCCGCATTTACTGAAAATCTACCACGGGCCAGGTGCGTGCCTCGTGATTTGCACAACCATATCATCTTAACCTCAAAGTGTTTTTCTCATTCTACCAATAAGGAGACACTTGTCCAAGGTCACAGAACAAGGAAGTTTCGGTTTGTGAGGAGCCTGAGAAGATGGGTGGGAAAAAGCTCTGGAACCGTGAGAGCTAGATCAGCGGACGACCAGCGTGACTTCTATTACGGTCTCTGGGGAAGTGTTCTGATTCTTTTTTATATTACTACTCCTAGATCCAAATAGATTTTCTAAGTTGCCCCTTCCAGGAGCCATCTCTCTTCTGCCCGGTTGTTTCTTCCTTCCTCAGCCACACCACAGTCCTGAAATTATCTTAGGAGGGTGCAAGCATTACACACACACAAGGCTGAGCAGTGTTCTGAGACCCGCCCTCCCCTGCCTCCCCTCTTCCCACCGCTCTCCACATCTACCTTCCAGGTTGTCTCTGTCCAGGCTTCCTGAGTCTGTGCACACCAGGCTTACACCATCACCACCAAGCAGGCCTCATTCACCAAACACCTCCTCCTTCCCTCCCATCTGTGGCCCATCACTGTGCAGCACTGCTCTTTTCGCACCCGGCATGGGGTCCCCCCCCTCTCCTTTGGGTCTTCTCTCAAGTGCACCACCTCCGGGACTCAGAACCTTCACGCTGGGGCTGGTCTGGCCCCCAGGGCTCTCTCACCTCACCCTCTGGGCTCCAGCCACACTGCCTCCTTATCGTCCTTGGTCACCATGTTCTCTCTGTCCTCAGGCTGTTGCACAGGCTGCTCCCTCTGCCTGGCACACTCTTCCTTCTGCCATCCCCTTCAACTAGTTAGCTCTTCTGTAACCTCTCACCTCCAGCACCATGAGCCCTGACCCCCAACACACTCAGGCTCCGCCAATTCCAGGCTCTTCATGGTCTTCATAGCATCAAGTACTTCTCACTTGCAACACGTACCACTGTTGTAATTTTGCATTTATTTGTATGATACTTTGATAATCTGCCCTCAGCCCTACCGTATCCTTCCCTTGTACTTCTGGATTAGGCATCAGTTAATATTTGCTGAATGAAAGGATGCATACATGTGCCTCACCCAGAGCTGAAATCCCTCTCCCTAACCTCCCCCACTGACCCCATCCTACATGAAGGGTCGCCTCTGATCACTCCTCCTGGGACTATCCTGCAGGGGTTTGAAGATGCTCATGGGAGCCCCTTGAGGTTCCACTTCCAGGCCTCAGCCCCAACTCACCCAGTCCTCAGGTCTTTTCCTCTCACTTCTGGCCATCTCCTGAGGCCATGCCAACATCTGCCCACATCCTTCTCATGGGGCAGAGCCCAAAGTGGACAGTGCTTCGAATGAGGGATTCTTTATTCTGCAGATTCATACATTCACCAAATGTTTATCGAGTGCCTGCTCAGGCCAGGAGAGGGGAGGTGAACTGCCCAAGCTACTTGAGGAGCAGTGTGAACATCAAATCTACCTCCCAGGGGACTTCCCTGGTGGCACAATGGTTAAGAATCCGCCTGCCAATGCAGGGGACACAGGTTCGAGCACTGGTCCGGGAAGATCCCACATGCCGCGGGGCAGCTCAGTCGGTGCACCACAACTACTGAGCCTGCGCTCTAGATCCCGTGAGCCACAACTACTGAAGCCTGCACACCTAGAGCCCGTGCTCCACAACAAAAGAAGCCACCGCAATGAGAAGCCCGCGCACTGCAACGAAGAGTAGCCCCTGCTCGCTGCCTCTAGAGAAAGCCTGTGTGCAGCAACGAAGACCCGGCGCAACCAAAAATAAATAAGTAAAATAAATTTAAAAAAAAATCTACCTCCCAGAACACCTTCCTTTCCCTGCTGGGAGTCCAGGAACGTGCCTCGCTCTGAGGATGCCAGGCAGCCCCGAGGCCCCACTGGGGAGGGCCCTGCCTCACCTGTATGGCCTCAGCCCTGTCCTTGTCTCTCTCCTGCACGGCCTGCATGGAGGGCAGGGAGAACACACTCTTCATGCACGTGTTCACCAGCTCCGACCGTTGCTGCACGCCCAGGACAAGCTGGGAATGACTGAGGAAGAGACAGAAAGCAAGGGCATGGAGCGAGGCGGGGTGTGGGGTGGAGAGCCTGGGGCTGGAGGCAGGAAGCGAAGGATGCAGGGCTGGCATGAGAGCTGAGATTCAGATCTACAAAAGCGCGAGATGAGGAGGGTAGGAGGAGGGAAGTGGGGTGCAGGGCAGACAGCCTCAGCAGGCGCTGGGCAAAGGGAAAGGAAAAGGCCCAGGACTGGGCTGGGGTCTCGCACAGCAGAGTGGCCCCAGAAGATACAGGCGAAGTCCGTGGGTAGAGGGAATGGGGAGGGGGTTCGGGGAAGGGGCTGTGGTCACCTCAGCTGGGTCAGGGTCTCCATGACTTGCTGGCGGACGGAGCTCAAGAGAGAATCCAGCGGCTCCTCCCGGATCTGCTTCTGGACAGGGGACCATGGAGGTGTCAATGAGGGCACAGGCCACCGCAGACCACCAGGGCCGAGGCCACTCCTCCTCGCGGAGCAGGCCGTGGCAGTCCCTCGGTGTGGGCAGCCTCCACAGCCCGCCTGGCCTCCAGTGGGGGGAGCCAGCTGACTGCTCAAGCCCTGTCCAGAGCCCTCAGGTCAAGGCCACCAAAAGCATGACAAGCCCTAGCCTGCTGCGCGCCCCCCATGTAGGGCTCCGGAAGAACTGTTTCAGCAGCCCCACGGTGGGGAAGTATACCTAAACCGCGGACCGACCCAGTGCAGAAAACACCACGCATGGCCCTCGAAAGCGGTCCGGTTGAATTCCTTTAAAATGTCCTTCTAATTCCTCACTTTTGATCTAGCACCAACAACCTATAGGTGCTCAATTAACATTAATTAAATGGAAGTATCAAAGGCAAGGATTTTTTCCCTCTTTGTAGCTAAATATAATTCTGGAAACTTCAGTGGTTATCCCAGCACAAACATTCTGGTGGTTAACTGAGAAGTGACTGTATTTAGCAAAGAGAAAAGGAACGTTCCTTCAGAGGTTCCCCATCAGAAGGAATTTTGGGGGAAATAATGTATAAAATACTAACGACTACTCCCAGGTGCCTAAGGCTTTACAGTGAACTAACCTTTGGGTTCTGTCCTCCCAACAAGCCAGGGACACAGGTTTTATCACAGTCATTTGTGAGGTATTAAGAGCGAGGCTCCGAGAGGGGAAGTGACTTGGCTGAGCTCCCCCAGGGTAGGTGGGGGGCAATTAGAGGTGGAGCCGAGACTCAAGCCCCAGTGTCTGTGCCTCGACTGTCCTCTGCCCATTGCACCCCACGCCAGCCTCATCAGTGGGTGGACTCGGGACGTCCGCCCCCTTCCCCCCCCGGATGTCACAGACCGCAAGTTGCTCACGCACCGCCATCTTCTTCTCTTCTTCCACGTCCAGCACATCCTGGCTCTTCTGGAGGCTGAGGGCATTCTCGACCTCGGGGGCAGCAGAGGGCAAAGCCGCAGGGTGAGAGCCACACTGAACCCAGCCCTCAGGGGCTGTCCCTTCACCCCCCTTAGGCACCTGCCACCTGCAGGCAAGCCGGCCTGCTCCTCCCCAGCTGCCAGCCCCCAGTGTCAGCTCAACACAAGTGAGAAACCACAGGGGAACTTGAGGGGGCTGAAGACTTGAGAAGATTGTGGTGGCAGCGGGGAGGTTGGGGATAATCCCTGTAGGCTAGCATTTGGGGGAGGACCAGATATCAGGGACTGCAAAGCATTCTCTCCTCTCCAAGCAAGGGAGAAGAGGCAGGAGCCAATGGGACAGAAAGGGTCCCAGCACCTCAAGCTGAAATGCCATCGTAATTGAAAAGAGCCTTCTAATATCTACCCTTCCTAAGGGCACACACTAGTCGGATTAAGGCATTCTGCAACCTGAGAGAGGGAAAACATTAACCAACGTCTAATTAACCTATTAGTTCTCATTATCATTATTAAGGCAGAAGAAGAAAGAAACATGAAACAGATAAAATATATAGTAAAGAAAGCAAAACAAGAAAATCTAATGGACAGTGTGGTGGGTCAAAGATGTCACAGCCTCTTTCCCACCCCTCCCATCAAGAGAACAGGTTGCACGGCCTGGCCTGGGTAGACCCCCTGCCTCCAGACTCTGTCCACCAACCAGGCTCACCCACACTCCGTGTGTCACACTCACGTCCACCAGCCTGCCCAGTCTTCCCCCACTGGCCCTCACCAAGGCCTGTAGATGCTGGCTTTCTCTGGCCTCCAGAGGCCTGCTGCATGGCTAAGACCTGGGTTGGGCTTGTGTCCTGAAAAAGGTCATATCTAGCTTTTCTCCCCTCCCCACCCCCTTTTTTTTAATTTGGCCATGCCACACAGCTTGCAGGATCTTACTCCTCCGACCAGGGATCGAACCCTAGTCCTAACCACTGGACCACCAGGGAATTCCCTTTTCTTCCGCTTTTAGAAACCCTCTCACAATTCATTCCATGGTTTAAAAAACTGTTATCGAGCACCTAGGATATGCCAGGCACTGCTCTAGATGCTAGGAATGCAGCTGGGAATAAGACAAACAAAAATCCCTGATTTATGGAGGATGCATCCCAGTGCGAGAGAATAACAAGAAACAAGATAAACTTATAAAGCCTGTTGTGCTTCAGATGATGATGAGTACCAAGGAGGAGAGAAGAGCCAGGCAGAGAAACAAAGAATGCTGGGGGTGGGGTGGGCGCGGGGGGAGAGGGCATCCCAGAAAAGTCAGGTGGGTGTTAGCAGGAAGCATACCAGAGCTACTTTGTTGCCATCCTCTCTCTGCCCTGGCACCTTCACCAGACATGAGGCTACTTCATCGAAGGCTCCTGCGGGTCATAGTTCCATTGAGGAGAGGAGAGGGAGGGTAAAGATATGGTGTAGCAGAGTCCCTTCCCACCTCCCCCACTGGGCCCCTCCAATCCTTACTCCACCAGCAGCCAGACTGAGCTCCCATCCCTAAAAGCCTTCAGGGGCCCCATTTCACCCAGCATAAAGCAAGCATCCTCGTTAGTGCCTTCAAGGCCCTGCCAGGTCAGTCTCCCCTGCCCACCTCCCCAGCCTCACCTCCCCCTGCTCTCCCCTCACTCACCATGCGCCCATCACACTGGCCTCCTTCCAGGCCCAGCAAGCTTCCCCCTCAGGGCCTTTGCACAGGTAGTTTCTTCTACCTGGGCCGCTCCGCTGCCACACCCCCTTGCCCAGGTAGAGCCCCACCCTTCAGGTCTTTGCTTGCCTGCCACTCCTCAAAGAGGCCTCCCCTGACCTTCAGGCTAATGAAAGGCCCACTGTGATCCTCTTGTGCACCATCCTATTCTCTTCTTTTAGTTGTTATCACAATCTATAGTTAAACTCTTATTTGTTATAGCAGATACATGTTATTTTGTCAGCCCCAAAGTTCCTCATCTTTCTTCTGGTGAAAAAGCCTCTGTCTTCCATGTAGGCTACTCATTCCATATAGCTAGGTGAAGCTGCAAATCACACCCATCATCCCTCTTCAGATAAGGGTGGGCTTTACACCTGAAACTAATATAATATTGTCAATAAACAAACAAATGAATAAAGGTGGGCCTGGAACCCACGCTTGGCCAGTAAGAGAGTCCTGTGCCCCCAGACACAGTGATTGGTCCAGCTATGGGCTCTATTGGCTGAGCAGGGCCAATAGAGCCCTTGACTTAAGCGGGGCTGAGGGGAAGCCCAAGGAGAGAGACCCTGGAACTTCAGGGGTAACTTGGCCACCAGAGGCTACCAGAGGATGGAGTCAATAGTGAGAAGCAGAGACACCTCACTAGTAGTGAATAGAGCTAGCACCAAATCTTGGCTTCTAAGCACTAAAGGAACAAGTCTCCTTGGAGAAATGGCTGATTCTAGGACTTGGGCAGAGGAAGTGCAGGATGAGCCTGAGACATCTTGTACCAGGAAACAAGGAAGAGAGCCCAAGGAAGTATGGAAACACGTCAAAGAGACACAAAGCTTGCTCAAAAGGGATTCCTTGGTTAAACTCGGGAAAGTTTGAGTATCACAATAAATGATGGTAGCAACAGATTATGGTCCATCGAGTAAACTAGGAAAACATAAGTCCATATTAATATAAATAAGTAAATAACGAAATTGAAAGTTTGATGAGGAATGGTATATTTACATAGTTTCAAAGTACCTCCTTAATATTTTTACATAATATTTATACATAATATTTACTAAAAAGGGGTAAATAATGACTTTACAGTGGAAAACCTTGGCAGGAACCATTGTACTCAAGTGATCAAAGTGAACATTGCCAGTAATGGAGCAAATCAGAATCATACACCACCAGATAGGATGCAATGAGGAAAACCAAGCATCACGTCTGTGCTATTCCTGCCAAAGATGTATGACATGAATCTGATCATGAGGACACATCAGATAAACCCAAAATGAGGCACATCTTATAAAATAGCTGGCCTGTAATCTTCCAGTGTATCAGGCACACGACAGCCAAGGAAAGTCTGAGGGCTGGGGGAAACAAAACAGATGAGACAGAAAAGAACAATGAATGATTCTGACCTGTATCTTTTTTTAATAAAGAACATTACTGGGACAATTGGTGACATTTGAATGGGGCGTGATGATTAGATGGTAGCAGTGTATCAGTATTAATTTCCTGATTCTGATGGTTAACTTTTATTTTTATTGTAAGAAACACATATTAAAATTCAAGATGGGTAGGATATCATTTGGCAACTTATTATCAAATTATTCAGAAAAAAATTTTATACTGTACTTTCAACTTTTCTGCAAGTTTTTATTGTTTTAATTTTTTTTAAAGAATGAGGGATAAATAGAGGCATTTTCAGACAAAAATGGAAAGAGTCGGCCATCAGCAGAATTCACTAAAGCAAATTCTAAAGGGAATTAATCCCAGATGGAAGGTCTGAGATGCAACAAGCAAATAAGAAAAAGAGGTTAATATTTTGGTAAATATAAGAACATTAACTACATAAAATAATAATAATGTTTATAGGGTTAAGAAAAAGACAGAATTAATATACATTACCAGGAGAGCATATAAATTGGTGGTGAGGGGGAGATTAAGTGGGGTTAACATGCTTCTAAGTCTTAAACTGTCTGGGAGGAAGATAAATGCATTGATTAGTTGGACTTTGTGATAAATTAAATACGCACATTGTAACTTCTAAAGAATCACTAAAAGACTTAAAACAGTAACTTCCCCACAAGTAACAGAGAAAAGAGGGAGGAAGAAACAACCCCAAAACCAAAAAAGGAGTAAAAAAGAAATATAGAGCAAGCAGAACAAAGAATACAAACATAAGATGATAGATATCAAGCTACCCATAATTGTAAATCAACTACACTTCAATTTAAAATTAAAAAAAAATTTTTTAACTATGCATAATTACATTAAATATAAATGGACTATGGGTTGGAAAACACAGTTTATAAAGAAGACAATGCTACATAAATTGATTTATAAATTCAATGAAATTCCAAGGAAAATCTAACAGATTTTTATTATATTTTATGGAAATAGACAAGCTGTTTCTAGAATCTGTATGGAAAAGTAAATCACCTAGAATAGACAATCTTGAGAAAGGACAAAGTTGGAGGACTTACAGTAATAAATATCAAGACTTACTCTAAAACACAGTAACTACGGCAGTGGTTAAGGATAGTCAAACAAAGGAACAGAAAGAGTCCAGAAATAAACCTACGCATATACAGTCACTTGACTTACCTCAAAGGTGACACTGCAATTCAGTGGAGAAAGTAGGTCTTTTCAATAAATGGTCTGGAGCAATTAGATATCCACATGGGGGGAAAATGAGCCTTAAGTCCCTCTCTCACACTGTTTTCCAAAATTAATACATGATGCATTATAAATTTAATGTGAACAAAAAAACAATAAGACTTCTGGGGGAAAATATGAGACTATTTTTACAACCTTTGGGTACACATACCTGGATTATATCAATATAAAGAACTTCCACAAATCTACAAGAAAGAGACAACCCAAATTTTTTAAATGAGCAAAAGACTTGAACAGGCACTTCATAAAAAAGGATATACAGAGACTTCCCTGGTGGTCCAGGGGTTAAGAATCTGCCTTCCAATGCAGCAGACGCAAGTTCGATCCCTGGTCAGGGAACAAAGATCCCACATGCTGCAGGGCAACTAAGCCTGAACACCATAACTACTGAGGCTGCAGGCCATAGCTAGAGAGCCTGTGCACCACAACTAGAGAGCCCATATGCCACAACTAGAGAGCCTGCACACTCAGGAGCCCATGTGCTACAGCTAGAGAGAAGCCTGCACGCTGCAACAAACAGCCTGTGCGCAGCAACTAAGACGCAACACAGCCAAAAATAAATAAATATATTCTAAAAAAGGATATACAAATTGACAATAATCATATTAAAAGATGCTTAACATCAGTAGTCATCAAAAAATGCAAATTAAAATCACACCAAAATATCATTAGACACCAAACAGAATGGCTAAAATTTTGAAAACTAACAATACCAAATGTTTGTGAGGCTATGGAGTAGTTGGAACTCTTACAGGTGAGACGGTAAATTAATTCAACCACTTTTGAAAAATTGGCAATATCTACTAAAGCTAAACATATGCTTATGCTATGACCCAGAAATTCCTCTTCTAGATAAATAAATGTATCTGTGTACCAAAAGACATGTACGAAAATGTTCAAAGTAACTTTATTTATAATATCCAAAATGTAGAAAAAATCCTAATGTCCATCAGCAAAGAATGGATAAACAAATTGTGGTATGTTCATAAGATGGAATACTGCAAAACAATAAAAAGAATTGACTATGATACATGCAACGATGTGGATGAATCTAAATGACATCATGGTGGGCTAAAGAAGCCAGAGTCAAAACAGTATATACTGTAGTATCCTATTGATAAGAAGTTCAAAAACAGGCAAAACTAGTCTATGGTGATACAAATCAGAATTGTTCTCTCTATGGCTGTTGTTAGCTGAGGGCAACTTGTGAGGGGGGATGTTACTACTAGCATCTACTGGGCAGAGACCAGGGATGCCTCTTACAATGCATAGAACAGCTCCCCACGCACCCACACTCACACAACAAAGATCTATCTAACACAAAATGTCAATAGTGCCAAGACTGAGAAACTCTGCCCCAGAAGAAGGGGTATTGATTGGAAAGGATCACAAGGGAAGGTTCTGAGATGCTGGAAAAGATCTGTGTCTTGATCTGGGTGGTAGTTACCAGTGTGTATAGGTATGTAAATATTCATCAAGCTGTACACTTAAGGTTAGTAGTGCACTTTACATATTTTACTGATATATGTTATATACCTTGAAAAAGTTTTTAAAAGACAAATACAGTTTGAAAATACATTGTTTTTAAAAATCCAAAAGGACAAAATGCTCCTATTAAAAAACAAAAATTGACCCTAAATAGCCAAAACAATCTTGAAAAAGAACAAAGTTGGTAGACTCATATTTTCTGATTCCAAACTTACTACAAATCTATAGAAATCAAAACAGTGTGGTACTGGCATAGGACAGACATAAAGACCAATGGAATAAAATATATATAAACCCTCATATATATGGTCAATTGATTTTTGACAAAGGTCTCAAGACCATTCAGTGGAAAAAGGATGCTCTTTTCAACACATGATGCTAGAAAAACTGGATACCCACATGCAAAAGAATGAAGTTGGACCCCTACCTCATACTACATACAAAAATTAACTTAAAGACTAAACTTAAAAGCTAAAACTATGAAACTCTTAGAAGAGAACATAGGGGGAAATCTTCATGACATTGGATATGGCAACAATTTCTTGAACATAACAAGAAAATAACAGATAATAGACAAGTAGACAAATTGGTTCTCATCAAAATTAAACACTTTTATGCATCAAAGGACAATGTCAAAAGAATGAAAAGACAACTCACAGAATGGGTGCCAATATTTACAAATTGTACATCTGATAAGGAATTAATATCCAGAATGTGTAAAGAGCTAAAACTCAACAACAAAAAACAACCAAATTTGAAAATAGGTAAAGGATTGAATAATTATTTCTCCATAAAAAGATATACAAATGGCAAATAAGCATGTTAAAATGCTCAACATCGTCAGTCATTAGGGAAATGCAAATTAAAATCACAATAAAATACTACTTCACACTCTTTAGGATGGCTATTATAAAAATGTTTTCTAAAAAATGGAAAATAACAAGTGTTGGCAAGGAGAGATTAGTAGTGCAGAAATTGGAACCCTTGTACTTTAGAACCCTTGTACATTTCTGGAGGGAATGCAAAATTGTACAGCTGATATGGGAAATAATTTGGCTGTTCCTCAAAAAGCCAAACATAGAATTACCATATGATCCAGCAATTCCACTCTTAGGTATATACCTAAAGGAATTGAAAGCAAGCGTTCAAACAGATACTTGTGTGCTGACGTGTATAGCGGCATTATTCATAAGAGCCAAAAAGTGGAAACAACCCAAATATTTGTCCATGGACAAATAAAATGTGGTACATACATTGGAATATTATCCAACCATAAAAAGGAATGAAGTACTGATGCATGTTACAACATGGATGAACATTATGCTAAGTGAAATAAACCAGGTACAAAAGGACAAATGTATGATTCCATTTCATGAGTTACCTAGAGTAGGCAAATTCATAGAGACAGAAAGTACATTAGCGCTTATGAGGGACTGGGGAGAGAGGAATGGGGAGTTATTGCCTATGGTGAGACCTTCTATTTGGGATGATGAAAAAGTTTTGGAAATAGATAGTTGTAATGGTTACACAATATTGTGAGTGCGACTAATGCCACTGAATGTTTAAGGGCTTCCCTGGTGGCACGGTGGTTAAGAATCTGCCTGCCAATGCAGGGGACACAGGTTCAAGCCCTGGTCCGGGAAGATCCCACATGCCACGGAGCAAAAAAGCCCATGCGCCACAACTACTGAGCCTGCGCTCTAGAGCCTGCATGCCACAACTACTGAAGCCCATGCTCCTAGAGCCCGTGCTCCACAACAAGAGAAGCCACCGCAATGAGAAGCCCACACACCGAAACGAAGAGTAGCCCCCGCTCGCCACGACTAGAGAAAAGCTCACGCACGGCAACAAACACCCAGCACAGTCAAAAATAAAATAAACAAATTTATTTTTAAAAATGTTTAAAATGGCTTATGTATGTTATATATATTTTACTACAATTTTTAAAAGATTAATAATATACCAAAAGCCATTGAATTGTTCACTTTAAATGGGTAAATTGTATAATATGTGAATTGTATCACAATAATAACTGGACTCCACATGCAAAGGAATGAAGTTGGACCCCAATTCCACACCATATACAAAAGTTAACTCAAAATGGATCAAAGACCTAAATTTCAGAACTAAAATTATAAAACTCTTAGAAGAAAACATAGGCATAAATTTTCATGATCTTGGATTAGGTAATAATTTCTTACATATGACACCAAAAGCACAAACAATGAAAGAAAAAATAAACTGGACATGATTGAAATTTAAAACTTTTGTGTTTCAAAGGACACCATGAAAAAAGTGAAAAGACAACCCATAGTTTAAAAAATATTGGCAAATTATATATCTGATAAGGTATATATCTTATCTGGGGATAAGGGATATAACTTATATTTAGAATATATAAAGATCACTTACAACTCAATAATAAAAAGACATGCCCAATTTTTTAAGTGGGCAAAGGATTTGAATTGACATTTATCCAAATAAGATATAGAAGTGGCTGAGAGCATATAAAAAGTCGTTCAATATTACTACCCTTCAGGGAAATGCAAATCAAAACCACAATGAGATACTTTATACTCACTAAGATGGTTATAATCAAAAAGACAGACAAGTGGGAGGTACAAACTATTGGGTGTAAGATAGGCTACAATGATGTATTGTGCAACATGGGGAATATAGCCAATAGTTTGTAATAACTGTAAATGGAGTGTAACATTTAAAATTGTATAAAAACAAAAGATAAAAATAATTTTAAGAAATTCAAAAGGATTCCTAGCTTATTGTTAAAAAAAAAAAGACAGACAAACAATAACAAGTGTCATATACTGCTGGCGGGAATGTAAAATAGTTCAGTCACTTTGGAAAATGTTCTAAAATTGATTGTGGTGGTGATGGTTGCATAATTCTATGTATATTTTAAAACCATTAAATTGTACACTTTGAGTGACTTTTATGATATGTAAGTTTTATCTCAATAAAGCTGTTTAAACAAAAAGACCAACTTGTGTAAACAAAACTCCTCTACATCATCAGCATCATCAGTACAAAATAAGAATTGTATTAGAAAGTAAGGTATGATTCATGGTAGCAATAAGAACTGTAAAGTACCTAAGAATTAACCTATCCAAAAATGCACTAGTCTTTTATGGAGAATTTTTAAAATTCTAGTAAAGGATATATCCCATATAAAGTAAAACTTGGGACTTCCCTGGTAGCGCAGTGGTTAAGAATCCACCTGCCAATGCAGGGGACACGGGTTCGAGCCCTGGTCTGGGAAGATCCCACATGCCGCGGAGCAACTAAGCCCATGCGCCACAACTACTGAGCCTGTGCTCTAGAGCCCGCAAGCCACAACTACTGAGCCTGTGCACCTAGAGCCCGTGCTCCGCAACAAGAGAAGCTACCGCAATGAGAAGCCCACAGACTGCAATGAAGAGTAGCCCCCACTCGCCACAACTAGAGAAAGCCCACATGCAGCAACGGAGACCCAGCGCAGTCAAAAATTAATTAAAAAAATTTTTGCTTAAAAAATAAAGTAAAACTCCAATAGATGGATAGATTAATAACATTCCAATAAAAATGCCAGAAAGATTTTTTGAGGACCTAGACAAATGCATTTTAAAATGTATATAGAAGAATGAGGGTGTTCAAATAGCCTCCAGGGCATGGTGTGGATGCTGTTGTCCTCACAATAGTTTTGAGAACTTTAAAGAGGGGTTTTCACCCTATCAGATATGAATGCATACTTGCAAAGCCATGGTAAATTTTTTTTTTTGCAGTACGCGGGCCTCTCACTGCTGTGGCCTCTCCTATTGCGGAGCACAGGCTCCAGACACACAGACTCAGCGGCCATGGCTCACGGGCCCAGCCACTCCGCGGCATGTGGGATCTTCCCGGACCAGGGCACAAACCCGTGTCCCCTGCATCAGCAGGCGGACTCTCAACCACTGCGCCACCAGGGAAACCCATGGTGAATTTTTTTTAATTGCAGTATGGTATTGGTGCATGAACAAACAAAAATATTTGGAGATATAAATAATAGGGAGAAGATCTTCACAACATCCAAAACTGGTGGGGGATTCCTTTACAGAACTCTTGCACATAAGAAGTGAGCCACAGGTTCCAGATTGGACCCCAAGGCTTCACTTAGGTGGGGACCTCAAAAACTCAAGCCTGCCTGCTCCACCGTTCAAACTTTGACTTGAGAAGACAGACCTGAAATTTCTCAAATAAGGAAAGGAAGGTATAGTTAGTTAGTTGACTTGTAATTTGGACAGAATGAAAGTATGATTATATGGAGATATTATATTACAGTTAAGAAAATTGAAACTCAGAGAGATTAAGTAACTTGTCCCAAATCACACAGCAAGCACTAGATCTCTCATGTATAATTAATATACTGCATGTTATTCATTGCATGCTGTCCCCTTCTCACGTATAGTTAATATATTGCATGTTATCTGTTGCATGCTCTTCCCTTCCTTTCCCCTCTCCTCTCCCCTCCCTGCCCTACAAGTCTGAATAGGGTTCTTCCAGGTCAGTGTCCTCTCTGGGGCTGGCGCTCTGGCCTTACTCACCCTGAGGGATGCTCTGGAAGGCTGTGGAGTCCTTGTTCATGGTGTCACTGGTGGGGAACCCCAGTGGGAACTGGCCCACCTCGACACCAGTCATCTTGCTCCAGCTCCCCGGGTTCCCCTCTACGGGCGCTGTGTGGATGCTCTTGTCCTCGGAACAGTCCTGCTGGCTGCTCAGTGTCAGGGTGGAGGTGTCACTGAAGGTGAGGCTGGAGACCAGGCTCAGAGTCTCATTGGAGCCCAGGATCGGGGTCATGCATGAGGGTGGAGAAGGGGTGGAGTTGGGTCCCTGGGTGCTGGAGTGCAGGCTGATAGCCCCGCTGGGACCAGGAAACCGGGTCAAGCATGAGGCCTGAGTGATGGTCATGTTCAAATCAGACTTGGGATTGTCATTTGAAGTCATGTTGATGGTTCCCTTGGAACTCGTGTTCCAGGCTGCACCAAAGGTTCTTTTTGAAACAGATCCAGAGATGTTATGTGAAACCAAAGTGGTGGTCTCGTTCATGTCTGGCATTAGAGACCCAGGAGAACTTGGAGCTGCATTCAGGTCCAGCTTGGAGATGTTTCCTGAGCCCACACTGAGCAGCTTATTGGAATCAGGATCCAGAGAAGAGTTTGGGGCTGGAATAAGGAGAGCTTTTGAGCCTGGCCTGGAGATGCTTTGGCCCAGAACAAGGGTTTCTTTTGAATAAGGCCTTTTAAATGGGTTTGATTCAGGCCTGGAAGGACTGGAGTTACTCTGACCCAAAACAAAACTCTTGTTTGGGAGGGAGCTGAAGGCCTCCTCAGAATCTGGCCCAGAGCGGTTCCCCAAACTCAGACCCTGGGCTTCCGTAGAGCCAGGGCTCAGAACGAGGTTTGAGGCTGGACTTAGGGCCCCCTGTGAGTCAGCTGTTGAGATGTGATTGGAATCCAAACCCAAGGCTTCACCAGAGTGGGCAGTGGTGATCTGGAGGCAGGCTGGAGCTGCAGCCCTGCTGTCATCAGGTCTGGGGGTGTTATCAGATGCCAGGCCAGGGACTTCCTCCGAGACAGGACTCAGAGTTGGATTAAGGTCTGGAACAAGAACCAAGCCAGGACCCAGGGGTGGATTCAAGACAGGAACAAGTTCCGTATCTAGGTTGGGCCCAGAGATGGTGTCAGAGCCTAAAACAGGGGCCTCAGTGGAGTTGAGAGTGGGTATCATCTTTGTGTCTTCACGGAGGACCAGACTAGCCCCTGGATTCATGGCCATGCCTGGTCTGGAGGTCTCTCAATGCCACTGCTCCCTTCTGTCCAATAGCCTACTGTTGAGCTCCTGAGAGGGAGAAAGGCAAATTGAGCCTCACCTGTTGAAAACCTTCCATGGCTCCCCACCGTCCTTAGCATGAAGTCCCTGGGGTGACTTACGAGGTCCTTCATGACCACGTCCAGCCCACCTGTCCAGTCCCATCCTGCACAGCTCTCGCCTGTGTTCCCTTCTTTGACCACACCCTGCTCCCTTGCAGCTCACGGCCCTTACATGCAATTGCCTTGTCCTGGAACCTCCTCCTACTGTCCTTGCCGATCCCACTCTTCTGAGCAAATGATTCATGGCACTTTATTCCAATGACTTGTTTAGTGGTCCAGCCCCTGCTAGAGATGAGCTCCCCACTGGAGAGAACTATGCACATCTTAGTGCCAGGGGCATCCCCAGCACCTAACACAATGCCAGGTCCACAGTAAGAAGTCCACAAATACTAGACCAATGAGGATCCCCCTTAAGGCAGAAAAAGGGAAGGGGGAGCCTCCTTACTTACCCTACTTCCAGCCAACCCCTAAGTTCCTAGAACTATTCTGTGAATGACTGTGGTTCTAGATTCCCAAAGCAGCCTTGACAGAGCTGCCCACGGCCCTTAGCAGTTTGCTCTGGGTGCAGCAGGCACCTGGGGCAATCAACCAAAACAGAGCCTGTCTCAGCCCAGCAATCTGACTGCTGGGTGAACTCCCCAATCCTCCCACTCTATCCTGCCCCCACACCTGGGCCACCCTTCCTACGGGAATTGTAGGGACAGCTCACCTGCATGCATGGTGTTCTTAAGCAGGAGTTGGTCCCTGGGAGGAGATGCAAAAGGAGAGCAAGTCAGGCAAGAGTGGCTTTTCCAACACTTACTGAGCAAAGTCTAAAGTCCAGGCATGCACATCTGCTAACAAAATCTCCCTGCACACACACACACGGTCCCAGAAGTTAGGTATGACTACTGCATTATATACTTAAGGAAGTGGAGGTCAAGGGGAGGAAGATGACCCACCCCACTGGCCCTCAGGGCAGCCAAGACCACCTCTTTATGCCACCTGACTTCCTACCCTCAATGGCTTCCCATTGTCTTCAGGACAGCATCCCCAATCCTTAGCAGGACATAAAAGGCCCTTCTGTGTCTGGCCCCAACTCCCTTTTCTCCCTTCTTGCCCCTCCATACTCCCTCTATACCCCACCTCTTCATTCCAACATCCCTCAGCTCCTTTGAGTTTCTCTGAAGAGCCAAGCTCCCAGGTTAATTCTGGCCCTCCATAGGCTGGGCACCCCCTTCTCCAGCCGCATTCCCTGACTAACACCCACAGCTTCACCCCTTCAGATTTCAGCTTATATGTTATGAGCCTTCCAGGTCCCCCAGACAGGTGAGGTCCACTTATAAGTTCCCAGGGCATTTTATCCACGTCCCCTTTCTTGGCACACAATATCTGGTTTCCTCACTAGACAAGAAGATCCATAAGATAGCACAGCACCTGGCACACAGTGAATTTTCAATAAGTGAGCTTGTTATTTCATCTTTTTATCTCTTCATTCATTCATCCATTCTGTCACTAGTTCATTTCAACACGTATTCATTTATTATTCATTTATGCACTAACTTATTCACTAAGTCATTTACTCATCCCATAAATTTTGCTGTGCATGTTTATGGCTTGGCTTTGGAAAAACATAGATCTGGAGTCATGTAGTCCTGGGTTCAAATCTCAGCTCATCCTCTTAGTAGTGTTAGTAAATCTGGGGAAGAGACACTCCTGCTCTGGCTCTCACCTTGCCCATCTCTAATATGGGGAACATAAAGCCTGCCACCCAAGAGTAGTTGAAGTCTCAGTGTCTGGCATGCAGCCCACGTGGCCCACTGAAGGTCTTCTCTAAGTGTTAGTACTTGTTCTGCTACTCTTTGCGAGGCACTGTGGGCAGAGAACAGTAAGGTGCTCAGAGCCCAGAGGGACCTGCCGTCACCCCCAAGCACGCAGTTCATGCAGAGCTTTGCAGTCTGCCTTCGTTCACCTACCATCAGCACCAGAGGTGATTTTAACCTGAAGCTAATGAAATTGAAAATATCAAGGCTCCTTGCTCATATAGCTCTTTTCCAAAGGGACTGTCCTTAATTTCGTGTTCACGTTTTGTCTTCTTCTACTTAAAGAGGAGCCTCCAAATTATAAAAAGCCTCAGGCTCCAAAAAACCCTGGATCACCCCACCCGAATTCTCCCCTCGTGACACACACACACACACACACACACACACACACACACACACACACGCTATAGTTAACAAAGGGAGGCATTTTCAACCTGGAAAAAAATATGAGTCAGGTACAGCCTATGAGGCAGTCAGCAGGATTTTGTAAGGCCTCACCGGTTTAGCCTGTGAAAGAGAATAATTTCTACCCCTCTGATCCAGCAGATGCACAATACTGGTCACTGGGCAGGAAGGCACATGTCCCAGCTCTGGCTGACCCTCCTTCATCCATGAGAAAAGAGCGATCTCTCCCACTTTCTCCTGTTCCCTCAGTCTTCCTCCTCCACCCTGCAGCAGACAGGCAAGGCTTCAGAGCTGCCTGACAGTGGGGGGTAGCCCACATCTTACCCTCCACCAAAGGGAAGTTGTACACTGGGAAGAGTGACGGTTACTGAGGGGCTTGGGTGGTACCCAAGAGAGCTAAAGGAGGTCACTGCACAGCTACCTCTTGGCCTTTGTCCCCAAGCTCTGGGGCCCCAAATAAGGAGAGTAGAGGGAGGCCATAAAACACCTAGTGCAGTCAGAGACCAACAGAACCATGGACCGATTCCCATCCTCTCTCCTCCACTTCTGTGAACCTTTCCAGGACCTTAACAGGGGTTTCTGGAGCTCTCCGGAGGAGGAACTATCAGTGGGTCTTCCAGTTCCTCTTTGAGAACATGTTTATCAGTCGTATAGGCCTGGAATGTGTTAGGCACTCATGTGAGTAAGTGTGCACACACACCTGACACTGAGGTACCTCAGACCTAGAGAATCCGAAAGAGAACATGCCAGCTTTCCTCCATATCAGACCCTCTTATTCTCCTACGTTGCAAGAAACTGGCACCATTACCCAAGCCAGAAAAAATATTGTCCTTGACTACTCTCTTCTTTACTTGCTGAATCCAAATTTGGCCAAGTTCTGCTAATTCTGGCTCCAGAAAATCTCCCAAGTATCTCCCCATATCTCCATCACCACTGCTAAACCCAAGTACAGCTCCCATTGCTTTGGGGCTCTGTCTTCGAATTGCCCTCTCAACAGGGTCTCTGTGTGTAAGGGCAGCTCCCAATAAACCATTTTCCAAATTGAGCCACAAAGATCTTCCTTTAAAATTACATTCAATAGTGTGGTATTGGCAAAAGGATAGACATATAGGCCAATGGAATAGAACTGAGAGTCCAGAAATACATCCATGCATCTATGGTCAATTGATTTTTGACAAGGATGCCAACTCCTTTCAGTGGGGAAAGAATAGTCTCTTCAACAAATGGTGGTGGGACAACTGGAAATCAATATCTAAAAGAATAAATTGGACCCTTTTCACACCAGATACAAAAGTTAACTCAAAATGGATTAAAGACCTAAATATAAGAGGCATAAATACATAGGCAAAAACATAGGCATAAATCTTCATGACCTTGAATTTGGCAATGATTTCTTAGATATGACACCAATAGCATAAGCAACAGAAGAAAAAATAGGTAAACTGAACATCAGCAAAATTAAAAACTTGTGCATCAAAAGATACTATTAGGAAGTGAAAACACAACTTGTAGGATGTAAGAAAATATTTGTAAATCATGTATCTGATAAGAGTCAAATATCTAGAACATATAAAGAACTCTTACAACTTAACAACAAAAAGACAAACAACCCAATTTAAAAATGGGCAAACAGGCCTTCACTGGTGGTGCAGCAGTTAAGAATCCACCTGCCAATGCAGGGGACACGGGTTTGAGCCCTGGTCCAGGAAGATCCCACATGCCACGGAGCAACTAAGGCCGCGAGCCACAACTACTGAGCCCGTGTGCCGCAACTACTGAAGCCCACACACCTAGAGCCCATGCTCTGCAACAAAAGAAGCCACCACAATGAGAAGCCCATGCACTGCAACGAAGCGTAGCCCCCACTCACCACAACTAAAGAAAGACCGTGTGTAGCAACGAAGACCCAACGCAGCCATAAATAAAATTAATTAATTAATTAAATTAAAAGAAAAAAAAGAAATCCATACCAAAATACATCATGAGTAAACTTCTGAAAACTAAAGGCAATGGAAAAAAAATCTTAAAAGCAACCAGAGAGAATTACCTATAGGAGAACACCAATTCAAATCACAGCAATCTTCTCATCTGAAGCCATGGAGGCCAGAAAGAAGTGGTACACATTGTTTAAGTGCCGAAAAAAAAGAACTGTCAACCACAAATTCTATAACTGGCAAAGTTATTCTTCAGGGGTGAAGGAGAAATAAAGAAACTCTTAGATGGGACTTCCCTGGTGGTCCAGTGTTTAGGACTCCATGCCTCCACCGCAGGGGGCATGGGTTCAATCCCTGGTCAGGGAACTAAGATCCCACATGTGCCACACAGTGTGGTGCCCCCCACCAAAAAAAAAAAAAAAAAAAAGATACTCTTAGATGAAGGAAAAATGCATATGCAAATTCAACCGTGCTGATGCCCTCTTAGAACCTCTCTGTGACTTCTTATGGCTTTTTAGACTGTGGGGTGTGGGTTATATTATATTTCCTAAAAGACAGATTCCCAGGCCTCACTCTTAGAAATTCCACTTTGCAGCCCTGAGGAGGCTCTGAGGGGGCCTTTTATCAAGCTCTCCCCCTCCAACCCTCCCCAAAGTGATCATCACATAGCTGGTGGACAGGCCACAAGGGGAGACCCTCTAATCTTCAGTCTGATGTCTGTTTCTTTTGCCAGGACCCTCAGCCCACAGACCTTGCCCCTCCATCTCTCCAGCTACATCCATCCCCTTCCCCAGCCCTATGCTTGAGCCACTTTCAACTTCTCCTAGTGCTTCAAATGGGGCCTTTGCAAATACTCTTTCCTCTTCTTGTAAACTTCCCCAAGACTACTCAGCTAAACCTCCATCACTTCCCCTGGTTAACATCTAGTCACTTTCCAGATGCCAGCTTAGGTGTCTTTTCCTCCTGGAAGTCTTCCTGGGACCCTCAAATGTGGGTAAGGTGCCCACCTCATGTGATCACCCTGTACCAGAGGATTGCTCTGTTTACTTGTATGTCTCCACTTTAGAAAATGAGCTTGGTGAGTGTCTATTACCCCTGTTTTCCCAGGACATGGCATAGTGCCTAGCACACAGAGAAGGTTCAGAACATTTTAACGGAATAAGGGGATGAATGGATGAATGACTACTCTTCAAGACAGGTATCATTATCCTCATTTACTGGCATGTTAATTCAGACTGATCAGGGACATAAACAGATTTTTGCAAAGTCTCCAGAAAGTGGCAGAGGAACGATTCAAACCCAGGTATTCTTAGCTCACAGTTTTCCCTACAAGATCCCAGAGATTCCCAAGGTACGAATCACTCAGTGAAGCCAAGTCTTCCCGTTTCCCCCATTCCCTCTGCCACTCTTAGGCCTCTACCCTAGAGGAAAAGTCCAGTGAAAACAACGCGCCTCTCCTGATGCCCAGTTATAATGCACAAATCCAGGGCTTTGGAGTCAGCTGGACTTGAATTTGAAACCTGCTCTGTCTCTCACCAATGGTGTGAACCTGGGAAGGTTAGCCTCACCACACTGCACGTCTATATTAATACTCAATCCACAAGGTAAGGAAGGGAATAAAATGTGATAATGCATATAGGGATGATCGTAGCGTCTGGCCCCCAGCAGTTCCCCACATAAATGTCCATCCTCACCGTCCCTTCCTCGCCCGCCCTGGGTGATGGCTGGGTGGGGGCCGTGAGAAAAGGATCAAGTCTGGCTTTTAGCTTCTCAGCCTCCTCTTCCCCCCAGGCTGTGGTAGTCCCTCCTGAGTCTTCTGACTCTCCCTCTCCTCCCCCGGACTCCCATCCACCGCATTCTCAGAACTTGATAGCCTAAACTCTTTGTCCATGAGCCTTAAGTGCTGATGTAAAAGTTCAATGTGTTACCTCCACCTGGGGCATCCACATGGTAACAGAAATTCAGCCGTTAGTCAAAGATATGACGTTCTAACTGTGGAATTACAGCCAGAGCGGGAAGACTTTTACCCAGGGAGGGGGGGTCAAGGTGGTAACTGCCTTGTGGAGGCTGCCTCCACCCCTGGGACTTTCCCAGAGCCACAGTGAAGCTTACCTAGGCTCCCCCCAACTCCAGGCAGTGTCGTGGTCTTTGTGAGGTCACCATGACTCAGAGTTCCCAGCTAATGAGGCCCTTTCTCATGCCTACACAGTGGGAAGAAGCAGGAAGATGTCCTTTCAAAGAAGGAGCTATCGGGCTTCCCTGGTGGCGCAGTGGTTGAGAGTCCGCCTGCTGATGCAGGGGGTGCGGGTTCGTGCCCCGGTCCAGGAAGATCCCACATGCCGCGGAGTGGCTGGGCCAGTGAGCCATGGCGTCCAGAGCCTGTGCTCCGCAACGGGAGAGGCCACAACAGTGAGAGGCCCGCGTAACGCAAAAAAAAAAAAAAAAAAAAAAGAAGGAGCTATCGTCTGACCCTCTACCACTGCCTGGAAATAACCTTGCTCAGGGACTTCCCTGGTGGCACAGTGGTTAAGAATCCGCCTGCCAATGCAGGGAGCGCGGGTTCGAGCCCTGGTCTGGGAAGATCTCACATGCCGTGGAGCAACTAAAGCCCGTGTGCCACAACTACTGAGCCCACATGCCACAACTACTGAAGCCCACACGCCTAGAGCCCATGCTCTGCAACAAGAGAAGCCACTGCAATGAGAAGTCCGCGCACTGCAACGATGAGTAGCCCCCGCTCGCTGCAACTAGAAAAAGCCCGCGCGCAGCAAAGAATACCCAACGCAGCCAAAAATAAATAAAATAAATTAATTTTTTAAAAAAATGAAATGAGCTAGCTCAAACGAAGACTGACTTCCTTGCCTGGCATTCAAGCCTCCCCATAAAAGCCCCTCACCCTGTGACCTTATGCCTCCATTTATTTTCGGTGACAGACTGGTTCCAAGGAACAGGGCAGGTTTGGGGCACAGCAGACCTGAGATGGAATCTCGTGGGTAGTGCTGTGTGTGCAAAGCGCTTGTAATCAGACAACCTGTAACGAGGAAACCGAGACCCACAGAAGGAAAAGATTAGCCCAAGGTCATGAGCTAGGACGCTGCATGTGTCCTTTGTCTCTCTCGGGCTCCACACTGCTTCCGCAAGCACAGATAACAGTGTGCAGCTGGGGCAGGCCAGGAGACCCAGAATGTGAAACCTGGATTCTGTGATAAGGAAATGAAGGCAATGCTATTATCTTCCTAAAGACAAGCTGCTTAACGATGAGCAATAACTAAGCTAACTAAGACAACCAGTGACTTGAAAACAGTAGTGGAACTGTCCACTAAGCTGTATTCCCACTTACCCAGATCATTAGACCCTAGGAGAGTCTGTGTACGTCATGTGATGCTCTGAGTTCTACGGCCCGGAAACCTGACTCCTCACACGTAGTCCCCACCCCCAGGTGTGTCAGCTCTGGAGAGTGGGTCCCCTTCTGTCTACCTGGGATCTCGCCTTTGCGGCCCCCTCCCCCACCCCCTGCTTCCCCATTCCTGGCCCTGCACCTCCCACTCCCCCCGCTGCTTAGCTGCTCCTCCACCTGTTTGTTTCCGTGGCCTCCCAACATGGCCTCTCAGAAAAAATCCTCCAGCAAACTTGCTTCTTTCCCCGCAGCCCCTCACTCGCTCTTTACCTGCAGTGACAAGAACACTTTCTGACTCCTCCGTCTCCTCCCCTGGCCTCAAGCACCCAATTAATCACCAAGTCCTTCTGTCCTGTCCCTCCAACTCCATACCCTCCGTCCTGGCTGAGGTCCTCACCATCATCGGAAACCCAGATTCTGGCCAGTCTTCTCAATAAAATCCAGCTCCATCCTGCAGCTAGGGAGCATCCCTGACAACTCATTTCCCCTTAAGCCCTCCCACTTCCCACAAGGTCACATCCACACTCCTTGGTCTGGAATTGAGGCCCCTTCACAGTCTGCCTTTGCCTACCTACCTGCCTTGTTTCTGCTCCCTTTTCAATTTTTTAAGTGTGTACTGAAGCACCATATACATACAGAACATTGCACATACCGTGTCAATTTTGATGACTCTTCACCGAGTGGGCGCACCCACGTAACCAGCACCCAGATCTAGAAATGGAACCCACCAGGATCCCAGAAACCCTCCAGTCACTATCTCCGCCCCGCGGAGGGTGAGTGCTATCCCGACTTCTAACAGTACTGTTTAGATTTGCCTGTTTCTGGACTTTATACAAATGGAATTCTCCAGCACAGACTCTTGCTTCTGGCTTCTTTGGTTCAATATTACATTTGTGAGATTTTACATATTTTTGCACGTGTTGGCTGTTCCCTCTTCTAAACGTTGGCTCCCCTCTAGTCTCTTCCTGATCTTGATCTCTTTCCAGAGCCTTCAGGAAGTTAGTTGTTCTTCATATTTTGTCCAGAGCTCACAATTGCTATCTCTAGGAGGATTGGTCTGATAGGAGCTACCTTGCCATTACCAGAAGTAGAATCTCTCCTTTTTAATTTTTATCTCATTTTTCTTCCTTTTTCCTTTCTTTAGGATTCCTGAATTTGCCTTTCTTCTCTCACTCCTTTTTCCCTTTTTCCCTTTTTCCCTTTTCTATCCGTATGGAACTTACATATTTTGTATCTATTCCTTAGGGCTCCTCTAGCCATTTTAATGTGTATGCTTTACGTAGAAAAATCTAAAATTAAGTAATCCTGTTATCCTCCTCCAGAAACATCAAAACACAAAAGACATAAGGACCTGAGAAGAGTTTAACGCTAATCAGCCAACTTATACACCATTGTTATCCTTTGTTTTAGTCCTGTTCTGATTTTTAAATCCTACCAGTTAGACATCATTGTTTTATGCAATCAGTGTTTGTTTAGATTTAACCAATATCTCACCAATATTTTGTCTGATCATGTAACCGAGCAGGACTCTATGGGGCCTTCCTAGACAGAACACCCCTCCTTTTCCTCCACCTGTCTCTTGTTTGTAGAAAAACTTTAGCCTCCTAGGCCTTCCCCAAGTTCTAAAGAATAAATTTAATCAGAGAAGTGAGAAAATGCAGAAGCAAAGGAAAAGAGTCAGAGTTAAGCAAGACAAAATAAGTGTAACCATTAAACAAAGTCAAGAACCTTTAGTTCCTCCTCAAGGGCTATAGATAATATCCTGAGTCATGTCCTTTGAGCTATTTTTCAGATACTGAAAGTCCCACCAGGTGGAAGACGTTAACCGTATGCCACCCACAGCACTTAGACCTCAGACCTCTTGGAACCAGAAGGTTGATGATGTTGACTCCCTATTACCTCACCACCAACCAATCAGAAGAATGTCCACCAGCTGATCACACACCCCACAACCTCCCTCCCTCACACTGTCCTTAAAAACCTTTCCTTAAAGCCATCAGGGAGTTCGGATCTTTTAAGCACTAGCTGCGTAAACTCCTTGCTTGGCACGCAGCAATAAATGCTGCATTTTCCGTTATCACAGCCTGGTGTCGGTAGATTGGCTTTACTTCACACGGGCAAGCAAGTGGACCAATGTTTGGTTCGGTAGCAATCATTTTTTTAATTCAATCTCAGACCTTCCATCTGGGATCCATTTCCTTCTGCCTAAAGAATAGCCTTAAAAAAAAAAAAAAAAGAATAGCCTTGATAAATTCCTTAATAAGAGTTTACTAGTGATAAGCTCTTTTAGTTTTTGTTTACAAAAAAAATTTTGTCCTCATTCTTGAAAATATTGTCACTGCATGTAGAATTCTAGGGTGTCTGTTATTCTATTTTAGCACATCAAAGTGAATATCCCACTGCTTTCTGGCCCCCATTGACGTTTCTAGTTCATTATTCCACTGGAATCATTCCCCAGTCTCATCTCCTACCATTTCCTCCTACACAATTTCTGCTTTAGCAACACAGTGGTTTCCCAGAACTCACAGTGATGTTTCTTGCCTCTGTGCCTTTTCTCATGCTGTTCCTTCCATGCAGAATGCTGTTTCCCTCCCATTCCTCCCCATTTCATCTGCATAACTCCTACTCATCTGTCAAAACCCAGTGGTATCTTCTCTAGGAAGTCTGTCATGAGCCCCTCCCCACAGCTGTTTTAGGACTTTCTCCTCACTCTTGCAGCTTTACTATACCTTATTACAGTGTGCTATAAATTTCTTGTAACTTGATTATTTCCTCCATTAATCTGAGAATGCTTTAAGAACAGAGATGATGTCTTATTCATCTTTGCATGCCTGGTACCCAAGGCCTGACCCATACCTGGTACCAAGTATATTTGGGTCAGAATTTCAATACTTCAGTAAGTATTTCCTGAAGAAATGTCTTATTCTCACTTTGGCGTCCTCCACCTCACTCCCTGCCCTGTTCTTAAACATTTAATCTCTGCCACCTCCTCTCCACTGAGGTTCTGCCTCTGAGGCCATGGCTGACTTGAAAGGCTTGTCCTTCCTCTTCATTCTCTGCCTTCTCTGGAACGTCTACTTTACGATGATCCAAACTTAAGACTTTCTCCTTCCTTGGCCCCTGGGGCACTTCACTCTGCTGGTTCTCTCCTTGCCCCAGATTCTTTTTCTCCTGTGTCCTTTTCAGAGTCCTCACCCCCCCCCCCCACTCCCTACATCTGTGTCCCCCAGGATTCTGGCTTTGGGTCTCCTCTCTCTCACTTGGGACCTCTTCCACACTCCTTGCTTTCATTATGGCATCTATGCAGTTGGCTCCTAGATCAGTCAGGGTCCAACCAGGAAAGCAAGAAACCATACTGAGTATTTAAAACAGAGGGAATTTATTCCAGGGACATGGTTCCACAGTGAAAGCTGAGAAGCCACATGGGCAGTAGGAAGGGACACAGGAGCCCAGGTTCCTGGGTCACCTGGCCGAAGTGAGTGCCATAGGGAGACAGAGCAATTCATTGCTGGACACGTTCTCTGAAGCAGAGGGAGAGAGATGACAAAACGCACTGCCTCTCCCCTTCCACCCACCATGCTCCTGCCAGTGCCTCCCATTGGCTGAAGCAGCTGGAAGGCAGTGAGAAGGGAGGCAGGGGTTAACGCAGTGCAGGGCAAGGGAAGAGCCAGGAGTGGATCTGAGATTAACACAGCCCTCTACCTATACTTCCTGCCCCAGCTTGGTCACAATCTGCATGCCCCACCACTTACGGGACACCTGTAACTCAGCATGTCTCAGCTGAATCTCCTTCCCACAAAACATGTTCCTCCACCCAGCGTCCTTCTATCAGTCGTCCCTGATTCTCCTAGAGGCAGGCTGAAAGCTTTCAGCAAGGCCTCTGACTCCTCCCTCCTTCTCCCCCCCTCCTCCATGTGGTGTCAGTTTCCAGGTCCAAAAGGTTCTTTGAAGAAAATACCCATACCCTCCCCCCTTTCCATTCTTACCACCCCCACTTAATTCAGATCTCCTCTTCTCTTGCTTGGCTTCTAACAAGAGCCTCTTCATTGGGTTCCCCGCTTCCATTAACATTTCCCTGAATCCTCCTACACCACGACCTGCCCATCAATGGTGAATCACACATGACTCTTTCCACCCTGCAGCCTTATGCCCCACCACTGCTCACTCAGACCTCATGGCCAGTCTTTTTTCCGGCTCCCCTAGGGCATCCTGTGCTCTCTCACTCTGAGCCTTGGGTCGTCCTGCCCGTTATCTGGAATGGTACTTTCTCTTCGCATCTCCTCCAGCGGAAACCCCACCCAGCCCTGCGGCTCCACATTGACGTAAATCTTTCGGAATGAAATTTTCTTTTTTTTTTTTTTTGGCCGCACCATTCGGTGTGTGGGATCTTAGTTCCCTGACCAGGGATCGAACCTGCGCCCCATGCAGTGGAAGAGTGGAGTCTTGACCACTGGACCCCCAGGGAAGTCCCTGGAATGAAATTTTAACAGCAGATTCCAAAAGCCTTCAAAACGTGCTTACTCTCTGACCAAGCAATTCCACTTCTGAGGATCTGGCCTAAGAACATAATCAGGAATGTGGCCAGAGATCCTCACTGGAGCATTTGCCTGTTAGTAAAAGATTGTAAACAATCCAGGTATCCAACATGGAAGGCAATAGCTCCGCAAACTATGGAAACAGCCACTGAATGAGATTTTATGCATCTATTAAAAATGAAAGTTACAGGGACTTTCCTAGCAGTCCAGCGGTTAAGCCTCTGCACTTCCAGTGCATGGGTTGCTGGTTCGACCCCTGGTCGGGGAAATAAGACCCTGCGTGCCGCATAGCCCAGCCTAAATAAATAAAATAAAATTTAAAAATAAAATAAAAATGGAGAAGGCTGATGGACACTCAGATTCAGCTCCTGAGCCCAAAACACAACACTGGGCTGCATACTAGACAACACTAGTAATTAAAAAAAAAAAAAAGTCTGGCCAACAGACCAAAGGGGGGACAAAATGAAAATGAAAATTACAATCGTATAGGGAAAGGCTATATTATATATGTGAAAAAAAGCAGAATGCAAACTCATATTTGTTAAATTGTATATACACGTGCAACAGCACTTCATCTTTATCAAGCATTTGGTTTGTACTGGGTACTGTCCCGAGTAATTTACATGGATTTACTCATTTAAGCTTCACAACAGTCCTACAAGCTAATAAATGGAGAAACTGAGGCACAGAAAGCCCTAGATCACACGGCTGGTGGGTGTCAGGGCTGGAAGGGAGTGCAGGCAGCCCAGGGCCTGTGCACTTAGCCATGCTGCCCCCCACAAGGAGTGGAACCCCAAAGACTGAAAGGGCAGTAACAGCCAAACCTTGCCATGGTAGGTAGAATAATGGCCTCCCAAAGACAGTCACATCCTAAGCTCCGGACCTGTGACCATGTTACTTTATATGCAAAGGAATTACGATTGCAGATGGAATTAACATTAATAACTAGCCGACCTTAAAATGGGGAGATTATTCTGGATTATCTGGGTAGGTCCAATGTAATCACAGGGTTCCTTATAAGTGGAAGAGGGAAGCAGAAGAAAGTGAGACCGAGAGATGATAATATGCCCAACCTTGCTGGCTATGGAGATGGAGGAATGAGGGCAGGAGCCACGGGATGCAGGCCAACTCTAGAAGCTGGAAAAGGCCGGGAAACAGATTCTCCCCCAGAGCCTCCAGCCTCCAGCCGTACCAACATGTTGATTTTGGCCCAGAGAAACCTATCTCAGACTTCTGACCTCCAGAACTGTAAGATTAAAGATGTGTTGTTTAAGCCACTAAATTTGCGGTAATTTGTTACAGCAGCAATAGAAAACACGCCCACCAAAAAAGCAAAGCAAAGCAAAAGTTCCAGTAATAAATGTGTGTTGAAAAAGATTGGACAGGTCTTCAATAGAATGAAAACAATCAGTTATATCTGGTTGGTGAATCTCTTTGTTTATTTTTAAAGAATGATAATTTCTTTTTCCATATTTCCAAATTTTCCAATATCTTTTTTGTACCATTTTTATAAGGGGAAAACTCTCCCTAAGTAATCATACCCATCCTTCAAGGTCCAGGTCAAATGCCGCCTCCCCCAGGAAGCCTCCCAGATGCTTTACCCATGGTTAGGGGTGGCATCTCTTCTCCCATGGCCTTAACACTACATCTGGATTCTAAATGCCTCAGGTGGGATTCTCCCCTGAGCTCAGGGGCCCTGGCTAGTGCTAGGGGGGCCCTGAATTCAGGAACAATCAATCATTTTTCCTGACTGAGGTACTTCAAGGCTGTATTTCCCAACACTCTGATGGAATTCTGGGTGGGGAGGGTGGGGTTGTGTGGGGCGACACGGCCTCACAGAAGCTCTTAGGGCACAGTGGGCAGAACTTCCTGCAGCACCAGCTCTAAAGATTCTAAAGACCGCTGCTCCATATATCTGAAATGTGGGTGCTTCCTAATAACCTCTATTTTTTCTCCCTATCATATAGGTGGAGGATATAAGCAGATAGGTGAGGGCAGCCCCAGAGAAACAGAACCAGGCATGGCTTTCTTTTTCTTTTCTTTTTTTTTTTTTGCGGTACGCGGGCCTCTCACGGTTGTGCGCTCTCCCGCTGCGGAGCAGAGGCTCCGGATGCGCAGGCTCAGCGGCCATGGCTCACGGGCCCAGCTGCTCCGCGGCATGTGGGATCCTCCCGGTCCGGGGCACGAACCTGCGTCCCCTGCATTGGCAGGCGGACTCTCAGCCTCTGCGCCACCAGGGAATCCCAGGCACGGCTTTCTTGACATAAGAGAAGCCATTTTGGCCTAAGCCATTTTGTGATCTAAGCCTGGCCACAATGCTTGCTCTAGAACAGGTCTCAGTAATTAACAATCTTAAGGGAAGTAAGGGAATGCAGGGACAAAGGAAAAGCAGTCAGGAAACAGGCTGGGTCGCTTTGCTGCGTACCTGAAACTATCACAGCGTTGTTAATCGGCTAGACTCCAATGTAAAATAAAAAGTTAAAAAAAAAAAAAAGAAACAGTAGTTCAGATAAAACAGAATCCTAGTTCCTCCTCAAGGGATACAGTAACAATCTTTGAGTTCTGCAGGAACTAAGGCCCCCACCCAGGTGGAGGATGGGATGATGTTGACCTTTCCTGACCTTCATGACTTCAAACAGTTTAAGCTTGGACTCTGTTGACCTTTGCCCCAGTTCAATGCTGAATTCTCCTCTGCTCAAGCCCCTCATGAATATGCATGTACCCTTAGCTTAACACTCCTTTGGGAAAGCAAGTGTTCTCCTTGCTGCAAGTAATAAATCCTTCCTTCTACAGATGTTTGGCTTGGTTGTGTCTTTTGACTTGACACCGACAAGAGGTGAACCCAGTTTTCAGGTAAGGGCAGGAGGATTGAAGTAACCCAGGTAACAGAGGCTGGGCCTCTGTGGGCCTGTGGTTGTTCTGAGGAGAATGGCATGGGAAGTTTTGTGGCTCCATGCAGGGAATGGAGGGATGGGGAGGTATAGGGGGTGCTAAAACTGGATGTCTCCGGTGCTAGGGACAGTCAGGCCTTCTTCAGCCATATCTCAATACCAACTTCCAGAATCATTCTCTGAAATCAAAGCTGAGCGTGTCTTTCTCATGCTTGTCCCACAGGTGCCCTCCAGGTGCCAAGCTCTTTATCAGTGACCCAGACCTGCTCGCCTCCCCAGCCTCCCCTCCCGAGCACCCCTGTCTCCCACCTGGCGGGATCCAGTCCCACTGCACTACTGCCCTCCCAAGCAAGTCCCTCTCCCACATGGCTTGCTCGCTCCGCACACGCTACCCCCTTGTCTAGGACATCGTTCCCTAGCCCCGGTCCCGCATGGCTCTCCAAGTTCTCCACGCCTCCCCTGAAAACCGCCTGGCCCACCCAGGAGGTCGGGGCTCCTCTGCTGTGCTCCCAATCCCCTTGTGTCTCCTGATCCATCATGCCCCGCCTTGGAGGCCCTGCTATTAATAGCACATCTTTATAGGCTGTGAGCCCGTTCCTGCAGCGCCAGCTGTAGAACAGCGGCTCCACCTCTCAGATGCTGGAGTCCCTGACAACCCTCAGGTTCTCCTCTCTTACTATATGTCATGGGGGGCCAGGGGGTCTCCAGAGCTAGCACAATGCCGGGCACAGAGTGGGGCATCCTTTATCTGTCTTATGAGAAGTGTCATGGGCAGTAGAGTCCTTTGCAGCCTGGAGTCCATCCCAGAGCTCTTCCTCCTGCCAAAAGCCAGAGCTGGATAAAGTTCCTCTTCTTCCAGGGCAGCCTGCAGAGGCCTCAGAGCCGAGAGAGGCAGCAAAGCTCAGTGCCTCAGAACTCACCAGCATCCTTCCCAGGGGCAGGCAACACACAGCCTGCTGGGCGGAAAGACCCAGGCTCATATCCCCCAGCTCTGCTGACCCACTCCCGCTCCCTTATCTGAGAAGTGGGGGTGACGCTTCCCCCATAAGAGTGTCACAAAGACTAAATAAGCACACAATTCTAAAACGAGGGCTGTTTGTATGTGGAGAGCCCTGGTCAATTGTAAGAGCTAAGTTCGGGATTTTTCTTTCGAAAAAGAGATTTGTCCAGCATTGGCATTAGATACTGTAATCAAAAAGAGTGACGATCCCGTTGTAAATGGAGTCCGTGGACGCTGCCCTCTCCAATATCACTGTTACTCTTCTTATCGTTGAATCGGGCAGTACCTTGCTGTCCTTATGGGCCTCCATCTCCAGGCACAGATGACCACCCCTTTCTTCTCAAAGTGACCTTTCCATTGGCTCCCGGGACCCCTCCCCAACCTCTCGCTGGTTCTGTCCCACTATGCTTGACTGATTTCTCTTCCCCCATCGTCCCTAAAGTCAGTGGTCTCTAAAGGTCTACCTCCACCCCCTTCTCTCTTTGCCTTGGGCAGAAAATGGTGCTCACACCTTCATGTTTGGTCCAGAGCCCCAGACCTCTCTATATCTTATTCCTTCCTGGACAGCTCTTCAGGGATGACACAGAGCCCCCAGGACTCCAGGAGGCCTGAACCCAACTCCCTCCTGACCTGCTGCTTGCTTCCCAGATTCCCTCCATCTGCCCACCTGGGCATCCTTCCAGTCACTCCTACACACATACACTCGAGTCAGTCACCAGGGACCCTGCTGGACTTCTCTGTGCACCTCTCTAAGCCCAAGTCCCTGTGCACATTACAGATAATTCTTGGACTCATTTAAACTCCAGGGTCCCTGAAATAGGGACAGTCTCTAACTGCCTTCCCACACTGGGGCCCACAGGACACCCTCTGTGCCAGGTGGTGACTCAGTCCCTTCCCTGTGGACTCAGGTGTGGCCTGCAGCAACCCAGGCCAGCATGCCAGGCCTATCCCTTTCTTTTCATTTTATTTTCCTACCAACTTCCCCTGCCTTTTTTCTTTTTTTTTTTTTGAATTTTTGAATTTTATTTATTTTTTTATACAGCAGGTTCTTATTAGTTGTCTATTTTATACATATTAGTGTATACATGTCAATACCAATCTCCCAATTCATCACACCACCCCCCTTACCACCACTTTCCCCCCTTGGTGTCCATACGTTTGTTCTCTACATCTGTGTCTCAACTTCTGCCCTGCAAACCAGTTCTTCTGTACCATTTTTCTAGGTTCCACATACATGCGTTAATATACAATATTTGTTTTTCTCTTTCTGACTTACTTCACTTATGACAGACTCTAGCTCCATCCACGTCTCTACAAATGACCCAATTTCGTTCCTTTTTATGGCTGAGTAATATCCCATTTTATATATGTACCACATCTTCTTTATCCATTCGTCTGTCAATGCACATTCAAGTTGCTTCCATGACCTGGCTATTGTAAATAGTGCTGCAGTGAACGTTGGGATGCATGTGTCTTTTTGAATTATGGTTTTCTCTGGGTATATGCCCAGAAGTGGGGTTGCTGTGTCATATGGTAATTCTATTTTTAGTTTTTTAAGGAACCTCCATACTGTTCTCCATAGTGGCTGTATCAATTTGCATTCCCACCAGCAGTGCAGGAGGGTACCCTTTTCTCCACACCCTCTCCAGCATTTGTTGTTTGTAGATTTTCTGATGATACCCATTCTAACTGGTGTGAGGTGATACCTCATTATAGTTTTGATTTGCACTACTCTACTAATTAGTGATGTTGAGCAGCTTTTCATGTGCTTCTTGACCATGTGTATGTCTTCTTTGGAGAAATGTCTATTTAGGTCTTCTGCCCATTTTTTGATTGGGTTGTTTGTTTGTTTCATATTGAGCTGCATAAGCTGTTTATATATTTTGGAGATTAGTCCTTTGTCCGTTGATTCGTTTTCAAATATTTTCTCGCATTCTGAGGGCTGTCTTTTCGTCTTCTTTGTAGTTTCCTATGCTGTGCAAAAGCTTTGAAGTTTCATTAGGTCCCATTTGTTTATTTTTGTTTTTATTTCCATTACTCTAGGAGGTGGATCAAAAAAGATCTTGCTGTGATTTATGTCAGAGTGTTCTTGCTATGTTTTCCTTTAACAGTTTTATAGTGTCTGGTCTTACATTTAAGTCTCAAATCCATTTTGAGTTTATTTTTGTGTATGGTGTTAGGGAGTGTTCTAATTTCATTCTTTTACATGTAGCTGTCCAGTTTCCCCAGCACCACTTATTGAAGAGACTGTCTTTTCTCCATTGTATATCCTTGTCTCCTTTGTCATAGATTAGTTGACCATAGGTGCATGGGTTTATTTCTGGGCTTTCTATCCTGTTCCATTGATCTGTATTTCTGTTTTTGTGCCAGTATCATATTATCTTGATTACTGTAGCTTTGTAGTATAGTCTGAAGTCAGGGAGCCTGATTCCTCCAGCTCTGTTTTTTTCCCTCAAGACTGCTTTGGCTATTCGGGGTCTTTTGTGTCTCCATACAAATTTTAAGACTTTTTGTTCTAGTTCTGTAAAAAATGCCATTGGTAATTTGATAGGGAGTGCATTGATTCTGTAGATTGCTTTGGGTAGTATAGTCATTTTCACAATGTTGACTCTTCCAATCCAAGAACATGGTATATCTCTCCATCTGTTTGGATCATCTTTAATTTCTTTCATCAGTGTCTTATACTTTTCTGCATACAGGTCTCTTGTCTCCCTAGGTAGGTTTATTCCTAGGTATTTTGTTCTTTTGGTTGCAATGGTAAATGGGAGTGTTTCCTTAATTTCTCTTTCAGATTTTTCATCATTAGTGTATAAGAATGCAAGAGATCTCTGTGCATTAATTTTGTATCCTGCAAATTTGCCAAATTCATTGATTAGCTGTAGTAGTTTACTGGTGGCATCTTTAGGATTCTCTATGTATAGTATCATGTCATCTGCAAACAGTGACAGTTTTACTTCTTCTTTTCCAATTTGTATTCCTTTAATTCTTTTTCTTCTCTGATTGCCGTGGCTAGGACTTCCAACACTATGTTGAATAATAGTGGTGAGAGTGGACATCCTTGTCTTGTTCCTGATCTTAGAGGAAATGCTTTCAGTTTTTCACCATTGAGAATGATGTTTGCTGTGGGTTTGTCGTATATGGTCTTTATTATGTTGAGGTAGGTCCCCTCTATGCCCACTTTCTGGAGAGTTTTTACCATAAACAGGTGTTGAATTTTGTCAAAAGCTTTTTCTGCATCTGAGATGATCATATAGTTTTTATTCTTCAATTTGTTAATATGGTGTATCACATTGATTGATTTGCATATATTGAAGAATCCTTGCATCCCATGGATAAATCTCACTTGATCATGGTGTATAATCCTTTTAATGTGTTGTTGGAATCTGTTTGCTAGTATTTTGTTGAGGATTTTTGCATCTATGTTCATCAGTGATATTGCTCTGTAATTTTCTTTTTTTGTAGTATCTTTGTCTGGTTTTGGAATCAGGGTAATGGTGGCCTCATAGAATGGGTTTCAGAGTGTTCCTTCCTCTGCAATTTTTTGGAAGAGTTTGAGAAGGACAGGTGTTAGCTCTTCTCTAAATGTTTGATAGAATTCACCTGTGAAGCCATCTGGTCCTGGACTTTTGTTTGTTGAAAGATTTTTAATCGCAGTTTCCATTTCATTACTTGTGAGTGGTCTGTCCATATTTTCTATTTCTTCCTGGCTCAGTCTTGGAAGGTTATACCTTTCTAAGAATTTGTCCATTTCTTCCAGGTTTTCTATTTTATTGGCATAGAGTTGCTTGTAGTAGTCTCTTAGGATGCTTTGTAGTTCTGTGGTGTCTGTCATAACTTCTCCTTTTTCTTTCCAAATTTTATTGATTTGAGTCCTCTCCCTCTTTTTCTTGATGAGTCTGGATAATGGTTTATCAATTTTGTTTATCTTCTCGAAGAACCAGCTTTTAGTTTTATTGATCTTTGCTATTGTTTCCTTTGTTTCTATTTCATTTATTTCTGCTCTGATCTTTATGATTTCTTTCCTTCTACTAACTTTGGGTTTTTTTTGTTCTTCTTTCTCTAGTTCCTTTAGGTGTAAAGTTAGATTGTTTATTTGAGATTTTTCTTGTTTCTTGAGGTAGGCTTGTATTGCTATAAACTTCCCTCTTAGAACTGCTTTTGCTGCATCCCATAGGTTTTGGATTGTCATGTTTTCATTGTAATTTGTCTCTAGGTATTTTTTGATTTCCTCTTTGTTTTCTTCAGTGATCTCTTGGTTATTTAGTAACATATTGTTTAGCCTCCATGTGTTTGTGATTTTATGTTTTTTTCCCTGTAATTGATTTCTAATCTCATACCATTGTGGTCAGAAAAGATGCTTGATATGGTTTCAATTTTCTTAAATTTACTGAGGCTTGATTTTGTGACCCAAGATGTGATCTATCCTGGAGAATGTTCCATGTGCACTTGAGAAGAAAGTGTAATCTGCTGTTTTTGGATGGCATGTCCTATAAATATCAATTAAATCTATCAGGTCTATAGTGTCATTTAAAGCTTGTGTTTCCTTAGTAATTTTCTGTTTGGATGATCTGTCCATTAGTGTAAGTGAGGTGTTAAAAGTCCCCCACTATTACTGTGTTGCTGTCGATTTCCTCTTTTATAGCTGTTAGCAGTTGCCTTATGTATTGAGGTGCTCCTTTGTTGGGTGCATATATATTTGTAATTGTTATATCTTCTTCTTGGATTGATCCCTTGATCATTACGTAGTATCCCTCCTTGTCTCTTGTAACATTCTTTATTTTAAAGTCTATTTTATCTGATATGAGTATAGCTACTCCAGTTTTCTTTTGATTTCCATTTGCATGGAATATCTTTTTCTGTCCCCTCACTTTCAGTCTGTATGTTTCCCTAGGTCTGAAATGGGTCTTTTGTAGACAGCATATAGATGGGTCTTGTTTTTATATCCATTCAGCGAGCCTGGGTCTTTTGGTTGAAGCATTTAATCCATTCACATTTAAGGTAATTATTGATATGTATGTTCCTATGACCATTTTCTTAATTTTCTTGGGTTTATTTTTGTAGGTCCTTTTCTTCTCTTGTGTTTCCCACTTAGTGAAGTTCCTTTAGCATTTGTTGTAGAGCTGGTTTGGTGGTGCTGAATTCCCTTAGTTTTTGCTTGTCTGTAAAGCTTTTGATTTCTCTGTCATATCTGAATGAGATCCTTGCCAGGTAGAGTAATCTTGGTTGTAGTTTCTTCCCCTTCATCACTTTAAATATATCATGCCACTCCCTTCTGGCTTGTAAAGTTTCTGCTGAGAAATCAGCTGTTAACCTTATGGGAGTTCCTTTGTATGCTATTTGTCGTTTTTCCCTTGCTGCTTTCAATAATTTTTCTTTGTCTTTAATTTTTGTCAATTTGATTACTATGTGTCTCAGTTTGTTTCTCCTTGGGTTTATCCTGCCTGGGACTCTCTGCACTTCCTGTACTTGGGTGGTTACTTCCTTTCCCATGTTAGGGAAGTTTTCAACTATAATCTCTTCAAATATTTTCTCAGGTCCTTTCTCTCTCTCTTCTCCTTCTGGGACCCCTATAATGCGAATGTTGGTGCATTTAATGTTGTCCCAGAGGTCTCTTAGGCTGCCTTCATTTTTTTTCATTCTTTTTTCTTTATTTTGTTCCATGGCAGTTAATTACACCATTCTGTCTTCCAGGTCACTTATCCGTTCTACTGCCTCAGTTATTCTGCTCTTGATTCCTTCCAGTGTATTTTTCATTTCAGTTATTGTATTGTTCACCACTGTTTGTTTGTTCTTTAATTCTTCTAGGTGTTTATTCTTTAATTCTTCTAGGTCTTTGTTAAACATTTCTTGCATCTTCTCAATCTTTGCCTCCATTCTTTTTCCAAGGTCCTGGATCACCTTCACTACCATTATTCTGAATTCTTTTTCTGGAAGGTTGCCTATCTCCACTTCATTTAGTTGTTTTTCTGGGGCTTTATCTTGTTCTTTCATCTGGTACAAAGTCCTCTGCCTCTTCATCTTGTCTATCTTTCTGTGAATGTGGTTTTTGTTCCATAGGCTGCAGGATTGTAGTTCTTGCTTCTGCTTTCTGCCCTCTGGTGGATGAGGCTACCTAAGAGGCTTGTGCAAGTTTACTAATGGGAGGGGCTGGTGGTGGGTAGAGCTGGGTGTTGCTCTGGTGGGCAGAGCTCAGTAAAACTTTAATCCACTTGTCTGCTGATGGGTGGGGCTGAGTTCCCTCCCTGTTGGTTGTTTGGCCTGAGGCAACCCAACACTGGAACCTACCTGGCTCTTTGGTGGGGCTAATGGTGGACTCCAGGAGGGCTCACGCCAAGGAGTACTTCCCAGAACTTCTGCTGCCAGTGTCCTTGTCCCCACTGTGAGCCACAGCCACACCTGCCTCAGCAGGAGACCCTCCAACACTAGCAGGTAGGTCTGGTTCAGTCTCCTATGGAGTCACTGCTCCTTCCCCTGGGTCCCAGTGTGCACACTACTTTGTGTGTGCCCTCCAAGAGTGGAGTCTCTGTTTCCCCCCGTCCTGTTGATTTGCAATCAAATCCTGCTAGCCTTTATAGTCTGATTCTCTAGGAATTCCTCCTCCCGTTGCTGGACCCCCAGGTTGCGAAGCTTGATGTGGGGCTCAGAACCTTCACTCCAGTGGGTGGACTTCTGTGGTATCAGTGTTCTCCAGTTTGTGAGTCAACCACCAGCAGTTATGGGATTTGATTTTATTGTGATTGCGCCCCTCCTACCATCTCCTTGTGGCTTCTCCTTTGTCTTTGGATGTGAGCTATCTGTTTTGGTGAGTTCCAGTTTCTTCCTATTGATGATTGTTCAGCAGTTAGTTGTGATTCCGGTGCTCTCACAAGAGGGAGTGAGCGCTCGTCCTTCTACTCTGCCATCTTCCCCCCTGCCCTCCAGGCCTACCACTTTAAATCTCAGGTAGATAATCTATCTGGGATAGAAGGAAAATTCATATTCCTCAGGCAGATCTAATCTGTCCTTGTCGCCCACCCTTGCCTGACCTTTGTGACTCCCTGGGGCAGGGCAGAAAGAGGGAAGAACCATCTAGGTGTCTCCTTTTATGCAGGGGCAGAAAACCTTCAGGTCTTCAGGAAAGCAAAGTCAAGCTGGATCTAGATTCCTGGTCCCCCAACTCCCAGGCAGGGGCAGACAGGCAGCAGGTGGGGCTCAGTCTAACATCTTCTGCTGACTCTTAATGTGCTCAAAGGTCATTTTGAAGGTGGCAGGATTTTCTGCTTGACCCGTTAAGATCCTGGGAGAGAGAGAGGAGGAGGAGGAGGGCGGGAAGGTAGGAGGGACTTCGGGAACTGTCTTCTGGGACATTTTCCTGGCCCGCTGGGGGACAACTAGGTGCTGCTAAGGCTCCTGCCTCCCATCTGATCCTAGCTCTGAGAGCCTCAGGAGACTCTGCACCGCAAGGAGTGTGGGGCATTTCCCAGAGAGGGTCATCATGGCCTACAAGAAGGGGTGCTCGAAGTGGGCCGTTGTCAGCAGTGCCAGTGTGGCTCTTGTGTTCACCATCGGGATGATCCTGTTCTTCTCTCTGCAGCAGGGCATCCTGCCAGGTAGGAGCTTCCCAGTCATGCCATCTGGTCGGCTTCCCCCATCCCTCACTCCTTGCCCCCAGAAGGTTCTGTCCTCATTGACAGCCCTGATGGCCTCCTCTCCCCTCCCTACCAAGACTCTCCTCCATCCACAGCTCTACCTGCCCCTCCCATCACCAACCCCACCAAGACTTGATTCCCAGCAGACAGTCCCATTAACTTTCCCTTCCTTCTTTACCAGGCTTCAGTTACCTGAGGACCAATGAACCTTGGTCTTCGGCCCAGACCTCCTTCTGTGCCCCCAGATGAACATTCCTTCTTAGAGGGTCATGCAGGCAGCTCATATTCAGCTGACTGAGCTGACCTTTCCCTCTCCCCTCTGCGTCCTCTCCCGGTGAAGGGTCCTCCATCCACACGGGGACCTGGGAGCAGCCTCCTCTCTTCCTCCTGCCTCATGCCTGTATCTTCAGTCCTGTGCCTCGAGGCTCTTCCTTCCCATCCTCTACCCTCCATCCCTGCCCACCATGACTTCTCAAGCCTCTGTCTCCTGCTGGACCCCTGCAGCAGCCCTCCCCCTCCCACACAGTCTCCACTGCCAGCCTGCTCACACCAGCCCATGCTCGGTCTGCCACCAAGGAGATCTTTCCTTTTTTTTTTTTTAATTTTTATTTATTTATTTATTTTTGGCTGTGTTGGGTCTGCATTGCTACACGTGGGCTGTCTCTAGTTGTGGCGAACAGGGGTTACTCTTTGTTGCAGTGTATGGATTTTTCATTGCAGTGTATGGGCTTCTCATTGCAGTGGCTTCTCTTGCTGTGGAGCACAGGTTCTAGGCACACAGACTTCAGTAGTTGCAGCACGTGGGCTCAGCAGTTGCAGCACATGGCTCAGCAGTTGTGGCACGCAGGCTTTGTTGCTCCGTGGCATGTGGGATCTTCCAGGACCAGGGCTCGAACCCGTGTCCCCTGCATTGGCAGGCAGATTCTTAACCACTGTGTAAGGAGATCTTTCTAAACATAAACCTAGTTTGCTGTCTCCAGCACACACCCAACTCCTTTGCTGGCACCCAAAGCCATTTACAACGGGATCACAGCCCTCTTCCCATCTTGCCTTATTCCATTTCTCTGCATTCTGTACCAGGCCAATGGCCATTCCTTTAGGCAACCATATATTTCCTATGGTCAAACCTTTGCTTATACTGTTCTCTCTGTCTGAAATAACCTAGGCCCTTATTTTGGTCAAACTTACACACCCATCCTTCTAGGTCTCCCTTAAACGTTCCCTTATCAGTGAACTTCCCAACATCTGCAGGCTGGTTCAGAGCATCATTGTGCCCAGGACCCCACGTATTTCTCTCTCTCCCAGCTCTGATGAATCAGGGGTCCACTGTCTCTGCTAGATGGTGTGCTAGACACTCCCCGGGGCCCAAGGAGGGTTAGTAGGATGTATGGATGAGAGTCTTGGTCTGGGGCAAGAACTGATGTTGACAGTTCCCTTCGCCTTGATTGCAGGCTGTGAGCAGGATGCGGTCTGCCGCTCCGACGCGGACATGCTGGACTACCTGCTGAGCCTGGGTCAGATCAGCCAACACGACGGCCTTCTGGTCACCTGGTACCATGCTGCCAACAGCCAGAAGGAGATGAGGGCTGCCCTCAGCAGTAAGTCCAGTTGCCAGAACTGGGGCAGGCCGGGGCAGAGGTGGAGGCAATGGAGGGAGAGCAGAGGTGGGGCTAAGACAGCACTACCTATGAGGTGGCATTAGGATGGGTATCACCACGTTCTTGCCATCCTCCACTTGAGAAAGTGGGGGCTCAGGGGTTAAGTGACTGGCTCAGGTTGTGCAGAGATGTGTGGTTCCAAGGTCACATCCTGCCCTTCCTCCCAGGCCTTGTCAGGAGACAGCTTCCCTGCTAAGGAGGCCTTTGTCCTCAAAGTCTAAAGAGCCAGAAGATGTTTGAGGGCCAGCGCTACCAAAAACGAGCTGTGGAAGCCTGAGCAAGTTGTGTAACTCCTGAGCCTCTGATTCAGAATGATTACGGCAGCCAGTGGGCAACCACTCCCTGTGGGGACACACACTCACATTCCACGTGGGTCTCCTGGGACTACCAGCAGCCTGTTTTGTGGATGCCATTCGACAGGAGAAAAATGGAGGCTCAGAAAAGTTAGGTGACTTACCTAACTTCACTAAGGTCACACTGTTTGAAAGTGGCTAAGCCAGCATTGGAGCACCCAGTGGTCAGCTCCCACGCTCTAAACCACTGCATTATGCCTGGCCCAGTTCAAAAGGGAAGATCACTCTTCCAGGACTATGGGGAAGCTCATTAGATCATGTTCATGTACGTGCTTGTACACTCTAAAGCAGTGACTATTCGAGATGAAAGGAAGGGTCCCCAAATTTGAGCGTGCTTCAGAAAACACATTGCTAGCCCCACCCCTGGAGTTTCAGATTTAGTGGTTCCGGGGTGGGGCCTGAGAATTTGCATTTCTAATAAGTTCCCAGGTGACATTGATGTTGCTGGCCCCAGGATCACACTTTGAGAACCACTACTCAACCAAAATCCCTCAAGTTTAGGAAAGTGAGATCCAGAGGGTCTTGTCCAAGGTCACACAGTAGGTCTGAAGCAGAGCAAGACGTAGGCACCAGGCCTCTGGCTCTTACTCCAGCAGAGTCACCAGCAGAGAGCCTGGGAATGAGCATCTGGGAAAGGTTTGCTGAATGAATGAATGAGTCCTTAGGGAGACTTCCTGGAGGAGGCAGGCTTGGTGGTCAGCAGAGGAGAGGCCACCACAGGCTGGGTGGAGCCAGTTTGCTGCTGCTTCAGGATCCAGAGGCTAATGGCCAGACTTGGGTGATAAGAGGCCAGAGAACTCCCTGGCGAGAGGAAGGGCTCTTATCTGGCAGATAAGGCCTGAGGGAAAGCAAAGAGGATCTGCCAGCCCCAGGCTCATCCCAGGTCAGCCCTGGGGCAGCGGGTAAGGGATCAGGCCCCACCAAGTTGGGACCTTGGCCAAGAAGAAAGCTAAGGGCCCCAACCAGGCAGTGCCCAACAGCATGGAGCGCGCAGAGGCAGCCCTTAGCATAGCTGCAGGGGTGCAGAGGGCCCTAGGCCCAGTCTTCTCCCTGAGGGTCCTGCTAGGTCCCTGAGGTAGGTCTCTGGGAGGAGGGAGGCTCCACAACTGAGGTGGAGACCCTCCGGGGGAGCCAATGGTAGGCCAGGGTTAGGCCGGTGAAGTCACCTTGAACGTGATTGGACACCCACGTGGAGGGGAGGGGCCACAGCAAAGGCCTAGGAGGCAGACAGACTGGGTTCAAATTCTACCTTTTATCATTTACCAGAGGAGTGATTTGGGACAGGTGACTTCACCCATCTGCAGCTCAGTTTTTCCCTCTGCAAAATGTGGGCTGGTAGGGTGACCATATCATCTATCATCCAAACCAGGGCACTTTTGATAGTGAAAGAGGTCATTCTTAATAATTATGCTGAAACAACAGGAATACACCAGACTCTCCCAGGCAAATGGGGACATGTGCTCACCCTAGTTAAGTGAGCTACTCCACGTAAATGATAATTAATACTTAGTGAATGCCTAACAAAGGATATTTTATTATTTACTTCTAGTAAACGAGGGGACAGGGAGCACAGAGAGGTCCAGTAACCTGCCCAAGATCACACAGCTTGCAGGTGTTAGAGCTGAGACTGGAAGCTAGCAGCCTTGGGTTCAGGATCTGCACACTCAGCCACAGCGCCCTCCTGCCAGACGTGATGCATAGAGCTCCTGGCATGTGGGGGAGGGGAAGGGGGGGTCTGGTAACTTCCTGTGGGCTCCCTCTGGAGAGCATCACTCCTTCCCACCTGACTGCACCCCTGAGGACCAGGACTCTTACTGTGGCTGCAGAAACCTGATCCTTTCCTCATCTCCTGTTCCTTCACACCCCCAACCAAGCGAGTTGGCCCCCCAGATTCAGCATCGGGAAGGCACACAACAGGTGTAAATGACAAGGGAGAAGACTTTGGGAGGAAGCTGGATCCAGGTGGCGATCGCAAGTAGGCAGGTTAGGTCCATCAGTCTTTAGTCCACTTCACTGAGCGTTTGCTGGGCCCCTACTCTGCCCCCAGCTCAGGAGGAGGTTTAGAAATGAGTGAGAGGTGGCCCTGTGTTCAAGGGGCTCACAGTGTCTCAAGGAAGGCAGCTGGTGAAAGTCAAGCAAGGCAGCAGCATCGGAGGTTCACCGGGCCGCAGAGACCTGGGTTCCAGCCCTGGGTCCTGCCCAGCGTGCCCCCACCCTCCCCAGACCGGAACTGGCTCCCGTTAGATGGGGAAGAAGACCCCTCAGTATCCACTCTCTTTTTTTTAAGCAGTTTTTTTTTTTTTTGCGGTACGCGGGCCTCTCACAGTTGTGGCCTCTCCCATTGCGGAGCACAGGCTCCGGACGCGCAGGCTCAGCGGCCATGGCTCACAGGCCCAGCCACTCTGCAGCATGTGGGATCTTCCCGGACCGGGGCACGAACCCGTGTCCCCTGCATCGGCAGGCGGACTCTCAACCACTGCGCCACCAGGGAAGGCCAGTATTCTTTCTCTTGAACTACCCTCTTATCTGCCCAGCTGCCCCCTCGGGCCTGGCTTCTCTGGGCCTTGATGGGCCCCAAACTCTTTGGACCCCTCTCTTTGCATTCCCAGGTAACCGAAAGTTAAGAAAAGAAAGTGCTTTGTGCTCAAGCCATAAACATAAAGGCTACCTTCATATAGCCCTTCACAGTTTACAATGTGCCTTTATGTCCATGTCCTGTAGTCACGGTCCAGGGAGGCTCATCTCCATCTTGCCAGTGAGGACTCCAGGAAGTCCAGAGCTCTGGGCAGGAGGTATAATATGAGGATGAAGTGGGACAATGCAAAGTGCCTGGCTCAGCGCTGGGGACAGCCTGGCACTCAGCTTCCTCCCCCTCCTGGAAATCCAGACACCTAGATTTTAAAGAAATCTGCAAAAATTCTCTGCAACTTTGGGCAAGCGCTATCACCTTTCTGAACCTGCGCTGGTTGACCTTAACTTTTCTATCACCCATTCATTCAGTCTTTTATCATCCAGCAAACATTTCTGAAGCTCCTTTTTTAGGCCTATTATTGTCTTGGCACTGGAAATCCAAGTGATGGGCAACACAGACCCGGACCCTGCTCCCTGACACTAACACTCAGGAAAGCTTGTGCTAAATGAGTGATTACATGGGGGCTGAGCACTCAGAGGAGAAGCTGGCAACCCAACTTAGACTGGATGTGTGGTTTAGGGATGGCCTCCTTGATATTTTAAGCCAACACCCACGGATGAGCTGGAGGTGGCCTAGTAAAGCTGCGGAGGGAAGTGTTGCCAAGACAACAGCCATGTGTAAGAGCCCAGAGAAGGGAAGACAAGATATTTGGGCATCGATACTCAAAGTGTGGGCCACGGACCCGCAGCATTGGCATCACGGGGGAGATTGTCAGACACCTTGGGCCCCACCCCAGACCTACTGAGCAGAACTTGCATTTTAACAGTTCCTGGGTGATTTATGTGCACATTAATGCTGGAGAAACAGGAGTGGCTGGAAGCTAGAGATTGAGGGAGAGAGGGACTTGAGATGAGATGGGAAAGTTTGCCAGGCCTGGTCATGCAGGACCTCACAGACTATGGTAAGGCATTTAGCTTGGACTCTTAGGACAACGGGCAGGGACGTTTTGATTTTTTAACAGAAGTGACACGATCAGGTACGTGTTTGGAATACTCACTCTAGTGGCCGTGTGCAGAATGGACTTGGAGGGGAGCAGAGCTCAAGTCACGAGGCTGTGAGTGTCAAACACAAGAGGCCCTCTGATGCCAACTGTCTGTGATGGGGCAGGAGCTGAGAGCGACCCCGCCTGCCCTCCACTCCATTCCTTAGACAGAAACCCTGGCCGGCTATTCTGGCCTGCTTCTCACTGAAAGGCCTCAGCTCCCTCCTGGACTGAACTCTCGGAACAGGCATCACACAGCCACCTGATGGAGTTAACTGTGTGCATTTAAAAGATAAAAATAACGATGCTCAGTGCTGTAAGTGTGCCAGAGATGGGCCAGCTTACGTATTTCTGGCAGGAACATGAGTCAGAAGAATTTTTCTAGACGGTAATTTGTTAGTATGGGCCTTAAAAACACCCTGCATGGCCCTGACTCAAATTCCTTGTCAGGATAAAAAATAATCAGAAAATCAGAATAAAACATGCATCATTATTTGTTAGTAGCAAAAATTTAGAAACTACTAGGATGTCTCAGGAATGGGAGAGTGGCTAACTAAAGCAGGGTGAGTGCCCTCAATTGGGTTTTTGCAGCTTTTTTTTTTTTAATGAAACATAGAAAAGATTGTAAAAAATGTGTCACTATTGAAAGAAAAAGATTAAAATTATAAATGCAGAGTATTCCCAACTGTGTAAAAACTATAAATAGATAAAAGTGGAAGAAAATACATTAAAAAATGAACTATGATGGAAATGCTTTCCTCAAGTCAGGATAAAAAATAATCAGAAAATCAGAATAAAATATGCATCATTATTTGTTCGTAGCAAAAATTTAGAAATGTGGGCGAATATTTCTCTTTCTGCTTTTCTGTATTTTCCAAATATTCTATAATAAATGTGTAATACTTTGATGATGAGAAAAATTGCTTTAAAAAAGGAAATGATCTGGGAATTCCCTGGCGGTCCAGTGGTTAGGACGCGGCCCTCTCACTGCCGGGGCCCAGGTTCAATCCCTGGTCGGGGAACTAGGATCCCACAAGTTGTGCAGCAAAAAAAAAAAAAAAAAAAGGAACCAATCAAGATGGAGTTTGTCCTCTTGCACAGGTGACGCTGTGGCCCTGGAGGCAGACGTCACGGTAGAAGGGCTCGGCACAGTCAATGAGACAGGGGTCCCCATCATGGCGCACCCCCCAGCCATCTACAGTGACAACACCCTACAGCAGTGGCTGGAGGCCGTGCTGGCTTCTTCCCAGAAGGGTAAGGACCTCTCTCAGCCCCTCCCCAGCTGCCCAGCCCTCTGGTCCTCAGGCCGCATGTGCAGGGGTCCTTCCACTAGGAAGCTAGTCCAGTGCTCGTCAGGAGTTGCTCGTTGCCTTGGCTTTCCAGCCCACCGCTCTAGAGGCCTGGGCTCGGGGAAGATCAGTGAGACGAGGGATATAAAAGTGCAGGGTAAGCTGCAAAGGGCCAAACATGTTTGGGCCCCGAATCCATGGAACTGGTTACAACATGCTCAAAAGCCAAATTCCACCTTCCCCTCCCATGTCTCTTTGCCAGTTATAGTCAGAATCCAGGCATCACCCTAATGTCTCTCCCTCATCCCCCACATCCGCTCAGCTGCTGCACCTGCCAATTCTAACCCTGAAGCCTACCCCCTGATCCAGTCCCAGTCACATCATCTTTCTCCTGGACCTCCTTCCTCACTGGCTTCCTGCTTCCAAACTCAGCCCCTACCTGAGTGAGCTTTCCAAAATGCCAGTTGTCACGTCACTCCCCTGCTTTAACCCTCCATGGCTCCCCATTGTCCTCAGGACAAAGTGTGATCTCCTTGGCCTGTCTTGCAACATCCTGCTCTAACTTCTCAGCCTCATCTCCTGCTGTTCAGGCTCAGGTGGCTTAGGACCCTCTGAGCCTGCCTGTCCAAGAATCACAGTCCCTTTTCATCCGATGCTTGACAACCCCTGAACCTGCCCCAAGTCCCAAGCCTTTACCCGTCATCTGCTTCCTCCCCTTGATGATGGGGGACGGGAGCTCATTCCTACAGAGGCAAGTCCTTTCTCTCCAGGTTAGCTCTGCCTGTTTGAAAACCCTTCTTCACACCCAGCGAGAATCTGGTCCCTGTCTTCCCTCCCTGCCCCCAACACACATACCATACCTGCTCTCTCTGTCCCAGGAAGTCATGTCTCTGTTTCCTTCTTCCTTGAGCACGAGGGACCAGTTCCCCAAGCCCTTGGCCCTCTCCCCACAGGCATCAAACTAGACTTCAAGAGCATCAAGGCCGTGGGCCCCTCCCTGGACCTCCTGCGGCGGCTGACTGAGGAGGGGAGAGTTCGGAGGCCTGTGTGGATCAATGCCGACATCCTGAGGGGCCCCAACATGGTCATCCCGATAGAAGTCAATGCTACACAGTGAGTGTTCACCTCTCTGCCCCAGCTGTGTTCAATCCTCTTCTGTCAACATCTGGCACAGTAGGTGCTCAGGGGACCTTTGCTGAGTTTGCTTCCAGTCACACCATGTAGTCTGACCTCTGAGCCTTCACACGTGCTATTCCCTCTGCCTCGAATGCCTTTCCCCCATTTCCTGATGAACCTTTGCCCAGTCATTACCTGTCCCAGAAACTTCCCTGACATCCAAGGCCGCTGAGGGCCTTCACTCACACTTTCTCCTAACAGTCCTGATTTCGTTGGACTATCACCGTTGGATTACAGGTTTGTCACCCTTACTACAGTGATTATTCCTGGAGGGCAAACAGGGCCTGGTCCAGTGACAAGGGCAACAGTTGGCCTGCTAGAAAAGTCTAAAGCACTGACTCCTTCCTTAGCCCCGCATGAAATCCCAGCACTGCCACCAACCGCCCTCATGTAACACCAGCTTCATGGTGTGCTCCGGTTTACAAAGGGCCACTTAAAAGGAGAGCATACATCTGAGTTGATCTTCACATAGCAATGCCAGGTTAGGAGCATTTTTTCCTCACCATTTTGCAGATGAGAAAGCTGACAATAATTGAGGCACAATCTGTTGAATGTTTATTATGCGTCACAGGCACTGTTTTAAGTACTCTAATTGTAGAATACCACTTAACTCTTACTTGAGAATGAGGTAGGTAATATTATTTTCATTTTATTAATACAGGAAATATCTCACTGAAGTTAGATGACCTGCCTAAATCTAGTAATTGGCAGAGGAAAGATTCAAAACCAGGCCCATCTGACTCTAACCTCCACGCTCTTTACCGTCCATCCATCCATCCATCCATCTTTGCAGCCAGTCAGCCAACAATCCGTCTGTCCAATATTTATCACGATTCTCAAACTGAGGTGCATTTGGAAAGCAGCAGTTTGAAAATGTAGTCAGTGGCCCAAGATAAATAATGGTTCACCTTCTTGGAGTGAAGAAAATTACTCAATAATTTGGGGAGAGGGAGAGGGTAACATTATTTGCCTATTAAAATTTGCATTAAGGCAAAATCTGAATGAAATTTTTAAATAAAATATGAAAGTTCAGAGACTCTCACAGCTGGGAGAACCCACATCCCACACCTGGGGCTTTAGATTCCCCCGTCCATGTGGGTATGTTTACGAAGGCCTGTCCTGCCTGAAAGGATGCCATCTTTGAGAATCAAAGGGGCTGGATGAGCTGCCCAAGGTCACAGAATCAGGACCCAAACCCAGACCTCCCCAACACCAAAGTCCATGCCCTACTGTGGGACTTTGAGCAAGCCATTTCTGTTCTTTAGGACTGTGCCCTTATATCATAGATGCAAGAGATCCTGCCTCTTCTTAGCACTGTGATGGGAACCTGGGAGATGAGGAAGGGGCTCTGAAAGACCAGCATCTCTGATTCTCTGCAGGTTCCTGGCCTTGGTCCAGGAGAAGTATTCTAAGGCAACCCTGTCTCCAGGCTGGACCACCCTCTACCTGCCCCTGTTCCCAAACGGGACATATACCCGAGCCATGGTAGAGAAGATGCAGGGGCTGGTGGGAGGACTGCCACAGAAGGTCACCTTCCCTGTGCGGGCTGTCATGGTCCGGGCTGCCTGGCCCCACTTCAGCTGGCTGCTGGGCCAATCTGAGAGGTGAGGACTCCCAGGCCCCTGCCACAGCTCCCACTCCCTCCAAACCCGCTCCCAGGCACTGATGCCCCCAGAAGATCCCAGAGGCTCATGGCTAGAAGGGTCTTATTGATCATCTGGTCCAACCTCTGCTGGTGCTCACATGCTCTACAATGTCCCTGCTTTCTGCTTGTATGCCTCCGGTAATGGGGAGCTCACTATCATCTGAGGCAGCCCGTCCATTGACAGACAACTCTCTGCCCGTTGGAAAGTGTCTACACTGAGACACAATTTGCCTCCCACAGCTTCCTCCCATGGAAGCCAGCTGTTCCCTGGGGCTGCCCAGATTGCACCTATAGCCTCTGCCCCAAGATAGCTCTGTAGGGATTGAGGAAGCCCCATCCCCACCCCTGCACTCTGTCCCCAGCTGCCCCACCTTCCTCAGCCTCTCCCCACTGGAGGCCGCCCCCCTCCCCTCTTCATACCTGACCTCTAGCCCCACCCCCTGCGCCCGTCTCTTCTGTCCTTGTCTCCTTCCTAAGACAGGACCCAGAAATAGACACTCCAAATGAGGAGGCAGGGCAGTCTATCTCCCCTCCTTCTCAGCCTCTACTCTCAGTCATCATTCCCGAGGCCTCTGTGGCTTCTTCTGCCCCCAGGAAGCAGGGTAGTGTTCCCCCCCTGCCCAGCTCGGGTCCGGCTCTGAGCACAGGAGTGGGGCTGAGGGCTGCTGGGCCCAGGCAGGCACTGAGCTGGCTCTCTGGACCCCAGGTACAGCCTGACGCTGTGGCAGGCCACCTCAGACCCCGTGTCAGTGGACGATCTCCTCTACGTCCGGGACAACACCGCCACCCACCAAGTCTACTATGACCTCTTCGAGCCTCTCCTGTCCCAGTTCAAGCAGCTCGCCAGTAGGGAGGGGTCTGGGCAGCGTGGGAAAGGGCGGTGGGGCCGGATTCTGCACAGGGCAGCACTTGGTAGACACGGCAGCAGAGTTAGGTGGGATGGGGCACTGGAAGGGGAAAATCCTAGGAGGGATGGGAGGAAGGAATCGTTTTAAGCGCCAGTTGTATGCCAGACCCCGGTACCGTATGCTAAGCTTTATAGATCTGTGAAGCAGGGATTCCATTTTACAGATAGGGAAACTGAGATTCAGAACAGTTAGGTAATTTATACAAAGTCATTCTGCTTGAATGTGGCACAGCTCCTACTGGAACCAGCAAATTCCAAACCCCATACGCTTCCCCTTGTAATACAGTTCCTCTAAGGTTTACTCTAGCATTTCAGAGAATGGCCCCTCCACTGTACCTGCTAATCAGTGATGCAGACACTACCTTGTCCAAACACCTCACTCCCCTGACTCCAAACCTAGGACAGCCTGCAGTTAGGCCATCTCAAAGGGGACCCATCAGACCCAACATTCCTGCCTTGGGAGCCATCTTGGTGAGGGGGAGGAATACCAGCTTTGGGGCCAGACGGACCTGGCTCCATCAGGTTCCAATCCCAGCAACCCTGCCTACTGGCTGTAGGACCTTGGGCAAATCACCTGTAATCTAGAAAACAGGGAATTACAGCTCCCAGGAAGCTTGCTGTGAGGCTTAGAGAGGATGCGCGGTGCACAGAAGGGCTCTTCATCCTGGCAATTTGCCCCACAGTGAACGCCTCACGGAAGCAAAGCTACTACACGGGAGGCAGCCTGATCCCCTTTCTCCAACTCCCTGGGGATGAGGGTCTGAACGTGGAGTGGCTGGTTCCTGACATCCAGGGCAACAGGAGCACAGCGACAGTGCAACTCCCAGGTAAGGTCCACCTGCAGCCCCTGTGCTCCTAGCTCAACCACAAGTTTCCTACACTTGGGGAAGCTGCCTCAGATCTCCGTTACCATAGCAACACAGCTGCAAGGTAGGGAGTACAGCGCTGTCAAAAGTGCGGGGCTCTGGGCCTTCAGCACCCGTGAGCCCTCAGTCACAACACGCTGCAAGAGAGGTGGACATGGGCCCCAGGGCTGAGCCACAGGCAAGGGCCCAGAGCCGAGCTAGCGACTCATTGTATCATTCTGACGAGCCCCGGGCACATTCACAAAGCAGCCCTTCCACCTGGAACCCAGATCTGATCGACAGATCCCATTGCCCCGCTGCTGCCTCCATTGCCTCTTCCAGACAGAGAAGGCATGATCCTGCTGGAAGCTGGCCTCCTGGAGCCTGCAGCTGGGGACCCCGTGCCCATCGTACGTGCCCCAGATGGCCGTGTCCTGACACTGGAGTTCTGCCTGCTGCAGCTGGCCACGCGCGCCAGACGCTGGGGCATCCACGTGCACATAGCAGAGCCCACGGCCCTCCGGCCATCCCTGGCCACACTGGCCACCCTCTCCACCCTTGGCCACCTGCCTAGGCCTGTGTGGGTCGGGGCCACAATCTCCCACGGGAGTTTTGTGGTCCCTGGCTACGTGACTGGCAGGGAGCTGCTTACAGCTGTGGCCGAGGTTTTCCCCCATGTGACGGTGGCACCAGGCTGGCCCGAGGAAGTGCTGAGCAGTGGCTACAGGGAACAGCTGCTCACAGATATGCTGGAGCTGTGCCAGGGCCTCTGGCAACCCGTGTCCTTCCAGCTTCAGGCTGGGCCGCTGGGCCAGAGCACGGCTGGAGTCGTGGCCAGGCTGTTGGCAGCCTCCCCCCGGGCCACTGTCACAGTGGAACACAGCCCCGGCTGGGGCAGCTATGCATCTGTGCGGGCAGTGCTGCTGGCAGCCAGGGCCGTGGAGAGGACCCGAGTCTACTACAGGCTACCCCAGAGTTCCTACCAAGACTTGCTGGTGGATGTTGGCAGAAAGTGACCACCCAGGGGAGCTGGGCTGGTGGAGCCCTGGGTCCAGGTTTCCCACGGGGGTGGCAGGAAGGAATAAATGCCTCTGCCTCCCTCGGTGCCCTGCGTGTGTGTCCTCAGGGCAGCATGGGGTGGGAGGTGGGCGTGAGGTGGCCGCTGAAGATGCCTAGAGGGTCTGGAGGCTGGGGGCCAGATCGTTGCGGTTGTCCAGGAGGAACTGCTCACAAGCCTTGAAGGTGGTGTAGAACGCAGACGAGAGGCCAGTCACGTTGGTGGTCACGTACTTGAGAAAGCCTGGGGTGGCCTGGTTATAGTAGGACACCTGCAGGGTGGGAAGCCACACTCAGGGAGGCTGGGCAGTGGGAGGGGTGGGAGCTGAGTGGACGTGAGGCGGGCGGGAGGCAGCCTTGTCGCCTGCTAGGAAGGCACTTGAGGCCTTAGAAGACTGCGTGACTGGCGGGTGTGACCCCCTCCACCCCTCACCCCCACCCCGGGTGCTGACAGCCCTGGCTTCCCTCTGTCACCACACACTACTGTCATCACGTGTCTCCCCTGTCAGCCGGGAGGCCCTGGAGGACCGGGGCTGGGTCTCCAGAGCCCAGCACAGAATCCCTTTTTTAAATGAAGGCGCTCTAGGGCCATCTGCAAGTTAGAATAAGCCCAAGGATTGCCCTGAGGAGCTCGTCAGTTTCGATGTGTTCCGTTAGCTAGCACTGTCCAAGTCCCTGCCTGGGGGGAGTCTCAGAGCCACTGTGAGCTGAGGAAGGGGCAGTGGGCATCCCCAGCCCAGCCACTCTCAGCCTTCTCCCCTACGCGTTAGTCAACACTGACTGCCCTGCTGAGTTTTATGGGCGCTGAGAGCCATTTAAAGCCTTCCTAGACAATACGTAAACGAGGAGATAGAATTTTAGATCAGAACCCAGGGCCTCTGCCCTCTGCGTCCAGTGCTTTTTCCAAGACCCTGCAGTGACCTCGGGCTTAGCACAGATCAGGTCTTAATGAAGGCTCATGTTCAGCCCCTGACACTCCTAGGCTCCCCTGAGCTGGAAGAGAGAGACTGCTGGCAGGCAGGGGAGCCTGAGTCGGGAACTGTCTGAGCTGGACGGTGCTGAGTTCTGGACACAAGTGTGGCTTTGGGGTGAATCTGGGTGGGAAGGGGGAAAGGAGACACCTAGCCTCACCTTGGTCAACTGATCCCCCTCGTGCCAGAAGCAGAAGCCTGAGCAGATGGTCTCCCCACGCCTGTACTCCGAGGTCTCGAGGTGCGTGGGCAGCGTAACTGACCTCATCGCAATGACATAGGGGTCCCTGGAATGGAGGAAGGGTGTGGAGGGGACACAGGAGAGGGTGAGGGCCTGGTTCCAGAATCTGAGGCACACAGAGCCTGGCTCTGGGCCAAGCTGGAAAGAGGAGATGCCTGTGGGTTAGCAGCTCTGAACTCACCAGGAGCCAGCGTGACTGCACTGTGGACTTTCTGGAAAAGCCCCTCCACTGCAGACACTCAGGAAGCAGTGTTGCTCTTTGGGATTTTTGTGCTTCATCTTTTTGCCTGTCTCTAGCAGAAGTGATGCCGTCTCTCTGGCATCCCCACCACGGCACAGCTGACAGCCTCACCACCCTTCAGCCAACACAGGGCCTTCAGAGGCTGGAGGCCAAGGAGTCAGCCATGTGAGAACTGGCCTGTCTGTTGTCTGGGACAAGGCGCCCTCACTATCCCAGGGACAGAGACCACCCCGCTTTAGAGCATGAGTGACTAGAGGGGCCAGGCATCCCCATATCCTCCATTCCACCCACAGTAAGACCACTGCGGCCAGTAGGAAGCAGAGGGCTGACTCTAGGCTGATGTCCCCTCCCTGGGGAGGAAGATGAGCCCTGCCCACCTCCCACCCTAGAAGGCAGGCACGCACCTGTTGTCACAAGGCTTCCGCCGAGAGGCCAGGATCACAAAATCCTGGGGCTTGGGGTCACCACCGAGGGCGGGGCTGATGATGTGGTAGATGGCATCATCCTCGTCCACCTGCTGCACTAGCTCCACGCTCCTGTGCAAAACCCACGGGCGTCACACCAGCTCCTCGTGTGAGAGCAGGTCTGACCCAGGCCCTCCCGTGCTTCAGCTGCCCTGAGCAGATGCTTGGGGTATATTTCACCCCTAACACTGCTCAGCAGGGACCACAGGAGGGCAGAAAAGGCTGTCAAGATAAACACACACACGGGCACACAGACACATACACAAGCAAATGAACACACACACCCGTGGGCACACATGCGCACAGACGCATAGATAGACACCCCCCGATGCACACACAGAACTATGGGTGTCTGTCTATGTGCAGACGCACATGCCCTACACAGATGTGTGATGACTTAGGAGCTGTACTGAATATTCAGTGAGCACCCACTGCATGCCAGACACTGTTCTAAGAGCATTATGGGTACTATCTCACCTAACCCCACATCAGCCCATGCAGTTGGTACTCTTAGTATCCCCATTTTATAGATGAGGGGGCTGAGACTCAGAGAAATAACTCACCTCCGGCCACAGAGCTAATAAGGAAGCAGGTGTGGGACGTGCTTGGGCTGTTGGGCGCCAGAGCTGTGCCCCTCAGGCCCGGGCACACTGCACGCATGTGCCCAGGTAGACACACGTAGGCTTACACCAACACGCGCACACACACAAGGACATCCACGCAGAGACACACACAACCACGTCCAGACCCGCCACCTTTTCCCTGCTCTCCCGCCCACCCTGGAAGCTGCCTCAGGAACGGGGCAGCTGTGGGCAGGGTGGAGGAAAGCTGCTAGGGCCTCCCTTCCCCTCAGGACACACCCCCCAATCCCATCAAGCATCAAGATCTGATTGGGCCTTCAAGGCCCACACCAGCCCGCCTCCTCCAAGAAGCCTTCCTACCACATGCCCAACCCCTTCTCCCCAACATCCACCACCAAATCACCTCTCAGGCTTCCAGGATGGCATGGCCAGCAGGCCTGAGGCAAACCTAGACCAGGGCTTTTTAAAGCAACTCAGCCCTTCTTGCAAAGAAACCTTATGCAGAAAGCCTGTGTGTGAACAGCTACAAGCAGGCCTGCTTCGGTGAAGAGAGATGGGGAAAGGTAGGGGAAGGCCAATTTGTCAAATATCAACTCACCAAATGACCTGCTTACTGAATTTCCAAATGCACAGATCCCCCTTATGGATACACTGAGGAATATAGGCTCCTCTTAATAAGCCATTGGAGAAATGAGGGTGTTGGCATAACAGAAAATGACTTGAAAGGGATTTGAAAAAATACCAGTTTCAACTTTAACATTCCCATATTAAACACTGAAATTCTGGCTATTTTCCTAAGCAAAAACTTACATGGAGAGTCAATAAATTTGGGGAACAAGTGCATTTATAGGAATAACATTTATATTCAGGAACTCACTACATTAAAAAATAACATTCATGTACATATCCATACGAAGAACTGGCAAACTTGGTAAATTCAGCAAATTGGCCGTTCTCTGAGTTACCATGAGTCTGGGAGGGGTTCCCACCCACCCCCTCCACTTCCAACTACCTCCCCAAGCAGTCCCTGAGCCCCTTCTGGGAAGGCAGAACTCCATAGAACACGCTTTGAAAATCACTGATCTATCCCTGGGTGCAAATCTACAACCCACACCTCAAGTACCCATTTTAAGAGGAGGGAAACTGAGGTCCAGAAAAGACATGACTTGCCACGGTCACAGTAAGTTAGGCCAGGAACAAGACTTAAACCCAGGCCCCCGACTCCAATTCCAGGCTCACTCTCTTCCCTGAGGGCTCAGACTACCCTTGACTCTGATGCTCACCTAACACATAACCAAGTGCCCCACCCCCATCCTCCCTGCTAAAGGCCGGCAGGCGCTGAGCACAGTGGGGGGACGGCTCAGGAGGAGACACCTGAGGGCCCACCTCTGCACCCCACCCCGCTGCCCTCACCGGTAGTGCTTGTCCCATTCGGGCCTCCGACGGAGGTCTGAGAGGAGCAGGAAGGCCTGGGCGGCGTCCACGTTCACCAGCATCTCCATGTGGAAGGAGAGGAACTTGTCCTCCTCTAGGGTGTACAGGCGGACCTGCGTGGGCCAGAGGGCAGCCTCGTTCCTGAGCCTCCTCCTCAGCCTATGCTGGGGACCGGGGCTGGAAGCTCAGGGCTGCCACTGATTGCTGTGTGACTGTGAACAAGCGACTCAACCTCTCTGAGCCTCGGTCGCATTCCCATGAAAATGGGGAGATTCAGCACAAGTGGATAGGAAGGTGTCTGAAGGAGCAGTGACTGTATGCATAAGCACAGGATGGAATGGTACTCACTACGAAATGGAACAAACTCAAACAGGCACTCAACACGAGTGAATGACTTGTGCCAAGAGAAAGAAGTCAGATTGAAAGGTTATATACCGTATGACTCCCCGTATTGGACATTCTCAAAATAGACAAAACTAAAGGGACAGAAAACTGATCCGTGGTTTCCTGGGGCTGGGGGTGGGAAGAGGCTTGACCACCATGGGGAATGAGAGAAACTGGGGGGATTATGGAAATGCTCTGTATCTAGATTATGGTAGCGATTCTGTAACTTTATGTGTTTTCCAAACTAGTAGCATTATACAGTAAAAAGGGGACATTTTACTACATGTAAATTATACCTCAATTTTTTTAATGTGGAAAAATTTTGTTAAAAGGAGATAAAGAAGCAGGGGCCGACACAACAACAGAATGAATCCTCAGAGCCAGGTGCCGTCCAGCCCCCTAAAGTCACAGGCCAAAGTGGCAGAGCTCAAGTCCTCCCTCAGCCCGCGCTTGCCCCAGGCCCCCATCCCAGCAGCGCGTCACTGTAGAAGGAGCAGAGAGAGGGAGGACGCAGCGGGGGAGGATGAAATGGGTGGCAAGAAGGTGGGTGGGCAGGAGAGGATCCGGAGGGGGGACCCCCACTCCAGGCCCTGGCGGGGCAGGTTTGCTTCTATAACTGGGCTGGTTTCATGGCCTCATCCAGCTCCTTTTAAGGAAACTCCCTTTGACTGGAGTGCTTTCAGAGGGTTTTTGTGTCTCACAGTCAGCCACCTCTGGTGGCTCCGAGGAGGAAGGAAAGCTGGGAGGGTGGGGTCAGCTACCTGGCTGGTCTCTGAGGACAGCACCCAGTTGTCCCTGGCCACGAGCATCTTCAGGGAGGAGACGTTGTTGTAGCTCAGGTACACCTGGACAGAGCACACAGAGAAGCCTCAACTTCCGCCTTCCTCGGGAGCTCCGTGCCCGGGCTGCGCTGGGGCGGGGAGAGGAAACTGGACGTGAAGGAAGGGGCCGTTGGCTTTGGGAAAGGAGGCCGGGGCTTGGCAGACTCCTCCTCCTCTTGGGGCCCCAGCTCCCTCCTGCCAAGCAAAGGGACACAGGAAAGCCCTGGGCTACCTGTGCCAGTCTTGCGGCAGCAGTATCCTGTCCCCTCCGGGCCTACCTCCAAACCCGCTCATAAGAGGGGAGGATCGGGGATCCCAAGAGGCCTGAGAACGGGCCGCTCAGAGCCGAAGGCCTTACCTGGTTGCTAGGGTCCCAGGGGACAGAGAGGGGCATCTCCGCCTGCTTACAGGACACAATGTACTTCCTGGGAGAGAGGGAAAACAACAACCTTGTTCCCTTGGGAGCCCATCTCTTTCCACAGACTTCACTGCTGGCTTACTGTGTGCCAGGCCCTGTGCTCAGCCCAGCGGCGTGGGAGAGACTCCTGTCTGGCCAGGGAGACTGGATGGGACACAGAAAACAGCAGCTGAGGACATACACACTCAGAGGCGGGGGCGGGCTGGGGGAAAGGTGCAGACCCCCCACACCCTTGCTAAGCGACTTCACCCTATGCCTCAGTGTCCTCAGCTGTAAAATGGGATCAGTGGTCACACCTGCCTCCTCATGGGGTCGTCACAGGGAGAACAGTGCCTGGCACATGGTAAACCCTCCACATATGCACACTTTTCTTATTAACATCGGATGGTGAATCCTGGTGCGTTGACAGCCCTTTCAAGTTTGTGAAGTGCTTTCACAGCAGAGTCATTCACACCTGGATTTGCTTCTTAAGCAATTGCATCTCCTCTCAGAGCCTTTCTTTCTTCATCTGCCAAACGGGCATCAGAGTCAATGGGAGGAACACAAGAAGTAAATTTGGTCACACCTGGCCAGGTTCAAATTCTCATTCTGCCCATCATTCCTATCTGAGTGCCCGTGGCCACCTAATCCCTCTGTCCTCGCCTGCACAAGGGGCCAGTAAGACCACTGTGTCATGAGGCCAAGACCAGAGGCTGCCTGGATGTAAAGGCCCAGCCCAGGGGAAGCACCGAAGAAACACAAGTTCCCAGGGCCAGGGAGCAGACAGGGAAGCCCTAGAGCTGTGTCCACTCCCACCACCTGGCCCCCACTTTCCTGTCCAGGCGAATCTTCTTCCTGGCACTGGCCTCTCGGTACCGCCGCTCACCATCCTGGGGAGAGGAGACAGACTGTGGTGCAGGAGGGACAAACAGCTTGCCCCCGCCCCCATTACTGCCTGCCCCCTTCCCCAAAGGGCCCAAGGAGACCCTCCCTGCAGCCCTAAAGTGAAGTTCAGATCTCACTGGGGCAGCCTGCACAGGACAGTGCCCCGTCGCTGAGCTCCAGCCCCAGCTTCCCCTGAGGCTCCCTGAGTGACTTTGGGAACACCACCTGCCCTCACTGTACCTGCTTCCTCCTCCGTAAAAGGGGATCCCCAAAGGGCACTTACAATGCTTAGAACCCACATTTATTGAGTACTTGCTATGGGCAGACATGCTTCTGAAGTGTTTTCCATGCAAAACTGCATCTAAGCATTATGATAACCCTCTGAGGTTGGCACTAGTACTATCCCCAATTATTTTATTTCATTTCATTTCATTTTATTATTTTAATTGCCTGCACTGTGCGGCTTGCGGGATCTCAGTTCCCCCACCAGGGACTGAACCCGGGCCACGGCAATGAAAGCCCAGAATCCTAACCACTAGGCCTCCAGGGAACTCCCAGTACTATCCCCGTTTTACAGAGGAGGAAACTGAGTCACGGAAAGGCTAAGTGGCTCGGTCAAGGTCACAGGGCTAAGGAGTGGGGACGGGAACAGAGCCCAGACGGCCTGAACCCAGAGCCCACCCTCTGAACCACTGCTTCTAACGTCTCCCGACTCGTGAACATTAAGTGGCAGAAGCCTGAAAGGGCCTCGTGGACTGTCTACAGTCCCACCGCCTGCCGGGCTCCCTGCTCCTCCGGCCACCACCCATCCTGACTGCCCAACGCCCAGCTCTGGAGCGGGGGTCTTCACAGCCCATGCTCAGTCTTGTAAGGTGGGCGGGCTGGGTGGGTGACCTTCCTGGAGAGAAGGGGCAACCTCTCCAAGGTCACCCCCTGGCCCCCCAGAAGCAAGCCCCAGCCGGGCCCAAAGGAGGCACAAGGGAACATTGTTTAGAGCCAGCCTTGAACCCGGGTCCCTGACTCTCAGTTCTATGCGTTTTGCTCCCCTGTCACCATGGTCAGAGCAGTCGCCACATACTCAGCCCGGAGCAAGTTCAGTATCTCCCCAACAGCCCTGCGAGGCAGGAACTGCAGATACACCCTCTTTACAGATGGGGAGTGAAAGCTCACAGAGGGCACCCGCTAGAACGTGGCCAAGGTGGGGTTCCAACCCACCTCTGACCCCAAAGCCAGTGCTCTTACAGCTCTGCAGGCTCATGAATGCCTGTTAACACCCAGCACGTGGTCTGAGTTCTTCCAGGAAGCACAGGGTGCCTTCCTTGCCCAAGGAGCATCCCCGGGGGCGGGTTATACCGGGGCACTCGGGGCTGGCTGTGCCCCGGCAGAAGGACAGAGCTGGGTCCACTCCCCAGTCCTATCACCCTGGGCAGAGAGGGAGGGGGGCTGGTAGTGGGGCACTCACCCCAGGCTGGGGCCGAATCCAGGGCAGCATCTGAGGCTGGTTATCTGCATCGAGGACCACAAAGGTCATGAAGGCGCTGTTGATGTGCCGCCGCTGGGTCTCGGCCTCCTGGCGGTAGGCCTCCACACACACGCCCACCTCCATGCTGAGGGGAAAGGAGGGCTGGTCTCAGCTGGAAAGACCTTCCCGAGGCCACTCCCTCCCCAACACGCACGCACACATGCACAGAGGCACACACGTACTCCTGCAGTTCCTCCCACAGCCCAGATCAGAGTCCGATGGGCAGGAAACCCAGAACTGTTCCCTTTCAACAATGTTTACAGAGTGCCCACTGCACCCCTGGCCCCATGCTTGTCACTGGGGTCACAGAAATGAATAAACCAGTCCAGTCCAGGTCCTCACGGGCTAACAGATAGGGGATGAGGCAACAAACGTCTATATAAAATACGTCACGTAAGCTGCAAAGGGTGATGGAAAGACGTAAGAAAGGAGGTGGAGGGGCAGAGGCTAATTTGAGAAAATGTTCATCATACGCCTATTCACCAGCCCTCTAATAGCCGTAGCCATGCCCCTGACAGCTCGGTCGCTGCTGTTTCTGTATCTCCGACTGTCTTTATGAATAATAAAAGAGCAGCCACCTCCATTCCCCCTCACTTAGGAAGGTCTATGATCCCAGAATGTAGACATTATGCAGATGGGGAAATCAAGACCTAGAACAGGGCGCTAACTTGCCCAAGGTCACACAACAGTCAGGAAGGAAGAGAACCTGCACTAGGAACCAGGCCTCACGGCTCCTACCTAGTTCAGGGCTTTCCCCCTGCATGACAGTAGAATGTGTGATAGTCAGACTGTGAATAGTAAAATAATAATAATAATTTTAATAATAAGCAGCAGGAATGGCTGACCTTCACTGAACGTTTTCTCTGGCATTCTACCAGTAACCCCTCATTGAATCCTCACAGCTACGAGGTAGTTGTGGTGAGCCCCATTTTACAAGTGAAAGAAATGAGACTCAGAGGGGTTAAGTAACTTGCCCAAAGTCACACAGCTGATAAGCCATGAACCAAATTTGAACCCAGGCAGCCTGGCTCCAGATCCCTCACTTTTAACAACTACGCTGTCATTGAAAATGACCAAATCTTTGAAATCACCAAAAAGCTTTCATGGGGGTATCAGGATTCATTCCAAAGGTAAGGGCTCTGGGAACTAACTGCTGTTTTAGGAAAAGGGTAGGAAAGGGTTTGATAAACAAGGGAACACTGGCAAGAGGTGGCCCTGTGACCTGAGCATCCACAGTGTGGCAGGACCAGAGACAGGAGCCAGGGAGAGAGACAGAGACACACCAAGCACATGGTGTGACCTGTGACAGCGGCAGGCACAGGGCTCGGGAGGCCAGAGAAGGAACATCAGAGCTGAATCTTGGTGATGGTAAAGGGACCCAGCTGCCAGGCAGAGTTCAGATCTCATAGACCTTGTCTACAGGGGAAACAGTTCCTGCAGTTTTGCAGTAAGGTCCCTTCTTATGTCAGGAAGAGCCCTCAACCCCAAGAGGCCCCATCTCACCCATCCCAGCCCCATACCTGTTCTTGAAAGCGTTGTTCACGATGGCCTTCAGCACCAGACGGTCCCCAACCTGGGACGGGCCCCGGAAGTGGAACATCTCAATGGCCTTCAGCGTAGGGTGGGCATGGCACAGACGGCTGGAAGAGGCGGGGGTCAGGGGGACAGGACAAAGGCTTCCAGTTCTTCAGCCACTGGCTTGGGCCAGCCTTCTCCTGCTGCCCCCATCCCCAGGCCCAGCCCAGAACCACACGTACCACCCTCTGGCCCACCCACTCCCACCCAACCCAGTGACAGCTCTGCCCAGAGGAAGAGAACTAAAGTCCAATATCACAGCTTAGAATACTGAGGTCTACGTGCGTAGCTGGAAAAAAGCTGAATTTGAGGTGACATAGGAAAGGGCAGGGCTCGCGGTAAACCTTTTCCTTCTAACTTTTACACCCTAGCGCCTGCTTTTCCTACTATCTGGAAGCCCTCCCCTTACCCAAAGCTACTCGTCATTCAAGGCCCAGATGAAGTACTCCTCCTCCAGAAAGCCTTCCCTGACTATCCACACTCTGACCCTCCTCTGAGATCTTATCACTCTCATAGCCTGGTCTGCCCAAAATAGCATTACTTATGTACTGCATCCACAGGTTAAACACAGAGGAGGGGCCATTGGAGCTGGTCTCTAAAGGGTGAGGAAGAATGTGTCTGGCTGAGGAGAACGTGGGTTGGGGAGGGCACTCATGGCAGAGCGAACAGCAAGTACAAAGTCATGGAGGTATGAGAGTGTCAGTTAGTGAATGTCAGTTATCGTAACTATGAAAACAAGCCCCGATACTTGGAGCAGAACAAGACCTGGACTGGCACAGAGGTTATAGGAAAAGGAAGTAATTATTTCCACCTCTAGGGAGAAGGAAACAGTGAAAGAGGCTTCATGGAGGAGATGGGCAGGATTTTAGCAGACAAAGAATACTGGAGTTGGCATGGTGGGAAGCCAGCCAGGAGTGAAGGCGGGGGATGGGAGCATGGAGGATTGGAAGGGGAAAGGCAAATGGCTTGATTTGCAAGAAGTGTTAAGATCCAGGAAGCAAAAGCGAGCAGGGCCAGGGCAAGGGGAGGCCCTGGTGCCAGCCGGGGGGCTTGGCATTTCCCATGCCATGATGGGAACAACGGAAGGAATGGTGAGCTCACAGAAAATCATTCCTCTCTGGTTCTCTGGGTCTGAAAGAAGAGCCAAGCTTCTGAAGCCTTGAATGCCAGTACCAAGCTGGGGTTTCTCCCGGAGAGAGAGCTGGCTGAGGGAAGGAGGAAGAGAAAGGAGGGGAGGCACAGGCAGGCCACTTCCCTCACCTGGCTGCAATGGTGGCCACATTCTCCATCCAGGCCATGATCTGGCCCCCGAAAGTATTGCCCTGGTGATTGGCGTGTGGGGGCAGGACCAGCTCCACACTCTCCACTCGGGTCTTCTCGGCTGGCACCATGCGACTACAGTCTCTGCTCTCCAGATCTGACCAGAGAGGCGCAGAGGGAGGGAGGCGGGGAGGTGAGAAAATTCCCAAGGGCAGACCCTCCCCATGCGCAGCCCAGGACCCCCATGCCCACCAGTCCACCCCACACAGATTCTTTTATTTATTCAGCACCAAGGAGGTGCCGTGCATCTCCCATCTCCTGGGGCGGGGGTGCGGGGGGGGAGAGCTCATCAGGGAAGGCCTGTGAAAGAGGTAGCCTTTCAGGCTGCTCAGAGATGCCACAGGCAGGGAGGAGGGGAGGTTGAAGGCCTGAGCCAAGTTCTGGAGACCAGACAGGCAGGACAGTCACAGGGAGCAACGAGGCTTTGGCTTAGCTGGAGCTGAGGGCAAGTAAAGGGACAGCACCCGATGAGGCTGAGTGGCCAGCCAAGGGCCTGGATGCCAGGCTCAGGCATTTGGACTGACGCTTGGGTAGAAGGGCTGTCAAGACAGGAGGGATCTACAGGGGCTGCAGTGGGATGGATGGTTCCCGTGGGCCTTGACAACTGTAGAAAGAGCTGGGCCTGCCCAGCCACGGGCTCCGGGCCCAGCATAAATAACAGCACACGGAATTCAGAGCACAGCTCACTGCCTTCACTGGTGTTTGCTACTTCCGCCTGCTCTCTCTCCACTCTGGGCAGCTGAACTACCCTTGGTTGGTCCTAAAATTGCCTCCTTTAGGTTTCAAGGATGACTCTGCATTCTAGTGTTCTGGACATCAGTGAACAAATCCAAGGTCACCCCTCTAGGCCTTTGCCCAGCCTGTGTCCTCTGTCAGAAAACCCTGCCTCACCTCTCCACCTGTCAAAATCCTCCCAGTCCAAAGTGGACCTTTGTGTGCTGGTACAGGACACTCTCCAAGATATGCTTTAAGGGGAGAGAAGCAAGATACAGAACAGTATGTACTGTATGTTTACTTTTGGGTAAAAAGAGAGGGCAAACTGGTAGGTAGTGTGCTTAAATACGCAGAGAATACTTCTGGAAAGATGCCCCCAAACGACGAACAGTAGCTGCCTCTGGAGGGAGCCTTGGTTCTGGGGTAGAAGAGAGTCTTGCTTTTTCCTCTATCTCTATGCCTACCCCTATCTCTATCTACCTACCTACCTAGCTACCTATCTGTTTTTTGAAAAGTCCTAGGGTTTCAAGGCCAAGCTCAACACGACCTTCCCAGATACCTTGACTCCTAGAGACCCAAATGCATTTAGCGGATTAAAAGGGTTTTCTGTATGTCCCAGGTCCATCTTCATGGCTCCTGGGAGCTGGGCGAGATGTCCAAACGCTCCCTTTTCCCCAAAGGAACCTTGAGGCAAGAGGGCCATCCAGGCCTGAGGCCACCCATGGGTGGACACCCCAAGAAGACTCCCTTCCTCCCTCTGCTCAGTAAGGGCCCAGGACAGAGGGGGCCATGCAGGACACGGGCTGCCCTCCCATGCACGGCGCTCACCATCCTGAATGACGCAGTTGGCCAGGAGGTCCTTGATGGTGTCTGTGTAGACCAGCCGCATGCGCCGGCGCTCGGCTGCCACGCTGTGCTCTGTCTTCTCCTCCTCGGTCCGCGGCGTGATCTGCTTCAGCTTCACCTGTGGCAGGGGATGAGGTGGGGGGTGCTCGGGACAAGTTTCCTGGAATAGCGTGAGAGCCTGTCCCCCAAACGGCCATCTCACGCCTGGGGCTGCTGGATGGTTACAAGTCTTGCCCCCTCTTTGTCCCCATCTTCCATCTCCCTGTTGACTGATACATCACTTTCATCCTCCAGTGTCCCTGTCCCCATCCTTGGGCAAAGGCACTGTGGATGGGGGGTGTTGACGCAGGACATGGGAGGCAATGGAGAGAACTGGAGGATCCTGGGTGCGAGGTGCACAGGGAGAGGTGGGGAAAAGCAGAGCGGGGAGGCGCCTGGGGTTCAACCACAGCACGGTGGGGGGGAGGCCTTCTTCTGGGGATTCCCCGCTGTGCCTCCACCTCTACCCCTCCACCAACCCCCAGAATCACCACGTAGACAGGCACCCAGGTGGTCCGGCAGCATCGGGTGGTCAGGTGTAGCCACCTACCTTGGTGACCTCCCGGTGGGCCACAAAGGTGGCCAAGGCCTTGCACACGCTCCACTGCTTGTCAGAGCACAGGTCCTCAGAGGCCACCTGGATGCCCACCTGGAGAGGAAGAGCAAGGTGGACGACTGAGGAGGGAGGAAACAGAGCTCACCAACCCGAGGGCCCGCAGGTGGAGACAGCAAGTTCCACCCCAGGCCTGGCCTCTGGTGCTTCTGTGTCACCTACCAAGTCCAGGGGGCTAGAGACCTGGGGTAGGTTCTGATTCTGCCCCTGGCTCCCGGGGACACCTTGAGCAAGTCACTTCCTTTCTCTGGGCCTCAGTTTCCTCATCTGTAAAATGGGAATGATGAGGCCCTCTTCCAGAGCTCACAGAGCCCCGTGCATCCCCAAAGAGTCCTCCCATTAAACCTTTAACAACCCTGCTGCATAGGAATCATGTTCCCATTCTACAATGTGCAGACAGAGGCTGTGGGAGGTAAGCTAATGGACGGAAGTCCAGCGCCCTCCTCCAGACCACTGCCTTCAGGGTCAGGCACAGTGGCTATCTTCCCTGTATTTCTGAGACCACCTGGCTGCTGAAGAGAGGGTCTGAGACTAGGTGTGAAGACCCAGAAGGCTGGAAGTCAAGGCTCACATCGGAATCTACATGGCTTGGTGACCTGGGGCAAATCCCTTCCCCTCCCTAGCCTCAGTTTTCCCTTCTGTATTATGGATATTGGACATTGCCCTAGGATCCCCCCAACCCTGTCAGCTGTTTCAGAACTCTGCTGCCTCAATCGGGGCACTGTGAGTGTGAATGTGAGTGTGCCCGAGCTGGCGGCTGAGAATGAAGAGGAGGTAGAAACCCACCCACCCACCTGCTCACCTCCATACTGGAGTTGAAGGCCCGGTTCACCTTGGCCTTGATATTCACCACTTGTCCAACACTGAGGAGAGAAAAGCAGGAGGTCAGCTTTCCAAGTGGGGACAGAGGGAGAGAAGAGGTGTCTCTGCTGAGAGGAACTGGCAGGAGAACATCATGGCATATGGAGCATATTCACATCTACCATGTCACTGAGTCCTCAAAGCAAACCGGCAAGACAGTGTTAGCACCTCATTCTACAGGTGGGGAAGCTGGGGCAAGAGAAGTGGCATGATGTCATTCATCTCCCCCTTTCTCCCGCTTCCCCTTGTCCAATGAATGCTCAAGCTTCTCCTTGCTCTCAGCTCAACAGTCCTTCCTAAGGAAAGCTCTCCCTACCCTCCTGGAGCCCCATAAGGTTCACCCTCCTAACACTTCTTCCAACAGATTGACCTCTGTCTCCCCCACAGTCCTTAAGCTCTGCTGGGGCAAGGATCATGTCTGTTTTGCTCACCACTGAATCTTCAAGTCCTTGCACATGGCACAAGGTAAGCCATGAATAGTGGCCTACTGAATTAATGAATTCCACAATTATTGAATGCCTACTAAGCACAAGATAACTATAAACACAGGGTAGGAAGGGAAAGAATACCTACTACGTGCCAGGTACTTTGCACGACCTCATTTGAACCTCAGAACAGGTTCGGCAGGTAGGTTTAGGGGGGACTGAGTATCAGAGAGGGTGAGCCATTTGCCTATGGTCACCCAGCTAAATATGGACAGAGCCAGGATTCTAGACTGATTCTACTGAGCACCCTGCTCTTTCCGGCTGCAACTGTCCCTCTGGAATGACTCCCAGGTCCAGATGAACATCAGAATCCCCGAGCGAGCCACTTTGCTGCCCTGTGCTGACTTTTTTTATTATTATTATTTATTTATTTATTTATTTATTTTTGGCTGCGTTGGGTCTTCATTGCAGCGCGCAGGCTTCCTCTAGTTGCGTCCAGCAGAGCTACTACGTGTCGTTGCGGTGCACGGGCTTCTTCTTATGGTGGCTTCTCTTTGTTGTGGAGCACGGGCTCTAGGCACGTGGGCTTCAATAGTTGTGGCGCACGGGCTTAGTTGCTCCGTGGCATGTGGGATCTTCCCGGACCAGGGCTCAAACCCATGTCCCCTGCATTGGCAGGCAGATTCTTAACCACTGAGCCACCAGGGAAGCCCTGACTTGTTCATTTCTGTTATTATTATTTTTTTTTTAGTAGTTCTAATAGTCAGGTAGGGGACTATCACTTTTAGGAGATGCATGCTGACATATGGAGGGATGAAGTGTCATGATGTCTGCAACTTACTTTCAAATAGTTCACACAACAGTGATACTGTGGATTCCGTTCCAGACCATGGCAGTAAAGCAAATATCGCAATAAAGCGAGTCACACAATTTTTTTGGTTTCCTGGTGCATATAAAAGATATGTTTACACTACACTGTAGTGTATTAAGTATGCAATTGAAATATGTCTAAAAAGCAATATACATACCTTAATTTAAAAATACCTTCTTGGGACTTCCCTGGTAGCACAGTGGTTAAGAATCCGCCTGCCAATTGAGGGGACACAGGTTCGAGCCCTGTTCTGGGAAGATTCCACATGCCACGTAGCAACTAAGCCTGTGCGTCACAACTACTGAGCCTGTGCCCTAGAGCCCGCGAGCCACAACTACTGAGCCCGCATGCCACAGCTACTGAACCCCGTGTGCCTAGAGCCCGTGCTCCACTACAAGAGAAGCCACCGCAATGAGAAGCCTGCGCACCACAACAAAGAGTAGCCCCTGCTCGTGCAACTAGAGAAAACCTGCGTGTAGCAATTAAGCCCCAATGCAGCCAAAAATAAATAATAAATAAATAAACTTATTAAAAAAAAAAAACTTTCTTGCTAAAAAATGCTAACCATCATCTGAGCCTTCAGCCAGTTGTAATCTTTTTGCAACAGTAACATCAAAGATCACTGATCACAGATCACCATAAAAAATATAATAATAATGAAAAAGTCTGAAATATTGCAAAAATTACCAAAATGTGACACAGAGACACTAAATGAGCCAATGTCGTTGGATAAATGAGGTCAATAGATTTGCCTGATGCAGGATTGCCACAAACCTTCAATTTGTAAAAAAATGCAATACCTGCAAAGTGCAATAAAATGAGGTACGCTTGTATTTATCCACATACAGATAAAGCAAATTTAGCAAAGTGTTCATTATTAACTCTCAGTAGGGATGATCACAGCACTATTCAACTTTCTATAATTTTGAAAGTTTTCATAATAAAAAAGTAGGAAAAAAAAACTTCCCTCATCCCCCAAGTAAAAATAAGTCTATTTTTTGCAGTACTAAAAAAAAGAGAAAGAAGTGTATGACCCTTCCCCTTCCTCCTCCTCCCCTCCCCCTCTCTAGCCCCCCCTCAAAGCCAAGCAGTAACCCATTTGGACTCCCAAGCTTCTCTTCCTTCCTGACTGTCCTCCATCTCACAGCTCAGGCCCAAACTGGCTCCATCCCCAGGGTCAGTGCCCAGCCTCCTTGGGGCCCCCTTCAGGCTGCTGATTTCCCAACACCCCTCCAGAGGCAGCTCCAACAAACAAATGTGACCCCTGTTCAAGCCCTTCCCCAAGACCAATTTACTAGCAGGGGACAGAGGAACATGTTAAATGACACCACAGTGATGCTAACAGCAAAACCCAGATGATGAAGAACTCTAGAGAACAAATAACCAGGTTTCTTCAACAAATAAACTTTGGGCTTCCCTGGTGGCGCAGTGGTTAAGAATCCACCTGCCAGTGCAGGGGACACGGGTTTGAGCCCTGGTCCGGGAAGATCCCACATGCCATGAAGCAACTAAGCCCGTGGGCCACAACTACTGAGCTTGTGCTCTAGAGCCCATGAACCACAACTACTGAAGCCCACACACCTAGAGCCCGTGCTCAGCAACAAAGAGAAGCCACCACAATGAGAAGCCCACGCACCACAACAAAGAGTAGCCCCCACTTGCCGCAACTAGAGAAAGCCCGCGCACAGCAACGAAGAGCCAACGCAGACAAAAATAAACAAATAAATCTATTTATTTAAAAAAACAAACTTCAAGAGAAGACAGAGGGAGAGGAAGCAGGGAGGAGAGGGTAGTTGGAGAGGGTGTTGTGGGGAGATGTAGGACCTAAGGGTTAAAAAAAAGACTTAAGAGGGGGCTTCCCTGGTGGTGCAGTGGCTGAGAGTTCGCCTGCCGATGCAGGGGACACGGGTTCCTGCCCCGGTCCGGGAAGATCCCACATGCCGCAGGGCGGCTAGGCCGCTGAGCCTGCGTGTCGGGAGCCTGTGCTCCGCAACGGGAGAGGCCACAACAGTGAGAGGCCTGCGTACCACAAAAAAAAAAAAAAAAAAAAAGACTTAAGAGGGAAGTCCCTGGTGGTCCAGTGGTTAGGACTCGGCACTTTCATTGCCAGGGCCTGGGTTCGATCCCTGGGCGGGGAACTAAGATCCTGCAAGGCATGGCCAAAAAAAAAAACATTTAAGAGACCTAGCAACCAATTGCAACCTGATTTGCATCCTGACTTGAGCAACAAAAATAACTGTAAAGCAAAACAAAATTAAAAAACAAATTCATGAGACATTGTGGGCAAATGAATGCTGACTGGATATTTGATGTTAGTGAGAAACTGTTCATTTTCTTTAGGTGTGGTAGTGGTATTGAAATTATGTTTTAAAAAGTTCTTATCCATTAGAGATACATTTTGTGATATTTTAATTTTTTTTTAGAATTTTAATTAAATTAAATTAATTTATTTGTTATGTTTTGGCTACGTTGGGTCTTCGTTGTGGCGTGTGGGCTTTCTCTAGTTGCGGTGAACAGGGGTTACTCTTGGTTGTGGTGCACAGGCTTCTCACTGCAGTGGTTCCTCTTGTTGCGGAGCGCAGACTCTAGGCGTGCAGGCTTCAGTAGTTGTGGCACGCAGGCTCAGTAGTTGTGGCACACAGGTTCTAGAGCGCAGGCTTAGTAGTTGTTGTGCACGGGCTTAGTTGCTCTGCGGCATGTGGGATCTTCCCAGACCAGGGCTCAAACCCGTGTCCCCTGCATTGGCAGGAGGATTCTTAACCACTGAGCCACAAGGGAAGTCCTTTGAGATATTTTTAAATGGCAAAAGCAAAAACAAACAAAAAAACCTTCCCCAGCTTTCCTCAGGTATGGTCAGGCCTTTCCTGGCCACCAATCATGCTCCAGGCCTCTCCCCAGCTTACCCTCCTTCCCAGGATCCTCTCCAGCTTTTCCCCCCACCCACACCCTTCTCTTCCCAGACTCACCTCCACTCCACTGGGTCCCGCAGCGTGTCCATCCATCATGTACACACCCCACCCCAGCCTTCTCTATCCCTTGCTCCTCCAACTGCCAGATCTCGTGTTGGCAACAGAGACCCAGAGCTGGCCCGGACACGGCTCCACTGGCCTACAAATTGTCACTACACACAGTACTGGACCCAGTTCAAACACCTCCTCCAGGAAGCCACCCTTGACTACCCTCTGTGCCACTCACTATACCCACCCCCAGACATATAGGCAATGAGGCCTGTTTGTTAAGAACAAGGGCTCTGGGGCCAGACTGCCTGGCTTGTTGTATGTCCTGGGTTCTCCACCAGCTGTATGACTTGAAGCAAGTTACTTCACTTCTCTGTGCCTCCGTTTTCTCACCTGTAAAATGAGGGTACTAATAGCCACGACCTCATAGGGTTGTTCTGAGGACTTAAGTTAATTAAAAAGACATTACCAAAAACGCATCAATATTGGCTCATGGTGACAGAGGTACCATATGAATGTAAGACGTTAGTAACAGGGAATCTCGGTGTGGGGTATATGGGAACTCTGTACTATCTACAGTGTTTTTGCAAATCAAAAACTATTCTAAAATAAAAGACATTTAGAAAAAGTATTACAAAGCACCCATATGCAGAGATCATTATTACCCTGGAATTCACTGCTTTGAATTGAAATTATGTTTCTCTATCTGCCTCCCTGCATTCTGGGAGCTCCTGGGGCACAGGGACTATGTTCCAGTTGAATTTGTGGACCCCAAACCCAGCACGGGCCCTGGTCCACAAGCAGTGATGAATGACTACATAAGTGGATACAGGGACTAGCCAAACTTTTTCCTTAACCACAACTCGTGGGGCACCAGGAAGTCCTGAATGAGTCCTTGGCACTTGACGTCCTAGGCACTGAGAGAGTTTAAAGCAGACCTGGGGGCCAAAGCACTGTATGCAGCCCTGCAGCCTGTCCTGGGCAGAGGGCTCAGCATGCTCCTTGGGTCCCAGCAAAGCTGTGCAGAGACAAAGCTCAGCACAGTGTAATGAGGAGTCTTCTAACCAGTACAGACAGTTAAAAAAAATAAAAAACCCGAAAACCCAAAAAACCAGGAGGTAATGAGTTCCTCATCCCTGGGGGTACATGAGCAGAGGCTGAATGGTCCAAACTTCTGGGTCAGACTCTGCCAAGGCACCTTATCCAGGGACCTCCCTACAGTCTGATGACCAATGACCCACAGAGAATGTCCAAGCTCAAAAAGGCATTCACTGATTAAGTCTAACCCCTTCCACTTTGAAGATAAGAAAACTGAGGACCAGAGAAAGAGACTGCCTTCCCCAAAGTCACACAGCACCCCATGATACTGCCTCAGCAGCACCCAACTCCAAGCCTGGCTGAGGGAGCTGCCAGCCACAGGGCAGCTTCCAGCCCACCGCCGTCCCAGAGACCTTGCAGACGAGACGGGTCACTGCTCACCAAAGGCTGCCCCCTCTCCATCTGCAGAGGCCCTCAGTCAGCTGAGGCAGGTTCCAGGCAGCACACAGGCTGAGCAGGCAGTAGATGGGGGAAGGGCTCTGGGCTCGTGATGGGGAGACCAGAAGGAAGGGCAGGAGGGGCCGCTTACCTAATGGTGTGCTCAAAATAGATATCGTCCATGGAGGCTGTGACGCAGGGGCAGCCAGCATGCCTCTCCGCTGGCGTCAGGAGAAGAAAGCACGCGTTAGCAGCCTCCCCATGACCCAGGCCTCTGATCAAACGTCAGACCGCCTAGCTAAGGCCTGCCTCCTTGCCCGTGCTCCCACCCTTCTTTACTTTCCTCACCGTGATTACGACACCCTGACCCTGTCTTGCATATCTGGGTTTCGTCTGTCTTAGTGCCTCTCCCTCCTGCTAGACTGCATGTCACTTGAGGGCAAGGATTTTTGCCTGTCTTGTTCACTGCTGTACCCCAGTCCTGGAGCAGCGCCTGGTACGCAGGAGATACTCAATGAGCAGCTGTCAAATGAATGAGTGATGCCGCCATGCTATCCCACTTCCTGACCTCCTGGAGTGCCCGTACCCCTGTCCAGTCAACCTCACCCACCTTTGTCTCCTTGCCTGAGTCATTCTTCCTCTGAGGACTGTGCTCCCAGGCCTTAGTCCTTCTAGAATCCCTTCTCTGCCCCCAGGGCTGGGGCAGAGCCTCTGGTCTGTTCTCCCAGAGCCCTGCTTCCACCTCCCTTTCCCAGCTCCCATCAGACAGTGCTGGGGGGCAGTCAGTCTCCTGTCTGGCCCCCCATCAGACTGTGAACTCCCTGTGGGCTGGAGAATACTGGGGCACCAAAGGCAACGAAATGAGCTCAATCCAGCTCCACTCAACTCTACTCAATGCCACAGGCTTTGCTCACAGCCAGTCTCAGAGCAGCCACATTGAAGGTCGCGCTGTGTCAGAGCAGGGACCTTAGGTTATAGTACCCAGACCTCTGGGCGCCTCCGGGCAAGAGGCTGGGCCCGAGCAGAGCATGGAGAACTTGAAGAGGGCATCGCAGGCAGGTGGAGCAGCCTGAGCAAAGGCTGGGAGGAGGGAGGAGGGTGGCACTCGGGGACGGCAACCGTCTCTGAAAACTGGGGCCTCTCCTCTGGGTGTGTGGTACCAGGGCTGGGAGGGCAGCTGTGCCGGGCGCGGCCTCACCGGACAGGCAGGCGGTGGTGTCAATCCATTTGAGCAGCTGCCCGACGCTCAGCTCGCCGCGCTGGTTGGTGTGGCAGGGCAGCACCAGCTGGCTCATCTGCACCTCCGTGGGGTTCCGGTAGCCCTCGTCCTCTGCCATGTTGCTCTCAGCGCGTGAGGCCGACTTCCGGGATGCACGGTTGGAGAACACGGAGGCCAGGCCCTGGGAAACAGAAGAGGCGGTCAGCTTACAGCAGGGTCTCCCAGATCTGCCAGTCCCTGAGACCCCAGGGCCACCCGCCATAAGACCCCAACTCCAAGAGTGGCCACCACCTTCCAGCCCAGGGTCTCAGACCCCCAGGGGCTCTCTGGATGCCCTTATGCCCAGCTTCCTTTTGGCCAACAATTCTGTGTTAACATAACCTTGGACCCGAAGGAGGGGGCTGGGAGAGAGGGATGCAGCAGAGAACTCATTCAGCTGGTGGGCCAGCTTATTCAAATTCTGCCTCAGATTCTCCTTCATTCTGGAAAGATTCCCCCTCACTCTTCAGGGAGGCCCAGTGAGCCCTACAGCAGTCACGCCTGGGGACTTGCTCCTAGTTCATCCTATAAGAGCCCCTTCCTCGGGCCCCTCTTCAGATGACGTCAGTAGCAGCATCTCTGCTGGGTGCTCATCCGTCATCAGCTCTACTGACTGGGAGGGCTCTGGGCGGTCACTGACCAGCTGGCTAATCCCGACCAGGGCTGGAACAGCCGCCAGCTGGAGAACCAGCAGAGAAAGTCCTCAAACGCATGAGTTAGAGGAGGAGTTTCTGCCCAGGGCCCAGCTTGTCTCACTCGCCAGGCGGCAGAGGTGGGGAGTGCCTAGCAGTCCCCTAGATGGGGCGGGATGAGGAAGGGCAGCCAAAGTGCCGTCCTATCTCTCTCATGACACTGTGAACAGAGGTGGGGACGCCTGCCTGCATGAGAAAAATGACAGGAGGGACGGGCATAGGGGTTCCGATTTTCATGGCCAATGCCAATTGTGGTGACGATAAGTCACCGCTAACGTTTATAAAGTGCTTATTAAGTATCAGATACTCGTCTAAGCACTTTACAAGTACTAAGTCAAATGTTATCCATACAACAAACCTCTGAAAGAGGTACATTATTATCTTCATTTCAAAGATGAGGAAACTGGGACTTCCCTGGCGGTCCAGTGGTTAAGACTTCACCTTCCAATGCAGGGGGTGCGGGTTCAATCCCTGGTCGGGGTGTGGGGGGGGACGGGGCTCGTGGCCAAAAAACCAAAACATAAAACAGAAGCAATATTGTAACAAATTCGATTAAAAAAAAAAATAGATGAGGAAACTGAAGCCCAAGTAAGTGCCAAGCCCAGCTGTGACCCACAGAGTCTGAGGTCCTACCCATCACACTACACTGCCTGCAGGACCTCCGGGGGTCCGAGATGAGGAATCTAGGGCCCTGGATGCGGATTCAGCAGCAAAGAGTGCTGTGACCCGATGTTGACCCTGCCACTGCTGCAGGATGGGGGCAGTGACGGCTCGGGGCAAGGATGGGTCTCATTCTGGGAGTCTATACCCTTTGGATAACTCCCTTCACAAGGATCCCGTAGCTAATTCAGTCAATTCAAAACACACCGAGTTAACTTGTTTAGGTCACTGACCCCCTAAGAGGCAGAACTGGGATTTGAACCAAGCCAGTCTGACCCAGAACAGCTTGTGGGTTCCCAGACAGGCAGCTCATTCCCAAGAGTCCCTGGGTACCAGGCTCAGTGCTAGGCACCAAAAGGAGAGAGAGGAGGACAGCTGCGCCAGGAGCTCGCAGCCTGGGTGGGGGCCCGCGGGTGCCAGGCTGCCAGGCTGTTGCAGGCAGCTCCCAGGCCTCTGCAGTCCAAGCATCAGGACCCGTCACCATGGTAACCACTGCCAAGGCATTTCCGGCCGGGTGTGCATTGGGGGCCTGCTTGGATGTGGATGCGGGTGGCTGGCTTTCTGGGTGTGGGAGACAGTAGAGGAAGGAGGCAGGCAGACTCCGTTCACCCGCACTCTTCCCAACCCCTCCCATGGCTAGAGGTTCTGGGCAGAACATTCCAGAAAGAAGCCCTGGAGAAAGCTAGGGCAATGGGGGAGGCAAAATGCAGCGGGTAAGGGGGCAGAAGAAAAGCAGAGCATGTGGAGTTTCTGGGCGGTTCTGTATGTGCACACAGGGAAGCCCCCCCAGCACAATGTCCCTGCTTCACAAGCCTATTCTCGTCTACTGCCTCACTGGATCCTCACGAGGCAGGCAGAGGGTGAAAACCGTTTACCCCATTTTACAGGTGAGGAAAGTGAGGCTGGAAAAAGCCCTAGACCAGCAGTCAGGACATCTGAATTCCAATCCTCTCTGCTTCCCACCTAGCCCATACCCACTCCTACCAGCCTCCTATTTCCTGTTGTGCAAAGCCAAAGTCCCATCCATTGGAGTCTACATGCCTGGAGGCAGGATCTTTGCCTTACCCATTTGTTCATTTATTCATTCACTCATTCATTCACTGAGCACCTCCTCTGTATTGGACTGTCCCCCAAACACTGAACATATAAGAGAAATTGGGCCAATCCTTTGCGAAGCTCCTACTCTAGTGCTTATGCTTAGAAGTACCTGGCACAGGGACTTCCCTGGTGGTGCAGTGGTTAAGAATCCGCCTGCCAATGCAGGGGACACGGGTTCGATCCCTGGTCTGGGAAGATCCCACATGCCACAGAGCAACTAAGCCCCTGCGCCACAAATACTGAGCCCGCGCTCTAGAGCCTGTGAGCCACAACTACTGAGCCCACGTGCTGCAACTACTGAAGCCCGCGTGCCTAGAGCCTGTGCTCTGCAACAAGAGAAGCCACAGCAGTAAGAACCCACGCACCGCAACAAAGTGTAGCCCCCGCTCGCCGCAACTAGAGAAAGCCCGTGCGCAGCAGCGAAGACACAACGCAGCCAAAAATCAATCAATCAATAAATTAAATTTTTAGGGCTCCCCTGGTGGTGCAGTGGTTGAGAGTCCGCCTGCCGATGCAGGGGACACGGGTTCGTGCCCCGGTCCGGGAAGATCCCACATGCCGCGGAGCGGCTGGGCCCGTGAGCCATGGCCGCTAGGCCTGTGCGTCCGGAGCCTGTGCTCCGCAACGGGAGAGGTCACGTCAGTGAGAGGCCCACGTACCGCAAAAAAAAAAAAAAGAAGAAGAAAATAAATAAATAAATTAATTAATTAAATTTTTTAAAAAAGAAGTACCTGGCACACAGTAGGACCTCATCAAAGGTTTGTAAAGGAATGTCTAGAGGCAGACTTGAGTTCAAATCCTAGCCCTGCCCCTCATGTGCTGTGTGATCCTGAGCAAGCCCCTCCCTCCTGAACCTCATCTGTCACTCACCAGGCAGGGGCAGGGGGAGACTGCCAGTCCTCAAGATATCCCACCCTTGATGCCAGGATTCTGGGATCTAATCCTGCAGGGCTCTGGCATGGCCAGCTGAGCTTTCCAATGAGGAAGCTAAGGAGCCCGGTTACCTGTCAGGCAGGAAATACTGTACTCTGAGCAGGGCTGAGCTCCCACCCCACTCCCCCCGGCAAGCTAAGGAACAAGCCCCACTGTGCTGTGCTCCCACTTCCCTCAAAGAGAGGAGTGCAGAGCCCCCGGGCTGGAGCACGCGCAGGGAGGCAAAGCACAGCCTCTCAGACTCCAACTCCTTCCTTGGGCTCCAAGGCAGTCTGCCACGTCAGGGCAGGCAAGGCCAGGCCTCCTCCTAATCCCATGGTGGGCAGGCATCCAGCCCGGGAGGCAGGGGCGTGTGTGGCCCAGGCAGGGTTTTGCCAATAAGGCCCCAGAGCCGAGCCATTCCTCTCAGGGCCAGTCACAGGGAGAGCAGAGGCCCTGGTCAGAGTTAGGGCCTGGGGCGGCCAGGCAGGCTGCGCCAAGACAGCTGACAGGGAGGACAGAGCCTGCACGAAGGTGGAGAGGGCATCTAAGGGCCAGGGACAAGCGCTCTCAGACGGCAGCCATGCCAGGGGCTGGCTTCCAGCCACAACAGACCCGGCCAGATTTGATAATCCCAGACTAGGCCCCAGCCGGCTACACTGTGGTCTCTGTGTCCCTGCTCCTCAGCCAGAGGCATGGGACAGAACTGCTGGGTCAGAGCAAGAAAGGCCACTTTGGGGAAACTGAGGCACACAGAGGGAAATGCTGGTCCTGGTAAAGCCCCCTAGGCCAGGGCTCCTTCTGGGCAATTTAACAACAGGCCACACTACAGACTTAATCTGGATTTCCTCCCTCCCCCAAGTAGCCAAGTCTCAGTGACCCAACCTCCTTAAACTCTCAGTCTAGCCCCCCTGCCCTGATGTGTTCAGGCCCCTGCACTGCTCACGCACTGGGTTATTTCCACAGCCAGTCCACAGGCCTCCAGTAGCTCTCCACCTCCTTCCAGGCCTCTATGCAACACCGGAAGAATCTTTCCAAAACCCAAAGCCACCAACTAGACAACCACAACCTACAGCGTCCTGCCTTGCAGGGAGGCTGGGCCCAGTCCTTGCAACTGGGACTTCGTTCTGTGCCTTAGGACAACACAGACTTTTCTGAAGAGCAAGCCTGAGCAGGCATCTCCCCTGCTCAAGACTCCTCGATGGCTTCCTGCCGCTCTCAGGATCGAGGCCCTACTCTGTAGCTGCTGCCACTGTCCCCGCAGCTGCTCTCCCAGCTCCAGACCACGCTCGGTTCCCCAGAGCACGCTCTCACCCCACCTCCGTTCCTCTGCCACATGGGCACTGCCTCTGCCTAGGATCCCTTCACCTGCGCCACCTGCCGAGTGACTGCTTCCTCCTCCTCCCTCTTCAGCACCTCCCCCTGCCTTTTCCCCAGGGAGAGCTAGGGCCTCCCTGGCCCCCACAGCCTTACTGTCTCCACACGGCACTGACCGAGCTGTGCAGTCACTGATTCAGAGCCGCCTGCCCCAGCAGACAGGCATTCCCACAGGACAGGGATGGAGTCAGGCCTGGCACAGAGCAGGTGCCGAATAAACGCCTATGGGAGAGGAAAAGGGTGATGACAAGGGCAGCCTAGGAGCTGAGACTTGATGACGAGGACCATCTGAGGTACAGGGAGGACTGCAGAACAGCAGAAAGGAGACGCAGGAACAGCAGGGGCTCCAGTGACGGGAGTGGCCGGGGCAAAGGGAAGCAGGTGGGGAAAGTACTAGGTACCTGTTTGGGTGCAGACAGAGGACGGGGCCAAGGAGTCCCCAGAAACCACGGAAGACCCCTGGAGAAGGGCGCGGCCTACAATGATGAGTGGGAAAACGTAGAGACCAGCCAGCAGAGACATCTTAGTGCCTTCAAGAACCATCTTGAAAGACTTCCCTGGTGGCGCAGTGGTTAAGAATCCGCCTGCCAGTGCAGGGGACACGGGTTCGAGCCCTGGTCCGGGAAGATCCCACATGCCGCGGAGCAACTAAGCCCGTGTGTCACAAGTACCGAGCCTGCGCTCTAGAGCCCGTGAGCCACAACTATTGAGCCCACACACTGCAACTACTGAAGCCCGCACACTCTAGGGCCTGCGTGCCACAACTACTGAGCCCGCGTGCTGCAACTACAGAAGCCCGCACACCTAGAGCCTGTGCTCCACAACAAGAGAAGCCACCGCAATGAGAAGCCAACGCACCACAACAAAGAGTAGGCCCTGCTCACTACAACTAGAGAAGGTCCACACACAGCGACAAAGACCCAAAGCAACCAAAAAAAAAAAAAAGAATCATCTCAAAGAGCAGGCCTAGAGCAGAGGAGGCCCACCTACCCTGGAGGGGAGAAGCTGGCCTGGGTGACCGCTCAGCTCACCCACCCTGACACAGGGCTGCTCTTGGGCATCAGCCTGGCCTGGACCCAAGTCCGGTTCCACAACTAACTTGTGTGACTTCAGGCAGGCTGCTCAGCCTACCTCTGCGGACTACCTACAGTTCCCTCAACTGTAAAAATGGGATTATAATACCTACATCCAGGGTCATCATGGGGATGAAATTAAACAAGATCAAGTGTTCAAAGCTCCTAGCACATGCCTGCCACGTGGCTAACGTTTATTGAGCACTTAGGTTAGCATTATAAACTGAGTTTGGGCTTCCTACAGAAATATAGCTGGGAGACACCTAAAGAGAGCTCAAACCAGACTGTCTACATAGTACTTTCTCATGTATGAGTTCACCAGAGGCTCACGGCAACCCCATGCATGAGGAGGCAAGACCGGTAGCCGGTTTGAGAGGTTCTGTGAGAACTCAGAAAGCCAGCAAGAGTGGAGCAGGGATTCAGGTGCAGGGTGCAAGACCCCGCAGGGCCCTGCCCCGCCCCACTGTCCCGCCTGGCCTCTCCCCAGGGGGTGGGGACTGGAAGGCAGGCAGGCAGCAGGGAGAAGTGCCTTGGCCCACCACCAGCCAGGCCTCATGAAAACCAGGCACTCCTGCAGCATGAGGGAGCTGCCTCAGCTGGTGCCCTGTCCCCACAAAGGTGGCTCCAGGCTCTCAGAGCGACCAGCCGCTTCCCAGTGGTTTTCTCACCAGCAAGGCAGGAGCATCTGTCAACCTCCTAAACACCCCTTCAAGTCTATTCCCTGTCTTCTTCCCAGAAAAGGCTCTGAGGTAGCCTGCGCATGCACACAGACTGCACACACACAGGGCTCCATAATGCAAACAGAGCTAAGGAACAAAATAAGGGAGGAGCAATTACGTTAGGAATCCAGGTGCACAAAGATGCTGCCATAGAGAACTGCATTCGGCCTTGAGATTCCCAGTAGACAAGGCTATAAAGGACAGTAGTGGATGCACTTGGCCGTGACACCAGCTAGAGGACTGGGAGGACGGCGGTGGCCTGTTCCATAGGCTTTTGATAGTCATACATATCAGATCATACCTTCATTCTAGAAGATAAATAATGGTCTCCAGCACCCTAGGCACACATCCTCATTCTACTTCTAGCTACAGGGTGTGTTGGCACTTGACATTTTTCAAGATTTGGGGGTGAGGAAGGTAGAGAATTAAACCATTATTTTTTACTAAGCACCTCCTGTATGCCATTCATTTGGTTAGCACTTATTGAAACCTACTATGTACCAAGTTCTATGCTAGGAGCTTCCATATGTATTATTTCAGTAATTCTCATATCTATCCTACAACGCACTGTTATTCTACCCATTTTACTGATGAGGAAACCAAGGCTGAGAGCCAGTACATTGCTTCTAAACACCTGAGAAGTGACAGAGTCTAAGACAATCCCAGGGCAGTTCCCTGGTGGCCTAGTGGTTAGGATTCTGGGCTTTCACTGCCGTCACCCGGGTTCAATCCCCGGTCAGAGAACTGAGATTCTGCAAGCCACGCAGCACGACCCAAAACAACCCACAAACAATCCCAGACCTACCAGCCAAAGCCCACATTTATATCTCTATAGCACTTCCATAGGCCTCAGAGATGGAGAAGATGGAAGAAATTCTTCCATCCGAAACTCAGAGAGGGGACGTAAACTACCCCACGTCACACAGCCAGTCAGTGACGTTGGAGAGAACAGAGGCCAGTGCCCTGAGTCCCCACCCAGAGCCCACAGCCTGGGGTAGGCTGCTCAGGCGGTGGGCACTCCCCTTCTGACAGCCAGCTCTTGTGCTCTCCCAGTGTGGACAGAGGGGGATGGGAGGGTCTCCAACCTTCTCATCTTGCCCCTGACCCTAAATCTGTTAAAGAAGGGAAGTGGGGTTGGGGGCATAATTGAAATTCTGAGCTAAGCCTGCCTACTTTGGACGTAGAGCTTCATGAGGCATTTCCAGTTCAGTGCCTTCCTATAAAACTGAATATAAGTGGAATTTGTATCAGCTCATCACCCCCAGGAGACGTTGGATGAGTTATTTTACCTTTCTGTGCCTCAGTTTCCTCATCTGTCAAATGGAGCATTTAACTAGAGAGTCTCCAAGACTCTTTTCAACCATGAAGGTGTTTGGCTTATGGGAGGACTTTCTTGACAAGACCCACGAGGCCCCCCGGCAGATCGCTGGCCACGCCTCCAGTCTTGATCACACCCGTACCGCCAGCCACACTGGCCGTCTCTCAGTTCCTCATACCCATCAGGCCACTGCCCACTTCTGGACTCTTCTCACGGCATCCCCTCTGCCTGGAGCAGTCTTCCCTCTCCTCTCCACCTCCGTAAGGCCTTCTCATCCCTCAGCTCCATTCTCTCTCCCGCCATCCTCATGCTCCTGGCCCCATGAACCTCTGGTCTAAATGCTCTCCATTGTGACAACATTCATTTAATTGTGGGAGTATTTGGTGGACATCGATGCGAAGATCCACTTCTCTCTCTACACCTGGTGTCCACCAGGCCCAGCACGGAGCCTGGCTCACCGTGGACCAAATGAATGAGTTTGTTCAGAGGGTCTCCAATTCCCACTGATGTCACCCTATGTAGGCAGGGAGAATACAGGCCATGAGGTCAGGAGAAGTTCTCCACTAGAGGCCCTGCCCCTTCACCCCATTCTATTTTTTTTTTTTTCTCTTTTTGGCCACGCCGCAAGGCACGTGGGACCTTAGTTCCCCGACCAGGGATCGAACCTGTGGCCCCTGCAGTGGATGCACGGAGTCAACCACTGGACCACCAAAGAAGTTCTGTTTCTCCCTCTCTTTTTTCCCCCCTTCACCCCATTCTAGAACAGACAGTCTGAACATCACCTGCCTCCAGCCACTCCCCGAAGGTAAAAATAGCTTGTCTGAAATCTGATACCTGCCCTCAGCTGGGTCATCTGGAGAATTCCTCCTGCCCCACTGAAGAGCCAGCCAGGGGCCAGAGAGGGCAGGGAGGGCATTTCCTGAATGCTTAACCATTCCTATCTCATCTGATACACAGGAAACATTTGCGGTGTTATCATTGGCAAGGTACACAGGGGACCCAGAGAAGTCCCAAGTCCAAGGTCCCGCAGCTCTAAACCACAGAGCCAGGGCTTAAGTGCAGGCCTCCTGCTTCCATCTACAAGGTAGCTCTTGCCTCCTCACCACAAGACTGAAAAGGGCTTAGAGATTGAATACAACTGCCTGCTGGTATGAACGGGGAAACTGAGGCAGTGGGTACCATCTGTCCAAGGTCTTAAGTGAAAGGGCCTGAAGTGGGGCAGACCTTGAGTAAGTAATTGAGAAGGTGAGGACAATCCCCATCCCATCTCCATCCAAGACTTGTGAGGGTTAAAGGAGATCCCGAAACTGAGGGCACCCGACTAACTGTGAAGTGCTGCCAGATGTGAGGGAGGCTGGAGATGACGAAGCAGTTGGGCAGGACCAGACTTGTCTTTCCCCCAGCAGCCTTCTCACTCCTGGAAACCAGAATGTGGAGATGGGAGGAAGTGTATGGAAAGTGCCTTGTAAACCGCAGTGGCTCAGCCCTCCTTTTATTCCAGCACTTCTTGAGTCTGCGAAGGGCCTGCCCACAGGGACAGGACAGCCCGAGTGGATCCCCGCACAGAGCAAGACAGGGGTTACCTGGGAGACACTGCTATGCAGAGCGGGCGCAGCAGGGGCCTGAAAATGAGGCGGAACCTGCAGGGACTGGCCGTGTGGGACTGGGGTTCAAAGTAGCCTCATCCTCAGCTCTGCTTCTCTGCATTGTTTGGGCACTGTCCCCGCAGAGTGTTGCAGAACTGTGACCGATGGGACGTGAGCAAGTTTTTAAATGTCTCTGGCCCCAGCTTCCTCCTTTATAAAACTGAAAGGGTAGGTATGCAAGTGAGAATGAAAACAATCGCGCTCCCTTGTTTAATTATTGAACATGTGCCAGGTGTGGTGCTAAGCATTTTCTGTGCCTTTTCTCTTTCAATCCTCACACAGCCCTAACAGTCAAATGTTGTTGTTATTCCCATTTTACAGATGGGAAAACAGAGGCTCAGAAAGGGTATGGTGCACGCGCGTGTGCGCGTACACACATACACACCCACACCCATGCGCACACACACACACACACACACAGCCAGTAAAGCGCAGAGTTGGGACTTGAACCCAGGTGTGTTTACCTCAAGGGCTGAGTCTGCTTGGGCACTTTGCTGTAACTGCCTCTCTCTTGTCTGACCGGCAGGATAGCTATTGCTGCATCCCAGGCATTAGTGCCAGTCACAGGCCCTTCCTTACCCACACATGCCAGGCAGGGCCCTCAGGGAAGCTCTCCTCCCCATCGACCCTCACATCCTCTGCAGGAAACAGTGATGGTATCAGGAGCTCCTCCCAGCACAGTCCAGGGTCCGGGCACTTGTCCTACTGCATGCTCAAGGCCAGCAGCCTGCGAGGGAGTGAGGTGCCGCCACCAGTGCAGAAACTGCAAGCTGTCTGTCAGCGGAAAACCGTACTTTCTAAATCCTTAACTTTGGGGAGTGGGAGGAAGCCTCATGGACAGCTAGATAGGTCCCTCTCAGACGCAGGCATGTCCAGCTACCCCTGCCCCTCCACCACTGACAGCTGCCTCCCTGCAGCTTCCTTCCTTGGAGCTGTTTGCCACCTCTCACCCCCTACGTCCAGCAGACCCCAGAAAGGGGCAGGAGGGGTCTGCACACAGGCAGTCTGACCCCAAGTGTGACTGGCCCCTCGGGCAAGCCCCTCTGATAGTATCCAGCATGGAACCCACATTCACAGGAAACCCCCCGCCATGCGAGCCCGTGGCAGTGGGGTGAGCCCTTCAGGATCTGTGAAGAATAGGGCCAGCCTCTCTCTTCATCAGAGCCCTTCATGCCCTGCCTGCCAGACAGCCAAGGCTGCTGCCTGACACCACATCTGAGACACCATGGCAACGGGTGGCTAGGCGATGGGCCAGGTCTGGCCATCCTGCAAGCAAGTCCATTTACCTTGGAGCTAGAAACAGTTACAGGGACCACAGGAGAGCACAGGGGAGAGGGAGAGAGAAAGAGAAAAGGGGAGGGGGGAGGAGAGAGGGGTTACAGAGAGAGAAAGAGGGAAAGAAGGGAAAGAGAGAAAGGGAATAGAAAAACCATGAGGTCAAAGAATAGACGCTGGTAGGGAACAGAGCAAGTGGAAGAGGACACACACACACACACACACACACACACACACACACACACACACACACACACACACACCAGAGAGAGAGAGAGAGAAGTGAGGAGGCAGGAAAGGGGCCCCCTCCCAAGCTCCCCCACTGCTCACATTCCTCAGGTTGGAGCTGCTCTCAGCCCTTTGGGATTCTGGCCACAGCTGGGACTTCCTGCCCCAGGAAGCTGGCAGCCCCGTGGCCCCTTGGAGGCCCCAGTCGCTGCTCCAGTCCCTGCAGTCCCCTCCACTGAGGGACGGTGTCTGCCCTCCCCAGCAGGTGGGGCCCCTGCCCCAACCCCTCAGGCAGCACCTAGAGGCTCAGTCCCCTGCTTGGTCCCCACACTCCCCCAAGACCCCAGCTGGTCACCGGTCACCAGTTCTCCCATCCTCTCGCCCAGTTCCCCTCCCCTCATACAACACACCAACTTCTTTCCTCCAAAGTGTTCAAGAAATCATTCCTAAGCAGAGCAGAGTGGCGAGAGTGGGTGTGACTTCACCCACAGAACGCATTTCCTTGCTCCACAGGAAGAGTGGGCCTCAGGAGGCCCAGCAAGGGGAAACCAGCCCTCGAGGGGCTGCTTCTAAGGCCCCGAGTTGCCAGGTAGAAGGCTGGGACCCAGAGCTGGGCCTGGCCTGCTCCCTGGCAGGGGCTGCTGAGCTGAGCAGATGTGCCAGTGGTTCTCTGCTGGGCACTCACCATGTTCCAGGGCCTTCCTCGGCCTCAAGCTCTCTGGCTGCAAGGTGGCCTTATCATTCCTGCCCTAGTCCCACTCCCACCCCCCATGTGCCCTAAACTGTCTCAGAGGAATCTGAGCCCGCAAGAAAGGATTGTTGAAGAGGTGATGAGCAGGGCAGACAGAGAAGAAAGAAAAACAGGAAGGCATAGGGGGCTGGCAAGCAGGACACAGCCTGCATTGGAATCCTGGCACCACCTCTGTCTCCCTGGATAAACTTAGTCACTTACTTAAGCCACTCTGAACCTCACTTTCCACATCTGTAACATGGGAATAATAATATCATAGTGAGTATTCAATGAGATTATATACAAAGTGCTTAGACCAGGATCTGACCTATAGAAAATGCTTGAAAAGTGTCAGCTCTCCATGTTGTTAAAAAGCCAAGGCATGGGGACTTCCCTGCTGGTCCAGTGGGTAAGTCTCCACGCTCCCAATGGAAGGGGCCCGGGTTCAATTCCTGGTTGGGGAACTAGATCCCGCATGCATGCCGCAACTAAGAGTCGCATGCCGCAACTAAGAAGCCCACATGCTACAACTAAAAGTCCTGCATGCTGCAACAAAGATCCCGTGTGCTGCAGCTAAGACATGGCACAGCCTAAATAAATAAAAATAAATCTTTAAAAAAAGAGCTGAGACATTCATATCATTCTTTTAGATTCCATACAATACATAAATAGACTCGTAGACATAGAAAACAAACTTATGGTTACCAAAGGGGAAAGGGTGGGAGAGGGAGGGATAACTTAGGAATTTGGGATGAACAGATACACACTACTATATATAAAATAGATAAACAACAAGGACCTACTATATAGCACAGGGAACTATATTCAATACCTTGTGATAACCTATAATGGAAAAGAATCTAAAAGAATACATATATATATATATATATATATATATATATATATATATATACACACAAGAATACATATATATATATATACATCACTGAGTCACTTTGCTGTACACCTGAACCTAACACAACATTGTAAATCAACTATACTTCAATTAAAAAAAAAAAAAAGCCAAGGCATTGTTGAAGGACACAGGGAATCATCCTAACCTGGAAGGGCCTGCACTGGTCCCTGGGGTAAGAGGTCCCCGCCGTGACTGGCCAGGCGGCCCTGGCAGAGCCCACGCCAAGCTTGAGGACGAGGACCCAGGCTTCGGGTGGACAAGAGAGCTGCGGGAAGCTCCCAGTGGTGGCAGACAGGCCTTTCTACCCAATTCCAGGACAGACACTTGCAGGTAAACACGCCAACTGTCTGCCACCAGGGCTTCGTTTCATCCATGGATCAAGATGTGGAACAGGCTGGAGTCTGTGGCACTCCAAGGAGGCCTCCCACGGACGATCACTCACAGTCTAGCCAGACTCAGCAACTTCTCATCTCCCTGGCCCCCGAAAGTCTCAAGACGCCTCACTAAGGAAATGGCTTCTTGGAATAGAAGGCAGTGATCGCAAGAAACCAGCTCGGGTTCACAGGGAACAAGGCATTCCAGGCACAAGGGAAGAGCTCACTGGGGCAGGAATAGACATATTTTGCGTTTGCACAGATCCAGAACATTGCGGGTGCTCAGTAGACATGAGTTAAATTGAACCTGGGAGCTGTCTCCCACATTTGTCTGCTCTGTTCAACTTTTGGTCAGAGGGCTTGAATGAAGACACACCCGGTCATGGATGGCCACCTGAAAGGTTGTAACTTTTAAACATAAAACCAAGCAGATGAAAATGAACACGATTCACACTGTCAGGCTGCATTCAAGTTTTTCTGTTGCCATCACTTCATTCTATGTGTGCTGGCGTGGCTCTAGCTTAATGGTTGTTTATGCAAAAATGGCCTCATGGTTTCCCCTAACCACAAGCACAACAGTGGCAACTCCTGCTGCATCCAAAGGGCGCCCTGTGGTTGCTGAAGGCCTCTGAGGAGGTGAGCGGTGGGGACGTGTTTAGGGCAGGAGGGATTGGGTGGCAGGGAAGAGACAGCCTCTAGCTGAGGCACGGCAGGCAGTGTGAGGCCCAGCTCTGTAAGGGGGAGACAGAGCGGACAGGGAGTGGCACAGGATGGACAGCCAGGGAGTAGGGGCGACAGCGAGGGGGCCAGGCTACTTGTGGCTTGGGTGACAGCCCTCTGGCTGCAAATGTGAGGGCTGGCGGGGTCAGAGGACAGGAGGGTCCTGGTAAGGAATAAAACCAAGACCAAACAGGAGTGGACAAGGTTAGAAAGAGGCTAATTCTGGCCCGGGATCAGCATCAACATTTTTAAAGACCCAGGCTCTCCACTCGGGAATAGACAGTAAACAAAGGAACGAGATTGTTTTAGAGTGAGAAGTACTGTAAGAAGGAAAACAGTGGCACTATTCACAATAGCCAAGACATGGAAGCAACCTAAATGTCCATCGACAGAGGAATGGATAAAGAAGATGTGGTACTGCGGTACAGCACATATACTAAAATTGGAATGATACAGAGAAGACTAGCATGGCCCTTGCGCGAGGATGACATGCAAATTCGTGAAGCGTTCCATATTTTTCCAACAAAACATTGTGAAGCAACTATACTCCAATAAAAATCAATTAAGTACTTTACATAATTATTTTTTAAAAGAAAATGCAAAGTATTTCCTAAAAGAAAAAGAAAGTCATGAATCAAAGTATATTTCAAGTTACTGGCATAACTGCATGGAAAAATAAGAAACTGACTTTAAAACTCATGATTTTGACTGTATATCCTTAGTGGGACTTATCCTAAGAACAGAAAGGGGGCTTCCTTGGTGGCGCAGTGGTTGAGAGTCCGCCTGCCGATGCAGGGGACACGGGTTCATGCCCCGGTCTGGGAAGATCCCACATGCCGCGGAGCGGCTGGGCCTGTGAGCCATGGCCGCTGAGCCTGCACGTCTGGAGCCTGTGCTCCGCAACAGGAGAGGCCACAACCGTGAGAGGCCCGCGTACAGCAAAAAAAAAAAAAAAAAAAAAAAGAAGATATGGTACATATATACAATGGAATGTTAGCCATAAAAAGGAAAAAAAGAATGCCATCTGCAGCAACATGGACGGACCTAGAGATTATCATACTAAGTGAAGTAAGTCAGACAGAGAAGGACAAATATCATATGATGTCACTTATATGTAGAATCTAAAAAAAAAAAATGATACAAATGAACTTATTTACAAAACAGAAATAGACTCACAGACATAGAAAACAAACCTATGGTTACCAACAGGGATGGGGGAGGGGGTGGGGATAAACTAGGAGTTTGGGATTAACATATACACACTACTATATATAAAATAAACAACAAGGTCCTACTGTATAGCACAGGGAACTAAATTCAATATCTTGTAATAATTTATAATGGAAAAGAATCTGAAAAAGAATATATATATATATGTATAACAATCCCATTGCTGTACACTTGAAAGTAACACAACATTGTAAATTAACTATACTTCAATTTAAAAGAATTTTTTAGAAAGAAGAAAAACAGCATATGTGAGAGAGAGAGAAGGTGGTGGACCTGAAGGAACTAATTTAGGTTGAGTAATCAAGGAGACTCGTGGCCAAGATCTGAATGAATGACAAGCAGGAGAGATTGGGCAAGGTTCTGGGGGCACAGGGTCCCAGGCAGGCGAGCAGAGGGTGCAAAGAGCGCAAGGAGGAATGGGAACAAGCTTGGCTGCCAGAGGACCGGCAGGGGGGCCAGAGTAGCCAGGGCAGTGTCAGGGAGAAGGGAAGAGACCGGGAAGAGTCCTATGTCACCCAAGGCCTAAGGTCTCAGTGGAGTTTGGATTTTACTCGAGGTGTGATGGGAAAAACTGAAGTCTATGAGTGGGGAGAGTGATCTGACCTGCATTTTAAGATCACTCTGCCGGGGATTTCCCTGGTGGCGCAGTGGTTAAGAATCCACCTGCCAATTCAGGGGACACGGGTTCGAGCCCTGGTCCAGGAAGATCCCACACGCCACGAAACAGCTAAGCCCGTGCTCCACAACTACTGATCCTGCGCTCTAGAGCCCTGCAAGCCACAACTACTGAACCTGCGCCCCTGGAGCCCATGCTCCGTGACAAGAGAAGCCACAGCAATGCAAAGCCCGTGCACCGCAACGGAGAGTAACCCCCGCTCGCTGCAACTAGAGAAAGCCCACGCGCAGCAATGATGACCCAACGCAGCCAAAAAATAAATAGAAATAGTAATATAAATAAATAAATAAAATATCTTTAAAAAATAAAAAAGATCACTCTGCTGTTGTGCGGGGGCGGATTGCAGGGTGAGAGAGAAGCAGCGAGACTCCTCCGTGGGCCCCTGCAGTCTGGAGAGAGATGATGGACCCAGGAGTATGGGAGGTGGAGCCAGCGCAGCATGCTGAAGCCTTCCCCGTGTGAGAGCGAGAGAACAGGAGGTCGTGGGGAGGATCCAGACTTTGGACAAATGGCTGGTAGACGGTGGTGATGGTTACTGAGTTGGGAGAGACCAGGGGAGAAATAAGTAGGGGTGGAATCAAAAATTTTTGAGATCCTATGAAACACTTAAAGAGAGATGTCAAGGAGGATGAATGTTCAAGTTTGGAGTCTGCTGGAGAAAAGGCTGCACCTGGGGACATGAGAATGCTTGGGCTTTAGAATCCACAGGACTCTGCAACCTTGTGGTGGGTCAAAGGTGGCTGCAATTCTTTCCTACTCCTCCCTAGACCCCAGGGTGGGTCTAATCCCCTCCTCTGGAATCTGGATCCCCCTTAGTGACATTTCAACTGGTGACTTTTTTTTTATATGTGTTGGGTCTTTGTTGCTACACGTGGGCTTTCTTCTAGTTGCGGCAAGCAGGAGCTACGCTTCGTTGCGGTGCGCGGGCTTATTGCGGTGGCTTCTAGACACGCGGGCTTCAGTAGTTGCAGCACCCAGGTCTTAGAGCACATGGGCTTCAGTAGTTGTGGCACATGGGCTTAGTTGCTCCGTGGCATGTGGGATCTTCCCAGAGCAGCGATCGAACTTGTGTCCCCTGCATTGGCAGGCGGATTCTTAACCACTGTGCCACCAGGGAAGTCCTCAACTGGTGACTTCTGAGACCAGACCATGAGAAGCCTGGCAGCTTCCACCCAGACCTCTTGGAACTCTTGCTCTGATGGAGCCCACTGCCAGGTGGGAAGTCTGACTTCCCACTGAGACCTTCATATGGAAAAGGCCCCATGTGGCGGCTCAGAATGACAGTCCCAGCTAGAACCAACCTTCCGGCCATTCCCACCAAGGGGCCAAATACCAGTGAAGCCATGGTGGACTCCATAGTCCAGCCCATCCACTGGCTGAACACCACCAAGTAACCTCCATCAACACCACATAGAGCAGAAGAGTCACCCAGCCAAGCCCTGCCCAAATCCCTGACCCACAAAAATCTCAAGATAAAATAAAACGGTTCTTGTTTTAGGCCACTAAGTTTGGGGATAGTTTGTCACACAGTCATAGTAATAGAACAGACATCATCCAAGGAGAGAGCAAAAGAGGTCGGCTGGGAAGGAGAAGCCTGCAAGGGAGCCAGAGAAGGAGCCCTGAGGTGGGAGGATCTTCAGGAGGAGGGGCGCCTGTGGGTCCAAGGTCAGAGAAGCTCTAAGGGGGCGGGAGGAAGGGCGAGAGAAGAGCCCATTAGAGTGTATTAGGAAAAGGATGAGAGGAAAGAAGTGGAAGCAGGGACCACAGAAAACTCTTTCAGATTCTTGTGGGAATGGGGAGCAAAGAAACAAGGGAGTATCTGGGAGGGGACATGGGGACAAGGGAGGGGTTCTGTTTGCCTAGAGGCAGGAGAACAAAGAGCTCGTTTGTCTGCTAATGGGACAGAGCCAGTTGTGTGCCTGAGAACCGCCTACAGCACAGGGACTGCCCAAGAATTGCTCTCCCAGAAGCTCAGAAAATCCCTTTTTAGAAATCTGTGGCTGCCATTTACTGTGCACATACTACGTGCCAGGCCTGGTTCTTGAGGGTCCTTTAATTCTCAAGTCCGCCCTGAAGCAGGAGCCCTCATTTTACGGCTGAGGAAAAGGAAACTCAGGGAACAGGGAAAGATCCACTCAAAGACACATGACCAGTAAAAGGTAGAGCAGAGACTGGACGTGGGCTCTTCTGACTCCAGAGCCTGGCAGGGGTGCTGCAGGGGGACCAGTCCTGGAGGGAGATCAGATCCCCCAGCCCACGGGACTTATGAGACAGAGCCTGGCACTTGGGAGACCCTCCATCGGTTTCCTCCCTGCTCTCCTGCCTTCCAGGTGATACAGAGAAAGAGCTGGACGGGAGGGGTCCCTGGCCAGTCCATCCCCCACTGGGCTGTGGGGATCTCACCACCACCCACCATCACCATCCCCCCCCATGCCTCTGCAGAGGGCCTAGCAGGCTCAGAAGTCCCTCCCAGTCTCCTGTTTGCCTCCCTGAGAACCAGTCTGAGCAGGGGTGAGACACACCTTCTCTTAGTCTTGCAGCCTGAAAGCTCTACTTTTATCTTCCAAAGTAAGGGCAGGCAGGTGGGGACCAGGTAATCTCAGTCCCAAGAGGCCCTCAGGGTAGGGGTGGAGGAAGCAATGCTGTACGTGCCCCTTCCCTTGCCCCAAAGTCATTCAGTCCTTGGGCCCCCTCCTCTCCCCAGGCCCATGTGTCCCACGTACCCCACTGCTCTCAAAGCCTGTAGGCAGGCCGTCCAATCTCTATGTAAATGCATCATGACACTAACCTCCTTGGCACAAAGCGGGCTCAAATGACAGGGGCCATTATTACCCCCGTGTCCACATGTTTCGGATGAGGAAACTGAGGCTGGGAAAAGGGAGCCGCTAGCCACTAGCCCAGAATGAGCCGGAGACTTCTGACTCCAGACACCATCCCTCTCACAGCTCTGGGGGCAGCATCCCCAGAGAAGGAGAGGAGCTGGGTCTCTCCATACCCTCCCTAAGGGATCAAACGGAAATTGAGACTCACCTGGTTTGGCTCAGCCCTGGAGTGTGCTGGAAATCTGAGGCTGCTTTAGGAAGACTTGAAGGCCACTCCCCTTCCAGATCTCTGAACAGATTCCAGGCCTAGGAGCAGGGCCACACCTGGCTGGGCCGCACCCCCAGGGCGGATCACAGCCTGTTCCAGAGGTGGAGTTCAGCATTGCCACCAGCAGTAAGCATCCCATTCCAAATGATGGGCCTCTGTGTGGCACCGCAGAGGTGCTGCCAGCCAGCCTGCTGACTCCCTGGACTTTTGAACAACCAGACAAGGTAAAGCACATACAACCACTTTCTAGACTGTAAAGTGGGTGTACATAGGAGGAGATAAACTCCTTGAAAACAGGAGCCAGGCCCATGTCTCTCTAGAGTCCCAGGGCCTCACTATTTTTTTTTTCCAGCTCTATTGAGATACGGTTGACAAATAAAAGTTGTACACATTCAGGTTGCAAAACACAATGTTTTGATATACGTATATATCGTGAAATGATTACCACAATCAAGCTAATCAACACATCCATCACCTCATTTTTTTTTTTTTTTTTTTTGCTGTACGCGGGCCTCTCACTGCTGTGGCCTCTCCCGTTGCGGAGCACAGGCTCCGGACACGCAGGCTCAGCAGCCATGGCCCACGGGCCTAGCCGCTCCGTGGCATGCGGGATCTTCCCGGACTGGGGCACGAACCCGTGTCCTCTGCATCGGCAGGCGGACTCTCAACCACTGCGCCACCAGGGAAGCTCACAGTTACCCTTTTTTGGGGAGAGTGGTGAGGATGCTTGAGATCCACATTCTTAGCAAATTTCCAGTACATAAGGCATTATTGTTAACTACAGTCACCATGCTGTATTTTAGGTCTCCAGAACTTATTCATCTTATAACTGAAAGTTTGTACCCTTTGACCAACATCTCCCTTTTCCCACCCCCCATCACCCCACTATACTTTTTTGAGCACCTACTATGTTCCAGGCATTTATATACATTATATAATGGCTTCGTATCCATAATACCATTTAATCCTCACCAAACCCTGTGAGGACAACCATCCCTCTTGCACAGAAAAGGGAACTGAAACCGGGCTATCTGAGGGCCACGTTGCTCTGGGTGGTAGAGCTGGGATTTTGCTTTTCTCACTACCACAGTTCTTTCTACTCCTTCACTAGGCTTCCTCTCCAAAAGAGGTGCTTAATACTTAATGTCTACTGCCATTAATTAATTAATGTCTGATTTGCTGAGAGAAGGTTATTACTATTGAAGAAGGCCCAGGCAGGATACACGTGTTACATGGGCAAGGGGGCCAGGGAGAGACACCTCAAGGAGTTACTGCCAAATATTCTCCCTCTTCCTTGCGGAAAGAGCTTTTCCCACATCTCACACACAGGTGCCTCTGCCGGGACCATGCTTCCTAACCTGGAAAAGTGTTCAAGGCTGAGCTACTCCATCACCTCTTCCAGGGAGACTGCCCTGTCCCCTAGGCTATGAGGGGCCACCTCTGGGCTTCCCTCTGTCACAGCCTGGCCACACTGTGCTCTCATCATTGGTGTTTACCACTCTCTGCCTCCCCATCAGCTTGGGGGAACCTGAGGACAGGTCCAGTCTGACTCATCCCTGTGTTCCCAAAATGCCAGACTCTGGTCCTTTCCATCACTGCCCTTGTGCTACCTCCTACCCACAAGGAGGCTGCTTCTGGGAGTGGCAGGAACACACAGGTCTGCAGCCAGGGAGCTGGCAGAGGACCCAGCCAGCAGCACCATCTGTCCCTGGAGGCACAGGACAGAGCAGGCACAAGGCAGAGGTGTCAGTTCCTCGGCTCAGCCAGGTCAGCCCAGGACAAGGCCCAGCTGCAGCTCAGGGTCAGCCGAGACTTCCAATTCTCTAACTAGCTCAGAGTGACTCAGTGCCAGAGCCTTGGTCTTCTTAGCTGTAAAGCTAGCTGGATACCAGCAGCCCTGCAGAGCTGTTGGGAAGTTTAAACACACCGGACACTCCGTAGGTGCTCAGCAAAAAGCTAGCATTCACCATCTCAGCTGACCCACGGACCCTGTCATTAACCCACTGAGGAAACTAAAGTCCGATGAGACGGAAATAAAAGAACCAATATTTACTGTGGCCAGGTATGTGCCAGGATCTACACTCCTCCACTGTCTTTAACAAGATCTGCAGGAACAGACCTGGTTCACAGATGAGGAAACAGGTCTACAGGGAGTGAAGTGTGTGAGGGTCTCTAAGGCAGTTATCTGGACTCTTACCACTGTCCAGCTCGGACCCACCTGGACCAGGCACAGGTGAAGGGCAGGGGTGCAGCCTCCCCTAGGCCCTAGGAGGTAGAGGCAGGAGGTCAGCCCTGAATCTGCATTGTCAGTGTGTGAAGGTGGGCAGAGGAGGCTGGCATGGGGTGAGTCTGGGTGTGAGATCGAGGCCACTTTCTCGGTGGCCAAGACAAGGGCTGGAAAAGGGGTCCCAACCTAGCAGGTAGGGGTTCCGAGTCTCTCGCCAGTGGTACAAGCCCAGGCACATCCTCTCACTTCTCTGTGCCTTGTCTGCACCAGGGCGCTGATCCTATGGCCCACCTCCCTATTGTGAGGGGTCAGAGGTGGATGGGAAAGCAGCGGGGACCTTCATGGCGCTGGAGGAGAGGAACGCTGATGATGTGTTCTCCCGGGTTGCTGAGCTCAGCGTGCAGGGACTGCACACCTTGGCACCGAGACTGGGGACCAGAGAGTCCCCAAAGAGGACACAGTCTAGGGGGCAGAACCATAGGGCCCACAGCACTCCAAACCCCAAACCCTGCCTCCGGGGTCCAGGCCCCCAGCCTGCAGCACGTCGTAGCCATGTCTCAGCCCCTTCCAGCTGCCCCGCCCTCGCTCACTCCACCCCAAGCCACGCCAGCCTTCGTTCGGCAGCTCAGATGCACCAAGCTCCCCCCACCTTGGAGCCCATAAATGAATACTGTTCCCTCTGCCTGGAACGCTCTTCCCCCATCTCCTCCCACGGCTGCCTCCTTCTCAGCCGCTGGGTCTCCGCTCAGTTGTCACCTGGTCACAGAGCTCTCTTGTGACCTCTCTCATTATTCTCTAACAGTTCTCTGTTCTCCAGACAGCCTGAGTTTAATCTCAGCAGTGCCACTTACTAGCTGTTTGACCTTGGGCAAGTTACTTAACCTCTCTGTCTCAGTTTCATCTTTAATCTGGGCACGGTACCACTATCTACTTCACAGAGTTGTTATAAGGAATATATGAATTAATGCATGCTTGGCACATAGCTAGCATTTATATGACATTTATTATTACTATTCACAGCTCTTATCGCAGATTTTCATTGTATGTTTCTTTGACTACCTTTTCACTGTGTCTCCCTCATTAGCCGTCAGCTCCACACAATAGCCTGGGCTCATCACAGAGTACTCAGCGCTGACACAGGCTAATCCCTGTAGAGGGAAAAACTGAGGCCAGTATAACATCCCGAGGAAGCACCATTAATTCTGGGAGCAGCAGGATGGGGGTTTGAAGGGGAATGATGGCTGAGACAGGTTTTGAAGGATGAAGATGAGTCCTCCAGACTAAGAACACCAAGGCTATCTGCCCATGGCTGAGACTGGGGTTCAAATGTGGCTCCCAAACGGGCTGAAGCTAAGTGTCTGAGTCTCATCTCCTCCTCCAGGAAGGCTGCTGGGACCCCTTCAGCCCACTCTGAGCTCCCATGGCCGCTCATTTGTTCACAAGTTTTTGCGTTCCTGCTATATGAGAGGCACACTATTTTACGTCTAAGGGTCTCCCTTCCTCCACCACACAGCAGGGTCCTTGAGGGAGCTGGGCCCCTACTTTTCACTGTCAGGACCAACCTCAAGGTGGCACACAAACCCTTCACAAACATCCAGACCCCCAGGATGTCGAGGCTGATGGGGACCTCAGAGAACAACCAGGGAGGGGGAGCGCGTGGCCCAAGGTTACATGTCAACGATGGGGTGAAGAAGAGATTCTAATCCAGAGGTGGCCAAATGGTATACCCTAAGCCTCCCCACACTCTGAACTAGACCCTGACTGAGGCTGGCGCCGGGGGGCTGGGGAGCAGCAACTCCAGCTGTCCTCGGGTTCAAGGTGAAGCAGGGGGATCGCCACAGGGGGTCAGGAACAATGTGGAAGTCTGTGGGTGCGTGAACGCATGCACAGATACTCACGTCTGTTTCTGACCTTCAGCCACCCTGTTGGCAGCACTACCCGGGTGCAGAGCTTCTCAGGGGGAACTGGGACAAACAGCTCCATCCTCATTCCCAGAGTAAATGAAGTTCCTGGGCCCCCTTGGGAGCTGCCCGGACCAGGCTAGAACCCAAGCAGAGGTTCCCAGCCTCCCACAGGGTACCAGCCCAGGAGTGCGGGACTCTGACAGCTTGCGTGGGGAAGAAGAAGGGTCTCCACTGAGAGAAACAGGACAGGTGACCCTTCCAGCACCACCACACAGGCACTCAATGCTCCTCCAACCACCCCAGCCTGGCAGGGGGCTCACCACCTCATTCATTCATTCACATGTGCCGAGTGCTTGCGGGGTCACCCAGTAATGGGTGAAAGCAAGAACCATCCGACTCCAAAATGCTCACTGTCTGCAGTGCCATGGGATACTGACAAGGGCCCCCAAACCCTGTAAAGCAGGGCGTGTGGGTTATCTGAGGCCCCCCTTTAACCCGGTTTTCTTTGTCCCCAGTGAAGAGTTTGGTGGGTGGGTTTGCTTGCTTTTCATTAACAGCAGCTTTGGTAACAACCCAGAAAATGGTCTCCTCCTGTATTCCAGGGGAATTTGGAGAATTCAGGAGGAAACAAGGGGAGTCCAAGGAGATCTGCCATGCAGGCAATGATCCAAAGGTGGTGATCAAGGCCAGTTATACAGATAGAGGAGGGGGTGGAGAAGAGATGTCTTTATTTGCCCCTGCCCCTTTTAAAAGGCTTTTCTCGAAAATGTCTTCAGAGGATGGTAGCTCTACACCAGCATAGCACGTCTGCCAGTCTGTCCTGAACGCTTCTCCATTCCCCAGATCAAAGGCTCCCGACAGGGACCGCTGAGCACTTGGGTCTGTCTGGTGCCTCAGCATCTAATCTCAGCTCCAAAGTCCCTGTTGGGAGGTTCCAGGGAAACGTTCTCTGCGAGGTCACCTTGCAGAACACCTTTCCAACAGCCCTCATTTGATCCTGCACGTGCTCTCCCCAAGAGGTAATTGTCCCCAAGAACACTGGCTTCAGCCTGTCACACTCACTCACACGCACACCCCTAGCCTGTATCTTCTAGCAGCTCCGTGGCCCTCAAGCCCTGAACTCTAAGAGTTAAACGCTACAGAGCCACAGAGCTCAGCCGTCAGGCAGAAACCGGCACAGAACTCCATGGGGAGAGACACACACCCCCAGAATAGAATTCCAGACGCAAAGAACTTGCCGAAGATGATTCCACTCAACATAGCCAGCCCTCCTAACGGCCCCTGGGGCTTGTTTGGGGATTGTTGCTTATAATAAACCAGCCCAGGAGTTCTGTGATTTCTCCTTGCAAAGACAGCTAGAAAATGGCCCATGGAAAATGAGAGAGAAGATGTAGGACTTCTGACTTAAAATGGAAACTTCAGTTCTCTTTCGGGATCCCCAGCCTCCAGTCCCCTCCCCTCTGCCCCCAACCCACCCCCAGCCCACCCTCCATACCCTTCGCAGGTGATTTCCGACATTCTGGATCATTGCTGCGACACCCCGCTAGCTGTTCGCACCCTCCTCGGAGAGACACTGGTCACCTGAGCGACAGCCCGGCTCCAGCTCCAAATGAAGCCGGTCCGCCTCTCCTCGCACTCCTCCCCGGCTCCCGCCCCTCCTGAGCCAGCCGTTATCAGTTATCACCGCGTCCCGGCCTTTCCTCAGACTGCCCTCGGGCTGCCCTTCCCCTAGCGCCCCACACGGAGGCTCCGCGCCAGCCCGCCTGCCTGCCCAGTGCAGAGCACGGAGGGAGGCTGCCAGCTGGGCCACAGCCATGTCAGGGGCCCCTATGCCCACCCACTGCGCACCCAGCCGGACACTCACTGCACCTCCAGCCACAGCCAAACTTCATCACCCCCACTTCCAGCCCCCCCTGACATCCTCCCCACAGGGACTCTGGCTCTGGGATGGCTCCCGGCCCCAGCCAGTGACACTGGCAAAACAGGCACCGGCTTTCCATCCGTCCACAAGGGGTCAGGCTGGAAGGTGACAGGAGTCTGGTCTGGGGAGCTGCCAGCAGCCTCCCAGAGAGATACCAGACCCACCTGCTAGGACTCTTCACCCTTGAGGTGCCGCCCAACGCTCCAGCCCACCGGCATCCAGCAGCTGCTGGCCAGCGATGGGGCACACCCCCCTCACTTCCTTAAAATAGGTGGCGTGACTTTTCTAAAAGTGACACCTGCCAAATTCTACCCATCTGCTCCACGGAGTTCATCCCCCTGGGCTCCCACCCCAGCCCCTAAAAGACCATCAGGACTTTCCCTCTCCCTCTCACTTCTGCAAGGCACATGGCGAGGCAGCTTTGACACTCACATTGGATTTCTCACGACAGGGCAATAAAATCAAGTGCTTGGTGTTTAAGAAAAGAAGGAGGGGAGTGGAATGCAGGCAGGGGAGCTGGGACTGACAAGTGGCTGGCAAATAATAATGAGCACCTCACAGTAACCCAGCACCCGCTGTGTGCCAGGCCTCACCATGTCCTCGTTCCAACCCCACCTGAAGGTCGCTGGGGGAGGGTAGGTGAGGTGCCCCAGGTGGCCCAGCTATTGAGTGCAGAGCTGTGCTGGAACAGAGGTCAGTCCAATTCTGAGGTCTCTGCCCTTTCCTCTGCCCCTCTAGTCCACTCACCACATCCCTAATAATGTCTCCTCTTGGGCCTAAGACAACTGGTTTCTGGGCCTGTTTCTTTTACTAATGTGCTATGTGACTTTGGGCAAGTTTTCTCCTCTCTCTGGGCCGCCCTGTTCTAGGAGTCAAGGACTCTAATGTCCATCACTATGAGCTCAGGCCTTACCTTCAAAGAGTTTATGGCCTGTCAGTACTTCAGTGTCTACAAATGCAAAATTAAAGTCACGCCTTAAAAATGGCAAGATGATCCAAGGATGGCACTGAGGATTGGGGCAAGCTGGAGGCTCTGTGGAGGAGGTAGTGCCAGAGCCGGACTGAGGACTGAATAGGCTGACAAGAGGGGTGAGGTGGGAGGCCTAATGGGAACAGAACAGGATGCAGTCATAGGCAGTGAGGGCCTCATCTTGCAGGAAAAAGCTGGGAGTCTATCGTGGAGGGCGTTGCATGCCAGGCAACAAGGTTTCGGCATCAAGGAGCCTCTGAGGTTGAAGAACACGCTCAGTGTGATAAAAGTCATGTGAGGTGAAGAAGACAGGTGTCATGAGACCTTTCTGGACAGGTAAGAAAACTGGCCTAGAAAGGGGATAGCTCAACTCACTGGATCCCCAATCTCACTGGGTAAGGCATGCAGTCAGGACCATTTCAGGGTCTTCACTATGCAGATGAGAGGATAGAAACCCAGAGAGCTTCTGGTCCCCAACCCTACCCTCTCTCCAGAGCTGTCTGGACTCAGACTCACTGGACTCAATCTAGTGTCCCCGTCTTACAGATGAACACATCGAGACACAGGGATGAAAAGTGAGCCAACCAAAGTCACAGAGCAAGGAAGTTGTCTAGAATCACCACTCCTGGCCTCAAGTCTAGAGTCTTGTCCACGCCACACCACAACAAGGCATAAAATATGAAAGACATCATTCAGTTAGACTTATGAGAAGACTTCCAGCAAGGCTGAATCAAGATACTATCAGGAACTAGATCTTTCTGAAGAGGCCCCTCCAGCCCACAAAGGTCTCCCTCCCCTTTGCTATTTATTACAGAATTGACTCTTGTGTCTCTTTAGCAGCTCTGTTTGGTCTGTTACTCCAATGAATATTTCCAAGGGTGTCTGTCTCCCCTTTCCAACTCACTTGGGAGCCCCCTGACGGCTGATATCACATCTTACTCATCTCTGTGCGTATACCACGAGCCCCCAGACCAGGGCCCTAAATGCAGAAGGCATGAAACACACCTGATGAATCATAGTCCTGGAAAGGCGAATCCAGAAGAGGGAGGTCTTAAGCGATAGCTAGTCAATGGTTCTCCAACTTCAGCCTGCATCAGAATCACCCAGAGGGCTTTTTTTTTTTTTTTTTTTTTTTGGCCACTCCGAGAGGCGTGTGGGATCCTACTTCCCTCACCAGGCATCAAACCAGCACCCCCTGCGGTGGAAGCGCAGTCTTAACCACTGGACTGACAGGGAAGTCCCCAGAGGGCTTATTAAAATACAGATTTCTAGGGCTTCCCTGGTGGCGCAGTGGTTGAGAGTCCGCCTGCCGATGCAGGGGACGCAGGTTCGTGCCCCGGTCTGGGAAGATCCCGCATGCCGCGGAGTGGCTGGGCCCGTGAGCCACGGCCGCTGAGCCTGCGCGTCCGGAGCCTGTGCTCCGCAACGGGAGAGGCCACAACGGTGAGAGGCCCGCGTACCGCAAAAATAAATAAATAAAAAATAAAATACAGATTTCTAGGACCTACCTCCAGCAGAGCTGCAGTAGAGCCCAAGAATTTGCAACAAGATCCCAAGTGATACTGATGCTGCTGGTCCGGGGACCACACTTTGAGAACCAGTGAGCTAGGCCAGTCCTCCCACTTTAAGCTGGGGAAAATGAGGCCCAGAGGTTTTAAAGGCAGCAGTTGACAGTATATCACTATACTGTATATCACTATCATCATCATCATAATCACTGTCATCGTCATCATTGTCATTTTAGCCCTGTCATTATAGCCCTTCTCACCTGCCCAGCACTGGACAAGCACTTCATGTTTGTTACCATCTCTGGGCCTCACTCTAAGAGGACAATATTATGATTCATATTCTCCTGCAAAGGAAAGAACAGAGGCAGAGTCATCTGTCCAAAGTCACACAATTGATAATAGCTAGCACCACAACTTGCACTCTGATCTAGGTCCAGAGCTCAGAAGCTTAACCACCACTCTACATAACCTGCTTACAGCTTATGCTGACCAAGGAATTATCTAGAGGTTCTCAAATCCAGCAGGCTCATTTCCGGTGAGGGATGAGGTTGTGGTGCCCTCAGCCCAAAGGCCTGGTTCTCGAGTGGCCCGTGACTGGAGGAAGATTGCCTCCTAAGCCCCATGAACCCAGAGTATTTTCTCCCTCAAACACTTCTTTTCCCACATTACATCCTTCATCTGGCCCCACTGATGGGGCCTTCCTGGCTGGAGGACAAACATCTGCATTAATTCTTCAGGTCCATGTCCCAGCTCTACCTCCCACTCAGTGACAAAACACAATAAAACAATCTCCATTCCTACGATGATACTGTGTTGTCACTGTCAAGTGTGGGTCTGCTCCCCCATCAGACTGGGAACTCACAGGGGCAGAGACCTCATCTGAGTCCTCAGCACAGGATCTGCCCAGACCAAGGGTTTAGCGACTAAGTGATGAATGAATGAATGAATGGATGATTGGGTATAGGGGCAAATGAGGGAATAAATGAGTGAATAAATGACCAAACTCCCAGGAATTCCCTCTGCTGGACCTTCTAGCCTTCCCAGATAGGACCACAGACTCTCTAGGTGGGAGGGGACCTCTGACATCATCCACTCCAACTCCCACTTTCAGCACTGCCCTAGCCGAACCCCTCCAGGGGCCAGAACCTGCAGCCCTCCCATCTCCACACACAGGCCAAGTGTCCCAGCCTCCATTTACACACCTCTAAGATTGAAGAGCTCACTCCATCTAAGGTTGCCTGGACGATTAAAGAGCTCTAATATCCACAAGGATGTTACCATTATCCTTAGCCATGAGGATAAGGCCATTACCTCATGACCAAGGCTCTGTGTCACCCAGAACAAGGCTGCTCCCCTAGCCTGTGACAGCTGGCAGAGACATGGGAGCACATGGCCTATCCTCTACTGGCCCTAGTCTCCCTGTTCATATTTCTTCTTTTTTTGTTGTTTTTTTTTGTTTGTTTGTTTGTGGTACAAGGGCCTCTCACTGTTGTGGCCTCTCCCGTTGCGGAGCAGCAGGCTCCGGACGCGCAGGCTCAGTGGCCATGGCTCACGGGCCCAGCCACTCCACGGCATGTGGGATCTTCCCGGACCGGGGCACGAACCCGTGTCCCCTGCATCGGCAGGCGGACTCTCAACCACTGCGCCACCAGGGAAGCCCCTCTTCTTTTTTTTTTTTAATCTTTAAAATTTTTTAAAAAATTTTTGGCTGCACCACACAGCATGTGGGATCTCAGCTCTGTAACCAGGGATCGAACTCGAGTCCCCTGCAGTGGAAGCATGGAGTCTGAACCACTGAATCGCCAGGAAGTCCCAGACTTATTTCTTCTAATCCTCTCAAGTCATGAACAAAGCTTCCCACTGTTCCCTCACACATCTGGATTTTCCCTTGTTCCTGCTATTCCATCTACTCTGATGCCCTCTAATAACTCAACATCCAAACCCTCCCCCCAGTCAAGGCCCGACTCAAATGGCATCACCTCCAGGAAGTCTTCTGGGCTCCTCCTAAGTGGAAATTACATCCTCCGCCTCTGTATCTTCATTCCCCACACATAAACACACAGCCGCAGTTCACAGCTCTTTATTTCTCTCTCACATTGCTTTTTCTCTTAAATTGGATTGACTTGTGCCCATTTCTCCTTCTTGACCTTGAACAAGCAGGTAGAAGGGATGGTGTTGGTTCCTCAGAGCATCCTGCCCCTCTTCCACCAAACACTCAGTTACTGGAACACAGTAGATGCTCAGTAAGCGTCTACAGAATGAGGGAGTGAGTAATGGAATGGGAAAGAACAAGGGAATGTGTGAGTGAATGGAAGTAAATCCATGTGTAAATGAATGATCAAATGAGTGAATGAAAGAATGTCATGCTCTCCTGTTCTCCAAGCTAAGACTCTCAGTTCCTTCTGGGGGCCCCCTTGGGCTTGGCATGGCAGAATAAAGGAAGCTGTGGGATAAATGGGGAGGGGGCAGAAGGGAGGAACAAAGGAAGTAGGTAGTGATACCAGCAAGAGAGGAAGTAGAGATGACTTCATCGTTGCTTCAAGGCCAGGACCCCCCCTTAGAACCACAGCCATTTATGGAGAAGCCGGGCAAGGAGAGCAGTGAGAAGCCCAGTGAATGGTCCAGAGGGGAGAAGATACAGCATGGTGGGGATGGAGAGGAGGGAATGCCTACAAGTCGTGGAGGCCAGATTCAGGATGTGTGAGCAGAGCACTGGACTTGCCCAGCCAGCCCTGAACTCTCTCCTGCCTAGCTGCTCGAGTGTGCTCTCCCTCTCTCTCTCTCACCACCTCCTCCTGCAGGAGCTGAACCCCCTCCTTGGCCCAGCTGCTGCGGGTCTGAACCCAGTCCGACTTCCAGGATTGGACCCTTGCCAGGGAGTGGCTCACCCACGGGCTGGTGCTCCCCCCACCCCCACGCCTGGCCTGAGTGAGTCAGCATTGGCTGCACCCTCTGGACTGTGAGTCTTGTGGCCCTAGGCACTGCCAAGGGCCAGCCTCCTCATCCTCGTGAGAGGCCTGCCCATCCCAGCTCAAATCCCAGGATGCCTCATGCCCCAGCCTGCCCACGCAAGAGCGCTCCCAGGCACCACCTGGCTTATCCGGAGCCCGCCCCTGGAGTAGAGGCAGATCTGCCTGGAGAGGGCGCTGGAGTCGAGGAAGAGCCAGCAGCAGGAGGATCTCAAGGAATTGGGCCCTTCCGAGATGGGGAGGTGGGGGCGGACCTGCGGGCGGCACGGGTCTTACCCAAGTGGTGGGGCGCTCAGGACCCAACGGCTCGCAGAGCCGCGGCCGGGGAGCCTGCTGGGGACGTCGGAGAAGCAGGTCCGTGGGGCGAGGCTCAGCGACTGGGCATCCGAGGTCCCAGAGCAGACCCTGATGGGGGAGGCTGCGGGAGGCTGGAGGGAGGCGCAGGAAGCGGGCAGAGGCCCAGGCAGGAGCGGCCCAGGCCAGTTCCCAGACGAGTCTGGTCCCCTCCCCTCCCCTCGCCAGTGCGGGTGAGGCGGCCCCGGGCTGCCGAGCAGAACGCCAGGGCTGCAGGACGGGCGCCAGACACTCCGCGCCGCGAGGCGGCAGAGGCGGAAACGCCGGTGGCGGGACCTGACAGGCTAGAGGTGGAGCCAGGCGGGCGGCGGGGTGCAAAACCCGTCTCCCTGTCATTGCTAAACCAGCCCCTCACAGTTTTGAAAAGTAATACCTGCTAGTCGTTCACACCTTATTGAGCACCTGTCGTGTGCCAAACACAGAGCTGGGTGCTGGGATGAGGTTTTGAGCAGGACACACTGGCCCTGGCCTATGGACAGTGGTAGAAAAAAATAAGAATGGACAGTTCAGAAGAGAGCAAAGAAAATGAATACCACCGATGATCTCTTCACTCAGAGAGAATCACTGTTAGTATTTTCCGGGTATGTGCTTCCAGCTACATTAGAGCTGAAAGAGGAAAATATGCTGACAGGGAGAGATGGGGACTCCCCTCCCCCTCCCCCATGTGTAAGTACATATGTTATGTTATATAATATGATGTGATATATGATGTGATCACAGGCATGAAGGAGCCGCCTAGAAGAATCTCCGTCGGTAATCACATTTGGGATACAGGCTCATTGGCAGACTTGGAAGAGACCTGACAGAGGATGCTGGTGGTCCCTGAAAGACAACTGTCACAGGAAGAGGAACTTGGTCCACACCAGGACCAGAAAGTGGGAGGGATCAGTCATTCCAGACACCTCACAGGGGCTGGTGGTTGAACTCACCCTGCCCCAGACTCTCTCAACAAAGAGAGTTGTCATGCTGAGCTCACCACACCTGGGGCCCAAGCAGACCTCTGGTGGGGACCCCTGGCTGGGTAACAAGATGGGGGACTTCCCTCATCATTCTGCTCTTGGAGCACCCTGAGGTGTGAGTGTCAGGACAGGAATGGTGGGCACCCCATGCATGGGGCTTTGGCAGCAGCCTGGGCAATAACACAGGCCAACCTCTGGCTCTGCTAGCGGCATTAATGCAGCAGCCTCAACTCAGCAGGGGCCCCAGGTGCCAACAACAGCAAATGACTTCGAGACTGCTTTCCAAGTGCAGTGAGACACATTAGGGAACACCCAGAAACATATGGGACAGGTGGACTTTGCAGGGAGAGGGAATTCCCACACAGGCAAGATGGCTCTGGGCTGACATAAACCGTGGTTTAATTTTTTTTTTTTCTGTCTGTGTTGGGTCTTCATTGCTGTGCACAAGCTTGCTTTAGTTGCGGTGAGTGGGGGCTACTCTTCGTTGCAGTGCGCGGGCCTCTCATTGTTGTGGCTTCTCTTGTTGCGGAGCACGGGCTCTAGGCACGCAGGCTTCAGTAGTTGTGGCACATGGGCTCAGTAGTTGTGACTTGCGGGCTCTAGAGCTCAGGCTCAGTAGTTGTAGTGCACGGGCTTAGTTGCTCCGCGGCATGTGGGAATCTTCCCAGGCCAGGGCTCGAACCCATGTCCCTTGCATTGGCAGGCAGATTCTTAACTACTTCACCACCAGGGAAGCCCGCGTGGTTTAATTTTAATGAGACATTATTCGTAACCAAATGATGAATCCTGTAGATATTCAGGTTATCTAAAATAAAAAGTGACCATACTGGATATACTGTTTTGTAATCTGCTTTTTTTTCTTTCAACAATTATCGTAAACATCTTTCCATAATTTTTATTGCTACATAGTATTTCTTTCCTTATGGGTCTACTCAAATTTATTGTTTTTAATCACTTTTAAGTTTTTTTTTTTTTTTTTTTTTTTTTTTTTTGGCTGCGTTGGGTCTTCACTGCTGCGCACGGGCTTTCTCTAGTTGCGTCAAGTGGGGGCTACTCTTCGTTGCGGCGCACGGGCTTCTCATTGCGGTGGCTTCTCTTGTTGCAGAGCACAGGCTCTAGGTGCGGGGGCTCCAGTAGTCGTGGCTCTTGGGCTCTAGAACGCAGGCTCGGTAGTTGTGGCTCAGGGGCTTAGTTGCTCTGCGGCATGTGGGATCTTCCCAGACCAGGGCTCGAACCTGCATCCCCTGCATTGGCAGGCAGATTCTTAATCACTGCGCCACCAGGGAAGTCCCTACTCAAATTTATTTAACTAATCTCTTCCTGCTTGCTTTGTAAGCTTTATTGAAATATTACGTACAATAAACTGCGTATATTTAAAGTATACAACTTGATGAGTTTTGTCATATATGTAATATATATATATTTATGACAACGTCACTACAATCAAGGTAATGAACATATTCATCACCCCCGAAGTTTCCTGATGACCCTTTATAATCTCTCCCTTCTGCCCCGCACTGCCCCTCCCCCACACCCCCCAGGCACCAAATAATCTGCCTCTGTCACTCTAGATTAGTTTGCATTTTCCAGAATTCTGTATAAATGGAATCATATACTATTCTTTTTTGTCTGGCTTCATTCACTTGGCATAATTATTTTGCAGTGAATATATACTGTTGCACACATCAGTAATTTGTTCCTTCTTATTGCTGAGTAGAATATTATCTTATGGATGTACCACAATTTGGTTATTCATTTACTTATTGATGGACTTTGAGTTGTCTCTAGGTACTGACTATTATACAGATAAAGCTGGTATGGACATTCATGTTCAAATCTAGGTGTGCACGTATACTTTCATTTCTCTTAGGTATTTACCTAGGAGTGGAATAGCCAGGTCACATGATAGATGTAGGTTTCACATTTTTTTAAACTGCCAAAATTTTTCCAAAACAGTGGTATCATTTCACATTCCCACCAGTAGTGTATGAGAATTCCAGTTCCTCTATGTCTTCACCAGCATTGATTTGGTCAGTCGGTTTAATCTTAGTCATTTCAGTGGATCCATAGCAGTATCACTGTGGGTTTGAGTTCAATTTTCCTGTTCATTGATGTTGTTAAGGATCTTTCTGTATTTGTATTCGCCATGATCTTTGTATCTTCTTTGGTAAAATGTCTATTCAAATCTTTCCCCCTTTTAAAAAATTGGATTGCTTGTCTTATTATTGAGTCATAGGAGTTCTTTGTATATCCAAAAGAATTGAAAGTAGGCTCTCCAAAAGATACTTGTACACCCGTGTTCACAGCAGCATTATTCACAACAAGCAAAATGTAGAAGCAACCCAAATATCCATCAGCTGATGAATGGATAAACAAGAAGTGGTATATACGTACAATGAAATATTAATCAGCCTTAAAAAGGAAGGAAATTCGACACATGCTGCAACATGGATGAACCTTGAAGACATTATGAAATAAGCCAGACACAAAGACATTATGAAATAAGCCAGACACAAAAAGACAAATACTGTATGATTCCACTCTATGAGTTACCTAGAGTAGTCAAATCCATAGAAGCAAAATAGAATGGTGGTTGCCAAGGGCTGGGGAAGGGGGAAATGAGTTGTTTTACTGAGTATAGTGTTTCAGGTTTGCAAGAAGAAAAGTTCTGGAGATTGGTTGCACAACAATGTGAATATAATTAACGCTACTGAACTGAACACTTAAAAATTGTGAGGGCTTCCCTGGTGGCGCAGTGGTTGAGAGTCCGCCTGCCGATGCAGGGGACACGGGTTTGTCCCCCAGTCCGGGAAGATCCCACATGCCGCGGAGCGGCTGGGCCCGTGAGCCATGGCCGCTGGGCCTGCGCGTCCGGAGCCTGTGCTCCGCAGCGGGAGAGGCCACAGCAGTGAGAGGCCCAAGTACAGCAAAAAAAAAAAATTGTGAAGCTGGGGAATTCCCTGGCCGTCCAGTGGTTAGGACTCTGCACTTTCACTGCCAAGGTTGGGGGCTCAATCCCTGGTCAGGGAACTAAGATCACGCAAACAGCATGGTGTGGCCAAAAAAACACAAAATCATGAAGTTGGTAGATTTTGTTATGTATATTTTACCACAGTTAAAAAAATGTTTTAAATAAGAGTTATTCACATATCTAATAAATACAGTCAGCTGCTCCGTATCTGTGAATTCTGCACCTGAAGACTCAACCAACTGCAGATCAAAAATATTCAAAAAAAATTCCAGAAAGTTCCAAAAAGCAAAACTTGAATTTGCTGCCTGCTGACAGCTATTTACGTAGCATTTATATTGTATTAGGTATTATAAGTAATCTAAAGATGATTTAAAGTATATGGGGGGGGGGCTTCCCTGGTGGCGCAGTGGTTGAGAGTCTGCCTGCCAATGCAGCGGACACTGGTTCAAGCCCTGGTCCGGGAAGATCCCACATGCCGCGGAGCAACTGGGCCCGTGAGCCACAACTACTGAGCCTGCGCGTCTGGAGCCTGTGCTCCGCAGCAAGAGAGGCCGCGACAGTGAGAGGCCCGCGCACCGCGATGAAGAGTGGCCCCCACTTGCCACAACTAGAGAAAGCCCTCGCACAGAAACGAAGACCCAACACAGCCAAAAATAAATAAATAAATGAATAAATTTATAAAGTATATGGGGGGATGTGCCGAAATGTAAAATCCTACGCCATTGTATATAAGGGACCTGAGCATCCACAAATCTTGTTATCCGCAGGAGTCCTGGAACCAGTCCTCTGAGGATACTGAGGAGGACCATATTGTCAATTGTCTTTCATATCGGTCTATTGCTAAAATTTCACATGTGCTGATGCTCCTTCTTTCCAGCCTTTTCATTATTGTGGGTTTGTACCTTTTTATTTCCTTTACTGGCATTTTAATGGACTCTTGTTAACGAGGGGACATTTTAAAAATAAATTAAAATGGTCAGTCCGCCATCTCAAACCCTGAGTTAGTAATAATATTATTTAAATATCCTAAGATTATGTTTTTGTTGTCTTAAAAGAACATGGCATTACACTGTTGTTTCCATTTGAACAGAAACTCCTAGCCCTATCTGAATTCCTATTAATCTCTGCATTCTGTTTATAAGGTTGATAGCTGGGCACAGACCATAGGACTTTACTTTTATTTCATCATGTTGGATTTGTCTGGGTTCTAGTCCAGGACCTATTTGTCTTTGATTAACTTGTTTGTTTTTTAATAACTCTCAGATGTGCAGAACTGGATTAATGATAATACTTGGCTCAAGACACCATGGCTATCTTTTATACGTATTTATTATTCATTTATTCTTCATTTGTTCATCCATTTATTTATTTTTTAATTAATAGACTATTTTTTGAGCAGTTTCAGATTTACAAAAATATTGAGCAAAAAGTACAAAGAATTCCCACCTGCCCCCTCCCTCCCTCAGTTTTTTTCCCCCGTTACTAACATCCTGCATTAGCAGAACAAGTTGATGAGCTAATACTGATAAATTATTATTGACTAAATTCCACAGTTTACATTAGGGGTCACTCTTTGTGTTGTACATTCTGTGGGTTTTGACAAACAACCATTTGTCTGTTTGTTTACTTATTTATTTACTTTAAGACTTCTTGGGAACTTCCCTGGTGGCGCAGTGGATAAGGCTCTGCACTCCCAATGCAGGGGGCCTGGGTTCGATCCCTGGTCAGGGAACTAGATCCCACATGCATGCCACAACTAAGGAGCTGGCAAGCCGCAACTAAGGAGCCCACCTGCCGCAACTAAGACCCGGCTCAACCAAATAAATAAATAAAAAGACTTCTTAAGAGCAGTTTTAGGTTTACAACAAAATTGAGAGGGAGGTACAGAGATTTCCCATACACCCCTATCCCCACACATGCATAGCCCCCTCCATTATCAACATCACTCACCAGAATGTACCATTCTAGTAATGTACCATTTTTACCAAGGATGAACCTACAATGACATATCATAATCACCCAAAGTCCATTGTTTACCTTAGGGTTCACTCTTGGTGTTTTACATTCTATGGGTTTGGACAAAAGTATGATGACATATATCCATCATTAAAATATCATACAGAATATTTTCACTATCCTAAAAATCCTCTGTACTCTGCCTGTTCATCTCCCTACTCCCCAGCCCTGGCAGCCACTGTTTTTTATTGCCTCCATAGTTTTGCCTTTCCTAGAACGTCATATAGTTGGAACCATACAGTACGTAGCCTTTTCAGATTGGCTTCTTTCGGTTAGTAATGTGCATTTAAGATTCTTCATGTCCTTCATGACTTGATAGCTCATTTCTTTTCAGTGCTAAATAATATTCCATTGTCTTGATGTACCAGTTTATTTATCCACTCACCTACTGAGGGACATCTTGGCTGCTTCCAAGTTTTGGCTATTATGAATAAAGCTGCTATAAACATCAATGTGAAGGTTTTTGTGTGAACATAAGTTTTCAGCTCCTTTGAGCAAATACCAAGGAGCATGATTGCTGAATTATGCAGTAAGAGTATGTTTAGTATTGTAAGAAACCAAACTGTCTTCCACAGTGGCTGTACCATTTTGCATTCCCACCAGCAATTGATGAGAGTTCCTGTTGCTCCACATCCTCCCCAATATTTGATGTTGTCAGTGTTTTGGATTTTGCCAAATCAAAAAAAGTCTTTGGATTTGCCATTCTAATAGATGTGCAGTAGTATCTTGTTGTTTTAATTTGCATTTCCCTGATGACATATGATGTGGAGATTCTTTTCACATGCTTATTTGCCATCTGTATTTCTTCTTTCGTGAGATGTCTGTTAAGGCCTTTGTCCCATTTTATAATGAGATTGTTTTCTTATTGTTGAATTTTAAGAACTCTTTGTATATTTTGGATAAGTCCTTTATCAGATGTGTCTTTGGCAAATATTTTCTCCCAGTCTGTGGCTTGCCTTCTAATTCTCACCAATTTATTTTTAATAACATAATCAAGACCTGTGAACCCACCACCCAAATTTTAGGACATTAGTGATAACTTTCATCTATCTATATTGTCTTCCTCATCCCATGTCCCTCCCCAGCTCAGGGAATCACTATCCTGAATTTTTTTTTATTAATTAATTAATTTATTTTTTAGCTGCACTGGTGCTGCACGCAGGCTTTCTCTAGTTGGGCCGAGTGGGAGCTACTCTTCGTTGCAGTGTGCAGGCTTCTCATTGCGGTGGCTTCTCTTGTTGTGGAGCATGGGCTCTAGGCACGCGGGCTTCAGTAGTTGTGTCACGTGGCTCAGTAGTTGTGGCTCACGGGCTTAGTTGCTCTGTGGCATGGGGGATCTTCCCGGACCCAGGGATCAAACCTGTGTCCCCAGCATTGGCAGGCGGATTCTTAACCACTGCACCACCAGGGAAGTCCCTACCCTGAATTTTGTATTTATCCTTCCCTTGCTTGGGGGAGGAGGTTTGTTGTTGTTTTTCTATTACAGATTGCTTTTATGAATATTCTCCTACATGACTCCTGGTGCAATACAAGGAGTATATACCTAGGAGTGGGTATACACCTACTAGAATTGCTGGGGTATAGGGTATGAAAATGTCCAAAGTTACAAAATAATAATAACTTGTTTTTCAAAGTGGTTGTATCAATTTGTGTACTCACAAGTGACACGTAAGCAATCCCATGATCCACACTCACTCCAATCGTCAGACTTCTGATTTTGGCCAATCAAATGTTGTAAAACGACATTTTGTTGTTGTCTTGACTTTTGTTTCCATGATTACTAGTAAGTTGAGCATCTCTTCAGTTGTTTATTGGCCATACATGTTTCCTTCTCTAAGAAATACCTAGCCATATATTTCTTTCGCTTTTTTTTTTTTTTTTTTGCGGTACGCGGGCCTATCACTGCTGTGGCCACTCCCGTTGCGGAGCACAGGCTCCGGACGCGCAGGCTCAGCAGCCATGGCTCACGAGCCCAGCTGCTCCGCGGCATGTGTTTCTTTCCCATTTTTTGATTGGTCTTGCTTCTCTTTCTTACCAATTTTGCATGTCCTTAATACTTATCTTTTAGCTACTATATGTATTGAAAATATGTTTTTGTGTTTGTAGTACTTTACTTCCTTTAAGATTTCTTTTGAGAAAAAGGAGTTCTGGGTTTTAATATAGCCAAATACATCAGTGTTTTATGGTTAGTTTTTTTTTAAAAAAAAATTTTAATTTATTATTTTTTTAATTTATTTAATTAATTTATTTTTTAAATTTTATTTGTTTATTTATTTTACTGCATTGGGTCTTTGTTGCTGCGTGCAGGCTTTCTCTAGTTGCGGCGAGCGGGGGCTACCCTTTGTTGCAGTGCACAGGCTTCTCATTGTGGTGGCTTCTCTTGTTGCGGAGCACAGGCTCTAGGTGTGCGGGCTTTAGTAGTTGTGGCACGCAGGCTCAGTAGTTGTGGCACACGGGCTTAGTTGCACCACGGCATGTGGGATCTTCCCAGACCAGGGCTCGAACCCATGTCCCCTGCTTTGGCAGGTGGATTCTTAACCACTGCACCACCAGGGAAGTCCCATGGTTAGTGCTTTTGAGGTCTCTTTAAAAAACTACCCCAAAGTCAGAATGATGTTCACTTACATTTTCTTCTCAATGTTTCAATGTGTTGCTTTGGACCTTTAAGTACTTAACTCATTTGAAATTGACATTTTGGTAAGAAGTTGGGTATGAATTGTTTCATTTTTCCATATCTACAACTAAGTTGTCCACTTCCACTTATTGAATAGCCCCTCTTTCCCCCCTGGGAAAACTGAGGCCAGAGAGATTCAGCAATTTGCCCAAGATCACACAGCTAGTAAGTGTCAAAGCCAGGATTCAAAGCCAGGCAGTCTGGCTCTGGAATCTGCCATAGTCTGAACCACGCTGGTAACTGCCTTTTGCTTCCGTCATGCACACTAAATGCAGAGGAGTTCTATGTCAGGCTCTCAATTCTATTTCACTGGTCAATTTGTCCATTCCTGAGCCTACCCACACTGTTTTAACTATTAGAGCTTTATAACAAATACTGATACCTGGTAGGGCAAGTCTACCCCCTTATTTTTCTTCAGAAAGGGCTTGGCTGTTTTTTGGATCTTCTATATCTATATCTATATCTATATCTATATCTATCTATATATAGGGAGATATATATATAGATAGATAGATATAGATAGATATAATTCCATAGAAATCCCTGTTTGAACATTAGAGTTGCATTAAATATATTTATATATTAATATATTGATTTGGGGACAACTGATACCCTTATCAATGTTAAGTCTTTGCATTTAAGTAGTCTTATATGTCCCTTGGTTAAGTGTTAAAAATCTTTTCCATGTTAGTCTTACATATCTTTTTTTCCTTAGACACTTTATTCCTTAGATATCTCTCTTGCTACTAGGGTCTTTCTTATTACATTTTCTTAACCTGGGGTCCATGGTCACCAAGGCATGCATGGCTGAGCTCCAGGAGCTCTGTGAAACTTCTGAAACTGTACATGCATTTTGTGGATGTACATAACTTCCATCAGATTCCCAAACAACCATTGCGAAGAGTTCTAAATGCTTCTTACGTGCCAGGCACTCCCCTGAGCACTTTACAAGTCCCACAACCACCCTGGGAAATAGATGCTGTTATTCCCCCATTTTACGGATAAGGACACTAATTCTCAGAGAGGTTAAGTACTTTGCCTGAAGTCACACAGCTAAGAAATTAATGGCCAGCATTCAAACCCAGGCTGTCTGACCCGAAAGCTATACACTGAACCTCCGTAATCTGTAACTTCCAAAGAGGTTGAGGACTTCTGCTCCAGGCTAAGGTACTTGGTCCCCCTGGGCTCCTGTCTGTCCATCTATAAAATGGGTAGATGAGGGTTACTGCTCCACCTACTTCTCAGGGCTGTTTGGAAAGACAGCTGAGGCCATGGATGGGAAAGAGGCTCTGTAAACCGCAAAATGCAGCACATGAGGCAGCAGGGGTAGTAGAGAAGGCAGGGGCTCAGGCATCTCTCCCACCACCACTGTCACCTTCCCAGGTGGCCTCTTCCCAGGAGATGGAGGACACCCCGGCTGAGCTGGGGAGGGGCTGTCCTGCCTGAGCACCCACTCTGCACCAGGCCCTCTGTTGAGGTGGGGATGCAGAATCAGATGTGATCCCATGGTGGGGAGGTCCGGCCATAACAGGTGATGACAAGTGGTGAAAGTGCCGTGGCAGAGTGAGGCCTGGGGGTGACATAACCACAGAGAGGTGCCTGGTCTAGCCTGGGGGAGCCAGGGAAAGCTTCCTGGTGGAAGTGACTATGAGCTGTCCTTGTACAACCCTGGCCAGGTGCCCTCCTCTAGATGACCATCCCCTGGCTTCCCTTAGGGCCCCCTCCACTGGCCCCTTTGGAGCAGCAATGTCAGCTTCTGAAGATGCTCATTCGTGGTGCCACGTCTCTGCCTAGGCCCCCTCAGGGACCTCCACCACTGTTACCACAAAATCCACAGCCCTCCTGTGGCCTCTCCGTCAGGCACCTGCCCCCACTTCCTGGCCTCACCCTGACACTCTTCACACCCCAACCCCACTGATTTTTTGCAGACTCACCAGCTCTTCCTGCCTCCTGACCTCAGTGCCTACAGCATCCCTCCTCCACTCTCTCCCTGGAGGGCTCATTCTCATCCCTTGGGTCCCAGCTTAAATGACACCTCCTCCAAAACACGTTTTCTGACCACCCCAACTAAAGAAGGTCTTCCCTGGGCTTTCTAGTCTCTGTCTCAACCCCTAGTTGATTTCTTTCATAGCTCTTATTATAATTTCCAATTATTTTGTCCATTTGTTTTTCTCTCTTCTCTCCCTCCTATTCCTTCCCATTACAAATGCGTCATGAGGGCAGGGGTCGTGACTGCCTATTCTTGGTAGTCTCCTCCGTGCCTAGCTACAGCAGGCACTCAATAAATATTTGTTGGATGAATGAATGACTTATGAATCAACTAGATCTTAAAAGACCTAGAGCTGTGCTGTCCAATACAATAGCCACGAACCGCTTGTGGCTATTTAAATGTAAATAAATTAAAAGTGAATAAATTTAAAATCCAATTCCTCAGTTGCACTAGTCACATTTCAAGTGCTCAATCTCTACATGTGGCTCGTGGCTACTGTATGGGGTATTTCCATCATTTCAGCAAGTTCTATTGGACCGCGCTGCTCTGGACGACCTTAAAGGCAGAGAAGGTGGACAAGGGCATTTGGAGCAGAGGGCACAGCATGTACCCAAACCTACAGGTGAGAGAGAGCATGGTGACGCCGTGCTCTGGAATGAAGAAGGGGGCACATGGCTCCATCTTTGCAAAACCCTGTTTGCTGTTAGAAAGTTTGGCTTAAAGTAGAGAAGAATGTCAGAACTGGGAGAGTCCTAAGAGACAGCTGGTCCCATCCATTTCTCTTGGAAGTGGAGACTGTGGCCCAGAGGGAAGAGACTTACCCAAGGTCACAGAGAAAGTCACATGGATGGGGTGGGAACCCAGGCCTCCTGACTCCCAATGCCTTAGGAGTCAGTTTCCCCTGACCAAGTTCATGGACCCCTCTCCCCTCCTTCCTGGTCCCTCTCTCCCACCACAGCCAGGCCACTGAGCCTGGAGAGCACCCCAGGCCCGTCCTGGTCCTTGGCACTCACACTGGCTGCTTTTATTCCTCCTTAAAACATCACAAACCCTTCCCCTCCCCCACCCCAGCGTCTGACCCCTAGAAATTTTAGACATCCCAAGGAGAATAGCTGCTTATAACCATTTGCTAATTACGTGTATGGATGTCAATTAATTCATTTAGCTAATTACCCACTCGATGGGCACCACGCACCAAAGAACTGTAAAAGACAGGCATATGGTGAGAGAGGGGGGCGACGGTGCTCACTCAGCATGCAGGGGTGGGGGAGGGAGGGCACCAAGGCTGCAGCAGCTCCCCACCCCCAGATGAGAGGAGGGAGGCAGCTTAATGGCTGGGGGGACGGAGCTGCTGCTGCCGCTGCCATAAAGCATACTTACGACTTTCCACTAATAGTGCTGGGAAAACACATGCGCACACCCACACACACTCATGCGCACAGAGAAGCACACGTTCGTATATGCACATTTCTGTTTACACACACACTTACGTGCTCACAAACACAGCATGCACATACCCATAAGCACAGTACACATGCACACACGTGGACACACGGACACTCGGGATCATGTGGAATCAATGGACAGACATTTTCTTCAAGTCCTGCCTTCATTGGAGGCTGGAGGGTGGGAATTCTCTCTTACTGCACCCAACTTTAATGGAAAGCACTGTGCTCAGCCCTTCCACATAAGTTATTTCATTTAATCTTCACATAACCCCACAAAGAGTGAGTTATCTTTACTTCACATATGAGGAAACTGAGGCTCAGAGAAGCCAAGACACTTGCCCAAGGCCACACAGCTGGTAAGTAGCAAAGGTGAGGCTAATCCCTACACCTCCATGACCACATGCAGCAGGGGTCAGGGGAAGGGAAAGGGGGGTTTTCTTTCTTTTTAACATATATTTTTTAAATTTATTTATTTTTAAAATTTTATTTATTTATTTATTTGGGCTGCTCCGTGTCTTAGTTGCAGCATGTGGGTCTTTAGTTGTGGCACGCAGGATCTTTCAGCTGTGGCATGCGGACTTCTTAGTTGTGGCATGCATGCTGGATCTAGTTCCCTGACCAGGGACTGAACCCTGGCCCCCCTGCACTGGGAGCGCCGAGTCTTACTGGACCATCAGGGAAGTCCCAGGCAAGGGGGGTTTTCATCTGTTTGCAGTTGGTAGAAACAACCAATTGTTTCTTGGGAAAACAATCTCTTTTAGGGGGACCAACTGCTTAAGGAGTGAGGAGAACGTTTGTGCCACAAAGATGAGAAGAAAAATTGAACACTGATGAGAAAGAGCATTGATGGGAGGAGAGGGAGGCACACGCTTGGGACTCTACGACAAATGTCATTCTCACTGGGACAGGGATCTCCTGTCATCCTCGGCTTCGTCCCGTGAGTCTGCTCTGAGGCCACCTCTGTGCCCAGCCTGGCATTCGGGACACAAGGTAAAGATCTGAGCTCGCAGCTCGGTGAGGCAGACAGAGGGACATAGGCTCTCAGCAGAAGAGCAAGCATTCAACCTGGCTGTCTGGATCGAGAGCCCAAGCTTTCCCCATGTTCCACGCTCCCTCTTTCTTCCTGCATTCCAGGGGCTGGGCCCCAAAGCGTGAGATGAGCCCCTTGACTCCCTGCAAAGGACTCTCGCCTCCTCTCTCAGGCCTTCTCCCTGAGGTCCTGCCCTGGCCCTTCACACCCTTCGTCATCCTCATAATAATGGCAGGGTTTGGCCTACCCCACAAAACAAGAATGAAAGTTTCTCCAATTTTAGGGAAAAACAAGAAAATTCTCCAACACCCCTCTTCCAGCATCTCCGTTTACCAATTCTGATGTCCATTGACCAAAGTAATAATAGGAGACCACAGTTAGGTGATTCATTTATCCACCTATTCGATAAACACTTCAGAGAATTCCTCTGGGCTAGGACTGTATGGTTTCAAACACTCTTTTAAGCCAACAAACAAACAAAAACTTGCAGCTTCTGCAATTTCTATCAGTTAAAAGTCTTTCTGTTAAGGCTTCCCCGGTGGTACAGTGGTTAAGAATCTGCCTGCCAAGGCAAGGGACATGGGTTCGAGCCCTGGTCTGGGAAGATCCCGCATGCCGCGGAGCAACTAAGCCCGTGCACCACAACCACTGAGCCTGTGCGCCACAACTACTGAAGCCCAAGCTCCTAGAGCCCGTGCTTTGCAACAAGAGAAGCCACTGCAATGAGAAGCCCGCACACTGCAACAAAGAGTATCCCCCGCTCGCCGCAACTAGAGAAAACCCACACGCAGCAACGAAGACCCAACGCAGACAAAAATAAATAAATAAAATAAAATATATTTTTTTAATGGTTAAAAAAGACTCTTTCTGTTGCAAGTGACAGAAAATCCAACACAAACAAATTTCAGCAGAGGGAATATATTGTCTCGGATACAGAGAAGGCAAGGGGTAACGCAGCTTCAGGCACAGCTTGATTCAGGGGTTCAAGCAACATCGTTAGGACCTGCCTCTCTTTGTCTCTTGTTCTTAGTCTCTCCCATTTGTGTTGGCTTTGTTCTAAAGCTGCACTTGGTGATAAGCTTCTCTTCCTCTTAGATTCTAGTCCTCCACGAAAGAGAAGCTTTTCCAAGAGCTCCTACAGAAGCACTGGGATTGGCTGTGCTTGGATGGGCTCAGGCACATGCCCATCTCTGAACCAGTCTCCACAGCCAGGGGGATGCCATGCTCAGATTGACTGGATCCAGGGGTGGAGCTCCAGCCAAACCTCTTGAACAGAGTAGGGACAGGTAGAGCCCCAAATGTTGTCAGAAGAAGGGGGAATGGACAGAGGACTAGGAGGCAAGCTACCAATACCCACTACAATGTTCTTCTAAGCCAAGGGTCCCCAGCCCCTGGGCCACAGACCGGTACCAGTCCATGGCCTGTTAGGAAACGGGGCCACACAGCGGGAGGTAAGCGGCGGGCAAGCAAGCAGAGCTTCATCTGTATTTACAGCTGCTCCCCATCGCTCGCATTACTGCCTGAGCTCCACCTCAAGTCAATATTATGGTAAGTTGTATAATTATTTCATTATATATTATAATGTAATAATAGTAGAAATAAAGCGCACAATAAATGTAATGCACTTGAATCATCCTGAAACCATCCCCCACCCCTCCTCAGTGGAAAAATGGTCTTCCACGAAACCAGTCCCCGGTGCCAAAAAGGCTGGGGACCGCCGTTCTAAGCATTCAAGGTCGGAAGGGTAGGAAGTATCAGCCTCGTTTTGGAGCTAAGGAAACTGAGGCTGAGAAAGGAGATAAGCCTAACAAACATTATCCAGTGAGTAAGGGATTGAGCCAGGATTTGAACCAATTCCTCTCACTTCCTCCTTGAGCCCTTCCCCCACAAACAGGCGCGCGGCAGCACTCTCCAGGCATCCAATCTACAATGAATCACCTTCCTCTGTTCTGCTGTCCACCAATCAGGAGTCTGGGCCACCAGAGCCTCCCGACTGCCTGGGAAAGGCCTCCCAGGCTGGGGACTCCGTGAGAGGCACCTGCTCCATCCATGGGGGCCCCGCCCATGCCCCTTTGCACTCACTCCAGGACAGGCGGAAAGCCTCAGCGCAACTCTCCCCAGGCTTCTCTCCACCCAGGTGTGGTAGGGGACAGTCCAGGAGGGCACGACAAAGTGGGGCCTGTTCTGGCCAGAACATGCCCTTTCCTGGCTGCCTTCCCCACCCTGTCTCACTCCCCTGCTCCCCTCCCTGCTTCCTGGGGTCACCTCTCAAACAGGCTTGCCTTCGAACCCTGGTCTCAGGATCTGCTTACAGGAAAATACAACTTAAGGTACCCCCAATCTTCTATAAAATTAGGGTACAGGACGCCTGAGGGGGTTTGGCTAAATCAATGATTGTCAAATATGTTTTTAGTAGATTGGCTTCTTGTCGAAAACCCTCGCTGTGTCTACATATTCTTTCTGATAACATAACTCTGGCCTAAGTATGCTACAATAACTCTCGTGCCACTCACTGTGGAAACCTGTACAAAATCCTCTTACATTACCCCAGAGAGCGCCATGCTGAAGGGTCCAGGCTGGTTTCTCCCCCATCTTCCTGAGGGGATGGGAGAGCTCTATCTTTCTGTCTCGTTTAATCGGCCTCCCCACCCTCTCCCTCTCAAGGATCATCTTCCTATCTTCCTAGGGAGTATTTGGAGATAGAAGTTATCCGTTATCATATGCCGTGTAGCCAATCACACCACACTTAGTGACCCAACGCAATACTTTATTATGCTCCCAGACTCTCTGGGTTAAGATTTTGGGGCGCTGGGCCATGCTCACTGGGGTCTCCCACGTGGCTGCAGTCATCTGAAGGCTTGACCAGGCCCAAGGATCCACTTTGGAGTTGAGCTGCTCCCGCAGCTGGCGGGGAGTGCTGGCTGTTGGCCCCCGGCCTCAGCTCTGCCCCATGTGGGCTTCTCCCCAGGCTGCTCGAGTGTTCTCACGGCCCGGCAGCTGGCTTCCCCAGAGCAGAAGAGCCAAGAACCCAAGGCAGAAGGTGCAATGCCTGCTGAGATCCAGTCTCGGGAGCCACATGGTCACTTTCATCTTATTCTGTTGGCCACATGGGGCCAGCCCGGATTCAGTGTGGAAAGAACTGCACAGGAGGTACGGGTCAGCAGGCCATCTTGGAGGCTGGCCACCACAGGATGCTTCACTGGAGGCCTATCCACCCCCAGGCGGTCTACACTGCCTGCTCCCTGAGTTCTGGTCCCACCCCAATGCACCCCTCCCTCCACAGCCAGCACCCCGAGTCCCCGGACCACGAGACAGTGATGTCTAGGAATGTGTACTCAGGCAGCAGAGGCACACGGGCCAGAGCAGGAAACGGCTCCAAAGCCCACGACAGGCATCGCTGTCCTGACACTCATCAGCCGCTCCCCTCGGCGTTCCTCCCTCGGGCCCGTGCTCCTCCTACACGCCCACTGGCCTCCTGGGGGCAGGGAGGGGAGCCCTGTTATCACCTGCTGCCCTGTGGGGACCAGAAGCCCCAGGAGGGCCAGAAGCAAGACTCAGTTTACTGCTGGGGAGGCAAGATTGGGGAACGGGGGGGGGGCTTCTACCTTCCCCTACTTGTTGACAAGATGATCCCCCTCCCATCCCCCTAACAACCACCGGAAAAAAGGAGAGAATCTGCCCCAGAGGCTGCCTGCGTTCCACCTGAGGAGATCCTGAACAAGAACGTCCCAGAATGTGATGCAGAGAACCTGTGAGCAGAATACAGGGTTGCTTAATGCCACTTAGTTATGGGATAATTTGATATGCAGCGTCAAACAGCCCACTCCCCCTGTCTCCAAAGACACTGCATTTTAAAGCGGTGATTCTGCCCCAGGCTAACCAGGTCCACACATGTCAGGCTCCCCGCAATCGTATCATTCAGATGGAGCACCCCTCCTCCCATGCAATGTGCAACAAGCAAGAGGAGTGGAGAGGGAGGCCAAGAGTGTTCGTTCCAACACACCTTCAACCTCAGCTGCAAGGGGAAGTGCAGACAGGAGGAGACGCTCCTACAGCCCACGCCCACACACCTGGGCCTTGTTTTTCTCCACCCCTGTGCCCAGCTGCCCATGCACAACCCCAATTCCTGTTGCTTTTTCAAGCAATTGAGCCCTTCCTCCTCTCCCCTCCACCCTCGCCCCAGGCCTCGAGACAGCATCTGCAAATACGCAGGGCCTGGCTAAACGAGAGCCTTCCATGCAGCTTCTGCTCTGGGCCACACAACGAACCAGCAGAAGCTGGGACATTACAGCTTGTTCCTGAGCTTACTGAATGAAAGTGGCAGACCACCCTAGGAACCAGCCCTGGCAGTGGGGTGAGGGGGATAGGCTGTGGAGGGGGGGGCCGCAGGTTGGTGGGGAGGGGGTAGGAATTTTCTATTCCTTGAGTTTGACCACACCTGGAAGGAATAGCATCAAACTATTTTTAAGCCCAAATGGGGATTTCTTGGGAGGTCACCAGGATAGCCCACGGAGCAGGTAGACTCTTGGCAGGGGCCTCGAACCAGAACGTAAGCCAATCTTTTAAGAATGAGGATGTCTGGGGAACAGAATCGTGGAAGACAGACTTCCTCCATATTGTTTGGATTTCTTTCTCAGTACTCATGTATAATCAACAAAAATAACACTTCCATTTAGAGAGAGAAAAGCTTTGAAGCAAAAGGAGTGGGACGCCCAGAACCCCGCAGCCTGTGCCCCGACTCAGCCCCCATCACAGGGCCTTGGGGCACCTCCACTGCCTGATGGCTCAAGATCCCCCAGCTCACACCTAACGTCAAATGCTAGAATCTGGACCTGCTCGGGGTCTGGGCCCAGCCTCACCTGCCCTGACCTGGCCCAGGATGGCAGCCAGAACCTCGGGGCCCCACCAGCACCTCACATGCACAGACCTGGGCCCCACTGCTGATCTTCTGCCGACTGACAAATGATCCTGCCCTTCCCACGAGCTGTGACTCCTGAGTCCATCCATCAGCTGCGCGGCCGGTGCAATCGGAGTTTAATGATGTCATGACAGGAGTGATTACAATTGTTAATTACCTTCCAGCCATCAGCAGCTTCTGCAGGCCCTCGGCCATGCGGCGGCTACCACGGCCACCCTGTGCCTGCACAAACCTCTCCTGGCCTCATCGACCACCCTGCTGTGTTCCCAAAGGCCCTGGGATGTGGGGATGGGCATTTCAGAGGAGGATTTCAAGGCACCAACGTGTCCCCCAGACCCTGGCACTCCGAAGGCCTGAGTGCCTTCCTCACCGGTATAATTTATCAGAGTCCTGAAGGGAAACACTGACCACATCACTATCTGCTCGTGGTCAAGGGCTCCTCACTGCCGCAGCATAAAGTCTAAACCCCTTAGCTTGGCATTTAAAATGTTCCACGAAGGAAGGTTCCTGCCTTCCTCCCATTACTCAGCTCCACACACCCCACTCATAGAAGTGTCAGCCACACCGCATACTTTGCCAACCCCAGGCCTTTGCCCACGCTGTCCCTTCCACCCAGAAAGTCCTTCACCCATGGCTCCATGCATTCAATTGCTCCTGTTCTTCCGGGCCTGCCTCATGCTAACTCTGCAGGATATGGTCCAGATCCTCCCTCCCGCCCCAGGCCCCAACCCCAAGTAATTTTGGCCTCCTGGGATCTTCAGAAGCACTTCGCCTGACCCTCCTTTCCCACACATCGACTCCCCAGTGTAAGTGAGGTATGTGTCCATGTCCTGTCTCTCCCACAGCAGTGAGCACCTCAGGGCAGGGCCTCAGCACCCAGCACAGGGCCTGGCGTGGAGTGAGGGCTCAGAATCAATGGGTGGGTCTTAGAGCTGGCCCAGGAGGGAGGAAATAAAAATGGCCCAGAGAAGGAGGCAGCATGTGCCACGGCTTCCTCTTCGGGGGTGCTGTGCCCACGCCCAGGCCCTCACCACCTAACGCAGGAGTAATGGGCCCCTCCCTGGTCTCCCCGTAGCCCACCTCCACCTCCAGCAACCAAAGCAAGCCTTCAGCTGTGAATCTGGCCTGCTGCTCCTTGGCTTCAACAACCCCTGGAGGATAAGTCCCTTAGTTTAGCCTTCAAGGATCTTCAGGGCCATAGCAGGTACTTTTAGTGCTGCCTGAACAGCTCACTGCCGCCCCTCTCCTCTGAAGACTACACCTCCACACACAGGCCAAGGCCATGACCACCATGTGTGTCCCTCACACCCTCTCCCCCAGTCACAGGTGACAGGGCCCCACTGGACCTACCTGGTCCAAACTCAGCCAATTAGATTCTCTCTCTTCCCCTGGGAACTGAAAGGTATATAAGTGCTTCAGAGCCATGGGGAGGTTATCGTCCACTTGGAGCCCAGAGAGGACAAATGAAAGGGAGGAGCATGAGGAAGGGGCAGATGAGGGGTTCAGAGACACAAAAAGATTCCAGGAGGCTTTGTAGACCACGCCCATCCCTCCCCCAGACCCAGTTCCATTGGGTTCCAGCAGAGGCTCCCATCTCCTTAAGCACTGTCCTTTTTTCTCACGCTGGTTTCTGTTAAATGTGTAAAAGATGGAGGAAAGTTTGCTCATCCAGACATGTACAGTGTGGAACAAACATCCTATGTATTTGGAAGAAATACTCTGAAAAGCCATCTAGGGAGCAGTAGGGATAGGGGTGGTGGGGATGCTGCCCCCTGAGCGGCAGGTGAGAGCATCTTGCTGCTTCTAGATGCAGTCTGCAGTAGGGGTTCCGGAGAACCAACCATCTCCATTTCAACCCCAGCCCCGCCACTCACTCACGGTGTAGGACTGGACCAGCTCTCTCTAGCTTCAGTTTCCTCATCTGTAAAACGGGCGTGCTGATAATAACAGTGCCTACCTCAAGGGGGTTTTGTGAGAATTAAGTTAATATGTGGAAAGCACATGGTAGTGTCTGTTTAGGGCAAACACCAAGTGTTAGCAAAAGTGGGAGAAGGTGTGGCTATAAAGTGCCTGGAGTCCTGAGGTAAACTCAGGTGTGCAAATTTAAGCCAGGATCTGGGGCACAGGTGAGTTTGAGGAAAAAAGAGCTTAAAGTGGATTATTCACCACTGCGTTCCTGGGGGTGTCCTGCGCACAGAGCAGCCCAAGTCCCTGCTCTCACAGAGCTTCCATTCTAGAAGGGGACAGGCAATCAACAAAGGCCCTGCAGATGAAAACTACAAAGACAACAGAAGCCAGGAAGGCGGTGGGGGGGGGGGGGGGGGTGGCTAGAGCTGGGTGGCTGGAGGGCTTCCCTGGATCAGGCCGGGACTGAAAAAGGACTAACCACTCCAGGCACCGGCCATGAAGAGGGAAGCCGGCAAGGAGGGAACAGCAGTACCAAGGCTGGTGAAGGTGAGCAGGCCATCTGTGAGAGGGCAAGACGGGGCAGAGCCCCCGGGCAGGCGGCCGGGCAGGGGCATGGGGAGCAGAACATCTAGTATGGCTTCTGTTAGGCTCTTTGCTATAAAGCAGGAACAGAAACAGCCTCGTCCATCTCTGCCTTAAACTTCAGTCCATCCCACTTGCTTATGAACAGTTTTGGGCAGTTCAGTTCTCTTTCAGGAAATAGGGGAGGTTCTGAATTGAGCGAGGGACAGAAACCAAGGCAACAGGGGCAAGGTACCCAGTAGCGGGGCAGGGCCCTCCAAGACTCTCTTCCTCCAAACTCAGCCCTTCCTAAAAAGGCTCCACAAAATCCCATATTCACCCAGAGCCCAAGTCTGGTTAACCTGCTGCAAGAAAGAAGCTGAGGGCTTCCCTGGTGGCGCAGTGGTTGAGAGTCCGCCTGCTGATGCGGGGGACACGGGTTCGTACCCCGGTCCGGGAAGATCCCACATGCCGCGGGGCGGCTGGGCCCGTGAGCCACGGCCACTGAGCCTGCGCGTCCGGAGCCTGTGCTCCGCAATGGGAGAGACCACAACAGTGAGAGGCCCGTGTACACCAAAAAAAAAAGAAAGAAAGAAGCTGAGAGAACTCACCTTTGTCCTGTTTTCAGCAGGTCTGCTCCCTCAGTGACCTCTAGTGAGGAGAGGCAGGGGCACTGGTTTGGGAGTCCAGCAGACTGGGTGTCAGTCTTTGCTTGGCCACTTGTGTGCCAGATGCCTGGGCAAGTCTCTCAACTGCCCTGCTGTGGAAAATTGGGGTGACAGTTCCTGGGGAAGAAGAGCGGGCCTTGCACACCATGCCAGAAGGTATCCACCTAAAAAGACCCATGCTAGTCGTCCTATTTTCCCTCCTAGGGGACAGAGTCAGTGGGACAGCATCTTCTCCAATCTGAAGAGCAGTGATAGCTACCCGTTGATGAGTGCCTTCTGGATACCAGGCACATGATAAAGAAAAAAAATAGCAATAAACACGTTAAAGAAAAAAAAAAAGAATGAGTGCCAAGTGGAAGTTTTACCACTGAGCGGGTCACCCAATCTGGCACAGAGTCCAGGCTCTGAGGGATTGCGACTTTGGTGAAGGAGAAACAAATCAGGTATTTGGGGTTTTTTTTAAAAAATAAATTTATTTATTTTTGGCTGTGTTGGGTCTTCGTTGCTGCGCACGGGCTTTCTCTAGTTGTAGCGAGTGTGGACTACTCTTCGTTGCAGTGCACGGGCTTCTCATTGTGGTGGCTTCTCTTGTCGAGCACGGGCTGTAGGTGAACAGGCTTCAGTAGTTGTGGCACGTGGGCTCATTAGTTGTGGCACATGGGCTTTGTTGCTCTCTGGCATGTGGGATCTTCCCGGACCGGGGCTCGAACCCATGTCGCCTGCATTGGCAGGCAGATTCTCAACTACTGCGCCACCAGGGAAGTCCAGGAATGAGGTTTTTTAAAGCCAAATACCAAGCACTGCTTGCCCTGCTTGAGGAAAGCAAAGCCTCTGAGCTGCCTGCAGCATGGGCTTGTCAGCAGGCATTTGCTGCGTGTGAGGGGCCCATCTCAGGATCATGGCATCTGCTGTGCACGGGGCATACCGGGTCCGGGTTATGTGGCCCAGTAGGTCTGCCCCGCTGTCAGCAGGCCAGGTGGCCAAGGCAGGGTTTATCACCCTGTACACAGCTCTTTGTGCATTAGCACTGATCCTTAGTGATAACCCCACAAAACACAGCTTCTTATCCCTATATTAAAATGGGAAATTGAGGCTCAGAGAGGTCAGGGATTCCCCCCCAAGGGCACAGGGGGGCTTAAATTTGAACCTAGATCTGTCTGGCTGCAAAGTACATAACTGTCACATCGAGTCACAGAAATGCCAGCTCTGTAGGGATGACAAGCAGACAGTAGGCAGGCTAACCTCAGAATCCTCAGAAGTTTGAGGAAGAGGGGCAGGCAGGGAGGAGCCAGGCCAGAATGCTGGGGCCAGGGTTCCCTCCCAGGCCCCTGGGTCGCTGGGAGGTGCACCAGGCTGACCCAGGGAGAAATGTTGGATTGCTCCCGGACTGCACCAGCCTCCCGCCTCCCCTCAGCACGCCCCGCACCCCGGGGTGATTTTTCAACCCGGACTTTCCAATCTCACCCCTCCCCGGGCTGCCAGACGCCCACACCCGCACAGCCCACCGCCAGCCACCCCTGCCTCCCTCCTGGAGCGGCTGGAATCCTGCAGTCGCTCTGCAGACACCCCCTGGTGGAAACAGCTCATTACGGGATGGGGTAAACGCGCTAGAACATTAGCTTAATAAATCAAGCTCTTCGGAGCCCGGCAGCCGCCGCAGGGCAAGGCGGGCCCCCCGCCCTCCCCCCATCCCCCTCCACCCCACCCCACCCCACCACCCGCCGCCCACCCCCGCAGGGTTGGAGGATGAGGAGCTGAGAATCCTGGGTGAGCAGAGGGCTTGGGAGCTCGGCAGTCCTGGGTTTGAATTCCAGGGCTGCCACTTGGTAGCCTGCAACCCAGAGCCAGGGAGGGCCTCCTGGAGCCTCAGTGTCATCATCTGGACAATGAGGCAGTAACGGGCCCTATTGACGGAGGGCTTCTATGAGCAGTGCCCTCCATAACTCACTGCAGCTGCGTGAGATCCAAGAGGCCATTTCATTTTCCAGAATGGTGAGATTTAGAGCACGTGGCCGGGTTATTTCCAGTCCTGCCAACCCTCTGCCCAAGGTCACTACCGACCCCCTGGCACCCACCTCTGCCCATAGAGGGTACTCTACAATGAAGAGAGCCCTGCAAGGTAGCCAGGTCCTGCAGGGTGGCTGGACCTGCAGGGCAACAGGCATCACCTCCTGGGTGCCCAGCAGCCTGACCACCCTACTAACTCCACGCCCTCCCAGACAAGGAAACCCCAACCAATGGTATAGGGACTGCCAGGGACCAGGAGCCCCAGGTTTCCTGTAGCCTGCTGCCCCTGTGTCCCTGCTACGCACCAAGGCCTTTGCAGTCTCTGCTCCCCGCCACGATCCTGGGGCAGTTCAAGGGCTGGCCCCAGTTGCCTTCCCTTCTAGTCCTAGCTCAGATGTTAACCCACTTAGGGCCTTCAGAGAATCCCTCCCCTCCCTGGACCTCAGTTTCCTTCTCCGTGCAAGGCTTAGCCTAGACGACCCTAAGAAGGCTCCTGCTTGCCACTCCCCTCTCTTCCCTGCTGGTCTAGGCAGAGAAGGCAACACCAGAGCTCCACAGCAAGGAAAAACCACTGTCTAGAGAGCTAATTCCTCCTGCTCTCTGTGGGGTGGAGAAAGGGCTAGAGCCGAAAAAAAAAAAAATTCAATTACTAGACCACCTATTTGTCAACTCCTCCCTCCCCATTGACTTAATTTTCTCCAGCCAGACCCAGAGTCAGAGGAGGCAGAAGGAGTGAGCCCACAGGCCCAACAAGGGAGGGAGAAAAGAGAACTGCAACTGCAACAGGGAGGGGGAAGAGGAAGCCCGCAAATGGACACAGGGATCGGCCTAGTTGATGCACATCAAGCCAGGAAGCCTCATTTGGGCCAAGAACAAACAAGCAGCACCAGAGATGAGGAATAATATTCCTGTGTGTCAAGCCCTGCCCAGGGACTCAGAGCAGTATCGCTTCCTCCAGGGAGCCTTCCCAGATCTCCCAGTCTGGGTTAGGAGCCCCCCTGGGCTCCCACACCCCTTTGGTTCCCCCAACACCATGCTGATATGGTCTGTTAACTTTCATTTATACAACAAATATCTGTGGAGCATAGTACATTACGGGCTAACTGCTGGGGATAGAGCAGAAAACAGAAACTACAGTCTACCAGGAAAGACTGATAATAAAATAAGTATAAACCCATTTGGATTATCTATTGCTGTGTAACCAATCATATCAAACCTTCCTGGCTTAAAATAACAGCAATCGTTGGCTTCCCTCTCGTGACTTCTGTGGGCAAGGAATTTGGAAAGGGTACAGCTGGGCTGTTCTAGCTCAGGGTCCCCCATGTGATGTAGTTAGACAGCAGCTGAAGACGGAAGAGCAGAGGGCTGAGCAGCTGGGGGATAGCCACGCACCCTTCTCTGGACTTCTCCACATGATCCCTCCACGTAAAGAGTTTGGGCTTCCTCACAACATGGCAGTTTTAGGGCAGTCATGGTAGCTGGCTTGCACCACAATGAATTCTCCAAGAGAACAAAGCAGACATGCTTGGCATTTTTATGACCTAGACTTAGTCATAAAAATAGTGTCACTTTTTTGTTTTTTTAATATTTAAAATTTATTCATTTTTGGCTGCATTGGGTTTTCATTGCCACGCACGGGCTTTCTCTAGTTGTGGCGAGCAAGGGCTACTCTTTGTTGCAGTGCGCGGTCTTCTTGCAGTGGCTTCTCTTGTTGCGGAGCATGGGCTCTACGCACGTGGGCTTCAGTAGTGGGCTCAGTGGTTGCAGCATGCAAGCTCTAGAGCGCAGGCTCAGTAGATGTAGCGCACAGGCTTAGTTGCTCCGTGGCAACTTAGTTCGATCCCGGACCAGGGATCGAATCCGTGTCCCCTGCATTGGCAGGCAGATTCTTATCCACTACGCCACCAGGGAAGTCCCCAATAGTGTCACTTCTGCCACACTCTGTAGGTCGAGGCAGTCATCAAGGTCCACGCAGGTTCAAAGAAAGGACACGCGGACGACCCCATCTCTTGATTTGATATTAGGAGGGTCAAAGTCATATTAAAAGAGGAGCATATGGGAGGGGATTATATTATTGGAATCATTTCTGGAAAATACTCTGCTACAAAACCCTCTTTGAATTAAATAAGATCGCCTCCCACCCTCCGTTCACCCTTGGAAGTTAACTCCTCCACATTTCACATTTCTGCGCATTACCCAGGGACTGACTTGTATTTCCGTGATCACCCGATTCCAAATTCTTGCTTTGGCTCTATTTGCTTAATTTTTGGACTATCTCACTGGCCTGTGGGTGCAGACTTTTGTCATAAGCCATGAAACTTGGCCAGAAACTCACCTGCTGCCTCCATTTCCACAAAACACTCAGCCACAGCAAATGAGGACATGGTGGGCTTTGCTAAGGGTTAAGGAAACCGAGGAGTAGTTCCAGTGACTTGAAATTGAACATTAGACATCCCTGCGCATAACTGAGGTTTATGCTTGGGCCTCTTCACTCTACAGACCTCACCCTATCTCTTATCTCCTCTCCTCCCTTTTTTTTTTTTTTCTGCCACACCGCGCAGCTTGCAGGATCTTAGTTCCCGGACCAGGGACTGAACCTGGGTCACAGCAGTGAAAGGCCAGAATCCTAACCACTAGGCCACCAGGGACTTCCCTTCTCCTCTCCCCTCTTCTCTCTTCCTCAGCCCTTCCTCACAACTCCATCCCTCTCCCAAGTTTTCCCCAGGTAAGCTAAGCCGTTCTCCAAGACCCCTTGCCCTAAACTTGGCCCCAGGCATCCTTTTGGAGGCCCAAAGGGCCTTCCATTTTCAGAGCTGCCTTCCCTAGAAGGTAGCTGTGGATTCCATGACGCAGTGATGAATTTTTCCTCCATTACGCAAGCCAGGACCATCAAGCGGGACAGGGGCTCTAACAGGGAAGGACTTTATATGCAGCACCTCATTTAATCTTTGGAATAAGTCTCTCCTGCCTAGTCTGCTTCCCTCACTGTACCATGAGTCCTTAGAAGCAAGAGCAGCACAAGTTGCTTGGGTCCTTGGAGCCCAAACAGGGTAAGCACTCAAGGAAGACTTATGAAATGACAGCAACTGGATGGCAATGCCACCCAGGACCAAGGGCAATGGTTTGCCAGAGCTCAGGCCCTTCACGCCAACCTGACCTCCCCATCCCCAGAGGACAGACCGGCTCTGAGGCAAGTGCTGTAGGCTGTCCTCAATGCTGGTTGTGGAGCCCCTGACAGGAAGACAGACCGGGAAACCCAGCAGAAACATGTGCAAAGGACACAAGTAATTTCCAGAAGGAGAAGCCCAAATGGCCGACAAGTGCGTGAAGAGCTGCTTATCCTCGCTAACAACGCAAGAAACACAAATTAAAGTGTGGGCACCTTACATTCATCATAGAGGCAAAAATTAGAATGGTGGGTAATACCAAGTGCTGGCAGGCATGCAGGAGGTAGATGCTCTCACATGCTGCTGCTGGGTCATCCTAGAAAGCAGCCTGACAATAGTTAGTAAAGTTAAGTAGGCGTGTGTCCCATAAGGTAGCAACTGCACCCCTGGTGCACCCCCGGGTATGCCAGGGAAATGCTCACACAGGTCCACAAGGGACTCATCCATGATGTATGCAAGGGTGTTTGTCAAGGAATTATTTATAAGAGGGAGAAATTCAAGGCAATGTAGGTGCCCATCACCAGGGGGTAATGAATGAGTAAAATGGGGTGGATTTATGCTCAGAAAGCTATAGAGTAACAGGAGGCAACAAAGAGCTCTTCAAACATGTAGTGTTGAGTATGTGCGGGGGCGGGGGGGGGAAGGAAAGACACAGAATGAGACCTCTGGCACCCAAAACAACTCTACAAATTTTACAAAGATACATATATATTTAGGGTCATATATGGAATTCACTGGAGTGGGTGCTCATGGAAAGAAGAGTCTGGGGGAGGGGACTGAGAATAGAGGGTGATAAGAAGGGAAAAACCCAACACATGTTCTGTATTTACTGTGAGCCGGGCCCAGTATTCAGAGCTGTGTACGTATCATCTCATTTTATCTTTGGAATATTCTATGAGATAGGCACTATTAATAGCACCATTTTTTTCAGATGGGAAAACTGAGGCTTAGAGAGATCGTTACATTGTCCAAGGTCACACCGCTGTGGAAGCGAGTAGAAGGGCCAGGTTTGGACCCCAGGCCTTGGCCATAGTGTTCACCTCCTCCCTGCCCTGCCTGCCTTCACCCCAGTCCACGCTCTGCTGAACTCTGAATTCAGCTCCATGAGCCCGGCCCTGCTCCTCCACCTGGTGCTGTGGCCTGGGGGTGTGCACTAGGTCGCTGGCATTCAAACCCCAGCTTCCTTCAGACCCTGCCTTTCTTCTGTGTGTCTCCATACCCTGGGACTCCCCCTCCCTCCAGCTCTGGCCCCTCCAAATCCAGCCTCACATGAGCCGGCAAACAACACCCCTCGCCCCCCTCCCCCAAGAATGTATTCATTCCTCCAAGAAAAGCTCAGGTCAGCACTCTCTAGAAGCCAATGGCTCCTACTGCCTGTACACTGAGTCCAGCTCTATCCGGGTGTTCAAAGCCCTCCACAGTCGGACCCCGCTCACGTGGGAGCCTCATCCCCCATTATTCCCCTACATGCTTCTGACGCTGGTTCCACATTGGACCAAGCTTCTGACCTTGACGTGCCATGGCCTTTCACACCCACGTTCAATGCCTTCGCTCAGCCCTTCTCTGCCAGGGGGACCCTGCCATCTGTAGGAACCACCTTCTCCTGGTAAGCCTTCCTGGGGCCTCCTGATGGCTTAGTGGACTAGAGTGATGGCAGACCAACAGGGCTTAGAGAGAGACCACATGGCCCTGCCTCTCACCAACTGTGTCCTCCCTCTATCTCTTTGGTAATAACAACAACAACAACAAAACATTTCTCAGAGTCTTTTCAGACATGACAAATATGTGCTCTGGCTGCTTTCTTTTTTATTTTTAAAAGTTGATGTGTAACTTACATGTACAGATTTTAACTTCAAAAAATTCAGTGAGTTTTGACAAATACCTTCATCAGTTTGATATTTCCCTCCCTGAGGCACAGTTTCCCCATCTACAAAATGAGGTAATGTCAACCTTATAGGGTTGTAATAAGAGGGAACAGTAATATGACAAGTGGCCAGCACAGTACCTGGCACACAGCAGGCAGTCAGTAAATGTCTGTTACTACTATTCTTCACAAGCAGCTTGTACCCAGTCTTCAACCACAAAAACTTAAATGAGCATCTACTCTGTGCCCTGGGGATGTATGACCTAGAGACCCAGTGGAAATCAGAAATGGAGGCTACCAGCCTCCTATGGATTATTAAACTATCCTGAGATGGGTGCTGTGATTAAAAAAAAAGCACCAAAAAAAAAAAAAAAGCACAAGGGACAATGGGGTTTGAAAGGAGGAACCCAGTTCAGTTTGGGGGATCAAATAGGGCTTCCCAGATGGAGTAATGCCTGAGTGGCCTCTTGAAAAAGTTAACAGTTGGACTTCCCTGGCGGTCCAGTGGTTAAGACTCCACGCTTCCACTGCAGGGGGCATGGGTTTGATCCCTGGTCAGGGAACTAGGATCCTGCATGCCGCATGGCCAAAAAAAGAAAAAGTTAACAGTTGAACGAAGATAGGATTCCAGGCAGAGCCAATGGTATGGGCACTGCTCTGATGGTTGGACGGAACACAGTGTACTGAGGGGACTGCAAATAACTCAATGGGCTGGAGTAATGGGAGTGTGAGGGTTGGGCTGAGATGAGTTGGAGAGGCCAGCAAAGGCCTTGAATGCCACGCAAAGGAGAGGGCTTGCCCCTCAGGACACCCAGGAGCCAACATAGAGGTTAAGAGCAGGGCCACTAAGTGTGTATTTTAGGAAGTCCTCACTGTGCCGTCTTCATTCTGCCTTGACCCGGTTTATTCTTTTTTTTTTGCAGTATGCGCGCCTCTCACTGTTGTGGCCTCTCCCGTTGCGGAGCAACAGGCTCCGGACGCACAGGCTCAGCGGCCATGGCTCACAGGCCCAGCTGCTCCGCGGCATGTGGGATCTTCCCGGACCGGGGCACGAACCCGTGTCCCCTGCATCGGCAGGCGGACTCCCAACCACTGCGCCACCAGGGAAGCCCCGGTTTATTCTTTATCTACCTCAGTCTACAAACTCCTTGAAGGCAAGAACCATATCTGATTTTTCTTTAGATCCTTTCTAGAATGAGGCAGGTAAATAAAAGTAGTCATTTCTGCATTCCCAGGGCCTGGTTTCAAGAGGGAGGGTGTTCGCAACGTGCAGTCCAGCCCAGGGCTCAGAAGCCTCTTGGGGCTCCCCAGAGACTGCACGTGGAAATCACGGCTCCTTAGGCCAGCACACAAGGACCACCTGGATCTGGCTTCCTCTCCAGCCACATCTCTCCCCACTGCCCTCTCCCCTTACATTTCAGCTACACCATCTTCAGTTTCATTAAGGGTCATGCTCTCTCAGGACTCGTGCTTGCCTGGGACTTCCCTGGTGGTCCGGTGGGTAAGACTCCACGCTCCCAATGCAGGGGGCCTGGGTTCAATCCCTGGTCAGGGAACTACAGCCCACATGTATGGCGCAACTGAGAGTCCACATGCCGCAACTGAGACCCAGCACAGCCAAAATAAATAAATAAATAAATAAATAAAAAGACTTGTGCTTGCCCATGCTGTTGCCTGTTCATGCCTCTCCCTGGACTGTCTTCTCCCTTTGCCTCTGTGTATCTGACCAATTCCTACTTCTCCCTTAGGACTTAGCACAAGCATCACCTCCTTCAGGGAGCTTTCCCTGATTTCCCTCCAGGTTGGGTGAGGGTCCTCTTAAGACCCCAACAGTCATTATACCACTGTGCTTCTGTGTGCTTTCTGCAGGGAAGGGTGGTCTTGTTCACCTCAGTATCCCCAACGCCTGGCAGGACCTGACAGTGACAGCCTGTGCAAGTCCAAGGAGCGGGGCAGGCTCCGGAAGTCACATGCAGTATTGCTAGGACACAAAAGATGCTCAAAATGAGACTGTCAAGGTGGGAAGGCCCAGATCACAGAGGGTCTCACCAGCCTGGGGTTGATCCCCAGGGCAACGGAAGGCAGGGCATGGACTAAAGCAGGGGAGGATGTGCTTTGTGGCTCAGAAGGCTTCGTGCAGGGGACAGTGTGGAGGAAGGCTCAGAGGGGCCAGTTTAGAGCTCCCTGTAGACCAGCAGGCCGGTAGATTAAGGTGGTGGCTGAGGGACGGGGAGAGAGAACAACTGGGAGAAAGGACCAGACTTGGTGCCTGATTGTTGATGGGCGACAAGGGAGAGGAAGGAGTGGCAATGACTGCTGGTGCAGCTCCCCTCATCTCTAGGGAGAGAGGAAGGAGGCTAGCAGCCAGCTCTGACACCAGTCACCTTGGACACAAATAACCCCCAGGGACCCTGCCCCCGCTGCGCCGAGCTGCAGCCTCTGACAGTGTCCCCCCCCCATTTTCCCAAGGGGTTGACTGGACGCTCTGCTGGCTCCTTGCCCACCGTTCCCTCCCGCAGTCTGCTCTGTGCCTGCCTGGAGGGGAGGGGCGGCTGCAGAGGCCCTGCTGGGAGGGAGGACGGGTGAGCTGAGGAAACCAGCCCAGCAGACCCCCAACTGAGGAGCAAGGAATAGCCAAGAAGAGAGGGCGTGACAGACAGAAGAGGAGGAGCAGTACAGCAGCACCAAACACCTAGATGCCTTCCTGATCCTCTTGCCCACCCCCCATTTTAGAGATGGGGAAACTGAGGCCCAGAGATGGCAACAGTTTAGGAGCCTAGACCTCAAGTTTCAGCAGACCCACACTCTTCTGTTGGAATCCCTCAGCCTGGAGCAGCCACCTCCACCCTAGTCTGGGTATAGAGCACCACAGCCAACCCCTCAAGTGGAGGGCTGGCCAGCTAGCTGAGCCTATGATTCAGTCCCCCTGAAGTCCCCATGGTATAGAGGGCTGGACTGAAAGACAGGGGGCTTGAGTTCTCACTCTGCTGTAGGACTGATTTCTCATCTGTAAAACGCCCTATACTGCTTCTGATAAACCTCTCTACAAGGAGCCACTGAGGGATGAAGGAAGACTTTGTGAATCCAAAAAAGCACAGAACCCCAGGAGGATTGGGCAAAAAGCCATGTCCCTTAGCAAGTCGCTCCCCTCTCCTGGACTCACTTTCCCCAACTGCTCAAAAGGGTGCTAGATTCATTGATCTTAAAGGTCCAATCCATCACTGGAAGCCGGTAGGACGCACCCACTGTCTGCCGAAGTTTAAAATTCTAGAGCCAACATAAAACCTCACGACCGCAGACTGGCGCTTGGAAGCCCACTTCAGGCCTGTCACGGGTCACCGGGGGAATCACTGCCACCCCTGCTCAGGTACTACTGGGTCCGTCCTCAAGGCCCCTCGCCACCCCGGCTGCAAGCCTACAGCGGTGGCCCCTAGGGGGCAGTGTTGCCCCGAACTTCGGCCGCCGCGGCTGCTGCCCCCGCCCCAACGGGCGCCGGGAGAATACTTGAGTTCTGGGAATGTTTGACACCCCCCAGCACACACACCGCCCCCCGCTGCCAGCCCCAGCCCCGGGGGCTCCCGCGCCGCTTGCAGCCCCGGTGCGGACTAGCTGCTGGCTCTCCCAGCAGAATACACTTCGCAAGAACAGGGCTTTTATTTTTGTTTTCTCGCAGGAATGGGGGGGGGGGGCAGGTATTGGTCTCAGGCTGCTCGCACGGACTAGGATGTCTCTCTGCTCAGAGATCCGAAGGAGAAATTTGTGGGGAGAGGGGGCTTGTTCTCCTAAGAACCTGTCAGCTGCTTCCCCCATCAACCACGTATCCCTTTGATAAGGGGTTGGCGGGCATCCACCTCCTCCCCCAGATTCTTCTGCAAGGATCCCCCAACCCCGCCAGGAAGCTGCCCGAGGCGGAGGGTCGGGGCTGCAGGGTCCGATGTGCCCGACCCCACCACTAGCTTCGCCTTCCCCAGCTCAAGCCCAGGGCCAGGGGCCGGGACACAGCCCCCGCATCTGAGGGGCTTGGTTTGGGGGGGGGTGACTTCTGCTGCTAAGTACCCCCACCCCCCAGCCCCAGCTGTGAGCAGCAAAGTCAGGGTCTGGAGTGAAGACGGTAAAGGGGAAACGCAGGGAAAACCCCATTCAAGTTTGGTCCAACGGTTTAATGGAGGTGGGGGGGGGGGAGTAGGAAGAATTTAAAAGCCCCGAACCCACGAAACAGACTTTTTAAAAAATTATAATTGAAAACATCTCGAAGTAAGGGCCGCCAGGAGCGGGCCAGCTCCCCCCCCCGCCCCATCCCCCTCTCCTGCTCCCCGGAGTCCGATGAAGTCATGATAAGTAGGCTGCAAAAAAAAAAGTGGGGGGGTGGCTTGGAGGGGCTGGGGGCACCGGGGTCCCAGGCTGGGGCCCCGCACGGACACAGTTTGGATACTATGGTTACGCGATCCGACCCAAACAGCGAAGGCGGACAACAATAGCGGCCGCCAGAGGAGGAAATTCCTTCCGGGGTGGACGGCGCGGGGGGAGGGGCGCCTGGCTGGAACGCCGAGGCGGCGGCTCGGCCAATCAGCGCGCGGCCGCCGGCGGTTTCAAGGTGCCCCGCGCCGCGCGCCCCCACCCCCTCCCACTCCCCTCCCACCCCACCCCCCCGCGCGCTCCGCTCGGGCGCTGGAATTGCTGAGACGTTTCCCTGCACGCGCCCGGGTAACCCTGCGGGGGCTGCTGCCCAGGCCGACCCCCTCCCCAGCCCTTCTCCCCGCCCCCCTCCCGGAGCCCACCGCCCCGGGAAGACTGAGCGTTCCGCTGCTTGAGTTGCTTGCCGCTGAGGGAGGTGGGGGGAAAAAATCCCTCCAAACTACCCCTTTCTGTGGGGTTGGTTCCTGCACAAGCCTGTTTTCTATTTTAAAGCATAGAAAAGAAAAAATGAGAGAGGGAGAAAGGAGAGAGAGAGAACGGGGAGAGCGAAGATCCACCCCAACTCAAGAAGCCTGGGAGGCTCTGACCCCTGCCTGCCTGGCCGCAGGGGCTGTTACATAAGTTGGGTTATTGATATTGGCGGCCCTGGCCGGGCATCTGGCATGCAGAGGTCCAAGGGCAAGGCTGGCATTTAGAAAAGTCGCCCTCCAATTACTGTTACCTGCTTTATACTGGACCAGAGGAACCAGGGGCTCTTCTCGGCCGGCGTCTGGGTTATTTATGTGGTGCCCATGAGGCGACCGTGCCCGCTTCTCCCCCCATCTACCAGAGGGAGTCTGTGCCCAAGTCCCCCTCCTTTAGAAGCCCCGGGCTGGCTCCCGAGCCTCTCTCCCCGCCGCCAGGCCCTCTGCGGTGCCTCCTGCTCTCCTGCCAGCTACCCAAAGCCGGTATCCTGGGCACTACGAGCACCGAGCTGGTCCCGTTCCTTTTTTAAACTGAACCAGGTTTCTGCTTTCTGGTGCCTCCTGAGCTCGGAGCAGCACTCGGATGAGGAGAAGATGCCTTCTTATTCATTGCCTGCTGAGAGATTCACTTCTCTGGAAGGCTCTAACGCTTAAAAAGTATTTGCCTCTCTCCCCCACTGACTGTCTCCCTCTCTTCATATATAATGGGGATAGCCCTAATTCTCCAGTTCCTCGCGTGTCTCTTTATAAATAAATAATGAGATTTTATTAATTATGCACGTATAGTATCTGCAAGCAGATTGCTCTGTCTCTTGATGCTTAATAATATTTTTTTTTTAAAAGGAAAAACCCTCCACACTGAAGCTGGGTATTTTGGTGGTTTTTTTTTTTTTTTTCCTCCCTGCAAGCAAAAACTTCAAGGGGCCATATGTCCTCCAAGGAGGGGAGAGGAAGGCAGAAGTTGGGGAGTGCATGGGGTAAGAAAGGGAGGGATTAAAGGGGGTCCCTTTGCAGATTTTCAAGGCAGCTGAAGGCGAATTTCAAGTAGCCTGCTCATGTTTGTGATTGAGCTGCTGGTCTGAAAACATACCAGGGTTCGCCTGGGCGTTTGTGTGCTAGGCTGGATGGGCAGCTGTTAATAGTAAACAGGAAACCAGCAAGAAGAGAGCTGGCTGCAGCCCAGTCCCTCTCCCAAATCCGTGCCCCACCTCAGAGCCCCCAAACCCCTGAGCTCTCAAAACACATTGGGTTTCTGCGCACTTGTGCATCAGTTTTTTCCTGGGTGCCCAGCGCAATTCCTGGCACATAGTAAGGGCTCAACAAATATTTGCATGTTGAACAAATGGAGCTTGGAGAACATACCCGGGTGGGGAATGGTTGCACAGTGGCCAGGGGCTAGGTCTTGGGGCAGTATGCCTTGAAGGCATAAAAGTTGGGGCTTTAGTCCTCAGACAATGGGGGACGGGCTTGCCCCTCCAGATTTCTGGTCCAGGAAGTGACAGAGCAGAGCTGAGCATTAAAAAACTGATCTGAGCGAGGGAGACCAGAGAGAGGTGCAAAGATACAGGCGTCATTAGGCAGAGTCAGTATGGCTAGAGAGAAAAGGATACGGGGGTAGCTTCCTACCTTTAGCACATGGAGATGAGGGACTGGGAGGGATCAGAGGTGAGCTTTGATTCAAAACATTCTGGTTCCAGTTCTAAACAGCAAGTCTGTATAGAAGGAGAGATTTGAAGGGTGCAGAGATGAAATGCAAGGACTGCTATAGAAGAGTCACCTTAGACTGAAATTTTAAAAACAGAAAAAAATAGAGACCCCAGAGGAGGCACATATAATTAATTGCCCATCAGGTTGTTTGTCCAGGGAATTACCATTTGGGACGCAGCGACCCCAAGAGGATCAGGGGCTAGTCGGGGGTCCCACAGCAAGACCGTAGCCCAGCTATCATATCACTCCACGTTTTTTGTCTCCTTCTCAAGTAATTTGCACTACCCGCACCTCATAGGAGAGAAACAGTTTTCTCACCCAGCCCAGGGCAGACCAAGCTTCGCGACAAAAGGGTTAATTAAACTGGGTGTGTGTTGCGCAAGTTCAAAAATATTTTATTTTCAAGGGAGAAGTTCTGGATGCCATTTCTCCTGTCTGTGAGAGGTCTATATATCACCAAGGAGTTAAAACATAAAAATAAAATTGTGCTGGCTGAGGTTACCACAAAGCTACCAAGCTGGGTCTTGTTCCCGGAGTCCTGGCATCTGCTGTGTAATTTGGGGAGCACTGACTCTCCCAACTGTGGGTGGGGGCGGCTGTCTGACTCCTCTCTTTGTATCCTCCTAATTAAAAGGAACCAGGATCCCTCACCACACGTGTGAAAGGACGTCTCTTGCGCCAAGGAAAGGCGGGGAGATGCAGATGCTATGGGCACTTGAGATTTGGGGAGGGGGTACCCGGATCCAGCATGAACCCACCCCACCACTTCCCACCCATACCCCTGGACCGGATGTGTCATGACCTGCTGTGTGACCTGGAGCAAGGCTCTCAGTTTTCCCACAAATTAAGTTGAGGAAGGGAAAGGAGGTTGGTTGAAGATTAAGGATCCTTCTCGCTCTCTGCTTCCAAGATATGGGTCCAACAGGACCTCAGGGCTATCTTCTCTCATGGTCTGTTGGGATGGAACCTCTGCCTCCATGCAGTCAACATGCCTGTATCCTGCCCTCAGTTCCAGTTGTGGGCCAAGGTCCAAAAACACAAACCACCTTGAGACCACAAAGGTTCCCAAATTGTAGACATGCCCAAGCTCCAATAGACACTGTCTCCCACACGCAGATGCAGCAAAACCCTAGGTTCAGACACCATCTAGGCTGATAGGTCACCAAGCCCAGCTCACCTGGGCTGCACATAAGCCCTCTACAACATCCCAGGCTAGTTGTGTTTGTCCAGCCCCTGCTTGAATGCCTCGCGTGACAAGGAACGCACTATCACTTATGAACCCCAGCACAGTGTACCACGTACTGCTCCTGTCCACCACAAGGTCCTGCTAGTATTTCACAGCCAGCAGTTACCAGGATTGAACTCTTGATGTTGTCCTCGATAGACCTGGTCCTCTTCCACTTCCTCCCACGTATCCTGGCACAGGCAACTGGCACCACAAACTAAAAACTTAGGACTTCTTCCTGATTTCTCATTCCCCCTCCAATTAGTCAGTCCCCAAGTCTTGACATTCAGCCTTCTTACTGTCTCTCCAGTCAGTCCCACCTCCTCATCCCCACTGCCTCCTTATCACTCACCTGTATGGTAGCACCTGCTTCCCAGCTGGTCTCCCTGTCTCCTGTTTAGTCCCATCCAAATTACCCTCCATGCTGCCTACCAGCGGGCTCTTTCTAAACCCTTAACCTGAATGTGACACTCCTCTGCTTATAAATAAATGATGACTTGAGTTGCCCACATGACCAAACTCCAAAATTCCTTAGCACAGTATTCAAGGCCTTTCTCGATGTGGTACAGACACAGTGAGATCCCATCACCCACTCCTCCCGGCAAATTAACCTCACAACGCAGCCACACCGAATGGCGCGCTGTTCCCTGAACACACTTTGTTCTTGCATGCCGGTGTCTCTGTCCATGCAGTGCCCTCCACCTAGGACACCGCTCTCGGCATTGAAGAAAGAGATGAAAAGTACAGGGTCCCTGCCCTAGAGGAACCCACATTCTAGAGCTGCACTCTCCGCTATGATACCCACTCACCATGCGGACCGATTGAGCCTATGAGATGCGGCTAATTCAGACGGAGGTGGGCAGTAGGTGCAAAATACACACCAGATTTCAAAGTCGTATTACAAAATAATAATAGCAATGTCAATATTTTCTGTTAATAATTTATGTTGATTCCATGTTTATCATATTTTTGATATTTGGGGCTTAATAAAATATATTAGTAAAAGTAATTCCATCTGTTTCTTTTTACTTTTTACAGCGTGGCTACTAAAGTACCGGTGCGCCTCCCGTTTGTGACTTGAGGGGTATGTCTGCGAGACAGTGCAGCCAGCAGTACAGACGTGGAAACCAGTGGTTCGAATGATGATGTTGGGGAGTGACGATGGGGGGAAACACAGAGTGCTAGAGGCCAAGGTGAAGGCAGCGCCCCCCATCCGATGGTGGTGAGTTTAGGCTTGCCAGCACGGCCGTGTCCTCAGACAGCACCTGGTCCAGCTGGCACACAAGGACAAGTGCTGGCAGAAGCAAGTGCAGAAAGGGAGGTAAGGAGTACATTCAGAGCTCACTCAGCTCCCACCCAGGCACCTTCGCTGGAAGCCATCCCTGACCCCCCTGTCCCGTGCCCCAGCCTGGGTGAGTGCTCCTGAGCGCTCCCACAGCCCCTCTGCTTCCTTCCCGGTCACAGCACTGAGCAGTCTGCGCTGTCATCACCTTTGATGCGTGTGACCATCTGCCCACCCTCCCCACTCAGGCCTGAGGGCGGGCGGCACCTCACATCCTCACAGTGGTGTCCCAGGGCTTGGCACAGGGGTGGGGGGGGACCTCAGTGAATGTTTGTTGAAAGTTGAATGAATTCCTTCGTTCAACAAACATCCATTGACCCTGAGCGACCTTTCCAACTACATCCTTCCACAACCCCACACATCCTGAAACGTGCCTTCCACCAACCAACCGTATGAACCCACGTTGCTGCCCAGAACAGTGACGGTGCTGGGTTTCACTGAGCACCGACCATGGTTACAGTACTTATGTAGGTTATCCTGTTTCATTTTCTCTATAATCCTGTGAGATAGATTCCCTATATCCCCATTTTTGTACAGGTGAGGAACTTGAAGCTTAGAGAAGTGAGGTGACTTGCCTAAGACCAAGGTCACCTAGTAGGTCTGGACGGAGCTGACTTTCACAAATCCACCCTCCAATCCCCAGGCCTACGGCCTAAGACAGGGCTCATGCAGGGTTTTCCTGGTACTATCCCAGTAGGCTGCTCTTCACCCCCTCCCTTTACTTGCTTTCTCCTCCTTTTCCCTCTGTGTCTCCAGCCTGTGAGAAGGCTGTGTTTAATGCACACGCCAGCCGTAGGGAGGGCCCCTACCCCACACCCTGTGCAGGGGAAATGCCTCCCCCCAAAGGCCGCCCGGGGCTGAGCACCCCGCCCCCAGCCGAGGAAGGGAGGAGGGAAAGAAAGAGAAACCCACCGGGGCCTCTGGGGCACAGCCCTGAGGAGCCCCGGTGTTTGGTTTCAATTAGGAGGACAAATTCCAGGAAGCCAGGCCAGTGCTGGGGGCGGGGGGTGCTCAGAGCAGGGCTCAGAATGAGGAGGCCCCTGGAATCTGGCCGTAGGAAGAGGCTCCCTTAGGGTGAGGGGCCCGCTGGGGAAGAAGCCTGGCCTCCAGGGCCCGGTTGAGGTCCCAGTTCATGGTTGCCAACTTGCAGTGTGCTGTCAGGGGTGTGGAGAACATGGGGCAGGTGCCTGGCACCCAGTAGGCTCTTGTGGGCCCAGGAAGTGGGGGCCAGCAGAGCTTCTGTTCATGCTTACACTGTTCTCCACGTTCCACCTCTGGGCGTGGGGAAGGGTGCCCGGTGGTTGACGATGCAATCTGCTGCGTGGCAAGCTGAGGGCTGGGCCCTGGGGCCCCCAGATGACTGAAGCTGAGAGCTCGTGCACAGTCCAGGAGCGACGGGTACACATAACTGCCGTGCCACGTGGCCAACATCAGAACAGCACCAAAAGCAAGGCTCTGGAGGCTCAGAGGAGAATGGAAGATCCAAGAGGGAAAGAGCCTCATCTGTCCTGTTTATGCTGGTGTCCCCGGCCCCTAGCATCATGTCTGGCACAGAGAAAGCACCCAATAGATAGTCATTGAATTCATGGATGAACTGTTCTGGGAAATTTCAGGGAAAGCTTCTTAGAAGAGGAATGTATCTAAGCAGGGTTTTAAGAAATGAATCAAAGCTTGGAGTCCAAGAAAGGGAAAAAGGGCATTCCAAGCAAAGGAAATAGTTGATGCAGAGATGAGGCAGCAGGGAGCACGTGGCAAAGTGTTCATTGATTCACTCATTCAACAAATATTAGGGCTTCCCTGGTGGCACAGTGGTTAAGAATCCGCCTGCCAATGCAAGGGACACGGCTTTGAGCCCTAGTCCAGGAAGATCCCACATGCCACGGAGCAGCTGAGCCCGTGTGACACAACTACTGAAGCCCGCGCACCTAGAGGCCACGCTCCACAACAAAGAGAAGCCCCTGCGATGAGAAGCCGGCGCACAACGAAGAGGGGCCCCTGCTCGCTGCAACTAGAGAAAGCCCGCGTGCAACAAAAAAGACCCAACGCAGCCATAAATAAATAAATATGTGACTCTTTAAAAAATATATATATATATATATTGATGTGGATGGACCTAGAGTCTGTCATACAGAGTGAGTAAGTCAGAAAGAGAAAAACAAATACCGTATGCTAACACATATATATGGAATCTAAAATAAACAAACAAACAAATAAATAATGGCTCTGAAGAACCTAGGGACAGGACAGGAGTAAAGACACAGACGTAGAGAATGGACTTGAGGACACGGGGAGGGGGAAGGGTAAGCTGGGACGAAGTGAGAGAGTGGCATGGACATATATACACTACCAAGTGTAAAATAGATAGCTAGTGGGAAGCAGCCGCATAGCACAGGGAGATCAGCTCGGTGCCTTGTGTCCACCTAGAGGGGTGGGATAGGGAGGGTGGGAGGGAGACGCAAGAGGGAGGAGATATGGGGATATACATGTATGTATAGCTGATTCACTTTGTTATACAGCAGAAACTAACACACCATTGTAAAGCAATTATACTCCAATAAAGATGTTAAAAAAAAAAAACAAATATTGATGGTGCGCCTGTGACGGTCCAGGCATTGTGCTCTGCAGATGGCTGTGGCCAGACTGGAAGGGGATGAGCTGTAGGAGGAGGCAGGGGCCAGACCACAGTGGTAGGAGTGGGGGTGGGCTTGTGTGTTTTGTAAGGGAGTCAGGACTCTGCCCTGTGAGGTATGGGCGGGGTGGGGGCGGGGCCCTGAGGAGGTTGATATCTTCTGGAAGAAATCATGGTAATATAGGACTAGAGCATGGGAGGAGTCCTACCATGCAGATGCGGAGGCTGAGGCTCTGAGCTCTGCTGGCACTTGCTCACGGACAGCTAGGTAGGCAGGAGCAGAGCCGGGCCTCTGGAGTCCCACAACCCAGGGCTCAGCCTCCTGTACCAGGTCTCTCAGCTCTCCCCCAGTCCAGCCCCACCCTCAGTCAAAATCCTGGGTCTCTGGCTGCAGTTGGCTAACTCCCTTTCTGGGTACCTCTCCTCCTCTCTCTGGACCAAAGGGCTTGGACTAACGTGGAGTCTTCCAAAGTGTGGGTCAGGTCCACCCAGCGGGATGGGGGATGAGGTCAGGGAGGACACAGACCTGGCCACAGACCACGGAACCTCAGCTCGTTTCAGGAAAGCTACTCCTTTTTGATTCTTGCTCCTGACTAAGTCAAGGAGAAGGAGAAAAGCCCATTTTGAGGCTGGAATGTCTTTAACGCCTCCCTGATGCTTGCTAATTCCCTTCATAGCAAAGAGAGAGGCTACCTAGCAAGCAAAAGTTATCTAAGCTAGAACTGCTTTGTTTTCATTGAATTAATTCTTGTATTTACCTTCTGTTTTTGGAAAGCCAAAACAGTACAAATAGTTTCTTTTGTTAAAGTTTGGTAAAAGTGAGTTAATTTAAGCAGATGAGGTAAGAAGATACAGCAAAAGTCATGGAGGCGGTACTAATGACCAGGCTTTAGGGACATCCTGTCTGGGGCACCTCTGACTCTTCAGTTCTGACATCAGCCATTTTTCTAGGAAACTTAAAGTTCAGGTACATGCAGTATGCGGGATCATGGACCACGGATCGAAACCGCGCCCCCTGCAGTGGAAGAGCACAGTCTTAACCACTGGACCACCAGGGAAGTCCCCTGTTCATCTTTTTTTTTTTTTTTTTTTTTTGCGGTACGCGGGCCTCTCACTGTTGTGGCCTCTCCCGTTGCGGAGCACAGGCTCCGGACGCGCAGGCTCAGTGGCCATGGTTCACGGGCCCAGCCGCTCGGCGGCACGCGAGATCTTCCCGGACCGGGGCACGAAACTGCGTCCCCTGCATCGGCAGGCGGACTCCCAACCACTGCGCCACCAGGGAAGCCCTGTTCATCTTTTTTACTTTTTATTTTATTTATTTATCTATCTATCTATTTGGCTGTGTCGGGTCTCGGTTGCAGCACGCGGGATCTTTCGTTGCAGTGTGCAGGCTCTTCATTGCAGTGCGCAGGTTTCTCTCTAGTTGTGGTGCACGGGCTCCAGATTGCAGGCTCAGTAGTTGTGGCGCACGGCATGTGGGATCTTAGTTCCCTGACCAGGGATTGAACCCGCGTTCCCCTCACTGGAAGGCGGATTCTCAACCACTGGACCACCAGGGAAGTCCCCATCTTTCTTAAAAAGGGGGAGAATGGGACTTTCCTGCAGGTCCAGTGGTTAAGACTCCATACCCCCAATGCAGGGGGCACAGGTTCGATTCCTGATCAGGGAATTAAGATCCCGCATGACGTGTGTGCGGCCAAAAAAAAATTAAAAATATAAAAAGGAGAAGGTAGGAATTTCACTGGGCATTTCACAATGGAATTAACTCTATTTACCGAGGAATTTCCCTCAGCACACTTCAATGCCAGCTGCAACACTCTGACCATGCCCTCCGTGAAGGTGGGGATGAGGAAGGTAGCCAATCCTGAGCCATTGTCAATGTCCTTCTCATGATTCTGGGGGTGGTCTAAGGAGGGAACTGTCTTTCTGTGTGTCCCATCTACCTGGCTGATTCCCACTCCCCTGCTGGGGAGCCCTTTCTCAATCCCCCCAGTATCCCCCAACCTGAGTCAGGGCCTCCTGTGGGACTCCAGCTTCCTTAGCATCCCAGGCACCCTAAGTCATCATTGCCTGTGTGTGTGCCTACTGTCCCATAGGGGGGGAGACAGTGCCTATGTTGTCTCTACATTCCAGCGCCCAGCACAAGGTCTGGAAGAGCAGATGCTCAATAAAGCTTTGCTGAATTGAAGAGGGCACTTTTTTTTTTTTTTTTTTTTTTTTTTTTTGCGGTACGCGGGCCTCTCACCGCTGCGGCCTCTCCCGCTGCGGAGCACAGGCTCCAGACGCGCGGGCCCAGCGGCCACGGCTCACGGGCCCAGCCGCTCCGCGGCACGCGGGATCCTCCCAGACCGGGGCACGAACCCGCATCCCCTGCATCGGCAGGCCGACTCCCAACCACTGCGCCACCAGGGAAGCCCAAGAGGGCACTTTTTAGTGTGCACGGTGCTGACATTAGTTCCAATCTCTCTGGGACCTTTCACGGGATTACTTTTCCTCTCTTGAGTCTCCTGAAGGGAAAGCTGCCTGTGAAGAGTAGTGAGAGGCAGGGGAAAGGTCAAGATCTAACATCAGATAGATGTGCGTTGAAATCCTGCTTTGCTGTTCAACTGATTTAGCTGAACCAGCGTATTGTTAGAGGGGATCCTAATCCCTACCACAGAGGAAGATCGGGCATGATGAATACAGGAAACAATGTGAGAAGAGCAACATCCACGGGTCAGGGACACACTTGCTTATTAAAACATGGAAGTGTTAGAACTGTAGAAAGTGCAGAAAGTCCAGACATCTGGAGGAACTCATTCTGCCCAAGGGACTGAAGCAGGGAAAGCTCTCTACTTGAGGGGACTTTTGAGTTGGGCTTTGAAGGATGAATACGAGTCCCCCATAAACAGAGGAAATGGAGATGAAAAGGCAAAGTGTCACATAGGGAGAGCACTCCCAGCCTCTACATGGAACTACAGCAAGAAAAATTTTAGTTAAGAAGAAGAAAGGACTTCTCACTCCAGAGCTTGGGGACAATTCTAGTCCAGATTTGACTAAAGGTGTAAAGTGGCCCAAGAAGGGTCAAGGGCCCCTTCATCATAAGTCAAAGGCCAACTTGTCCATCCCCCTATGGCTAAGCCACCCAATTACTTTGTCCCTAAACCTGCTTCCTTTGTGCTAGAAGGGAGTCCCTCCTTAAGTGAGGAGGGGAAGAAGGAGGCTCCCCTCTGATTCCTGGGTTTATAGCCAACAGTCTGGGCCCAGGGCCAAGCAGCCCCCTTCCCTCCCTCTCCAAGAGCCTGATCCCCACACTGCCTAGCTCCTTCATTTCTCCCTGCAGCCTTGATCCAGGGCAGTGATACCAAATTGGAAAATAAGCCCCCTCTCCTGGGCCAGGGAGGGACAGAAGGAGGCAGGGCCCATTTTCTAGGTCAGAACGCCTTGTCCTTGCCCTTCCTCCCCCAGCCCATGTTTTTCAAAACTAGACCTTGGGGAGAAAGGGAGAGGGGAGAGTGTGGATGCTTTTGTGTGTGTGACTGAGTGTGTATGTCTGTGTGGAGAGAGGGAGAGGGAGGGAGAGAGAACAGAGCCTGGGAGTGTGTGTGTGGCTGTGTGACTGCGTGACTACGTGCAAGAGAGACAGGGTGTGTGTGTGTGTGTGTGTGTGTGTGTGTGTGTGTGTGTGTGTGTCTGTGTGTGTGTGTGTGTCACTCCAGCAGCAGGCTGTACCTTAAAGGCACAGACCCTGCCTCTGCCCTGCTCCACTCCACCTCCACCCCAGCCAGAAACACCTCCCACCACCATCAGCCGGGAACCAGAGCCGGCCAGTCCCTAGTGACTCCTGCGGAGAGAAGGGAAGCAAGCCCCGCTCCCTGGCTGAGGCTTCGAGAGCTCAGACACGGGTCCTCCAGGAGGAAGAGGAGAGGGGCTTTATCCCCAAGGAAAGGAGGCCTCCCAGAGCACGGGGCGCTGGTGTGGGCAGGAGGCCCAGCTCTGGGCCAAGACTGCCTGGTTAAGGGTCCCAGCTCTTCACTTACTAAGGGTGGGGTGGGTGGAAGGAGGCCACAACCTCCACACTCTCTCACAGGCCGGGGACTCCTAACAGAACTGTGCAGCAGTCCCGGATGGAGACCATGGCGTATGGGTGGTGGCAGGACACCCTCGAGGGCAGGAGAGAAGGCCCCCTCTCAGGTCAGGCAGCCTTCCTGCCATCTTGGCGGCTGGAGTGTGCAGAACCAAGAGCAGGGGTGTTTGTTTTCTTCCCACAGCAACCTGCCCCTCCCCCCCATGCTCACACAGGGTTTTGGCTCCAAGGCAGGAGGTGATGGGTGGAGCATTGAGAGGCTAAGACCTGGTTTCTGCCTTGGCCTCCGACTCCCTGCCTGACCCTGGACAGGTCCCCTACCCTCTCTGGGCAGCCGCTGCCTGCTCTGTGTAATGCAGACATTGGGTTCAGAGAATCTACCAGCTCTTCTGGCTCTAACATTCCCTGGTTCTGGGTCCTATGACGGGCATCATGCGATGAGAACATGTCTCCATTGGAAGAGGATCAGAAATTACCCAGCCCTGAATCCTCCTGGCCCTATCCCAGAACCACAAAAAAGTAGGGTGCACTTAAGTGCCCTTGAAAGTTTCCTGGTCCACCTCCTCCATTTCACAGGGGAGGAAACTGAGGCTGGGAGGTGGAGGATGAAGGTAATGATTTGCCCGAGATGTACAGGGACTGGGAGCCCAAGCCAGGACTGGAGCCCTGGTCCTCTGGTCAAAGGGGGTTCCTCCAGCTACTCCGCTGAGCCCGAGTCGCCAAAGAGGCAGCAGGAGCCGGGAGGTCGGGAGGTCCGGAGGAGGAGGAACAGCTGGGGGTGCCGCCCAGCCGCCCCGGCCCCGCGGGCCCCTTCCGGCCCCTCCCCCAGCCTGCGCACCGTCCTGCCACCTGCTCCCCCGCCCGACGGGAGGGGCTGCCGCCCTCCCCCCGTCCCCATGGCAACACGCGCCCCGGGGCCGACCGCCCTGGCCTCCTTGCCGCGGCGCAGCCCATCTGGCCCCAAGCCTTCCCCAGCTGGGTCGCCTGAGGCCTCGGCCGCCCGGGGATCCTCACAACACCCCAGGGGCCGGAGACCAGGGCTGGAGCGACAGCACTCATACCACCCATGCCAGCACCTGGGCTGGCTGCTGGGTTCATCCTGATGGGTCAGAAGCCACTCTGCCCTGCAGGACCTCACGTTCCAGAGAGAACCCTCCCCAAAATATCCACCCAGTGTGGCAGGAGAGACAGCCACGGGATTAGAGGACGGCTTTCTGGAGCCAGCCACCCTGGGCTCAGATCCCCCAGTAGTGTGACCCTAAGCAATTTACTGAACCTTTTCCCCATCTGAAAAATGGAGGTGATCATAGAACCTGCCTCAGAGCGTGGTGTTGAGGGTTAAATGGTTCAATAAAGAAAAATACATGGAGTTAGCACTCAGTAACTATCAGCTGTTGTTATTACTGCAGGTAGCAAGCACAGCAAGAGAGAGCTGGAGCCCAGGGTAAGGGACCTAACCCAGCCTGGGGTGGGGGCTTGGCTTTTAGTCTTAGGGGCACTAAGACAGGAGCCACTGAGGAGTCTGAACAGAGGCATGACATGTCCCTTGTTTTCTTAGACATCACTCTGGCTGCCATACATTCAATGGCTTGGAGGGGCCAGTGGTCCTTTTGAGAGATGGTGAGGCCTGAACAAGGGGAGATGCAAGGTCAATGGAAGGTGGGGACCGATTCATGGCTGTTAAGGAAGTAGACATGGCAGGATGGTGACCTGTGGACTGATGTGGCTAGACAGGGCAGAGTTAAGGATGGCCATGGACACTCAGGCAGTTGCTTTGGGCACTGGGAGGGCAGCAGGGCCAGAAGAGGGGCAGGTCTGGGGTTGGGGAGGAAGATGATGGGCTGTGAGTGTGGAACAAGGGCGCAGGAGGTACTGCCGAGCTTGAGAACATTTGACTTGGGAGCCAAGACACCTGGGCTGGAGAGACCAGCGTAGGAGACACCAGTGCCTGGATGGTAACAAAGAGGCAGCAGGGGGTAAGGACCCTCACCAGGCCACATCCTCTTGCACAGAGAAGAGGACTTTCGCTTCATGATTGAATTCTAAGCTTTGTTTCCCTGGGACCAAGTAGAATCTGACCAAAAGAAATTCAGAATTTTGACCCAAATTCTATGTGTGCCATTATCTCTTTCTGAGGTTGTGGGGTTTGGGAGGGGCAAGAGAGTCCAAGGAGATAGCATGTTGTGCTGAGCTGTCCCAGCTCTGTCGTATAGCAGCTGTGAGGTCTTAGGCAAGTCTCCTTGCCAGCTGGGTTTCCTCCTAGCTACCTCCCTTGCAGGGTTATTGTGAGAACTAAACAGGTTTCTGGACGTAAAGCTCCCAGCGTGGCCTCTGGCCATCCTTGTTAAACATGCAAATTCCAGGAACTTCTCTAAGACCCAGGAATATGAATTTCTATGGGGGAGGGGGGGTTGGGTCTGGGAATCGGCAGGCAAAACTGGCCCATCATTGGGTCAAAGCTTCTAACTACCACCCCGGGACATCCTTGGCAATGGTCCCTCCATAGGGCAGTCCACCCCTAACACTTGCGGCCTGGGACAAGAGCTCAAATGGCAGGCCACCTGCCACGTTCCTCCTCCTCTCCCCACCTGCTTCCTCCCTTCTGCAAGAGTCCTTGTGTTCAGACCTGGGGACTCAGCCCCATGTCCAAGCTCGCAGGGGCACCTCCCCTCCACCCCCACAAACAGGTTCCTTGTCCACCCCTCAGGCCTAGGGTTGCATACACCTGCAGCACGGTCCACTGGGAGGACAGACCCAGGTCCTGGGAGTGGGCTCAGGATGTTTCAGGCAGGGAATTCCAGATCCCAAGTGGGCATGTCCCCTTGGCCCCAAGTACACCTCACCTTGCAGGGAGGAGTGGGGCTGGAGGAAGGCAGAGGGGAGCCCTATATAACAGAGTTCAGAGCAGAGGCCCAGCTGCCCAGGTCTGTGGGCTCCCCTGCCTCAGTTTCTATCAACCTTTCCCACCAAGGCCCTCTGGCCAGCCCAGTGGTTCCCAACAGCCAGATCATGGAGGCTACAGTCATTTGTCCATCTGCCTGCTCCCTGCCCAGCTGAGGTCCCCTCAGACTTTGCTTCCAGCCTCTGCTGACCCTGAGAAGTATGGGGTTCTGAGGCCTCCCACATAGCTACCTTGTGGGCCATCACAGCCTATACATGACCAGTCCCTGGCTTGTCATGGGAGGTTCTATTATTGTTCTCCTTTATTAAAATAAATTTTTTTTTTTATTTTTATTTATTTGGCTGCGTCGGGCTTTAGTTGTGGCACAAGGGATCTTCGTTGTGGCCTGTGGGATCTTTTCAAGTTGCGGTGCGTGGGCTCTTCGTTGCAGTGTGCACACTTCTCTAGTTGTGGCACTTGGGCTCTAAAGCGCACGGGCTCAGTAGTTACGGTGCGCGGGCTTAGTTGCCCCGCAGCATGTGGGATCTTAGTTCCCCAACCAGGGATCAAACCCTTGTCCCTGGCATTGGAAGGTGGATGCTTAACCACTGAAGCACCAGGGAAGTCCCTGTTCTCCTTTAAAAATGAGGAAACAGAGGATCAGAGAAGGCAAAGGAGCAACTAGTATTATAGAGCACCTACTGAATGCCAAGCGTGAGGTAGGTGTTTTAAAGACATGACCACCCAATGCCCCTGTCAGAATTATCCCCGGTTTACAGGAGAGGACACTGTGGCTCGGGAAAGAGAGGTAACCAGCCCAGGGTCACCCAGTTGGTAGGAGGCAGAGTGAGAATTCAGACTCAAACTGGTCAGACCCCCGAGCCCAGACCCAGGGATACATAGTAGGCCTTCAGTAAGTCTTGCCACGAGGAGCTAAGGTTGACTGGAAACCTGGGCCTGCAGGCTCCTGTGAGGGCCACGGAATGTGAGGAATGTCCACCCCCAGGTCCAGGCCCTGGGCAAAGTGACCTCTGGGGAGATAAAGTCGAATTCCAGCACTCAGGAGACCAGCAGAGGCAGAGCTGGGAGAGCTGGGGTGGTACTGCCAGGGACCAGGGCCAGCTGCAGCCGGGCACTGGCCCCCTGAGCCAGTAGTTACAACTGGGGCATATGATGGGGGACACTGCCATACCCCTGCCCCTGCTGTGACCTCAGTTGGAATCTCCTTTCTCCTACTTTGCCAATGACACCTCAGTCGCTATGCCTCTAACCGTGTCCCCAACTGTCACCTAAGCATTTCTACTTGGAGGGCCCTGGGGAATCTCAGCCATAAACTCACTGTGCTCCTTGACTTCTTCCCACCATCCTCCCTGGGAATGCCACCTCCCTGCCCCAACTTGGTTGCTCAGACGTCAGGGTGCTAGCCTTGCCTCTCCCTTCTCCTCCTCACTCCATCCAAACTCAATCTCCTAACGTCTCTACCCTCTCCTTACTGACTCTGGCCTCCAGTCTCAGACCCTCCAACCCATCTCCCTGTGGCAGTCAGTGCAGACTTGCCAGATATAGAAAATAAAAATATAGGACTCTCAGTGAACTTAGAGTTTCAGATAAACAATGAATAATGTTTTTAGTATAAGGTTGTCGCAAATATGGCATGGGACCTATTTATACTAGAAACAAACTATTTGTCGCTTATCTGAAATTCTGCAATTTACCAGGCATCTTGTATTTTACCTGCCAACCCTAAGCCAGCGTGTACTTCACCACTTAAAACTCTCCAGTTGTGTCCTGGGGGCAGAGAATGGAGAAAACTCCCATGTTTGGAGCATTTTTTCCGCACTGGTCCTTCTCTGCCAACCTTCAGCTACCTTTCAATTTTCAGAAGTCACCTCCTCCAGGAAGCCTTCCAAAGAGTTGTAGGGGCTGCTCTGTGCAATTAGAGGCCCCCATACTTCCCTTATCAGAGCCCTAAGTGCACTGCTGTCTCCCATCAGTAAGAGGTCCATGAGACCAGCACCTTGTCCTTTTGTTCACGGTGTTCCCCAGCCTCTAGCACCATGTGTGGCCCCAAGAATAACTGCTGTGGAACCCTGGCTAAGCCCACTGCCTTCTCTGGGCCTCAGTCTCTCGAGCCAGATGAGACAAGTTCCTCTAAAACGGCCTGTGAGGCTCCTCCCAGCTCTGATGCCTGTCCATTTCGGCCACCCTGCACTTTGACCCTGGAGATCATGGGCAGGGGTGGCGTAGGGGGCAACTCTGGACTCAGCTGGGAAGACCTGAAGACCAGCCCCATCTCTGCCTGTTTGCCGCCTCAGGCAAGTTCCCCACCCTCTCTCAGCCTGACTTTTCTCCTCTGCCAGGCTCTATGGAGGAGGGGGGGGGGGGTGGAGATCACGCCGCCTGCCTGTAGGGTTGTTAGGAGGTTGAAGTCAGAGAGGTCAGAGAGGTAAGGCCTGCAGCACAGAGCCAAAGCCGGCACTTTGGAGGCCCTCAAAGAACACCAGGTTCCTATCTGCTCTTCCCATTCAGTTGGAAGGCCTAAATGCCCAGGAGGGACTCAAGCAGTGGGGGCCGCAGGAGCTCCAGGGGGAGGAGGGAGGGAGAAGCTGGGCTGGGAGCATTCAGGCAAGACTTTAAATCTGGTCTTCAATTTATTTATTTATTTATTTTTAAAGGGCCTGAGCATCTTCCCTGAAAGACTCAGAAATCAATCCAGCCCAGCAGAGGGGGCCAAGTGGAAGTCAATCAATCTCCCACTCCTTTGTGGGTAGGGGGTAAGGGGAATTTTTCAGCCTAAGTGGAAGGCAGGGAACATGTGGGTGTAGGGGGAGCAGACTTGGGAGACCTGGGTCCAGGCAGACACCAAGGTGGGGGGCTTTCGCAGCCTTAGAGCTCCCTCAATCTCCTCTGGACTCCCCAGGCCACCCCAAATAAACATGCAGCTTGAGTGAGAACAGGGTGCTCACTGGCTTCAAGACAAGCTCACCCCCCACCGCCATTCCAGTCCCCTTTTGAGCGGTGGACTCAAGAGGTGGGGAATTCCTGGCAGGCCCCGGGGCCACCCAGCTCTAGGACCCGCTCTCCTAGTGCTTGGACAGGGCCTTCCCAAGGACACTTTGGGGCAAGGAGAGGGACGCTCCCTTCCAGGACAGTCTGGGGTTCTGGGGGGTGAGACAGCGGTGAGTAACTCAAGAGCTATGAGCCGCCATGAAATGAATTCTTGCCTCTGAACAGGAATCTGAAGACAAGGCTCTCTCATGCCACCTCCTTCTCCTCCAGTTCCTGCTCCCCGGCCCGTCTCTCCCAGCCTCTGCTGAACTAGCTTCCTGTGGCCCATCAGTCAGGCCTGATCTGATCTCAAGACCAAAGAGGCAAGAGGAGGCAGGGAGGGAGGGAGGAAGAAAGGAAGGGAAGGAGGGAGTTGGCCTCCAGGGAACCCCGGTCAACGCAGCTCACCATTGCCGCCACCGTCTCCTAGGGCTCCAACCACCCAACATGGCAGAACCTATCGTACAGGGGAGCAAACTCAGCCTCCAAGAGCCTCAACGTTGTGACAGACACACAGCTGAAAAGGAGCCAGCCTTCAGCCTAGGTTTCCAAGGTGAAACCCAGGTGCTTCAACTGACCCCAAGGAAGAAGAGAAGCTCCCACATCCTGAGGCTGTGAGGCTTAGGTCTTTCGGGTCTGAAGCCAGTCTGAGCAGGCAGGAGGGCTGGACTGGCCAGTCCCTGTCCCAAACAGGCTCGGTGACCTGAGGCAAGTTACTTCACATTTCGGAAGATCCCTTTGTCCATTTAAAATCTGTCCTGGAGTGACCTTTGCCCTCAAGGGAAAGGGGATAGGTTCCTGGGCTTTGGAACTGGACTTGATTTCAAATCCTGGTTCTGCTCTTTCCTGGTTGAGTGGCCAGGGACAAGTCACTGCCCTCCTTGACCATCACTGCCCACCCCTGTGAGATGGAGTGATGAGACCATTGCATGGGTTTTGGGAACATTGGGAGAGCACAGTGCTCAGCACCTTTGAGGGCTCCTCAGCTGGTGGGCGAGGGGTGGAGAGAACCCAGTGAGAAAGCCTAGTGACTGTGATGTGTGGGACCCAGGCCTACCAAGTTCCCACCTCCTTGCTATGGGACCAGGCAAGTGGCTTTCCCCCCACAAGAGGCCAAAGCGCTCTTGGACCTGGGAGGGCAGACTAGAGACTCATTTGTCTGACCTTTCATGCTCTTGGACCCTCAGAGAACTTACGCAGTCCTGGCCTGTACACATCCATCCTGCTCTGTCCTTCCCCATGCTGGCCCAGGCTCTAGTCCCACCCTACCCCCAGAACAAAAGGGACATTTGACATTCTTTGTCCTGTGCAGACTCATTCTCTGAGTGTAGGACCTACCAGGCCTTGCAGCTGGGACCTGCCGCCTCCCCACTTCCCCCAAGTACCCCCCCTCCCCCCCAGTCCTGGCCCAGCTCTCCCAAGAGTCTAGAGGAGAGGGAGGGAGGGAGGGAGGGTCCTTAAAGGAGCAGTCTGCTCTCAGAAAGTATTCCCCACCCCCACCATCAGAACTGGCAGGAAGGAAACCAAGTGGGGGAGGGGGACAGGAGAGGTGTCCAAGGAGATTACTGGCATGTGACTTGTTTGGGATTGGAGAGGGGCCTAACCTGGGGCTAAAACCTACTCTTCTCCTGGCTCCCACCCAAGGGCTCTTTCCATTAAACAGTTTTTTTTAGTATCTTTGAAAGGAAATGGTCCCAACCCTGCCTTGATTTGCTGTGTGACCTTGGGTGAGTTCCTTTCCCTCTCTGGGCCTTGGTCTCCCTTGTATAAAAGAAGAGAAGGAACTGGAGGATCTCTCACATGAGAGATTTCCTTAGCCAGACCCTGGCCAGGTGCTGGAATACCAAAGACAAGTCATGCCCCCAGAATCTAGTCCTAGGATTCCAGCGGCAAGAGTCACAAAATGACTTTTAAGGTAAAAGCAATATGTTTCCATGAAAATAGGACCACCCACCCCCTCATCCCCACTGCCAAATGGTAGAGGAGAACTAGCCTCCCTTCCCTCAAACTGATACAGTCCTGTAAAGACCTCCCAAGCTACCCCCGCCCCTTCATCTATCAATAGGCTTGAGAGACAAACCGAATAGTGTTCTCCTCTTACAGAAAATAAGGCACACAGAGGACAGGCCCTGACCCGCCCTGGGAGCTGGTGTCTGGAAGTGATGCCTGAGCACGGAGCCCAGTGGGGAGAGATGGGCGATGGATATCCTGGTCGAGGGACCCGATGAGCAAGGGAGAGGCACTGACACAAGTTGCTGCGGTTCCTTTGGCTGGAGCTTGGGGTTTGCCGGAGGAGAGCAGAAAGAGGAGGCTGGGGGGGCTTGGCTGCCCGGCTTAGGAGTTTGTCCTCTGGGTGCTGAGTAGCTAAGGGGGGATTTTATACCCGGAGGTATTTGCTCACCACTGCTGTAGTAAAGGGAATGAATGGTGGGGGCCCAGACAGAGACCAAGGGACAGCTGCACACACAGGTACCTTCTGACAAAGGGGCCCAAGGAGCCTCAACACGCCAGGGGGGAGGGGGAATGGAGCAATTCCTCCCGGGAAAGAGGGGAAGTGAGTGGGGAGATGAAGCAGGGGAGAGGAAATGAAAGATTAAGCGCATAAAGGCCATAAGGCTCAGAAACGTCCAGGCTGGATGGATTCCCGGTTTATAGATACAGTTATGTTCTAGGATGCCCAGCCAGGCCTGAGACCCCTGCAGCCACCCAGGGAGGCGAGGGGACACGGGGCTGGAGGAGAGCCCTCATGCTGCAGTGCTCCTCTCTTGCCCCCTCCCCTTCACCTACCTCTAGCTCCTCTAGGCTGGCTGACAGCCCAGCTGGAAGCAATTGTGGGAGCCTCCAGCCTGGAGAGCTGCATCCCACAAAGGGCCCTGGGAAATAGCAGCCGGCACCCCAGACAGCCTGCAGCCCCCTCCCCCCCTACAGACCCCTGCCCGGAAATTTAAAACAACTGCTCTACACAGTCTTAAATCCTCCAGGAAGGAGCTGGAGTTGGCAGGAGGGAAGCATGAGGCTGGCCAGGGCCCTGCCTGGAACTCCCTCTCTCTCTGCTCCCACCCTGAATTCCCCCGAAAGACTACCTCCCACCTGCCCCCGCCCCCAAAGTCTTGCCGTGGGCTTCCCAGGTCCCGGGCTTCCTATGCTGGTGTTCATTGCAGGGTACCGCAGCTGCAGCCTGCTGGAATCACCAAGTAGGCTGTGAGCACCCAGAGAACAGAATGGTCCTGAGCCTGCTTGTCCCCAGCATCGGGTCTACCACAGAGCGAGTGCACAGTGTATACATGCAGAATGAACAGATGAAGCCACCATGTGACCGTGAGCCTTTGCTTGGCTCTCTGGGACTCAATTCCCTCGTCTATCAGATGGGCACGATAACTTTTTAACCCAGTCTACTCTCCGGAGTTGTGAGAGTTAAGTGAGAATCTTTATGCAAGACTTTATGAACCGCGAAGCTGATGAGTCACAATGATTCAATTCTTGCCTTCCTGGCCTCAATTTGCTCATCTGTAAAATGCGGGCCTGAGTTAAGTGCTAGCTAGGGTCTCTCCCAGCTTTGATAGGATATTCTGAGGCTTTCGTCAGTGATGAGGTTGCCGAAACTTTCTTAGGTTCCTTAAGTGTCGGCTGGGTGGTAGGGGAAGCGAAGAGGGTGAGGTGACAGGGAAAGAGCCCTGCCTAGGGTTTAGAAGGGCACTATTTTAGTTCCGGCTTGGGCCCTGACTTGCTCGTGATCTTCTCTGGGCCTTAGTTTACTTCTCTGTAAAATGGGTGTGAGTGGACACAGGGTGCCTGAAGTGACCTCTAGCACTCAAGTTCTATGATGACAGGACATTATCCAGAGGACAGTGGAGAGCTACTGATGGGCTTTGAGCAGGACAGTGGCATATACTAAGGGTCGTATTTCAGAGCACTCACTCTGGCAGTGGTATGGTTTATGCGTAGAACGGTGAGGAGTCTGGGGTCTGAAGACCTGGAAGGGGGCTACTGCCTTTGCACAGGCAGCAGAAGATAGCAGCCTCCATGCCTTTCCTCATGCCATGCCGCAGGCCTAGGCTGCCCTGCCTCTTCCCAATATCTCCTGCTTTTTAAAACTCACCCATCTTTACGACACAGTTCAAGGACCACCTTGTCTATGAGGGCTTCTCAGATTATCTCTGATGCAGTTAATGAACTCCTCCTCTGCCATCCAGTTTCCTAGCTTTGCGTACCTTCATCGTGGGATGTTTGAATTATTGGTGTGTGTGTGTTTGTGTACATGCATGTGTGTGCACTCTTGCCTGGGCTGTGAGCTCCTGAGGTCAGGGTGGGTGCCCCGTCCCTTCCCATATCATTTCCAGCACCCATCACCTGGCTTGGCCCAGAGGAGGTGCTCAGTACATGCAGAGGACTGAGGATGCCGGAACATCCTACTCCTTGAGTCCACCTACAGGGTAGGAGACTGGGCTTCAGCCCCAGCTTAACTGCTAACAGCCCCGTGACCATGGGCCAGTCACTTCTCCTCTCTGGATAAAGGTCCCTTTTGGCCGCATGGGAATTATCTCCATTGTTCATTCTCAAGTCAGGACTCTGAAGGGAGGGACCATCCTTGGGCTTCTTCCCTGGCACCTCCCCTCACTCAGCATTTCCTTTTCTGTGCCCTGGATTACAGTGAGCTGTGACAAGTATGACTCCCACTGGAACGTGAGCTCACTGAGAACCTCACCCCTGGGTCCTACAAAGCACTCTCTGCTCGCTCACGGGGTGCTCAACAGGTCTGTATAAATGTCTACTCCTTGGTCCCAAGAGAGGGTGCCTAGTAGGATCTCCACAAACAGTGACGTGAGATCACATGTGCACCTTTGCAGGAGGCCAGGAGCCTGCATTGCCCAAGCCCCGCCGCAGCCCTGCCTCTGTCCACCCACTCTCCTGCCCAGCCGTCCACCTGAGAGGTGCGGGGAAAGGGTGCTGTCAGGAGATGGACCTTCAGCCAGCACTGCTCTGCCCCAGGCAAGCCCTGCTCGAAACTCAGCCAGAAACCCCCTCCCACTCCCCCGCCCCCATGGGCTGGGACAGACCTCAGCCAGCAGGCCTCCCAGCTTTGATCAATACAGGGCAAGCAGCCAAGACGGCTGCAGGCTCCATCCTCCCAGGAGGCCCCAAGCTCAGCCGGGGTCACATGGGGGAGGGGGCTGCAGCCTGGCTCAGGGACTCCGGGGGCTGGGGCGGGGCAGGGCAGGGCAGGGGAGAGCAAGAAAGGCAGGCATCACTCACAGAATCATTCATTCCTTCACCTACTCACTCCTCTGCCCACGTATGTTCAGTCCACAAATATTTAGTGAGCATCAGCTATGCACCAGGCACTGTCATCGGCACATGGGGACACTGTGAGGACATGACAGCAGCTTTTGTGGAAATGAATGTTCTAGTGGGGAAGAGAGACAACAGATGAATGAACAAAACTAAGAGGTAGTTTCAAAAGGTGATAAAAATAAAATAGGGTAGGGTGACAGATCGGGGCAGCATTGCCCATGCTGGCCAGGGAAGATGCTTAGCTGAAACTGGAATGCTGATGAGATGCCCACCAGGTGGCTCAGATCAGACTCCCGAAAGCAGATGCTGAGATGGAGATCTGCATTCAGGCAGCTTGTTGGGTTGCTCAAGGCTGGACATCTATGGGCCAGGGAGGGAGGCAGTGCAGATTTAAGGGAGAAGCTGGGCTACGCTGCAGTCGCAGCAAAGGCCTCCGCTCACCCCATGGGTCAAGGAGCAAGGATAGCCTTTAAGAGTTGTCCCAGCTCCAGGCAACCAGGACAGGCCTTTGTACCCTCACACCGACCAGCCAGCCATGGGGTAGCTGCCCCCAGGAAGGGCAAGACTTTGAGCAAGCCAGCTGTCTTCAGCAGAGAGTCATTACCGGAGTTTCCACTGCCAGCTGCTGCCAGCAACACTCCCAGCAGCTGGGGGAATGAGCCCCGAAGGGAGACATGGGGGGCACACCTCAGTATCCACTAGGTGGGCCAAGATCTGGAGGAAGAACATTCCAGACAGAGGGCACAAGTGCAAACTCCCTTAGGCAGAAGCGAGCTTAGCCTGAATGAGGCACGGAAGTAAGTCCAGCGTGGCCAGAGTGTGCCTGAGTGAAGGGGGCGTCACAGGACAGCAGTCAGAGAGGCAGGCAAAGGCCAGTCCAGAAGGGCCTTGTGAACCGTGGGACTTTATCCTAAGTGTAAAGGGTCACCCCGGGAGGGCTTTAAGAAGAGAGCGATCTGATAATTACCTATTAACACTACCCAGGCTTCTGGGTGGAGAAGGGGAGGGCAGGGAGGTGGGCGGGGAGAGCAGTTGGGAAGCTGTGGGAGGGTCCAGGTGAGAGCCGCTGGTGGTTTAACTATGACGGGCGGGAGTAAGCTACTCGCCAGGACTGGGCAGTGCTGGGAAACTTCGAGAAACCTCTGGGGGGCGGGGAGGTTCTGAGCAACAGAAGTGTTGCAACTCAGAAGTGCTGCTATTGGAACAAGATAAAGCCACTACTCATCCATTCGTTTATCTAAAATATGTATTGATTGGGCATCTGCTCTTTGCTGGGGACTGTGCTAGGAGTTGGGATTACAGCAGTGAAAAGTACAGCCATGGTTCTGACCTCACGACGCTTACCGTCTGCGGGGGGTGGGGGTGGGGATGAGTAGAAGCCAAACAAGGAACTAATTGCTGTTGGGATCAGTGCTCTGAAGAAAAATCTGGATTTCCTCCTGTAAGCAATGGGGAGACATTGATGAACACTGATGCTTTAAACTTTTTTATGTTTTGTGGGGGTTTTTTTAGTCTACTTACAAACAGTAGATTGTCCAAATCTTAAGTGCAATTCTTAAGGAATTATAACCACCACTCAGATCAAGATTCAGAACATTTCCAGTGCCCAGAAGGCTCTTTCATGTGCCTCCCAGCCGTATCACCTACCGAGTAACCACTATTTTGATCTCTGTCACCACATATTCATTTTGTCCGTTTTGGAACTCCATATAAATGGAATCATATAGTATGTACTTGTTTGTGCCTGGCTTCTTTTGCCCAACATCATGTCCAAGGGATTCATAAGTGTTGCTACATGTAGTGATTGCCTGTTCTTTCTCATGGCTATATAATATTTCACTCTCTCTATATGTACATATATATACACACACACTATATTTTATTTATCTATTCTACTGTTAATAGACATTTGGGTCATTTCCAGTCTTTGGTTATTATAAATAATGCTATGAATATTCTTTTATTTAAAAAAATTAATTAATTAATTTATTTCTGGCTGCATTGGGTCTTCGTTGCTGCGCGCGGGCTTTCTCTAGTTGCGGTGAGCAGGGGCTACTCTTTGTTGCGGTGCATGGACTTCTCATTGTAGTAGCTTCTCTTGTTGCGGAGCGTGAGCTCTAGGTGCGTGAGCTTCAGGAGTTGTGGCACTCAGGCTCAGTAGTTGTGGCGTGAGATTAGTTGCTCTGAGGCATGTGGGATCTGCCCGGACCAGGGCTCCAACCCGTGTCCCCTGCATTGGCAGGCGGATTCTTAACCACTGCGCCACCAGGGAAGTCCTAGCATCAGTTTGGTTTTTTTTTAATACCCCTTTTCTTCTAATGAATTGTCATGGCCCTTTTGTCATAAATCAAGTATTCATGTATGTATAAGCCTATTTCTGAGTTCTCTGTTCTGTATCATTGGTCTGCTTGTCTACTCTGTGCTAATACTATATTGTGTTAATTATTAAAATTTTATAATGAGTTTTTATGTATGGTAGTCTAAGTCCTCAAGTTTTGTTCTTCTCCAAAATTGCACTGTTTAGGTTCTTTGCATTTTCAAATAAATTTTAGAATCAGTGTTACATTTTAAAAACCTGTTAAATTTTTTATTGGAATTACATTACATTTTATTGGAATTACATCAGTTTGAGAAGAATCAGCACCTTAACAATACTGAAATCCCCAGCCGTTCACCTGACAATTCTCTATTCCTTTAAACTCCATCTGACCCTCGGGCCAACTTAGATGCTGCTCCTTCTGAACTTTCATTGTACTTTCTATACATTTAGGTATACTGATATTGTGTATAAACTTAGTAGACTGCATAGTAAACTGATTAGATGTCTGTATCTTCCTTAAGAGGTGATCCCTTTTTTTTTTTCAGCTGTGCAACATGACTTGTGGGATTGTAGTTCCCTGACCAGGGATTGAACCCAGACTCTCAGCAGTGAGAGCATGGAGTCCTAACCACTAGACCACCACAGAATTCCCAACAGGTGATCTCTTGGGCTACCAAGTCATCTTTGTATCCTAATACTTAGTAAAATGCATAGTATATGGTAAGTGTTTAATATAAGGTTAAATACCTTATATTGAATGAATGAATGAGTGGATGAATAGAATCCAAGTCACTTTACATCTCAGAGGTTTTCACTTTAATCTCTGCCATTGCCTTCACTCCTAATTCTGCAATCTGACCAGTTCATCAAAGTAAGGAATGGAGTTGGAGACAGAGCAGGTGGACAGTTCAACCATTCAATGCCACAGCTAAAGATAGAACTCAAACTATATACCCTACTGTCACTGAGTTAGTGAGAGCATCTCCATATATGGACCTCATTAGAAATGGGGTGATCCCCTGGCACGTTCCATGGCAGTTCTTAGCAATAAAGCTGCTTATCATTGATATGAGAATTATTCCTATTTGAATGCCTCATAGGAATAGGAATGAAACATTCACTGTCCCCTTGCTGTAGTCCTATCACCACAATAAATGAAGAAAAGTACTAAGTCTTCCAGTCTATGAACATGGCCTATCCCTCCATTTATTTAGGTCTTCTTTTACTTTCTGAAGCACTGGTTTAAAGTTTCAGAGTAAAGGTTTTGCACATATTTTATTGCATTTATTCTTAGGTATTTGATGCTTTTTGATGTTATTATAAATTATATTTTAAAATTTCATTTTCTAATTGTTGCTACTGTAGAAAAATATAATTATTTTTGTATATTGTCCTGTATCTAGAAACTTTGCTAAATTTTTTTTTATACATTTATAGATTTATTTATTTATATACTTATTTATGGCTGCCTTGGGTCTTCATTGCTGCATGTGGGCTTTCTCTAGTTGCATTGAGTGAGGGCTACTCTTCATTGCAGTAGGCAGGCTTCTCATTGCAGTGGCTTCTCTTGTTGCGGAGCACGGTCTCTAGGCCCACAGGCTTCAGTAGTTGTGGTGCATGGGCTCAGTAGTTGTGGTGCGTGGGCTTAGTTGCTCTGCGGCATGTGGGATCTTCCCGGACCAGGAATCGAACCCATGTCCCCTGCATTGGCAGGCTGATTCTTAACCACTGTGCCACCAGGGAAGACCTCCCTTTTGGTGTTTTTTAAAATGTTTATTGAATTCACTGAAATACAAAAGTACCTTAAGACGCTAACTCCCCAGGGTGAAGCAAAGTCCATGTGAGTAGCTGGGCAGAAGACTTAGCAACAACCAGGCATCCCAGGGGTGGTTACACCATGCACATGTGAAGCCACTAGCAGGAATGCAGAAACCTCCCTTTTAACATGGATCTCTGAAAAGGAGAGGATAACTTGCTTAGCAAATGGACTATTCTTCTAGAAGCACTAGGGTGGGGGCCACCTAGCTTACTCTGCCCGTTCAGCTTTCACTCCCCTTCTTTGGTGGCAAAGCCTGCTTTTCCTTTTGGAGGAACTCGCTCCACCTTCCTCTTGGTTTTGACGAGGCTGACCTCACGCTGCCTGGCTGATCTGTGGCCTTTGAGCACAGAGGTGGGGGCCTGAGGTGGTCACTTGATCCACAACAGACCAATGAGAGGAAAATCTGGGATTCTTGGCAGAGCTACCAGAAGGGAATGCTGCTTTGTTGTGGGACTTACCAAGCTGGAACCATCAGTGGCCATCCTGGAGGCTTTTTAGGGAGAGCCTGTCTGAGAATGAAGCTGACACCAAAGGGAGCAAAGCCAAGAGTTAGAAACACATGCTAATGGTGGTGTTTGAGGGCCCGGACCCAGCCAAGCCTGCTGCCAGAGCCACCCCTGGGCTTTTCAGCTACATGAGCCAAAAGATTCCCTGCTTTGCTTAAGCCACTTCGAGTTAGGTTGCTGTCAAATCCAGATTAAGTTACTACGTGTGAGAATCTTTTTATTTCTCAAAAGTCACATTAGGAAAAAGCAATTAAACTGGTGATACTGGGGTCACCACAGAGAGTCCCTGGGTGCCTGTGGGACAGGACTGGGCAGAAGATTTACTTTCTTCATATCTGTCCAGTTTTATGCCTTTAATTTTTTGACAATTAGAATGTATTTTCTGTTTATCTTTGTTTTTGTTTTTTGGCCATGTGGCACAGGTTGCAGGATCTTAGTTCCCTGACCAGGGATCGAACCCAGGACCCCAGCAGTGGAAGCATGGAGTCCTAACCACTGAACTGCCAGGGAATTCCCTGTATTTTCTGTTTAAAAAATTCAATTGTTTACATTCAAGCCATATAGCTTGTTGTTGAAAGAACAACAGTAATAGTTTACTCACTTACCTAAACACATTTCCTTATTTCCAAGTTATATTATGCCATTTTAGAAAATTTGAAAATACCAAAATATTGTAAAGGAAAAGAATCATAGCATCTGTAACCCTGCTATGGTTGGCATTTTAAGATATTTCTTTTTGGTCTTTAATTAATTTTCATGTTTTGTTGTTATTCAGTCTTATTTAATCCCTATAGCAACCCCATGAGATAAGAACCACAAGTGCCCCATTTTGCAGAGGATAAAACTGACCCTTAGAGAGGATAAGCGACTTGCTCCCTTATTCAGAGCTACTAACTGGTGGATACATGACACACAGACACACACCTCACACACACATAATTTGAGGAAAAAATTGTCTCATATTATATAAGTAGTTTAGATTTTATGTTTTTCACTTAAAGTTATACTATAAACGTTCCCCATGACATTGACTATTTCTTTAAAACATGATTGTTAATGGCTGCAAAATATTCTCTGATATGGCTGAAGCATTATTACTTTTATCTCACCATAACCTCTGGCTATAACAACTGTTTCAATGTTTCTTTCTTATTCATTTTGTTGTGATAAACTCTCTAGTATGTGAAAGCTGGTTTCTCTGGTTATCTGTTCAAGTTAATCCCCAGAAGCAGACTTACTGGGTCAAGGAACAGGAATTGTCTGCCACCCTGCTCTCCAGAAGGGCTGTTCCCAGGGACAGTCCCAGCAGCAGCCGTGAGCCTGAGCGTGTCCTGGCCACCACATCCTCACTAGCACAAGTCACTATTTTACTCACCTGCCCACCCACCCCCCATTTCCATGACATAACAAGTGTCCACATTTGCACTTACCCTTCTTGTGTAGAATGTGAAAGGTCTCAGATACCAACAGGACAGCAGACTTCAGAATTTCCTATCACTTTTGTCTTTATCACCTGCAGTTTGGTCACAGGTCCTCACTCTAAGCCTCTCCTCTAGGTTGGAAATAGAAGACTCTCTCTTGGTTAAGAAAACCCAAACATAATTAAACAAATGGAAGAAGTAGTTGGGAATATACAAGACCATGAAGAGAGCAAGTTGCTAGCAAAGTGTGCGCTCGGGAATAACCATATCTAAATTAAATTCCAGATAGAATCAAGATTTTAACATAGGGACTTCCCTGGTGGTGCAGTAGATAAGACTCCACGCTCCCAATGCAGGGGGCCTGGGTTTGATCCCTGGTCAGGGAACTAGATCCCACGTGCATGCCGCAACTAAGAGTTCACATGCCACAACTAAGGAGCCCATGTGCTGTAACTAAGGAGCTGGCGAGCTGCAACAAAGGAGCCTAGGAGCCGCAACTAAGGAGGCTGCAAGCCGCAACTAAGGAGCCCGCCTGCCTCAACTAAGACCTGGTGCAACCAAATAAATAAATATTTTTTTAAAAGATTTTAACATAAATGATGAAATCGAAAAAGTGCTAGAGGAAAACATGGATGAATTATTTCATAACCTAGGGAGGGCAAAGACTTTCAGGCATGACACTAACCTAGAAGGTGTTAGAGAAAAAAAATAATAAATTTGAGAACATAAAAAAATTAAAATTTCCATGTGGCAAAAACTCTGTAAACAAAGTCAAAAGACAATTAATAGGGCTTTCCTGGTGGCGCAGTGGTTGAGAGTCCGCCTGCCGATGCACGGGACGCGGGTTCGTGCCCCGGTCTGGGAAGATCCCACACGCCGCGGGGCGGCTGGGCCCGTGAGCCATGGCCGCTGAGCCTGCGCGTCCGGAGCCTGTGCTCTGCAACGGGAGAGGCCACAACAGTGAGAGGCCCGCATACTGCAAAAAAAAAAAAAAAAAAAGACAATTAATATACATTTTATATATATATATATTATATATATGCACTATTATAACTTATTTATAAACAAAAGTCTAATTTCATTAAAATATAAATAATTTTAATAATTTAATGACTAACAGACACAAAAGTAAATAAAGGATATGAACAAGCTGTTTGCATAAAAATGAAAACAAATAGTTAATAAACACAGTAACAAATGAGCCCCTTACTTATAATTCAATTAATTAATGCAAATTAAAACAATGAAATACCAGATTGTCAAGATAGTCAATGAGATCCCAATGAGATATCAGATCCATCAAGATGAAAAAGATGGCTAGAATGTTGACAAGGAGGAAAGCTAACTGGAACGTTCATACACACTTAGCGACTATATAAATGGGCATAGTAATTTTGGAGGGTAATTTGTTCCCCTATGCTATGCAATACTATGAAGCTGTTAAAAAGAATGAGATGTCCCTATATGTAATATGGAAAGATGTCTAGGACATATTGCTAAGAGAAGAAAGCAAGCTACAGAATAGGATATATAACATGAATTCATTTGTTAGAGATAGAAAGGAGACATACATAATTTGAGGTATAGAGGTATATAGAAATGTTTGGCAGGATACACAAGAAACTTCTACCTATTAGCTGTTACGGTTACCTGAGGGGGTTTAGGTGGGAGGAAAGGACAATGAGGGCTTTTACTTTTTTCTGTACTATTTGAACTATGTTTTACATCACACATATGTTTTATTTAAAGTATGTAAAACATGCATACGGGAATATTATTTCCCGAATTAAATCCTCAGCGGCTTCCTTTTTCCTGTACAATCAAGTACAACCCTCCTAGCTAACTGCCACCATTACTCTTCACCGTGTCCCCTATGCGCCATGCTGCTTTACACCTCTGTGATGTTGCTATGCTGACTGCTTGTCTCCCGTTCCCTGTTCCCCCATCATCTGCCTGGAAACTCCTCCTCATCCTTTAAGACCCACCCAAGCACTTCCTTCTCTGGGCAGTCTTTCCAGATTTCCCATAATAAAATACTCACTTTCTTGTGATACATTACACATCCCTTTATTTTAGCTCTTATAATTTCCTATTAAACTTTATATTTGTGTCTGTCAGCTTTATTAGACACGGGTACCTAATATCTAAGCTTAGTTCATGTTTATAGACTGAACAAATGAACACACCACTTGGAGTGTCTCTATTCCAAGACTCTTAAGTCTTTACTGGCTGTTCTGTCCCTGCCTTTTCGTCATGGTTCCCTAAAAGGGATACCTGGTCAGTGACCATCAGTACTATCTCTGCTGAAGAAAGCTGGCCTAATGTATATGCAAAACACACACACACACACACACACACACACACACACACACACACACACACACAGAGAAATTCATATGTTTTAATTACAGTGTGATTCCATTCTGTGCCCATAAACTCATGAAGCCCCCCCACCCAGGGCGGACACCTTGGTCTAAGCAGGCCCTCTCTCACTTGTGGTACATTAAGGACCCTCTTTTTTTTTTTTTTTTTTTTTTTTTGCAGTACGCGGGCCTCTCACTGCTGTGGCCTCTCCCGTTGCGGAGCACAGGCTCAGCGGCCATGGCTCACAGGCCCAGCCGCTCTGCGGCATGTGAGATCCTCCCGGACCGGGGCACGAACCCGTGTCCCCTGCATTGGCAGGCGGACTCTCAACCACTGCGCCACCAGGGAAGCCCTAAGGACCCTCTTTTAGCCTGGGAGCACACCGAGCCAGGGCTGTTGATGAGTCATAGGTATGTCTGTGCTGTTCTCAGACAGGAGTATGGTTGAGAAGGGCAAGAGTGTGTGAACCCCTCCCTTTAGGAGTCCAAGTGCTCTCTTGGATTTAGGGAGGACAGTGGGGGGGGGAGCACCCTCAGAAGGCATGCCTCAGCCCTCCAACTTTACCAAGGGACATTTCAAGAAACACCACAGGAAAATGTCTTGTTATTTGCTCTGTGACAGTATTTGAGTTTGCTCTCTGTGATGTCACATGTTGCAACCATTAGCATTTTTTTAATCTTAAGCAACAGAAATAGACAAACGTGAGCCTGAAAGGAGTCCACTGGTAGGCTATGATGTGGCATGCAGGTGGACCATCAGGCCTTGGAGAGGACACCGTGGGTGTAGTTCTGGAGATCCCGGCAGCAGGAGGCAGCAGACAGCCCTCCGAGGTGTGTATCAGACATCTCTCTGCCTGGCTCACATCCTCTCAGGCTCCCTTCTATTGCCACTGTGGTCTTCTCTGCAAGGGTTTTGACCCAATTTGCACTGACAGTGCTTCATCTCAAAATGAGATGCGCCAAAGCCTCTCACTTCCTGCCCCAAGCTTCTCTCAGGCTGCCACTTGTGGTGCCTGCGGGAACCTGGTGGGCATGCACTCAGGGGCCACCCAGGGATGCAGGGGTGAACATCTTTACCCAGTAGGGTCAGGAGTCAGTGGACACGGGTGTCTCCCTTTACCCCCCTTGCAGGCTGTTCTGAGACTCACGTTCCACTCCTCAGAAGGTTCCAGTGGACTGGAGCATCCAACGTGATAACCTTTGGGTCAGATTTCTCTCCCCAGTTCCTCTCTCCCGCTCCTTGGAATCACTTCCCAAATATACTTCCTGCACAAAAGCCCTGCTCAGGCCCTAAGCTCAGGGGAGCCCAGACCATGACAAAACCTCATATTGGGGGATGGATGATTGATTACTTTGCTTGAGACAGGTCAAGGTTCAGATTCCAAAGAAAGCATTTAATTGTCCAGGCTTAGATCATGGTCCATCCTTTGGTCAGAATGTTGGCAGCCCCCCCAAGACTCTATCCAGTGGTGGAGGGATAGTTTCCCAAAGCCAATCAAGATGGTTATCAGAAGAAAGGCGAGGGCTTCCCTGATGGCGCAGTGGTTGAGAGTCCACCTGCCGATGCAGGGGACATGGGTTCATGCCCCGGTCCGGGAAGATCCCACATGCCACGGAGCGGCTGGGCCCGCGAGCCATGGCCGCTGAGCCTGCGCGTCCGGAGCCTGTGCTCCGCAACGGGAGAGGCCACAACAGTGAGAGGCTCACGTACCGCAAAAAAAAAAAAAGAAGAAGAAAGGTGAGAGATGACCTTTTTAGTAAGCTTGCCTACACTACTAGTATCTTGAGGCACCATGTACATACTATGTCTAAACCGAGCTCTTAACAAAGCTTGGGAACACCCATACAAAGCTTCTTCTGGCATTGCCTTCTCAGTACATGGTATCACCATCCTCCCAGATGCCCAAGCCTGAGCCCTGGGAGGTTGCCTCATCCCCTCTCTTGTCCACCACAGCCAGTTCATCACCCAGCCTGGTACCCAACTCTGCCTTCTTACTGTGTCTTGACTTTCTCCTGCTCTCCAACTATCTCACTGCCATTGCCCAATCATCTCTTCCCACCTGCATAAGTCTTTCAACTGATCTCCCTACCCTAACACTCTCTTTCTCTCTCTCTCTCTCTCTCTCTCTCTTTCTATCTCTCTCCCTCCTGCAAATTGTTCTTACCTATTAGAGTGATTTTCCTACGATACAGATTTGAACACATCACTTCACTGCTAAAAACTCTTGGCCAGCTCCCCACTGCCCTCAGGATGAAGTCTTGGAAACCTCATGGCACAATCTTGTCATGACCTGGCCCTACTGGCCTCTCCGTTGTCAGCCCTTGCCGTTCCTCCTTCCCATACAGCTTCCCCTGCAGCCACACTGAACTACAAGCCATTCTCTCTCATCTAGTCCTGGTGCCTAGAATGCTCTTCTGCAATAGTGAGGATTCTTTCAGCTGCGAGTAACAGAACACCTTGACTCAAACTGGCTTAAACAATCAGGAAATGCCTCTCTCACTTGCCATGGAGGCAAGATGGGTCCTAGGCACTATACAATTAGCAGCTCAAAAATGTGGAGGAGTCAGCTCTTTCAGCCTCATTTCTCTGCCACCCTTGGGAGTAGATTCATTCTAAAATAGAATCCTCTCCAGGTTGGAAGAAGATGGCAGTAGATTCATACTTCACTCCTAGACATGACAACATCGACAGGAAGAAAGAGACCATGCCGAGTGTCTCTTTATTAGGCAGTTGGAAACTCTTCTTAGGAGCCCCCTAGCAGACTCCCCCTCACCTCACATTGTTCAGGATTGGAAACACCATTTCTAAACCAATCACCAGCAACAGAAATGAAGTTATAATTGGTGGAAGAGACAGGGGTGGGGGTCAACCTCCATGACTACAACACCTCCCCACTTAATGTGTCTGGCCAATTTATTTCAAAACTCAACTCAAGTGTTATCTCCTCTGGAAAGTCACCAAATAGAAACATTCTTCCTCTTATGTGTCTGTCACCATCACCACCACCACTGCTACCATCCTCACCCTCAGACTGTAAGCTCTTTCACAGCAAGAAGCGCGTTCTTATTTACTCTGTATGCCCAGTGCCTAGCTCAGGGCTGGCATAGGAAAACCTCAATTAATTTGTTGAATATTTCTGTAATTTAAAAAACTCTATTCTTTTTTGGCCATACCATCCGGCTTGCGGGATATTAGTTCCCCGACCAGGGATTGAACCCAGGCCCATGGCAGTGACGGCACAGAGTCCTAACCACTGGACCGCCAGGGAACTCCCCAAAACTCTATTCTTTAAATGAAAACGTATTTTACAATATATTCTCTCTACAACCAAATTTTTCCATTTAACAATACATTATAAAAATCTTTTCATCATATTATATTGTCTTTTAAAATAGCTACATAGTATTTCATAGTATTGACACACTGTACCACAAATTATTTAACCAACCCCTGTGAGTCTTTGGTCATTTAGATTGCTTCCAGTTTTTCTGCATTAGAAACAATGTTGCGGTAAACTTCATTTCACATAAATCTTAGCCACTAAGATAAATCCCATAGTTCCCTATGATAAATCCTCACAAGTGGTGTGTAGTCTAAAAACGCAAATGGTTGCAAATTCTTTGATACTCCTCCTATCAAGTTCTCCCACCTGAAATCTGGGAGAACTTGTGCAGCTTTAACCACTAGAATACAGCAAAAGTGATGCTATTTGACTTCTGAGGCCAGGTCATAAAGATTCATGCAGCTGGGCTTCCCTGGTGGCACAGTGGTTAGGAATCCGCTGTCCAATGCAGGGGACACGGGTTAGAGCCCTGGTCTGGGAAGATCCCACATGCCGCAGAGCAGCTAAGCCCGTGCGCCACAACTACTGAGCCCACGTGCCTAGAGCCCGTACTCTGCAACAAGAGAAGCCACCGCAATGAGAAGCCCATGCACCGCAACGAAGAGAAGCCCCCGCTCACCGCAACTAGAGAAAGCCCGCGTGCAACACAAGCCCGCGTGCAACAACGAAGACCCAAGGCAGCCAAAAATAAATAAATAAATAAAGATTCATGCAGCTTCCGCCTTGGAATTTTGGAAAGCATCCCCTCAAGTCTCTCCCGTTTGAAACACAGGTGACGTATGGTGAAATGTCCAAGCCACACAGAGAGGCCACAACAATCCTAGCCAAAACTAACTTTTGCGTCATCCTAGCCTAGGCACCAGATGTGTGAGAGAAGAAGCCTCTGGAATATTCTAGCCCCAGTTGTTGGAGTCTTGCTAACTGAGTCCCCAGACACCATGGAATGGAGGTTGGCCATCCTTACTGTGCCCTGCCCAAGGTCCACAGAATCCCTGAATATGATAAAACAGCTGTTGTTTACACCACTAAGTTTAAGGTTGTTGATCATACAACAATAGTACTCAGAAAACTGGAAATTCCTCTTCTAAAGAGCATACACATTTTAAAACTTTTGATTCTTTATTAAATACTTAATAAAATTTTACAACTCAGTGGAAGAACACTTTTGCTTCCTTTGAGAAAGTGCGTCTATGACACAGGGGGCATATGTATATCTGGGTTGATATCTTGAGCGACTACACCAACATGCTTTTGATTGGGCTTTCTGCAAACCGACTGACCCTGACTTTGAGTGTTGTAGCTCAAGGTTTATTGGAAAGTGCTCTTGGAAGATATGCCTGTAAGGAAGGTAGGAAGGCAGGATTGGTCACAGGTATAAGCTGACTTGCAATGTGGCTGTAAAGGAGGCCTCAGCTGATCCTACAGAAAGCTCTGGAGCTGGGATGGCCCTTCAGAGGTGTCCCAAATTGAAGCGAGGTAGCTGGGCACGGCAGCTCCACATTAGCCACCCCTGGGAGGGGGCAGACCATTGGGTGAGGACCCCTGCAGCAATATTCCAAGCAGCTTAGGGTGGGTGGGTCAGCCTTAAAGAAGAGATCTAGGTGGGGACCAGAGTGTCCACTACAGAGTGTCCCCTTGCACTGTCCTGATCCATTTGCTTCCGTGAAGTTTGACCCATTTGGGAATCACTTCTCCAAGATTCCAGTTGGGTTTGTTTCCTGGGAAACTTGAAAGAGAAGGTTAGTAGGGTGAACTACAGCACCAGCTGTGGAAGTTGATCTCAAGACTACAACTGATACTAGCAATCACTGTTCTACCACCTGATCTGGAGTCTCCTCACCTGCTCATATCTCTTCTGGTCTAGGCAACTTTCCTGGTGGACACCCAGACCCTCAACCATAAAGGGTCTGAACCCCACCTTACCACACTCTGCCTGTCTTGTTCATGTACCATGAAAGCCAGGCATGTAGCACACAGGAAGCCCCTGTAGATCACCTGAGCATGACACGGATTCTCCTCTGCTCCTACTGTTCAGCCGTACCTCCTCCTCATGACCAGGGTCAATCACCTCTGTCAGGGTGGGGATTCCTCTCCTTGCTGATGAGCTTTAGGTCAAGGAGTTCAAAATAACCGGGCAGCAGCCATATTTGAAGTTCATTGTAACACTTCCCGTGTCCCCGATGGAAATGTTACCCCATTTGGGAACCTCTAGACCCTAAGAGCAGGACTAAGAAGTTCTACTTGAAGGGGAAGGGGGGAGGGTGTCACTTTGGGTGAAGTAGTTCCCTGCGGCCAAAGTCAGTTCCCAGGGAGGAATGCTGTTGTGAGCTGTTGGCAGCCAATTCCCGGAAGCTGAGGGATGAGTGCATTGGTCCTGGAGAGGACATCTCAGTGAAGCACCATCACAGTATCCACTGCAACATCTGAGATTCATTCTCCTTCCCAGAAAATGGGAATAACAATGGCTTATTGGCAAGTGTATTGGTGAGGAAATAATACTATATATGTTAAAAATACCAGATTGTACTCAACAAATGTAGTTTCTATCCCCTCTGTGTCAAGAGCTCCATAAGTGATGTTTCCCTTTTGCCTTGGCCCGTGAGGAGCTTATAGCTTTATTTGGTACTCAGTCCCAGTAGATGTATCATTCATTTTTATTCTCTTTTTATTTCCCTAGTCCTGCTTTCTTTTCTCTCTTTAACTAACCTCAAACACAATCCCTTCGTTGCAAGCTTTTTGAACTGGAATCATGTTTGCAAAGTGGCAGAGGATAAATAAATGCCGAGTAGAGAAACTTGCTGCTCTGAAGACAGTTCTTTCCCAAGAAGTGACAGTGCCTCACCTACAACACCGCCCCAGCACCTTGCTCAAATCTAGCCAAGCACTTTGCTGCTGGGTCTTTGTTTTGGCATCTGCCAGCCAACTAGCACCTAGGCGTGGGAATCCCTTCACTTAGAGGGTGACTCACAGCTCTGACAAGTTGAAAAAAAAAATTTTAAATGGGGGGATTAGTGTTATCAGGCACTTTCATCAGCTAAAGTCACTGCTGGTAATCTCTATTCCCACACTCTTTCCACAAGGAACCCTCCATTCACCCGCAGATGGCTCAGTTAGCAGTCCCATGCTGCTCTCGGAATTGACCTATGTAGAGAATAGAATGGGGCGTATGTGGCCCAGATGTTGTGACTGAGCTGGGTCCTCCCATCCAGGCTATCCATTGGGTTTGAACCCAGCCCCAAGGCATTTGGGGGGCTCCGTCCTGGAGTCTGTAGGCTCCAGGTGTGCCTGGCCTTGTTTTCTGCCATGACATCCTTTCACTGTCTCCCAGGATAATTCTTGTAAGCAAACGCCTCGTCTCTTCCCTCCCTCTGTAGGAGGCCTTGGAGTGCCAGTGGGGTGCCACACCTACTATTCTTGTTTCCATGTCACTATACAAGATGAACCACATTCATGAATAACACTTCCCTGGAACTCACATCAGAAGACACCCTTTTGCTAAAGGACTTCACATGTTCCATTGCTCCTGGCTCCTGGCTCTCCCCACCACTCTCCCAGTCTTTGTGGTTCTATGTCAAGTTCAAGAGCTTGGGGTGTCCTGGATGAGCCTGGGTATTTAGCCTCCCAGAGCAGGGGTTTTGCTCCTATAACTTGCTTCCTCTTGCAATCACATCGTTGCCTAGCAAGAGTGAGTGCCTGAGCTTGTTCAGGGAAGACCTATGGGCTAGGGCTCAACTTCTAAATTTTGGGTGATGATGCCAAGAAAATGGCTGGAGTCAGGATACCCAGGTTCCAGTCCTCACGCTGCCTCCTGCCCGCTGGGTCACCTGGTAAATCACTCCTTCTCTCCAAACCTGGCTTCCTTCCCCGGAAATGGGTGAAATAACACGCACTTTTAGAACAGCTGTGACAGTCAATGAGCTAACATTTGGAAAACTAGTATCATCTAATAGTTCCTGATCACGCAGCAGGCCAGGTACTTGGCCAAGCACTTAGTGCTATTATCTCATTTAATCCTCCAACAAACCTAAAGAGTTGGTGTGACAACCTCTATTTTACAGACGAGGAACCCCAGGCTTACAGCAGGTCAATGACACAGCAGTAAGGGGCAGAACGAGGCCTCACACTTAGGCCTCTCTGACCCCAAAGTTGGAGCTCTTAACCACATAAGACCGGCCTTTACTCCCAGCATAGCACATATTTCATATATCTTTACTCCATTTTTTTTTTTTTTGGCATATCCTGTGTCCTAAGAGAGAAGTGGAAATGGTATTCACTGAGCATGTACTATATGTGAAGTGCTTGATATACTTTACTCTAAATCTCACCCCAAAAGGATGGTATCCTGACCCCCATTCTCCCAATGAGGAAACAGAGACTCAGAGAGGTCAAGTAGTTTGCCCAAGGCCACACAGAGAAGAAGGGGTAGAGCTGAGGTTGAACCAGATCTATTGTGGGACTCCACGGGGTGTTCCTCCATCACATCCCACTATCTCTCAAGTAGGGGCTGTCTACAAGGCTGGTTACCTAGGGGTATACAGCCTCTTTCTCTGAACCCACCACACACTGTTCCCTCATGCTTCTAGGGGCCTAAAACACCTCTTCCTGGGGCAAAACCGTCGTCTTCCCCCAGGCCCCCAAGAAGAAACTTTTAGACAGGCCTCTGAAGAAGGCTGGTGGTGACTGGGGTCCCACAGAGCAGTGAGTGGCTGCCTCAGAACCTTTCCCTACAGCGGATTACTGGGAGGCGCAGTCTTTCGGCCCTGGGAGGGTCTCACTGGTCAGGAGGGGCACCGGGCAGAGGAAGACAGTGACCCAGGAGCCAGGTGAGGGCAATAGAAACAAATCGCTGACCTCCCAGTTTTGCTGTCAGCTGCCCCAGTGCCTGGTCCTGTTTATCATGGTAATTGGGGGTGGGGGGAATGTGTGTAGGCAGCTATCTGAGGGTTGAAGCTGAAAGCTTAACGTTAGACTTCCTAAACCCACATCAACCTAGGAAACGTTTACAGGAAAGAATGCCACAGATGGTTGTGTGTGTGTGTGTGTGTGTGTGTGTGAGAGAGAGAGAGAGAGAGAGAGAGAGAGAGAGAGAGAGAGAGAGAGAGAGGGAGGGAGGGAGGGAGGGAGGGAGAGGGAGGCCGGCAGCAACTGCGAGACAGAACAGGGAGAGAGGGAGAGAGAGAATGAGAGAGACTGAGCAAAAGAGATAGACAAAGACAGAAAAAGAGAGAAGCAGAAGTTAAAAGAAACACAAAAACAGTAGCTGGGCCAAGGGAGGACAGAGAGAGGAGGAAAAGATAAGCAGCAAGGGAGAGAGAGAGAAAAAAAAAGACATATAAAAAGATAATTCATTCGACAAATGTTTGCTGAGCACCTACTACGTGCCAGGTGCTGCCTTAGGCATTGTGGATGCAACAATGGACAAAAGAAAAAACCCTGTCCTCGTGGGTCTCTCTAGTGGGAGAAATAGAGAAACCCAGAGAGACAGATAAAAACCCAGAGAAGCCCACAGAAAGACCAAGAGGCAACTGTATGGAGAGACCAAGAGACAGAAGAGGCACAGAGGATAGGAGTGCAGAGATGGAGAGAGCAGTGGACCGCAAGACAGAGACAGAGCAGAGGGACGTGAAGGTGTAGGCTGGGAGTGCGGGTGGATGGACAGCATTCCAAGGGTGGAGAGGGCACAGCCCAGTGGACAGTGCCGAGAAGCCTTTCTCGTGCTAGCCTGCTCTGTGCTCCCCTCCCCACTCCCAGTGTGCTTGGGGGCAGGTCCCCAGCCCTCAGTGAGCAGGAAGCAGATCTCGGGTTCCAGTGACATCAGCCTTGGAGACTGTGGGCTGCTCTAGGGTCAGGATCCCAGTCTGACCCTGAGATGCCCAACAAGCACGTGTGGACTTCAGGTACTATCTTCTCATTATACGGATGGATGGGTGAACTGAGGCCCAGGCTAATGAGGCAGGAGGGCTGCTGGGCTTCCTGGGTTGGGGGCAGCGCTAGACAAAGGACAGAGTGCTGACCTGGGAGCCAGGGCCCCGTTTTTGAGTCTGGCTCTGCCCGTGATGCCTGGCTCTCCTCCTCACAGAGCGGTGGAGGGTGGGCTGCTACCACCGTGGAGTCTATGAATCACGTGAGAGTAAGTTTTGGAAGAGACCCGTGTTTGAAAGCCGGGACTTTGACAGTTGCTGATGTCTGTTTCCGTGGAAACGGAGCTCAGAATGGGAGAATGAGCTGGAGAGCTCTGCTCTGAGTGTCCCAGATAGCTGGGGAAGAGGGCAGCCACCACACCCTCCTTCATCTGTGGGCTCTGGAGTCCTCAGTGCCCCAGGGGCTGACCCCACGGGAGGGGTGGCTCCCAGGGACATTGACTGAATGCTCGCTGGGTGCCCCGGCCCAGAGTCATGAATGACTCAGATGAGGAAAGCCTGTGGTCTACACAACACTCACCCTCAGGCTGGACGTATTCTGTCTGAGCACAGATCCTTTGTTCACTCAACGCACATGTAAGCTAGGTCCTGGGAGCACAGAGGTGAACGGGACACAGTTCTTGGCTTCCTTCAGGGTCCATGGGTGCCCACACTGGGCCCCGAGTTCCCAGGCTCTCACAAAGTTAATGCAGAAGGTGCTGAAGCTCCCTGGTGTCCCGTCCTTGCACCATGCCACCCCCTCAAACTCCCGAACCAGCTGTGGCACTCTGACCTGTTAGCTGTCCTAGGCATCATGCTGCTCCCTTGCCTGGGATCCCTTTACCACTGCTGGGCTGCCTAGCAAACTCCTACTCAAACTTCAACGCCCCAGCTCCAAGCTTAGGTCCTCTGCAAAGCCCCCTCCACTAGACGGTAAGTACCTCGAGGGCCCAGGCCCAGTCTCCTCATCTCATTCCCAGAGAGGTTCCCATCTGTGTTGGCTGCTACCTTACCATCTTCTTCGGGACTTTGCTCTAACGTCATCCTGGACCTCCACTCAGGACCTCTGGCCTCTCCCACTCTACTCCATCCTTCCAATCAGCATTTACACAGGTCTAGTCTCTCCTGTCTTCAACCCAAATACAGCAAAGCTCCTTACCCAGAGGTGCTAGTCTGTCTCTTACCCCTCACAACCAAACTTCTTGAAAGAGTAGTCTGCACTGATTGTCTCCGCTCCCATGTGTCCATCGCCATGATCTGGCTTCTGCCCCCATCGCTCCCCTAAGGCTGCTCTCACCAGCCCACCATGCCCTCTGCAGAGCACTGTCTGAAAGCCATGTTCATGCACTCTGCTACTCAACCACTGTCAGGCATTCAACATCCTCCCTGCAGCACTGTCTTCCCTGGCACCCCTCCCCAGGCTCCTTCCCCACTGGCCCCTCTGGACAGGCCTCCTCAGCCTCCTTCACCAGCTCCTCTTTCATCAGACCTGCTGGTGCTCCTCAGAGCTCCATCTCCAGCTTCTCCCTGAGAGCGCTTGTCCACTCCCATTGGGGTCCAAGGAAGGCCACCTCCTCCAGGCCACCGTCCCTGACCCCCCAGACCAGCTGAGCATCACTGTAATACGTAAAATGCCTGTATCCTCCGTTGTGACACTTGCCATGTTGTATCATAAGTACCAGTGGAGTTGTCTGCTGTCCCCATAGGCTGCAAAGTCCCGGGGATCACGTCTACCCCTGATGCCCAGGACACTGGTAAGCAACGGGCTGCAGAGGGAGACAGGAGCCAGATCGTGAAGGACCTTGAACTGTTTTTTTTTGGGTTTTTTTTGCGGTACGCGGGCCTCTCACTGTTGTGGCCTCTCCCGTTGCGGAGCACAGGTTCCGGACGCACAGGCTCAGCAGCCATGGCTCATGGGCCCACCGGACCGGGGCACGAACCCGTGTCCCCTGCATCGGCAGGCGGACTCTCAACCACTGTGCCACCAGGGAAGCCCTAGGACCTTGAACTTTTTACTGAGGACCTTGGGCTTCATCCTGCATGAGATAGAGTTTTAAGCACTGAGGAGTTTTAAGCAGGAGCGTGCCATGGCCACATCTGTGCCTTAAACGCATCCCTCTGGCTGTCAAGGAGAGGGCGGGTGGTTGGGGGAGAGTCTGAAGGCAGGGAGATCCACCGGGGGCTGTAATCCGGGGCTCGATTGCAGTGATGACAGTGCAGGGAGGGGCTGGGGGGAGCGGACAGAACGTGGGGTGCTTATTAGATACAGCTGACCAACCCTGGTATTGGCTGGGGGTGAGGAAGAAAGGGAGCAGAGATCCACTCAGGGTTCTGGCCCAGGTGCTGGTGTGGTGTACAGAAATAGGCGCTGAACAGGAACCAGATAGGGAGAAAGAAGGTGCGGTTCTGGATACTTGGACCTTGAGGCACCTGAGGAACATCCAGGTAGGAATGCCTTGTAACTACACAGACATGGTGCTGAGAAAAAGCTCTGGGCCAGATGCAAGAGTCATCGTCACGGAGGTTAGGTGTGGTCCATGCCATGTGCATGGCTGAACTTGCCCAGCGAGAAAGAGGTCAAGGACAGAGCCTGAGAGATGCTCATTTGCGGTAGACTGTGTTTCTGTTTAGCAAACATCCAGCCCCTTTCTGTGGGAGGCATACTCTTCCCTTCCCTACGGAGGCTGGGGTTGGCCATGTGACCTGGGAGGAGATGCGATGCTTGCATGGGTTGGCTTGGCTCCTGGTGTTCTTTTCACCCACTCTAAAAAAATCATGCCAGGCAGCCTCTGCCCCTCAGCCTGGGTCCGGGCAGGGGAGACCCACGGAGCAGGTTCGAACTGCACCCTGAAGCAGAGCCATCCAGTTGACTGCGGACCTGTGAGTGAGAAATAAACGGCTTTTATTATGAGCCACTGAGATAAGGGGGCTCTTTGTTATGTAACATTGGATTAGCAATAGCCTGACTAATAAAATTTTGAGAGGAGGCTGGAGAAAAAAGCATCCTTCAGAGGATAACAGGAGCAACAGTCAGAGGGGAAGGAAGGAAATCAGGAGAGAGCTGCATTCCTGAAACTGTGGTAGGAGCGGGTTTCAGGAGCATGGGGACTGCGGATGCTCCGAGGTCCGCACGGTTTGCACCACGCCAGTCTTCTTCCTGACAGGTTATGCTCGGATCACCTTAGCTACCCTTCCAGGCCTGAATCTAAATTCCAGATGTTGATGACTCTCCCAACTACATCTCCGGGGCAGGCTGCTCTCCGGGACTCCAGGCTCGTTACCTACCTGTCTCCTGGATGTCTCCATCTGGACATCCAATGGGCTTTTCAAACTCATCACATCCCAGACTGCGCTCTTCATACTCCCCCACCCACAGACCTGCTCCCCCACCTGGACTCCCTGACTGGAAGCCCCGTCACCCACGCCAGAAGCATAGGAGTCATTTTCGGCTCCCTCACATCCTGTCAGCTACCGAGCCCAGGAGATTCCCATCCATCAGCTTCTCTCCACCTCGCTGGCCTAGCACCCCTCACCGAAGCTGCGGCCGGGTCCCTCACTGCATTCCGCGCTTGGCTCTTCCACAATGGCCCCCTGAGGGCTCTTTCTGAAGCAGAAATAGGTCACCCCCTGGTTAAAGCCCCTGCCGGCAGGACAAAGACCAAACTTCTTAGCATGACACCCAAGGCCCTGAATGGTCCAGCGTCAGCTGAATGAATTAATGAATGTCGTCCCTTCTGTCTGAAACACATCCTACACCTGCCTCCCACTGCCTAACTCCCACTCAAACTTGGCCCCCACCAGCTTTCTCTGACCACCTCCCACTTCATCCCCCCCCACACACATACACACACTGGGCTAGTTTAAATGCCTCCCACCTTTTTTTTTTTTTTTTTTTTTTTTTTTTTTTTGCCTGCGCTGGGTCTTCGCTGCTGCTCGCAGTCTTTCTCTATGGGGAGCAGGGACTACTCTTCGTTGCGGTGCGCAGGCTTCTCATTGCAGTGGCTTCTTGTTGCCGAGCACGGGCTCTAGGTGTGCAGGCTTCAGTAGCTGCGGTGCGTGGGCTCAGTAGTTGTGGCGTGTGGGGTTTGCTGCTCCGTAGCGGGTGGGATCTTCCCCGACTAGGGATTGAACCCATGTCACTGCAGGCGGATTCTTAACCACTGCGCCACCAGGGAAGCCAAGTGAATTATTTTATTCAACATTTAAGACATTTTTATTGAGAACCTGTTCTAAAAGTGGGGATAAAACTCCCATGTGTGCAAAACAAAAACAAAACTCCCATGCACAGTGCTTAAATTCTAATGAGGGAAATAGTAAGAAAAAAATAAACAAACATATGTCAGGTGGTAATGGTTGCTATGGAGAAAAATAGAACAGGATAAGGAGTGGGGACAGGAGCCATTCCACAGAGGTGCTTTAGGGAGGGTTCCAGTGATGTTTGATCAAGGACCTAGAGGCAGTAAAGGAATGAGGGAAGCCTTGATCTGGGGGAAAGTGTCCCAGGAAAAGGGAATAGCAGGGGCAAAGGTATGGCAGGTGAGTGAAAACAGAGGCATGCTAGTCCAAGGCAGGGTGGAGGAGGCAGGGAGGAACCCTGTCACGGGACTGGACAGAGTTTTACTTTCAGAAATAAAACCACAAAACAACACAATCTCATTCAATCTTTTTTTTAAAATTAATTAATTTATTTTTGGCTGCGTTGGGTCTTCGCTGCTGCGCGTGGGCTTTCTCTAGTTGCAGAGAGCAGGGGCTACTTTTCATTGCGGTGCGTGGGCTTCTCATTGCGGTGGCTTCTCTCGTTGAGGAGCATGGGCTCTAGGCGCACGGGCTTCAGTAGCTGTGGCTCACGGGCTCAGTAGTTGTGGCTCGCGGGCTCCAGAGCTCAGGCTCAGTAGTTGTGGCGCACGGGCTTAGTTGCTCTGCGTCATGTGGGATCTTCCCAGACCAGGGCTCGAACCCGTGTCCCCTGCATTGGCAGGCAGATTCTCAACCACTGCGCCACCAGGGAAGCCCTCTAATTCAATCTTAAAGGCTGGCATGCTGAGCAAGGAATGTTCTTATTCTTTGTAGGAGCTCCTTCTTTACACTGTCAGGTACCAGGGCTCTGCCTTTTGGTGTGATTTCAGCCACCAAGTCATCAACAGTAACGTGTTCTAGTCCTTTTTCTTTCATTACCTCTTTACAGTGTGCCTTCTACTGATCCTTCCAGCCACATTCAATTAATTTAGCTCTCAGCAATTTTTTGAGGCGTTCTCTTTCTCCAGTTTCTATCCACTTTTGGTTAATCGCTGCTCTCATCTACTCATCTTTGTTCATCTTACTAACCACCATCACCGCGGGCGAGGGCTGTCCCTTCCCAGTGACAAAATGACCCTTGTCCTGATGACTGTTACCTACCACACTCTTCAGCTGCCCGGACCTAGACCCTCCATGGAGCCTTCTCCTTGAGTTCATGAGAATGAACTCCATGCTGGGGCACTCTGGACAGGAGGTGAGGGAGGTGTAGCAGGAACCGGGGAAGGGGCAGAGCGTCAGCGTCCTCGCCCTAGCCATCCCTGGCACAAACTTGCTTTGTATATTTTTGTACTTCCCAGTCAGTGTCCCTGACTCAGGGCTCAGCACATAGTAGGTACTTTCTAGACAGAACTAAACCCATCCAAGAAATTGCCTAAAACCCATTTTGCTACAAGGTGGCTCAGGACATCAGAAGGCATCATCAGAAGATGTAAAAACACATTTGATTCTAAACTTAAATCCTCTTCCTTCTTCCTGAGAACCTCTCTGTTTGCTGGCTCTGCTATGCTATAACATCAGGAGTAATCATCTTTTTCGAGTTACAAAATGTTACCCCAATTACTACCTCCTCAGAGCCTCCACACAACCTTCACAGTAGTGACTCTCCATTGTCCAGAGGTGTCAGAACCGTGGGCTCGGCCAACACTTACGGACAGCCCAGCAAAGGATTCCCCGTCAGTTCCCTCATTTAACATCCTCATTTCACAGACAGACTCAGAGACAGAATATCATGTGCCCAAGGTCCAGCAGCGAGGCCCTGAGCCAGGCTGAAGCCAAGTCTCCAGGCCCTGGATTTTGCATCCTCCCATGGAAGCCCCCAGTGCCCTTGAGGAAACTTCTGCTAAAACTGGGGCTGACCAGCCTGGGCCTGAGCCTCCCTGGGCAGAGTTACCCAAGGTATTGACCCGAGGTGCCTCCTCAAAATCCCAGGACCCAGCGGGCAGGAAGGGGATGGGCTGCGTGCTCAGCATCCATTCAAACGTCCCTGGGCGTGGTGTGGAGGACAGTGGGGCAGCCCCCAGACTCCCAGCAGCTGTGGGGAACACAGAAACAGAGCTGCAAACCAGGGAGAGGAAAAGGGATCCTCTGGCATCCTTGGCAAGCACAACCTCCTGGGTTGAGCCCATGGACCTGAAGCCTCATTCCTTTAAGTGCCACCTTCTGGAGGCCTGGCCCCCACCAACCTGATCCCAGAGCCCAGGATTTCTGCCCCCCCAGTTTCTGGCACCTGAGTGAAGGAGTGGTCATCTTAGCCTAAACTTGTAATTCACCTCTCCTTCCCCTCTTCCACCCCACCTGCCTGTCCCTCCACATTCTGGTCACTCAGGTACTCACTTGTTCTGTTCCTTTCACCACTGTTGCTGTGCACTGGAGGTCCACAGGTGAATGATGATCATTCCCTGACCCGGAGGAGAGGTGCTCACATTCCCTTGGGGGAAATGCACACAGGACCACACCCATGCACAGAGGCCAACAGCAATAGGTCATGGTCAGGGAGAGGCAGAGGGGCCACCAGGGGATTCCTAGCCCAGAACAGGAGCCCAGAGATGGCTTCCTGGGAAGGCTTTCCCAGGCTGGATTTTAGAATATTAGAAGTCTGTCACAGGAAGAGCCTTTAGGGCAGAGGATTTCACACCAGTGTAAGCAACATGGCATAAGGATTTCTTTCTAGATTATTACCCAGTGCCTAGAACAGTGCTTGGTACATAGTAGATGCTCAATAAACATGTCCTAAAAGAAAAAAAAGGAAGGGAAGGGAAGAAGGGAGGGAGGGAGGAATAGAGAGAGAGGGAGAGGAAGAAAGAATGAGTATAGGGTGGATGTGTAAAATAGCTTGGTGTATTCTGGGAACTGAAAGTACAGTAGTTGCAAGCTGCTATAGTTTAGGCTGTGGGGCCGAGCTGGGGGTGTGGCCTTATCTAATGTTATTGTTGTTGGTGTGCATTTCTTATTTCCTTACCCGTCCCAGAGCTACTTTGGGGATGAGCTCACTTTTTCCTTTCTTGTTCCCCGTAGCCCCTGGTGCGTACATGGAGTGCTAACTGCACACAGGTACTGAACCTGTGCTGGGTGCTGGAGACACACAGATGACTCAGAGTTAGTTCCTGCCCTCCCAGCCCCCCAACCACCTCTGGCTGGGGAGACAGACAGTAAACAAATGGCCACAACAATGGGCAGAATGAATGGAGAGCTATTCTGGAGGTTCAAGCAAAATGAGACCAAGCAGAGGGTTAGAGGGATGGGTTTTACTCCAGGAGCGAAAAGCCGGGAGGATTTTATGGAGGAGGCATTGGAGGGGATGCAAGCCTTAAAGAATGAGCAAAGAAGGGGGCTGGGGTGGGAGGCACTCCGGGCCAGAAGATGTGGGGGTGGGGTGGGGAAGGTGGGGATTGGGGGATCCAGTGGGGAAAGATAGCCTGGGGGAATGGGTGGGGGACTTGGGGTAAGTGAAGAGAGAGTGATTGCGCCCAAATTTCCCAGGTCTGCCCGTCTATCATGTTAGTCCCTTGGCTTCTCCAGAGAAAGTGCCCTTCTGGGGTAGGGTGTTTGCTTCTGATCTGACCGCATTTTGGATCACTGTGCTAGCAACTGCACACCTAGTTGGGGCTGCTCAGTGGTCCTACTTCCTGGGAACCCATCAGCTCCCCTCTGTCCAGCAGGCTGGGAGGTTATGGCACCCTCCCTTCTCGCTCTGCCTGGGCCCTCCCACTATCTCTTTTAGGTCCACCATGAACCTACCAACATTCTGGGTCAAGCCCCAGCAAAGGGAAGACCACAAGGACAGAGAGCCTGGCACAGGTTCCCCAAATGCATGCCACACCTGCTCGGAAAGGAGGTGCTTGTCCTGTTTTCAGGGTGGGGTGTGGGGAAAGAAAACTATAGAAAGGAAATCTTAGCATCATAGAAGAACATCAGACTCTCAAGAGATATTAAAGATCCCCCTTCCCATTTGACAGATGAGGAAAATGATGCACAAACAGATATACCTGTGTTGCAGCCCTAACTCTGACACAGCATGGCCAACTTGGTAGAGCTGTGATGCAGTAGGGCCAGAGAAGGGCAGTGTTTTCCTTGAGCTGGGACCTAACCCACACTCATGACACTCATAATTTGTGGGCCTTGCAGACCCAAGATGAGTCAGGCTTCTTGTGAGTCAGGCTGTTGACAAGCCATTCCTGGCCATTCCTAGCCCATCAAAAATAGAAGTCCAGGGGAAGGGTATGAGCAGGCCAATTTAATTAGTGTGGGCTCTAAGGTACCTTAAGTTAGCCCTATTAAATTAAAACGCCTGGGGGAAAAAATAACTGTAATTATTTCCTTCTCTCCCCTATCGTTGTATTTCAACTCCCTCCCAACCTCCATGCTTCTCTCATTCACAAAACAACCTTTAAACTGGGAGCTAGCACAGACAACCAGAGACTAGGGTTCAGTTTTCCTTTTTCTGCCCCCTTCCCCTTCCAGCACTAGGTCCCAACAGAGAACACAGCGCGTCCAGAAGCGGTGGTAGGGCCTGGCTATATTCTAATTTAGGGAGGCTGCTACACTGAGCAGAACATTATTCCAAAAATGCACCCAGAGTCTCCTTCCTGAACCAATGCAGATCCGTTTGCTGCGGGGCATTTCTTTTTAAAGCCCCTTTTTCTCTCTTCGACAAATCAAAATAAGCAAACTTTAATGGTAGTGAATTATACTTGATTTTGTTGAATCTAGTTCTGAGTTTTCCTACTTGAAACGTGTTTCCCCAGGACACTGACCTATCCTTTAATTGTTTGGTGCGAGGCATGTTAGGGGGAGGGGCGTTACTTGTTTATTGGAACAGCGCTGTTAAAAAAAAAAAAAAAAAATCAACCTAGGCTAACAGTTTCAAGGCTCCCCTAAAGATGTAGCCAAACAGGCAGCCAATCAGCGCTTACACAGCTTTTTCTGCTTGACTCTTTTAAAGAGACAGTGCCGACAGTGTTTTATCACATTTAAAGAGAACCGCGCTCTAAAAACAGTCTGAAAATGGGGGAGTCTTCCCGTTTGGTTGGTTTTTCGTCTTAAAGAGTCTCTAATGAGGTACACTCAGTGTGTCCTCGGGTTCTCGCCGTGGGCAGAAAGGAGTCAGCAGCAAATAGCTGGGTCACTCTGCCAGCCCCCCCCTCAATTTCCCATTGTACACCTGGGTCACTGACAATGGAAGCTTCCCCTCCCCCCACGCCTGACTCTCGTCCCCCGCTCCCCAATTTAGCTCCATTTATTTGAAGTTCGCAGATTTCTGTGGCGCGCATTCCGCGTAGCGGGGCGCCCAGGTGACGCCCCCCTACCCCGGAATGGCACCGTCTCTCGTGGAGAAGCCGAGGGGCTAACTTGCTAGGGCGGGCAGACCTTGGAAATTTGGGAGCAATCACTCTCCGTTCTCTTAGCCAAAGTCCTCAGTCCCTTCCCCCAGGCTCCCCAAAGCAGTCCAAGGGCCATTTTCGCGCGACTCCACTTTGGGGTTTTCCAAAGTATTTTAATGATCTAGTAAAGGAGCAGCCTCGCGGCTCGGCGCCGGATCGAGCCGCCCAGTTCTCAGCGTGGAGCCCCGGGCCCGGCGCTCCGAAGCCAGACTGGGCGAGAGGGAGGACCGGGGGCGGGGCGGCCAAGGGGTGGACGGGTGGGAGTCTGGGGAGGGGGCCGAGGTCGGAGCCCAAGGGGAGGGCAGGCGAGGGGGAGGGGGAGATAAGGGCTGGGCCGGCGCAGGGCTGAGGCTGGGGGAGGTGAGGGGCAGATAAGGGAAAGGGACGTGGCGGGGGGGAGCCGACGGTGCTCCGCTCAGGGGTCCGCGCCCCCTCCCCTCAGACTACGCCGCAGCGCCACCCCCCCACTCCCCAGCGGTCCAAGCCGCGAAGAGCGCCCGTCGGACCCTCTTCTCGTGGGGGCCGGGGGACTAGATCTTCCCTGTCCCGATTTGTGTCTCCTCCCCACATCTAGAGAAAACGGAGGCTCGCGCCCCCGGCCCCCCCCCCACCCCGTTGGCCCGCAGGAGCAGGAATAGCGGCTCCTCGGTGGCGGCCGCAGCGGGGACTGCCGCGGTCGGGCGCTGACAGGGCGTCCCTCCCGGGCCGCCCCGGCCCCTCCCCCGCGCGCCTATTGGCCGAGGTGCATATCAATCACGGGACGTTGACGCCCGCCTTGCTCCCTCGCCCGGGTAGCCACGTTCGGTTGAGCTCCAAGTAGACCAGCGGCAGCGGCGGCGGCGGTGCCGGAGGCGCTGAGGGAGGCGCAGGCGGAGCCGGGCGGGCGCGCGAGCGAGCCAGTGGGCAGCCGGGCCGGCGGGAGAGCGGCGGCGGCGGCACCGGCACCCCAGGCCGAGCCGGCGCGGGAGGAGTTCCAGGGCGATGGGGCCGCGGCCGGGGCTGACGCTTTGACAGCTGGAAAGAGCGCGGAGCCAGCGCCTGGGGGGGAGGGAGGGGAGCGCGGCGAGGAGAGCGCAAGCGAGCGAGCGAGCGAACGCCGGGGAGGGGGCCGGGAGCGAGGGGGCAGCTCGGGAGCAGCCGGAGCGGTAGCGGCGGCGGCGGCGAGGCTCGGCGCCCTCTTCTCTGCAAACCATGTTTGCCAAAGGCAAAGGCTCGGCGGTGCCCTCGGACGGGCAGGCTCGGGAAAAGTAAGCCCTATTTTCCAAGTGGCGGCCGCGCCGCTGCCGGGCTGCGGGCGGGTGGTGGGAGGCAGGTGGGCGGGCGGGGGCTGCTGAGCCCCGGGCCCCGGCGCCGCCTGCTTGGCCCCTTCCCGAGGCCGCGGCGGGCGGCGTGGGAGAGCCCATTGTTGGGAGCCGGCGGAGGTTGGGGTCTGGGGGCGCCGCCGGGGGAGGGGGCACTTGGTGGCCTTGGGGCGTGCCGGGCGCGGGGGCCCGCGGTGAGGGATGGACGAGGTCCCGCGAGCGAGCCTGGGCGCTCGCTCCAGCCGGGGCGCTCGCCGCGCTGACGGCACTTTGCCTACCGGGCGCGGGCAGGGGGCGCGTGGCTTCTGCAGCCCCGAAGGCTCCTTTTGTCCGCCCGCGGCGTGAGGAGTGCGTGCCGGGGGCTTTGTTCGGCCGAGAGCGCTCTCCCTTCCCTGCCCTTGGCCTCGCCGCCGGCCCCGCGCCCTCCGGGGCGCCGACCTGGGCAGGGACGGCGGCGCCGGCTTGGCCCTAGGCTTGGGGGACAGTTGTTTTGGGGGAGGTGGTGAGGGCGGTGCTTTACTGCCCTCTCCAGAGCTCGCGGAGCACTCCAGAGTCCAGGACTGAGTCTCCCCGGACTCTCAAACGTGGGGAGAGGGTGGATCGGTGGCAAGGAGTGGATCGGGAAAAGGAGCGAGGCTCGGGGGGTTGGGTTGCTTGCGAGTTTGAGAGACCTAGGTGGGTTTGGTCCCGACGCTACTTGGAAGTTCAAGTTCGGGGGCTGCTCTGCAGCCCTCGCGGCTTGAAGTAAACGCGTTTCCTCCTACCCACCCCCTAACTGCTCGCACCCGTGGCCCCAGGCAGGACCGAGCTAGCTGCTCACCTCTGGTTGGGGCCACAATGGGACAGCACGGACAGGCTTGGAGGACAGGCTTGGAGGCCAACTGGCAAGGTCCAGGAGCGAGCGCCCGGTGTGGTCTGACGCGCTCTCTCTCTCTCTCTGTGCCTGCTACCCACTTTCCAGGTTAGCTTTATACGTCTACGAATATTTACTGCACGTAGGAGCACAGAAATCTGCACAGACCTTCTTGTCGGAGGTGAGTGGAACTCCCCCCATCATCCAGTTTCTTGACACCCCTCCTCCTCACTCTTCTTAAAGCCTTTGTTTTCTGGAGCAGCCACTGTGGCCACCATTTTGAATTTTTATCACCTTTTGGCATTTATTGTTAGTTGGTCTTCACAGCCTTTTGGCTCTGGGAAGCCCCTAGCCCACCCCTTCTCTCTGCTCCTCTAAGCTGTCTCTGCTCTCTCCTTTCTAGATTCGATGGGAAAAAAACATCACGTTGGGAGAACCGCCTGGGTTTTTGCACTCGTGGTGGTGGTAAGTTTGTGTGATAGTTTTGTGTGTGCGTTTGTTTTGTTCTGAGCCCCCGGCTTCAAGTGAACAAAGATGGGAGATCTGGAGCGGGTCCCTCCATGCCTTAGTCCCCAGCGTTGCATAGAGCAGGGTGCCGTGGGGCCCTCAGGACTGGCAAATGAGAAGGGCAGACGAGGTCGGTGCCTAAGTTTCTGCCTCCTCTTTGCCCACTGTTGAGAACCCTACTAATCGTGCCTGGTGTTTGCATGGAAACTGTACTTTTACATCTCACTCTGAGGCGCTGGGCATGGGCTTGAAAAAAAAACCTGCATGGGTTTTTGTCAATTCTGCACGTTGCTTTAATTAGAGGGAGTGGGGGTGGGGTGGGTGGAGGGGCACCAGGTCTGTTTTACAACTGGCCTACCCCTTCCTTTTTCTTCTGTGAGCTCAAAACCTTGAGAGAGAAATCCATGGGGACCTTTTCCAGGCACCCTGAGAAAGAGCAAGAAGGGACTGCCACTTCCTTTAAAGATACTGATTCAGACCTACTGGATCTCCCCCCTCCCCCCACTGCTCTAAGTATCCCTAAAACCACCAAGTTTCGTTTTACTGAGAATCTGGCAGAGTGCCTGTAGTTGGTAGATGGGGGCTCTCTCTTGTCTGTGACCCTCTCCCAGGCCCCTGGGCCCTGTCTGGGTGGGACCACTGCCGGTGTGCTCCCGGTTTGCAGCCCGCAGGAGGGAGGCTTAGGGTCAACGGGAAGGAGTTGCTGTGAGTGTAAGTCTTGGGTGTTTTGTGGGACCGATTGGTGGAGTCTTTGACATTCTTTTCAAAAGGAAAAGAGAGCGGAGTGGCTTTTGATATTTTGGTGAAGTTCAGGAAAACGGAGTGCCCTGTCTTGGGATCTTAGCGCGTTTACCTGACCGCCAGCTCACTGGGGTAACTATTTCAAGTGTCTTTGAAATGCATGGGGATGAAGCGTCTGTTCTAACTTGCACGGAGAAAATGAGGTTTTAAGTGCTTTTGCCAACCTCGGAACTGCGGAGTTGGAGGCATTCGGTGTGGTGTAAGGATTCTGTCTGTAGGAGTGGGTGGTAGGTTTTCTGGGGTGGCTTTTGGAGAGGAGTGTGGGGCTGGAGCTGGCGGGTCTGTCCACCGTGGATTTTGCAGAAATTTAGGCTTTTGAGTAAAAGTTACTCAGAAGGGACTGGGGAGTTTGTAGTGTTAGAAATCTTCAGTGTGTGGAGGAAGTTAGTCAGATGTGTGCAGCCTCAGAGCACAGAAAGAAATGTTCTCGAGCCTCCCTCTGCAGTCAGCAGAAGTCCCCGATTATCCTGTTCTATCCTTAATCCCCCGCAACTTCTCCAGCCTTATCTCAGCTCCGGGAACTAAGAGTGCGTCGTGCTGGGCGCAGGCAGTGGTGGCTCTGTGATTTGACACCGACGGTGGCTTTTGGGGTGGCAGGAAGTGGTGGAGCTGATCTGAAGAGGGCCAGGCTGCGTTCTTCACGCACCTGGAGTGAGGTGCTTGTCAGGTGACTGGCAGGGCTGGCTGTCTGTGATGGTGACAGGAGCACTGGTCTGGTAGTCAGACTTCCGCTCTGGTGCACGTTTTACCCTTCAAGCGGGTTCCTATCCCTGGGCCTTGGGCTCCCGACCTGGAGAAGGTTTTTAAGGCCCCTTTTTGGTAGCAGTAGCTACCCTGTGTTTGTATAGGGTTTTACTGGTTGACAGAGGATTTGTATGTCTGTTTTCACATAATGCAAAGTGTTGGGGTGACCATACAAGAATCATGGAGGGGGGTTAGGCAGGGATATCCGCCCCCCTCCTTTTGCTGGACAGGTGGTTGTCTGAGGAGGGCTCTCTTTCAACGTGAAAGAACGAGATACTTGGTTATCCATAACATAACTTTTGGTTAATTGATACACGTTCTTTGGTGGGCAGGGGGGGAATGGTTTCTGTATGAGAACACCTTGGGGGAGGGCCTGGTTGAGAGTCGGGTGGGCTGGAAGGAGATGGGGATGTGGGCTCTGGGATGAAGAACCTGTAGATTCCCTTTATTGCCAGAGTCACCCAGTTTGCTGTGCATATGAGTCATAGTCCTGACTTTGACAATTTAACCTTTTTATGAAGTGCAGCCATTTTGGGTGGAGGTGGGGGGTGGTTACCGGAGCACAGAAGAGACAGGCATGGATTCTCATCCAGATTCCTGTCTCCCATCTGGGCATCAGTGGGTGGGTTACCCTAACCTGCTGGAGCTTTAGTTGCCCCATGTATAACGTGGGGATAAAATCACCTACCTTACAGTGCTGTGGTAGTTACAAGCAGTGTCATGGGCGTGAGGCATCCAGCACATAGTAGGTGTCTGATGGATGAGAGCTATTACTCTTATTACAAATGCCAGGCTGTCAGAAGAGGTTGGGTCTATTTTGTTGTTAGGCTGAGTATGCCCAGTGAAGGCTGGGAAGGTGGGATTGAGCCTTGGGGAGACGTGGTGCTGTTAGCACCGTGCATTGTACACTTGCTGTTGGGCACACAAGTAATAATTAGTAACCTGATCTTATTTTATTTTTCAACTTGCAGCGTATTTTGGGACCTTTACTGTGCAGCTCCTGAAAGGCGAGACACTTGTGAACATTCAAGTGAAGCAAAAGCCTTTCATGATTACGTGAGTAACAAATTTTTAATCCTGGCGATAATTGCAGGGTTGGATAACTTGAACTTCTTTAGTACCAAAAGCAAATACACAGCCAACTGGCAGTGGTCTTTGTTTTCTCCTTGCCTTTCTTTTTGTCCTGCCCACCTCCCTGCTGCCCTCGCCCCGTACTCTCCTCCAGCAGCGGTCTGACTTGGTGAATGGTGTTTCATAATGTTATAATTATGCAGAAGAGTGTAGATACCTATCTGGAGAGTTAAATGGCGTTATGCGGGGCTCAGCCATGTGGGGTTTATGTTCTGATTGGGAGGATGGTGGGGCTGAGCCTCTTTGGTGCTGGTTTATGAAGAAGTTGACCACAACCAAGAAAAATGAAAAGTAAATATGAAACTTGTGTTTTGGAGTAGAAGGTGTGTTTTGAGTGAGAATTTGGTGAAATAGATTCTTAGGTTACTTTCCAGGGAGGGATCTTCCAAATTATGTTTTTGGAGGGAGGTGCGTGTGTCTGTTTATTGGGGGGGGGGGCTTGTGTTGTCCATTAAGACAGTGTGTACTTTGAGGTCCTTGGCTGGTCCATAAACCTGTGTTGAAAATGTTCTTGTGAAGATAGTTTCATCACATTGTAGTGCTTTCTACTCTATCATTCATTCTCCCTGGATGAGTTTCTTAAGATTGTAAGAGAGATGTCTGTCACATGTCCATATCCCACCAAGGTCCCCTTAAAAAAAAAAATTGGACTACAGTTGGGGTGGAGTCGGACTTATGATCAGATGAAACAGGTTAGGATCTTCTGCGGGGGGATGGAAGGGCAAGTGTCCGAAGATCTTCCCAGCCTCCTTTGCTTCCTGTTGGTCTTGTAGAAGGTTAAGTGTGTGTGTGTGCCTGTATGTGTGCACACACATGTGCACTTAAGAGGTCATTTATTGGATTTTGCACTTCTGCATGAGGTGGGAAGAAATGGTCCCAAAGCTCTAGGGCATGGAAGTTGGTTTTTTTGAATGTCATCAGAGCCCACTCACTTGGCAGGGCCATCTGCATCCTCTGCATGCAGTTTTAAACTGGCCTGGGAGACCAGAACCCATTTGGTTGAGTTTCACAAGTGGTCAGATCCCATGCCACAAGTATCTTTCTGGTGAAAATTTCTCCTTGTAATATGAGGACTTAAGAGACTCCCCTGGGGGCTCCCTGGTTTTGAGAACATTCAGTGCGATGAAATTTTGCTATGACTGTAAGGTTAATACCCTTGGAGTGGAATGCTGAGGAAATTGCCCAGTTCTTGTGCCCTCTCCAGGGTTGAAAAAGAGAAGCTGCTGAATGGTACTTATAGCCTGGTGAACTTTTAGTAGTACAAGGTGAGAGGGCTGGTTCACTTGTGATGTGGTTCTTCTGGGAAAATCGGTGGTGATGATCACAGGGTTTCCTGGGGTAGAGGCTAAGAGTTACGTTAGCCATATAAAAATAGTTGGGGAATTTGACTTTTCTACCTAGTAAAAATCGTGTGTGTGTGTGTGTGTGTGTGTGTGTGTGTGTGTGTGTGTGTTTTAACCTGTGGATGGCCAATTCCTGTGTGGCCTGTATCTGACAGCTATGCAAAATGGTTTCATTTTAGAGTGGGGCGGGGGACGTACCTATTTCCAGTCACTCTCTTGATATGGGATGTCTGTGCTATCTTTCAGAGAAGTTAATAATTTTTAACTAAGTTTGGCTCTCTAGTACATAATGTGAGACTCTCTTTGGCAATTTGTGGTTTGGTCTGCCATCTTGGAACAGTATGGTGGTAGTGAAAGTTTACATGGGTTTTCTTTCAGTAATTTGCTGAGGAAGGGCAGCAGAATTGTGTAGAGATTGCTGAGGTCGGTGTAGACATTTAGAAGAAGCTACCAAGAGCTGAAATCACAGTGCCTGAGGCCTAGGATTCACAGATCTTGGGATCAAAACCCTTTCTCCTGGATTGGGATCCACTTGGTGTCCTGTGGCCTGAGAGTCAGGTCATGTGAAAGGAGGGATGGAGTGATGAATGGGGATGGGTAGGGAACGTCTCTATTGTGAAGGAGTTAAGGGGGGGTGGGTATTGAGTTGCAGGGGTGAAGGAGAAACAATGGGAAAATGAAAGAATATTTAAGAAAATGAAGAAAAGGAACCTCTTTTTCTCTTTGCCCTCCTCAAATTTTCGTGTGTTCTCTCCATTCTCATGGCTACTGTCTTGTTCACCCTCATCTTTCTTGCTAGAGTTATTGCTGAAGCCTCTTTGGATTCCCTTCCTTTTGTCTGGGGTGAATGCCTCTCTTATCCGTCACATCCTGTCCACTTTTCAGCTTCTTTGTGGAGGACTTTGGTGATAGTTTGCTGTACACTCTGATCACTCCTTCATCTCAGTGGCTATACAAACCACCTGTACAAACCTTTGTTGGTGGCTTTCCATGTGCTGGGCCCCTGTGCTGGGCACTCTAGGTTCAGGCTCTCATTTCAAGCTGCCAGTGGCCCTGGGAGAGAAGACATGTTGCTAACTCCATTTTGCAGATGAAGAAACTGAGACACAGAGAGGTTATCATGGTTGTAAGAATTAGGATCCAAACTCAGGTCATAACTGACTCCAGAATCTGTGTTCCTAACACTGCCGAGACTTGGCCGCACAGGTCCGTGGCAAATGTCACCCGTTTGCACCTATTCCTGCTAACTTCTCATTCAGGTTTGTCTTTCTAACCACAGCTTATTCATTTTTTCCATGCCAGAGACCATTCATCTAAGAGTTATTCATTTCTGTAGCTCCCACAATACCTTGCACATAGTAGGTACGCATGCTAAATGAATGAAGGTATCAAGGAACTATGGGTAAGAAAAAATACTCATTTTTGGGCATTTTGGTAATTTGGATAGCCAGTAGAATATTGGAAGATGTTCTTTTAGTGACGCGTTTTTGCTGGGTCATCTTGAGCCAGGTGATTTTAATGTGGGTTGACTAGTTACCTTAAATCCTTTTTAGAAGATAAAGTGGAGTGTAAATAAGAGCATGCGGTAACTGGCCTTCTGTTTTCAATCAAGGAGATTCAAAGATTCTCATGGTTTGTCCGTGCAGCTCAGATATACCCGCCTGGGCCTCAGTGGGTAGTGAGTAGTGAGTGTGTGTGGGGCATGGGTGAGGAGGGACTCCTGTGGGGCTGGGAAGGTCCTCATTCGGGAAGATCCTGGTCTCAGCTCTCCTAGAGAAATGAATTTGTGTCCCTGGCCAGTGGTCTCTCCTTCCTGGTGGTGGGTCAGTTCAAGCCAGGCTACAGGGCTGGGAATGAACCAGGTGACTCAGCGGTGGGAGAGGGGGTTTAAATTTTCTCTGAATTGGTGAGTTTTTATTTGAGTCACAGTCTATTTTCCTCCACACACCTGGAAACTTCAGTTTGCTTGGCTCAGTGTGTGTAAGCCGGAGCACCCTGATGTTGACCACACGTAGTGAAGAGCGATGCAGGGTTTGGTACCCAGAATGTACTTTTATGAGAAATTGGTTTACTTGAAGTCAGAAGAGCCCAGAGGCCATGGGAAGAGCTCGCAGGGACCCTGCCTGTGGTTTCCTTGCTGTTGCCCAGAGGCCATGGGAAGAGGCTCGCAGGGACCCTGCCTGTGGTTTCCTTGCTGTTCCCCTCCGGCCAGGGCAGAGGTTCTCTGGTAAAGCCCTTGGGTCCCCTTGGGTCCTCTTAGATGCCGATGTCTGTCTGGTCCTGGCCTTTTGTGGAGTGGACAGTCCCTCCTACTAGCTCAGTGCCTCTGAGTTGAAGGTGCTGGAGAGCAGTGACCCTCACATTGCTGTACTTTTCAAAACGCTTTTTCAGTACATGGTTGTGGTTTGGCTTCACAGCTGTCTGTTGGTCAGGTTTTATTATTTAATCTCACTCCCATTTTACAGATGAAGAAACTGAGGCCTAGAGTTTAGATGGCTTGTCTGAGGGTATGTAGCCAGGAGGTGGCAGAGCTGGGACTAGACCCCAGTCTTCCAAATTCCACCACTGAGCTTTTGACAACCCTCATTTGATACAGAATTCCTGCAAAACAGAGGGAAGATATTATCATTTGACCCAAAGTGTGCTCATGTATAGTCACTGAAGAAATAAATTTAGCAGAGAATTAAACTGAAGCCCCTGAGAGGTGAATTGCAGAGTCACTGGCAGAGGTGGGACCTGGCCTCTGAGAAGGGAGTTTGTTATGGTGCGATGGCTCTTTTGGCAGGGAAAATGTGATATAAAGCTATGGCCTTACCTTCCAGAAAACGCATGTATCCCCACTGGGGAGACTTTGTACATGATTTCAGGAGGTTCATGGCTGCTGTCCCCTCTGTGATCCCCAGTGAAGAAGGTGGGGTGCCAAGTGGATGTGGTCCCATGACCTTGGCGAGTCGTGGGCCTCAGTTTCCCTGCTCTGAAGACCTGCGGTCCCTTTCAGGTCAGCCTCAGTGGGGCTGGCTCTCTTACCCCTGTGCTCCCCCCAGCAGGACCCAGCTGACCCCCCTCCACTCCCAGCTGTGAGCCTGTGTCTTCAGGCGGGTTGGTTAAAGTCGGAAAGCGCCCCAGAGTCCTGGGCGTGGACGGGAGCTGAGGTATTTGTGGCTCTGTGGCAGGGGTCCAGCGTCCTTGGTGGGTTTGAAATAGCAAAGTGATATTTGAGAGGACTCTCCTTGGATGTGCCGAGCTAAGGTTCCTGCCAGGCGGGGAGCGTCCCCGCCTGCCAGAACCCTTTGGGGGCAGGGGTGTGAGAGGGTGGCAGCGTGGGCAGGAGCGGGAGAAGGCTGCAGCTGGGCTCTGAGGAGCTGGGGGTGTGCTCTCCCCCGCGATAAGCCGCTCTAGCTATCTGCCCAGAGGTCCTGGCAAGTTCACGGCGTTGCCTTTGGCTCTGACCCTTGGCACCCTTGTGTGGCGGATTATAAAAACAAAACGTACACACGGTTGTTTCCCCCCAGCCCCCCATTGGAGCTCAGACTGTGTGTTGTGGCCTTTCTTCGGGCTCCCACCCTGTTTGCTGCAGCTCCTCTTAACCCCCGAGGCTGCCAGCCTCCTCTATCGGTAGCTAATTAAACACTAAATGAGTAACTGGAATTGCTTTTTGCCAGAACCCGGGCAGTGTGGCCATCTTAATGGGTTTCAAGTGGCTGCAAGACCCCAAATTGCAAATCCTTGCCCTTTATTTCAAGGCGGGAGGTGGGGCGGGGGGAGCAGGGGGGACCCAAACAAAGTTTTTGGCAGTGGTCACTTCATTTGAACTCCAAGACTAGCCGTGAGCTCCAGTCTGTGCATAATGCCATCTTTGTTAGCTAAGCCTTTGCAGACTTGGACCAAGAGTTAGCTGTGTGCCATTCACCGCTCTGAGGGAGCCGGGAGACACCCAGCTCGATTTTCCAAGGCAAGCTGCTTCTGTAGTGGGGACCTCGGGCCAGAGCCTCCTCGCCCCTTCTCTTGACCTTCCCGCCTCTGTGGGTGAGTGTGTGTGTGTGAGCTTAAGAGGGAGCGGTGGAGGGGAGGTGTGTGTGCTTGAGGGCCTGTCAGCCAAGATAACAGAAATGTTACACTAGCTGTAGCCTTTATAATAGTGTCTGGGGTTTAGAGTATTTAGAAAAATTAATCTTTTTTAGCTTGGTAATAATTCTGACCACGGCACAAGTGCATTAGACGATTCACATAAACTTCTTTAATACATGTTGCTGGGAGCTTACAGCAAATAGACAATAATGATTGTTTGTTTTTGATTCGCCAGGGTAATGGGGTTTTTTGTAGCCTGGGCAAGATGAGTTTTAGGAATGTTTCTCTCTCATGTTATGCTTTTTTCTCCCCCTTGGACCCTGAATCCTCTGGATTTTGAAGGGTTTGGGTTCTGACTGGTGGCTGGGATGCACACCTGAGTTCCAATTCCTGCTCTGTCATTTCCTGGCAGGGTGAACTTTTGGAGCCTTGGTTTCGCCATCTGTAAAATGGGGAAATGGTGAATCCTTTATGGGTTTGTTGTGAGGGTTAAGTAGGATTATATATGTAAAATGGTTGTCTCTCTGTGGCCAGTGCTTGGTGAGTTTGTTTCCTTTCATTTTTTTTTTTTTTTTGCGGTACACGGGCCTCTCACTGTCGTGGCCTCTCCCGTTGTGGAGCACAGGCTCCGGACGCGTAGGCTCAGCGGCCATGGCTCATGGGCCTAGCCGCTCCGCGGCATGTGGGATCCTCCCGGACTGGGGCACGAACCCGTGTCCCCTGCATCGGCAGGCGGACTCTCAACCACTCTGCCACCAGGGAGGCCCTTCTTTCTTTTTATATCCCCAAAGTTTCCCCCAGAACCTTTTAATATGATGGAGATAACAGCATGTTTTTCTGGAAGAGCAAGTTGACCCTAGGGAACTGGATACATTAATTTCCCGATGATGCCCTCCGGTGCCTGGGCTCCTCTGATGTGTCATGGAGTCCTCCCCCAAATACCAGTGTCTTGTCTCCCCACCCCCCAGACCCCTGCCAGGGCCAGAGCAGGCGGTCCTGGCATAGGCTGGCACTGATAAATGCTCCCCTGAGACGTCTGTGCCCCTTATCTGTGTCGGACAGAGTGGTCCTGTCCCATTCCCGTGTGCGGCTGCCACGTTGCTGAATGGGAAGAGCATGCAGCTTGGCACGTGCAGAAACCTAGATGCAGATTTCGGCTTCACACCCCTTGTCAGCTGCGGGGGGCCGCCACTTTTCAAGGTCTGTTCTCTTGACTGTAAGGTTGGCACAAGGGTCATACTAGCTCAGCCCACTGTGGGGGCAACAGTGAGAAAGGCGTAGAAAACTGTCCAGGGAAGGTTACCTGTGCGGGACAGTGCTGTGTCAATATTTGCAGGGATGACCAGCCTCGAAAGCCCCGCAGTTGGGGTCTTGTCTTTGTCCTCTTTTTTTTGCAGTACGCGGGCCTCTCCCTGTTGTGGCCTCTCCCGTTACGGAGCACAGGTTCCGGACGCGCAGGCTCAGCGGCCATGGCTCACGGGCCCAGCCGCTCCGCGGCATGCGGGATCCTCCCGGACCAGGGAACGAACCCGTGTCCCTTGCTTCGGCAGGTGGACTCTCAACCACTGTGCCACCAGGGAAGCCCTCTTTGTCCTCTTTGGTACATACGTTGCCCTGGCCGGCCTCGGGCCTCACTTCACCTTTGAATTGAGTGAGGAGTCCCTAAAAGGGCCCTTAAGGAGAAGGTGAGGAAGGGATGTGTCAGCCATTGCAGGTCCACGGGAAACTGGTTCTGGGTGCCCGAGGCCTTGGTCAGCTGGCCCCCAGACCAGGAGCAGAAGACACTGCCAAGTTTTGAGGTGTTGATTCAGTCCAATTACCGAGTGCCCGCTCTGCTCCGTGTCCAGTGGAGGAGGCAGATGCTGCCCAGGATGCGCTCGTGTGCTTAAAAAACCTTCTCTTTGGAGAGCCCAGGATGCAGAACATCACGACTGGTCATGGGAGTAGGTAAACAGCCCCATTCCCGTGTGGTGGCCGGGAAGGGTATTTAATGTAGTATGTGTAGGTAGCAGGGTTGCAGGTGGTAGAATTGGAGGTCACGTCTTACAAGGAGGTACCCTGAGGCCCAGAGGGGAAAGATGCCCCACCTGAAGTCATCAGTAGGACTCAAACCTATAAACCGTATCAGATTCCATAACTCTTTCCTTTGCCCTATGCTGTCTTGCTGCACTTACAAGCTGTGTGAACTTGGGCACCTTAATTAACCTCTCTGTGCTTCAGTTTCCTCAGGTGGAAAATGGGGTTAATAAAGTATACCTGCCTCATGAGGTTGTTACAAGGATTAAATGAGTTTATGTACGCACACACACATTAAACACGCACACACACGCGCACACACACACAATACATATTGTGTCTGGTACAGCGTAAGTGCCGTAAACGTGTGCTATTTTTTTTTTTTTTTTTTTGGCCATGCCATGCGGCTTGCAGGATCTCGGTTCCCTGACGAGGGATTGAACCTGGGCCACGGCAGTGAGAGCACCGAATCCTAACCAGTAGACCACCAGGGAACCCCCTGTGCTCTCATTCTTATTATCTCATTTCAGGCCTGGTATGAGTCCTGGCTTTCTGATGGCCGAAAGGGGGGGCAGCAGCAGAATGATGCTGGTGTGAGAGGTGTGCTCCTGGGATACGTGACCCACCTGTTGGTTGATTAGCACTCTGGACCCCTGGGTTTGAATCCACCTTCTTCAAGCAACCGCGAGTGACTGGGGGTGGGGTTCATACATGCAGCCTCCAAACCAGCCCCGCTGCTCGTGAGGATGAAGTGCCGACGCGTGGACGCTCCTGGCCAGCGCCGGCCTGTGGTGTTCAGTCAGTGTCCGTTCCCTACTCTTGTAGCCGTTTTCCTTGCTCTGGGAATCTGGAACTTCCCCAGGCCCCTCTGACCCGTCCCTGGTGTTTCTCCTTGGTACTTAAGATGGGTTTTTTGCTCCAGCCCTGCTGTAGAGCACATGCCAACCTGGAATGTGGCTGCCTCTACCAGGCCTGCCAGGACCACCCCTAGGGGAACACCCACCTTTTCTTCTGTCTTCCCCCCGGGAGCTCTGTGACTTTTATTCATTTGCTATTTGCTGCCTGGAAGTAGAGTGATGGGGGTCAAGGTTGTATCTCTTCCTCTCCCTCTTCTAGACTGAAAGCTCCTGAGGGCAGGAGCTCTTATCTCCACCCCCTTTCTGCTGCCCCTGCTCCTGGGGCCTGTTGCAGAGTTTTGAGTAAATCCTGAGGGTGGTGAGCTAGGCTCTGGGCCTTGAGAAGTGAGAAGGGTTTGATCCCTGCCCAGGGATCAAGTATGTTAAATATGCGTTTTAATGGAGATGGACAAGTGGTGAATGGTAACTGTGAGTCATGACCCGTTAGTGCTTTGTGAGATCAACTTAGTGGGTCACGACCTGGCAATTACAAAAAAAAAGAAACTCTGGGGCTTCCCTGGCGGTCCAGCGGTTAAGAGTCCGCACTTCCACTGCAGGGGGCACGGGTTCGATCCCTGGTCAGAGAATTAAGATCCTGCATGCCAAGCAGAGCAGCACAACCAAAAAAATCAAATCAAAACAAAAAAAGAAACTCTGTATCGCAAAGAGTAAACATAAGCATTGTTTCGGGAAACTTCTGTTTTCAGCAATTCATGGGTGCCTATAAACGAACATGTGCCCTGGGTTTTCAATGTGAAATTTGCCTTGTTGCGGGTCTCAGTCTAAACTTTTTTTTTTTTTTTTTTTTTTGCGGTACGCGGGCCTCTCCCTGTTGTGGCCTCTCCCGTTGCGGAGCACAGGCTCCGGACGTGCAGGCTCAGCGGCCATGGCTCCCGGGCCCAGCCGCTCCGCGGCATGTGGGATCCTCCCGGACCGGGGCACGAACCCGCGCCCCCTGCATCGGCAGGCGGACTCTCAACCACTGCGCCACCAGGGAAGCCCTCAGTCTAAACTTTGAAAGCTGCTTACCCAGAAAAGGCTGAAGTTGAATCTTGGGTCTTATAGGCTTGTGTGACTTTGGCCAAGTGGCAAGCGATTGCTGACCTCAGTTTCCTGATGGGTTATAAGGAGGGAGTCATTCGCACCTCTGAGGGTTCTTGGGAGAATTGATTCCCTGCCTTGCTTCCAGGTGGTGCCTGGTGGTTCCTGGGGACCTTTGCCTTTCGTTTTTGCTGCCATATTCTTAGTTCATGGAGCCTGTGAGAGGTGCCCAGCAGATGCTTGCTGAGTGCTGAACAAGCAGTGGCTCCCACTTGAAGTCCGTCGCTTGTTTCTGGTGGGTGGCAGCTCCCTCTGCCTGTCTGCAGTTGAGGTGGCGGCGGGGGCGTGGGTAGTGGTGGTGGTCTCCAGCCCCTTGTGATGGTTGTTGTCTGAACATCTTCAGGGCTCAGACTCTGGTCGCGGCAGGAATCTTGAGGACAGGTCTCAGGGCATCCTGTCTGACCTAGGTTGGCCCAGCTTTCAAAATTCCCTGTCCCCTCCTGGTGACAGCTGTTTGCACAGCTCCGAGGCAGGCTTTGTGTCCCTCGCTCTTTGTGTGTTTGGGTGAAGCGCCTGACATTTCACTTCTGTTTTATAGTCCTCTGACCTTAAGAAGCACAGCTGCTCCCTGGGGCCCCCGTCTGAGGCTTTCCTCTGATCCTTCTCTCCCAGTCACAAAAGGCTGTTTGAGAGAACAGGCTCTAGGGTGGCAGCCCTCCCCACTGCCCGGGATGCTGGCTGCAGCTTTGCGAGTTCTTGGGATGGACAGAGTGTGACTTTGCACACTGGCCCAGGATAGCAGTCTGCTGGTGGGCAGTTATTCCTGTGAGCCTGCTGCATGCATGGCCCTGTGCTGGTTGGTGATGGGACTAAGGCAGTGTCGCGGACAGCACAGAGGATTTGGACTTGGATAACCGGGGTTCAGGTTCTGATTCTTCCAGGTGGCCTTGGGTAAGTCATTTGGCCTCTCTGAGGCTTGGTTTATCTGTGATAACAAATGATGTGAAACAAGGCTTGGTTTTGGTTTTTTTTGCCTCTCAAGATTTTCTTTGAAGCCAGGTGAGAGCATATAAGAATGGTTTGTAAACTGTGGTCTATTTCAAATGTGAACAAATCGTCAAATCATAGAACGTATATCAAGAAAGAGCCTCTCAATTTACAGAGGGGGAAACTGAAGCTTGGGGTAGAGTGGTAGCAAATCTGTGACTGGATGGGCCCCTGATCCCTGTGGCAGCCACTGACTTTAGAAAACCTGCACCTGGGAGGTTGGCGCCTGGGTCTGCCTCTGTGCCATTCGGCAGGAGTTTGCAGCTTTTTTTGGGAGATGTCGTGGGCTTCCCGTGGCTTTGGCCGTGCGGCCAGTGCTGAGGGGGCAGACGGCCCAGTGGGCAGGCCTGGTGCCGGGCGTGTGCACGCGGCCGCTCTGTTCTGCTGTCTTTTAGAAGGCTTCCAGGAGAAAATGTTATCCTCTCTCTGGAGGCCCTTCCTCTTGGCAGTGCCCACTGGTGTTACACGAGCGGTTCTGGCCACAGCTCTGGGCGCAGGTTTCCCTGCGGGTCTCCGGGCTGCGGAGCCACTTCAAAAGGGGATTTTACAGCATGACAGGGAATTTCAGCCACCGTGTTATCTCCGAATTGGCCAATTGATGGTTTCAGCAGAGCATTTCAGCATCGGGGAAGCCAATACAATTTGAGTTAGTCGTGATGGCTGCCACTTTAAATACCACAGTGACTTTCCATCAGCGGGCTAACGCGCAGCACAGGGCATCGCAGAAAACCTGATCACTGGAGTGCTTCAGTCGATTTTGACCCCAAGCTACGGAAAATGAACTTAAATCTAGTGGGCTGTCGCCACATACTTTCTTCAGCATTATTTTGCTAGCAGCATCTTTGTCAAAGGGAACTGGAAGGGAAGAGAGCAGGTACAGATCACCGTGTTTGCCTGTGGCCTCACCCGATTTGAGTGAAAATCTTCCAGGGGGAGTGAGCCGCTGGGAGTCGGGGTGGTGGTTTCCTGGTGAGGTATGAGTTACTAAACTACAGCGTCGTGGTTTAATAATGATGACTCTCTAGTGAAGGAAACTGGTGTTTATTGAGCACTTACTATGTGCCAAGTTTTTATTGTTTTTTAAATGTTCTTATTCTCACCCTATTCAGGCTGGGTAGGGGACAGGACATTCCTCCCATTTCATGAAGGAAGAACTGATAACAACAAACAATAATTGAGTGCTAACTGTATGTCAGGCACCTTTCTAAGTGCTTTGGGTTTTATCTCATGTTGTCCTCAAAGCAGCCCCGTGGGTCAAGTTCTGTTTTTTGGGTTTTTTTCCTTTTAATTATTATTATTATTGTTTTTGGCCGTGTTGCGTGGCATGAGGGATTTTAGTTCCGCAACCAGGGATCGAACCTGTGTCCCCTGCAGTGGAAGCACGGAGTCCTAACCCCTGGACCGCCAGGGAAGTCCCTAAGTTCTGTTTTTTTGTCCTATTTTGTAGAAGAGGGAATTGAGGCAATAGAGGGATTCAGGAATGTTGAAGGTGTACTTAAACTAAAGTGCTCTGCACTGCTCTACCATGCTGTTTCCCTAAGAGTTAATACCAGATTTGGCATCTTGGCTGCTTAAGTAGTTGGTGACCCACTGCCCAGCCCTGGTGGGTCTAGGTGGCAGAACTAGGCGGGAGCGGTCCCAAGGGGGCAGATGACCTGAAGCCCTGTCTGTGGGTCGTGTGGCTCCTTATCAGCGCTGTGCTTCCCGGAGGCAGAGGGGCTGGGCTGGTTTTCAGTGACCTCACCCAGGAAGGAGATATTTTGCTTCAGCCTCATCATATACCTTAAGGAAGAGTTTCCCCATCTCTTCACTTTTAAGCCTCCCTTTTATTAATCCCCTACCACCCTGTGTGGACTCGATGCTTGAAAATATTTCATTTACAAATAGATTATATACATTGTGACCATTAATTTTACTGAAGACATAGGAAAAACAAGAGCTATATAGTTGCTGATTAGAGCATTTCATCAGCTCAGAAAAAATTGGGAATTTGGGATTTATTTCAGTTGAGGTAGACCCGATTTTGGTGTTGAATTAAAAAAAAATATATCAGCCCGACTCCAGAATCCGTGAAGTTTTTGAGAGACCTGGCTGGAGTCCTCAGGCTGGGAACCTCTGACTTAACGTCTGTGCTTCCCCCACCTGCCTAGCAGTGTAGGTGGCTCCTTCTAGCTGTGTTCTAGAATGGCCAGAGTTGGGCTCTGGTGGAAGAAAGGCCCTCACGTTCTCCCCTGAGAGTCAGGAGGGTCAGAGGTCAGAGTTTGCTCTTAGGTCATCTACCAAAGTTCAGGCAAGGCTTCCCTGTGAGGGAACATGTGGGTTGGAAAATGGACACCACAGGTGTAAGCTCCTGGGTGGAGAGCTCCCACCTCTGGAGGATGCTCCAGAGCCCCCACCCCTACACTCAAGTACCATGTTCCCTGATGTTCTGAGCTGGCATCCAGTGGAGGAGATGGATGACTTGACTGTGAGTCCAGAAATCGTTCTTCTCAACCAAGCTCCCCCACTTATTAGCTGTAACCTTTGAGTGGCCATTGTCTTCTTTCTGGGCCTCAGTTTCCCCATTTGTAGCATGGGGACAGGGAGGGATACAGAAGCGATTTCTGATGTAGCAGTGACCAGCCTTTATTGCACACTTACCCTGGGCTAGGTGCCGTGCATGGGCGTGCTGTCTAGTCCTATAACTCTACAAGGCAGGGGCTGTTTTTATCCCACTCCTTGGATGAGTAAACTTGAGGCTCCAAGAAGTGAAGTCGTTAGCCTTGGTTATGAAGTCATTAAATAACGGAGCACAATTTGAACCCAGGGCCCCATTCCTAGTCTTTGAGCCACACCGTTATTTTAATAAACTTTAGGATGACTTTGAGAGATGAGGAACTTTGGGGGAAAAAAATGTTCTTAGAAAGAATTGAATCATTTCTGTAGAAACCCGTAAACATGTGTCTTTAAAAAAAAAAAAAAAAAAGATGTTAGTGACAGTTTGCTTCCCAGTGAGATGAATGCAGATAAACCTATTTTGACTGTTAACTTATTTTGTTGCTTAAAAGCCAGTGACATGTAGTGTTGAATTTATTTTTCTTCACAGCGTTTAAGTGTTTGCCCCTTCTTGAGTGACGTGTGTGAATCTGGGAATTGCCTGTACTTTGGGGATCGAGGCCGCTGCTCGCACTTCAGGATTTTGCCTTAAGAGGGGCGACTCGGGGGAGGATTTGTGCGGGCGCAGGGTGGAGCTGAGAAGTGGCTTCCCAGCCACGCGCTTACCTGAGTTTCAGGGTGCTTTTGGAGCCAGAGCTCACTCCGAAGTTGGGGTCACGGTGGAGAGCTGATCGCAGGAGTCTCTGTGACTAGAAGCCTAAATATTTATTCTGTTCTGTCCCTAATGAAAACAAATTGTCAACAGTTGTTCAGTAACTGACTAAATTAAAATCTGTAATTAGTCAATTGGATTAAAGAGTTGGCACAACCTGATTGTATCATGCTGGTTAGGTTATTAAGAGAAAGGGTGTGATTTTTAATTACTGAATGCTAATTTTGACAGTTTCAAAGAGAAACAGACGTGTTTCTCCCCCCTTTTCCTAATTTTGAATGGTTTGGAAAGTAAAGACACTCGATGTGTAAATTATGTTTTTTTGAAGGAAAATAATCCGAGAAGGCCCTTCTGTAGAGTAGAGGGATTTTAGTTAAGAGGCCACATTGGATTTGGTTGAAAGGGTGAGTTGGAAATCCTTCCTTTCTTGAAGGAAGGATGGCCCGGCGTTTGGCAGCTTTGCTCTTGCTTTGAATGAGAAGTTGGATTTCACATTCAAGCAGTTCAGTCATTGAGTTAGAGTTCTTTTTAGTGTCTCTCCCAGTCTCTCACCTAAAGGGGGTTTTCTGACCGGCATCCTGGAGGCGAGAGGCAATAGGAGACAGAATCCAGTGAGGACACTACTGTGTGTATGAAGCACAGTGGGACCGCAGAGACACCACCAGCACCTGTGAATAACATCATCAGACTTTTTATAAAGTATTTTCTGATATGCTGAGCAACCCAGTGGGAGGGACAGGAGGAATGAAAGTTCTTACTGCTCTCCTTTAGAACTGAGGCAAGTTGAGAGCTGGGGCAGGAGGGGCCCAGGTGTGGCGGGTCCAGGCGGGAATGGGCTGGGGGCTGGTGGGGGAGGAGGGTTGCCAGCAGACAGGCAGGAAGGGAATTCTGTTAGGTAGTGGTTGGGGACAGACAGAGGCCAGAGCGGAGAGGGGCTTCTTGCCGGGGAGGAAGATGGAATCAGAAAGTAGGGCCTGTTTATGGATTTCAGGGTACAGAAAGCTAGCCAGAGAGTTGAGGACGAATTGGGTAGGCCAGTTTTAAAATGGAGCAAGCCCTTCTTCTGTTTTGTTTTTCTGGGGGATGCTGTGTTGTTGCCTCCTCTGTGAGGCTGGAATATGGGTTGTAAGCAGCCTTGGAACTGGGAGTGAGGTCTGAGCTGCTTCTAGCCACAGACCCCAATGTATAGCCTGGATCCCCTCATCTGCAGGGGGGCCCTCCCTTCTCCCCCGCTACCCCCCAGCTCCTGGGAGTTCACGACATGGTCTGCTCTGTAAGGTGCTAGGCCCGTGGGTCGCGTAAATTGGAGAACCTCAAGTCTCAGAGGAGGTCTAGGGATCACTGCAGGAAGGCCACCCAGCCCTCGCTTCTCCTTCCCTAAGTTCTGGGGGCAGCAAGAGGTTAACCTCGGCCGCTGGGCTGCCAGCTCCTTGCAGCCCTTCGGGCAACCTCCCTGTCCTGGGGAAACCTCCCAACGCCCTAGACCCTGTGCGTCCAGGAGCCACGTGAATGGTGTCATCGGTGTTGAAGCACAGGCTCAACTTTCTGCTGGCTGGGTTTTCCATGATCCTTTTTGGAAGCACCAGTTAAAATGGCCTTTTTCAAGCACCAGTTTTCAAGATTTAGTATTAGAGCTGCTAGTGATCTAGAATGAGTCATTTTTTCTCTTTGTTTTTAAAGGAAGCAATTTTGCTTTTTGTGTTTGATGGATATATGGCAGGGATGCTGGGAACCAGGGTACAGAGAACTGGGTGAAGCCACCTGGGTTCAAGTCCCTACCTGGGCCTTTACCACAGTGTGACCTGTGCCAGTTGCTTTACTTCTGAGCCTCAGTGTCCTCATCTGTAAAATGGAGATTGCACTCAACCTGCAGTACTGTTTTGCGGCAGTGGTGCAGAGTGCCCTAGAAGATGCCCGGGAAGTATTTCTGGAATGCCTGAGTGAGAGACTGAAAGGTAGCCAGGGTTCTTGGGAAGGTATTCCTTCTTAGGGAGCTGTGCTGGGTATGTTTAGACGCATGAGTAAATGAGAGGAACAGAATAAAAAGCAGGAAGCATTTACAAGTGGTGGATTGGTGTGTGTTCTGAATTTGGAATTTCTCTTTCAGACTCAGGATCCACAGCCAAGGTTAAAGAGGTGGAGTGTGTGTGTGTGTGTGTGTGTGTGTGTGTGTGTGTGTGTGTGTGTATGGGGGAGTGGATTGTAGCAAATAGAAGAAAGGAAGTGACAGTGCTGGGAGAGAGTTTATTTTAAAAGCTTCCCCACTGATAGATTTGTAGCTCTGGGTAAAGAGGGAAGCTTGTAAAACTTGATTCATTTTCTTCCCAAAGTCTGTTTTTGGTGGGGACTGGGGCTGAGGATGGAGCTTCCAAGTGCTTTTAAGTTAGAAGTGTTTGTGTGTTTCCAGTGCACAGCATGTGCAGGGCCAAGAGCCTTGTTCTCGCCGCTGCTCCCTGCCCCCAGACCATCTTTCCCTTCGCGGAACGGAGTGCCGGTTGCGGGGCTGTGCTCTGGTCTCATCTAGGGATGAGCGAGGACTTCCTGCACTTGCGATGACTTCCTACTTCCTTCCTGGCCTACGCTGTCCAGAACAGATCGGATTCGCTCTTTTCTTTGGGTTAGGAAACATGCCCTCCCCCTTCCCTGCCCAGGCCTGCTCTGGAGACATGGACGGGCAGCTGGGGTGACCATTAGACAGTGGGGAGCTAGGGTGTTTCCTGAACTGTAGGTCTGTGTGAGCTGTTCAGGAATGAGAAGCTCCTGCTCCCAAGAAGCCACTGCAGAAATGGAAAGGTGGTCAGCAGGGAGAGCTGAGGAGGTGGTGGACCTTGTATGTTGGGAAAAAAATTTGGGTAATTTGGAATGTTTCTGTGTTGGAAAATAAAAATTATGACTGTGTATTTCTGTCATTAGGGTGGAGTGTGAACCCTGAGACTTAGATACAAAATGTTGCCAGGCTATAGTTAAGGAAAGGAAGGGCCAGGCTACCTACCTCAGGGCCTTTGCACAGGCATTCTCCCTGCTTGGAGCACCTCTCTCCATTCTCTCTCTCCCTGGGGGATCCCTATTCATTGTTCATGTCTCAGTTTAGACGTCACCTTTTTTTTTTTGTTTTTTTAAAAATATTTATTTGGTTGAGCTGGGTGTCAGTTGCAGCAGGTAGGCTCCTTAGTTTCGGCACATGGGCTCCTTAGTTGTGGCATGCAAACTCTTATTTGCAGCATGCATGTGGGATCTAGTTCCCTGACCAGGGATCGAACCTGGGCCCCCTGCATTGGGAGCGTGGAGTCTTTTTTTTTTTTAATCTTTATTGGAGTATTATTGCTTTACAATGTTGTGTTAGTTTCTGTTGTACAACAAGTAAATCAGCTGTAAGTATACATGTATCCCCATATGGCCTCCCTCTTGAGCCTCCCTCCCATCCTCCCTACCCCACCCCTCTAGGTGGTCACAAAGCACCGAGCTGATCTCCCTGTGCTACACAGCTGCTTCCCACTAGCCATCCATTTTACATTTGGTAGTGTATATATGTCAGTGCTACTCTCTCACATCATCCTGGCTTCCCCTTCCCCCCATGTCCTCAAGTCCGTTCTCTACATCTGCGTCTTTGTTCCTGCCCTGCCACTAGGTTCACCAGAACCATTTTTTTTAGATTCCATATATGTGAATTAGCGTACGGTATTTGTTTTTTGGGAGCGTAGAGTCTTATCCACTGCGCCAGCAGGGAAGTCCCTGACATCACCTAACTTCAAGAAAATTCTCACAATCATCTTTGAGCCCATGGGCTAGGACCTGTAAACTTGGGGGCTTGACACCTGCTGGCTTGATACCCAGTTCATATTTGTGGACTGGAAGAGTGACCAGGAAGAACCCCCACCTCCCAGGGCCCTGTCTCTGTGTTTGAACGGCTCCCTGAAGCCTCAGTGCCCTCAGAACATGTCCAAGTGTGGCTGCCTGCTTTGAGCCCTGGCCTTGGCATTTGCCTTTCTTTCTTTTTTTTTTTTTTTTGGCCACACCGTGTGGCATGCGGCATCTTAGTTCCCCGACCAGGAATCAAACCCATGCCTCCTGCATTGGGAACGTGGAGTCTTAACCACTGGACTGCCAGCGAAGTCCCTGCCTGTGTTTTCTGAAATAGCTTTTTGATGTTGATGGAGCCTTAGACGTGAAGTGTCCTCAGAGATGTGTGCAAAAATAACCAGTATTGAATTATCCCAACTTTTGCCAACTTCTGAGGCCTCTCAGACTGAAAGCCCTGTGATTCTTCTCTTGCCCAGTTTTTGCATTTTGTGAAGAGGATTGAGGAGTGGGTGGGCAGGGGTGTGGTCTAGAATCCTGAACGGTGTTACTCAGCTGGAGTCTTAGGGGGATGTTAACCTCAGATGATGGGAAACAGCCTGGTTCTGATTCCTCTAACTCCCCCTGCTTATCTGTGCAGGAATATTTTATGATTTGACCCCCTGTAATTCAGGGTTGGTGGCGATTTTATCAGCCCACACAAGTCTACAGTTGACCTTTGCATTATCTGAGAATACTTGTGTTTGCTTAGCCACGGAGGATAAACAAGATTCCAGGGGGCGGCTCAAGACTTGGGCTGTGGTTTTTTGTGCAGCAGCCGTGTGGCTTCTAATTGCCAGTGGCTCCTATCTGTGCTTCGGGGAAGGTCTTGGCCACACCCTGTCAGGGGCGGGGTGGGGGGAGTGCTTCTTTGGTTCTAAGCTGGCCATTCAGGCTTTTCCTAGAACATGAAATGCTCACTCCCTTTAAATCACCCCTTTCTAGTAAGGCTACCGTAATGATATCAGTTCAGGAGAACACTTTATCCAGAATCCGCTGAGGGGTCAGTGCACATACTTGTTTTTCCCAGGTATTCATCTGGTCAGTCTAGTCTTTCCTTTGAATAGCTGGTGCCCCTGAAATGTGGCTCCAGACAAAAGGACATGGGCAAATTCTTTGTCCTCAGAGAGCTTACAGACTATTCTTGCCTTTTATCTGGGGCTCATGTGTTTTAAGATGCTAACCGAGCATCTTTAAATGGGAGACATATCCTGCAGGTTCAGATGGCCTTTTCCCCCAAGAAGGCACCGGAATGCATTCTAGCCTCCCCTCGGCTGCCGCTGCTGCCCCCAACCGGAAAACAGCCGGGTCGCCCTTGGCTCCACCTGCCCCAGCCCCCTGTGTCGTGCCAGCCGGCTCTGATTTTTGGACTGGTCACTTGAAGATGACTTGAGTGTTTGCTTCTTTGTCTGTAAAGTGATGGTAAAGGATACCTTTGTGGTCCCGGTGTCTAGTGTGTGGTTCCATGGAGCCAGGCCATCCAGGACCTCGTCAAGGTGTGGCTAAGAGATTGGAGAAGGTGATGATTTGCTTGCACCTTGGAGACAGGAGAGGAGTCAGAGTAAAAACGTTCACGTACGGCTGTTACTCTAGTGAAAATTTTTGAAGAATTGGTTGCTGGAAACACAAATCCACAAGGACATAAACTAAAAGAATGAAGGGTACGCTGGTTTTAAAGAAGCTTTCAGGGGTCTACATTCTCTCCAACCTGAGTTAAATTTCCTAGGCTTTACCAAAAACACAATCTCTCTCCTTGCGGTTGGGGGCTGGGCATTGCAGCCAGGCCCAGGCCACCTCCGAGGCACAGGTGCCTGCCACAGTGCCACCCTTTCCGGTGGGTGAGTCAGTGAGTTTATCCTGGAATATCCCGCCCTGGGGAGGGCCAGGGTCACGGGCTGGGGCCACTCTGGGCCGCCGTTTCTCAGGAAGCCGTGTTGGCCCCATCCAGAACTGCTTCTCAGACTTGAGATACACATGGCTTCTTTCCTACTCCCTTTTTTCTTCCTGAAAATGTTTTTTAACTCGGAGCATGTGTCACCGCAGAGTTCTTTTCACGAGGACAAAAGCTGGTTCTGATCCAGAGCCGACTGTGGCCTGATCCTTGGTCTGATTACTTGGCGGGGCAGTTGCTGGGGCTTGACCAGGGTGTAAATGGGACTCAGCATTGGGCCGGTGGGTGGGGAGAGGTGAGGAGGAACCGTGGGGAGGAGCTGCTGTGACAGTGAAGGGAAGGGTCGGGGGAGGGGTGATTTAGCCTGTCCAGGCCACAGACAGCGCCACTCCCCTCCAGAACAGCAACATCTGCTGCTCTGGGTGAGGATCTGCCCCTGACCCTGATGCAGGAGCCACGGCCACCAGCAGCTTGGCTGTCCAGCCCAGCCCCAGACCAGACCACACAGGAGGGAGGAACCTGGAGCAGCTCTCCCAGCCTCTCTCTGGTTGATTGGCCCGGCTGCCTTCTTCCTCTTCTGGGTACAGGCTCTACCACTCCTCAAGCCCCATTGTCCCCACTGCGAGCCTAGGAGTGTCCCTCCCCAGGTCCCAACAAATGCGTGAGCCCCCAGTGCCTGGCGCACAGTCGGTACTCGTAAAAGTCTTGGTTTAAAACAGTGTGCGTGAAGGACTTGACGTGTTATGAGTGATGGTCTTTTGGGAGGGCGGGGACCGTACTGCCACGTGTCGTGCGTGGTGCATCGCAGGTCCTCCACTCTTTGGGTGAATGGAGTGGTGTCCAGAGAAGCAGGGCTCTGGCGCGGGCAGCAGCATGGAGGGAAGGAGCCAAGCTTGTTTGCATAGGAGGGCTGTGGTCTCTGGAGGGGGCTGCTCCAGTGGCTCCTGGCTCTCTCCTCCTGTCCCTCCAGACAGCCTCCTGGCCTCACCCTTTTAACGGCCCCTTGGTTGGCTGGTTGGCTTGACCTCAGTGTGGATGTCAGATCTGCTTTGTTAATGTAAAATGCGGGGGCGTCCTTTCTCTCCCTTACTAAAATCAAAATCAAACCCAAATTGAAATAAAACAAATCAGGAGCTGCAAGGAAGACAGCCCCGAGGTTTCCCTGACTGTGACACTGAGAGCCAGACAGTCAGGGTCTTTCTGGTCTGACCTTGCCCGCGTTTCAGATTTTGCCATCTTTATTGCAGACCTCACCTTGGTGCTTGGCACGTTCACCGTCACTACAGATTAATCATTACAACCTCCCAGTGAGGTAGGCAGTGGTGTAAAGGGGAAAAACCCCAAAGGACCGAGCACGTGGGATTTTAGAAAGCATCTGAGGGTGCAGAGGGGCACCGGTGTGTGTTGCTGGTGAAAGCCCCCGCAGACTAGAAGAGCCGGCACCTTGCTCCTGCCATCTTGCTTCTGTAGAGAGAGTATCACGTCTGTCACTGGCTGACACTTTGAGGGTTTTTCTTTTCTCCAAATAAATAATTCTTTGTCTCTCTTCAGGGTGTCAGATCAGGGCTGGAGAGAGGCAGCCGATCAAAGGCAGCCTTGCTGACTTTGAACAAGTGGGCTGAGGAGGGGATCTGGACAGGGCGGGGAGGGGGACGATGACGAGGAAAGCCAACACACTGCAGAGGCAGGAGGAGTGACACCTGAAGCCACCACCTCCTAAAACCTGTGATCATGCATTTCTTGCCTGGGGATGTGTGAGTGAAATATTAGGCTCAGTGGAGAGTTCCTTCCTCAGAGGAGAAAGCGGGCTCCCTTTTCCTGTCCCTTTGTCTCTTGTCGCCTTTGTCCCAGCCCTCCAGCTCTGAGGCCTCCCCTCCCCCCCCCACCAGGTTCCTTCCTTTGTGCCCCCGCCACTCACCAGCGAAACTTAACTCGGGCCTCCAGCCCGCCTGAGGCCCCTGCCTCCTCTGCTCCCCATGAAACAAAAGTAGCTGGTAGGTCCTGGCCTGGCTGTCATCACGAGGACTCAAAGGAACCAGGCAGGGGCCTTGGCCCCCAAAGGTGGTGGTTAGTTTTGAAGGTTGCCACTGGCTGTTGGCAGCCCCTTCGGAGGGAACAGTGTTACTGGGGGCACCTGCTGCCCTAGTTAGAGCGGTCTGGGGCTGCAGCTGTAGCTGGGGGACCCTCTTCCCTGGTGAAGCCCCTCTTTCTCCTGCTCTGAGTGGTCTTGGGCCTTTTCACTCATGAGTTCTGTGTGCAGCCCCTAGAAATAAGGACATGCTGAACTCTAAAAGAGCCAAACCTACACTTCTGGGTACGGAAACACCCACCTTTGTTAAAAGATTGTGTTAATCATCTTTAAGCAAGCATTAGCAATCACCTGGGGGGTTAAGCAAAGATTGGGGGAGAAAAACAACGTTGGGGGAAAAACTCTATCCATTAACTTAATTTGCTGAGTATATGGGAAAGGATGGGCTTGATTTCATTTTTCATGATGAAAATGGGAACTTCAGCGCTTGGTTTCTAACCTGATGGCTTCCTGGGTGGTGTGGCCCAGCGCAGGAGAGAGAGAGGGGCCTGAGGCCTGCAGAGGGGGTCGCTGGAGTCTGTGTGCATCTGTGATGCAGAGCAGAACTGTGGCTGGTCGGTGCGGCTTCATTGTTGCTGGCGTGGTTCTCCCTGCTTAGAATGTTGGAGTTCCTAATTTAATTACACGTGTTTAAAATATGTCCTAGAAGATAACGCGTAGATTTAGAAATATTGTATTCTGCCCTCAACTTGCATAAAAAGTATTTTTCTAAGTTTTCACATGCATTTTTGGCATCAGTATCCTAAAGGTTGTCACCACAGCCACTTTTTATCTTCTGACCCACCTTTCTAATGTGTATCATCCACACTCCATCTAAGTTGTTTGAGATAATGTGTTTTCAAATTTACTTATGATTTCTGTCGCTAGGAATTTTATCCGAAAGCCACAGGGACTCATGATAAAGTTTAGACAGTTGAATTTGTAAGATTTGTCTCCTAATTCTATTGCTGGAAATGCTCCAGCAGATAGGAGACCCCAGTTCTGGTGCTGGAGAGTGAGAGGGGGGCACCCTTCCTGAGCGTCCCTGTGTGACCCTGCTGTTTCTCTGAGCCTCAGCGTCCTCCTCTGTAAAAAACAGAGGATAACAGTGCCTAAGGCTCGCTTCTCAGGGTTAAGTACGTGAGGAACGCAGAACAGTGCCCCGTATACAGCAAGCACTCAGCAGACGCATCGCTGGAGGTTGGACTGGTTGGAGCACTCTGGCCCTTCTGGTTTGTAGAGTGACTTTGAGGGCTTATCAGGCGAGGCCTGGGGGCAGCCCTTGTGGGGAAAGCCAGAGGGACCATTGTGCGTTTTGGGAGTGGGAACTTTCCAGGGGAAAAGGAAAGGGGTTGCAATTTCAGCTGATGAGAACCCAGCAATGGGGTGAGGTGAGGCCTGTGGACCCCTCTAATCGTCCCTGTGTCCTGTCCTCTGGCATTCCCAGAGTGGAATGTTTTAAAAGTCCTTGGTTTGGGGCCCCTGTGCCCAGGAGGTAAGAGAAGCCTTTACCAGTCTGTAGTTGGGACTCAGAAAACATTTAGGCTTTGTCTTTTAATGATTTTTATTTCAAAGCTGGCAAAAGCTTAGCTGGAGGTTCAGGCACTGGGTTCTGCGTGTGCCCACAGATGTCTGTCATCATTGTTGTAGTCATTGTTTGCCATCTTGGGGCTGCGGGTGACAGATGACACTCACACCCCCCAGTTATTGGTTGGGATGGAAGCTCCTGGGATGGACAGTGGCCTCGGTGTGTGTGTCATGCGTGCCCAGGTTTACGGGGCAGATTTGCATCGCCGTTTGCATCGCCGTTTGTCAATAAGTCCTGCTTTGAATATCCACCTCTGATGCGCCACTGGTGGAGGAGCTGGGATTCCCAATTTAGACGCTGACGGTAATCTGAAACTGAAACAATCAGAAGTGTGTATCTCATGAAAAAAAGAGCAGGGGGGTTATTAACAGCTCGGGCCGGAAGTTGTCACCTGGCTGCGACTTTCCAGGTGGATGGCAGGGGTCCAGACTGAGCTCATGTGGAGGGTGCCACCTTGAAGCCAGTTTTCCCTCTTCAGATTATTGTATTTCGTTGGGAGAACTGGCGAAACGAAACGGAAACGGGCCGTGTGTTTAGTTACTTTGCGAAGCTTTGAGCAATGCATCCCTTCTTCCATTTGTGAACTTGGTCCCTGGGTTAGCTGTTCCTGGCCCCAAAGTGAGAAAGTAAAATGGAGAAAGAGGCTGGCAAGGGTAAAATCAGGGTAAACTTAATTTCAAAAGACTAAAGGTCTTACAGGAGGGGGTGGGGGGCAGGGGCCTGTTTCTTTTCTGAATGGGTAAGGCCCCAGGGTCCGTGTGTGTGTGTGTGTGTGTGTGTGTGTGTGTGTGTGTGTGTGTGTGTGTGTGTGTGAGAGAGAGAGAGAGAGAGAGAGAGAGGGAGAGAGGGAGAGAGGGAGGGAGGGAGGGAGGGAGGGAGGGAGGGAGGGAGGGAGGGAGGGAGGGAGGGAGGGAGAGGGAGAGAGAGAGAGAGGGAGAGAGAGAGGGAGAGAGGGAGAGAGACCGACAGACAGCAGAGACAAACCTAGAGACCCAGAGCTAGGAGTGGTGGACGGCTCAGGCTCGGGGGAGGGGTCACTATTTGCATAACTGTTGCTCTTCGGGATTGTGATGGGGGATGGGAGGCTAGCACAAAGGCACTTTCCTCCCTCTCCCCTCCCTGACCCCTCCTTTCCCTGCCCTGCTTCTTTCCCTTTTCTTCCCTTCCATCCGCTCCCCTGCCCCTTCCCATGCCAGGCCCCTGAGCCTGGTCAGCACCACCTGTACCCCTGCTAATGGCACAGGGTTGGCCTTGCTTTTGTTGCCCAGTGGACAGGGTTTTACTGCCCCGTCTCCAGTTGCGGGCAGGGCTACCGCAGATGCCTGTCAAGTTAAGATAAAGTCCAAAAGGAAGGCCTCTGGCTGTGCACGTCTCTCTTTAAAGACTGGTGCTTTATAAAAACGGTTTCTGTGTGAGCTCTCAAGTTCTTGCCCCCATCATCTTTTCTGCCTGGAGGCTGGAGGCTTTTGGAGGGAGACCATGTCTGGTGTCCCCTCACATAAAGTGGTTTTCCGGGGCTATTTCCTGTGACCCACAGCATGATACTTGCTGGAAAGGAAGGGGGCTGGTAGCTGGGCTGTCCCGTAGCAGCTTCAACCAAGCCTCAGGGAATCCCACAGAGAGGAGGTAGAGACCCGTGTACCAGCGTGGACGCGAGACTCACCCCTGCAGACCCTAAACAGTAATATCTGGTAGGTCCACCACGCACCTTTGCTAAACCAGTAAACGAATGGGCACATGTCATGTGACCCCAAACAAAAATAAATACTACCTAGCAGTTTGTCATCCACTTCTGGGCTTTTCTGTTTAGCATGTCTGTGTATCAGGTGCCTTCTGGGAGGCCTGTCTCCCTGCCTGGGCCTCAGTTTTCCCATCAGTAAGATGGTGGTGATATTTCTTGCTCAGGCTGTCACGAGACTCAGCTGAGATGCCCCATGATGATTATTGCCATAATGCTGAGCACATTGAGCGCTCCAGGCTCTGACCAGCGCGTCCTCCCCATCATCTGGGGACATAGGGACAGAAGCAGGCCCCGAACAAGTAGAGAACCACGTGGCAGAAAGCTGCTGGGCAGTGCGGGAAGATGACCTGAAGGGGCAGGCGGGGTCAGCATCCTCTGCCTCCCTGTTTCTTTTGCCTCAGGACAAGGGTATGTGTTGTGAGGTCAGACTCCTAGGTTGTACTGGGGAGGTAGGTACCTATTGCCATTGACATCTCCCCGGGGGTGCCCACTCCCCCACCCCCAGCTTGATCTTTGTATTTATGCTCAGTTTGTGGTCCTTTCACACAGTGAGGACTGAAAACGTTAAAGCAAGTTCATGCCTTAGCAGCCAGTTAGCTCCCTGACACCCCAGGTTGGGTTGGGTGGGGATGGTGTTTGAGCCACCAGCTTCAAACCCCTCTGGGTTCCTGCGGGGCTGGGGCTGTGTGCTTGGTATTCCTGGCAGGTCCCCTGCGGGGAGTGTGGGGTTGCCTGGCATCCTTGATGCCAGGCCGGGTGGAGGATGGAGGAGAGGGATGGGGAAGCTTGCTCCACGCGGTACAGTTTCACTGACTGCTTGGTTTCTCTGAGCCGCAGCTTCTTTACCTGTGAGATGGAGAGAATGTAAGTATCCATTGCAGGATGGGTTGAGGGTGGTTGGTGAACAAATTTCACTCCGGAAAACGGTAGGTATTTGGCATTGATAATCCGGGAAAGGCTTGGACAGGTCAAGAACTGATGGGTGGGAGGGGTAGGGCCAGTGGCGCTTGAAGGAATTGATGACGCTGCCCTTTGTGGTTTGTCAACGGGATTAATAACAAAGGTCACTGGGATGAGACAGCTTTCCCAGGGTGTTTGCTCAGAGGGGCCATCTTCCTGGAGCGTATGCCCCCTGGTGAGTAGCTGTAGGAGTGAGGGGTCAGGCCTGCCAGCCACCTGGTTGCTCTGGCCACTGGCTCCAGACACCCCGTTTGCTGCCCACCACCCGATGCCCGCACACATTCCCACTCCCCTGCCTCTTAGCTGCTCCTAGAAAACTGCTTGGATGGCTTGGCACTCTCCGAAGGTGGGCTCCCAGCCCCATGCCTATTGGCCCTTTGAGCCCTCCAGGCAGCTTTTCTTGGGAATTTCCCAGGTGCCGGCTCTCAGGGGAGGCATCAGTAGTAGCCTGTCTTTCTTGTCGAGTAGGCTTACAGTCTAGTAGAGATGACAGAATGAAAGCAATTAATGGTCGCTCCAGCTCCAGTGGTCCCAAATCCCACACACCCCGGAACTGGCTCAGCCCAGGGTACTCGGCCTGGACACCTTGGTGTACAGCCCCTGGGTATAAATAGGCTGGTGGGGGAGGGGGTCTGCTGAGCTAGGGTGCTGAGAGGCGTTCCTGTTTTTAAAAACACTTGCCGGGCCATCTAAATCCATCCCGGGCACCCGCAGAGGCCTGATTGACTGGATTCCCTTAACCCTTCTCAGCTCTATAACCAGAATCATGGAGAGCGGCACCCGCTTTTTATAGAAGTGGAAACTGAGGCCCAGGCGGGGAAGAGGCTGCCTTGAGTGACAGAAAGGGGCCCCAGAGGCTGTTGAAAATTTCCCTCCAGCCCTTAGCAGCGGGCTGGTAGGTCTCACCTTGCTCCCAAGGCCGTTACCATTAGCAACCAACTTCCCCTGTTGGTTCTGGGGGCCCTCGAGGGGAAGAGGGAAGAAGGTGGAAGCCAGGCTGTCAGTCAGTCAGGTGACATTTGAGTGTCTGTGTCAGTGGGTTAGGGCTGGTGACACTGTGCGGAGGGCCGGGGCACACCAGAGTCATCCAGTGCACAGGCGAGATCTTGCTACTAATTGTTCCCAGTACTGGGGAAATTACATGCAGGGACGCCTTGCTTTGTGCAAAAAGATGCCTTCCCCCCCACCCCTTATACACACAAAAGAAATTTGAAGAGAAGCAAAGACAAAGTAAAGGCTAAAGTAAGGTCTGCTTGGGTCAGGCAGACTTTGCTCTTGTCCTAGTCCAGCTGTTCTCTAGCTTTGTGGACTTGCATTAATTGCTTGGCCCCGCTGAGCCTCCGTTTACTCATCCATAAAACAGGGATCAAGGCACAGGTGTTCATTAGCAGCGCTTAGCACCGCCTGACACCCCGGAGCCCTCAGTAAGGGGTTGCTACTCTAAGAAGAATTGGCAACCTGTGGTGGGTGGGTTACCGTTTATTGAGTGACATCTAGATCCTGCCAGAGGCTTGACACCCAGGGGATTCAAAGCTGGGTGAGGATCAGGTTGGTTGTCGTCCAGAAGGGCAGACACATCAATTGACGATTGAATAGGCAGGTCATGGTCAGTGCTGGGAAGGGGACACAGGCAGAATCTGAAGGCAGCCCAGAAAGGGGTGTCGCTGGCTGTTTCAGGGGCTGGGAGGGCTTCCTGGAGGGGACGTTGCAGCTGGGCCTCAAAGAACACAGGAGAAAGTGGAGAGGAGGGCCTCTGAGGCAGCTGCAGAGCTTCGTCTTGAAAGATGTGGACAGTGGACGTTGATAGCAGCTGACATCTCTTCAGCTCTTAGTCTGTGCTGGGCCCTGGTCTGAGTGGTTTGCATGTGTGAAGTAATTTAATTCCCATAACGGACATTGTGAGGCAGATGTGATCCCATTTTGTAGTTCAAAAACTGGGCCATAGGGAAGTTAAAAACGTTTTCCAGACTCACACAGCATAGAAGACCTAGTGTTCAACGCCCGAGACTCAGGCTCCAGAGCCCACACACAGGCTGCTTGAGTCACTGCCTTGCCCTACAGGACCCAGGACTGGTTGTTGGGAGATAGATGCTCGTTAACTAGTGGTATGACCCACTAGTTGGGCAGGTTGAGGAGTCCCCCACCTCAGTTTCTTTATCTGTAAAATGAGAATCGCCCATTTCCGTGAAATGAGATGAGGTTCTTGGGTGGAGTGTGCTCTATGGGCTACATTCGCTGTCAGCCCCAGCTGCTTGAGCAGGCCATGGTTGCAAGGTAGCCGATATTCAGTCTTCCAGCAGCCCCCTCCCCAGCCCCTGCTGGCTGTCCTTGTTCAGGAGCCTGTGGGACTGGGGCAGGATTAGATGGAACGTGGGCAGAGTGCCCAGCACAGCACTGGGAGGCCATAGCCCCTGGAAACAGTAGTCATTTTCATGATTCTGTCTTATCTCTTCATATTAGTAATTACGATTGATGGTCCGCTCATCAGTCCTGTGGGGTGATTTTAGCCACACTTTATTGAAGAGGAAACAGTTTCGTGGGTGAATAATGCCTCCAAAGTCACAGTAATTGGCAGACACACTGAGACTCCCAATTGGGCGTTTCGCACCCCTGTCCTGTGGTCCTGTGGTCCTGTGGTACATCACGGGAAGGCTCCAGCAAACAGGGCTTCCTCGGAGACGGCCTTCCAAAGCACGCTGGTTGTGGAACGTGAAGCATGCTCACGGCGTGTGGTGTGCACACACACTTTTTCTCTCACTTGGGCGCTTGAGCTCGTGAGAGTGTCTCTGCTCCACCAGCAGCGCAGGAGTCCTGTGTGCTGGTGTGTGAGCATACCCTAAACCCAGTCTGGACCCTGGGTACTAAGTCTTCCAAGAACAGGCTGCTCCAGCCCAGATAGTGCGGTGTTTACCTGCAGGGCGACCCGTGTGGTTATAAAAACAAAGCAGTGGGAGAAGTGTCCATAGCTTAGGGGTTGCCTGGAGACCCCACCCCCACCCCCGGCCCTCTGGTGCCCCTGTGGGTGGTCTTCTGGCAGCCACATCATTGCTCTCCTCCCACCCCACCCTGCTGGGAGGAGGTGGTTGGTCCCATCGGTTTGCAAACTGGGCCCCGTGGCCTTGCGTGTTCCCATCTCGGGCCCTGTGTGCCCACAGCCCTGTGCCAAGCAGCAGTGGGAAGAACCGGTGAAGACACAGGGATCCCAGCATCCCTTGGTCCTGTGTGACACAGCAGAGAACCAGGCCCTGAGCCCGTTCCCAAGGGGAGATTCGAGGCTCGCCTCCCTGAGGGCTGCCACTGCTCGCAGCCACCACGTTCGTGCTAATTCTCTGTTGATTTAGAAAGCTCTTCAGGATCGTGTAGTGCCTCGGGGCCACTCTTGTGGAGAGGAGCTGTAATCCCTTAAATATAATAATCCCCCGCGCTGGACATGTTTAAGAACAGCCTCCTATGCGTGAGCCCGTTGGCACCCTCCCTCCAGCAGTCCTCCCGGGGGCGATGGACCAGGCTTGTTATCCCGTGTTGTTGATGAAAAGGCAGGTAGGTGGCTTTTGTGACTTTCCAGAGTCACAGGTCCAAGTATATAACGAAGCTAAGAGTCAGAATCCAACCTGAAGGCTAGTCCTGGCATCCAGGACAGACGGCAGATGCTTGGCACACAGGCCGATGCTCCTCACTCACGTCAGATTTTGCAAGTGGATCACAGTAACTCTCTTCCTTCCGACCCGTGTTCAGAATTCTTTTCAATACAGCATTTTAGTCAGTCGTCATCAGTCAGACAACACTGGCATGCGAGATGAGTTCCTTGTCATCGGTGTCACACTCCAGGCTGGAAGTTGGCCAGTGATGACGTGCGAGTTTCCTGGCTCTTCGAGTTTCCAGATAGGTGAAAGTTGGATGCAGAGCGTCACTGAATTCCAGTTGGAAGCCCCGTACCTGTCTGACAGAGCCAAGCACCAGCTTCCAGGAGGGCCTTGGAGGATCTCGTAGGGCGTGTGGTGTCTGACTGGAGAAGAGCTGCTTGAATTGGAGTGCCCGCTGGCCAGCCAGAAGCGAACGGATGGGGGAGACGGGCCAATTGCCAAAATGTGATTGAACCCTCCTCGTTGGAGGAAGCACGAATGCCCTTCTCTTCCAGACACCCTGAGTTCCACTCCACATTATGATTTCTCTTCGGATGTTCCCAGGATGACCTTTCAAACCACGCAAGACCCTCCTAGGATGTGGCGATCCGAGCAGTGGAGGAATGAGAAAGTCGGGGTGTGTGTGGCTGGCATGGCGTTGCAGGTACCATCCGTGGGAATCCTACCTTGGCCAGAATGACAAGGTCAAGTTCTGAGACAGGTGGGCGAGTCTGAGTTCTAATCCTGTTCTGGTGATCTTCATGTACCAGGTTCGAGCTTTAGGTTGAGTTTGAAGTCCTCATTCAAGTTGAACCTTGGATTCTGCAGCTGCCCTCATATAGCTGGACCGTGAGCACAGGTGACCGCGGTGCTTCTCCTCCTCAGCCTTTCCTCCACGCTGAGTCACAGAAACTGTGCGCCACGGTCACCTAACTAGTGGCTCTCTTGTTTTGATCGTGTAACTCTTCAAACGTTAGCTGATTTCTTGCTGTCAGCCTCCACATGGATATTCTTGACCCTGGTTTTCAAGATGCCTTTTCATCCATCCACTTAGTTGCACGGTCCCTCTCATCTCCCCCAGCAGTGTCACCACTGCTCCCTGCCTTCCTGCCCATAGGCAGGCTCCTTGGTTCATCCCGGCCCTAAACCCGCAGAGCCTCTTTTGCAGTAAGTTCAGAACCCTCGCCTTTTCCAGATAGCCTGGCTTGGCTCGTCTGCTCCCTTTGAGAGGACTTTTTCCCACCTGAAATACAGATTTAAAGAAAGTCAACTGTAATAGTTAGAGGAACCTTACAGGACATAGGCTTCAGGAGTTTTTAACTTACTTTTTTTTTCTTTTTAACTGGAGAGCCCTTTCTTTAAATGAAATCTTAGGTGGAAGGCCAAATAATAAAACAGAAAAACAGAGCCATCTAACAGTTTAGGGGGAGGAGGGTGCAAAGGGTCCTGCCTGCCGAGCTTCCCACCTTTATGCATCCCCCTGTGGCCCCCGTGGCCCTCTGATTTAGTCCAGCTTCCAGATGGAGAGGTTGTGCCCAGGATAAGGAGATGACTTGGCTGAAGATTCCCCAGGAAGTGAGAGACACGGGCATCCCCAGGCCTCCCACCCACATCCAGGGTGCTGTCAAGCTGTCAGCCTTCCCCAGCCCTGTAGTGCGATGTTCAGACATGTTTCAGTAAAGGGCCTGCTGCAGCCGGATCTTGTGGGAAGTGCAGGGTTCAGCAGTTTCTCTAATGTAGGGCTTCTCAAGAGTTTGCAGTGCATTAAGATGCATTGCAGATCTCAGAAGTGGGATAGGACATAGAGGGTGGATAAACAGTGTAAAATACGAGTCTGACAGTTATTTGACCATAGGACCTCATCTCGTTGAGGAATCCTAAAACTTTCATAAATAGTGCAGGCTGGGAGATGACTGGGTTGTGAGTTAGTCCCCGATTTTTTTCGAGATATGGACAGCTGTGCGTCCAGTCGGCACTCACATTTTCCTGGGTTGTATCTCCATCCTTTAGAGCCGTCTGTCTTTCTTCACTAAGCACCTGTTTTGTTGGGTGAAGGACTCCTGTAAGCCTTTGCACTTCCATGTAATTAGATAGTTTCCATCTTTTTCAGTGATCACCGAGTATTCTGCTTCTTGGATGTGACATAATTTATCAGTCCCTCACTGTGGAACATTAAGATTGTTTCCAATTTTCTCACATTGTAAACAGCATTGTGGTGAACACCCTTGTGGCTAAGTGTTTGTGCACATATATGTGATGACGTTCTTAGACGTGGAGTGGTTGGGTCATACGGTATATACAGCACACTTTAGAAACAAAAACCTGGGGACTTCCCTGGTGGTCCGGTGGGTAAGGCTCCGTGCTCCCAATGCAGGGGGCCCAGGTTCAATCCCTGGTTGGGGAACTAGATCCCGCCTGCATGCCGCAAGTAAGTTCGCATGCTGCAACCGAGTCCGCATGCCACAACTAACAAGCCGATATGCCGCAACAAAGATCCCGCCTGCCGCAACTAAGACCTGGCACAGCCTAAATCAATAAGTATTTAAAAAACAAACAAAAAAAACAAAAGCCTGTCAGAACTGCCAGCACATTGCTTCACAAGCTGAGTTTCACTTCCCGGCTTTGTCCCTGGTGCAGTTACTCATGAGTGCCTTTGGAAGGGGCCGACTGCAGAGGTGGCCTAGCCCAGGATCCAGTGCTTGGGAAGTCAGAGCCGGCCTCCTGTCATTGGCTGTGCTGCCCTGTCTGGCCCGTCTGGCACTGGAAGGCTGGGATCAGGCTCATTCTTTGTGCTCTCACCCTTCCGATGTTGTCTCCGGGGCATGGCTCTGTGGGGACTTCATACATATTAATTGATTTAGATTTAGATGCTTTTCCCTGCGTAAGAGCTCGGTAGTGGAGACCCATTTATCTGAATGCTTTTTACATCCCTGAAACCTTGCGTGAGAGGCACAGATTGGACTGCAGAGACAATGGGGCATCAGGGACCTCACTTGCAAGGTTTCTGTCGCCACTTTTATTGCCTGAATCTTGCCTGACTCTGAAGTGCGGGCTGGTGTTCTCAGAAGGGGAGTCTTGGGGGTGGGGATTTATGGGCAGGAGTGGTTGGTGGCATTCTTTTTTTCTTCCTTTCTTTTGCCCAAGTAGATCATTTTGGAGAGGGACAGACTCATGGATATAGATTAGGAATAGACTGGGATTAACCCTTCACAACCAGGGGGAGGCAGCCATACTCTGGCCTCCTGTGGCCGAGTGCCGGAGCAGGACTTCAAGTGAAGCCTCATGGAAATCCAAGGGTAAATTGGGTCCCTGTCCCTTTCTGCACAGGGATTCAAGACTCCAAGAGGTTTAGAAACTTGAACAGGGTCCCTCCGCTGTAAAGAGAGGGGTGGTATTGGGACTGGAAGCCACGTTTGTCTGAATCCAAAGCCGGTTCTTTTCTGTTTTTGTTTTTTTTGGGCTGAGCCGCGTGGCTTGGGGGATCCTAGTTCCCCGATTCCCCGACCAGGGGTCGAACCCGGGCCCACGGCAGTGAAAGCGCGGAGTCCTCACCACCGGACTGCCAGGAAATTCCCCAAAGTCAGTTCTTACCATGCTTTTTGTCCAGGAAAATTGAACAGTTCTAAAGTTTTATTAGAATTAAATCTGAATGGTTTCAAGGTCTTTTATTTATTTATAAATAAACTATAAATAAGCTATAAGTGCCATCAGAGAGGTATTAGTGACACTTGGAGCTCCAGCCTCCAGAAAAGAGCAGCTAACCCACAAAAGGAATTCGGGAAGGCGTTCTGGAGGAAGTGCCCTCCAAGAAGGAGGGGTGGGGACCTTAGTAATGTTATTTAGCTCTTGCTTTGTTCCACGCGGTGTTCTCAGTGCTCCTGTAAATTAAGTCATTTAACCTACACCAGTAACTATGAGGTCAGAACTAGAATTAGTTTCCTAGATGAGGACGTTGAGGCAGAGAGAGGTTAAGTAAACTGCCCCAGGTGACACAGCAGTAAATGTCTGAGCTGGGATTCGAGCATAGGCATTCCATGCTCTTTAACAGCTGGGTTGCACAGCCCACCGGATTTCAAGGAGACTGTGGCCAGAGCAGTATAGGAACAGTGTGAACAAGGCTGGGGAGCAAGGCAGCTGTTGGCAGATCTGGGAAACAGCAGGGTGTGCAGGCGCATGGGAGTGGTGGTTCATGACGCGGTTGGATGGGGTGATCGCAAGCAGATCAGGGGGCGTCCAGAGTCCCCAGTTCCTGTCATCGCTGGGCCTCATCCCACGCTAGCTCCGTCACTTGAGTGGAGGGCACCTGCCCTCCCTGGCATCCTCCATGGGAGTGGCCACTCCCAATGCCTGGCTTCCTCCCACAGGCCACTCGGGAGCTTACAGGCAAGCTTTGGGCTGCGCAGTTCCTGAGCTGTTGTCTTTCACTTCAAGTTCGCCGATAGAAGAGTAACTATTATCGGCGTTTTGGTCATGCTTTTTTGAAAGTAATTTAAGAAAATCTTAACTCCAGACCTGTCTTTCCACTAGCCATTGCACGTACGCACGCACACGTATGAAAGTATGCCTCGCCTTCGTTTAGGGTGCCATGTTGGTGACACGACAGAGCATGTCCTCGCCTCTTGTACCCGTGGCTGTCACGGCCCTTTCAGCATTGTGTGTGATGCCCTTGCGCTTTGATTGCTTCACCGCACAGCACAAGGAGCCTCTGTCAACATGCCAGCTAATTAATTTTAACTTTGTGATGTTGCTCCGTCTCCACGCACCGTTCACGTTGTCTGGTGTTTTCCCGGTGCAGATTCGAGGAAAGGTCTGGAAATGGAGGATGTGGATTCTGACCCTCCCTCTGGGCCCCTCCTCCCCCTTCTGTGAGGGGACCCAGGGGGGTCCTTTCCATCTGCATTTCCCTCTCTGCCTGATTTTCCACAGCTGTTTTGGGGGAAATGCTGGGCACTCCTTTTGGGAGAGGTCTTAATTACTGGGGAGTGTTAAAATTGAGCACAAACCTCACTAATTTGGTCTCTTCGAGGGCTGAGTTGTGTGAGAACCAGGAAAAAACTGCAATTGTAGACAACTGGTAAAAAAAAAAAAAGTCTATTTGGGTTTGGTACTGCCAAGTTCACTATCTGCGGAGAGGCGGAGTGCCTGGGCTGGATTAGCATATGTGCTTCGGGTATGTGGAAGGGGTATTTCTTAAGGGCTTAAAATAGTCTGTCCTATTGGATATTAATTTGCTTAGTGCATCCCATGTTGTCGTGCGCCCCTCCCCATTTTTCACATTTCTGATGTTAAGCTTGGGTCAAGCATTAATATTTGTTTGTAGGATTTGGTTTTCTATTTACGTTTTTCCCTGCTGCTGGTGTTTTGTTTTGAGAAGGCTCACACTTTGTGTTAAATGGAGTCTGGGCTGAAGAGCAGGTGGGACCTGTCTTTCCAGCAGTTGGACCCTGGCAGGTACCTCCTCCTCTCCAGGGCTCAATTTCTACATCTGTAAAGTGGGGATGCTGGACTACCTGTTTGCATTCTTTGAATCCCGTCTACTACTATATCCTTTATAACGGAGTGCATTTGACTCCGGAGTGTAGGGTTCAGCAAACTGTTTCTGTAAAGGGCCGGATAGTAAATATTTTAGGCTTTGTAGATTGTATGGTCGCTGGCACCACCACTCAGCTCTGCATTGTAGCACAAAAGCAGGCACAGACAGTGCAGAAATGAATGGGTGTGGCTGTGTTCCAATAAAACTTTATTTACAGATATAGGTGGTGGGCCAGATTTGGCTCATGGACCTTAGCTTGCCAACCCCAGCTCTGACGTGTTCTCTTTGGTTGCCATAACATCTTCTCATATACCAGGCTAGTCTGTAGGAAAGAAGTACTTGAATTAAGGACCGACCGCTTGAGCCTTCCTGAGGGCTGACCTTGCCAGGAACCTGGTCTCTCGCCCGTGTTTCCTCTTCTGGTAGCTGGGGAGGTGGCCCATCCAGACATCTCTAGAGAGGAGGTGTGCCTACCTCTACGCAAATCTCCGTTTCCTGAAGGATTATAAGATTTGGTAAATCCCAGGTTAAGTCCGATTAAGGAAACTATTACAAAATAATATACCTTTCCCTGTGATATACCTGTACAGTGGGAGGAAAAAAAATCAAACCTTGTTTTTTGCTCTTGTCAATGTTGTGGTTTTATTGACATTAAAAAAAATTGGTGGTGCATAAGGTGGTTTCAGGGACAGTTGTATTGTGCTCTCCCCCACATAACCAACATAACTTCTTGGTTTTTTTGTTTTGTTTTGTTATTTTGCAGTACGTGGGCCCCTCACTGTTGTGGCCTCTCCCGTTGCGGAGCACAGGCTCCGGACGCGCAGGCTCAGCGGCCATGGCTTATGGGCCCAGCCGCTCCGCAGCATGTGGGATCCTCCCGGACCGGGGCACGAACCCGTGTCCCCTGCATTGGCAAGCGGACTCTCAACCACTGCGCCACCAGGGAAGCCCTTCTTGGTTTTTTAAGAGGCTCGCTCTTTGAGAGCAAGAGAAAACTGGTTAGTGGGGGGAAAGGAGTCTAAGTAAAGGTTATCCCTCTTCTTTGTAACTGTTCAATGTGGTATCAGATGGCTGATTTGGTAGTAAGATTGTCTCTCATTTCCTTGAGTTGTGCTAAATACTTTTCTTCCAGGTGAAGAAATGCTCATTATTCACATTGTTGCTGAAGGCCCTGTGTGTCCTCCTTTGTGTTGGGGAGAAGGAACACTTATCCCCTTTTCCCAGATTGATAAAACAAGGCAGCATGCAGTTAAGATTGAAAAGGCAGTTTGCAGTTCTGGATTGAAAATCTCACTGTGATAAGCAAAGTGTCTTTATCATTTTCCCTGTGGAAACAGAACCGTGTCTTAGCAAACAGTTTCTGGGCGTTCAGGGGTGCTGTGCTGGCGGGGGCTTCCTAAGGCCTGGTGCCTCCCTTCCCAGGAATGCCCTCCAGAGAGTGGTGTATCCTGAAGGTGGTGGCTGGGAGGATTATGCCACGCCCCTCTTTCCAGACTCCCCGTGTAAATATGCAGTCTAAGTAAAACTACAGTGTGCTCTGCAAACCCACTTTGAGACAATTCACTCTGTTCCACCACCCCCATCCAATAAAATTAAGACCCCTGGGAAGCGTACAGCTCTTGTAAATATGAGGTATTGCTGTTATCTGGGGAAGAGAATGAGGGGAAAAAAAATTCACCACACTAAAAGCACTACTAACCTCTGGGGCAGCCTAGCATGTGGCTGAGATGCTCTGACGAATGTTTGGACAGCTTAAGAAGATAAACTAGAACTTAAAGAAATAAAACCCCCTATCTGGTCCATGAAAAATTAGAGTTGGGGGCCTGCTATTTCCTGAAGCTTTCAAGGCCAGGAGCTTATGGGGTAGGAAACCTGCCATTCCCGATGGAATAACCTCTTCCCTGGATCTCTGGAGCCTGTGCCTGTGCAGGGGCCACCTAGAGGAGCAGGGGTGGGGTGGAGCTTCCACCTGTTGGGTCCTCACTCACCAAGTGGACTGCCACTGTTTGTGACCTTAAGAGGGGGAGGGGTGGGTCTGAGCCCAGATGCCCCTCCCCCATTCATTAGCTAAGTCACTCTTTCCACAAAGCAGCCCCTGGTGACCCCCACTCTTCGCCAGGTTGTTTTGGGGACATGAGGACTGTCGGTGTAGAGAGTCTGCACTCCTTGACCATGAGGAAGTTTGTTCTTTTTTTGGTTTAAAAATTTTTTTTTTTAATTATTTTTGGCTGTGTTGGGTCTTTGTTGCTGTGCGCGGGCTTTTTCTAGTTGTGGTGAGCGGGGGCTACTTTTCGTTGCGGTGCACAGGCTTCTCATTGCAGTGGCTTCTCTTGTTGCGGAGCATGGGCTCTAGGCATGCAGGCTCAGTAGTTGTGGCTCGCGGGCTCTAGAGCGCAGGCTCAGTAGTTGTGGCGCACAGGCTTAGTTGCTCTGTGGCATGTGGGATCTTCCCGGACCAGGGCTCGAACCCGTGTCCCCTGCATTGGCAGGTGGATTTTTAACCACTGTGCCACCAGGGAAGTTCCTAGGAAGTTTGTTCTTACTTGAGCACCTACTTGGTGCTCGGAGTGTCTAGGGGATGCAGTGCTGGCAGTAACCTCCCCGTGTGCTCCTGGGAGCTCCCGGTGTAGAGTGAGGAAATGAGTAGTGAGAAAAGAGAGAGGGTTTTTTCCTTGCTAGGATGTTTTTGTGGGTGTGTTTATTTGTGGTCTGCTCTGCTTGTCCTAACCGTGGAGATGAAGACCTGGATGAAGATGATTAAATAAAATGCCGGCCTGCGAATGAAAAGATGTAAATTCTAAATTTTGCCTTAAGCCAACCGAGAAACCTTTGTCAGGCCTTGAACCCCTTTTTTTCCTGAGCTCTTTTAATTATTCCCCCCCCCCACTCCAAGTCTCTTTACAGGAGAACTTCTGGTGATACCCTCTTTTAGTGAGGAAGGGAGAACTGAACCCATGGTTGGGGGGATGGTAATACCTCCCAGTCAGGGAGCGTTAAAAATGAGGCGTTTCACTTTTTAATGATACCACATACTGCCCGGCAGCATCACTGTGGTGTGGTGGTCCTGAATGCATCCGGTGTGTCCAGAAGGGTCAGTTATCTTGAATTTGGCTGTCACGTCTGCTGCTCATAGATGCTGTGTTGATATATACCACTGATGAGGGCTTTGCTTGTTTGCGTGGCTGCCAGGCTGTGGGGAGGAGGGTGGGACGGCCCCTGCTCTGTGAGAACAGGCTCCATACCTCCTCTCTGAGGCCACACTGGGACCAAAGCTATCCTAGAGGCTCTTCCGAAAGGCCACGCCTCCTGGGAGGGCCTAGCTCTATTGGGGGCAGCAGTCAGTCTCTGCTTATCCCTTGCTGGCCACCAGTGTGGGTTGAATTGCAGCTTCAGAAGGGCTCTTGTCTTCTTTTTCGGGGTGTTCAATTTTCCAAATATTTCTCCTTCTCTGCTTTAAACTTCTGTCTGTTCAGTCTTCTGAGAAGGGAGCAAAAAGCTGAAGATGAACCATTGTATAAAAATTTATGTCTTCGTCATTAGGACAGGTCAAGTTACAGATCATGAATCTTTGAATAATGATATTTTGTGGACTGGTCTTGATCATCCTTTGTCTTGAATTGGCTTCTCGCATTGAGGGTAGAAGTAAATTGTAAGGTTTAGAGCTGGAAGTGACACGGGTGCCTCTTCATGGGAGGGTTTGTAGAGCCTCGCTCTCTGCTAACCTTAACCCTTGCAAGGTGCTTTTCTATGCATTAGCATCGTGTAATCCAGGCTGCAACCTGCAGAGGTACCTAGGCATGGCCCCTGTTTTGCAGAAGAGGAAGTTGAGGCTCAGGGAAATTCAGTGACATCCCTAAGGTTTCCGTATCCCAAGCTGAGCTGGGACTTGAAATATTTGGGCTCTAAAGCCTGTGCTTCTTCTGTGGGACCACACTGCCTCCTAGCTTCCTCCCTTGTGGAAACACGGGGTGTGGGGGGAGGCGGGGGCGAGGACCCAGGCAGGCTTTCTCTGATCAAAGCCATTCCTAGGCCAGCTTACCTGGATCAGAGACTTTCAAACGCATTAGAACTGGCTGGGGACCCCTGAGCCCCTCTAGCGCTGTCATTTTATGGTTGAGAAAAGACGGCCTAGAGAGAAAAGTGAGTTGTCAGGATCATACAGTGGATATACTTGCTGATTCTTTTTAGATACTTGAGTGCATACCGAGCGCCAGTATTATACCACAAAGTTGAGGATAAAGCAGTGAACAAAACAGACGAAAATTCCTACCCTTTTGGAGCTTAAACTGAGCGTTCCATATTCCCACACCACAACTTTTCTCCCTAAGCTTCTAGATAGCTAGCTCCTTTATCCCGCCATGGACTCGGGGAAGGCAAAATAATTTTAGTGCAGTATTTTGAGCTGAATGCAAAGAGATGGGTGAATCAGCTGGAGAAAAGAAGTTATGTAATTGCTTCCAAAACAAGAGAAAAAGAGCTACTTGGATTACTTATTCGTTTACAGAGCACAAGTTGTGTGCTGGGCCCTGTTCTAGGTCCTGAGAATTCAGCAAGTAAACAAAGCTCTGCAGGATTTGCCACTTAGGACACCGCGCTTGAGTCTCTTGGAAACCTGGTAGTGGTCGGAGGTCCCCCTTTGCCTGCGTGGTGATCACTGAGTTGTGATCTGGACATTTCCCCAGGGTAGGAGGTGAGTGCTTGCTGTGGTCTGCCGTCCACATCAGCAGGCCAGGCTGGGTGCTGCTGGTGTGGGAGGACCAGAGCCAGCTCATCCTCCTAGGATGATGAATGCTGACCCACTACATTTCTTACATGGAGTCTGCTGTCCGAACTTGTTTGCTGATCTGATTCTCTTCTCCACAGAAGCGGCGTAAACATTTGAGTCTTTACATAATGGAGCTTTTCTTACTTATCCAGCATCTCCGTCACCACCTGCAGCTTTTGCCACAAAAACACAGTGACCTCTGCAGCCGGGAAGAAGTGTGGGTGGAGTTTGACCGAGGATATTGGGGAAACCTTCTGTTTATCAAAAGCCCTCCTGCAGGTTAGTGAGAGGCAGGAAGAACATTTCCATATCCCCTTAGGAGTCCTACACTCTTTTTTTTTTTTTTTAAAAGGAAAAGCTATTTTAAAACATGAAGGACTTGAATGATCCCCTTTGTATTTTTCTCTCATCAGCATTTTATCAGTTGATAACCTTTAAAGTCCCTTCTGAATATGAGAGTCTCTTTGGCTCAGGTTTCCTCTACAGCCTCTGCTTCGCCTCCAGTGACGGGGAACTCATTACCTGACAGGACAGCACATTTCAGTTTTAGATGGTTAGAATGGTTAGAAGTCTGTGTTCTTGGTATTACCACCATCAAGTGGAAAGACTTCCTCTTCCTTATGACAGCTCTTTCAAGGGGTTAATTATAGCAACTCATTCATGTTCTCTGTTCTTCCCATAAAACTCCTCCGCCTCCACCAATGGGTTTCCATTTAAAATAGCTCCTGTTGTGTTTTGGAAGACATCTCGCCTGGCTTCTGGCTTGCCAGTGTTCTTCTGAAAGCGTAGCTTCCAGAACTGACCTCCAGCCCCTACGCTTTGGCTGGGCACCCTCGAAGTATCTGCAGTTGGCAAGAGGGAAAAGTGTGGCAGGGGCCGAAGATGCTCTTGAGTCAAGAGCTGGCTGTGATCCGCTTTACTCTGTGGTAGGTATCGAGTACGTTCCCAGGCCTGTTTCCTACTCCCAAATGCCAACAGCTCTGCCTCTTAAGTGAGGTTTAGTTTAATGCCCAACCTTACCTAAATGTTACTTCTATTATTATTCAGAGCCGCGGGTAGAGTTTCCCTGTGTCGTTGAGCACATGGGTGGGGATGTACCAGTAGGATGCTGGCTCTGCTTGGAATCCTCCTCCTGCATCCTTTGTTCCCGGAGCCCTGTCCAGCTCGGATGGTACTGTTCTACTGTTGTTGTTTATTAGGATGTCTTTAGAGATCAGGCTGGACAACCTCCTCGGTTTACCAGCAGGGGAAACCGAGGCCCAGAGGGTCAAAGTCCACCTGTCCCTATTCTCCTGTCACACAGCAGGTTAGCCTTTGTGGCTAGGAGCCAGGCTTGTCTCTTTTGCTGGTGCTCTCTCTGCCCTGCAGTGAGCCCCCAGCTGCACTCCCTAAAAAACTGGGGCTTTAGTTTAGCAGTTGTAGAATTGCTTATGAAGCTTCTGGTTGGTTAGCAGTGGGACTGGGATGTGCACAGAAGCCCTGAGACTCTGCCATTGTTTTCCTCTCCACCCGAGCTTGGCGTGCTGGCCAGGCCTTAGGGGCACACATAATGAGAATCCAAGAGTTCAGGGTATCCATTGTATACCGAGGGCCTACCGTGCACGAGGCGGGAGTGGAGAGCTGTCAGAGCACGACGGTGAGCTGTCAGATAAGAGGTGCTCCTTGAGGGCAGACAGGTGTGTGAGTCTTCATTTTTGAATGCACTGTGCCCGGCACATAGTAAGTGCCCAATAAGGATTTGTTGAATGAACCAAAGGATTTGTATAAATGAGACCAAACAATGCATAAGCTTGGTGGCAGCCTTCCCATCTGGTGGGTTAAAATGGAAAAAGCAGATGCTTTTTTACCTTGCAAATGTTCTTGGAGCTCCTGCCCTGTCCTAGATGCTACAGAGGGATATAAAGGTACGGTCACAGCCCTGCCCTCGAGTAGGTTAGGGAAGGAGACCCTAAGATAAGGACTGTCCCATGCCTGGATGGTACAGGAGGTCCCCTGTAAGCGCTGGTTGCCCACCGGCCTTGGCTGTGGAGGGTCCTTCCTTGAGGGTCCCTCCCCAGCTGCTTTTATCAGTGTCGCATGTGTAACATGGTGCCCAGATAGGTGCCTGTTAAGCGTGCAGCCTGAGGCTAATACTCCAGTTGAAGCTGCGCCCTCCCTCTCCCCAAGGGCAGGGCCCACCCTCACCCCCACCCCCACCCCATGGCCTCTCCTTGGCTCCTCTTTAACCCGACCGACCTCTCGGCATGCAGAAGGGCTGGGTGACCCGTGAACATGCTAATAAAAGTCATCACTCCTCTCCGGGCGCCGGGCCGTTTGTGGTACGTCTCGTTAATTACTTGGCAGAGAGAACATTAGGACTATAATTCGCTGGACTGGCCTTCCTCCCAGGTGTCCCCCTGCACGGGTGAGAGGTGGAGGTGGCCAGGCCAGCCAGGCAGCAGGGTGTGGAGGGGTGTGCGGGGTTGAAGTTGCTCCTTTTTTTCTGCTGATAGTGTCAGCACCCTCTCCCTCTCCCCCCAACCTTACCGAAGCATGGCCCATCCTGCCCTACGTCCCCCTGCCCCACTCTTAGTGGATCCCGAGCCCTCTGTTGGGAGCAGGGCTGTGAGCTGTGTGTGGCCCAGCGGCCTCGTTTATCAGGGGCCTGCTGCCGGGGGCGTGGGGGGAGGCACCGTGCCGGGCTCTCTGGGGAGATGCTGGTGGGCTGCGCCCCTGCCACCACTGCCAGGGCTTTCTCTGGAGCCCCGTTTGCCCCTGAACCTTCCTCGCTCCCTGGCTGCCTGCTTCCTTTCCTCCCCTCCTCCCGTCCTCTTTGACATCTCTTTCCTCTAAATTGCCTCTCCTCTCTGCCTCCCCTCCTTCCCAGAGGCCTTTTCTTGGTCCTTTGGGGAGCCACACAGGCCTCCCGCTGGTCCGTCCCTAGGCCAGTCAGTCAGGAGCCTCTGCTCCCACCAGGAGGCCCATTCGCTCCCCACAACTCCCCCCTGACCCCAAGAAGGTGAGGTGTGAGCTGGGGGGCTTCACCCGCAGTGGTGAAGCCGTGGCCAGCGTTTTTCTGCCTCTGGGTGGTGGTATTCAGTGTCCCCATCAAATCCGATAGGCCGAGGAAAGTCGTTTTAAAGATACATCCTTGAAAGACCCCAGGAACTCTGGTCTCTGAGCACAGAGAGGGCTGAGTGGTTGGCGGGGAGGAAGACTTCCTGCGAAATGGAGAGGGAGTACGGGGCAGTTCAGGGGGGCCCCCGGGCGCACCTCGCAGGGCTTGCAGATGTGGGTGTCAGGGCGGGAGAAGCCTGCTCCCCTGAGCCCTGGCGCTTGGCCTGGCGTCCGTGTCCCTCAGAGCCCGCACTGCACCCCCAAGCTGTGTGTGGGGTTGGGGGCTGGGGAGGGCTTATTTGGCAGCAGGCGCCTATCAGACAACTGGAAAGTGCCAGTGCTTGCCCGGCCATCTGTCCCCATCCGCCTGGCTCCTGGCCGCCTTCTGCCTACCCCAGAAGGCCCGCAGTTGTCTGCCGGCGAGGCCGCGGAGCCTGGCCGGGAGGGGCAGGCGGAGGCCCATCTTGCCTTTGTTTATTCCCATCTAATTTTCGGCTCCTGCGCTTTGGATGATTTGCCAGGTGCGTGAAAAGTTTGCTGCGCGACCGCATCGCGACGGTTTTCTGGCGTGCAGGTGGACAGGAAAGGTGGATGTGTGCCGCGCTTCCTTTCCACGGTTTGTCTCTTGGCTTAACTGGGGACCTTCGCCCCGCACCCGCACCCCTTGCACTCCCTCTGCTGTTTTTCTCTTTTCTTGCTTTAATTTGTAAAAGCGCAGCCTAGAGCAGGCCAACTCTCCCGCCATTTGGGTTCACCCGCACACCACCCTCTCCAAGCTAGCTAAAGGGTTAAAAATTATGGGGAAGTTCAGCCGGCACTTGCAAGATATGGTTGCCGTGGCAACAGGCCTTCTAATCTGGTAGGTGACCTGAAAGACTGGAGAAGATGTAGGGGTTGGTTTGGCATTTCATTATTTCATGAGGCTGCCTCTCCAGCTGGTTTCTCTGCTGAGCTTAAAGCTTGCTGTTCCTGCCACTAGAATTACTGGCACATTCCAAAACAACAGTGTTGATGGCTCGAGCAGTGCATTAATGGGGGTCTGGCCAGGCCGGGTGGGCAGAGGAGAGGGAGCTGGGTTCCAGGAGCGCTAACATGGGACTGTGTCCCTCACACAAAGAGGGGGGTGTGGGTAAAAGGGTGTGCACTCAGGTTCGCTTTCTGCACACAATAGCTGCCTTCTTGAAACACCACCGTGTAAACTGAATCCTGTTTTTTAGTGCCCTGAGAGGGACTGACTTTTTAGGAGGATTTTAGGAGAACTTTAGTTTGCCAAGAATCCTCCTTAGATTTGGTGGTGGTGGGGGGCTGTTTAAAGTAGGGGGAGACTCCCATTGCAATTTCTACACTTGATGCCCTTCTCTTTTATTTACCTTCAGCTGGATGTTGTCCAGAAATTTGGTTCAGTTCAGCACATTAACTGCGTGTCTGCTGTGGACCCGGCCCCGTGCCTGGAGCAGAGAGGCGCAGAATGGAATACCTAGTTTCATTCATTCACTCGGCACATGTTGGTTGGATTGCCGCATTTGGGAGAAGGGGCAGCTCAGATCACTGTCCTGGCGTGAGGGGCTCCGGGTGTGTGAGGGGCTTCTGCCTACCTTGCCCCTTACTTTTAGAGGGACCTTATATTGAGGAGAGGGAGGGGTTTTCTGGCTTGGAAAGGCATGAGGCATTCACATTTCTCAGCCCGCCTTTCTCCGAGGGGTCTGCTCTGTTTGTCCCCTTTTCCTCTTGCCTGTAATTACCCGGAAATCCATGGGCCCGATAAATGGTACGTGTGGATGGCGTGTTCAGAAGTCCAGACCTTCCTAAACACAGAACATGCAGAGTTCTATGTTAGCCTATGCCCAGGTTCTGAGGTATTGCCAATTGGTGGCTTCCTGGGTTTCTCGCTTCTCCGAATTTTCTCCCTTCTGGAGAGGTTGAGCGTTCCTGGGATTTGTGAGGGAATTTTACGTGACTTACTCCCTCTTCCCATCGCAGTCGTGAGCTCTCTGAAGAGAGGTCTGTGGGTTAAAGGCCCAGTGGACAGTTTGGAGGATCACTGCTTCCACTTCATAGATGCAGAAGCAGAGGACCAGAGAGGCGAGAGTGTGTCTATCTTCAGGGCTCTGGGATCTCAGGCAAGGACTTGCCCCACACTGTACCGTGCCCTTGATGGGCTGCCCACCCATGTGTATGGCAGGTGCATGGGAAAGGTTGGGCCAGAATGTGATTCTTGATGGGCGGGAGTTTGGGGGATTAGGAAGTGCACCTACACTGCAGATGGCAAAGGGACGTGCCCCCTTGTAAGACCAGGGGTATCCATGGACAGCAGGACGCACTGGCTGCGGGCTTCAGCTTTCTGGGTTCAGAGGATGGGGCTGGGGGCAGTGGGATGGGAGATTCACCCCTTGCTGGCCAGCCTGGCCTGGCGTTGGGATGCACCAGTGTTCTTGGGAGGGGACATGGTCTGCCACCTACAGCCGAGGCACAGGGTCCAGCTCATCTTCTGGTCCCCTCTGCAGCACAGTCTCCTGTCTGTAAAACACAGGAATTAACCTCAGCATCCTCGGCCCCTTGGGTCCCTCGGTCCATTTCCGTGGATGGAAAAAGCATCTTGGCCAAGTCTCTCTGCTCTGCTGTACCTCAGACTGGCTTCTCAGTGTAGAATGTGGCTTTAGGGTTTTGTCTAGTTTTTATCTGTAATTTCGTCTAATTCAATACATTTCAATAAGGGTTTGTTGAGTGCCACCTCCTTTGTCTTTGAGCTGCAGCGTAGGGGAGAATGGGGGTCAGCCCATACCTTGGGGGCAGCGTCAGGACCCTGCCCATTTTTGTTGACTTCCATGGAGCCTGGGAGAGGGTGGTTGGAATTGGGTTCCGACTCTGCGTATAGTTCACTTGGATCCTCCAAACTCTAGTTTTCCTATGGGGAGAGATCTTCTTGGCTTGGGGTGGTGGTGGTGGCGAGTGTAGCAAGTACACAGGGCCTTTACAGGTGGAAGCATCTCAGAACAGCTAAAAGGAGAGGTCTTCAAGGTTGAAGCCTCTGGGATTGGGCTAGTTCTGTGTGTGTGTGTGTGTGTGTGTGTGTAAGTCACGGGGTGAAGTGGGGGGGGGAGGAGGGGTGGCTTGAGCTGAAGATTTCTGGGACCTTTAGGATGTAAAAGTAAAGGTGACCTGCATCTTTCCCAGTTCGGCTTAGATTTTGGCCCAGAGTTCTTCCTCTCACAAAGGAAGGAATGGATCTGCCCTGTTCTAATTAGAGGGCCGAGGTCTCATTAGATGCAAAATAGATAAAATAAAATGTGTATTCCGCTCCAAAGTTGGTCGAAGCCCTCGGAGAACTGCCTTCACCATTGCGGGCGTGTGGGGGGAACCTTAGTGGATTCCTTGCAGATGAGGAAACCAAGGGCCACATGGGATGGTCGACCACCTGGGGATGCATTACCTGCAGGGCCGCCAGCAAAACCTGGGGCTCCTGAGGGTCAGCTCCTCACTCTCACCCAAATCTCAAGTTTCTCCTGCAGTTCTAGGGTTTGCCATTCAGATAGTGCCCCTCAGAGTCTGCTTATGTTTTGTGCGGGTGGATGAGTTTTGTGCTCTGCTGTGGGGGGTCCTGGTTGAGCCTCATGGGTTTCGTTGAGGTTCTTCTACCATTAGCCATCCTCTGTTCCATTTTTTAATTTAATTTAATTTAATTTATTTATTTATTTAGTGTGGTACGCGGGCCTCTCATTGTTGTGGCCTCTCCCGTTGCGGAGCACAGGCTCCGGACGCGCAGGCCCAGCGGCCATGGCTCACGGGCTCAGCCGCTCCGCGGCATGTGGGATCTTCCCGGACCAGGGCACGAACCCATGTCCCCTGCATCGGCAGGCGGACTCTCAACCACTTTGCCACCAGGGAAGCCCTTATTTATTTATTTTTAAAAATTAATTAATTTATTTTTGGCTGTGTTGGGTCCTCGTTGCTGTGTGTGGGCTTTCTCTAGTTGTGGCAAGCAGGGACTCACCTTCATTGCGATGTGCGGGCTTCTCATTGCAGTGGCTTCTCTTTTTGCAGAGCACGGGCTCTAAGCACGCGAGCTTCAGTAGTTGTGGTGCGCCAGCTCAGTAGTTGTGGCTCGTGGGCTCTAGAGCACAGGCTCAGTAGTTGTGGTGCGCGGGCTTCAGTAGTTGTGGCTCGCGGGCTCTAGAGCGCAGGCTCAGTAGTTGTGGCACACGGGCTTAGTTGCTCCGTGGCATGTGGGATCTTCCCAGACCAGGGATTGAACCTTTGTCTTCTGTATTGGCAGGAGGATTGTTAACCACTGCACCACCAGGGAAGTCCCAGGCGGATTCTTAACCACTGCACCACCAGGGAAGTCCCCATCTTCCGTTTCAGAGTAGGAAAAATTGACAAAGAATTTACCTCCGTATTGAAATTCAGAGCAGTTATACTGTTCGCACATTTCTGTTAACAGTAATAATAGTAGTGAGTACAATGCTGATCATGGTAGTTGCTTGGATGGTAAAAAAGAGGAGTGAAATGCAGCTGCTTCCTGCTACGGATCCTAGCGAGATGAGACTCATCAGATGGTAGCCACCCACATTTTATGTTTGCCTTGTTGTGTTAACGTTGCCATAGTAAGACACGACATGGGTGACTTTCTACTCTAGAGAGTGGGAGGTGAGGGGAAGGGGGGAAAGGGTTTGGAGAAGAAATGGAGCCTCATAGGAAGTGGGGGAGACCTGGTGGGACAGTTTCTGACAAAGGTTCCCTAGGGATGTTTTGTGGAAGTTTGACTTCTTTTCACTGTGTCACTTGAAGAAGCCACCTTGCTTACCAGCCAAGAAATTTGGACCCATTTGGCTTTTCTGGAGGATGTCACTTCATAGGGTAACAAGTTAATTCCTTGCTAGGGGAACTAGGGCTTGAATCAGTTCCCTTCAGGCTTCCTAAGGCGTCCTTTGCTAGTTCTGAAGCTTTGGGCTTTGATGAGCAAAGTCGCGTCTCTAGGCCTTTGGTCCTTTTATGTACCTTGAGCCCTGTCTAGCCCAAGGCTGTGCAGACTGAGGCTACTTGATGTGTTTTGTCTTTCATAATAAGGAAGACTGTTAGTTTGCTGGGAGTTCCCACTGCTTGGCTCACCCGGAGTTCCTTATGGAGAATAAACTTGATGTTTGGATGGATGGGTGGGTGGACAGATAGATTGGGTGGATGGGTGAGTGGGTGGCTGGCTGGGTAGAGGAGCGTGCTCATCCAGGCTGGGTTGAGTCAGGAGTCCTTCCAAAATGCCATGTTTTGTTTGAGGACTTCTCTACAGCTGGATGTACAGGCAGCAAGCAGGTCCCAAATCTCACGAGGGTCCAGCACAGCTTCTGATCATTCCCTTAGGGTATCTGCTGGAGATTCCTTCCTAATGCCCTGGTCCGTTGAGGAACCCTGTCTTACATGCATATCCCACATGCCAAAGGAGTATGGAACAATGAAGGAAGACTGTTTTTAAAGCTTAATTTATATTTAAATTATTACAGCATTGCTCTTGAGATCTGTGAACTTTAGCATTTGTAGCTTCAACAATTCACAAGTGACAGGAGTAATTTGTAACCTCCCTGAGCATCACTTTGATTCTTGGCCCGAGAGTGGCAGGTGGGCTCACGAGTCGCAGAGCTGGTGGGGAAGTCTGGTGCTCTGTCCTCCGCCCACAGCTCTTGGGTTCTGGTTATTTCATGCATGATCTAATTTCATCCTGACAGTAACCCTGGGAATCGGGCATCATTGTTGTGGTTTTACACCTGAGAAAACTGAAGAACTTATGTGTCCCGTACATGCTCATCTTGAAAAGGAGAAGGAAGAAAAAGTTACCTGTCTTTCCACCACCAAGACTAACTTTGTGCTAACTTTTTGGGGGAGTATTTCCTTTCAGGCTCTTTTCCTCCTCTTTCACTTAGCATTTTTTGCATAATCATGTTCCAGTCAGAAAATTCTCATTGCGAAAAGTAACATTTAAGAAGCTGTGTAGGCTCTGTTTCTGTTTCCAGGCTCTGAGTCATTTTCGGTGTTGGTGTGCTTTTCAGAGGGTCTCTATGTGGGGCTGTCTCCGTGCCCCTGGGCTGAGCTCACCGGGGAGCCCGAGTGTTCCTTTCAGCTCAGCATCCCTGGCTCAGGCATTCAGACCCGAGCAGGGCCCTTTGTGTCTAAAGCAGTAGTTGATTGGAGTGCTAATGAATCAATTAGAAAATTACTTGCTGCTGAGATCTCAGCCAAAGGAGGGTTGTGCACAGCCTCCGAAAACCATGGAAGGCCATACGCCTATAAATCTCTCTTGGCTGTGGCCCTTGTAAATCGCACCCCAGCCTTTCTTGGACCTGTTAATCACTTGAGAAAAATGGGACGACTACTGCTTTGCAGGGCTGCCTCTTGCTTGGCATGGTTTTCTAGCTTGTACTTCTGTCCATTCTTACACGGGCGAGAAAGAGAAGACTAGAGTTCCTAGGAACAGCGTTTGTACTGCACTTGTAAAAACGAATCGTTTAGGGGCCATTCTTGTGTTCTTACCTGGAGTCCCCTACACCAACCCTCTGGGAGGTACTTTGCTATAATATATATGCCCGTTTTTAGGAATGGCGGACCTGGAGCTCAGACAGGCTCAAGCATCTGGTCCTCCAGTCACACACTCGAGGAAGGCAGTGGACCAGCCTGTACGCTGTCCCTCTGTCATAAAGCCTTTTTCACATGGGATACATCTGAGTGGGTCTTAATGGCCCCAGGTTGGGAGTGGCATGTGGGGCACAGCCAGCAGGGATGGATATGGTAAAGGCCTTTCCAGTGAAGTACCCAGGGTTGGGGTTTGGTAAGGTTTAATCTGGGGCAGATCTAGAGTTGGAGTGACAGCCAGCAGCCACGGCGGAAGGGCCCCCGGGTGGGTGATGTACCAGGGGGTTCCAGGTGGCACCATTTTGTGTTATGTTTTCCAGGACACTCGCCAGATATGTTTGAACCTGAAATGGAAATGGGTAAAGGAGAGGGAGGTTAAAGTAGATGACTTGCCATGAATCCTGACTGAAGTGGAGCCATCTCTAGATTTTGATATGTGTTTCTGGCCCTCATTTTATGAATACAGTGAAGGCAGCACTAATCTTTACCTGGTTTCTCCCAGAGCAGCCAGCATGCTTCTCCTGAGGCAGTGCAGTGCTGGGCTGCCTTTCTAATTTGGCTTCACTGGGAGGGAACCACTGGGCACCAGGGCCTTTTGTTCCTGGCTGGGGGGGCAGGACTGCTTGTTTACAACCTCATATTCTGTCCTTTCATCGCCAGGATGTTCAGTGTGTCATGGCAGTTTTGATGCTTCTGCCTTGGACAGCCAGCAGTTTTTTCATTCGTATAACAAACATCTGAGTGCCTACCATGTGGCAGGCACCGTTGCAGGTGCTGTGAGCACGGTGGGGAACAGCACAGATGACACCCCTGTCTGTGCTCGTGGGGCTGACGTTCTAGTGGATGGTACAGAAATCTGTTGTGGACCTTGGGTCTCAAGCTGATTTGGAAGATAGGACTGTAATAATTCTAATCTCTCCTTCATAGTGGCTCTTTTTTTATACCCCACATTGTGCGGGGCATCTTAAGTTTGCCATCGTGTTCCATCCTCGGATGAGCTCTGTTAAGGCGGGTATTGTCACCCCATTTTTGCAGATGAGGCCTCAGAGAGCACATAGCAGGTGCTCGATAAATCCTTGTTGGCCAGCTGAATGGTGTGCAGTTTGCAGATAGTGGAGCTGGGTTTCTAGCCCAGCCCAGGTTCTCAACAAGATGTCAGGCTGCCTTTCCAGTGCTGCACCTGTCCTGTGAGGCTGGCTTTATTTTGTAGACTGGCTTTGAGTGTGAGTGCCAGAGCCCAGGAAGATTGTGGTACAGGGTCTTGGTGTGGTCTCTGACCAACTAGATCTGTATTATCGATCATCGCTGCCGCTGCCACTGCTGGAGGATGCTTTGTTTCTGGTGGTTTTATAGAAGTGGAGGTGAGATTTAGTGGCCACTTGCTTCCCCGGCGACTGCCGTCAGTCTCCTGCTCTCTCCACTTGAGGCACATTGGTACTGCCATGTGAGCTGTGAGTGTGGTAGGGGATTGAGACTGGGATGCGCCTGCCCCGATGCCCCGGGACCCCAGGTGACTCTTCTCCTTAAGTGGGCACAGGTGAGGCAACGTGTGGAACCTTGGGCCCCATTCATCTGCCCAGACAACTCTTCGGCCACTTGATGTTGACTTGGCCCCTTCAAGTTCCAGGTATTGAAAATGCAAAACAAATAAAGCCCAGCTTCTGGACGGAATCGGGTTGGCTTTCTCTTTGGGGAAGCTCAAAGTGCAACAGCTGTGTGGGTAGACTGCTCTCCGGGTGTTAACCTGCTTGGCAGGCTGTTGGAGTAGAAAGTTCCAACAGGCGTCATGCGAGTGGGGGAGGCATGTGGCTGGCCATGGGGAGCAGGGGAGATGGGCTACTTCCTTTGCCTCTTGTCTGTGCCCTTGACCTGCAGGCTCTGTTCTGAACTTTCTCCTTTTCTCTCTCCCTTTCTGCTGACTCTTCTAATTTCCACCTACTTTCCACCCCCTCCCCACATCTTCTCTGTATTCCCTAACACCTTGTGCATTGCCTCACACACTCCTTGGCTCTTCTCAGTTGGCAGGGCAAGGGACAGAGTCCACCACCAAGTAAAGGTCACCTTGTGTCACTTTGACCCAGACGGGGAATGGGGACTCTGACCTTTCCCAGATGGTGTTGGTGGAAGGTCAAGGGTGGTTGCACGGTTGTCAAGGTGGCTCACATTACCCTGAACTGGGAGCAGTGCAGAGGAGGAAGAGAGGGGTGGGTATGGTCGTAGCTGGAGGTTGGCGGGTTGGAAATAATTCAGGGTGTATAAGTTTCCTAGGCTGCAGTAACAGACTGTCACAAATGGGGTGGCTTTAAACAGAAGAAATTTATCCTCTTGCAGTTCTGGAGGCTAGAAGTCCAGAATCAAGGTGTCGGCAGCGCCACGTTCCCTCTCAAGTCCCTGGGGGAGAGTCTGTTCTTTGCCTTTCTCTTATTTTCTGGTGTTGCTGGCACTCCTCCATGTTCCTTGGCTTGCATCTCTCCGATCTCTGCCTCTGTCATCCCATGGCGTTCTCCCTGTGTGTCTGTGTGCCTAAATTTCCCTTATATTATAAAGACACCACCAGTCATTGGATTAGGGCCCACCCTAACCCAGTACAACCTCGTCCTAACTTGATTACATCTGCAAAGGATCTGCAGACTTACAACATAGTAGTTGATGGTTCGACTTACAATTTTTCGACTTTACAACGGTGGCAAAGCGATATGAATTCAGTAAAAAACCGTACTTCAGATTTTGAATTTTGATCTTTTCCCAGGCTAGTGATGGGCGGTAGATCTTCTCTTGTGATGCCGGGGCAGCGGCAGTGGCCGCAGCTCCCAGTCAGCCCAGCAACCACAAGGGTGAGCAAGATAACACTGACCACCATTCCATTGCTGGACCACCACTCTCTTTTCACTCTCAGTACAGTATTCAGTATGTTACATGAATTAGCTTTTCAACACTTCATTATAACATAGGCTGTGTGTGAGGTGATCTTGCCCAACTGTAGGCTGAAGTAGGTGTTCTGAGCACGTTTAAGGTAGGCGAGGCTAAGCTCTGATGTTCGTTAGGTTTGGCGTATTAAGTGCATTTCTACTTAATGATATTCTCGTAACCCCATTGAAAGTCGAGGATGATCTGTATTTCCAAATAAGGTCACGTTCATAGGTACTGGGGGTTAGGACTTGAACATATCTTTTAGGTGGACACAATTCAACCCACAACACAAGGCGACAGCGCCTGTATCCAGAGGAGGTATTCAAATTCCTATTTTAAGGGGCCTTCAAGATACTAAGCGACTCTGTAATTGCAGCCAGTCCAGTAAATTTATGTAAGGAATCCACTACGTGCCAGGTTCCGGGCTTGGCCCTGCACAGAGATGAGATGCCTCCTGGCCCTTACGGTGAGAGGCTACTTCTGTGGAAACAGGGTTTTTAAAAGAAAGCTTAAAGGAAATGTTCATGCAAGTGCCTCGGGGATGACCTTAGAAACACCGACAAGCTTTTCCTTCCTGCCCTATTAATTTTGAGGCCACCTCGATCAAGCCAGGACTTACTGTCCCCGCCCTCTGGCAGAAGGAGATGGGGAAGGTGCCCGGGAACCACCACCTTTTGTTTCTGCTGCTCACATTCGGTGCTTCTGTTTCTTCCCTGCCAGTGAGGGTGGGACTTAGAAGGTCTTTGAAGTGTGCTTCTTGGTGTTGTCTGTTCAGGCAGCCTTGGGAGCTAGGAAGGGTTTTATTGGAATGGCAGATACTGGGCGGGGTCAATAAGGAAGTTTTTTTATAGTGGCTACTGTGTTTTTGCTGTGGATGCACGTGGGTCAGCATCTGATGGCTCAGGCCAGTGCCTTGTCTTCCCTCACAGAAGTTTCCCATTCAGGCCGAAGGATCTGACACCGAGTCGGAAAATTCTTCCCATGACTTTACAATCTCCCTGGTCTGCCAAGGATTTCCACACAGGCTACAGGAGTGGAGCAGAAAGCATTTGTAGTTATTGTGTTGGTGAAAAAACCAATGTGATGTAAATAGGAAGTCTGGATTATACGTATCCTCAAGACACTGGGACTGAAAACCACATGCACCCAAAGAAATTTACAGTTGTGCACGGTTCAGAGCGCTGTCTGCTGTGGAGGGCTCAGGTGGTAGGGGTACGTGTTCTGTTCTCCATCCCTCCCCTCCTTGACCTGCCCCTCCCAACCAAAAAAAAAAGAGAGAAAAATTAATTAGGCATTTCCCCCAATTCTGTCACCTCTTTACCAGACCATCAGAATATGTGAGGTCAGCTAGATCCGCCATCCCTTCTAGCCATCATGACAGAGAGGCAGAACTCTGTGTGTGTCCCTGAATGACCACACCACAGAGGACCCACAGAAGTATCTGGAATGTGCTTTAGTCTCCCCACTCGCCCCCCAGAATGATAGCTTTCCCATTCCCAGAGGGGGCCTTCAAGAACCTGCTTTGGGCAGAAGCACAAGTATTTATTAGGCCAAGCCTGATTGTGCGCTTTACCTAGGTGGCTTTGTAAGTAGATTAGTTTCATGTCTTATTTCCAAAAACGTTCACGGATATATGTTCATTGTGAAGGGAATTAGATAGCAAACATAAAATTCGGGCACTTATACTCTCCAAAGATTAATGTTGTTAAAGCCCTGGTTTATGTCTTGTTGATCTGGCTGATTTCCTAAACATGTCCCTGCCCTCAGGAGGTAACATCTGTCCACTTGGCTGATTCAGCCCGACACCTAACCAGAGGTACCTCTTGAGACTCTAGATGGCGGATCTTGAGATTCTAGAACCTGTGTAGCCTGTGGCTTCCCTTCCAGGGGTCTTGCCCACACACCTAACTGCCTGTGGCTCTCCCGACTCTTTTCTCTGGTTGGGAGCTCTTGTAACTGATGTTGCCAAGAACTACTTTCTTTCCCTTGGGGAGAGGGAAATGGGGTGTAATCCTTGCTCCAAATCCTGGAGTCCAGGACTGCCAGGCGGACCTCATGTGTCGAGCAGATAAGCTTGTATGGAGCTATGGTTTTTAACCTTTACGGGCCCACGAGCCCTGTGAGACTTATAAACTCTGGTGCCCTCCGGTACTGCACGTTCACATGTACAAGCAACTGTGCATAATAAGCCCAGGGGTTTGCAGACCCTTTGAAACCCATCTCTGAGGCCCTTCAGAAGCAGACATGCCGCCCCCCACCCCGCCCGCCGCTGGCTGACATGGCCTCTCGGTGTCCATTTTGCCATCTGTAGGACAGTGGCAACAATAGTTACCCGACAGTTTTGCGGTTGTGACAAGGACTGTGGTGGTTGTAGCTGCTCACATTCGGTTCTTTCCCCAGTGCTCACCGTGACCCAGTGAGGGAAGTCTTACCAACCCCATTTCAGAGATGAGAAAACGGAGGTTCAGTTAGGCGAAGCCATGTGCCCAGGGCCATAAGGTGAGAGTCAGGGTTGGAACCCCGGCTGTGTGGCTTTAGAACGAGTGCCGAATGCCTGATTCGCATCAAGGTACACAGTAGGTGCTCAGTAAAGGGTATCAACGACATTAAAAGCGGCAGAGGGTTAGGGCACAGCCAACCTGTTGGTAGTGGGGCTCCCCCTCCCCCACGGCCTCCACCTGTCCTAAGTATCCTCCCGGTGCAGGATCCGGGCTCCGGGGTTTGTGGGGCGGGCGGAGGCGAGCGCAGATCCGCCAATCCTGGGAAATGTGTAAAATCCTGTTCCTGAAAACCGGCCGGGTTCTCAGAGTGTCCTGGCTGGCATGTTTTGCCAGTCACGAAACATGATCCATACGCTGTATTTTAGGACTCCCCATCTGTCAGCATTGGGGAGGGCTTTCACTTGACGGAGCTCAAAGCCTGCCAGCTCACCCGGGGCCGGGGGGTGCGGAGAGGTGGGCAGGAAGGATCTGTGACAGCCGGTGGATCTGTTCCTCCAGGGAGGGTGCCGTCTACCTGGCTGGGGGGCTGGGAGCCCGAGAGAAGGGGTGGGGCGTCCTTGGGTGCCTTGGCCAGCAGCCTCACAGATCCCTCTTCCCATTATTTCACTCCTTTTTTAGACAGATCCCCACTTGTTCCTTAAGCAAATTGAGGTACAGGGGGGTTAAGGCTCTTGTCCAAAATTTTGAAGCTGCTAAGAGGCCAAGCTGAGATTGAACTGAAGTCTTCAGGCTCTGTCCAGTGCTCTCTCCTAGCCGAGGCTCTCCTCCTGTTTCCTGGGTTCTCCGCTCTGGGTGGTGCAGGGCCGGGTGAGAGATGCTCCCTGGGAGAGGGAGGCAGTGAGGAGAGGGAGCGGGTAAGCCTTGCTCTCAGGCCCACCTGGCAGGGCGTGCTCCAGGCCTGCACCCCCGCCCCACCCCTCCGGCCTGCTGGTGGTAGAGGAGAAAAACACTAAGAGGGCTATTGATCCACCCTCTCCTCTGAGGGAGGGCCGCAGCACATTCAAGCTTTCTTTTTAAAAATGCATCAACCTGACCGTAAGCAGGCCCCAGTTTAAAAATAAATAAAAGTAAGAGAAGAAGCAAAACAAGTGGGAATGGGGACAGGAGAAGGGTGTTTGAAGAGGGTCCTTCTCCAAGTCCATGCCAGTTCCAGGCCGGGATGCCATGCCTGGATTCTGGAGCTCGGGACTGCCCTGCTTGCTGTGCCCTGGACCATCTGCATCTCTCCTGACGTCTGTGCAGAGGAAATTTCCCCAAATCCAGAGGTTCCAGGAAACCCTTTGGGGGTGGGGCAGGCTGGAGCGTGGAGGCAGTCCATATTTGAAAGCCTGCCTTGCCAGCCCCCAACCTGGGCAGTTTGGCCTCTGTTTTGGCCCTCGAGCCACACTGGCCTTCTCTTGGTTTCTCAGAAGTGCCTTCGCACATGCTGTTCTCTCTGCCTGCTGCCTGGAAGGGGTGTCCATCTCTTGCCTTTCTCCCTGGGCTGCAGGTTAGCACCTGCACTCATCTTTCAGATCTCAGCCTAAAGGGCACCTCTTGACCCTGGTGGGTCAGGCCTCCTGTTACATACCCCCGAGTCTCCCAGTACTTTCCCCTCTGTAGCTCTTACCACAAGCATAATAAAAGAATTAACTTACATCTTACAGCATTTAGTAATGAAGCTTGAGGAAAGCAGGGACTGGTCTGTCCTGTTTGCTAAGTATTCACTGTCCAGCTTGGCACTGAAAAGGAGCAGTAAATCCTCACGGAATGGGTGGATGGCGGGTCAGGGTCTACTCCATCTGGCCCATAGATACGGTTTGGGTGAGGGTAGAAGGAATAAACGTCGTAATCAGAATTCGCTGTGATTTTCTAATGTTTCCAGAGGTGTGGGCCCACTTTGAGGTCAGGATATGGTTTCAGAGTGGACCCCCCAACCCTTGAAAGGAGGAGACTTCTGCCAACAGAGCAGTAGTTAGGGTGCGGGGTCCCCGAGCTGGTGCCCCTCAAAGGTTGCCTGTTCTCCTGGTGGGTGGGAAGACGTGGGGTCAGAGAACAGAAACCACTTGGCTAGGATCACACAGCAGAGCCTGTGAAGGCTTTTACTTGGGCCCCGGTTTAATTGTTAAAAGGTGATTAATCAAGCACCAGCTACCTACTGGGCAGGCATCGTTTTACTGCCGCGCGTGGTGACGCCAGTTCGTGGAAGAGGAAATGGAGGCTCGGTGAACTTTGGTACCTGCTTCAGAACACAGCAGAGGCAGCATTGGAACTCAAGTCTTTCCGATTCCATAGCCCGGTGCCTCCCAGCGAGCGGGGGTTGGTGCCAGCCTTGGGTTTTGGATTGGCTCTGGGGGGGGAACCCCCTGCCTCCTACTAGCCAGGGGAGTTGTGACCACTTGTAGGAGCCTCCGTTGCTTCCAGCCATCTGGGCTCAGGGGAACGGTGGTTCCCGGAGACCCCCCTCTCCTCCTCCACCTGGCTCACCTCCTTTTTCCGTGTCCTCCCTCTCCTCTGCTGAGGGAGCCTCAGGAATTCCTCTCTCCTCCTACCAGTCGCCATTTCCCTGGGAAGCCACTGGGGATCCTGGGAAGGTTCTGAGGGTGATGAAGCAGAATTTGCACCATTCCGGGAGTAACTTTCCATCATTCGTGGCTAAAAATAAAACGTGTCCTTGCTCCTCACTGCCTGTAGGCTTGCTTTTGGGGTTTCAGTGGGAGCCACTTTTCCGTTTGTCCCCTTTCCCCGTTGACTCTAGGCGGGTGTGGGGCTTCCCACAATGTGGGGACATGGGTGGGCTTGATGCCACTCATCACCTCTGAGAGCAGCGCCCCTGGGGCCTTTCTGAGGAAGCGCTCTGCTTCTCTGTGGCAGCAAACAGCCGCATGGTCGGGCGGGCGCTCTGGCACACGGGCCGCCCGGGGAGGTCTACTCCCTTGGCATATATTACCACAGCCGAAGAGACAAACCACCTTTCGAGGATTTTCTTTGTGTAGCCTGCTTCTTTTTGATATCAGGAATGCACAGAGGCAAGAGAGATAAATTAATTTGTTCGGTTAATTTTGTAAATATTGACCAAGCCGAAGTTTTATGCCAGTCACATGTCAGGGACCCGAGGGCTTACCAACAAGCAACATGACACAGTCCCTTCCTTGAAGGCACTTATCCTCAGGGTCAGGGGAGAAAGATGTGAGCTTTCAGACAGAACTAGAGCAGGGGAGCCACAGAGTCCTGCTCCCCTCACCGCCCTTTCTTCTAGAATCCACTTACGATGTGTGCCTGAGTGGGGAGGTAAAAGCTGAACCGTACCTTGTGCCTTTCGCTTTTTTTTAAGACACTTGCAATTCCCCTCTCCCCTGGTAAATACTTTTTTTTTTGAGTGTTTACTGTGTGCTGGGGCTGGGCACCCTGCTAGAACTTCACTTGTTTTTATTTCACTGGACTCAACGTGCTTGTGTAATTACTACTATTGTCCTTATTTTCCAGTTGGTGAAACTAAGGCCCAGAAAGGTTAATTAACTTGCTTAAGATCCCACAGCTAAAATGTTGCAGAGCCTGGATTCAAACGTAAGCAGATGAATTCCAGAGCTCACTCTCCTAACCGCTAGCTGTATAGACACGTCCTCACTGAGAACGTCTGTCGGTTAAGCATCCACTATCTGCCCAGCGTGAAGTACTCTAAATAGATGCTTTCTCTTTAAAAATTTTCATTATGGTTTCTGTTTGGTCTTTAATATTCCTAGTAACCCTGTGGGATGAGAAAGCGCTCCCCAACCCCAATCTGCACACCCCCCTTTAATCCAAGGTCTCTGTAGAGGGCACTATACTTCAGAGGTTGGAATTAAACCATGTTGTCTTAATCCAGAGCCTCTGGGTGAGAGAAGGGCCCCGAAATCATTCTGCAAACTGTAAAGTGCCCCATGAAATGAAGGGCACGGGAGAAAAGGTGTGTGCGTAGAACACTGACTTGTAACACCAACCTCACGCGTCATACTTGGGGATTTCTAGCACGGTTGTCACGGCCTGGTTTCAGGTACCTGTGAAAAATTATGGTAATTAAAATGTAATTTGGAATCCCCAGTTGACTCCCAGCAGCTGGTCCAGATGTAGGAGGCTGGGGCTGTCTGTGCTGGAACAAGCTGAGGCTTGTTAGGGGTGTCATTTTGTTCTGCCCTTTGTGTTGCTGGGTAGAAGGGTGGGGGCACAAGATACAGGAGCTATTTTTACACCATTCACGTCATGTTCAGTATTACTGGATGTTTGTGGTTGGGTCCCTGTTTAGCCTCAGCCGGGAAGCGAGAATTCCCTTGGCTGCCTGGGTCTGTATGGAAACTCAAGCTCATGCCCCTTGGGTACATAGATTTCGCTAAAGGCGGAGGGACCATTTGGCTGTGCCGTCACCCTGGGTAGTTTGGAGTTGTCTTCTTAGGTTTAGATTTTCCAGGGCTCTTCAGACTCCTTCCTGGAGTGGAGGGGGCAGCATAGGTAAGAGGCCCTAGGCTCATCCCCTCCCTTATTGATTCAACAGATGGTTTTTCAGTTTGAGGTACATGCTAGATCTTTTTCAGGTACTTGCAAAGTGAAGTCAAATAAAGTATTATCCCTCAAGGGTTTTATTTTATTTTTTTAAAAATTTTATTTATTTTTATTTATTTATTTTTATTTTTTTTGGGCTGCGTTGGGTCTTTTGCTGCGTGCGGGCTTTCTCTAGTTGTGGTGAGCGGGGGCTACTCTTCGTTGTGGTGCGTGGGCTTCTTATTTCTGTGTCTTCTCTTGTTGCGGAGCAGGCTTCTCGTTGCGGAGCACGGGCTCTAGGCGCGCAGGCTTCAGTAGCTGCAGCACGCGGGTTCAGTAGTTGTGGCTCATGGGCTCTAGAGCGCAGGCTCACTATTTGTGGCACACGGGCTTAGTTGCTCCGCGGCATGTGGGATCTTCCCGGGCCAGGGCTCGAACCCGTGTCCCCTGCATTGGCAGGCAGATTCCCAACCACTGCGCCACCAGGGATGTCCCCCTCAAGGGTTTTATAGTCTGGTTGGGGAAATGGACAATAAATAAACGTTTGCTTTAGCTTATGCAAGCCGAGCATATGTGCCAGGTTCTGTTGGAGGTTCTGGGGATCCAGTGCTATCATAGTAGGGGGAACAGGGCCGGTGGGAACACAGAAGAGGGGCGCCCAGATCACACGCATGGTCAGAGACGGCTTCCTGGAGGAGGTGATGAGTTGCAGGAGTTGACCTAATGCGTTGGGGGACAGGAGGTTTCACGTGTGTACATGGGTTTATTTGCTGTTGAGCTTTATTTGTACAGTCGGTTCCTCAGTATCTGAGGGGGTTGGTTCCAGGATCCCGTGGATTTGGTGGATGCCAGAATCAATGGATTCTCAAGTTCCTTATATAAAAGGGCCTACTACAGTTGGCTCTCCGTATCCGCAGGTTCCATTTCCGCAGATTCAGAAAACCTGCGTATCGCGCGGATGAGGAACCTGTGCCTGTGGAGGGCCGAGGGTATACATATGTGACATCATGGTTATAGTCGTTGTATCTTATTCAGTTGAGGTCCTGGAATTTTATTTTTATGCCCAAAGGGCTCGCTGCCTTTGAAAAGCACTGTATGTCAGCTAAGCCCTTGTTGCTTCAGAGGTCGGAGATGGGAGGTCAGCCTCAGCCCCGCAAAGCCTGCCCTTGAAGTCTCTGCCTCCTCTGGCCTCTTGGCACTTCCTGCCCCTCTTCCTCTTAAAAGGGCAGGCCTGAGTGGGTTATTGCACAGCAGGGGTCAAGACACCCAGGTCCACAAACCCTGGGCCCTGGCCTGGCTGGCGCACAGGGCCTTGAGCGTGCATGCCAGAGACAGGCATGGGGTCCTACCTGCGTATCCTGCTGATTGGGGTTTGTGGCCCTGGGGGAGGAGGGTGGTTGGTGGATCTCACTGTTTAGACCAGCTGTGGGGTCTGTTGCAAAGTGGAAGTACCAAGAAGCAGGGTGCTCACCTGAGGCTGCTTCAGAACAGGGCTCACACCTGGAGTTTGCAGAATATGTCCTGGTTCAGTGCGCTCTCCACTTCCACTCTGTGCGTATGCATTCATTCATCCAACATAGGTTCTGCCAACGTAGCATCCTGCATAGCATCTCTCCTCTGCCACGCCCAGGGCAGGGTGTTGAGGAAGCCAGTGAATTAGGTACAGCCCTGCCCCTGGGGTAGGTGACAGTTCTGGGTGGTCCCCGCCCAGGTGGCCACAGGGGCCTCATGTGCCTTCTGGGACCCTCTGCAAAGAGCTGGAATGTCTGGAGTGTTCCCACCATCCTTGTGAGCCACATGCTGACACTGCAGCATGCCAGGCCCTGTCTTTGGCGTGGGATTATTTGCAGTTAGTATTCCAAATGTCAAGTTCCCCTTGACTTGAGCTGAGCAGACGAAACAAAATGGCAGGCAGATTAGAAGGGGCTTGAGAAGCCTTTTAGGATTTGAAAACCTTACTTTGTTGACTTTGAAAAGCTGCTGAACCGGGCTGCTCTGCAGAGGCGGGGGCATCTGTCAGGTACCCACTGTCTTCCTGGGCCTGGGAGGGCCTGGCCAGTGCTGCTGTCTCCTTCAGGTACTTGGGAGCTGGGCGGTGCCCACTGAGCTTGCACAGCAATTGAGTCCAGTCCCTTCTCCTTAGTGAGAGCAGAGGGGAGGAGCTAGAGTCTCTGAGGTTTCAGAAGGGGTTTGAGTGGGTCCCCCAAAGTAGGGGGGGGACATGTCAGTCAGTATCTGTTTAAACTCGTGTTTGCGGTGCCTGATGCTAAGACTGGTAGGTAAAAAGGGAAGTAGATGGCCTAACGTATTATAGTCCCTCTGAATGGATGGTGAGAGGTTTAAAAAGCTAGTGCTCACCAAAGGTGCAGAAGTACCTGGCTGGGACCTGGAGTGTCATTGCCTTCTTTCTACAGATGTGCAGAAAGGTGTGGTAGCTGAAGCTCAGAGAGGTTAAGTAATCTGTGCGAAGCCACACAGGAAGTGGTAAAGCTGGAATTTGAGTAGTCTCTCTGGCTCCAATGCCCATGCTTGTCCCATGACATCACATTGGCTCCTCCCTTCTCGTGAGACTCATTTCTCCTGCCCTTCCCCCAACGGCTTCCTTTTCCTGCCTGCATTCTCCAGGAATCCCTCTGTGGGTGCTGCCTCATCCAGCCTGGGAGAAGTAGTAAGAGCTGAAAGTTTGAGAGAGAACCCCGCCCCCAACTGCTTTTCCGCCACATTCCAGGGGACAGAGTGTTTGTCTTCCTGGATCTTACGTGCATACTTGGCTCCTGGGGACAGGCAGAGATGAGGCTCACGACTTGTCGGCCCTCTCAGGGTCCCAGGAAGGGTTTGTGAATCGATGCGTCTGGGATCGGGGAGGTAGACTTTAAACGGTGTGAAGCTCTGTAGCCTGTGGTGGGCAAGTTTTAAGGCTGGCCCGACACATGACCTTGAACCCCAACCTTAAATTGGCCTCTGTTTCCTGCAGCTTTTGCGGGCTGATTGCATAAATGTTCTCGCATGGTGCACAGTCGCCTGGCCCCAGAGTCTGGACGGTGGTTTTTGCCCTTTCTCTCCTTTTTCTTTGCCCACGTATGCGTGAGTGCCTTTTATTCCTAAGATACGCAGCTTTCTCAGTCCCCATCCTGGAAATATTGCTGGAATGCAATAAATCTGATTGTGTTTATGTTGAAGAAATGAAACACATTACTGTGTGGGGAGGAATGCAGGAGATGCCTTGCAAGGGGGCCGTGTTTATGACAACAGTTTGCACATGTGGCTTTATTTTTGAAAGCATGGTACCCCTCCTCCCCCCACTTCCTTGATAGAACCCTGGTAATAAGAGCTGTCTCTTGTATCCGGGTGTTGGACAAACAGAGGGCAGAGCTGGCCAAGACCTTCCCAGCTGTGGCTGTCCCCTTCTCAGTTATGAGAGTCTGGCTTCTTTGGGCCCTGTCATTTCTCGGGGTTTTCAGCTCTTCCAGGGACAGCGCCTCTGTGCTGGTTGAGTCAGAGCTGATTAGTGAATCCTCCCGCTCCCATTCCGGGTTGGAAACGACAGGATGAAATTTAATAGGCATAAATGTAAAGTCCTATAGGTGGGTTAAAAAAAAAAACAACCCAACTTCACAGGCACAGGATGAGGAAGCTTCATTTGAATGGTGAGCAAGAAAGTGACCCTCGAATGTACCAGACAGTCGGTTCTGTGTGCCAGCAGTTGGCCATCACTGAAAGAAAGTGACTCAGGCTCGCTGAATGAGGACTGTGTCCGTAAGGAGAAGGATGATGTTATTGTTAATAATTCATAATAATAGCTAGGTGCTTTACATGCATTATCATTCCATCTTTAAATTCATCCTTTGAGGTAAGTCAGAGGATCTTCTTTTTTTCGGAAGAGGAAAAAAGAAGTTACACTGTGCCCAGTGTTACACTGCAAAAAAGTGGCAGAATCAGCTGGAACCCAGAGCCTGTGCTATTTTGAGTGAAGTAGAGGGTCAGTAGATGGTGGAGCCTCTGAATGAAGAAACGCTGAAGGAAATGATGGCATTTAGCTTGAAAGCAGTTTTAATAATGTCTGACTTTTGTATGGTCCTTGCTCTGTGCCAGGCACAATTCTAAACAGTTGATGTGTGTGTGTGTGTGTGTGTGTGTGTGTGTGTGTGTGTGTACCTCAACTCCATTATTATCTCTGTTTTACAGAGGAGGAAACTGAAACACAAAGTTAAGTGAGTTGCCCAAGATGATATAGCTTCTAAGTGGCTGAGCTGGGAATCAGACCCAACTAGCATGGATAAGTGTTCTTAATTTTTAGACCATGCAGGCTTGGGGAGACTGGTTGGGGTGGGGAGAGAGCCGACTGTGCTCTTTGTTCTTTGCGGCAGACTGTCTGCAGGATGCTGGCTGCTGTGTTTGGATCCAGGGCAGACCAGGGCCTGCGGGTGAGTGTGTAAATGCGAGAGGGTCAGCTCTCCTAAATCTGGATACCAGGTGCCTGTGGAGTAGGCCCTTTGAGCGGAGGCAGTGAGCTCCCTGCTGCTGGGTGACTCCTCACCCGTTTGGGCTCCTGCAGAGGCGAGAGGGTGGAGGAGACCACCTGTGTGGGAGACGAGAGACACCCCACCAGGGCCCACCCATGTAGCTGGCTGGCTCCCAGCCTTTTGTTGAGGACAGGCCCAGCTTTCCTGGCACGTCCCCCACCCCAGGCAGTGGTGCGTCCCTGTGGACCGCTGGAGGGGAAGTGACCGGGTGTCTGCCAGGTCCAGCCTGCCCTATTAGGAAGCCCCGGCTGTCAAGCCCAGCAGAATTGCTGACGGAGGCACCGGGAACAATGCTGCGTGGGAGGAGGTGTGTGCATGCGTTTGCTCGCCTCCTGACCTGTGTGCCAGCAGTGACACACTTTGTCCCCTCTGGTCCCCTGTGGGCACTCAGCCGGGCTCTCTGATGCTTTTGACTCCCACTTGGGCTCCTGGTCCAGCTGCATCTTTGGCTGCAGCCAGGGAAGCCAGTCAGCTGGCTCTAGTCCCTCCTGATGCCAGGGGAGTTGGGGACACTGGCTCTGGTTTGTCCTGATTCCAGGGAAGTTGGGCGCACCCCTTCGGCTTACATGGTCTCCTCAGAGCACTTCCCAAGGAGCCCTGGGAGCCTGGCACCTCCTTGTCAGGTCAGGGAATGGAGGCACGGAGAAGCGGGGTGACTTATTGGAAGCCACATAACCAGCGAGTATGGCTGACGCTGTAATCAGGTCCTGGTGACTTGAAACAGGGACCATTTGGTCCAGACCTCTGATTTTACTGATGAGGAAACAAGGCCCAGATTTGCAGCTTGACCTGGCCAAGGCATCTCAGGTCATCAGTGGCAGAACCAGAAGTAGGACCCAGGTCTCCTGCCCCCAAATACCGTGTCCTCCTTACTCTGCAGCCCCCTCCTCCACTTCTGGTTTCCTGGCATCTCATTTCTGCTGGTGCTTCTGCAGGGCTGGTGCAGTGACTGTGACTGCCACACAGGTTTCCTTTCCCCCACTGCTTCCACTGCCTTCCTTGACTGCCAGTGTCTGATTATCCCAGTTGTCACTTCCTTTGCCTCCTAGGACTGGTAGCAGCGGCTGGCTTATAGGAATTTAGCCAAGTGGAGGGAACGTAGCCTTAGCCAGGCAGCTTTGGGATCCAATCCCAGCTCTTCTACTTGTGAGCTGTGTGACCTTAGGCAAGTTGCTTAACCTTTCTGAACCCTGGTGTCTCATCTGGGAGTTAAGATGGTTTGGACTAGATAACCTCCAGTGGCCTTCCAGTCCTGCAGGTCTTTGACTAGTGATTTTCATGAAAGTGAGTGTGACCCACATGGACCTGCATTTGGAGGCTCTTGGGAAGGGCAGGTGACATAGATTAGCGGGATAAGGCCTGTGTTGGGAGGCACAGGGCATGCATGCGTTTAGAATTCTGGCTTCACCGGAGGACTGTTGCCTTGGCCTTGGGTGCTGGTGGGTGATCGGGGCAAGGGACCCTGCCATTCTTTGTCCCTTCTTTGCTACTTCTTTCTCTGCATGCATGCTGTGGGCATGGACACTGTTTGTCCTTGGTGGTGACCACTCAGAGTAGAGAGGTTGCCGGAGGAGGGTTGGCCAGCTGATGGGCATGGCCTGGTGTCAAATCGTGCAGCCTTTCACCTGGATTGAATGCCGCTGGATTTTGTCGTGAGAGGAACTCAAGCCCTGTTATTAGGCCTGAGAGATCTCTACTCCACATTAGACCACAGGTGTGAGGTGCAGGGAGGGGTGTCAGCGTAAAACCAGAAGCCTTTGGCCTTTCGTCACTGTGTTCAGTCTTGCAATTGTGTTGGCTGTTTACATGGTTTTCATTCTTTGGTTTTTGCCTTGGCTGTGAAGTTGTACTCTTTTCTGAACTAATCCTGTTTCATGTAACCTGAACCCAAGTATCTGGCCATGAAGGGCAAGCTTTTTTCTCCTCTTCCTTAACAAAGGATATCCTAGACTGCAGCATCTGGAAATGATTTGGCATCTGGTTTAAGTATGTGTGCGTGCATGCACACACTTCTAGAATATAACATGCCCTTACCCACATAACATGCCTTTGTCTCTCCATATACCTGTGTTTCTTTCTATGCAGATGACTTTACATATGGAGGTCATTATATCGGGACATATGCTTACGTGTGTATACATGTATAAACCTTTATTTCTACTTAGAATGAGGAAATTTTCAAGGGCTTGATGTTTGTTGTGCAGTGCAAGGGCACTTGCACTGATGGATGTATTTTTCTTTGAAAGGTTTAATAAACCATTTAGCACTGCCTTCATGACTGTAATGAACTGTTTCTGCATTATTCCTAGGCTCTGCCTTAACAGGCCTCCCAAGACCCTGTCCCCACCATAGTGTGGCGGCCCCCACCCAGAGTTGGGTGCTCTAGAGAGATGGCATGGTTCAAGGTGCCCCTTGTTGACCATCTCTTAACGGTATCTCTTCGCTGCCTGGCGTTGGCGTGGATGGGGGCCTGTCCTGGGGATTTCTGGACCTGTTGTGTCCCTCAGATTTGGGCTCAGGGAAGGAATGTTTCGACGGCACAAGGTTGGAGCTGTGGGTTGTATTGAGATTGGGCTGCGTCAGCAGGTAAGAGCCTGTGTCCTCACCTCGAGGGTGATAGGCAGGGAGCTCTGAGAACCTCTGTCCAATCTGGTGGAGGATGGCCAGGGGAGGCGAGTGAGATGAAGGTGGAGGGAGAGGACACCCCCCTCACTCCCCCATGGACTAGGGTTTGTCCTTGCTCCCCTTTGCCCCAAGGGACTGCTGGGAGGCTGATTTATAGTAACTTCTTAGACTCAATGCCAGGAAGACTGTGGTAACCACAAGGGTGAATAAAACAGGAATGGGCCTTGGAGTAGGCAGGGGGAGGTGAGCGAGGCCGGTGGATGATGCCTGGGGCGTGTTATTAACTCGTCTCTGAACTGCAGGTTAAGATGGGGGGTGTAAGGTAAGGTGGGGCTGGTAACAGTCCCTCATGGTGACCCCTAATCCTCTTTCCCCTGGCACTAGCTACCCCTGGGGTAGCCTCCCTCCGTGGTGGCAGCAGTTACATTTATCAATTTTTGCTTTTTTTTCTGTTGACAGTGGAGTTTGGCCCAGGTCTCCCTCTGGCTCAGGTCTGATGAGAGCCCTTGAGAGCACTTTCTTATGCATTTTCAGTCCTGTCCTCTCTGCTTTGGGGACTGCCTAAGGGGAGAATAATGCAGGTCTCTTTCCTCCTTCTGCTCAAGGCTCTGGGTGGGGGTGTGCGTTAGGGACCAAATGATACCTAAGCCAGGATACTTTCATAACAGGCCACGCCATGCATCATTGTGTCAGGGCAGCAGGTGTAAACCCGATTGTTTGCAATGTACGGCCCTTTAGTGAATGTTGAAGGCTCTTGCCGTAGCTTATGGAACATTGGACCAAAATCCACCTGAAAAGCAATCCAAGGTTCCTCTCCCCTGCCCACCCCAGCCCTAGCAGCCTGACGGGAACTGTGAGGTGAGGAGGGCCTTCCCCCAGGTCTCAGGGAGGTGCAGCTGTTTTGTGTAGAGCATTTGCTGCCGTGGCATCCAGATTCTAAGAAGCTGGGGGCTCCCTGCTTGGGATGGTGCCTCGGAACAATTGACGGGGAGCTGGATCCCTGAATTGAGTCTGGAAAATGTCCATTTCTGGTGAACCCTCACAGAGCCTATGGTTTCCTTGAGGCTTTGTTCAGCTCCCCTGTAGCGTGGGGCCTGGGCTGAGCCTCAGGGCCCCGGGGGAGGCAGAGGCCCTTGATAATGGGCCGCGTGTGATTGCAAGCCCCAGCCTGGCCGGCCGGTCTGCCACCTCCAAAACATAACTCAATATTGATTGTGCAGGAAGCCCAGACTCAGTCATATACAGTAATCCTCGCTCCTTGAAGGGAGAAAGGAAGTGGATTTGTCCCTGGTACAACATGCCTTGAAAAATGCATCTTGATTTAGGATTCAGCTTTTTGCAGCATATTTTAAAATGTCAGAGAGATAAATATGCAGGTTTCCTTATGTGTCTGCCTTGAACAGCCTTTAACAAAAAAAGTCTGTCATTCATCCTCAGGGTCACAGGTGTGTTCAGATCCACCCCCACCCCTACCCCGCCTTTGATGGTGTGGTGTGTCCATCTCTCTTCCACGAGCAGAATTTTGTTTGGGCTTCAAAGTCCCTTTCTTCCCAGGAGATACGTTTGTTTCCCCAGTTTAAAGGTGTACAGAGAGTTTCCAAAATATTTTTTGGAACTTTCTGTTGGACCTGTGGAACAGGCACTGGCTTCTAGCTACTTAATCTATCAGGGGACCCTTTTCACTTCCCAACCCACCAGCCAGAGGAGTCAAAGAGGGAAAATGCATGCTCCAGCCCCTGCCCTCTGAGACGGGCGTGCACCGGCTCCTGTGGCAGTAGAACTGAGGAAGGTGGGCCTGGTGTGAGGGGAGCCCCATTCTTGTGGTGGTGCCTTTGGCCAGCACTTCAGTTCCATGGTTGGGGTAATGGTGCCTTCTAAGCTCAGTTCAGATTTGGAAGGGCTTTGGGCCACAGGTGAGGGAGATGCTGCTGGAAGATGAATCGGTCGTGAGGTTTATATCCTGTTGTCATTGTGTGTGGCTTTTAGCAAGATACCCTGGCAGCCTCGCTGGTGATTTTTGTCCCAGAAAGAATTAGAGGGGAACCCCAGGGTTTTTCAAGATGTGAGTGTGGATGTCATGACACTGTTAGGCTGGTTGAGGAACTTAGAAACCTCAGTGGCCAGTGCAGCCTTGTGCCTGGGGGAGAGCTGCCAGGGGAGCTTGTGGTTTGACAGGTAGTCATGAAAGGTTAGGCCTGGAAGGAACCTGGAGGGGTCTCTCTACCCTAGCTCCCGCCATTATGTAGATGAGGAAATGGAGGCCCAGTGACTTGGCCAAGGTCACACAGAAGATCAGCCGCCCGAGCCAGAACCAGAGCCCAGCCCAGCCCAGCCCAGCCCAGGTATCCTGACCCCAGTCTGATGCTTTTCATCACCTTGATTTACTGCCTCAAGTGGGCCTCACTGGTGACTCAGAGGTCCTGACTGCAGCACGTGAACAGAGCTTGGCCAGACACCGGGCTCACGCAGGGCTGCCTACCCTGTTCTGGGTCAGTGGGTTCGATTTCTGGGGACCGTCCCTGTGGCATTGAGGACCTTGCCTGTGCTCATTGTTCCCCTGCTGGGTCCCCTGTGTGTTGCTGTCAGGGTGCAGGGAGAGAGGATGGGAGGGTGGGAGGCATCTTCCTGCGTGCGATCTGCCTGGATATGAGGTCGAGGTGGCTGTGGGACAGAAGGGGGAGACCCTGGGGTAAAAGCCCCCGTCCTCCCTCTCTAGTCCCTCTAGTTGCTCTTCCTCTTCCCCTGAAAACCATTTTGAGGAGCATAACATTCATCATGAGCTTTATTATGGGCGACTCTTCCTCATGTTTAAAAATAAACGCTGGCATACAGAACTATATTTGGTATATGGAAGTCTTTTGCATATAAATGTGCTTAAAGGACAACTGCTTTATTGAAGAAGCAGAGTGAGCCCCAGCTAGCGGGGCACGTGGGGGGTGGGTGCCGAAGGGACCCCGACCGAGGTCTGCCTTGCTCAGGACATTTGGGTTGTAGTCTTCAGTCCTGTTGAATCTGCCGTCCTTTCCCTGGGGACAACTGCCAAACAGGATAACTGGTACTTAAAAATTCATAGAAAATGTTCTTATCACAACGTCATAATTGTTATGACTCAGAAAAGTAGAATTGCCAATCCACTCTGCCTGTCTGCCCTCACTTTTGTTGCCTACCGAGTCCCCAGCAGCAGCTGCAGAATCATAAAGAGAGAGACAGGGGAGAGAGGGAGAGAGAGAAAGGAAGAAAGAAAGAAATCCAGGGCAATGCTTTATTTATGTTAACAGCTACATTTGACTTGAAAATTCCGTCCCCTGAGCCTTGAGGTCAGCACATTACGGAGTGATTGATGGCTGTCAGGAGCGGGCAGGGCGGCAGATTGCAAAGGGGAAGTGGACAGATGATGCCCTGGCTTTCGAGGGCTTAGCAGAACCCAGGCCTTGAAAGGAACTCGGTGGAAAACAAAGCAGATGGAGAACTCTGCTTTGGCCCCTGCCTTTTTCTTTATTCTCTCTTTCCTTTTTCTTCCCTTTTCTGTTGAACGTTAGGAAGTTGGGGGGGGCACCTCACTCCATCAGCACACTCCAGGAGTATCGCTTTTGGGTGTGACGCCGGGTAGGATCCTAGAGAGGCCGGACCCAAGAGGGCGCCCCCATTCGAAGCAGGCGTCTGCTTAAAAACCACCAGGCTCTTCCATCACGTTGCCCGTTGTTAAAAGCCCCGTAAGCATCCCCCACCTTTTCTCCTCGGCCCCATCTTCTGAATCTGAAAACCAAACAGGGAGGACTAACTCTTGGGGCAAATCGTTCCCACCATACGATCTGGGCTACTGCGGATTATGTTTCCAGAGGGCTTCCCGGCTAATCCTTGTGTGTTTTCACCGGTAGAAACAAATGGTATCAGACTCCCAGGCCTGTTTACAGATGGGGAGACACGGGAATGATGGAGGAGCTTTGAATTTTAAACATTAGCTAATGAAATTGCAGACGGGGGCACTGGGTGGAACGGCCTGGGTATTCCCATGGAACGTTTCTCCGTCAGCTGTGAGGGAGAGGTCGGCCGGGCTTGCTCCTGTGCTCCACAAACATTTATGGAGCCCCTTCCCTGTGCCAAGAGCTGCGTGAAGTAAGAGCTCTCGGAGTCCTGCCCTGGGCTGTCCCAGCTCCATCAGATAGAGAACACAGCCTCTGTGATGGGGACTGCGGGAGCAGAGGCACAGCTCAGGATGCTGGGGACTTTCTGCAGGGAGGAGGGTGCTGCTGACACCTCACGAGGAGGAGGGAAAGGAGCCTGACCTGGCTAAAAAAGGGAAGGCACTGGGGAGGGGAGGGCATTCCAGGCAGATGCTGATGCGGGGGAGGTGCTGGGGGAGTTGGAGGTGGGCCTGGAGCACTGTGTCTCTGCTCTAGAGGCCCCGGCAGGATGACGGGAGGCTGGAGTTCGTCATTTCCCCTGCCTCCGCCTTCCCCTCTCATTGCTGCTCCTGTGCAGTTGTGTCAGAGACAGGACTGGCTGTTCATTCATCCGCTAATTGTTTTGATAAGAGACTCTAATTATCCACTGCGATCATCAGATTACCCTGAACTCCAGGAGGGAGATTTGAGTTTGAGCTGCTGTGGCAGCCACCAGCAGCACCATCTCCACTGAAAGGGACCCAGCGGTAGCACCTGGCCCACTGTGCCGCTTCCCAGTCTGTGCCTGCAAAGCCATCGCATGAAGGGGTCACAGGTGCCCGGGGATGGGCCCGGGAAATCCACCCGAAAGCGCAGCCTCTGATGTCAAGCAGGACTTTCCCTTGGATTATCTTTGCCACTGTGTTAAGTCCACAGATAAGAGGTTTGGTTCTGGGGATTTCAAAGCAAGGTTGAGGAGTGTGGAGAAAACCAGAGAAGCAGCAGTAATGCCTCTAATGAATTGACATCAGCAGTCAAGACAAATTCAGATGCCTTTTTGGACCGTTCGATTAAGTTCTACTTACATGTGATTTTGGTATAAAGAGAGCAGTAGGGAAAACACAACCAGGAAGGCAGATTATAAATTAATCCAATCATTGAATCCTCCAGCAAAGGTAATGGGGAATGATGGCATCGTAATTGATCTGATACGGACTCTTACATCAGTGGGAGCTGCAAAGTAAGGGAGCATCATGAGCGACAGTGAATGACTCATGGGAAGATTTGGTAAGGTATGTGTGACCTTACCCCACAGGGCTTGTCAGAGGGGAGCGCCCCCCCGCCCTCAGCTCCCGTGTTCAGGCAGTGTCTGTAGATCCGAGAGGGGCTGGAGAGCCTGGTGATACTTGAGCTAGAAAAACATGTTTCCATCCTGCCTTCTCTCCATGAGATCAGAGGCTCACCTGGGCTGTGGGGTCTGGCTGGGATTTGGAGGGGAGGGTGGGGTGCCGTTGCCTACGTAAAGTTAGGTCCTGGCCTGAAAGAGTGGCTGCCGTGTGTGCTGGTGTCCAGGGCGTTGTCTTCCCGCTGATACAGTGGAGCTGCAGTAGGTGATCACTCAGTTCCCTTTTGGCTGTACGCTCTGAAGCTCCTTTATTCTTGAAGCCCCTTCTCCCACAAATCAGAAAGCCAGAGAACTTCAGTCCAGCACTCCTTGGTTCCACAGTGCCTGCCGTCTGCTCTGACGTACTTTGCTGCATCCTGGAAGAGGGGGCACTCTCCTTTTGTCTTCATATTTGGGGCTCAGCTAGCTGGGAAGTTTGGCAACACGTCAGGCCATATATCTTGAAAACCGCCCTCCAGAAACGACCTCGTTTAGCAGATTTACTAACGTATTGGGCCTGCCTGTTCTCAAGGGCCGCCATCCTAAATCACAGCAGGTCCACTGGACTTGGACGCCTCAACGCAGAACTTTTCAAAAAAATTTCAGGTAGGATATATCACTGCCCCATTAACTCCCTGCCATTAATCTACTCCTCCTAAAAACCTGAAGTTTTCTCAAAAGGACTGGAACGTGGTGAAAAACGGACCCATTTGGTAAATTCTGTAAATCAGGCTGTTTTTCTCCTCTCCTCACTCCCCAGCAGGCCTGCCTCGATCGCGTTGGTGTTGGGATGCCTGGGATGCCACGTGGGCGGGTGAAGCTGCAGCCTCGAGGGGTTTCCGGGGAGTGTCCTGGGGATGGACGGCACTCTTCAGGCCACCCTGACCTGTGGGATCCCTGAGTGAAGTGTTCTCTGAGTGAGGCTTGGGGCTGCCATCAGGATCGGTTACAGAAACTTGCAGTGGGTCCCTAGTGGGAGCACAGAGGCTTAGCTGAGCCCAGTCTTGCTGAGGGGATGGGACCCTGTCAAGGACTGTCTGTGGGGGGGCAGACCCCTTCACTGATTCATCCCTGATTGCTGAAGAGGGCCCTAAAGGCTAATGAGATTCCATCCACACTTTTTTTTTTTTAAACATACATATGTATCTTTTTTTTTTTTTTTCAAATTCTTTTCCCATTTAGGTTATTGCAGAATATTGAGCAGAGTTCCCAGTGCTATACAGTAGGTCCTTGTTGGTCCATCCACACTTCTGGTTCCTATAACTAGAGGTTTCCTCCTTTTGGAAGAAGATGATATCCATGAGCTGGGACTTTGGAGCCCACTGACCTGGGTTTGAATGCCAGCTTTCTTGGTCAGTAACCTCAGGAATTCAGGGGCACTTGAAAAAGAAAAGATACATGACTTGGAAGAGAGGGGGCCTGGGCTGAGCAAAAGGAAGACAAGGAACAGCGATGGTCTCCAGGTCCCCTGTCTCCCCCTCCTCCATCCTGCATCTGTAAAATGGGGATGAAGCTCATTCTGCAAGCATGCTTGAGGATTAAATGAGTCAATTCTTGTAAAATGTCTAAGATAATATCTGGCGCGATGCTGGCTTTCTGTAAATGATACTCTGTAAATCTGATGGGGGGCACACAGCATACCTCCCACACCCCACTTGCTCATCCTGCTGAGATGGGCCCATGGCAGCCTGAAGGAGGAAGTCCTCTTTTTCGGTAAGTCCCCACCGCCCTCCCCCCAGTCTTTGCAGTCTCACTGTACAGGTAGCAGAAGCAGAGTTGGAATGTCTCCGTAGGTCAGGGCCTTCCCTGGCTCCTTCCAGAGTCAGTCCTTTTCACCTCGAGAACAGGTGAGAATTCTGTGAATTCAGTGTATGTCTCTGCTGTCACTGGAATCCAAGATGGGGCTTTTCCCCCAAGCGCCTACCGCCTCTGCAGGCTTTCTCCCTGCCCTCTGCTTGCCTGAAGGCAGATAGCATGGCTGCGAGGCCGGGACCAGTCCTCTCCTGCCTGTTGGGACAGGGTCTGGAGAGCAGGCCAGGACAGGAGGCTGGAACACCCCCTTCTCCAGGGAAGAGGGGGAGCCTCATTCCAGCAGGACACCTTGGCATCCCGCCCTGCTGGAGGAACTGGTTTCCAGGGCCTGACTCCCAGCCCCACCTGCTGTAGGGGTCCTGGGGGCTGGGGCCACGGATTTGGTCTGTGTTTCTTGGAGTAGTTTACTTTTTCCTCCCCCTTTGGCGAAAGTACCTATTATCTGTGCATCTCCTGGCCTTTTGCAAAGCTAATTAAGCCCTAGAGGCAGAGTTTTGGGGCCTAGATTTTTTTCTTTCCCAGCTAAAGTGTTGTTTTAGGTGCTCTGGGAGCTTAATTGACTTGCTCAAGGGCTGATCATTGGATCTAGGGGCTGGGATGGGGGAGGGTAAAGGACCCAGAACCTCTCCCCTCTGACAGCCACCCTCCTGCCTCCTGAGTGTCCTAATAATTCAAATATCCTTGCCATCTCTTTGTCCCGGGAGCCCGGAGTCGCCTCTTGAGTTCCTTGAAATTCTTAGGCTGGAGTTCAGTGAACAGACTGTGTGGAGTGTAAGTCATTATTTATCAGTATTGTCCCGGAAGGCAGGGATCTTGTGTGTTTTTATTCCCAGTGCGCCAGTAAGGTATCTGGTGCAGTTTTGGAGGAACCCAGTGATTGTGTGGAGTGTCTGCCCTGTGACAGGTGCTGCGTTGGACTTTCAAAGCCACCTGATAATGCCAGTTGACCTGGAGGCATAAGTGCGTTGTTGGTTTTACCTGAACCTGGCTGAGTTGATTGGGGTACTGAGGTTGGGGGTGGGGTATGACAGCTGACTTGTTGCTTGGAGCCCATAGCTTCTTTTTCTTTTCATCCTGGGAGGAAGGGCCTTGTCTTCTGCATCTGTTTAGTGCACACCCAGCTTGACTTGGCCTGGCCATTATCTTTCGGTATTCGGTAGGTACCATCTTACATTTATGTGCCAGATGCATTATTAGATGGTGGTGATAAGAACGAGCTACACTGTGGGCCCTTGAGGGGCTTGCCTCCTGGACCCGGGGCAGTGGCTTAGTGTGGACCTGGATCAGAGAAGGCTGGCCCCTGTCCACGCTGGTGGCTGCTGGCCATGGCTGCTCACGCACGTACACCTCAACCCACTGATGCATTCTCCTTGCCTTGTGCCGCTTAAGATCTCAAGTCCACGAGATTCTTTAGTCCTCGTCAACACTGTTTACCACCCCCTATTGCCGGAACTGTGTATTACTCTTTCTTGCCCAGTCCACCTGTCCCGGCAGCCAGGGACATGGGGGTAGAGCAGAGACATGTGACCAGACCAGAGCCTTCTTGTGCAGTGATCTTAAAAACTGCTCCTTGGGAAGGCTACAATGAGGGCCACACCTGTGGAGCTGTGCCCTCTCCCTTCCCCACCTGCAGCCTTGGATGTCAGGTGGACCTACTGAGTTTTTGGTCCTGGAGCTTTGGAAGGGGCACAGTAGAGCTGTTGGCATTCCATTTTTCCAGCCCCTTTCCCAACCAGCTTTTTGTTTTTATGTCCAAGCTATCAAGCAGTGCATAAAACTTTATGGTTTTACTCTCTTCCTTGCTTACCTAACTCCCTCACTTTATAGACAAAAGGGCTCAGATCCCCTGTCTCCCCCCCCCCCCCACCCCAGTCCTCCACTGTGAGGGCCGTTCTATCTATTTGTACCCTGGTGGACTTCAGTTGCCTTTAACTTATCCTGCCCTGAATGATCAGAACAGCACAGAGTAGACACTCCAGGATGTTTGAATGAATGAAGGAGTCTGGTCTGCTGTCCTCGAAGGGCTCATTGTGTGCAAGTCATCGTGCTGAAGTGGTACACATCCTTCATTTGGTGTGCGTAGCAGCTCTCAAGGGTTGGCGTCGATTCCCCTGTTTTGCACAGGAGGAAGAAGCTGGGGCTCAGGCAGGTGAAGACCCTTGCAAGCCCCTGACCCAAGGGCTACACTACAGTATCTGTGGTATACTTGGGTAATGCAGTGAGAGCTTTCAGGATGGAAGCCCTTGGACGGAAGCCAGAGATGGACACCATCCAGCCACTTGACCTCAGGCAAGTGAGGTCCTACCCGAGTTCTCAGTTTCCTCATCTGGAAACTGGAGGCACTGGGATGAATAGGGACTGCCAAGTGCCACCAGAGTTCTCTCCGAAATGCCCATCTGGCTCTGCTACACCTGTGTCTGTATATCTCAAGGAATCTCTGTCTCCTCTGCTTCAGGATGAAGCAGAAGTCTCTCCTTTAATCACGGCATCCCTCATCTCTCAGGCATGAACAGAAGGGCTCCTTGGAGTTCCCTGGACATTCCATATTCCCTCGCACCACAGTACCTTTGCACATGCAGTCCCCTCTGCCCAGGATGCCCGATGCTGCTTTTGCTTGCTTGGAGGGCAAGTGTCCCTTGACAGCTGGGCTCTAGGTTCTTTTCCCAGCAAATCTTTTCTGCCTCCTCAAGGTAGAATAAGCTGCTTCTTTTTTTGTACTTCATTCATTCCACAAATTCACTGGTTGAATGAATGCCTCCTGTATGCCAGGTGTGGTGCTAGTTGCTAGAGTTACCGAGACAGCCTCTGGAGCTTACCTCTGTGGATCGAAGGTATTTATCTGTTTGTCTCCCCCGCCCAGTTTCCTTGAAGTTGGGGCCCATCTCTGTGTCTCTGCCCCAGATTCTTAGCATCTGAATGATGCTCATGATCCTGACTGACTACACAGCAACTCGGGTATTAACTTTAAAACCTGTTTGGTGTTGTCTTTGGCTTTTTTGAAGTCGGACCTCTCCCCTCCTTGGTCTTTTTTTTTTTTTTTTGGCAGTGCCAGCATTTCTTGCCTCAGAAATTGGCTCTTCTTCCACATAACTTTTACTTGGTCCTTCCCCACCCCCCATAAGTCACTGGTATTTGCGTTGAATCTCTCCTCCCCTGGACTGGAAGCCCCTGGAGGCCAGGGACACGTCTGAGTCACCTTGAAGTCCTGCTCCCTCCCACCTGCCTGGGGTGAAGCAGGTACCCAGTGCATGGGTGGATGACAGGAGGCAGGGGTTGTTGCATTGCAGAGGAGTCTGGGAACTGAGGGAGCCCCCCTTCTCCTGTCAGAGCCTGAAAAATTGGGAGGTCTCTCCAGACTCTTGAGTTTGAGACCAGTTTCCCCAGCATTAGTCTTTGTGGTTGGCTCATTCTTTGGACCTCCCAGACCACCTGCCTCCTTCAAAGAGAAGGGCCAACAAAAGAACAATAAAAACACCGGAAGCAGCATGTCTTAGCTGCCTGCCACCACGCCCACATGCCGCCCCCCCCCCCCCCCCCCCCCCCCCCCCGCCAGTGTTCTTCAGGACCCTGTTTTACAACCTAATAAATTGATGCAGAACCTGCTTTTGGCCATTTTTCCTGGAGGTGGTCATTGTCCCTTTGGAAAGCTGGCGCCTGCCTGGAGGGTTGATCATTAACAAACTCAGGCGGGGTCTGGGTGGTAAAGGCAGTAACACAGAGAGTGGACTTGCCCTGGGAGGGGGAATGTTAAGGACCTTTCCAACAGCTGGGCCAAGAGTGGGTTCCAAGCGGTTATAAGGTTCAGCAGGAAGCTGAGCCACGAGGCAGTGCCCTCCTTCCAGGAGAACCCCTGTTAGGGGGAAGACCTCGAGGGTTCCCCTGCCCTGGTTTTTACCTCCCTTCCTCCCCAACAAAAGCACATCTGCGTACCTACATGGTGGCTGGTGTAGACCTGGCTGGGAGCTACACAGGGGTCTACAGTCCCGTTCCTGGAGGAGCTTTTCACGATTAAGCAGTCGCCATGTGGGGGAACGTGGGCTTTATCTCTGATCTAGTTCCGTGACCTGGACTCAAGTCCAGCTCATTACTTGGAAGCTCTGGGAGATGGAAGTCGGCTCATTTCTGAGCCTCAGTTTTCCCATCTAGAGGTTGGGGATGAGGATGTAGTCCCTGCTTCTCCTGCTTGTTATAAGGATTAGAAGAAATGCAGGTAGAAGCACTTGACACAGACTCGGTGCTAATACTGGTTGGTCCCCTGCTCTTCTCCATTGAGCATGGTCTGCAGCAGCCAGTGTGGTGATGAAAACCTAGAACACTAAGGATTCGGCCACAGAATTGCAGCGTTTGCAAGCCTCAGTTGGCTCATCTATAAAATGGAAATACTCATCAGGTTGCTGAGGGGAGAAAATGAAATCATGGGAGGAAGGTGCTGGGTATATCCTGGGACAGGAGATATATATATATGTGCGCGCGCACACACACACACACACTCTCTCTCTCTCTCTCTCTCTCTCTCTCTCTCTCTCTCTTCCCATCACTCCCTCAATAAGTTTTAAGGATATATTAACTGGTGTGTAGGTCAGGTTGGTGCAAATAGTATAATAGTCTAGAAAATTTTTGTAGTAGGAGAGCAGAGGAGGGGGGGAAGATTCCTGACTGGGGGTAGGGGATCTGGAGAGGCTTCTGGGAGGTCTTGCCACCTTCTTCATCAGAAGGAGACCTGGGGGGCGGGGGAAGGCTAGGGACATGGTCCTTTCCCAGCATCCTGTTCCTTTAAGCCTGGGCTTTTAGCTTCTCCACCAGGAGGTGAGACTCTGCAGAGAGCTGCTTGGAAAGCTTCATCTTCCCCCTCCCCCAAACTCTGGGGGTGTGAAGATGAACTGGTGTAACTATAGCTTGGTGTTTTGGTGTCTGTGAGAAAAGCAGAATTGGCTCAAGCTGCTTTCTCAGTTAAGGGGATTTAAGAAGAAAAAAAAAAAATTAATCCAACCCTGGTGATCAATCTGACACCTTCCCTTTGAGCCCCAGATGGCTGATTGGTGTAGAAAGTTGGCCACTGCTGCTGTTGGGGAACGGAATGGTGTCTCTGTCTCTCTATATTGAAAATGATGGCTCTCTGTACGCGCTTGCACACTATTTATAAAGACTGCCTGCCTGGTTTGGTTTTTTGGAGGGTATTTCAATATTCCCAGAAGGATCCTGTTGGTTAAATGTCATTCTTGGAGGTGTCATGTTAACAGGGCTTGAAACCAGGTTCGTTTGCCATGGTTCAGAGTCTCCCCCACCTCTTCTCCCCTTGCTGAAGTCCCCAGCCAGCCTGGAGATGAGGTAGATGGCTCGGAGCAGGGTGGAGACCCAGGTTTTGCTCTCCTCCTACCTTAGGTCTGATGCCCCTTGTCTTTTAAAGACAACTTTAGCGGAAGTTTGGAAAGTGAAAGGAAAACATTCACTCTACCATTATCTTATCACAACTTCTAGACTTGGACAAAACGCTCTCCCGGTCTGCACATGTGTTTGTGGCCTGCTGCTTTTTCTTTCGATAAGCGTGTTTCCAGTTATTCCTAATTATCCTCTGATGGCTGCATAGGCTTTATTTAACCATTCCTCTATTACTGGATATTCCTTCCTGTCCTCCCCCTCCCCACCCCACCATTGTATATAACACTGCAATGAACATCTTTGCATTTCATTTTGGATGATTTCCTTGGAATAAATTCCCAGAAGGGAAATTACTAGGTCAGAAAGTATGGACCGCTCCTTTCAAGATCCTTGTGTCACTTTGCCAGATTATTTTCAAAAGGATCATCTTCATGTATACTGATGCTCAAACAGATAAATGGGTATTCTAACTGCATTTTTACTTGTATTGGGGATTATAAAACAAGTTTTTAAAGGAAGGTCTTTTTTTGCCCTAGATGAAAAATGTTATAACCCGGACTTTCCTACTTTTTGTACCAACCACCAAGTCCAACTGTGGTGTGCTTCTCGTAGTGCCAAGGGGAGCATGGTGAGTGAGTCCTTTCTGTTCCCTGACTGCCAGGGACTCACAGCTGCCCAAGAGAGGAGAGACAGGCGGCTGGTGGGAACAAAGGTAGAGCAAGGCGTGATCTCATGCTGCTGCCTGTGCTCTCAGAGGCTGAGGAAGACCAGGAGAGCCGTGGCCCTGAGGAAGGGGCACGGCCGGTGCCTGCTCTGTACGAGAAGGCTCTGGGAGTGCCCTGGTTCATCATTTTGTTCCACTGTGTATGGGGCCTCCTGGGCACCGGGCTTAGTGGGGATAGGGAGATGGATGAGAGCCAGCAGTCTCTCCAGGCAGACAGAATCACACAGGGAGCTTCTATGTGATGTGACAGATGGCTGGAGAGGGTGCCATGGATGCTCAGGGCCGGAGTGACAAGCACTGCCGTTCTTTTGTTCTTCAGAGTTTTGACTCCCTTCTCCCTTTCCTGAGCACTGGGGGCTTCCCTTACTCACCAGCAAGGAAGGTTGGGCAAATCAACAAGTATCCCCTCCTCGTCCAGTGCTTCTACCCAGCTGACTTTCGACCTCCTGGAATTTCCATGCTGGGAAGGGACGTTGGAAGCCAGAACCCCAGTCCCTGCTGGGGTGCTTGCTACCTAACTAGGCTCACTCTACAGGCTTTTTCTCCAGAGCCCTTGGAGGTCCTTTTTAGGAAGGATCTCAAGCAAAATGTAAGGTCATAGAATATTTGTCCTGGGAAGCAGGGTTAGAGGTTTCAGGCCCAAAGGCCACATCTCTTGGTCACACTGTCATACATAGAAGTGTGCTTATGCCCTTTTTCCTTGTGGGTCTGCGAAGTGGGAAGTCCTTTATTCTTTCTGCTTCTGCGCAGAGTTTGTGCTGCATGGTAGGTCCTCAGAAGAGCTCACACGTTGGGTTGGTGTGGTTTGTCATTGTGTGGTCACCCTCCCCTGCCCCCGGCAGAGAACCAAGTGATCCTATCTCTCCTTGCGGACTGGGTCTAGGGTTACATGTTGGGGGTGGGTGCTCTTTGGGTTCCTGGGAAGAGCCCTAGGATAGGAGGGGAAACCTGGGTGCTGGTCCTAACCCTGCTACTTATTAACTGGATGGCAAGGCCTCTCCCAGCCCCCATTTTCCATCTTGGCCCTTCTGGTACCTTCCAGGCCTGAAAAGTGAAAATCCCAGAGTTTGTGCTTACCAGCTGCCTGAGGTTTGGGAAAGCTGGTTTTGGGAAAGCTTAGCTATCTTGACTCTTTTAAGTAGCATCGACGTAAGACCTCTGTACAGAGGTGATGGGCAGTTTGCAGCCGTGGGGGAGAGGGGGCCCTCTAGGCCTCAGCATGTTCGTATAGGACCCCAGGGGACTTGACTGTGGATGTTAGGAAGCAGCACACAGCAGGCTTTGGTGTGGTCATCTCCCCCCTCCCCCCACCTTCCCCAAGTTCCTGGCTGTGGAGCAGGGAACCTGAGGCAGGAGAGAACTGCACAACCTGCAGACTGTGCCTGGAGAACGGAGGGTCATAGGACCCTGCTCCCAGCTGCCTCTCATTGTCTGATGTGGCAGTGACCGTAGCGCCCCCGCCCCCCCAGTCCTTTTGAGAATAAACATATCAACAGGATTGATCACCCGATCGGTCCCTGGGCAGCTGGCTCTGGCCTGCATCTGGAGCCGATTTCTCTGCTGTCACACACCTATTGTCTTGGATGGTTCACTTCCACAAATCAGAGGTTGGCTTCACCGCCCTAACCCTGCCACGACCCCCAGACGCTTGTTTGTCAGTCGAATGAACACTTCCTGCTCAATGTAGGGAAAAAAAAAAAAGCCTGAAGCACACGTGGGCAGCCCTCAAGTCCCCCCGCTCTGCTCTGATGCAGACAGGATGTTCCCATCCCAGCCCCTCCCAGGCCTCCGCCCGCCCTGGGACTGCCTCTCCAAAGTGGATTCAACGGGCAGGAGTTTCCAGGAAACTGGACTATCACCCCCCCCACCGGAGGGGCAGCTTGGAGGGGAGGGGACACCCAGGGACTTCAGCTGTGTGCTGTCCCCAGGTGGGACCAGCAGGTCGTGAGCCCTGGCACGCCCCTGGCATGGGGGTTGGTCTCTGAACACTGGGTTCAGGATCTAGGACAATAAGATGGGACAGCCTTAAGGGCCCAGGGAGGGTTGTCTCTCGCCTTTGGGCTCGGGGTGGGGTCTGTGAAGGAGTGCATGGAAAGGGTTCTCTGGTCCTCTGTGAAATCCTGCCATTCTTCACGGCTTATCGTGAGCTTCACCCTCCTTGTGAACGGAAGCCCCCTCTGACCACTTGCCCCAAGCACTCTCCCTTTCCTTTGAAATACTACAAAGTTCAGAGCTGGTGCTGTGTGCTGGAGTCCTTTTTCCTGTGGGCCGCTCCTTTGTTGCACAAGAATGAGAAAGACCAATTGGCCAGTGAGTGCTGGAGAGAGGCAGTTGGGTTTAGGCTAAGACAGACGTGTACCAGCGCCTCCACCAGCTGTGGGGAGGCCTGGCTGCTGTAGATGTGAGGCTGCAGAACCCTGGGCTTTGGTAGAGTAACACAAGGACTGTTTCTTTGTGCCGTCGTCTTGCTTTTTCACAGTGATGATAATTTCGCTCATTCTCTAGCTGTCGAAGGCACAGGGCGGTGGGGCTGGGGGCAGAAGCGCTCAGTGCAGTGGGGCTGCTTTCCTGAGCCCGCCGACGTGTAGCTCCCTCCCTGAGAAACCGCTGTGACGGTGGTGGTGACATGGCCAGCTGTCCTCACGTCTTCCCTTGTGGGCTGCCTGTCTGGCTCACGTGCTCCTGATGAGGACCCTGTGAGGTAGGCGGGGTAGACTCGGCTGGGGCTCTTGTCGGTACCGTCCTTTATAGTTGTCCAAGGCCTTTGCTCCTTGGTGAGCCCCATAACAGTCCCACAGATTAGGCAGGGTGCTTGTCTTCCTTCACTCTGCCCCCGCATCCCCCAGGGCCTGGGAGTCTAGTGGGGGTTGGAGCTGACTTTGCACTCCAGGTTCTCCACACCACCTCACTGCCCTCTGGCTTTTGTTGAGGAACAGAGTGTGCTTCCGGCTCGGCTCTTCCCGTGGGTATTTCCAGCCTAAGAGGACCTTGGTCCTCACTCAGAGCTGTGGGTGGGTTTCTGCCTTGAGCCCAGGCTGCCCAGGGCCAGACTGTCACTCTGCTGCCCCCTTCTGGGGTGGCCCGTTCTCTCCCCGTGCCTGTCTCCACCTTGCGTGGCGGGAGCAGGGGGAGAGATCTGTCACTGGTGGGTGTCGATGAAACAGACCCCAGCACATGTGGCTTGGAAGACCTCAAACTGCTCTAGACTCTGGAGAGATGAGGATGGGGACCTGGCTCCTTCCAGCTGCCATCAGCCCTCAGTGCAGAGACCCAGACAGGCAGGCAGGCAGGCAGGCTCACCGTCTCCCTCAGCTTGCCTTGTCCTGTAAAGCGCAGTTGTTCCCCTGCCCGTCACGTGTTGCAGGCATTTCAGTTGTCTGACAGACCAGACGGTGAAAATACCGGAAGGGGGGACCTCTCCTCTTCCCAGGAGTAGGAGATGCAGGGCCCAGTCCCCGGCCTTCCGACTCCCATCCCGGGACACTGCCCACCCCAGCCCTGCTTTTCCACTTAGCTCTCGTTCTCCCTGAGGTCTGGACTAGTACTTTGCAGATCGCATCAGGGAACCACTTACCCCAATTAAAACAGCCAGAGTGGGAGCAGGAGGAAATGGGCTGGGGTGTGTTGGGGATGTTTTAGCTAATGCAGGGAGTGCTTTTTAAAAGGCAGGTAGAAAACTTTTTTCTCTTTGTAGATCAATTAAAGACCCTTCTTAAAATTAACCCCTGGAAGGTGTGTCAGGGCGCTCTGTTTTCCTATGTATACCCAACTCTGTGCAAACTAACCCCCGCGCCCCCCACAAAACCTCCATACTCTCAACGCCTTTAGAAATTTCTGTGACAAAGTGACCAAGTGTTTTTTAAAAGAGCTCCCCCTCTGCGATAAATGCCAGGTAGTGACTGAGCCCGCCCCCATCCCCCCACCCCGGGGAGAGAGAAGAAAGCCTGGCTGAGTGTTGAAGAACTGGCGGAGAGAGGGTGCGAGGCTGGCTGGGCCTCCCTGAAGTCCCCGCGGCCTGCTGGCAGCAGCAGGCACGGAGACGGGCATCTCATCAGAGCCGGGCAGATGGCGTTCACCTGCTCGGGATGCGCTCCCTGGTGCTGGGGCCCTTGGAGTTGCCGGGATAATAACAGACAGCTGCCAGCTCTGGGCTGAGGTCTGCGGGCATTCAAAGGCTGGGAAGTGTGCGGGGAGAGGGAGCGGCTCCCTTGCTCGGGGCCTCCCCACCCGAACGGCTCGCCTTTTGTTTTGAGATTTGTACCCCCCTCCCTCCCACGTCAACATCCGAGCAACAAGAGCGTTTTAATAGAGGACAGTTCTGTTTTGGAAACGACAAGAAAGCGCCTTGTCGAGTGTGACCTGGCCTCTCCTTTGTCCGGCCTCCCCCGCTTTGTGTGCGCCTGCATTGGGTTTTGTTCCAAGGGGCAAAGGAGTTGGACATGGATTTGGTGTGTTCCTGGGGTTTTCTTTCTTTTTCCTTTCTTGGCAGCAGCTAAGGCTTTTGGTTATTTCTGAGCATAGGGCATTTGGGGAGTTGGGGATTTTCGGGACCACTCCAGGGTCTTTGAGTTACCGTGTGGCGTCAGGAACAGTGAGCGGCAGAGAAGACAACTTTCTGACCACCTGGCGTTTTCTCAGCCCATTGTGTACATGTGTAAGGGACAAGTAATTTCTCACAGCGCGGTCGGCCTCAAATCCTAGTAGGAACATTTCCCAAAATGTCAGTGGAACTCAAGGCTGACTGTTTTGAGAACCACCTTCGTTTCCCTTCTCTGTCTGTGCAGAGAAAGGATGCTGGTGTTTCCTTGGTTACCTGGTTACGACGTCGTGGTTAAGTCTGCGCAGGCCGGCGTTGACTCCATCTGGCCTGTCCCGGCAGCAGCAACCAGTCTCATTAGGCTGCTTGCAAAAATGTGTATTGTTTGGGGGCCGCTCAGTTTGATGGGGTCGGGTAGAAATTTTATAACCTTCCTCAAGACAGAGCTCACGCCTCACTCCTTCAGGCCGAGAGTGGAAGGCAGGTTTGCCAAGCAAACTAGTGGTGTCGATAAGATGAGGAAATCTGCTTGATGATCTTCTGCTGCTCAAAATCGGTGTGTTCTTACATGCACTGTGTGTGCCTCATACAGTCTGTCAGAAGTGCGGTATAACTGTGTTACAGTGGTAATCAGACCAGCCGTTCATCTCCTATCCCTAATTATTCCAGATCAGTGGAATTTTTCTTACACAAGCCACTGCCAGAGATTGCCTTTCTCAGATATTCTCTTATTATTATTAATTTTTTGGCCGCACTGTGCAGCTTGCGGGATCTTAGTTCCCTGACCAGGGATCGGACCCGGACCCCTGGCAGTGAGAATGCAGAGTCCTAACGGCTGGACTGCCAGGAAATTCCCTTTCTTATGTATTCTTAATTTTCGGAATGGACCTAGCAGTGAATCCCTGCCCTCCTGATCAGTGGCCCATCCTACTCTTCTGTTAATTGTTGATGAGCAACTCTGGTGAGGGGCTTGGGAGTTGTTTGTTTGGGGAGGGAGGAGATGTGCTTTCAAATATTGCTTAGTTTACTCTGTTTTAAAAATCAATTAATTAATTTTATTTTTGGCTGCGTTGGGTCTTCGTTGCTGTGCGCGGGCTTTCTCTAGTTGTGGCAAGCAGGGGGTACTCTTTGTTGTGGTGCGCGGGCTTTGCATTGCGGTGGCTTCTCTTGTTGCAGAGCATGGGCTCTAGGCACGCGGGCTTCAGTAGTTGCGGCACGCGGGCTCAGTAGTTGTGGCTCACGGGCTCTAGAGTGCAGGCTCAGTAGTTGTGGCACACGGGCTTAGTTGCTCCGCAGCATGTGGGATCTTCCCGGGCCAGGGCTCGAACCCGTGTCCCCTGCATTCGTAGGTGGATTCTTAACCACTGCGCCACCAGGGAAGTCCCTGCTTAGTTTATTCTATAAACTAGGGATTCAAAGATAAATGAAGACAGGGTCTCTGCCCTCAAGGAGCCCACCATCGAGTAAAGGCAGACAGAGCACTGAACACAGTACAGTGGTGTAGGTTCCATGCAGGGTCCGGGCCAGGCTATGTCGGGCAGGGAGAATGGGGAAGATTGGTTCTGCAGGGTCGGGGGAGAGGTGGGGTGGGTATAAAGATTGGTGGAGAAGGTAATTACTTAGGAGTTGAGAATGGGTGTGTGCTGAGCAGCCAGGATGGTGGGGAGGCAATGTGCCCTCGATTCTGGAGCTGGAAGAGCAGGAGGAGAATGTGATGGGAGTGTAGGGTACCCTGAGGTAAGCAGGGCCCGCGTAGCTTCTTAAAGCCTGGGCTTCGTTCATCCTGGGGGCTGTGGGGACAGGGAACGGCTGGAATCCTGTCTGAGTCTTCATTGTTTCAGCATTAGAGTCTGGAGGTTGAGTGTCAAGGTCAGTAACGGTGGTGGGCCCCAGTGGAAAAGCCTGTGGGTGTCAGGTAGACCCCAGCTCTGCCAGCTACCACCGTGTGATCCTCGGTAAGCTAAGCCTCAGTTTCCTGCTCTGTGAAATGGATCTTCTGAAGTATTTATCAGTGTATCTTGAGGTTGGTGGGAAGGTTGATAAAGAGAAGTGATCATAAGTGCTTGGCACCTGGAAGCACCAAATAAACGTGTACTGTGATTATCATCTATGTAATGATACTACCAGTAAGAGCTCTTAAGAAGTGTCAGGGTGCTGGCCTCACTCTGCCCATCCAGCGTCTTTCCCATTCATCCTAGGGATAGCCCAGGTCAGGGGTGAACATGGTCGGTGAGGCCTTGCTGTGGCCGTGGCACTCTCCTTCTGTTACACAGCCTGGTTTCGAATAACCTGATGTTTGCCGATAATGAGCCTGGTGTCCTGGCCTGAAACTCTATGCCTGTTTGGGCCTGTAGCTTTCCCCCAGTCCTCCAGTGGATGCGCTCTGTGACACATGGCCGACACCGGGCTGGGGCTTATCGCACCAAGATGTGCATTATCGTCTTCCTCCCATTCTTCCCCTTTGCACTGCCTCCTTGGGAAGGCTCCTTGGGTTCTGTGCAAGCAAGACTTGGTCTTGTCCTGGGAGGGCTTCCCATTCCAGGAGGAGGAATAAGAAAGGAACCCAGGAGCTGCCAGACTGGACAGAAGGGTGCCAGGAGTTGAGGACAGGGTGGGAGCGGGGAATCCATTCAAGTAGGGAGGAGTCTGGGAGAGGCTGCTGAGGAACGTAGCGTTTCTAAGGACCTTGAAGGTTAGGGAGTTTGCACACATGCGGAGGATGGGAGGGTATCTTGGTAGATCTGATAGATGGAAGAGAGGAAACAGCTAGCAGGTAAGGGTGACTGGGCTTGGGACAAAACTGGGAGAGAGAAAAAAAGGTCTGCTAGATGGAGAACCAGATAGTAATGACCCTCTTTGTGCCCTAAGACCAAGTGAGGGTTTCCTTCTGCCTATGGTGCATCTTTTATAAAAATATCCAAACTTGAGACCCCTTGCTGCCTCTCTGTGTCTCCCAATTGCCTGCAAAGGAAGCCAGTGGCCCCCGGCCTGAAGCTTTCTTCCATTTTTAGGGACCTCCATCGGCCTGTGCTTGCTCACTAAGGTAGCTTTCTGCTCTCCTAACTAGATCTAATTTGCTGTTCCTCAGCCGTGACATCTGATAATAGAAATTTGACTCTTTATTGAATGCCTGTTGTGTGCTGCCCACTGTGCTAGGCAGTTGCTGTGACCCCATTGACTAGGGAAGGGAGGCATTTGGGGGACCAGTGACACTGGGAAGGGAAGGTCCTGGCTCTGTGCTGGGTAATTTACATTTACTGAATCTCTTGGTTCCTCATAAGGACCCTGTGGAGTAAGGTAGCAGTTCCCTTCTTACTTGGTAAACAGCCTGAAGTCTCTCAGCTTGCAACCGTAATCAAAGCTGGGATATGTTACCTCTAGCTGTGCTCCCGTTGCCACACCTCCCCCTAGATGCACTCAGCCCTGTTCTCTGCCCTGTCTTTCTCCTGTTGTGTACGTGCTGGCCTAAGAGTCCTCCACTGAGAGCGGCACCAGGTCCCACACATCCTCGCCCCTTCACAGTGGTGGTGGTATGGGTTTTTCTGTGTTGCCTTCTCAGCAGCTGCTGTAGTGGACCAAGGCCCATCTCAGCAGAGGACAGCTCAGGCCCAGGGGTTGTTCCCATGAGTGAGGACCAGCCTGTTCTCTGAGAGCATCCCCAAGTTCAACCTTCAGCCTTGTACCAGCAGTATTCCCTATTAGCAGAAGATCCTGGGGTCTGGCTCCAGCGACCCCTCGGGACTCTGCTTTTCCAGCTCTGCCCCGGCTGCCCTCTTGCCGCCTGCCCCCTGTGCATGTGGCCTTTGCACATGCTGGACCTTCTGCCTGGAATGATCTGGTTTTCTGGAGCCCCACCTGCTGCACCGTTTGCCCACCCCTACTTCCCAAACCCTCATTCAGGGCCCGCTTCCTCTGAAAGGCCTCTTCAGCACCCCTGTGACCTCCATGTCTGGTGCTCAGTTAGAATATATGTTTCCTGGTCCTCAGGGGAGACCCGCTCTAGAGCTCTTTAGCTCAGGAAATTGAAGCATTGCTGCTGTTTTCTGGAAGGCAGCTAGGTGGGTGACTGGTTCTAGGCCCCTGGAGTCCCATGGAGTCATTGTTCCCAGCTCCCAGTTCCGCACGGTAAACAGCTTGGCTGCCTGTTCTTAGTAGAAGGCCCAGGTCAGAGCCCTGCCCACTTCCCATGCCTTCTGTCATTCGGCTCCCACATACCCCAGCATGCCCTCCCCCAGTTATATTCAGATCTCACCCCTGCCCAGGCATCCTGCACAGGCTCAGGGTCCCTCCACCCCAACCCCAAGCTTCCCCCTGCCCTGTCTTCTTCTTTCTCCTTTTCTCTTGTCTACATCGTCATTCATTCAGCAAACATCTTGGAGGCAGTGCTGTCCAATAGAAATAGAATGGGAGCCACAGATGTCGTCTTAAATGTTCTGGTAGGCACATAGAAAAAGGTAAAAAGAAACAGGTGAAATTAATTTTAAGAATATATTTAGTCATAAGCAAACATGTCCAAAATATCGTCATTTTAAGAAGTGATCAGTATAAAAATTATTGGACTTATTTTACATACTTTCTTCTCATACCAAGTCTTTGGGATCTGGTCCATATTTTACACATCTCAGTTAGAACCGCCCACGTTTCAAGTACTCAGTAGCCCCTTGGGGCTGGGGCTTCCACGCTAGACCTGTGGGTGTGGGGAGTTAAGAGCATGAAGTTTGTAGAGTGGTGGGCTTGTTTTATGTTGTCTCTTGACTCTGCCGTTTATTGGCATTATGGCCTTGGAGGGTGACATCCCCTCTCTGAGCTGGTTATCTGCAAAAGCATGCACCCTCACCTCATGGGGTCGTCGGAAGAACCGAATGAGACGGTGCATTCACGGGCTCAGCACAGTGCCCAGCACATAGTATTGATGATTGTTTTTGCTGAAACAATGACCTCCTGAGTGACTACCAGGGGCTGGCTTGGTCCCAGGACCTACCCCCTGGCCCCTGGGCTGACTATCAAGGTGGTCGATACCGAACTGCCTACACAAGGGCCATGAGGGACAGGGAGATGGGCCTGCTCAGGACAGGAGCTAGCAGGAGCATCGAGGAGGGAGTTGGTAATCAGGAGAGGCTTCCTGGTGGAGGCGCCCCCCACCCCAAGCTTACCTTCTGTCCCTTGGCCTCCAGAGCCCTCTGTGACGACACTGGCGCCCCTGCAGCTCCTGTTTGCTAACTCTTCGTCCTGTGTAATCAGTGCGGTGTGCCTCCCTCTTGTCTCTAATTCTGTTGTACGGCATGTACTTTATTATATCAGGGTATAACACCGTGAGGCTGGCAGTTATCTTGTTCACTAATTGTTTCACGTGTCGGTCTTGTCTGCCCTGCCAGATTACCTGCTCCTTCTGAGCAGCCTGCACCGTCTTCGTGGCTTTTGTCTCCCCAGCCAGGGAGGGCTGGGCATCAGGACCCAGGTTCGAGTCCTGCATCTACCACGCTGATTTGGTCTGTGGCTGCAGACAAGTCACTCTCCCTCCTTTTACAAACAAGCAGGGTAACACGGGGATATTTAAGCCCCATTCAGCCCTAACATCCTCTGATTTAGTGGGTATCCCTCCACTGGCTGATCTTGAATGTGCTCAAAGTGGTGCACGGTCCTCCTTTGCTTAACAAGTAAATAGGGAGCATCCACGAAGTGCCAGCTGTTGGGAAGATCATGATGAACGAGACAGATTTCTGCCCTCAGGATGCTTACGGTTTAGAGAAGGGAACAGATTTAAAGGAGTAAAAATGTCCATATTATATTTAATCAGAGTTTTGATCTGTATTTGTTTAGAAGATCTGAATACATTTTGCAGAGCCTTGCCCCGTACTACGCACTGGAGGTGCCCTCACGCGTACCGGCTGGAGAGGAAAACAGACACACGGACACATGCACAGGAAGATGTCGTCACGCACGTGGGAAGGGTCGGGGGCACCAGGCTAGAAGAATGGAGGTGGGGGGCTCCTGGGGGGGTTTTGCGCCTCCTGCCCAGCGTCCTAAGTGTCGCAGAATCCGGAGTGAAAAGCACAAAGTTGGCGCCTCCTTGCTTCCCGTGGAAGCGTCCTAAGGCTGGGGTGTTTTGCTGCTGCCTTGCATGTATGATTTGGGGGAAGCTCGGGAAGGGCTCTAAACCCAAACCAGATGAAGGCGGTGCCTACGGGTGCCTGGGAGCTGGGGACGGCCCCGGGAGCATGTGGCTGGGTCACCCTTTATAATTACAGCACTGCGGTGAAGGCCCCGGAACCCAGGGTGACGGCGGCCGGGGGATGCCAGCTTCCCATCTGCTTGGCCTCCTTTGGCTCTGAATGGATTAGTTCTGTTTGGGTTGGAGCTTACTGTTGTGTGTGTTTTTCATCCCCCTCCCGCTTGTTCTCTCTCCCTGGCCTGAGCGCCCGCTCAGAGCTGTGAGGGTCCTGGCGCGGAAGGGAGAATTGTGAAGTGGCCATTATTCAAACAAGAAAGGGAATAATTGGAGTTTGTGTTCTTCTGGGCTTCTTTGGAAACTGGGATGTGGCTGGGGGCGGGTGGGAGTGAGGCCTCGGGAAAGTGAGAAGGTGGGAGCGGCCGTAGAAACTGGGGTGCGGTATGGTCTGTGTGAATGACCCCACCTGGTACGGGGTGCCCCTCAGGTTAGTTGGTGCTGGGAAAGCAAAGTTGATCTGGTGTTCTTGCAAGTCGGGTGTCTGAGTGGGCTCTGATTCACACCAGGCGACCCTGGTGAGGCTTTTGTTGCAGGCAGCTGCTCGCAGAGAATGGGTCCTATGGGCTGTGTGATGTGCTAAGAGACTCCGTGTGGGCCTGCCACTGACCTCGTCAAGGGACCTCTGTCTGAGCCTGTCTTCCCAGTCTGTCAAGTGGGAATGGTGATTCCTATCGTGCAGGCTTGTTCAGGGGGGATGTAGGTAAGTGTGTAAGACCCGGCAGACCAGAGAAGTGTTCGGTAGAGCCTAGGAGTGCCCATGCCTTCATGCCACTTCAGGGACACAGGGCACATGGGGGTGTTGGTAGTGCCCGTGGACGCTGCTGGGTTTCTCGTTGGGCTCAGGGAGCTTTTGCAGGTAAAGCAGGCTTGTGGGGAACCAGTGCTCGTTTTACCTCTTTGAAATAGAAGGGCCGTCCATCTTGTCGGGGTCCCTCAGTCTCTACCAGGAGCCCTGCTGTGGAATGGGTGTTTTGGAGAGAGGGGTTGGGGAAGGCAGGAGAAACAGCCGTGGTCTCGGCCTCTTGGAGTCCATGATTCTAGCTTAGAATCAAAATTTTACACATGTAGAACAATTAGAGAAAAATAACAGATGGTGTCTGATCAGATGTCACCGCCCCAGACTGCCCCACACCCCAGCAGAGATAATCCTCCTTTCTCTGGGATCCCGGAACTGGGTGCAGGCCTGCGCGGTATCCTGCGTTGCGCTGGTGTGTAATTGGTCGTTCGTGCCATTAATAGTGCAGCAGCACATGTTTGTTGAGTGCTCCACGTGCCAGGTCCTGTCCTCAGTCCTTCCTCCTGTTTTGGTTAAGCACCTGCTCAGGACACTTGAGCCAGTGTCTCTGCTTGGGGCCTCCAGGCTGCCCTGTGCGTTCCCTGCTGCTGGGCTCCAGAGCCCCTGAGCCGGCTCTTCCTGTGCTGCCTCTCGACCTGTCTGGTGCCCCTCTTTCTTGGATGTTTCATCCTGGTAGCCATCTCCTGAGTTGGGTCTTGCTGTAGGAGCTTTTGGCCGACCTGGAGGAGTCGATGAAGACCCTGGCCAGCCACCGGTCCAGTGCTGCCAGCCAGTGGTGTGATGTCGACGCTCCCTTATCCTCCTCGGGCCTTCGTTCTCCTGACTTTAAAAAGCTGGAGTTGGAGTAAACCATGTCTCTGGTGTTGGTTCTGAGACTTCAAGTTTCTTTTGGAAGTTGTGCTGGCCTGGATATGCCTTTGGTGTGCCGGACCCTTAGCTGGGTCTGGAGATGCCTAAGAGGCCATCTGCCTCCTGGAATCTGATGGTCTAGTGAGAAAGACAGATGTAAGCAGATGCTGATGTTGCTGCACAGGGTTCCGTCACTGCATGTCCCAAGAGAAGGCTCTCCTGGCTCGACCCAGAGGGCTTCCTGGGTGCGGTGGCATTTTGTGTGGGTCCCCAAGAGAAAAAAAGAAGCAGAAGATGATGACTGAAAGGGAAGAGTGTGATGAGAACATTCCAGGGTAAGGGAATAGTCTGTATAAACGCTTGGAAGCTTGAAAAGACTTGCTGCATTCAGGAAGGAAGGCTTGGGGGGGCGGGCGGAGCCAGAGCTGTGAAGGGCCCAGCTGGGCCGCGCGAAGCTTGGAGCAGGTTCCTCTGAGGTTGTGAGCCTGCCTGTTAGTGGCCCGGTTAGGTTTGCTTGGAGAAAGGAGGAGGGATAAGGGGACGACTGTGGCAGATCCACCAGCGAGGAGGCTGGTGCACTGATCCGACCTTGAGGAGCGAGTCCAGTTGAAGGGTGGGGAAGACATGGCCTGGGGTATCGTGTGGAAGCTGGGAGTCAGCCTGGCCTATGGAGAATTGGGAGGATTACCCCCCGACTCTCACACATTTTCCTAATAATTTGGTGCCCTTGTACCCAAGATGGTGGGCTTAGGGGTGATTGTAAACAGCCTGGATTTGCTGAGGGCATTGAAAAAAAATTAAAAGCCACCTCTGTCTAGATTATCCAAAGAGCAAAAGCGTGGTGGAATAAGGAGCACCCTGGCCTGGTCCTGGGCGTGTCTGTCTCTTACTGTGGGGCTCCATTTCCCCTTTGGTGAAGATGGCAGGGGTGGGGGAGGCATGGGACCAGTGCCTGCAGTGTGCTAGCCTGCCCCCATGACTGCCGCCTTTGTTTCCAGGGGTTGGAGGATCATGCAGGGCAGGGTGGCTCCGTTCTTGGCAAGTGGAGTGGGAAATGCCAGTGTCTTAACGTGAGTTCCAGAGGGGGTAGGGATGGGTGTGTGTGTACTCGGTTAGGTGTGCCCCCAAGCATCTCCCTTGGACAGGGCGTCTGTGCTCATCCAGCTTGGAACCTACACGGAGTCCCTTCCCTTCTAAGAGCTCGTCTTCCCTGTTAAACATTAATAATAACTGACCACTAAGACTGAGCCCCCAACACAATCTGGGCGGTTATCGCCTGTGTGTGTATGTGTCGCCACGCCTGTCCTTGACCCAGCATGGCACCCAGAACAGAGCAGAGCACGCCTGTGTGTGTGTGTGTGTGTGTGTGTGTGTGTGTGTGTGTGTGTGTGTGTGTGTGTGTGTGTGTGTGTGTGTGTGTGTGTGTGTGTGTGTTGTTGTTGCTACTTTGGAGCCACTGCAGAATTTCTCATCACTGCCAAGCTACTTCCTCGGGATATATTTAGATAGCGCGAGATGAGCGAGAAGTGGGCGATGTGTATTTGCACAGGGATGTTTGCACACGTTGACCGTGGTGTTTTTGGAGCCGATGTCCAAGAGCTGGCTCCTTGCTCAGCCCTCCTCACATACTTGTCGGGGAAGGGCTGTGCGTACCTCCTTTCAGGGGGACGGGGTGGGTGGGGTAAGGATGGGGGGCAGCACAAGCCTTCTCTTCCAGAGAAGCCATGTGGACCCCAAACCCCAGGCCTCTGCTCTCTCCCTCCCATTGTGAATGAAGTCGGGGTTGAGAGCTGCAGAACGAATGGGGGATGGCAGCTGTGAGGCCTGCACTCTGCCCAGAAGGGCTGCTGTCTCCTGCTGTGGGGTGGACGCCATTATTGCGCCCTGAAAGATGAAGACAATTACTTGGTGGTTTGTATTTATTGCAAGTCGTGGAGACAGCGCCGCTCTCCAGGGTGGGTAGGCAGGTCTGGCCCTGCACCCCTGCTCTAAGCGCTTTCTCCCACTTCCTTCCCTCCTGCACCCTTTGCAGTGTGCCCTTCTTCTTTCAGTTTGAGTGTGCGCCATCCTCATGGCAGCATGGCATGGTAGGGCCCAGAGGGGTCCGACTGCAGCCGGGGGCCTTGGGTCCAGAGCGGTCCTCTCGGACCTCCCCAGACCTGATCAGCTTACAGTGGGGCGGGGCAGTGCTCTTCTGTTATTAAATTCAGAGCCATGGTCTGCATGATGGAGGCAGCTTTAATGAGATTAGAAAGCTTAACCAAGAGGCCAATTAAATCTGGGCCCGTACCTGTTTGGGCGGCTGTCTAAGCCCCGACCTGCATCCGGAGGCTTCCTGCAGGCCTCCTGGGAGCCTGGCTGGGGAGGGTGAGGGGCAGAAGAGGCTGCCCATCTGGCTAGCCACCCCCAGACCGGCGGCTGGTCAGGGCGGAGGCCGGACCCAGGAGGGATCTTCTGGGACATCTGATCCAGGAGCTCCCCAAAGCTGGATCCCTACAACCTTGGGAGAGCAGCGGCTGCGTGGTTGAGAGTCCCCAGGTGATTTTTTTTTTTGGCTGTGCCGCGTGGCATGTGGGATCTTAGTTCCCTGACCAGGAATCAAACCCGCACCCCTTGCAGTGGAAGCGTGGGGGTCTTAACCACTGGACTGCCAGGGAAGTCTCCCCACAAGGTGATTTTGATATGCAACCAGGTTTGGGAACCAGGAGTTGAATCCATCCCCATTGTTTTGTAGGTGAGGGGAAGGGACTCATGGGGGCAACCAGCCAGTGACTCTTAGCCACACACCTTTGTCACTATAGTGTCCTCCTTCCTTTCCAGCCCCTTGGATTGTCTGGGGGCAGGGGATGCAGTTGCCCTTCCATTCACACCCAGTTTCCTGTTTGTTTCTTCACACTCCTGTGTCAGGTAGGCCAGGCGGGGAATGGTGACTTCCCATTTCACAGATGGGCACGTTAAGGTTGAAGAGACCTGCCTCACACTGGTTCCAGCACTGGAGGGCCTGATTGTAGGGTTAAAGTCTTTCCTTTCCATGACTGAAGTCTTCCTTCTGGTTCCCACCTGGTCCCTACAGGGCATGGGCCTTCCTCGGTGGAGAAAAAGTGGAGAGGAGAGTTTAGAAGGAGTGTGCATTCAACAGAGTAATTATCGAGCACCTGATGGATGTAGGCCTGGCACTGTTCCGGGGGAAGCAGAAACTTTACTTTCACAAACTCTGTGAAGCAGGGCGTATTATTCCCATTTTCTAGGTAAGCCTGCCAAGGCATGACGTCTTGGGAGACCCAGGTCTTAGACCTTTCCTGCCCTCCACCCAGGTCCGTGGGCCCGAGGCTGTGTCTATTAGCAGAGGGGCTGGGGGATTCCTTCCTGTTATAAGGTTCTAGATTCAAATTTTCTGGAGGCCTGTGGATTACCCAAATCTGATTGAAAACTCCTGTCTTCAGTGGAGAAGACCAGACAGAAGAAAGCCAGACTCTTTTAGACCAGATTTGCAGCAGAGTGGGAAGCTTGGTCACCATCCTTTAAGGCTGGTCCTGCCATGTCTATGTGACTTGCACCTTTCAAGCTAGGAACAGAACTAAGATTCATATTCAACCCTTTGCCAAGGTTTCCATGTTTCTCTTCTCCAGTGATTGCTTGAGAAGAGAAACATGGAAACTTTTGGAAGATAAGACCCCTTTGTCCCTTTTGACATTTGGGTTTATGAGAGTATGTTCTGTTCTTTAAAGTTGCATCTTTATAAAGGAAAAAAACAAGAAGAAATTTCCCAGAAGAGCCAGACCTAGCCTTGTCCAAAATCTCTCCCACAGCCCCGAGTCATTCAGCGGTTATTGATTATTAGACATAGTAAATATTTGGATTCTACTTTTTGGAACCAGTAGTCCTGCAGGGAGATAGCCTTTGTCCTTGTAATAAGGCCAAGTAGATAGTGTTGGAGGAGTCACAGAATTTCACGTGGACTTGGAAGAAGAAAAAATCATCCTGTCCGGTGCCCAGGGCAGCATGAGGGATGGATGGGTGGATGGATGGATTGGAATGGCAGACACCAGCAGGGAGGTGGGCATTCTGGTTGGAGGGATGGCATGTGCAAAGGCTGGGGACCAACATGTGCTTCTCATGGTTGAAGCTTGGGGAACGAGAAAAGTGGGAGGTTGGAATGGGAGGAAGAGAGAGGCTGAGATGGGATCATAGCCCTTCCCTTATCTCCTTGTTTGCATTAACTCATGCCAACCCCAGTAGAGGTATTGTCTTGTATCGGGGGAGAGTATCTCAAGACAGAAGTGAAGTGTCTGCCTCTGAATTAGCCAGGGAGCTGGGGAGCTGAGGCTCCTCCCCTGGGTCCAGTGCTCTGTTCACTTTACCATGGCAGCCCTTGGTTAGGAGTTCATTGGTATTGAATGTTCCATTGGACGCCTTGTTGAGAGAGTTGCAGGTGGAAGCAGGTATCTTCTAACATTGAGTTCTAGCTCACAAACCTACTCAGGGACTTCCGTGCTTGCTCTGGGCTGGGAAGGAGGGACATTTGAGCTGGGCATGGGTAGGTGACTAGGAGTTCTGTAGGCAGATGAAGGCAAGGTGGTGGAGGAGCTTGTTGAGCAGAGAAAGTAAAAGTATCACATACAGTGTCGCGGGGGGGGGGGTGGTCTTTGCCCACCCTCCGCACCTTCTCTCTGCCTCTTACCCTCCTCTTTTCTCTGCCCTGTCAAGTGAGGGGTTGAATCAGGGAGGAGGAGGAGGAGGAAGACGCATTCCTACTGAGTGAGCTCAGGGCTTGCTCTGTGGCTTGTCCCTGATTCCAAGAACCACGTCTTTTTTAAACCTGTGGCTTGGAGGGTCCAGCGGCGAAGGGCAGTCCTCAGATTGGCAGAGGATTCCTCTGTCTGTGGGGTGCATTTTCTAGGACACAGAGAAAGGCATCTCAGGGTGAGAACTCTGCCTTGATGTCTTCCTCACCTTCCGCCCAGGCGGGACCCCTCCCACCTCCACCTGTCCCCAAGCCCTGAGGTAGTGGGCCAGTTCTCTGGCCCCTCTAAGAAGCCTGTGGAAAAAGTGGCTCTCCCTGGGCCAGCAGAGCAGACATCTGCCTTCAGGGAGGCTGAGAACCGGGGCATCCACCCTGTCTGAGAATAAACAGCAGGCTCTGCTTTGGAGATGGAAGGGAGGCTCGACTCCGAGGGCTGGGAGAGGTGGCTGGGTCTCAGCAGCTCATGAAGACCAATGCGGTACCCTCAACTGCACCCAGCCCACTGGGCCCAGGCTTGGCTTCCTTCCAGAGTGGGAAGGATGGACAATGGCAGTTTAGCTCCTAGAGGCCACCCCACTCCCTCGCATTGCTTTTGTCCTTCTTGGAACTACAGATGCTTTGCCCAGATGTTAACCTAAGCTGTCTCCACAGCTGTCTTGGGAGGGGAGGTATAATGATCTCATTTTACTGACCTGACTCTAGGAGAAGTGGCCACCCAAGTCATTTGCCAGAAAGGCCAATCAGCACCTGTGCCCAGGTTTTCTGAACACCCAAAGCTTGGGTTCTGCAGGGCAGAGGAAACAGCCTGTTCTAAAATGTGTGTGGGGATGGTGGGGTGCGCGCGCGTGTGCACGCGTGTATGTGTGTGTGTGTGTGTGTGTGTGTGTGAGATCATCGTTTGGAGGGGAAAAGGTAATTGTATGGATGTAGCCAAATGGTAAGTTAGTTGCTGACTGAGTTAGCTAGTCTTGCAGTTTGACCTTGTGGATGTGGCGACTATTCTTGATAAGCAGGATTTCTGCAAGAACTTGATTCATCCAAAAAATATTTACTGAGCCGGCACCTTCTCTATGCTGTGCACACCATTCCGGCCCCCATCCCTGCAAAGACAGTTGGCTAATTTAGTAAGGAATTAACAGTCAGATGTGACAAGTGCAGTGATGAGGAACACATAAAGGAGGAAGAGGAATCACCTGGGGGGAGAGAGTGGAGGCGAGTGTTCCAGAGAGAGGAGCTGGCCTGTGCGGTGCGGTGGTTGAGCGTATCCATCAAGTGACATTGGGTGAAAGAAAGGCCTTGTAAGCTAGAGAGTACTAAATATATGTGAGTAGTGATAGGTTATTCTTTTTCCAATGGGACTTAAAGGATCTAATATGTTGGACCCTGATGAAGGTCTCTCTATATAAAGACGTTCCTTTGTGCTTTCGATACCGTATGGATTGATGGGGGGAGTTGGGGGTGGACCACTGTGGGAAATCCCGTGTATGTTTCAGAAGCCAAGTTTGGGTCAGAAGTCGCAGTAGATGAAGTCCCCTGGCCCCTCTGAAGCCTTTGACTGGTCAGGTCATCTCTGGTCCTTCCAGGCTGGGCTCCTGGCCCTACCCCCTTATCAGTTTTCTCACTAGGATCCAAAAGGCTGAATGTGTCCTTGCACGCTCCGGCCCCATTTTGCGGGGATGCTAACAAGAAAGCCCTGCCTTGTGTGCCTGGTAGACACTCAACAAATATCTGTGGACCTCTTTGTGACGACCTCCGAAGGGCAGCCCCACCTTGCCCTGCAGCGCTCTGGCCAGGCCTCAACAGGCCGCAAAAACCCGCTCTGCCAGCCGGGCTGTGTCGAGGACTGAAGTAGTTCTTAGTTCTTAGTTCTTAGTTCATGCAGGACCTACCCCTTTAGCCCCTCTGCATCACTTTTGGAGCAAATTAAACAGTCCACCACCCTTAGAGGGCCTCCTGCAAGCTTGCCAAGGTAGGCTCTGTTCTAGAATGCCACCAGGCAGCGTGGGAGATGAATTGTCTTTGAGGGGCTGATACCTGTAATCACAGAATTTGAGTCAGTCAGACTGGCTGTGTTTGGTTCCTTAGGGACACTGAGTTCCAGAGCTATCACCGTTCCTGCCTCAGAGACAGAGAGAGACGCGTGCACACACAGACGTGTCCAGGATCTGTGACCTCGTGAATCCTCCTGTTGGGGGTGTTAACAGTTCTGTAAATGCCCGTCCTGGCTCCCTCGTCTCAACACCACTCCCTGTGTTTGTTCAGAGCCCCGGGGACTGGGAGCAGGGCAAGACACGGGTACTTTTCTCCAGTCTCATGCAGTGCAGCAAACCTTCATTGTGCACCTACTGGGTGACTGGCCTTGTCCTGGGTAGGCTTCCTGTACCTGCTGCGTTTAGGTTTGAAGGGCAGGTAGCGCAGCAGGGGAAACCATAGGGAAGGCAGGAGCCTTCGCAGAAGGAAGGGAGCGCTAGGCGTGTGTTGATGGTACAGCCAACCCGTCAGCATCACAGGGGGCCAGGGCGGCGGGTGGGGAGTAGAAGGGGCTGAGTTCTGTGATCTCATTCCTTGTGTAGCCTCAGGGCTCACCCACCTTAACCCTGCACCTGGGGCTCCGAGAAGGGGGCGGGGGTCGCCCTGTTCTCATTCACCTAGCTAGTCTTTGGGGCGTTATCATCGAGGTCAAGCTGTAGTGCTGTTTTGTGTCAGCTAAAGAATTTGACAGAGGGGAAGCAGTGTGGGCTTTGAAGTCAGCGAGACCTGGGTTCAGATCCCAGGACTGCTAACTTCCTGGCCTGCTGTGGAACCATGGGCAGATCAGCTCTCCGAGCTTCAGTTTTCTTTTCTGTAACATAGGGATGATAATGCCACCTGCCCCCCGCCCCCGCCCCCAGGAGTTTGAGGGGATCAGAGATAAGTACAAGAGGGCCAGGCATTAGGAGTTACGTGTTACTGTCAGCTGTTGCTGTCCTGTCACTCCTGTGAGCAGTACAGGGAGAGAGGGAAGGTGTGGCCAGAGCATGCCATCTCCGGAGGAGTAGAGCCCCGGCTGGGGCCCTCTCCCTGGCTTCCCCGTGTCCTGGAGGGCCGAGCCACAGGCCCAGCTGTTGCTACCCAGTTGCTGCTGACCTCGCCTGGCAGATGCCCAGGAGCCCTCCAGATGAGCTTCTCCACCTTCTGCCTCTTGGGCAGTACTGACACCTGAGCTGGAGGCAGGCTGGCACCCGGATTGCAGGCAGGAGAGCCAGCAGCTCTGTCCCCCATGTGACAGCTGGGCATGGAGGGCTGCCCAAGTGGACAGCGGCAGACTCTTAAGCGCCCAGCTTCTCGTGGCCTTGTTCGGTCCAGTTTCCTTTGTGTTGTGACCTACATCATCCTTATTTGCTAAACCCTCTGAGCAGGCAGCAGTAATAAATCAATTAATGACTCCAACGAGTCGTTCAGTGGCTGACAAAATAACAGTAAGGCCAACAGCTTGCATCTCTCCAGCAGTACCAAAGGACCCTGGTTGACTGGCATGGGGGATGAAACAGAGACTGTTAGCTAAATTAGCGCAATTAGTACTCGCTTTAAAGGCTTAGGCGGCATCTGCTCAGCGCTGAGCCCGTGCGCCTGCAGACCTTCCTGGCCCATCAAGAGAGCCCAAGGATTCCCGGCTCCTTCGTTTACACCCCTCCCCAGCCAAGTGTAAACTTCCCCACGTTGAGGTCAGGGGACCCGGGTGAACTTTTCAGACTGTGCACCTTGTCCTGTCACAGCAGAGACTGAGCCGAGGGAAGGTGACTCTGTCCCTACTGAATCTGGTGCCAGCTGAGCAAAGTGTGGGTCCCCATTCTTGAAAGGTGCTCCAGGGGCCACACCTTTAACGATTTCTCTTAAACTTAAAAAGAGAAAGTTTCTAAAGTGGGTGGTTTTTTTGTTCTCTGCACACCTCAGTCCTGGCAGGATTAAGTTGTCGTTGGAACTGAGCATGTGTGCAGGCCCATGCCAGGGAATTTTCCACTTTGCAGAAGCAGCTGCCAGTGTTCTTGTTAAGGAGCTGTCACTGGCCACTATGACATGTTTGCAGTTGTAAGAGGCTCCTTTAAGACAGTGTGTGTGTGTGTGTGTGTGTGTGTGTGTGTGTGTGTGTGTGTGTGTGTGTGTGTGTGTGTGTGTGTGTGTGTGTGTGTGTGTTTTGCTAATGGTGTAAACCAGGGCCTGAAGCTCATCTCTCTTTAAGAAGAAAATCAGCGTTGTACAAACAGCGTGCTGTTGATCCACTCCTCACTGTTCATTTGCAGGGGGGACCTATAGCCCTTAATCTCCCTTGTCTCACGTGTACATGCCTAGGACCCGCGCCCTCTGCCACGCGGCCCAGCTGGGGAGGTGTTTGCACACGGGGGAGGGCACTCTGGCCGGCATCCACAGCATAACCAGGTATTAATTACACGGGGCTCCACCTCTCACACAAGCGATGCCCTCTGATCCAATTCCAAGAAGAAGCTGAGTGCTTCCTGAGATGGATGGGGAGGGCCCGGTGGGCTGGTGGCCGTGATCTTCTCAGCACAGAGAAGCCAGTTCCTCTTCCTCTTGGAAATGTTCCCACTGGGGTGCCTTTGTTTCATTTTTTAAAAAAGTAGAGGTCGCTTCTCAGAAGACCGGGTTCTGTCGAGCCGAGGACGTTGTCCTCTGATGGCCCTGACCCCTTCTGTGCCCTGGCCTGCCCCACGTTCATGGAATCATAAAAAACAAGTGTGCCTGTCTTCCATCTGGTGCTGTGTCGCTGGCTCAGGAGTTTGAGCCCCTTATCTGAAGAGTCATATTTAGGTTCCCCACACCCCTGCCCAGGGTAGAGACCCCCCCCTTAATAGACGATGATGAAGGGTTCAGAAAGGTAAAGTGAGGTGCCTGTGTACCCCGGCTACTGGAGAATGGAGGGACTGGGCCTAGAGCCTGGACCTCTCCCCCCACCCCTTTGGGCAGCATCTTTAAGCATCAGTTTCAAAACAGACCAGAGAAGCTGGAACATGGCTGAAAGGTCTGGGCTTGACTTCCAGTTCTGCCTGTTCCGAGCTGAGTGACCTTGGACAAGTCCCTGAGCCTCTGTTTTCTCATCTGTAGTCCCTGCCCGGTTGTTGGGAGAATGGGGATGAGCTGCACCAAGGTTAGCTGGCGAGCTGGGTGGGCAGCCGGCCCCCCTTCCTTGGAAGAGCCTCCCTCTGGGTGGGGGGGAAGTGGATAAGCCCCACGCCCACCCCGTCAACGAGATGGAGTGGAGCTCTGGGAGGGCGGAGGCCTGGCGGGATTTATGCTCTGAAGGAGAAGCTGTCAGAAGACCTGGTTCCAGGGGAGGGCTAAGATGACAGCAGTAATGTCTCACCTCCCTATCACCTCCTGCATCTCCGAGGCTTGCCGTCCTTTAAGGCCCTGGCTTGAGTGCCACCTCTTCCATAAAGCCTCCCTGATCCCCCTAATCCCCACCTCGCGGCGCCTGCCCCTGGAGCACCTTCCCACGTCCCTCAGTTCTCTCCGGAGACTCATTTCATCCCTTAGACCTTAAGGGCAGAGCTGAGCCTCTGTCATCTCCCACCGCGGCAGGCACAGTGCATCCCTGGCGGCCCAGGAGCCAGTGTCTGCTGAACGCATGGACATGTATAAAGCACTCGTAACCTTTTTAAACTCCCCACCTCCCTTGTTTCTCCTTCTCTTCCCAGGGTAATTTGCCTATTAGATCCAACAGACTCTTCACCGAGATCTTGCATTCCTACACACACGCGTGCACACACACACACACACACCCTTAGTGGAGGCCAGCTCAGTGGAATATTTGCCAGAAGGAGCAGAGTTAGAAGGCCAGTCTGCTTTGGGAAGAGAAAAACATGTGGATGACCTCAGATGTAGAGAATGCCTTGTGCTTACCTTATGTTTGTAATGATGCCTGTCGTTTCTTTTCATAAGCATCAAAAAGCACACAGAACTCTCCTTGAGAACTGCAGGGGTTGGTGGTAGAGTGAGGGGGTGCATTATTTGGGTTTCTCAGGCCGAAATTGGAGGTGGAGGGACGGAGAGACGAAAGTTAGAACACTTAGGATAATGCACTTCTCTGGGCCTGTTTTCTTACCGGTAAACAGCAGTGACACCTTCCCAGGGGTGTTGAGGAGTAAATCGTACCCCACTCCCTCTCCCCTGGTGTCTGGGATCAGGATAAAAAGGCGTTTGCTTCTCTCTGCCCTCTCTGCGTTCCTGCATCCATCCTCTCTGCTCAGGGGAGGCAGAAGTGAGATGGGGACTTAGGGGAAGAAGCTGTGGTGTCAGGACAGCCCTCACTTGGGCCTGATGGCCTGGCTGTGGGGCTTTTGTCACCCTTCCTCGGGTTGCTTGGCTGAGAGCTCAACATGATGCCCACTTGGTTCGCTGTAGCAGCAGGACCTCAGCCGCCTCGCTTGGAGCTGAGCAGAGGCCCGGGGGCAGGAAGGCTAGCCCTAGTCACACAGCAGGTGGTTTGCAGCCTGAGCTGGAACCCTGATCGCAGGACCCTCTGTCCAGGGCTCATTCCTCTCCTCATAATCCCCAGAAAACGCCAGGCAGTGCTGGGTAACATGGCTCTCCCCTTTTCAGAGGGGAGGCTGAGGCAGTCCCCGTGGCTCTGTTGTGGCCGAGTAGAGATGGAACCCAGGTACTCTGACCTGGAGTGCGCTTGTGCCCTGTCCCCGCTGAGCCACCCCGAGGTGGCGTGGCCCACTGCTTCCTGTGCTTTCTGTGACTCAGAGCATCTACCTCTGGACCCAGGTCCATCCCTTGGCGACGGGAGAGACGCCCATTCCTTCATGCACGTGACGACCCCCTGGCTATTTGGAGGCAGGGACCCTGTCTCGCTCACGCCCGTGTGTCATCCGAACCTATTTTTAATGCCAGCTGGTTCTGTCTCTTCACGTAGCAACAGCTCTGTGTTTTCTCCAAGCTGCAGAATTAGAGCCTCTGTTCTCCAAACACATTCCCTTCTGTGGTCTGCACACAAAAGCAAGAGGCCTCTTCCTTACCTTCCCCTTTTGACCTTGCTTCTGTCCGTCTTGGCCTTTCCGTCTGGGTGATGAGATTCACTCCATTCCCTCAGCTACATCTTCAGTCGGTTGATACTGCTAAAATTCCCTCTAGGAAACTTGGCCCAGAGGGCTCCAGGTCACTCCAATATTTTGCACAGAATGCTGAAGCCTCTGTCTTGATGACACCTGTGTAAGCATCCCTCCTTCCCCAGGACACAAGCATCCCTCAAAGGGCCTCATTTCTTAGTGCAGGAGTGCCCCCGCCCCCGTGAGAGTCCTCCACTGCCCAGCTGCGAGCACACAGCCACACACCACACACCACGTGCCTCTGGTGTCCTGAGTGCTGGCCACGTGGCCTGTGTTGAGTTTCAGTCAAGGAAGCCTACACTTGGTGGTTTCGCATGTGGGCCCCGTGCTGCTACATGCCTGAGTATTGGGGTGGGGCGAGGAGGGAGGGGATTTGCAGAACAAAGTTCCATTTTGCAGCCTTGTAAACCAGTCAGGAGGGGTTGGCCAACCTGGCAGGAGTCCCGCCGTTCACTCTGAGCATGTTTTTATTCAGTTTTCCAGGAGTTTCGTGTGCATAGAACTACTTTAAAAAGAGAATAAGAATGGGTGGGGGGATTCCCATGCTAGTTTGTGAGTGAGGCTAACTGGGGGTCTCGGGGTAAGGCTGGAAGGTAATATCTTGTAGGGAACATCCCCCAGGTCTCCCCTTCTTGAAGGAAGCATGAATGTTTGTCACCTACCACAAGATACTACAAGATCTGAGGTGGGAGGCTCCTGGGAGCTTGTCACTTGGTCCCTCTGGACTGACCCTGTTGTTCCTTGAGCCGCAGGGGACTCCTTGCTACGGAGTGAGGAAAAGGCCCAGCACCACATCCAGGACTTGCCAACTCCGTTCGTTTGTGGAGCCTTGGGTGCTCTGGGGGTGGTGGGTGGGTTGTCAGTGGTGCATTGGGATGCCTGGCACGGGGTAAGATGGGGTCAGGTGGGATTCTCAGAAGTCCTGGGCCTCTTCTGGGAACTCTGCCCCGTTGCCTAGAGCAGCAAGTCCAGATTCCCTAGCACAGCTTTCAAGCCTCCTCCCAGTAGCTCAGATCCTGAGGCCCCAGGTTTGAGCCCTGCATCTCTACAGGGGGGAAGGGTGGGTGGGGGGAGAACGTGCTTATTCTGGGGTGCACCTCCAGGGGAGGTGTCTGGATCTCCCCTCACTATTGACAACCATATTTGGATGGCAGGGGAGGCCTATAGGTGGAGTGGCATGTGTGAAACCAGCTGATGTGTGTCTGGAGCACACAAACAGAGCTGAGGGGCTGCAGAGAACCCCTAAGCCCCGGTGGCTGTGTAACCGCCCTGGGATCATAAAGAAACGCTACTCTTCAGGGAGAAAGTTGTAGGATGAGCCCTCATTGGAAGTCTCCCTGGCTGTGAACAAAAATAAAATACTTTGCAGGGAGGGGAATTTTCACAGCTTCAGGCAGATGTCTGAAGGCACCTCGGGCTTTCCAAGTGGACAGTATCCTGGAGGCTTGGAGGAGGCAGCTGGCTGGAGTGGTCCACACCGCTTGGTGCAAGGCCTGTTTTCTATTTAGAAAAGAATTTTAGTTAGTTTTTAAAAAATGCCTGAGTTACCAAACTGTGTGCCCTATTTGATTCTGCTTTTTTTATTTTAGTCCATGTATGCACGTATGCATATACGGGTAAAGATTGGTGAGGGGGCTCCTAGGGGGTGCGGTTGGTGCAGGGGAGAGCCCAAGTGTCATCAGCTGTTATCTGCAAACTTCGATAACAATAGGTTTCTAGGCGGTTTTAAAATTTTGACCTCTAAGTGTTCTATAATGAATGGAGAAGAGTTAAAATTCAGGGTCTTCCTGTTCATGCAGGAACTGCTGTTTCCAGTCCCTGCCCCGCCCTGGGTGTATGGACTGGGCTGGGGAGAGCACCTTGGAAGAAGAGCCCTAGAGGTCACCTTCTCCAATTCCACCATTCGACACGTGGAAAGACTGAGGCCCAGAGAGACAAGGGACTTGCCCACGGGCTCCCAGCCAGGACCCGAGCCCACGCAGGTGGTCTCTGGCTCTGACTCCTTCCTCCCCTGCTGCAGCTGGGGAGTTCCATCCTGGGCGCCTACCACAGCCCCGATGTGTAGGCCTCAGTGAATGTCATGGGGTTTCGGTTTGGGTTTTGTGTTTTTAGAGAAAACTCACAGACGCTTTGCTGAGTGCTTTAATGGAGTTCTAACTCCAAGTTGGAAACCACAGGGAGAGGCCAATTCCTAGCAATCCGGAAAGGCCTCGGCTTCAGATGGCCACGTTTGAGCTGGTCTTTGACTAATAAAAAGTTGTAATCATTTATTGAACACCTGCTGTATGACTCACATTGTGCTGGGTCTTAGAGATGGGTAAAACAGCCCCTGCTCTTGAGGAGTGGGGTGAGGGCAGTGTCATGTTGATGGATGTGTGTGTGGGGGTCCCTTGGATTGGGTTTTATGTGCAAGAATTATTTCTTAACCCTTTTGTCACCCTATAACACTGGTTGCTGCTTTCATTCTGTTCTTTGTCCTTTTCTGCTCTTTTGAAAGTTTTCCATTAGGAGCACATGTTCACTTCAAAATCAAAGAATAGCAGTGACTGTCATACTTTAGGACACAGAGTTAAGCATGGCAGAGCTACTTAATTTTGCAGCTGGAAGAGCCTTTAAAGGATAAGGATAAGTTATCGCCTCAGCTTCCTGACATTTGAGTCACCATTAACATGAGCTTCCTTTCATTGGAGGATAGCAAAAGTCCATCCTCCACCCAGATGTCAATGAATTATACTATCCATTTACTAGAACCATGGTTATTCCAGCCCTGATATTCAGAGAACCATGGGCTCACTCCTGATTTCGTAGGAAAATGAGATCTTGGCGTGAGGGAGCCTAGTAAGTCATGAGCCCAGGTTCAAGTTTTCATTTAAGAGGTTTTTAAAAAATTGGTAAGATATCTATATGTCATACCCTTAATATATAAAGAGCTCTTATATATCACTAAGGAAAAAAGTCAAATAACTAAATAGCAAAGGACATGAATGATTTGCCATTTGTTTTACTAAATGGCCAGTGTAAACCGTTTCAAAAGGTTAGTGATCCAAAAGATAAGTCAAAAACACCAGAGATCAAAGAGATATGATTTTGTATCTACTAAGTTAGCAAACACGGGTGCAATGCCCTGTTAATTAAATTGGTTGAATAATGATATTAGGCTCATTGAAAAATCATGTTTTCTTTGGCCATTTAATGAGAGGGAGACAAGTGCTTATGACATTATTTAACAAAATACAGTGACTAATTTTCTTTTTACTTTGCTGTTTTATAATAGGCAAATGTTTTATATTAAACGTTAAATGCTAATTTAAAGAACTGAGTTGCTGAAGCTTTCCAGATCTTTCTTTAAAAACAAAGCATAGTTTCTGAGCTGAAGGCTGAGGAAGAGTAGATATGGACTCTAAGGAGGACAGATAGAAAAAGGCCACCTTCAGCCTGCTCTCCATGTAGATATTTGTTTTCTTGTCTGTAAATTAGGGGTTCTTGTGTCTGCCTCAGAAGGCCGCCTGGGGGTTCAGGGAGAGATGGTGTGAAAATACCCTGCTCGTTTCTGAGCATCAGGCCAGATGGCCCCCGCCATCCACCCCGCCCAGGGTTGGGCCATCCACTCCATCCTTCTCACACTGTTGTCAGGAGCTCCATCTTCTTCATCCTCACCCTGAGAACAAGTCAGTGCCACATTTGCCGAATAACACGTTTAGTCAGTGCAACAGAGGGTTTTGGTTTTCCCAGACGTATCGTCTACACTCACCCGCCTTTCTGATCATTGTCGTTGGTCCAGTCACCATGCTTGACTGGTGACTTTAACAAAGATGTGAATAACTGGAGAAAGATCACATCCTGGGAGGGTGCCTCTGTTTGGGAAAGGTGTCAGTTCTCCTCCAAATTTTTATATATATAAGAACTCTTTTGGTAGGAAGATGACTTTTATAAACAATAGGAGGTTTGGGGGGGTATAAGTAAGTAAAAATAAGCAAGAAAACTTCCACTAAAGAATTGAAGGAGATAATAAAATACATTGTAAAACTCTGATCATTAGAATGGACAGAATTAGGACAGAATTTAAAATATTATATATTTTTTATTTTTGGCTGCATTGGGTCTACGTTGCTGCACACGGGCTTTCTCTAGTTGCGGCAAGTGGGGGCCACTCTTCATTGCGGTGCACGGGCTACTCATTGCGGTGGCTTCTCTTATTGCTGAGCACAGGCTCTAGGCGACGCGGGCTTCAGTAGTTGTGGCACGCGGGCTCAGTAGTTGTGGCGCACGGGCTTAGTTGCTCCGTGGCATGTGGGATCTTCCTGGACCAGGGCTCGAACTCGTGTCCCCTGCATTGGCAGGCGGATTCTTAACTACTGTGCCACCAGGGAAGTCCAGAACAGAATTTTTAAAGCTCAGAAACAGACCCATGCCTGTGTAAGAATTTTTGTCTCTGATTTCAAATGAGTGGGAAAAATTGTACTGAGCCAACTGACTGAGGAGTAAAATCCATATTCTTTACCAGAATAAGTTCCTGAAGGATTAGAGTTAAATGTAAAACCGATCTCTGAAAGAACTTGAAGAAAATATAGGAGGATGTTTACCTCACCCTATTTAAAAAAAAAAAAAACTTTTCTGCTTGTGCTGCTGGGGAGTAATCGTTGGCTGTAAATCATGAAAAGTTGCATTTTCACAGAACCACCAGCCACAAACAAACAATGCAGCTAATGGATAACCTGGCATATTCCCCCAGGCGACCCTCATACTGGATAGTCCTGGGGCAGGGGCTCGGCCTGGCTACGTGTGGCTTCTCCTCCAAGCTGAGGAGGTGGGAACGGGAAGACCTGATCCTGGTGTTTTGGGGTGTTCGTAACACATTACAGGATAGTTGGCAGAATCTCTTTACAGGGAGCGTTGCTTTTCTGTACGCTGAATCATTTTGAAAGGTTGGGCCGGAGTAGCCAGCCCCATCGCACCCTGTTTTTTACCTGGGGTCTGTTAAAACAGCCACTGTGGGCCTGCTGAATCCTCTTTGCTTCCACATTACCAGCTTTCCTGGCTTACAAAACACAGCCCATCCCATTGCTTAATCCTCCCCAACCCTTATGAGCAGGCAGGACCACGGTGACACGAAACGAGTGCAGAAGGGCAGAGTGGCTTGCCATCGTCGTCCCTTCCTAGTACAGGCAACAGTGCTTGAACCCCAATGTATTGATTCCCAGGGCTGTCCGTTTTCTTGCTGCATGCAGTGTGTTTGGGGGATTCACATATTCCCTTATTCCCTTCCACCCAAGTTGAAAGTTAGGAGTTCTGGGTCCTGTTTTCTGGCTGAGGGAGGGGACAAGAGAAGTGATTCCTTCAAGGTGTTGATGGCAGGCTGCATTCGTTTCGTTTCCTGACCCCGAGGGGCTCGCTCTCATCCCAGAGAACCAGTCAGACCCCTGGGAGATGATTGGTGATGCAGCTTCAGAGGCTCAGTCCTGGTGGGGTGTGGGAACCTTCAAGGCTGGAGGCGGGCTTCCTGCAGGAGGAGCCCCTGGGAGGTGTAGAGTCAGTGGGGAGGAGCAGGGCCCAGGTGGGCCAGTCAGGCCTGGGGCTTCCTGATCAGCCTCACCCTCCCATGTGAGCACAGGGCCAGGCACAGACATGCCGGCCACGTGAACAGGTGGGACACAGATTGTCTGGAAGGAGGCCAGGCTGGGAAGAGCAACGTCTGTTCACCCCGGGAGGCATTTGTTGAGGCAGATGTACCAGGTAAATGCCAGAATAGCAGCGTTTAAAAGGAAAAGTAACGACAGTCTCCCCATCGTGTGGCCTACCTCATCTACAGCACCCAGGACCCAGACGGTGCCAAAAACATGCCTGTCTGCCCCCACCCTCCCTGGGGACGTTTCCCAGCTGGGCTGTCTGTTTATTCATTACGTCGTGGGTATTTATTGATCTTCTCCTCTGTACAACATGCCAGCCTCTTGGAGAGGGCACAGGCATTTATGAAGCACCTTACCTGCCCTGAAGGAGCTTCATAAAGCAGCCAAGGGGGAAGCCAGGGCATCCTTGGTTAATAACAGCTACTGTTGCTTGGCTGGCAGGGTGTGTGCACGTGGTGGGCATCGTCCTTCCATTTTAGAGATGAGGAAGTGGAGGCTCAGAGAGTTCATCCCTCGCCCACTGAGTGACACACCTGGGAAGGTGGTGTTTGCGGGGGGGAGTCTGTGGAGGACGTGGGGTGGGGGTGGGAACTCCCCGTCTCTCGATGTGGGTGCAGCCTCTCACTTTCCACCTTCTCTTCCCCACAGAGCGCAGCCGCCGCCCCGAGCCCGGTGCTTGGCAACATTCCCCCCAACGATGGGATGCCGGGAGGCCCCATCCCGCCAGGTTTCTTTCAGGTACGTGCTGGGCCTCCGTCCTTTGCTCCTTTCACTCCAGGCCAGGCCCCGGGCAGGCGGGAGGGAGGGAGAGAGAGAGAAGTAAGTGGTAGCTCAGTTTGCCATGGTCTAAATACAGTTGCTTTATGCTGGTTCAGACCCTTCCCATCCCGTCCCTCTCTCCACCCCTTCCAAAAACCGAGGAGGGGAGAAAAGAAAGATGGAGAGCAGACACCCTCCTGCATGTGCTCTGTCACTTCTGCCGGAGTTTGTTTTCTTCACACCAGCTTCGCACTCACGACACAGCCCGCCCCTGGTCAGGGCGGTGGCGGTGGCGGGCTGCTTCCAAGTCCGTGTAGAGCTGTCTTTTAACAAAAGGCTTTTTTTTTCTTTTTTAAACAAGTAAACTGTTCTTTGTTTCTGTTTTGTTGCTGCTGTCGTTGTCATTGTATACTTTGCCTGTCCAAACTACAAACCTTAGGCGTAATCTAAAAAAAACAAAAAACCCACCATCCTGGCAGGTCTGGGAATCCTTTCCCTCTGGTTAACCACTTGATTTTTTCCAAGTGTGATCACAGACGGCGTCCCACAAGCATCTGTGCCCGTGCTCTGCCCGCCAAGGCAGGAGCAGCTCTCATGTGGGTTGAGAGCCTCGTCTTCTCTGAAAGACACCTTGTTGGGCTGTCTGGGTGCGGGGTGTGGGGAGGTGGCTTTCTGATTTGCTGGGGTGGGTGCACCTGCCTCACCCTCACCCTGCCTCCTCCTCCATCTCCGCTGTCCCCTCCGGGAACTCCTTGGATTTGAACCAGACTGAGACTGGGAAAGGCTGTCAGAGAGAGATCGGTGTCTGGGGCTGGAAGGAACTTTTATGATGAAGCTCTTGAGTGTGACATTCTTTCCAACCTGTCTCCGGCCGGGTTTGAGAATCTGCCTGAGTTCCTCACACCTTTTGAAAGGTTAGCTCCTCCAGATAAGAATATGGAAAGAGCTGTTGTCTAGAAGAGAAGGCAGAGATTTCTCTGTGTAGCTCATGAATTCAAAACTGGGACCAGTGAGGCAAAGTCTGAGGAGCTTTTGGCTTGGTGACAGCCAGAATTTCGCGCCGTGTGCATCTCGCCGTGAGCCGTGGGCCGCAGGAGGCAGGGGCTCCCTGGCACTGGAGGTATCTTAGCAAAAATGGGACAGGCACCTCTTGGGGATTTTAACGTGACCTCCTCCCAGGATGGGAGGTGACCTGGAAGACACTTCTGCTTTGCAAGGTCTCACATCATGGTTGATGTTAACTCCCAGGAGAGGAGGGTTAGGACATGCTACTTACCAGGCAGGAAAGGGAATCAGTGAAGTATGGGTGTTCTCCAACAGAAACAGCAGGTCGCCTACCAAGATGGCAGTGAGAGGAGTGAGAGGAATTTAGGGATGGAAACTCAAGACATTGGATGGCCATGCATGTGTCTATACGCATTCCTAGCATATGGTCCACACTGGGACCTTGTCCCAGGGATGGAAATGGGTGTATAGGCTTCAGGTTGGACCAGACCAGGCCTTGCCTCGGGTGAGGCTTGGGGTAAGGCCACAGACATTGGGAAGAGGGGCCAGACTTCCAAGAGAGAGTGAGACGTTCAAAGCCTTGGAAACCCATGAACCCAAGAAAGACAGGAGCCTGACAGGCTTCTCCCTTTCCCCCAGAGGAGAAACCCAAGGGGCTACTGACTGAGAAGGCCATCCATGCCAAGGGGCAGCCGTCTTCCTGGCCACTGCAGACTGGTGTTCTGCACCCAGCTGGTGGTCTTTCCCATGGTGTTCTCTCTGGCTGGGACTTCTTTCCCAGGCTCACATATCCTCACCAATGATGCCATGGTTGCCCTTCATACAGTGCGGATGTGGCTCTCCTGCCTAGTGGGCAGAGCTCACCCAGGTACCAGGCTCCACCTGTGTGCATCCCCCTTGAGGCTGCTTGCTGGCATCTGGGTGCCCAGTGCAGGCCACTGTGGCAGGAGAGGTGGACAATAGCCAGCTGTATTTTTTTTAAATAGGCCGTCGTCTTCTTCTTTGGCCTGAGTCTGGGGCAAGGAGAGGTCTGCCTGATATGTGGGCAGCTCCCAACTTCCTGCTTTGGTACAATTGTCCATGGTTAAGGCCTAATTCCAGACATACTTCTTAGGCCCTCCCATGTGACGTTCAGGGGTGTGTGGTCAGAAAGCCCAGACTGATTCCTGTCCTTATTTAGCCACTACCAGCTACCATCAAACAGAGGTAACTTTCGGATCCACCCCCTTTTTTTTTTCTTTTTTAAATATTTATTTGGCTGTGTCGGGTCTCAGTTGCAGCACGTGGGATCTTCATTGCAGCATGCAGGATCTTCCCGTTGCGGCGTGCGGGCTCATCGCTGTGGGGCGTGGGCTTCTCTAGTTGTGGTGCGCGGGCTCCAGAGCATGTGGGCTCAGTGGTTGCGGCACTCACAGGCTCTCTAGTTGTGGCGCACAGGCTCAGTAGTTGTGGCGCACGGGCTTAGTTGCCCTGCGGCATGTGGGTTCTTAGTTCCCTGACCAGGGATCAAACCTGCATCCCCTGCCTTAGAAGGCAGATTCTTAACCACTGGACCGCCAGGGGAGTTCCTGGACCCACCCTCTTGACTTGAGGTCTTCTCTGATCCCCAGGCAGGGTGAACCATCAAGAGCTTCCTGGATCATTGAGCAGGGGGCTGTGTCCCAGCCTCTCTGCTTCCTGGGTGACTTTGGCTAGACCCCTACCCCTACTCCCACCCCAAGGGGCATCATTTTTCCATCAGTCAGATGAAGGTGGACGAGGTCCTTCCTAGTCAGGGTGCTGAACTGCTCAGGCTGGGTCACTGTTGCGGGGACAGGATATCTCTCTGGAAGGAGGTAGTGGCTGCCCATTTCCGGAGCAGGCCGGCTCCCAACAGGAGTATTAGTTATTGATTGCTGGCCCTGACCCTCGCGCACCTTGCAGGCAGCCACTCTGATATTAGGAGGGAAGTAGAGATGGTATCGAGGGTTTTATCTCCTGCCAACAATTGCACTTCTTCCCCTGCTTGGTCACGGCCTGGCAGGCAGCTCTGCTGCAGGAGGGGCTTTGCACCAAGGAGCCAGCCTGGCTTGGCTGATCCAGCTTTGGCCAGACCCTGTCCCAAGGTGGCCAGCCTGGGTTTCTGGTCAGGATTCCAACCCTAGTTGGTGCTAAATTTAGTTGAGGACTCCAAGGTGGGTGTGAGGGACCAGCTTTTCACCCCCACTCCTGGCCCTTTAGAAAGCAACACAGAGGACTTACTGCCTCAGGCCTCCGACTGCCAGGCTGCAAGGCTCCACTTGGGGTCAGAAGGTTTGGCCATCTTCACATTAGGTCCCATCTGTTTGCTCTTCCTTATTCGGTGTTGGGGTTTCCGAGGCGGACAGTGCCCGTGGTCCTGTGGCATGAGATGTGTTTGGTAGCAAGCTGAGGGCCGACGGGGAGATGTTTTGGGACCTGACCTGGCTACACCTCACTATTGGGGAATATTGTGGGGTTCTACGGGTCATGGGAGACCGTAGCAAGGACATTCTAATTCTTTGTGTTCCTTACAAAAAGACTGCCTCAATCTTGGCATCCCCAGCACCTGGTGTGCACTGGGGACCCAGGAAATGTTTGAACTGAGTTTGTGTTGCTCGTGTTACTAGGAGTGGAGCCCAACCGGCCCCCAAGCTCTAGGTCCAGCATTCTGACCAGGCTAGGCGGGTCCAGGGGTGGTGGTGTGGAGAGTGGGGAAGGACTTGGAGTTCTGGAGCCCGAGGACACGTGTTCTAGCCCCCTGCTTGTCCATGTGCTTGCTGAGTGACTTTGGGCAAGTTGCTCCCCATCTCTGGGCCCCAGTTTCTTCAGCAGTAGACAAAGCAGGGTGGACCAGATGGTCTCTGAGGGCCCTTCCCACTTGGATTTTCTGCTTTGGATCCAGATGGATTTTACATAATCAAGCAGTGGCATTTTTTTTTCACGCAGCTGAAGTCAGTTGGGCTGCACATCTGGCAAACTCAGCTTGGCTTTGGCCAGGCCTGCTGGTCTGGGTGGGTCCCCAGCTCCTTGGCCCTAAGGTGGTTTGAAGGGAGGCGCCATCCAGTGAGGATTTCTAGGTCCAGAGCTGGAGAACTGCAGGAGGGCAGGGGGTCATGGAGAAGGGAGCATTGGGTACAGGCTGTTTTTGTTCTTGTTTTGTTTTAAATTCCAATAATTGTTTTCAGTTATGAAGTGTTTTTGGACATGCAGCCTGCTTTCATTCTGATCACAGCGTTTCTGGAGAGGAGGCACGGCTGATTGGGAAAGTGAGACTCAGAAAGGTGAATGACCTGCCCAAAGTTATCAACCGAGGGCTGGAATCAGAGCCTAAACCCAGGTTCCTGGTTCCTGATCCTCGTGTTCTTCCACAGCAGTCAGGGTCCTAATGTAGATACATGTCTGATTGTCTAAGAGAAGAAGAGAGAGAGCACAAGAGAAAAGGGGGGAAAAATAATGGAAGGAGAAGGAGAAACTCTAGCCATCTTCTCTCAAAAGGAGCCAATGTTTCCATTCAGATGCCAGCAGAAGTCATAGGTCTACAGACTGTGCCTTCTCTGGAAAAGACAGCCCTGGGGGACCCAGCTCCCTTTGCCAAGCCCAGCCCCTCCTGCTCTGAACATGCCTAGAGACTTTCCGCCACGGTGGGGGACATGTAGGGCTTGACATGTCCCCTGTTCCAGTGAGTCCTCGTCTCTGCTGGGCCAGCCCACCCACCTTTGAAGGAGGTTGAGGTCTGTCCCAGAGAACCCCTCCCCATCAGTTACAGGGGGAGAGAGGAGAAGAAACAAATGATGTGTATAGCCCAGGAAGCAGAGAAATGATCCAGAAATAAGAGGGAGGGAGGTACACATGACCTTGGTCCTTTGCTGTTGAGATTATAGGATACACTTCTCTGCTTATCTCCCACTGGAGTAGCTGGGGTTTCTCTGGGAGAGAAGCAGCCTCAGGAGGGCTCTGATGACTGACTTGAAGTATCTGAAGTTCTGCCATGTAGAAGATATTCAGCCCTGCCTCTGTGAGGTCAGCCCCGTAGATCGCAGATCCTTCTGAGAAAAGGAGAGGGAGACCACTTGAAGTCTTTGTAGGGAAGACATTTCTACCACCTGCTCATTTAATGATGAAGTAGTGAGCTCCTTGACACTGGTGGTAACCAAGCAGAGACTAGATGCCCAGCAGAGATCCTTGAGGACTGTGAGCCTTGGGGTGGGGTGATGTGTCTCCAGGGAAGATCAAAGCCCAGCAGATGAGAACATGCCGGCAGCAGCAGCTCGGGCAGTTCGCAAGAGCTGGGCCGTTTCCTGCCTTCCTGTCCAGCGGGAAGCAGGCAGCAGCAGAGTGAGCTGACATTCTTCCTGCCAGAAAGCTGCTGCAACAGGAAGGACTACTCTGTGCTGATGAGGGCAAGTCTGGGACTAGGGGAGACTTGCGAAGAATTAAACCACCTTGTTTTTGTGGCTTTCAAAGCCTGCTACTAGGGAGGACTTGATGGGTGAGGGCCCAGATCCCCACTGGACAGCTGGTGAATCTGAGGCTAGAACCATGTGAGGCCTGGCCCCGGCTTCTTGTTAGCTCATCGGCCAGACATGGTCTCTTAAGGGCTCAGCGACCTCCCAGCCACCCAGCCGTGCTCAGCACTGCAGACTAAGGAGGCAGCCAGGGAACCTGCCCTCAGTGGCTCACACAGACTGTCTGGTGAAGGAGGCAGGGGTGATTACACAGAGGAGCCAGTGTGCCTGGGCGTGGATGTGAAAGGGTAAGTTTGGGATGGCAGGAGGTCCAGACAGACACACGAAGGACTTGAACTTAAAGACAGAGGGGCGCCGTGGAAGGTCCCTGAGAAGGGGAGTGACATGGTCCCAGGAAGAGCACCAGTGACCTAGAGGGACTGGGCTCATGGCAGGATGGCCAGCATGGAGGTGTGAAGCCCAGGCTGTGGTCCCCATGGGAGGTGGCCAGGCCTGAGCTGGAGTGGTGACTGAGTGCAGTGGCTGGTGCCCCCTGCCCTCGACGGGTGACCCCTCACTGGATGTTTTAGCTGGGGCGGGGGGCGCGGGGAGCAGGGCCAGGAGGAGGCCTGCTTTGGCCTGAGGTGCGGGGTAGGGCAGAGCAGGAGGCAGGTGTGGGGCTGAGAGCCAGCCTCTTGCCGAGTGTCCGGTACCTCCTACCCTGTTGGAGCCTTCCCTGTGCAGGGGACGAGACCCCGTATGTGGTCCCGTGGCTGCCCAGGCTAGCCCTTCCTGGCCTCCCCAGCCGTGCTCGCAGGTCCTAAAGTGGAACTGGCCGAAGCCCTCTCATAGTTGCTGGTGGAGCACCCTCCAGGTCAGCGAAGGCGCCCCGTCTGTGGTCTCCTTTGCCTGTCAGGTAGGCCTGAGAGCTGCTAGCATTCCCACTGTCTGGGTGAGGAACGCGAGGCTCAGCTTGGCCAGAGTGCTGCTCAGGGAAGAGAGGCCTGGGCGGGGTGGTGGGGTTCGGAGCTTCTTGAGGAACTCCCTGTCTGCTGGGGAGCAGATTCCTCCCCTTTCTGGGCCGGCTCTCTGACCCCAGCCCCTTGCCCTGTCTGCTTCCCTGTGGGCGGAGGGGATCTGATAGGTGCACCGGTCCATGGGAGCGGACAGAGGAGCTGTGTCCCGGGTGAGCAGGCGGGGTCCTCCGGGGGACAGAAGCACCCCCTCGTCCCCGCCCCTCGCCCTGCTGTCTGCCTCCAGACTGACAGAAGGCAGGGTCACCCCCGCTGAGAAGGATTAGAGCAGAGGCGGGGCGCCGCAAACGCTGGGCCCTGGGCCACGGCTGGAGGTGGGAGCGCTTGTTGTTCCCACCCCGAGCCCCCCGCCTCTTCCAAACTGACTTGCTGCCTGCAACAGCAGAACCCGCCCCCCCCCCCCCCATTACTGAGATGAAGCCAGGGGCAGCCTTTAAGCCTGAAGACCCCTACCCTGGGAGGTGGACGCCTGCTTTGAGTCCAGCCCCGCTGTTGCCAAACTGCTGTGTGTCCTTGGGGGGCCACCCTCCCCTGTCTGGACCTTAGTTTGCTCATCACTCTAGCGAGGGGTGCCCAAGAGGCCTTTATGAACCCCTGCCACTCTGAAGCGTTGTGCACCGGGCTGTTCCTCCCTTCCCTGCCGTGGACCCACTCGCAGACGTTGCCCCACGTTCACCCGGCCTGTGCGGAAAGGCCAGGGCAGGAGAGAGGGGGAAAAAAGACTTTCTTTCTTGCCAACACTACCTCCACAAAGGTCAGTCTGTGCTCCCGCCCCGCCCAGCAACCAGCCTGGTGCCTAACGTCTGCCCAGCGGCAGATGACCGGCCGGGGCTCCTAGCAACTGTGGACAAAAGGTTACTCCTGACGTGCCAGGCTGCCTCGCCCCCTCGCCCTCCGTCCTAAAAAGGGGGGAAAAAAGTTGCCGCCGTGACCGATGCTTGTGCCTGAGTGCGCGCGTGGGCATGTTTGCGTCTGCACACGCAGGCCGCCTCCCCCTCCCCAAAATGTGAACTCCACTCTCGCTGATGAAATGGAAAGTTGAACATAAATCAGTGTCTGCCACCCTGTTAGCTATGCATCAGCAGTCAGTGCCTGGGAGGTTTGCTCAGTAACAAAGCACCCGGCGGCTCCTCAGGCCTCGACCGCCCCCTGTCGTGGAGCCAGCCCCACACCCAGGATCGCGTGGGCTGCAGCCAGCCCTGCCGCCTGCCCCTGCTGCCCCAGACCCGTCCTGGCTCCAATCCCTCTCCAGGGAGAGGCAGGGGAGAGGCTCCGGAGGGACCCTCAGATGTGGGAGGCCCGGGGGCCGTGCTCAGCTGCTGCTTCTCCCGCCCCGGGAGACCCCTGGGGCCACGACCCCCCCCCCCCCCCCCCCGCCACCCGCTCTGGGCCTCTTCTCTTGAGCTCTAAACCGACGCCCGAATCTCTGACTTTTATGGATCTGATGCCCGAGGATTGGTGTCAGCAGCACCTTCACCTCTGGTTTGTTAAGAGCTTGGGCTGGTTTATCCTTCTCCCCTTTGGACCTGGGTTTCTCGTAGGATTGCATTTCTCCCCCCACCCCCCATGCTGGAGAGCTGCTCTGCCATGGGTGCCTCCGTTCCCCCAGAAGATTTCCCCACCTCTCACGGGTGGGGGGCAGGGGGTGGGGTAGACCTTCCTCAGCTCTTGCTTCCTTCTCCGCAAATCATGCTGAGGGTATTTTTTCCTTTAAAAAAAGAAATCGAATTTCTCAGCCCTGTAGCAGAAGAGGTTTGAGGAAGGGAATTCCAGCGGAATCCTGGAATTAACACACCTTGGCATTACGTGGATTGAGATAGACCCCCTGAATAAGATCGTGCTGCCCTGAAAGGAAAGTGCCCTTTGAGTGCCTTGGGCCCAGACCGGGGGGTCAGAGGGCTTCCTCTCATCTTGCGGAGGTGCTCTTCTAAGAGCTGGGGACGTAGCAGGAGACCCATAGTGTGGATTTGGGGTTCATGTCCTGTTTCTGCCTAGATCAACTCCCCAGCTGACCTTTCCCTGACAAGCTCCTTCCCTTAAACGAAGGCATTGGAATCAGTGACGCCCCTGGCCTAGGCCCACCCCTGGGTTCCAGGAAGCCCCATCTCTTGCTAAGACCAAAAGGGTGGGATTAGACTTTTTAAGAGCACGGGTGGGGCCATGGCTTTCATGAAGTGTCTCTTCCGTGCTGGGCTCTCTAAGGGGCTCCCTGACCCGGGGGACACCACTTCAGCTGTGTCTGCAGTGGAGGGGAGCAGAGGGCACCCAGCTGCAGGAGAGGCCTGGCCGAAGAGGGTTGTCAATGCTCAGTGGCTGTGAGCAGGGGCTTTGGAGCAAGACAGCCCACTGCCACTCCTGGTGACGTGTTCTGGGCGGGTAATCCGAGCTCTCTAGGCACTGCTCTCCTCGGCTGTGCTGGGAAGCAGTCGTTTGGCACATTGCAGTGCTTCCTTTTCAGAGCACTGGTGAGGATTGACTATACACATACACGTATACTCATGTTCAGTGATGGTTTATTACTGCCGTGGAAACGTGACCCAGTGTTGGCCAATGGTCAGAAGCCCAGCGCCTGGGTCCCTGGAGCTTCCACGTGCCTGTTAGTTCATCTGCCCCCTGTGTGTCCCATCCCTCCCTGACCCTCTCTAAACGTGCTTCCTGACAGCCCTGGGGTCATGCAGCCTGGGTTGGCATGTTGGTTGCCTTGGGAAAGTCCATTAAACTCTGTGAACCTCAGCTGCTTCACCTGACAGGTTGGGGTGAAGATATACCCACTACCTCTTGGGGCGGATATGAGGACACCACGAAATGATGCCTGTGAAGCCCTGCCTGGCGCGGGTAAACACTCTGGCTCTCCTGTGTTGTGGATACAGGCAGGGGTGTCCTGGGCTGTTCTTTTCTGTGAGCTAGAGGCCAGGATGGAGGTAGGTCTTCAGCTCAACCAGGAGCAAGGGTCGCCGTGAGTTTTCTTCTTTTTCCATAAGGAATCTCAGGCTCAGTACAGCCTTGGTGGCAGTGAAGTGTGGGAGAGGTTCGGGGTATTCTCGAGATTGATGGGCTTTTTAGTGCTTAACTCTTCGGTTAGACTGACGTTTCTGGCACCTGCTAAGCACCGGGTCTTATTTGGTCCCCTGACGTGTCACCTTCCTTAACCCTGCCCACGTGGCGGTCCCCTTGGGCCCTGCCACCTTGACTCCTTGTCCCTGGTCCACCGACAGGAGCTGACAGGGGAGGTGGAAGCAGGAAAGCAGGTTGTATGTCCAAAAGCCTCTGGCCCTGTTCCTGCCAAGCTCCTCAGGGTGAGCTTGCTATTGTGAGTTACTGTCAGCTCTTCCCCCAGGGGGCTGGGTCTTTGCTTCTACCGTTGTCCCTCGGTACCGACGGAGAGATTGGTTCCAGTACCCCTCACCGATACCAGAGTCTGTGGATGCTCAAGTCCCTTATATCAAATGGCCAAGTGCAGTCCGTCTCCCTGTCGTCGGGTTCTGCCTCCGTGGATGTGGAGGGCTGACTACTCCTGAGTTCTGTCACTATAGTGACTCACCTGAGTATCACTGGAGTTTCAGTTTCCTCACCTGTGAAACAGGAACAGCTCTACCTGCTTCACCAGCTCTGAGTTTGGGAATGTGTTCAGAATGAAAGGCAGATCAGGTGTCTTCACGAGGGCTCTTTCCCAGGGACTGGTTTCTGGGCATCCGTTCCACATACATCCAGGAGGGACAGCTCTCCGCCTGGCCCTGCTCGGCTCCCAGGGCTGGGAGGCAAGGCAGTCCCTGGCTCCAGGTGTTCCTGGTCTGCGTGGCAGACTCCAGCCTGGCCTCTCTGCAGGTCAGTGGAGTGGCTCATCCCCTCCGTCAAGTGGTCTTCTTGTCAGTGGTATCCCTTCGTTAAAAGAATAAAGTCCAGGCTCTTCTTACGACATCCAGACCTCTTTGTGATCTAGCCCCTGCTACCCTCACCCTGTTGTTGAACCAGCTCTTGGTTCCTGGGACAAGGGCCAGAGCTTTTGCTCTCAGACCCAGCCCTGCCCCGCCCAGCACGTCTGCAGGGCCTCTTCTGCAGATTGCAGAATTCTCCCCTCCCCTCCTTGAAGCCTCTTCAATCTCGAGTCATTTTTGTTCAAGAAGACTTTGACAAAGTCTTGTCCCATCCATGCCTCAAGGTAAAAAAATGTACACCCCAAATGGGAATCTGTAAGTGCCCCTTCCTCAGATCAATTATAATATCTAACTCCGAGAGACTTATTCTGGAGTTATGGAAAGGGTCTAAGAGTTTGGAGACTTGCAGTGTGTTCTGGGGCGGTGCCTTTATCTTTCTGGGCCTCAGTCTGCCCATCAGAAAAATGTAACGTTAGAAGGAGTAGACATGGGAGGTGCAGTAGTAAACAGAAGAAGCCCAGGCCCTGTCCTCTGGGGGCATCAAGGGCTTTGGGGGGCACTTCAGGGGCCAGATGGCTTTTGTGGAGTTGGCTGAAGAGCACCCCACATCAGGTGGGGTTGGTGAGGGCCGTGAGTCCAGCCTGAGACTAGCTCAGATTCGGACAGGTTACATGTTAGTGGGCAAGGGGGCAGCTCCCTGGGAGTGGGGTAATAGGAAGGTCTAGTCAGGGAAAGAGGAGCTTCCTGAAGGATTCTTTGGGGCAGAGAGGATCTGAGCACAGCTCTGTGTATCGGCAGCTGCCCTGTGGTGAGGGCTGGTCCCCCGCACTGGACGAAGTACTGGACGCTCGGTATCTGTGGCTCTCTGTGGGGAGGTGGGGTGGCCTGTTTTACGGGCGAGGTTGGGGAGTTTGGGAGGGGACTGCAGACGTGCCCCTGGCCCATGAATCCAGAGCTCTTCCACATGGCTGCCCCTCGTGTTGCCACTGAGGTGCTCCAGGTTTCAAAGCCCACTGCCTGGGTGACAGTGGGCGGGCTTCCTCAGCCCGTCTCTCCCCAGTGTCCTGGTTCTTTCCCTCACCCCATCCTGTTGCTTCTCCTTAGCCAAGGAAGGAAGACAAGACCTTGGGCCATTCCCCAAGCTTCTCAGGGGAGAAGAGGCACGAGAAACCACCCAGTCATCCTGGAAGCCACAAAACTAAAGGGGAAACCTTGGCCAACTTTCCTGTTTTCCTTCTCAGCCCTCTTCTGCCCAGTGGACAGTTGGGGTTGAATTCTAGCATCTGGATTTATAGCTTCCACAGCCTTGGTCTCCCTGTCCTAGTTGGTCGAATGAATCTGTACTTTTTGGATCGTCTGTCTGGGCATAAGGGGGTAGGGCAGGAAGGCTGTGTGCACGCATGTGCCCGGAGAGCTTAAAGTCGAGCAGGAATTATCTGGGTGGACGAGGCAGTGCCTTTTTAACATGCACCTCGCCTTCACTGTGCTGCCGTGATGAACAGTGGAGCCTTAGTGTTGGCGAGAGGTGGCGTGGAGGCTGGCGGGCAGGAGTGGGATGCGTCTTTGCAGCCCTGTCCACTTTCAGAGCAAAAGGCAGTCTTTTGTTGGGGGCTGGGGGGGGAGATTTGGTTCTCTTGGCAAGGTAGGCGTGTCCTCCCTGTGTTCTGCGGGATTGGCATGGCTCTGGATCCTGTGTGTGTCTCTGCCTCTCCCACTTACCCACAGGGCCGGTCTCTACTGCAACCAGTAGACGTCTGGGAGGAGAGAGTGTGCTATCCGGATGTCGGCCAGAAACCCACATGGCTGGGACTGGGTCTCGGAAACCCTCGCCAACATTAAAGAGGGCTGGCTGTTCAGGGCTGTAGTGTGGCTTAGTGGCGGAGCAGGTACACACTCCATGTGTAGTTAGCAAGAGATGGGAATTAGCACCCCAGTTGTGAACTCACTGTTTTCCAGTGGCCACAGGTCTTTATTTCTAACTCGAGGAAGGGCACAGAAACATCTTTGGAAAGGAATGGGATGGATGTGTGCTTCCCAAGACATAGGTCTGATCACCACTCCCTTGCACGAGCTCCCAAAGGTGAATGACCCCACTCCTCAGCCTGAAGGTCCCAGCCCCACGGTCACCATCTTGTGCATGAGCCGCCCCCCCCCCCAGCACCACGCCCACTCTTGCCTCTGCCACACAGATGCCAATCTCAGCCCAGAAGCCCCTTTCATTTCTGCTCTGCCAGAGGACCCCTGTTCATCCTTCCATGCCCTGCCTACGCAATGTGATGGTTCTGTAATCGCACACCTGGTACCTGCCTCTGTTGGAATGCTGCTGCGGTCACAGTTACACCTTGCTCTCTCCACACTGCCTGGGACTCTCTCAGGGAAGGCCAGAGTACTGCTTATTTTTGTGTCTCCAGCGCTTAGCGCACACTCAGCCCAGGGTGCTGGGACCCAGTGGCTGGGTGCACTGCCAGGTGGACGTGGGTTCTGCTCATAAGTTCTGCGTATTAATGCTTTCTCCTGTGTCCCTGGAAAGAGTGCTGAGTTCTGTGGACACAGGTACATACAAAGAATCTTCAGCAGGGAGGCCTCAAGGGTTTAGCAGCAGCAGCTGGAAGCAGAGTCGCCTCTCCTTGCCCCTCCCCCACCCCAAGCACAGCCTTTCAAGGTAGATAGAACCCTTTACTGAGGTAACCCTAGAGAATTCTTCTGAATTCACTGCATAGACGAGGGTCAAACAGCACGAACCTGCTGAAAGAATTCAGGGTTGGAATCAAGACCCCAGAATGTTTTGTGCTGGCGAGCGAGGGAAGAGTATGTTCCCCAGCATTGTGGCCAGAATGAACGCAGGGAAGATGGTTAGCAAGGAGGTGCTGTGGGACCAAACAACTGGTCATGAATGCTGGTTATTGTGTTATAGTAGTGAAAGATCATCTTGTTTAAGGCCAATGGCCCAGAAAACCGGGGCTCAGAGATTGGTCACATGGCATGTTGGTGGGGGAACCAGAACTCAGGTTTGCTGACCCCGGATCCGGGCACTCATTCTCTTGTCGTCAGTGGCATAGATCCTGGCTCTGGTAAATAACGCTGTGTCGCTGGACTTCAGTGTTCTCCTTTGTAAAATGGGGTTAATTTTTGCTGCATTTATCTTATTAAAGAGATGTGAGGTTAAAATCAGAAAGTAGATCTAGCACTGTTCTGCTTTTCCTTGAGAATTTAAAAAGACTCCAGTTTTTTCCCTCTTCAGTCTTGAAAACCATTACTAAGCTCAAGGGTCAGCAAACTTTTTCTGTGAAGGGCTGGATAGTAAATATTTCAGGCTTTGTGGGCCATCTGATCTCTGTCACAACTGCTCAACTGTACTGATACAGCGTGAAAGCAGTCTCAGACGGTACACAAATGAGCGTAGCTGTGTTCCAATAAAACTTTATTTACAAAAGCAGGTGACAGGCCAGATTTGGCCCTGAGCCATAGGTTGCCGACTTTTCCTGTAGCTCAGCCACAGTGGTGGCCGTGCTCTTGGGGTCCTCGTGCGGCTGCTGACCCCAGCCTCCACTCTGGGTGTGGTGCAGGGCGCCAAGCCAGGACTTGGGACCAGTGAGCCCACGTCCCTGGGGCTTGGCTTTCCCGTCTGTGCGCGGGGCTGGGGCAGACTCAGGGAGCAGCATTGGGGGGGACTGTGGTTAGGTCTTGGACGCCGCCTGTACTTTCATTTGCCATGTTTCCTCCCTTTGTTTTGAAAACCGTCGCCTGCTGATTCTGCGTCTCTGTCTCCATGGGACCTCTTGAGTAAAACATGATCTGAGTGCCTCCTGCAGTGTGTCCTGGCGGCCCGTCCCGGGAAGCCAGATTCACAAGCGCACAGACCTCTCGCCCTCGCCACCTGCCCAGCACTGTCCTGGCTCCTCGGAGAGGCACGGGGAGGAGGGGAGGTCAGCTGGGGCCTTTGCTCAGCCGGAAATCAATGAGTCTTTCGCTGATCCTTGCACATAGTGGACCCCGGTGGCTTTGAGGATTCCTGAGGTTATGCCGAGGTGACTCCAAGGGAGACACGTCGTATACTGTTGCTCCTCTCACTGACAACTTCCCCACCATCCCAGGAAGATGGGCCACCACCACTTGTCAGACCTACCTTACCTGGTGCCCACGGAGGGCCGTGATTGCTGTGGGCTCATCTCCCGGAGGCCGGCAGCCCCCTGACTGTGAGCTCTCAGGGCTGTGCTGCAGCCTGGCCGTAGCTCCACGGTTGGGTGTGGCCCAGCTCAGCCCCCTGTAGCCTTGAGTTGGTAACTTTAGCTCTGTCTCCAGCCTCTACTGCCCACGTACACACGTAAAGATGCCTCTTCCCCAGAGGGGACAGATAGAAGCAGGATAGGAAGGCAACTGTCCGAGTCCCTGACAAGTTCGTTCCCATGGATCGAAATGGAGAAATAACTTTTTCTGAGATGAGCTGCATGTCAGCAGCTCCTTGACCCCGCCAGGTGGTCAGCCTCCTGCCACAGGGAGGCTATGGGTGGAGGCACATCGTGCTGACAGATTTGGGATGTCAGTGGCACACGGGCACACCTTGGCCCTCTCCCCAGAATGGGCTTATGGCATTTCCTGTCAGCATTCGTGTCCAAGGAGCAAATTGGATTGTCTGTTGCATGCCTGTTGCCATGTGTATAATTAATGTAATTTTATATTCACTCAGTTACAGTAACACGCCCAACGGGCGGATTGCACAGGTCACCAGTAATGCGGGTCATCCGTTTCCTGCTGCCAGTTGATGAAACCCACCCCTGCATTCTTGCCAGACCACTGGCCAGTATCCCCAGGAGTCGGGGGCTGGGGGGAACAGGGATGTGTGGAGCGTTTTGTTTCTTAGCAACCTAAAACTTCAAGTCCCCTCTCCCCAAAGGCCTTCTGACTAAAGGCAGATTTGACCTTGATGGTAATGACGGGGTGTTCAGCTGTTCCCAGAGCACTCTCACAGCTTTTCTGCAAGGAGAGTGTCACCTGGATTCTTTGCTCCTTACAGAGGAGCAGCCCCATGCCCGGGGCTGTCAGGCAGGACTCCAGCCCCAGTGCCGTGGGCTCTAACAGCCGAGTTCTCCCCACTGGCCCACCTCTGCACCCAGAAAACCTGGGACTCAGTCTCATCTCTGTTTCTCTTGAGAGTCCATGATGTCCAGGCAGGTTGAAGGCAGCTTTGGGGAGTATGGGATGGCATTTGGCGAAGGAGCCGTGAGTTTTGGAAATACTAAACTTAGCATATAGCTTTTATTACCTTTCTCCTTAAAAAAATAAATAAATAAATAAATAAATACAGATTTTCTTTTTTATTTGGTTTTTAATTTTATGGCACTGTCCTCCCTCACTCCCAAGAGTCTTTAGCTCAGAGGACCAGCGTGGTCATTCCTGTTGTTACTAACGTTTCCTCCTGGTTCCTTGAACCCAAAAGTGTTAGATGTGCCCACCCAGGGGCTGGCTGACTGTGGCTGAGGGGTCCGCCTGCTGGCCACGCCTCACTGCTCTGCTCAGGCCCTGCCCTGGACGTCCACGTGGGGACTCTGTCATTGCCCTGGAGGAGCCCACGTGGCATCCACAAATAAGGCAGGATGTCCAAAGAGGATGCACCACGTTTGGAGTGCACCTGGCTGGGTAGAATAGGCCAGGCTTCGCAAAGGAGGATGTGTGGGCTTTCAACAGGCTGAGGAGGGCGATCCCACAGAGTAAGTCTAGCTCTCGCTTGCCCTGTAAATGGGCTGTGAGTGGCTCTGGAGCAGCAGGCGTGGGGACTGTGGAAGCTTGGGGACCTGTGCCTAGCACCGTCAGCTGTACCACCTCCCTGCAATACCTGTAGAATATCCCATTTTCCTTATGAGGAAACCGTACTCACAGCATGTCCTGGAGGAGCTGGGATGGATGCCAGGAAGCTTTCCCCATTGTGCACAAGCATGTCTCTCGAGGATAGCTTCGGAGGGGGGAGTGCATAGGTGGGTCCTGCAGACGGTTCTGAGGTGCTTTTCTGCAGAGACCTTGGATCTGTTGTACTCTGCTCCCCACCACGTCGATGATGGCAAAGGCACTTTCACTCAACTGTCAGCATCTAGGGTTTTAGTGGAATGGTCCATAGCAGAGCCTCCCCGGGCCCTGCCTAAGTGGCTCTCGGAGGCTGCCACCCAGTGCCGAAGGGACAGGAAAAAGAATAAGGAAGCGCGGGAGTTAACGTATTTCCGTAACGTCTGAGGGGAATGGCAAGTCCATTAACAGGGTCTGGGGCAGAGCGAGGCCCAGACAGGAAGTGGGCAAGTCACCTTCCTTTTCCCAGATTCAGTGGCAGGGATTTCCCGAGTTGGGGTGTCCCCTCGGCACAGGTCTCCTTGCCGTCACCCCATGGAGGCAGGACTGTACGATGGGAAGAGTTCTGACCCGCCAGGGACCCCCAGTTCTCATCCCAGCTCCCTGTTGGCCTCTGTTCTGTGGCCTCCCTGAGCTTTGGTTTACCTTCTCTTGGAACCCATGGCAGTTTAAACCAACACTCCAGCCTGTTTGTCACTGTGTCCTCATCCTTCTCCCCAGCTAGCCTGGGAGCTTTCAGGGCCAAGACGAGTCCAATGCACTTATGTGACCCTCCCTCACCCCAGCATGGGCTGGCCAGACACATGGAAGGTCAGCACCCAGGATATGTATGTGGGTGAGTGGCTGGGTGCACCCACAAGTCCTTCAGCCTCTAGGAGCACTGCTCACGGGCTTGTAGAGTGGTGGACCAGCTAGGCGGCCCAGGACTCTAGAATCAGCCTGGACCCACCACTTAATAGCTTTGTAATCCAAGTCAAGTGGCTTCGCCTTGCTGAGAGTCAGTTCTGTGGCTATATAAAATGGAGCAATTAAGAGCCTTTCCAGTGAGGAGTTGAGATGACGTGAGCTGATGCAAGTGAAGGCCATCTGCACCGTGTGGCAGGTGTGGCTTCGTTATTATTACTGTAATCGTTCCCATTTCACTGATGAGAGAAGCGCAGTCAGTGGCAGAGTCAGGATTTGAACCCAGTTCTTTCCAAACCCTGTTTCTTTGTCTGCATGGATGGGGACGTGGTACCATGAAGAGAGTGAGCCCTGGGCTGGAGTTAGGTGATGTGGCTCAGCTGCCAGCTTCATCTGTGTGGCCTTGGACAGATCACACCCCTGTCCTGCACCTCTCTTCTTCCCCATGAACGAAGAGCATTGGAAGCAGTGATGATCTTTCAGGGCTGCCAACAAACAGGTGACTGCTGGGCAGGTATGGTTCTCCCCAAGCTTCTGGTGGGACCCCCAGCCTGGTCCAGCCCTATATTCTGCTCACCTCAGATGTCTGCCCGTATCCATCTCTCTGGCATGTCAGGAGGGTTGATTGGGCAGCACCTAGGATGAAAAGCCTCCAAGGTCTGTGAGGGAGATGGTCTAAATGGAGCTGGATGCAGAGGGTCATCCTGGCCAAGCAGGCTTCCAGATACACCTATTTTGGGTTCTTCTAAAGCTTTCAGCAAGTAGAAGCCAGGGAAGGCCCCACTGGCCGTGTGAGGGCGGGTGGGAAGGGGGAGAGTTGTCCTGTGTGAGAACACTCGGTATTACCAGCTTTAAGACTCCCGCCCTCTCTCACCTTCCACCTCCGTCCTCTCCACCTGCCTGCCAGATCTGTGCAGCATCTGGGGAAGAGAAAAGCCAACATCCCAACAAAGGTCAGAATCTTAAAACAAGTTCTTTTTTTTTTTTTGTCTGCCTCCTACATAGCCTTTTGCTCGAGTGGGTAACAAGTTGAAAAGACTAAAGGTCTGTTTTCTCTAAACCTACCTGTCAGTCTCTTGTTGAGAATGCAGACTGGAAAGAGAAGAACACGTTTTTGTGGTTTAATAAAGCACAGGGCAGCAGATGCCATACCTCCTCGTGGAGGTGGGCAACACGTCTGTCATCATCTTTACACGAGCGAACATTTTCCCACTGCGGAGCCCCATTCTCAGCTCCTGAGAACAAGCCAGGTGTGCAGGGCCCTCCCTGCGCTGTTGCATCCCGTCTCAGGGACAGAACCCGGACACAGATACGGTGACGGAGAGCTGTCAGGCTGAGTGGAGGCAGCAGAGGTACAGAGGATGGAGATTTGGGAGGATGTGGGTAACCCCTTGGCAAAGGTGGGCTTCTGGCTGCACGGAATAAAAGCTTTCTGGCTTTGATGTTCCCAGTAGTGCTGGGGGCCATGCTGGGAGGTACATAAGCAGAGCCTGGGCACCCTGACTGGGCCTGGGAGAGGAGCTTCGTGCCCTGGGAAGGTGAACGCTGAGCTGTATCTTCGCCTGTGTCCAGACTGTGGTGGGCTTTTCTCTCTGGGTGACCGGCTGGCCTGGGCTAGGGTTCCCGTGTCCTCGGCACTCCAAACCCCAGCTCCAAGTCAGAGGAGAGACTTCAGAACCACTGCCCGCTCTCAGGGCTTACCAACCTGCTCCCCACAGCTCCCCCCAGAACAGAGAAGTTGCTGGGCTAGGGCCTCTAGCCCTAGCTAGAGGAGTAGCAGTAAGGGACCAGCCCCACTCCCTTACTGCTACTCCTTGTCGTTTGTCTTAAAGCAGCGGCAGGGAGGCCAAGTTGTTCCCTGTCCACTCATTAGGGCCCAGGCAGCAGGGTCCTGCAGAGAGCTTCTGGGGGAGGTGCAGAGGTGAAGCACACACGCCAGCCCTGCCCCCTGGACCTCTGGGGGCCCAGGCAGCTGGAATGCAGGGCCAAGGGGCAGCTTGGAACGACAAGACTCGGGTTTGAGTGCGGGCCCTTAGCAAGGACTGCTTTGACCGAGGGTCCTGTCTGTGGCTGTCTGAGGGGCTTTACTTACTTTTTCTCTGACCACTCAGCGAGTCAGCTGCTCCCGATCTCGCCTGGCTGCCGGGGTGCACAGGTGTGAGGGACCTGCCCGAGCCACACCGCTGGCCCTGAGGATCACGATGTTACCAGGGAGGGCGGCGAAGGATTGGGAGGGAGGAGGCACTCCTTCCTGCCAAGAACTGAGGACCCGACAGAAGGCCTTTGCCCCCTCTTGGAGACTGGACCTCACCCTTGAACCCTCCTCCTCCGTTCTTTTCATTTTCCTTTTTTTGGGGGTTGGCGTCAAATTATCTTATTTTGTTTACATTGCACCAAAGTTTCACGGTACAAAAGACTTGCAGGTGCAAATATGTCCCGCCTTCATTAACTTCCCCTCCCTTTTTAATTTATGTGATTTCAATTTTCCTTCCCTGTACTGTTAATTAGGGGACCCTCTAATCAGTGCCATTATCACAGTGGTATTCATGTTTAGGAAAGCCGCTAAACAAATGCTTGCAAAATTGCTAAATGGCTAATTAATGTCTGTTAATTAAGAAAATTGCTCATGGTAACAAACCATGCCGTTGCTGGCAGCCGCTAGAAAGACACACACTTGTTGAAATTAGTAGCGTGGCAGGTAGGGGAACATCTGCTCCGCGGAGCTTTTGGGAAGTGAGCAGCCCCTCACTTGGCCGAGAAGCTCCAGGCCTGTCCTGGGCATGGCCCCCTCGCCTCTCTCTGCACACCTCTCTCTGTCTCCATGCCCGCCGGCCCGAGCCCACCCCTCCGCCCTCTCCCAGCTCTGGGCTTTGCTTCCTGAGCCAGCAGCAGGCTGCGCAGCCTGGCTTCAAGGGAGGAGGCTGAGGAAGAAAACCCTGCCTGGGTCTCTCTTTCTTAATGAAACCACACTCATCCCCCACACGTGTTTTGAATTTTTCTCAATTTCCAAGGGTAGCAGCACAGCCCCCAGTGCAAAGAGTGAATTAGGGTGTGCCCTCATCAGCGGGACCGGCCCCCCATTCCCAACGTCCCGAGTGGGCAGCAGGGCACTTCCCTGACTGGATTTTCATGCTTTTTGACTGTGACCCGCAGTAGAAAATACATTTGACACAGTGACCCAGTACACACACACACACACACACACACACACACACACACACACACACACGTATATTTATAAACAGAGATTAATGAAAAGTATCTGCCTTAAAACACACAAGGCTGTCCAATATTTTCTATTCTTTTTTTAAAATTTATTTATTTTTGGCTGTGTTGGGTCTTCATTGCTGCACACGGGCTTTGTCTAGTTGCGGCGAGCGGGGGCTACTCTTTGTTGCGGTGCACGGGCTTCTCTTTGCAGTGGCTTCTCTTGTTGCGGAGCACGGGCTCTAGGTGCGCGGGCTTCAGTAGTTGTGGCCCGCGGGCTCAGAAGTTGTGGCTCGCGGGCTCTAGAGCGCAGGCTCAGTAGTTGCAGCACACAGGCTTAGTTGCTCTGCGGCATGTGGGATCTTTGCAGACAAGGGCTCGAACCTGTGTCCCCTGCATCGGCAGGCGGATTCTTAACCACTGCGCCACCAGGGAAGCCCTCTATTCTGCTTTTTATCGTGTTCCGTGTTTTTAAAAACAATGACTGCAACCCACTGAATTGATTTCACCATCCACTAATGAGCTGCAGCCCACGGTTTGACCAACTCCGTGGTTTAAGGGAATTCATCTGCTCATCTCTTCTGTGGGGAGTCGAGGCCAGCATAGCCCAGGGCTTCAGGGGTCAGCTTGGGATGGGGGTGGCTGGAATGGAGAGCCCCGTCCCACTGCTCCCGCACACACCCGCTCAGGTCTGGCTGCAGGGGTCAGGGTCAGCCTTGGACCCATTGGGCTTCTCCTCCTCTCTCTACCATCTACCGGTTATGTGGCCATGGCCAAATCTCCTCATCCCTTGAGACTCAGTTTCGTCATTGGTGGAAATAGGAATGCGAAACCCATGTCACGGGACCAGTTGCAAGTGAAGGCGTGTTAATGAGTGCGCTGAGTGGGCGCCCGGTGACCGTCTCCTCCTCTTGTCCCCCATGTGTTCAGTCTCTGGCACCACCTCGCTCCTCCTGTCTGTTCCCATTCATCCATCAGGGCCCCTCCCCTCGGTAGACTGGTCACCCGGTCCTGGCCCACGACCCGTCTCCATCTACCCAGCCCGGGAGCTCCCAGAGGGCAGGGCCTCCCGGTCCTTCCGTGGCCGCAGCCCCCCTCCCCGGGGGCGGCTCATGGGTGCCCTGCGGGGTGGGTCAGTTTCTGTGCGTCCCTGTGCTCCGCCCCCATCTCAATCAACGTATTTAACATGGCAAACTCCGCTGCAACGGCCCGCCCCCGTGTGCTTCCACAAAGGAGCTTGATTTTATTTGTCGTGCCTGTAAGTCCCCCGTGAATGTGTTTATCAGCTTCTCTCCCTCCTGCCCGCCGTTCACACCGTTGAGCCGGCGACCCAAGCAGCAGCTTGCACCTCCCCGCCAACCAGAGCCCTCCGCCTGCACGCCCGCCCGCCCTTCGTTTTGGTTTAATTTTTGTTCTTTTAAGCTTCTCCTGCGCTTCTCCATGTGCTGTGATCTATAACCTGCCTCTACTGTCTGGCCTCACAGGGTCCTCCGGGGTCACAGCCCTCGCCGCACGCACAGCCTCCACCTCACAATCCCAGCAGCATGATGGGACCCCACAGTCAGGTAAACGCACTGTGGCTCGCCCGCCCGCCGGGGGGCGCGGGGCACCAGGAGGACAGAGCCAGCAGAGGAAAAACAAAAATCAAAATGTGCTCTAGCCATTGCCTTTGAGGAGATTGACCAAGGAGATTTTTTTCCCCCCCAAAATATATCTTTTTTTCCTAAAGATAGTCTTCATTCCTTGGACATCACATCCCGCTTGGATATGAAACCAAAAGAAAAGGAAAACTATTTCTGTGACCTTGTCAGCGGCCTTTGCGTTTTTGTCTTTTCCTCTCACTTTTGGTTTGGTTTTTGAGTTTGGTTAATCATTGTTTGTAACCAAAGCTGCATCCCTGGCCTTTTCTTTGTGCACTCTCGCTGCTGAGAAAGCTTTCTTGCCCATTCCCCTGCGCCCCCCCCCACCCCCCCACCCCCCGCATTGAGTTAGGGCGCCCGCTGTACCCTCACTGTTTTCATTGTGTACCTCCTCCCCCGCGCTCCCCTTCCCCACCCCCATTGTCAGTGTTGTGAGTGCGTGTGAGCGCGCGTCCAGCTTTGTCTGCACGCTTGAAAATTTTCTGTACAAGTCCCTTTCCGATTCTTTCACTTGCCCTTACCAAGAGCAGAGGTCTCCTCCTTTGCCCTGCATTGCTGTAACCGTTCCTCCGCGTCCTGTGCCGGGTCTCAGTTGCTGCCCCGGCAGGCATCCAGAGTAGATCTCCGCCAACAGGTGCAGGGTATATGCACCTATCACTCCCTCCACCCAAAGGAAGTTTTGCCCGGAGGGAAGAGGCCACCGGGAGGAAGAGAGTTTAAAAGATGACTAGTTGTAACAAAACTGGACTTTGTGGAGAGGAACGCATTTCTGTCTGTCACCGCTGAGTGCAGGCTGTCATTGAACTAATGCCCTGTAATTGCAGCCTTTTATGTCACCGCGATACGCAGGCGGCCCCCGGCCTCCGATCAGAATGGGAAACCAGGTACTGTACCTTTTCATGTTCTCTCCCCTCACTCGGCCACCCGTGAACCCGGCTGGACTTGGACTCAGATCACAATCTGAGAGAAGGGCTGGGAGGTGGAGGGACAGTTTTAATGTGGGAGGCTTATAAACAGGTCCCCATGCAGCCCGTCTCAACATTTCACCTGCCTCTACCGGTGGGCTTTGGGCAGCCAGTTCTGGAGCAGCAGGCGGGGAACGCAGGGTTTCCACTATTCTAGAGAAGGTGGTAACGCCCCAGCCCCTCCCTTCCAGCCCCTTCTTGGAAAAGGGTCTTCCTTCTTAATGAAGTTAATTGACAATGTGCATTTTTTCCTGGAAGCTTTTGAGAATTGCCAAGGCTGGTAAATACAATCCTGCTATTAAGGGGAGAAATGGCCAGTAGGAACGCTTAGATCAGGAGCCTGGATGCAGCGAGGAGGACATTTGTAAGTTTTTAAGCAACGTCTGCCTGCTTCCCAGACCCAACTCAGAATAAGAAAGGATTTGTTCATGTAATTAGAAAAGTGGTCTGCTTACGGGGAGGGGTTTTCAGCCTGGAGTTGTGGGCCTTATCCTGGCCCATTAGGGTTGGCAATTCGAGGTGGTCTGGAGAAATCGGTCCCCAGCTGCCCTACCTGATTCAGCCCATCCAGGGGCGGGAAGAGAGCTGCAGAGGTAAAGATGAATTATCTTCTTTTTAGGGTAGACAGACTTAAAAGAAACTTTAAATAAAAAATCAGGGAAATTTATTTCCATGCCCATACATCTTTGTATACATAATTCTTAGAGTGACCTTGCAGAAACCCTTCAGAAAGTCTGACCAGCAGTGCCAGTACATCCAGCCCTTGTTGCCTTTGGAGCTGGGAGTTAGGTCACCAGCTAGATTGGCATTACCTGAATGTGATCCCTTTCATTCTCAAGGCTCTGCAAGAAAACTCCTGAGTGAGACAATACAGGGACTTTGGAGAGATGCTCATAAGCAGGGGACTCCAATTTTAAAGTTAAATAGCCTACCAGTTTCCACTAATTTTTTTTCTCCAAAAATCTTTTCTTTCCTGTTTTCTCTGACATAAAGGGGAAAAATTCGGACAATAATTAAGAGACCCAGCTTTTTGAGCAAAGAGGGACCCTAGGATATATCATAGATGAGGAAACAGAGGGTCAGGGTGGAGCAGTGACTTCCTTAAGCGTCTCAGTGAGCTGGGCTCATGTCAGTCTGCAGCTCCCGGCCCAGTGCTGTTTCCTCTCCACCTCGCCAGGTTCAGTTAGCTTTCATAGGTGTAAAAGTGCTGCCCCTTGCCTTTGATTTTAACAGGCCATCAAGTGGGCCTTCTCTGCCATCACAGGCACGGACCCCAGCAGCAACCTTCCCTCCTGCCCACCCAGGGCTCTCCTTAGCCCAGACTGGCCTCTGCCCCAGGGACGGAACAGATGCTTCCTTATCATAATTGTGGCCCTTCCTCCAGCAATTAAGGGACACGAGAGGAGACGTTTGTTTCTATTTATCAATTAAGCATGAGCAAGTGCCCAAGAGGGCACATGGAGAATAAATCCATCATCTGTACCTCGCATTACAAATCAGTCGGGCCAGCCTCCCCACCACTCCCCCATTGGAAATCTATACCGATTTCCAGCTTCCTGTGGACTCAAGACATTTCTTTCCTCCAAGTGGGGATGTGTCCCTGTCCCAGGAACTGCCCCTGGGCATCTCTTGGAGAGTGCCTCAGTTGAGGCTGCTGGTTCCACAGAAGCCTCTATGCCACCCATTAGCTCAGCCTTCCCCAGGGCAGGAGGAGGAAGCAGAAGCAGCTCAGGCCCACGTGACCTCCTGGGTTAGGGCAATGAGAAGGGCACTTAGGGAGACCGGGAGCTCAGGGTCGTTGACCTGGCCCTAAAGCCTTGCAAGGCCGTCCTCCATCTGCCTCCCTGGCTAGGGGTTTGGAGCCTTGTACAGAGAGCATTGTGGTGTTTCAACCCAGGGTAGATGGGTGGGCGGTGAGCAGTGGGGTTCAGCAGGGTTAAGGAGAGGAAGGCTAGAGTCTGGGGTTGTCAGGCAGCCCTGACATCACATCCCAGCGGAGCCCCTACCGCACCCAACCCATGGACTCAGGCACGCAGCTGAATGACCCAGCAGATTCTGGTGGGATTTGTCCGTTCACTGGGCAGACACTTCCTGCGCCTGCCCCGTGGTGCTGTAAGCGAGGCGCTGGCCTAGTTCCAGGAGCCTGTGGGACGGCCCCAGAGCATCTCTCTCCCCAGCAGGCCCCCAGGGTGTGTGCACGGCTTGTGCTTGCAGTCCCATATGTGAGCCGTCATTTTTCTCCTTTCTCACGCCTGAGGGCTTCAGCCCTTGCAGTGCGGCCCCTTTTACCTCGGTTGTTGCGCTCCTTCCTTCCCTGGTAGAGGAGGCCCAGACTGCCTCATTTCAGGGTCACTCCAGTGAAGGAAGTGACTCCTGGGTCCGGGTCCCTTCTGGGCCTCCGGGAAACCCTGCTCTGCTCCTGAGTTCTGACACACAGCAGGGTTAGGGGAACCCAAGGAAGAGCCTCCGGCCAGAACTGGTGGTCCACACTGGGCTACCTGGAGAGGACGTGGTTGTCCAACCCCCTACGGCCGCTCCATCAGAGTTAGATGGGGGCTTACCAAGGCCCGGGGTGGGGGTCTCCCGGCACCTCAACATCCCAAGAGCCCCCAAACCAAACAGCCTCAGTGGCAGTTCTTCCTGTGTCCTCTCGGAGTCCTGAAACCAGGCTCGAGAAATATCCCAAACCCCAAGTGGGCAGACACAAGCCAGCCAGGTGATCGAGAGCTTGGGAACTCGGGGGGGAAGCAGAGCTGGGAGAAGCAGGAGGTCGGAACAGCTGAAACCCAGGGCCACAGAGAGAGACTCTCCGCAGCCCCAGGCAGATGGAAGCAGCAGGTGCCGGATGCCACTTCTCAAGCAGCATGGCCCTCCCAGAAGCCTCCCCTCCCCAGACACACGCACACACCCCGTTCTGAAGCTAAACAGTGAGAAGCTGTCCCTTTGTTTCCCACCACCTCATTCCAGAACTGGTTTGGAGTTTCCTGTTGGGCCATCCGCTCCCCACTCGGCGATCATCCCCACAGCACAGTCGGGGCTGGGGGACCCGGGCGAAGCAGGGGGCGGGGGTGGAGGTCCCCGTCACAGGTGCCCAGCTTTCACAGAGGCTTTCCTCTCCAAGCCAAGGACCCGTGCTTAGTCCTAAGGCGTGGGGTTCTAAAAGCGAAGTTCCCTTTCCCTCCCCGTCCCCCAGCTCTGCTTTCCTCTTTTTTCATATTGCAGCTGAAATAACTTCAGTCTCAAATAAATCACTTTGAAGGGGTTTTCGTAGCCGGTGTGCCAGGCGTTCACTCAGGAGACCGCTGGCCCCGTCCTCATCTTCTCTGTAGTAGTCACACCAGCACGCGCCACGGGCACCAGGCTTTGGGTGGCAGGTTGTCACTCGGCATCCTGCTCACCCTCTCCTAGAGGCCTCCTCCTCCACCCCTGGGGTCCAGAGTCCTGGGTGTTCTTCCTGGCTCTGCCGGCAGGTGACTGAGGGCTGACTGGGGGCCCTCAGGCCTCTGGACCTCAGCTCCCTCATCTAAATCTCAAAAGCCACCTCCTCCCCTGCCCCCTTGCAGAAGGCCCTCCCACGGTGGCAGGATTTTAGCTAGTGGGTCTCACGGATCCCCACAGTTGGGAGTTGGGGATAAAACGAGTTACATCTCCACTCTCCACGAGGCAAAGAAGAGACAGGGTTTGGCCTAAACTGTATCAGCTGGAGTTTGGGTGGTAAAAGGGAGGGAGGGAGCAGTGCTGCCTCTGAGGGGGGTGTGGCTGGTGGCCCGGCCAGAGTGTGCCTGGGCTCTGGCAGGTGCACAGACCTGCCGAGACAGCAGCGCTGGGCCGTGGTTCCTCTCCCAAAGACAAAGCACCCATGCTGACCCACCCATGCTGCAGTTTTCCATAACACCAGCTGGAGCTGACTGCTGCTGCCCGGGGACCCCCCAGCCGGCGGGCAGCAGGAGCGGTCTCGGGGAGGCCATGAGCGGCCCTAAATGGTCAGGTGGGGAGCCTGGGCAGGCAGGTGCATTCCCCTCTGTCCCCAGCTCCGGGGAGCAGCCTCTCATCTCGGGTCTTACGTCTCTTTCAGCCTCCGGGAGGAGTTCCTGGGACACAGCCACTGCTGCCCAATTCCATGGATCCCACGCGACAACAAGGTAGACAAGGCAGGGTGGGCCACGGGTGGGGGGGGGGGCACCAGGAGGGGCATCCCCCCACCACTGTCTGCCTCCACCTCCTGCCACTCACGGCTTACCCGCTCTGTCACGCAGGGCACCCCAACATGGGAGGATCAATGCAGAGAATGAACCCTCCCCGAGGCATGGGGCCTATGGGGCCCGGCCCACAGGTAACTGACCGCCTGTCTGTCTGTCCATCTCCCAGCCATCTGTGTGCACCCGCCTTCTCTCCTCTTTCCAAGTCTGTTAGTCTTTCCACGTCTCGCAGCTTGGAGGGGTGAGGGGAGAGGGCGTGACCAGGGCCCCAGCGGCCCGTTCTGCCCACAGCTGGGCAGCTCACCTGGCAGAGTTGAGGGGACCCCCAGCGAGCTGGGGAAGAGGAGCATTTGGGAGCCTTCCATGGGAGGGATTTGAGGAATTTGGAAGGCAGGGGTCTATGTCCGCGAGCAGCGGTGTGGGTCCCCAAAGCTTCCTCCCACCTTTGGGAGGTAGGGTGGGCCTGAGCTGGCTCAACGGTCACAGTTTGTTGGGACCCAAGGCAGGATATTGCATTATTCTGCCTGCAGCTCACCAGTTGTCTGACTCTGGACGAATCACTTTCACCTCGGTGGCCCCAGCAGGCCTCAGCGTCCCCCCCAGTCCAGTGGGGGGTGAATCTGTAGCCGTGGTTCTTGGTGGTACCACCCAGCTGCAAGGAGCCAGGCCGGCCAGGGCCCCGGTGCTCCCTTCCACTCAGAGCTTTTGCCATATTCATATACCAAGCTCCTGCCTAAGCTTTCTTTTGCCCAGAAGGGCTCCACTGCCAAAAAGGACAGTTTAGAAACCTCCAGAGGAAATTACCTCAAGTGCCCTGCCCACCCCTTTATAGCAGCAACACAGTGGTCGCTCCTTGGGGTGCAGCTCCGTACCCACAGGTCCCGGGTCCCACAGCACCATCAGGCAGGGGCCTGGCAGGCCATCCCTGTCCCAGCACCTTCTCACAGTTGGCTCCCGCTCTTCTGAGTGTTTGAGCGCGGCTCTGGGTCCTGCAGGCGCCGTGGCAGAGAGTTTGTGCTCTGCCCTCCTTGGAAATTCTCCGGTATCTGACTATCTAAAGCTAGAAGTCCGAGTAAGGAGAAGGGGCATTTCACAGTGAGAGCAGGAGGATTTTGTTCGAGGCTGTTCCTTCCCTTCGTTTCTGCCCTGCCTGGAGGCCTGCTTGTCTCTCCCACTCCTGCTTGTCAGTGTCGGGATGCTCTGGGCCCCTGCACAGGTTTCCGGTTCCCTGGGCGTGAGGTCATGCCCCCACTCACGCACACATGCCTCCCTTTTGGAGGAAGAGGCGTCTGCCACACCCCACGGCCCTCCACTCTGTCTGGAATTGTATTTACAGCACACCCAGCTGCCGCGGTCTTCTCGGCGATGGCTGCAACATCTGTGGCGTTGAAAGATTTTTAGGGAGGTCCTTGTCTTTCGTCGGCCCCTTAATCCTAAGAGGAAGCAAGCCCACACCAATTGCAGCACCAGTTTTCTTTTCTTTCCTCAAATCCCCCAGAGCTTGTGTTTTCACCAGCTCCTTTTAAGCTCCCAGAGTGGCCCCTTCCTGCCGGGCGGCCGGCTTGAGCTGACCTCCGCAGGAACCCGTGGGAGGGGTGGCAGGGTCTGAAAGCCAAGCGTTCCCTCTCCTGAGTCAGAAACTCTCAGATTCCTCAGCCACACACTAGAGATCCTCTTGGTGTGGAAATCAGCAGTGGCCTTGGACTTCCAGGATGTCTGGGGGGTTGGGGGGGTGTCTAGGGGACACAAGAGGATGGAGTACCCCACCACCCACCCCTCTTGATTCTTGGAGACTGTGCATCTGTAAAATGGGAAGGAGACCAGTACTTCCTTGTACGGTTGCTGAGAGGAGGAGGCTCAAGTTCCTGGCGTGATGCTTGGCCCAGGGTAGCCTCTTAGGAAGCAGTTCGTGTTTTCCAACTTGAGGCCTTAAAACCAGTGTTCAGGACTCGAGCTGCTTGGGTTTGGTGATTGCTTCGTGTTTTATTTTTTCTGGCAAAGGCCATTAACAGCTTGTTAAGTCTGTAGTAATACTGAGGTTCCAGAAGCTGGGAATGGGTAAATTACCAGACGGACCGAGGGCAGAGTGTCCCGAAGTCTAGGACTTCCTCCTGGCTTAGTGGGAGTTTCATCGTGTCCATGTCCTTGAGCAGCAGTCTGGCACACTCTCATGGCACGTTTAAAGAGGGTGGTCCTGAAGGCCGAGGTCTTGCTGAAAAGGGCCCTCCTGGCCTCACCAAGCAGGGTACAGGGGTGGAGCTCTCGTAGGCTCGGAGGTTGGTGCCCAGAGGGGAGGGAGAGGCTAGCCCTGCAGTGAGGCCAGCTGACCCTTTCCACCCAGCCAACCTCAGGGGCTCTGAAAACACCTCTCCTTTTTTTTTTTTCTTTTTTCTTTTTTTCTGGTTTTATTGAGATATAATTAAGATACGGCACTGTGTAAGTTTAAGGTATACAGCATAATGATTTGACTTACATCATGAAATGGTTACCACGATAAGTTTAGTGAACATCCATCATCTTATACTGATACAGAATTAGGAAATAGAAAAAAATGTTTTTTCCTTGTGATGAGAGCTCTTAGGACTTACTCGTAACAATTTTCACGTATAACGTAGAGCAGTGCTCATTCTGTTTATCGTGATGTATGTTGCATCCCTAGTACTTAATTATCTTGTAATTGGAAGTTCGTGCCTTTTGACTGTCTCCATCCAATCCTCCCCCCACCTCCTCAGCCCCACCTGCTGCCAATGGTAACCACAAATCTGATCTCTTTTTCTGTGAGTTCATTTGTTTTTGAAGTACAATTGACCTACAACACTGTGTTAGTTCCTGTTACACAACATAGTGATTCAGTATTTCTGGACATTTCAAAATGATTGCCACAATAAGTCTAGTTACTATGATGGTGTCACCATACAACGATATTATATAGTTACTGACTCTGTTCCTCACACCATACATTTCACACCCGTGACTCATTTTATTTTGCAACTGGATGTTTCTACCTCTTAATCTCCTTCACTTATTTGTTTCCTCCCCCCCGCCCCCCGCCCTCCTCCCCTCTGGCAAGCACCCATTTGTTCTCTGTGTCTGTAACTACTTCTTCTGTTTTGTTACGTTTGTTCATTTGCTTTGGTTTTTAGATTCCACATATGAATGAAGTCATACAGTATTTGTCTTTCCTTATCAGACTTATTTCACTTAGCATGATGCCCTCAAGGTCCATCCATGTTGTCACAAATGGCAAGATTTCAGTCTTTTTTATGGCTGAATGATATTCCTGTATGTGTGTGTGTGTGTGTGTGTGTGTGTGTGTGTGTATACCACATTTCCTTTATCCAAGATGAATGGATAGGTTGCTTCCGTATCTTGGCTATTGTAAAAAATGATGCAGTGAACATAGGGGTGCATGTATCTTTTCTAATTAGTGTTTCTGTTTCCTTCCTTTCCCATATCACGTGTGTCCCTCTGGGTAGGGTGCAGTATTAAATTCCAGAGCCAAACCTCCCTTAGAGCAATCTGGACGTCCTCACCAGCCCCTCACTGGGGGCAGAAAGACCTGGCCTTGAGTGAGCCTGGGCCTGGGCAAGATTGGGGTATGAGATGGATTGCAGGTTCTGGGGTCAGCCAAGGAGTGGGCATCATAGAGCCTGGAAGTTTTAGACCCCCAAGCTGAGGGTAGGGAGAGGACAGGACCTACCCCCCAAGCCCTTTCTCTCTGTCCCCTGAGGGTGCTGCCCTGATCACTCAGAGTGGACTGGAGAGGGACAAGCTTAGTGCTAGGAGCACCGTCCTGGCCTCAGCTCAGCCTGTTTGGGCCTCCAGTCCCTCATCTGCAAAATGGGTGTCCGGGTGATGACCTCACAGGGCTCACCATGGGGCTGCGTGAAACAACAGCTGTGAGACAGACCACAGCACAAGGCTCCGCAAAGCATTGCACGGATCCCATTCCCTCCCAGGGAGGGAGCCCTGTCTCTGCCATGCCTGGACTGTTAAGAAAGGTAACCAAGCCCCTTCAGGCAGTCTTTAGTAAGCACCACTGCATGCACGGGGCCGTGCTGAGACTGGACACAGAGGTGGGAAACTTTCAGCCTGTTATTCCAAGTGGAGAATAACATTGCTAATAGTGGGACCACTCTAGAACTTTCTGAACAAAGAATAGGTACAGTGTGGTCTTGGGGTTACTTTATAGGTTTCAAAACCGAATGGAGTAACATCATACTTTGTGAGGTTGTGTATCATTTTGGCCTAAATGTCACAAAGGAACCAGCAAACTAGGCATCACCCTGCCCTTTGCCCTCAGTTCCTCAGGCAGATCTTATTCTGGTTTTGTGAAGCAGCCAGTGGCGAAAAGGAGGTAGTATTTCCACTTAATTGTATTCTCCCTTTAACGAATTATGCCTATGCCTGTGTCAGGTGGGAACTTCTGGCTCAGTGTTTCAAAAGTGAATCCTGTTGGTGTGAGGCTGAAGCCGGCAGGGCTCTGAGGGCTCCCGCGGATGCCACTTGCAGCGCGTCTGGGATTCCGGTTGGGGTGGGGTCAGCACAGCCTAGAATCAGATCGCCAGCCTGGCTTGTCTGCATTTGAGAACGTTCGGGCGAAGGATAATCCACCATCCCTAGAGACAGTCCTGTGCCACCAGGAGAAGCTGCATCTCCCCCCTGAGCCAGGACAGTCCAAGCTCAGTACCTCTGAGCAGAGACCCCAGAAGGAGACGGAAGGATCATAAACCAGGCCAGGGCACCCTGGGCTGGGGAGGAGAGAGTGGAGCCACTCAAGGCACTTCCCCAGTGGCTCCTCGGAGACCTCCCAGTGGGGCTGGCCAGGCTGCTACGTGATTAGAGGTGGTGGAGGGCCGGCCCAAAGCCCAGGAAACTGCCCAGCAACCTGGAGACCCCTTTGACAGGTCTGTCCTAAAGACTATTCTTTGGGGCCCCAGGCAACATCGAAAAAGAGCCCCTGTGCCGAGGAGTTGCAGGAAGCAGAAGAAGGCCCCAGCCCCTGCCAGCTGCAGGGTGCCTTTTGCATTACCGTGGACCTTGCCCGAGAGCGCAGAGCTGAGACCAAGAGGGTGGGGCCTGACCCTTTATAGTTCCTGACCACGGATCAGCCCCCCTGCCCAGGGTCTGGGGCGCCCTCGTCGGGACAAGGTGTGGGTGTGGGGAGGTAGACAGACGCACTCACGCGCACACCCCTGTGGATGTGGCCGGCTCCACGGCTGCACCAGGGACTCCTCCCAGGTCTCCAGCGGCCCCGTCCCTGCAGAGTAGTGCTGAGGACAGGAAGAGGGGGTGTCTGGCTACGGCCACACCTCAGAAGCCAGTGCTGCGGGCAGGTGGGCACTGGGAGAAGAGAGAACCATTTCTACTGAGTCCGTGAGGCTGTGCTTCTAAGCCCTCCCATCCTCTGTGGAAAGGCCAGGGTCTCTGATTTGAAAACTTGCCTCCAAAACCTGACTGTCAGCCTTACTTTCCCCCCTGATTTACTGTGTGGCCTTGGGTGAGCCTTGGGCTTCTCTGGGCCTCCAGCTTGGCATCTGTGAAGTGGGGGCATGTAAGTGGCCATCGGGGTCTGGGCCTCTGCAGGAGGGAGGACCTGGCAGGCCCGCTCCCTCCTGGGCAGCGGCCGTGCTGACTTTCAGGAGGCTCCTGAGGGGGTTGGGTTAGGGCAGCAGGTGGTGCCCCCGGAGCCTCCCCTGAGGGGCTGCATGTCCAGATGTCTTTCAGGAGTGAGCACCCTGCTTCATCTCCTCCTCGCCACACTCTGCTGCCACGTCCTGGGCTCCCGCCGGCCCCCAGGCCAGCCTTCCACTCCATCCCCACAGTGCCGGCCGCTCTCCTGGGTGTGAGAGAGAGCAGGAAGCAGCTGCAGCCCCTGGAGGAGATCGCACTCTATCTGGAGGACCTTTCTGATTGGCCAGGCTGCACGCAGTGGAAGAGTGGGCTGCCTGGGGAGGTGGTGAGCTTCCTGTTCTGGAGCAGCGGAAGCGAGGCTGAGATTTGTACAGGGGATTTAGTAACTGCACGTGGGCTTAGAAAGGGCCCTTTAAGACCTCATGCTTAAGGCAGCATTAAAGGCTTTGGCGTTTGCTCTGCTAACATCCCAAATCAGTACACACCTCTGAGGGCTGAGGGAGCATTTCAGAGCCATCATTTCATTTGATCCTCACACGGCCCTGTAAGGGTGGGGGCTCTTTGTCCCCATCTTATGGACGAGGCAGCACAGTGGAGGGGTTGCAGCTCTGAAGCCATGATCATAGCTGCTCGAGGGGCCATCACTCTGCTTCTGCGCCTCAGTGTCTTAATCTTTAAAGTGGGGATAGTAGTGAGGTTGTGGTGGTTAAATGTAGGCGATACTAAGCCCGTAGCACAGCCTGGCACGGAGGAAGCATTGTCATTTTTGTGGTTTGCCCAGAGTCAGGTTGTGCTGGGGCAGGCTCTCCGCGTTCTGACCTCAAATCGGTGGCTCTGCTCACCACGCGTGGCATTGTCCGTAGGGAGGGACTGGCCCCTTTGTTCACTGATCTTGCGGCATATTTGCTCCAGGGCAGGTGAGTGTCTTCCGGCCCAGGGACTCAGGCCTGAGCAGGCACGGGGGATGCTGGCGGCCAGAGGAGCCCTCCGCGGCCACCCTCCCCTCCCTCCCCCTACTGCAGGCCTTGCTGTCTGCCAGCCAGCCTGGCGCTGCTGCAGTCATTGTGCACACCCTGTCTGGACACTCTCACTCCAAACCCCTCTCTGGGTGACCAAGCCAAGGAGGTGGTCCCGAGATGGTCCCTGGCTGGAGAACCTGCCACCAGCCTGATGGCGGCTCAGTTTGTCAGCTCTGGCCCTTGAGCCTCCTGTTGTGTCCCCACTCCCACCCTCCTCCCCACCTCCCAGATGTGTGGTGTAGAGAGCAGACCCTGAGGCTCGCAGATCCAGGATTAAACCCCAGCAGAGACATTAGCTGACTGTGAACTTGGGCACATCTTTCTCCCCCCAGACCCTCAGTCTTCTCTTCTATAAAATGAGAATAATACCAGCTTCATGGCATTGTTACAAGGTCCAAACCAGAGACTGTATGTGTTATGTGCTCAGTAAAAAATGGCCAATGCTGGCTGTTCCTTTGCCATCAAAATTCCACGAACCTGCTACTTTCTCCTACAAAGGCAGAGCTCAAGCTACAACCAGCCTCATGTTACTTTCCATTCGTTCACTTCCTCACTCCGTTGATGATTCAGCGCCCAGTCTGTGCCAGTTGATGTGTGCAGTGACGGGGGATATGAAGATGAGTAGGATAGAGTTCCCGCCTTCCAAAGGGGTTCAGAGTCCAGTGGGAGAGATGGACATGTGGCCACGATCATAAGCCAGAGTGCTGCAGGCCATTGGGGGAGGACATTACAAGGCACTCTGGGAGTGACTAGGATGGAGCAGTTAACCCCATGGGATGGAGCAGGGAAGGCCTCACAGAGGAGGTGCTGTTTGAGCTGGGTATTGGAGGATGTGTAGGAGCCTGCCAAGTGGAGAAGGGAGGCAAGATATTTATTCCTGCGAAGAAAATAGCTCTGGAAGAGGCGAGTCGGGGAGCAGTGGTGAAGGAGATGAGCCAGGTGAAAGGCCTGGGTGCCTGGTTCAGTGGCTCTGACCCATCCCACTGCCATGGGGGGTTGTGCCAAGCTGAGTTGGGACTCCTGCAAGTTTCCAAGTTTTGTGTAGACTCTTCTCTTAAATGGAACAGTGATTCCCTTGAGCAGGGAGACAGAGTTTTCCCTCCTGCTCCTCCAGTACTGTGCCTGTTGAGGGCCGCACGTGCTGACACCTGCATCGGGTGACGAGATGGAGGGACAGCCCAGACCCGGGGCGGGGTGGGGTCTGCAGATGCCCGGCCGCGGGACAGGCCTTTTGGGAGTGTGCCTCCCCTCCCACGTGCAGACTCAGCCCTGCCCCCAGCCTGCTGGCTGTTTCTTCTCCCCCGATTTCTAAGGTGGGTGGTGGTCACCAGCTGGTCCTATTACTGAGTCTCTTCCCCTTTCCTGCCTGAGTTCTGAGGGCAGGTGCCAACGAGCATCATGAGCTGCTTCCTGGATGCCTGTGTGCTTTCGGGAGACCCATCCTGAAGCCCTTGAAGTTGCATCTAAAGCTGGGACTGTTCCTTTGTGCTGGCTTGTCATTGTGGTCCTGTCAGTTGGTTCCCACCCAGCATTTTTTTTGCGGTACGCGGGCCTCTCACTGCTGTGGCCTCTCCCGTTACGGAGCACAGGCTCCGGACGTGCAGGCTCAGCGGCCATGCCTCACAGGCCCAGCCGCTCCACGGCATGCGGGATCCTCCTGGACTGGGGCACGAACCCGTGTCCCCTGCATCAGCAGGCAGACTCTCAACCACTGTGCCTCCAGGGAAGCCCCCACCCAGCATTTTTTTAATGAATGTATTACTTTCTCATCAGATCCTTTTCACAGACTAACTCTCTCGCTTATGTTCTGTTTGTTTTTCCTCCTCCTTCTCTCTCCGGTTCCCCTTCTCCTTCTCATAGACTGATGCTTGGTTATCGTTGCAGAATTACGGCAGCGGCATGAGACCACCACCCAACTCCCTTGGCCCCGCCATGCCCGGGATTAACATGTAAGGCCAACCACCCTGCTGGCGGCTCAGAGCCCATGGCTTTCCCCGCCCTTTGCTCCCCCTGAGAGACTTGTGATGGGAGTAATTACTGGCACCTCTCTGGACCTCAGTCTCTCATCAGTAAAGTGAGGATGTTGAGCATACCGGTGATGAGACCTCATACACCCCCCTATAGTGCTTGTCTGTGCCAGGCAGTCTTCCAAGCTTGCTACATGGATTAGTTCACCTGATCTTCAGGATAACCCTGTGAGGTGCTTATTATTATCCCCTGTTGACAGATGGGGTAACTGAGGGCACAGAGAGGTGGAGTAACTGAGGGCACAGAGAGGTGAAGTAACTTGCCCAGGCTCACACAGCTCTAAGTGGCAGGGTCAAGATTTGAAGCCCTGTACGGTTGATCACTCTTTCAGGGACTTCAGTGGTGTAGCCCCTTTGTGGTAGTTAATCCCTATGAGAATCTCTGTATTCCCTTTCTAGGAAAATGCATGTGCAGAGGAAATATTATTTTCACAAATTTTGCACATAATTTATAGGAATCTATAGATTTCTACCCACGGAATTACACATTATTACCCCAGAACAGCTCTAGGAGTGTATGAAGGCTTCCTGTTAGTGATTTCAGCCCTCTAGTTCTGACCCTGCTGGCACTACCCCCTTGGTGCTTATAGCATCATTTTTCATTGTCTCCATCTCTCTCTCCCTCTCTCAGGGGCCCGGGAGCTGGCAGACCCTGGCCCAATCCTAACAGTGCTAACTCAGTGAGTACCCAGGTTGGCGGGGGGAGGCGCTATCTGCTAGGGACTGCGTTCTAGGGAGCAGGGTGGTTCCTGTCCCCAGGTTGGAGGTGTCATGGGGAATGGGATGCAGCAGGATTCCACCTGATGCCTTCAAGGAGAAGCCCACCTGTAAGGCGAAGCGTGGGAGTATCATGCTGGGGCCCTCAGGGGCTCTCCCCGCTGCTCTGCAGAAGCTGAGGTGTGAGCTGCGAGCCGGGCTCAGAGCCCTGTCCACGTAGAGGCTCCTGCCAACCTCCTCTTTCTTGGCAGGGCTGGCTTCCAGCGCTCAGAGGAAGGAGCTGGGAAGGGGCTTAGCACAGACAGTGCCGGGCAGGAGGCCGGGGGTTGGGGAAGCGCTCACTTTCCTGTCCTAGAACTGGAGGGTCTCCCGCGCCTATGGCCCCCCAAGGCTCCCTGCCAAGGCTCTCAGGATCGGTTCAGCATAGGAACTGGACTTGGCTCACATCCCTGGCCCCCCCAGAGACACTAACCAGGTGGCTCAGTGTGTTTCCCATCAAGAGTGGGGTTGTGTCCCCCAAAGGATTTGGAAGGTAGAGCACTCATTGCCTGTCAGAGGAGGTGTCTGAGGTGTCATCCCCCTCTTGTTTCTAGATTCCATATTCCTCCTCATCACCCGGCACCTACGTGGTAAGTGTGTGCAGGTTTGGGGCATCGCGTGTCTAACCTCGTGACTGTGTGTACAAGAGTGCGTGGGGTGGGGGGCCCTGTCTCTTTCCTCTCACAGCATATTCTGAGCACAGGTTCCAAACTGTGCTAGAACTTGCGGTCGGTATTCAGGTGTCTGTACTTCCTGGTGGCCCAGAAGCCCCCAAACAAGACCCAGAGTTGGGACCCCCATTCGGGGGACTGACCAGTAGGCCAGTCAGCTTCCACTACAGGCCTCTGGTTTCACCGGTCCCCATGTGTATGAGCACACGCACACCCACAGCTGCCTCTTGGTTTAAAGAAAGGAAAGGGGGAACCCAGTTCCCCCAAGCCTTAAACACCTGGGCCCCGGGTGAGCACTGGCTGCTGACGTGGCTGGAGCTCAGTGGCCTCTCCCCACGTGTGTCATCACCATGGGCTTTTTACCGTGGGTTTCTGATGTCAGTTTTCATCTCATCTCCAGGGACCCCCTGGTGGTGGCGGCCCCCCAGGAACACCCATCATGCCTAGTCCTGCAGGTAAGAAGGCTGGGGGAGGGGTGCCGCTGAGGGAGTAGGGAGTCCTGGAGGGGCCTGGGTGCAGAGCCAGGGCTTGCAAGCCGCTCTTCCTGAGCAGTGCGCCCCCCACCCGGCATCTTGGCACCAGGGATTTAGTGGGCAGGAGGCCCCAGTGCCACCAACCTGCGATGTGGCCTCAGCCGGGTCACTCCTCATCTCCAGTGAAAGGACAGGGCAGAGCAAGGAGATCCGGAAACAAGGGGTCTCACTGCTTTCGGCTCCCGCTGGTCAGAGAGAATCCTGTCCTGGTTGTCATTTCTCTAGATGACTGAGAAGGGGCTTTTGGGTTCTGGCATCCTGGGACCAGGACTCTACAGCGTGATGCCTCTTGAGTGTCTAGAGCTATTGGCTTCTGGTCCTCTGTATCAAAGATCCCTTTTCCCCTTTTCTTTAATCAGAAGAGGGCATGTGCGCACACCCACACCACACACCACACACACACACACACACACACACACACACACACACACACACACACACACACACACACACACACACACACACACACACACACACACACACACACACACACACACACACACACACACACACACACACACCATCACAACTGTGTTTTTTCCCAGCTAAGAGTAGCGTACCGTCAACTAGAAGGAATTCAACATACTATCTTTACCCACCCCCAAAATAAAAAGTGAGAGGTAGTTGGATCTCTGCCCGAGAAATACTGGTGCCTGCTCCTGATATAAACATGTTAGCTGACTTCCTAAGGAGACTTTGCTGGCTAATTGGGGACACGGAGGAGTCCCTCTCTCCCATCCCCTCAGCTCCCTGTAGCAGGGCAGCTGCTCAGTGGCAGGGGTGGCTCTGGCGGCGACCGTGATATTCCCGCTCCTGTTCCCTCTTTCTGCTGCTGCATTTTTATGAGCTGCATGACCTACATTCAGACTGGGTCACATTAAACCACTCCATATGTTACTGCGTCGCCAGCACCATCCCTGCCTCTCTCTCCTGCCCCATCAGCTTGGCAGGGCGGCCCCGTCAGCTTGTGGTGTTTCTCTTTCCCCGTTTGACTAACACTGCCGGGCGGGGTTGGGGGGAGAGCACAGGTGGTGGTCTGGCCGCCCCTGCATTGCCAGGCAGTGTCTGGGGACCAGATTTGGTTTGGGATGGGGGAGACGGCTTTGCCACGTCCACATTGCTATCCAGGCACCCTGAAATCCTTCCTTTCAGGGTCGAGTGGTTTTCACAGTTGAATTTTCTGCGATTAAAAACTTTGTGAATCTTCATTAAATACAAATTAGCCAGAAAATGGTGGTACTTAGAGGAAATTTTAGGTGATAAAATACAAAAGAATGAGTTCAAGTGCCATGAGTTTGTTTTAATTAAGAAGTGAATTAATCACCCCGACTTGCGGGTTTCCACTGTTCTACAGATTCAACAAATTCCAGTGACAACATCTACACAATGATTAACCCGGTGCCGCCTGGAGGCAGCCGGTCCAACGTAAGTCAGCTTCTAATAATTTACACATCAGGTACTGCGACAGATCCGACTGACCTCGTCGGCTGAGCGGAAACAGGCTTAGCTGATGGCAGCCATTTGTTACCAAAGATGGATAAAATAAACCATCAGAAAAGTGATTGACTCTTGGGCAGCTTGGTTCCCATTTCATAGCTGGCAGCGGGTGGGAGAGAAGCGGGTGGGCTGATGCGCACACCTCTGGTCAGAGCGGGGCACCCAGCCTCACGGTGGGGCCCCCTGCTGGCCCGAGCCGGCTGTGGACGGGGAAGAGCAGCAGGCTGCAGGTGGGCCTGGGCCGGCCCCTGCTCAGCTGACTGTCTGTGCACCTGGGCGATGTCTCAGGTCCGTATCCATGGCTGTGGAGCTTTGGGGGGAGGCCCCCGGGGGCCTGCCTGCTGTGTGCCTCTGGGAGCCCTCAGACCCCCCCATCTTGTAACCTCTCTGCCTCTGCTCGGGCCCTTCCCTCATCTAGAAGCCACTTCCTCCCTTCTTGGCCTCTCGAAGTCCCAACCTGTAAAGATGTTGTCGCTCAAATTCCACTTGTTCTGATTCCTGCTCACCTACTCCCTCTCGTGTTCCCGCGCCCATGTCAGGACTGGACTGTGCAGTGGTGGCCTGTCTCCCTCTCCCGGCTGGGAGTTCCCTAAGGACAGGGCTGGTCTGACCCACAGACAACCCTTCCTTGCCAGGTGGGGGAGGTGAGTCCCACTGGCCTTGCCCTCCGGGAGCTCAGGGTCTGGAAAGGAGGCTGTCATGTGACCACATCAGTAGTTTGTGGGCTGCAGAGCCAGAGGGCGGGCTTGTGGCCCCAGGGTTGGCTCAGGCCCTTAGGGATGCACAGTTTGGTTTTGCCAGTTCGGTTCCTGATGTGCCTCCTGAATCACCCCATGTGTTAAATCCTGATTATGGGCTGCCCTGTGCTGGCCGCTGCGCGTGTTTCATCCTCCAGCAGCCTCTGGGTGAGGGTCATTGCCCTGCCTCCTGGGGGTGCCGAGAGGGACCTTACCCGGGGTCCTGGGACTGAGAAGTGTGGGAACCTCGCTCCTCAACTGCTGCTCCACCACCATCTCTCCCCCTCTCCTGGGCAGCCAGCATCTCCCATAGCCCCTGCCTCTCCCTAGGGTGGCCAGCCATTTGGATTTTAGCACGGAAAGCCCTGTGTCCTGGGAGATGACTTCCCAGGACACAAAAATGCTGGGTTTTGGTAATGGATGCAGGTTGGGCAGAAAAGTGTGAGACCCATATAGTGGTCCCAAAGACAGGACTGAGCACATGAAAGTGGCATAGACTCCCCACTTCCCATGGTTGCCGTCACCATACTTTCCTGAGCACGGATGCCAGCAGTCGTGGTCTGTGGCTCTCAATGATGGACCATCCGTGTTGCATCATTCCGAGGGGTACGACTCGAGCGCGCTGCATCCGGGCCCTGGCGGAGTCCACCTTTGACTCTGCTTGCGGCTTAACTGTTTGTGTCAAGATAGTGCAGTTTTCATTTTTCACATTGTGAGTATCACGATCACGTTTTCTAAGAGCTCAGATAATGAAAATGAGAACGATGAGACCACCAGCACCAGCGTGACCCCGACACCTCCAAAAAAAAAAAGGGGGGGCTGAATGAATTTTAATGACAGGTGTGAGGACACATACAACTGGGTCAGGGAGGCAAATAACCAAACCAGAACATACCGGCAAGTGTGCCGAAAAGATGAGAAGGGATGTGGGTGGAAAAAGGGTGGGAGAGCGCATTGTAGACAGAACTGCACAGTCTAGGACGAGATAGGCACATCCTTCTAAATCAAAAGTTTTGTGCGTCCTCCAAAGAGACCAGCGCTCAGTGCAAAACAGCGGCTGCCACGTTGGCCGGGGCATGAACACCGTTGGCCCTTGAATGAACACCATCGCCATGTTGGTCCATGAACTGAGATGGCTCCACGAACGGAGAAGTTTACATTTCCTGACTCAGAGGCTGCAACTAAGTCCTGTGGGTGAACAGAAGGGGGAATTTTGATGACAAGTGTGTTGGTCCTTTACAGTGTGCAGCTGATTCTGTTGCATCTTCGAGAAAATCAGGGAGCTTCCTTCATCATATCACATGGTTCATCTCACCGTGGCAACAAAAGTCTCCCCAGCTTTTAGGTACTTTGACTTGAAAACTGGAGCTTCAAATCATAATCTTGAATTCTACAAAGAAGATGTTAATGAAACTGCAGAAAACAAATAAAAGATTGTTATTCTCCTTGTCCAAATGCAAACCAGACTTTGCTCGTTTATCTGCATATTTGGCAGACAGTGCAGTTAATTTGGCAAGTTTCATTTAGTCTATAAACTTCTTACCTGCTAAATGCCCCACACACCTGGTCCCCGACACTGCTGTCCAGGGGGGAGATTTGCTTACCTTTGATAATCCAGCTTTCATAATGAAACGTTTTGGTCACTTGTCAATTTGCTCAAAACGTGCAGAAGCACTCAGTGAGATTTTTGAGTTTATAGAAATGGAGAGAGCCTTGGACACACGCCCACAGATGGCTGTTGCTGGCCACAGAGAAGATGTTAAAATGTCAGCCTGCTGTGATGTTCTTCTCTGATTTGGAAATACGATGAGATGAGAATGCAGAAAGGAATGACAGTAAAATAGAAATGTAGTTGCTGCTTCTCCAGAACCGTTTGATGATCTTTAAAGAGGCCATGAGGAACCTAGATGAGGCTGAGTGGCCGGCACTTGAGCTGTTCAGATTCGTAGGGGGTTGTGATAAAGCCTCATACGGCCAAAGTAATGGCTTACCTTTGGCAGTGAGGCTGCTTGAGGACTCAGAGTGTCACCGGTAAGGGCAGCCAAGTTAGAACTTTCCCAGTTTCTTTATTAAAACTGTAACTTATTTAGAATCCAACTTAGATCTCACAAGTTCAGATTACCTTTGTGCTTTAAAACCAGTTTCCCTAAGAGAGGTTTAATCGATAATGATATCCAGTGTGCTCAGAATGTTTAGAAATGATGGCCATCGTAGGCAGGCATAGCCCATCTGATGAGCTCCTAGATGAAAAGGGCCTGACTGACAAGCAGCTGATCTTCCAAAACCCGCTTGTAGATACAAAGTGGTTGGACATCTTTGGAGAGCTGGAAGCGATTCCTACAGATCCAAAAACCTGAGCATGTAAGCAAAATCCTAAGCACTCCATGTGCAGACGTGGTTTTTTTGTTTTGTTTTTTTGGCTGCTTTGGGTCTTTGCTGCTGCGCGCGGGCTTTCTCTAGTTGCATCGAGCGGGGGCTACTCTTCGTTGTGGTGCGCGGGCTTCTCCTTGCGGTGGCTCCTCTTGTTGCGCAGCATGGGCTCTAGGCGCACGGGCTTCAGTAGTTGTGGCTCGCGGGCTCTAGAGCGCAGGCTTGGTAGTTGTGGCGCACGGGCTTAGTTGCTCCGCAGCATGTGGGATCTTCCCGGGCGAGGGATTGAACCTGTGTCCCCTGCACTGGCAGGCGGATTCGTAACCACTGTGCCACCAGGGAAGTCCGTGCAGACGTGTTTGTGGAGAGGATAGTCTGGTGTTACCACGTTGGACTGACACCAGGGCTTGATAAGAGCAGAGCGGCACGTCGGTACATTTTCCATTTGACTCTGTATTCAGTTTTGCCGCTACACGAAAGGAAAGAAGGATGCCCAAGAACCTGCAGGCAATTCAGGGAAGTATTAGTGGAAAAGCAAGCACCATTTGCCCTGTTGGACCCCTGAAAGCAAGACGGGTCCCCAGCAGCTCTAATGGACACCACCCCCGCCACACACACGGCCAGGCTCTTGCTTTGGCCATGTCTTGTCACGCTGGCATGGTCTGGTCCTGAAGCGTGGCCTCAGGAGGTGCCACGAGTGTTCCCGTCAGTACACAGAGGACATAGGACTGAATGAACTTCCTTGAATGGATTACCCAAGACATCTACCCAATGAAAGAAACAATGCTAGCTTTTTGTACGTAAAACTTTTTTTAAAATCTTTAAAAAAAGCAGAGGAAAAATATCCTATTGTGATACAGGACAGAAAAAAGTGTCCGTTTTTAGAAACTAAATATAGGTAGTATCTGTTTAATCAGTCCTATTGTATTTAGGTTCTTTTTTGAAAAACTCTTAACGTGTGTGTTCAATAAATACACAGTAATACAGCCTACAACATTTAACTATCCAGTAAAGAGTTAAAATAATTTGCTGTGTCAGAACACAGAAATATTATAAAAGTGTTGTGTTTTTTCCACACGTCATTTGTTTAACTAGTCCTACTGTTGCCCCTGTTAACTAGTTCAGCTGTTCTTTAATTAATAGCATTTAAGTAACAGAAAAGTAAATAATACAGAATAAAGAAGTGGCGCTGGGACAACTGGATATCCACGTGCAGACAAATGAAGTTAGACTGCATCCTTACAACATACACAAAAATTAACTCAGTGTAGACCCTAGGCCTAAATGTCAGGGCTAAAACTATCAAACACTTAGAAGAAAATGTAGGAGTAAATCTTTGTGACCTGGGTTAGCAAAGCCTTCTTACCTACAACACCAGAAACACAAGGGACAAAAGAAAAAAAGTAGCTGCACTAGACTTCATTAAAATTTAAAACTCAAGGGGCTTCCCTGGTGGCGCAGTGGTTGAGAGTCCGCCTGCCGATGCAGGGGACACGGGTTCATGCCCCGGTCCGGGAAGATCCCACATGCTGCGGAGCGGCTGGGCCCGTGAGCCATGGCCGCTGAGCCTGCGCGTCCGGAGCCTGTGCTCTGCAACGGGAGAGGCCACAACAGTGAGAGGCCCGCGTACCGCAAAAAAAAAAAATTTAAAACTCGTGCTTCAAAGGACACTGTCAAGAAGGTAAAAAGACAGCCCATAGAAAATATTTGCAAGTCATATGTCTGGTAAGGGGCTTGAATCCAGAATATGTAAAGAACTCTTAAAACTCAATAATAAAAAAACAAACCAACTTAAAAATGGCCCAAGGGGACTTCCCTGGTGGTCCAGTGGTTAAGAATCCAACTTGCAATGCAGGGGATGCCAGTTTGATCCCTGGTTGAGGGACTAAGGTCCCACATGCCACGAGGCAACTAAGCCCACACACCACAACTACAGAGCCCGCATGTCGCGACTACAGAGCCCACGCACTCTGGACCCTGCGCCCCACAACTAGAGAGAAACCCACGTGCCACAACTAGAGAAAAGCCTGCGTACCACAACGAGAGAGAAGCCCACGCGCCACGACGGAAGATCCACATGCCGGAACTAAGACCCGACGCAGCCAAAAAATAAAAGCAAATGGGCCAAGGATCTGAATGGACATTTCTCCAAAGATGTACAAATAACCAATAAGCACATGAAAAGATGCTCAGCGTCAGTTATTAGGGAAAAGCAAATGAAAACTACAGTGAGCTATCACTTCACACCCACTAGGATGGCTAGAATCAGAAAGACATAGTGAGCGGTGTTGGCGAGGATGGGAAGAAATTGGAACCCTCACACATAGCTGGAGGGAACGTGGAACGTGAAGTGGTGCAGATGCTGTGGAAAACAGTCTGGCAGTTCTTCGAAAGGTTAAACAGTTACCCTGTGACCCTGCAATTCCACTCATAGGTATCTACCCCAGAGAAATGAAAGCATGTCCACACAATAATTGTACACAGATGTTCACAGGAATACTAGTCATAATAGCCAAAAAGTGGAAACAACCTAACTGCCCATTGACTGATGAATGGGTAATTAAATGTGGTATATACATACAGTGGAATGTTACTTGGCCGTAAGAAGGAATGAAGTACATGATACCTGCAACAACATGGATGAACCTTGAAGACATTTTGCTAAGTGAAAGAAGCCAGCCACAAAGGTCACATATAATTCTGTTTGTATGAAGTGTCTAGAATAGCTAAATCTGTAGAGACAGAATAAATTAATGGTTGAGTGGGCCTGGGGATTCAAGGGGGGCGGGGATGGGGAGTGACTGCTAATGGATGCAGGTCATGAAAACGTCCTAAAATTGACGGTGGTGGTGGTTGCACAACTCTATAAATACACTAACAACCACTGAATTGCATACGTTAAATGGGTCACTTGTATGGTATGTGAATTATATCTCACGCTGTTAAAAAGAATAACAAAAATACACATGTTAAGATACCTGTTTTTTAAATATATGTATGTTACAGTAATGACACATGTGCATAATTGTTTATTGTCACATTTCGGGATTCTTTTGCTCTGGTGTGACTGTGTCTGGGTTTGGCTCCTTAAAAAGTTGGTCACCCTCATCCTCCTATCACTTGGGTTCATAAGCATGAAATTGGTTGCCAGATGGCAAAATGTGCCCCAAAGCCTGCGAGTGGCCCTGGGAGGCCACTGGGGAGGCAAGGATCCTGCACCTACGGGGTGTGTGAGTGGGAGGCGGGGTGAGGAAGCGGCTGGTGCCCCAGCCCCTCCCCTGCAGTCTCGTCACATCAGTTCCTGCTCCAGCCACTCCGTGCTGGCACCTGCTAGGAGGCCTCTTACTTCTGCTCAGGCAGGACCCCTGCTGAGAACAAGGCCATGGTCCATCTCTGCCTGCCCAGATTCTATCCCTCAATTATTTTGACGCTCTGCCTCCTCCTCCATGCAGCCTGTTCTGATTTCTCTGCCCTTTCCTCAGTGCCTCTTTCTAAAGTTGCAGCTGTGCTTTGTCTGCAGCTCTCTTTGGATCTCAGCATCCTGTGGGGAAGTTGGGTGTCCGTGGCTGTGCTCCTCCTTCAGACTGAGGCCCAGGTGTGACTCAGCTCTGTGTCCTTAGTGCCCGGCACAGGCCTCCATTCTGCCACTTCGTCCCCTGTCCACCCTGGCATCCAGTCTGTATCCCTGGGCCTTGGCTCTCCAGACTGGGCTCAGCCATCCCTTGGTGGCCATGCGATGTGACCTCTGGCCTTTGGTTGCTGCTTTGCTGAGATCGGGGGGTTAGTTCCAGACAGATTTGAGAAGGTGGGTAGAGCAGATACACGTCTGGTGTCTGGTCTGTCTGCGCCGTCAGTTCTGCTCATTAGTGAGCTCCCCCACACAGTCCCAGCGAGAGAAGTCCTGCCACCCACGCCCCAGCTCCCCACACATTTCTGAGGAAGAGCCTGGAGGAGGCTAGTGTGATGGTTCCAGGGCCAGGCTGCCCACGGTCCAGCCGCAGCTTCTCCATCTCTCCTACCTGGGAGATCGTGGGCAAAGCATGGTCCACTCTGTGCTTCAGTCTCCTCGTCTGTAAAATGGGGAGGAAAAGCACAAATGTTTTTGTTTCCTGGCCTGGCAGTTGGACACTCCGTCTGGGTGAGGTTCACTGGCGAGCCCCGCACGCTGCCTGAGGGATGGAAAGAGCCTGGGATGGGATCCAGCAGGCCTGGTTTGAGAGCTGTCTCTGGGTGGCCTTGGACCAGTCCCTCTCTCTCTCTGGGTTGGTTCCCTCCCGTGGTGCATAGGAGTGAGCGCCTCTGCCTTGCACAATTCCTAGGGCCGAGGGGAGGCACCAGCTCCGGCCTCCTGGTGTTAAATGCCTGAGTGTGTGAGAGTGGCCCCGCCAGAATGGAAGCTCCCCGGGGATGCAGCTGGGCATGGGAGCCCTGCGAGGGTTGCGGCCGAGCCGAGGGCCCGCTCAGCTGCCACGCTCTGTGCTTCTCCCACAGTTCCCGATGGGTCCAGGCTCGGACGGCCCGATGGGGGGCATGGGTGGCATGGAGCCACACCACATGAACGGCTCGTTAGGTGAGTCAGCGCCCTGACCTCGTCATGCTGCCCCCTGCCCGACCCTCCCGGGAAGCCTTCTCTGCCTTGGCTCCTGGCTCCCCTAGGCCGGGTCCCCACAGGAAGATCCCAAGAGGAAGATGTTGCCTAAGTAGAAGATCCTCTTTGCAGAGATGTTTGGGCTTGGGCGGAAGGGTTTGGAGGCCCCTGCACAGAAGGGTGGGCAAGAAGCTGAACTGGATTCATTTTTCCTTTCAGGGTCAGGTGACATAGATGGACTTCCAAAAGTGAGTGTGTATTCCACGTCTCCTCCCTGACAGCACCACCCAGAAAGCCTTTCCCGCATCTGGGGGGCATGTTGCTGGGGGCACGGGGGCTTACCTCCTCTGCTCTCTCTGCAGAATTCTCCTAACAACATAAGTGGCATTAGCAATCCTCCAGGCACCCCTCGAGACGACGGTGAGCTAGGAGGGAACTTCCTCCACTCCTTCCAGAACGACAATGTAAGTGTGCCTGCCACCACCCTCATTTCACCCCTGGGTCCTCACCGTATCCCCTGGGGCCTGGGGACTGTTGATTTAAGTTTCAGTCTCCTGACCAAGACTTGCCTGCTGGGCCAGTGTCCTGGCAGCTGTGTCGTGGGCCTTTCACCTCGGTTATTTTTCGACACAAAGTGCAGAGCCCTCACCTCCCCCACCCCCCTCCCCCACTGCCTGGCGCTGACCCCTGCTACCTGAGTCTGACCTTCCCGAAGCATCCACATGGAGGCGCAGCGCCTCCAGCAATGAAGAAGCTGACGTGGCTGGACGAGCCCTGGGCTCTGGCCCACTGGGTCTCTGTCCCAGTCTTATTTCCTCCTGTCCTGGGGAAGGAGTTTCACGCAACCAGTGACTTCCGGGGGTCTCGGTGCAGAGGAGCTGGCCGTCTCCTTTTTCACATTGGGCCTCTATTTACAGTGTCATCTGAAGAAACGATGTCATGGTTAAGCAGCTTTTGAGAACCCCAGGCCGGCTCCCCACCCCAGGGCACCCTGTCTGTGCTCCGGCTCGTCAGACCCCGGTTCTCTGCAGTCTGTGGCCCCATGAGGGGACGGCAGGGGCCGCTGCTGCCTTGCTTGGAAAGAAGGGGTGATTTGGAGAGGGAAAGGGGCCAGGGGAGAGGAGTCAGGGGCACAGGCTGGTGCCAAGAGGTGGCTCCTAAGTCCCGCCTGCTGGCCCCCTGCCCACCCAGTGCCATCATGGGTGTCTCAGCCCAGCCACCCCCAGACAGTCCCAGTCCAGCTCTGTGCAGTCAGATCTCCACAGGGCTCTCCCACACCCTGGCCCTCATGACCCTCCTTCTCTGCTTCTCCCCTTCCAGTATTCTCCAAGCATGACGATGAGTGTGTGATCCCCCCTCCTCTTCTCTGAGACGCTGAGAGAGCCGGCATTGCAGGCGGGAAGGTGCCAGAAATTATGCAAGAAGAAGTGAGGTGTCATTACCCAGGAGCTGGGGGAGGGGCATCTCCTGCTCCCCCTCAACCCTCCCCCTCCCCTCCCCCAACCTTTCTCAATTTTAGTTTCATGCAATAAAAAGGCCGAACTTTTTATTCCATAAAACATGAAGGACAAAACTCAAAAATACATTTCAAGTCAATGACCAGAAAAATCCCACCCCTTGCCCTTTCCCAAAAGGACCTTTTATGTACATGACACATTTTTGTTGTTTTTTGTTGGGGGTTTTACCGTTGTTGGGATTTTTTTAATTTGTTTTCAGGGGGGTTTTTTGGGGGAAAAATTTTTAAAAATGGAAGCTTCTAGCAAGCCCCCCCCCACCCCAATCAACCTCTTTGCTTTCTTCTTTAAAAAAAAAAAAAAGGACAAAAAAAAGCAAAAAACGAAAAACAAAAAACAAAAACCCAAGCCCTGTTGTCTGTCTGTACCCAAGCCCTTCCACCAGGAAAGCTAGTCTAGGTGTGAGATCTCACCTGTCTTTGTAGCCATCTAAAAATAATAATAATAATTATAATAAACTGGGCAGTTTACAATCGGTGGTTTCTTTCAAACGGCCTTTTTGGGAAAGAAAAAAGGAGTCACCCTTTTCCACTTGGGGTTTTTGGTTTGTGCTGACGGGCAAGGGAAGGGCAGGAACGTGTCTTGTTTCTGCTTGGTCTCCTGGCGAGGTGGCGACAGCAGCTGCACAGCTTCGACCCCAGACCCCCTCCCCCGTTACGTGGCCGGAGGGGCCAGACCACCGACCGCTTTCAGGATCCCGCCCCAGCGGAGCTGTGCTGCGACCCAGTGGCATGCACTGTGTTCCCAGGACTGCTTCCTCTCTCTTCTGGACCTCTCCCCGCCCAGCATCCCGCCCTCCAGCCCCCTCCTCAGCCCCCACCCCAGTCTTCCCAGTGAGAATCCTGCCAGCGGGGTGGTGGCCTGGAGCGGAGTGGGGGAGGCCGCCCCGACAGGATGGCTATGACCTGGGACTTGGAAACTGTGACCTCCGCGTTCTCATTCCTCGAATCGTCGTCCTCCTGTGTGCGGGCAGTGGAGGGCTGGAGTTTGGGTTTTCTTTTTTTTTCCCCTCTTGATTCTTCTTTTTCAAAAATGGGATATTGACCAGAATTGCTCTGTGTGCGCTTGGAACTGGACAGAGAGACTTTGGAATAGCTGTGGGGGGCAGGGGGGACGCCAGCAACCAAACAGATGTGCTGTTTCCGGTCCTGTTTTTATTTTCAAAAACCAACAAATGCGACAGTGGAGCCTGTCCCCCTCCCAGGAGGGGTGACTTGTGGCCTCCCTCACCTCACCACCCCCCATCGAAACCTCTGTGTCTTGCCCTGAAGACACCAGAATTCTTTGTACATTTACACCCCTCCTCCTCCTCCTCCCCCCCTGTAGCTGGTCTTTGTTTTCGTCCCTCCCTTTCTGATCCATGTATATCATATTATGTGAGATATCATCTGCCTGAAAAAAGACCTTGTGCGGATTATTGGGAACATTGTAGCTGTTTCTGTGTTTTTTCTTACCTTGTAGTCTGGTTCTGAATTAAGAGAGGAAAAAAAAGTAATTATGATACCTTGTAGTTTGTGTACGATATATGTTGATAACGTTTTATTAAAGGGACATCTTTTTTCCGCAGCCCTTCCTGACATGTTTGGGGGGAACATGGGTTGGAGTTCATTATACTGATTACAAAATGCCAGGCAACAGGTTGGGCAGAATTTTTGTTCCTGGTGCAGGGCAAGATTTTGGTTTGTGCTGTTTCAGGAGTCAGCCTTCTTTTCCTGGGCATGTTAATCTTCTGTGGAGAGTTGGGGAAGATGGTTGGGAGGACATTGTCTCACTTCAAATATTCAGGGACATTCTAAAAGGCAGTTGCGGTTTCTCATCTCACAAACGCATTTGGTTTGCCAGAGTATATTTTTCTGGATAAGGTTCCCGGTGTGCTGTTTTCAGTGGAGAGTCAGCATCGGCTAGGCTGGCCCCATGGGCTGCAGCCATGCCCTGCTTTCTCCCTTCAGGTGGAATTTGCTTCACAGGTCCTAGGGTGCCGGGCCACAGGGGCACTGAGTTTTATTTTTTCACCTCCAAGGCAACAGGGAGCCCTTGAAAGATTTGGAGAGTGGCACAGTTTGACTTGAATGTTTGAAAACGGTGCAGGCCACATCCTGGAAGATGGTTGGGTGGGGCTGGACAGATTCGGGGAGACCCAGTCCCAGCTGCTGTCTAGGCAAGAACTACTGCAAGCCCACCAAGTCAGCAGCTGTGGATGCTGATTTGAACAACATTTAGAAAGTAGAACTTTCTGCCTCCCTGGAGCTCTGGGGCCAGGCCCGCAGCAGGAGGGGAGGGAAACACACGATGTCTGAGCAAAGTGTGGCTTCAGCCCGCCTTTACAAGGTCTGAAGGGACCAGTTTCAGATCCTGCAGGATCTGTGTGGCCCTGAGCAAGTTAGTTCATAACCTCTGTCCTCAGTTTCCTCATCTATAAAATGGGGATAATGGTTTACCTATCATGTGGTGGTTGTGAGGATAAGCTGACATTTGTGAAGTGTTTAGAACAGGGCCTTTTAAGTAGTAAGAGCAGCAGTGTTAGCTGTTGGTGGTACTACTCTTTTGGAGAGCATCTAAATGGGTATGAGAAGTAGCTGGGAGGGCCTAGAAAATTCCATTTGTCCTTCCGTCCTCATCGGGGAATAAGGCTTCCTAGGCTCTTCCTCAGCACAGACGTCTTTGAACTACTGGGAAAACATCACTGTTGGACAGATGAGGAGATGCAGGCTGTTACTGACCTGCACTGACAGTCCTGAAGAGGTGTTTGTTCACCAGCACTGAGCATCTGCCACGTGCCAGCCCCAGTGCTGAGCAAAGAAGGTGGAGATGACGGGCAAGCACCCACTCCATACCCTCGCTGCCCTTGTGCTCCCCCGAGCAGGCCTCAGGCACAGGTGGGAGCAGTGGCCTGGAGAAGGGAGCCCAGGTCACAGGGGCCCCTGCAGAGAGGAAGAAAAGGGCCCCCAGCCTGTAATGAGAGCCTGCTGTGTGCCTCACTGCCCACCTCTGCTGGGGGCGGGGTTCAAACACCAGGCACCCTAACACACCCCTCAGCCTGTGATTCCCCCCAGCACCCCCAGAGTTGCCTTTGCCACACTCATGGCCCTGATGAGGGCTGGTTTGGGGTTGGCCTTCTCAGCAAGAGGTCTTTGAGGAGAGGACAGGCTCCTGTTCCCCCCAGTGTTCTCACCACCCTGCCCTGTCCAGGCCTGACTGAGAGCAGGGCCGGGCCAGATCCAGGTTCTGCAGCCAGGATGAGGGTCTCGGAGTGAGAGGCTTTCACAGAGGAGGGCTTTAGCCCATCACTGAAACCTGGGCAGGAGTGGACAAGCCAGGCCAAAGGCCCCAGCTCAGCAGCTGCTTTCCTACTACTCATCACTACCCACAAGTGCCTAATTCTAGAGGCCAGCCAGCCTGGGGGTCAAAGTGAGGGCCCTGTCCTTCCTGGCTGGGCACCCCTCCCTGGATCCAGAAAAGGAGAGCCTTGAGGCAAACTAGCTGATGCCAGCAGGGCCTGCCTGGGGCAGGGGACAGGTGTGTGTGGAGGGGGCCTGGAAGGGGGTGGGTCAGCAACTACCAAGGCACAGAGCCAGAGCAGGACTCCAGTTTGGGCTCAGCTGGGGCCATTCAGCCTGATGCCCTGGGTGACCCTGGGTAATCTCTGACTCCCAGCCTCTGCTGTCCCTTGAGGATTCCACAGACTCCAGGGGCCTGAGCCCAGAGTACATCCCAGGCTTCTGTGAGGGCTCTGCCCTGAACTGAGTGGAGCTGGAGCTTCCCTGGGCTCACTGGGCGGGAGAAACAGAAGACCAGACCAAGCGACGGGGTGCTGAAAGAGGGTCCATCCTGCCCTGTGCTGGCACTCTCCTCTCCATTCCCAGGTGTCTATGGAGCCCCAGTCTTTGGCATCTGTTACCTGGACATTCAGCTACCACCTTGGTTTCCTGCCTCCATCTCAGCCCTTCCAATCCCACAAAGATCTGACTCACTCACTCACTTCTGAGCATCCTTAAACTCTTCCATCCATCCCTTCACATATTTATGGGGCACCTGTTACATGCCAGGACTGTCCTAACACTAGGGATACAGAGGGGAACAAAACGGCTGTGGGAGGCTGGCGATGCCCGTCACCGAGGTGAGGGGGGCTGCGGGAAGAGCAGGTTGAGGTGACGCTTGTTCAACATCCAGGTAAAGAAGTCAAGCGGGCAGGTCCCGGCTAGAGACATGGGGAGTTGTTGGCCTTCAGATGCTCTTGAAAGCCATGAGACTGAGCTCATCTGCAGAGTGAACGGAGAAGGGCCCAGGGACTGGGCCCTGGGAAACAGGAAGAACTAGCAAAGGAGGTAGTGAGGAGAGTGAGGTGCCCGGACACCACAGGAAGAGAGCTGCAGAGAGGAGAGTGCCGCACACGGCCTGGGATCCGGGGCGCGCTCCTCGCCTCATTCAGGCCCTGCGGGCCTCTCCTGCTCGATCTCAACCCTCAGCACTGCATGCTCCAGTGATGCAGCACTCCTTAGGGATCGCTGCCCACTGGGGCCTTTGTTCCTGCTCTTCCCTCTCGGCACGCCTGTCCTACTTGCCCTTTAGAATCCAGCTCACGTGGGCCGCCTTTCTGGAAGCCTTGTAGGCCGAGGTGAAGGCTTTCTTTGAGCCCCCACGACCCCTATGCTGTAATGGTTCAACGTCTGCCTCCCCCATCAGACTGGGAGTTCCTCGAAGCCTGGGACCATGCCTGAGTGTTTGTCCCCAGAGTGAGTGACCCAGCACGAGGCCTGGCACCCAGTAGGTGTTCAGGGAGTGTTCACAGAGTGAGTGGATGCCTGCTGAGTACAGTCACTCCTGCACTCCTCCCCACTGCATGCTGTCACCTGCGGGTAGGCACTCAGGTGTGGGGAAAGAGGTGGCCTTTATGGCTTCAGCAGATCCAAAGGAGACTGACTACTCTGTCACTGCCCACCCGCCAGCTGGGAACTCCTGGAGGACCATGTCTCATCCTGTATCTCTGGCTCCCAGCACAAGGCCTGGCACACACTAGGGACTTATAAAAGGAGCTGAATTGCTGGATCCCCTGGAGGTCTGTAGTGGGGAACCTCAGGGCTCAGTCCCCAATTCTAGCCTATTCTTGGATTCCATCAGCCCAGCTGAGGATGAGGAGACAGATGTGTTTTGTGGGGTGGGTGAGAGAAAGCTGGGTGGGGCTACGCTGCTCCTGACAGGCTAGACTCTTGCCCGGGGCAACAAGCCCGCCCCCTGGATACAGGCTTTGGGTATGAGGAGACATGGCCAGGTCGTCTGGCATGGGATAGACTGAGGATCTCAGGTGGCAACAGCCAAATCAGTGGCCAGAACAGGGGAGAGGCTGGCCTCACTCCACCCTGCCATCCTCAGCCCAGCTGAAGCACTGGGTCCTTGCTCTGTGATACAGCCTGGAGCAGGTGGCTGAGGTACGCTGTGGATTGAGAAACGGCTTAGAGGCTCAGTGGGAGGTAGACACTGGGCTGTTTGGCTTTGAGGCCTATTATTCCCAGCTTCAAATCTCCCCTGGCTCAGGAAGCAGATGGGGTGTGAGGCCCCAGCAGTCAGAGCTGGGACCCCGGAACTGAAGCTAAAGGAGGACATTCCTCCTGAGTGCGAGAATGCTTAGCAGCCACAGTGAGAGGCTGCTTCGAGAGGTAATAAGTTCCGCATCGCTGGAAGTGTGCGAGCCAGTGGGGAGGGGAAGAGGAGGGGGCTACCTGTGTTGGACAAGGGGGCGTTGGTTTCCGGGCTCTCAGGTGGAGGGCAGAGGGAAAGATAAACAAACCCCTTCTCAGGAGCAGAAATGGGGTCAGAACCAGCTCACTCTGACTTCTAAGTCCCTCCCAGCTTTTCAGCTGTTCCATGACCTCTACGAGAGATCTCCATAGACTCTGCTGATGTGACTCGTATTCCTTCTGCCGAAGACCACCCCAGGCCCGGTTCTGCGAGCTCTGCAGAGAAGGGCGGGCTGGCGGTTGCAGGCTGGGTTCGGGGTGGGGTTCTGGTGGCAGAGCCAGTGCTCCAGCAGGGCCTCCCTGCCTCCTCGCTACTCCACAAACACACCAACCGCACGCCCATCTCAGAGCGGTCGCGTTTTCCCCAGCGCCTTCCCAGCCTGCCCCACACTTCGTTCAGCCTCTACTCAAACACCTTCTCACAGAGGCCTCACCCTGTGAGGTAAGGGCCAACACACCCCGTCCCCAGCTGCTGGTGGCTCGGTGTCCCTTCCTGGGTGCTGCCCTGGTCCCCAGGGGACTGCCTCACCCAAGGTTTCAACTCCTCCCAGGCGGTGGCCAGTGGCCAATGGCTGACGTGGGACCACTTGGCCTCGATCTGGGATGGCTCTGAAGGGCCACCCGGTACTGAGCTCTCTAGAGGACCCGCGGGGGTCTCAGCTGCCCCTGCCCAGGCACGCCCTCCTCCTTTCTTCCTGCACTGCCTCCCCACGTTGCAATGCAAACTCCATGACAGTAGGGGCCTTGTTTTGCTCCATGCTCTCTACCTGGGGCCCTGCCTCATGCCTAACCCATACTAGATGCTCACAGACACCCGTGGAACGAACCGAGTGGCTGAGAGCTTATCAACCTGAGCTGAGGAGTGGACACTGGGATTCTCTGCAGGTTCCCAGACATCTCTGGGGAGAGGGTCCCTATAACAGGGTGGTCTTCCAGCAGCCAAGCAGGTAGGCCCCATAAGTCACAGTGATTTGTGTATTCATGTTAAAGGGAAGATGGTATGAGCCACCCAGGTCACATACACACTTTAAGGGACTTTGTCCCGCCACAAAAGAGGAAGCAGGGAGATGCTGTCTAAAGCCTGAGGTGACCCTGGCCTGCTCCTACGCCAGTCTCGGGCCTGCTGCTGAAGGACAGAGCCCAGGAAGTCACAGAGCCTCTGGCGAGCACCTGCCCTACATCCAGCCTGAGTCAGCCTTGGGAGAGGACAGAGACGGCCTAAAGGGCCCCCCGAAGTAATTCCACCTTTTCACGGAGCTTCTGAAAACCTCTAGACCCATCTACTTGAAACCTCCTGGTCAAATGCAGCCTGTTAATCCCAAAGTAGGGAAAACCTGAAAGGGAGGTGCTTTATTCCCACTCTGCAGATGAGGAAACTCAGGATCTGAGTGGAAGGTAGAATATAGGAGACTCTTGGAAATGGCGTTCCCCAGTCCACTGATGCCTGCCAGAAATGAATTGAGCTTTCTAATGGATCAACATGACACTTAAATACGTGACCAAATGAGAGCACGTTCACACGTGCTCATAATACCATTGTCAAAATTTTGGTTCCAAATGCCTGTTGCTTAAAAGTCCAAGTCCCTATAGGGCGACTTTTAGACTAATAGTGGGACATCCCCGTCCACCCTCCTCACACAGTCCTCCTGCTTCCTTCTCCCAGACTGGCTCTGACTAGGTGAGTACTCTGTTCTCAAGTCTAAGGCCAAATAGGGCCTGAAAATCATCCTGTATTTCCTCCCTCCCTGTGTTTAACGAGGAAGGTAAGAGGGTGGGGAGGATGAGGTAGGTGGGCGTTTGGGATTTGGGGAGGTAGGCACAACTCTATGGAGGAAGCAGCTGTCATCACATATGAACTTCCCAGTTCTTCACAATACACCACGTGGTGTCTGAGCCGCAGTCTCCTCACCTGCATGGGGAGGACAGAAACGCCAGTCCTGCCTGCCTCACTTTGCAGACCAGCTGCAAGGTGCTTGAAGGGAGAGAGCAGAGGGTGCCAAGCTCCACAGCTTAGCTGCAAGGTCCAAGGGGACAGACGAAGGCCAACCACTAGGGCTGTCCTCACTCCAGGGGCTGGGATGAGCACCCAGGCCTGCCCTGTAACACTGGCACCCTATCAGGGCAGTCCTCAGGCTGCAAGGTCACCTGCTGACGGCCCACTTACTTGCAGCCTCTGACCCACACGCTCAAGACCCAGGCTGGCTTCGCCCTCCCACTCCCCATTCTCCCACCAGTAGCAAGGGGGCTTCCGCCCCCTCAGCCTGGCTTCAAGCCACCACCACCACTCATCCGAGAATGACCGCAGTGGCCTCCAGCTCTACTCGGTACAGTCGCCCTGCCAACTCGCCCTCCACACGCCCACAGAGTGTTCTTTAAAAAAATCCCTTTGACTCAGCAATTCTGCTTAGGAATTTATCCAATGGCTGTGCTGGCAGAAGTACTCTAAGATACGTGAACAAGGATGCTCGCTGCAGCATTATTTGTAATAGCTAACAACTAGAAATAACTCGAATGTCCATCGACAGGTATTAATGCAGCTGCTCAAAAAAACAATATGGCTTATATGTGCTGACGGGGCAAGATCCTGCGATCCCAAGGTATTAGGTGAAAAAAGGAAGGTGCAGAATGGTCTATAAATAGGATGACACTAAGCAATGTACACATATACATCCTTATTATACATATACATTTTAATGGTGCTACATGAGAAACTCTAAGCTGTGGTTACCCTTGGGGAAAAGGACCAGAGTTGCCTTGGGTGGGGGACAACTTTTATCTGGGGAAGCCTGAAGCGCCAGCATTCAAGGCCCTTGAGAGCTGCCCCTCCAGCCTCACCCCCACCCTCCCTGTGCTCCCCATTTCCAACCACTCCCCAGTGCTCCAGGATCTTTCTCGCCCCCCTGCTTTTGCACACCCGCCGCCTTCCCCAGTAACCCCTTCACACACACCACCACCAGCCCAATCTGTCCTTTTCCCGGTAAACCCTGCCCTGCCCAGCCTAAAAGGTACCTTGTAAAGCGGAAGGAGTACAACCTGGGAGTCAGGGACACGGGGCTGGAAACAGCACTGTTATGGATGGAGGTGACATGGGCTCCCGGACCCCTCTTCAGAGTGATCCTCCCACAGCAGGAAATGTCCTGGCTGCCTGCTCTCAGTAAAGTCCCTCAGGAATCGCACTGAGCCCAAAAAAGCCACCTCACCCGAGGTCTCTCCCGAATTGGGAGCAGTGTTATCCAGTGACTGGCGACAAGTCACTGGTGTTTGTAGAAAGGCTCAGCACCTCGGCTCCATGAGGACAACTCTGTTCCAGGGGGCCCACGGAGCCGGGAACCAGCCAAGGCCTCAGGTGCAAACTCACTGAGCTCAGTCCCTCCTCCACCCGGTGCTGCTATCATCACTCCCCGCATGTGCTGACCCTCAAGGCTCTCCCCAAGCTTTCACCTGCAAATCTCCATCTCCGGGTTTCCTAGGGGAGTCGACCTACAACACCAGCTGCGTGACCTTCAGCAATTCCTTACACTATCTGCACCTCCTCATCTACAGGGCCCAGAATGCTGCCTGGCACACAGTAGGAATTCAACACTTCTCTTGAATATGGAAACATTTACCTTGCAAGGGTTTTGTGAGGACTGAACAAGATGCTGTGTATAAGCTGCCTGGCCCAGAGCAGGACTTGATGCTATCTGAACAGAGGCCAGCTGAACCAGGGATGTACTCAGTCCATTAACCAAGGTACTAGTGAGAAATTTACACTGAATATTCTATTCAGATCTTCTGCAGTCATTGTGGAATGTGTCCACAATTTAAGTAATGCCATAGAACCTAGCGACCATCACAGAACACCTAATATGAAGCAAACAGTGTAGGTCACATTAGCCTCAAGTTTCAGATGAAGAAACTGAAACTCAGAGAGATGAAGATTCTTATTTAAAGTCACAAGATGGGTCACGGACAAAGCTGGGGTAGGTCAGGCTCCAGGGCCAGCACCTGGGCGGAGGCAGGCTCACGGCAAGGGCCCGCACGCATCTGTGGGTGCCCCCCCGATGGCACCCCCACAACAAGCACAGGCTCCAGTGCACCAGAAGGCTCTTTATTGTCAGTGAGACCACCAGCTAGAGGAGCACTGGGCTCCGAGCAGGCCCCAGGCACCACCCAGGCCCCAGGACCCTCAGGGGGAGAGGGGCACAGGGAGCTCCAGGCCTCAGAACGGTCCTTGGCTCACACAGCACCGTGCAAATACAGAGCTAAAAACTTCCTGAATGTCTCTGGCTGGAAACCAGTCGGCCCAACAGGTTCCTGGAAAGAACACAGCCCATTAGGATCCTGCTACTAGGTTTAATGGCAGCAATTAAAACAAAGGTAGGTTTCATGCAAATCCTAAGTGCCTGGATAATAACCGTTTCTTTCTCTCACGACCAAGGAGGAGCGCTGGGGAGCTGATGCCAAGAGATGCCGGGGGCGCTGGACTAGCGAGGAGGATACGAAGCATCCCAGAACCTTTCAGCCAAATCGTCTGTTGACATTGCCCTGATCCCTAATCCTGCTCACCTCAACCACCACAAACCAATGTTCTGTTGCCCCTTTTAATTGCCAGGGACAATAATCCCTCACTCCTTCCACGCACATTTATCAGGCACCTTCTCTGTATCAGAGCTGTGCCCAGTGCTGGAAACCTAATAATGACTTGAATCTGGCTCCCACCTTCAAGGAGCTTCCAGCCAGGTTTGCAATAGTGATAATACAAGGTGATGGGCCTCATAATTGAAGTAGGAAAAAGATGCTAAGAAAACAGGGGAGAAAATAACTAACACATTGACTTCCATACATGGAAGAGAGCATGTATGAATGAGTCTTAAAGGGCAAGTACAACAGAATGGGCCAGAAAGAAAAAAGAAAGGAGACTTTAGAGAGGCCAGTATATGCACTGGTCCGGAGGCACAAATGAAGGTGGGAAGAGCTAGGGCGAGGCTGGAGCCCAGGGTCCGTGATGGTGGAGGTGGGGTGGGTGCGGGAAGAGACAGGTAAGGAGGAGTCACGTGACCACACCAGCACAGGCCTGGCACTAAGTCACTATTTTGGAAGGAAGAGGCTGAAAGAAGAGGACCTGAAGACGTGAAGGGGAGAGGGAGAGCACAACTAAGAGCAGAGGGACGCGGAGGAGGCTGGTGTGGCCGCACAGGTGAGGGACAATGAATGGTGTCTGGGGCCAAAGAGAAGGGACCAGACCAGTAGGCATTTCAAGGGTAGACAATACTGACAGACACTGGAGAACTCATCATTCCACTAACATACAGATAATGTTCAAAGGCTCAACAACTACATTTCAACAAATCTACTGAGGCCCTGTGTGGGACATGGCTCGTCAGCCACAGATCCAGCAGCACCCCACTCTGTTCTGTCTCATCCCCCAATCCTGTTTTGTCTCCAGAGTGCTTATCACTGCCTGATATTACATTATGATTCTATTTAGATACTGCCACTGCCCACTACACAGAACACAGGCCTGCTTTCTGTCAGCTGAGCACTGAAGGTGCAGCAGTGAGCGACAACGCCATGGAGGAATGAAATGAACGCATCATTCATGGACTCAGCCTTTGAGGAAATCAGTGCTCGGTTTAGCAGAGGAGAAGAACACATAAACAGATAACTATAGAACAGCAGCGTGACTGCGCTGTGACTGGGGGGACCCAGGGGCTATGGGAACCCACCCAAGGTACTTAAGCAAGGCTGGGATTGGGATGGTGGGTCTTTATGCTAAACCTGGAATGACAATTAGAGGACAAGCAGATGACAGAGAAATGGCGGAGGCTGGGTGGGGGAGAGGGAGGAGGGAGCAAGAAGGAAGCAGCCTCCTCTGTAAAGGGAACAGCACCTACTGGGATCCTGAGCTACTCAGGCAGCAGCGCGTACTGGACAGCTACAAGGAGCTGGGCGTGGTGGGCACTGGGGAGCACGGGAGGTGAGGTGAAGAGCGGGCTGGGGCCCAGGGTGGAAGGCACTGTTTTTAGGTAATGGGCAGGGCTGAAGTATCCCTCCAGGCAGAGGTCCTGAGCGTGAAGACCCTAAAGCCAGGGCCCCACTCACAAGCATCCCGTCAACCCCAAGCCAGGCTCACTCTGGGGAGGGTGAGTCCTGGCCCTGGGCCCATCACCAGGCCAGAGGCGGCTGGACTTACCACAACTGCCTTCCTTCTGACCACCGGGAGACACCAAAAATGCTCATAGAGGAGCTGATCCGAGTCTATCCAGACTAGATTCTTGACACCCTCATCAGAGGCCAGATCTGTGGTGTTCAGCTGTAGCACCAGGAACTGGAAGACACGTCCATCAGTGCCCACACTTTGCACGACTACTGGCTGCTCCAAAACCTTAGTGTCGTTCTAAGAGGAAAAGAGGACAAGTAAATCAAATCAGAAATGGTGGGGTGAAAGGAGCAGCACAAACCAGGCAATTTCTAGTTCTGGTCTTTGAAATAAACCCCCACCCCTCTTTAGTGGTTCCCCCCCGCAGGACACTGAAAAGAGAATGCGGAGTTGAGGGCACTGTCCAGGGCCAGGCCTTCTCGCCCGCACCCAGCCTGGCTCTGCCTGGCCTCAGATGCCTCGTGGCCCCGGGGTACCTGCTCTTCAACTTGAGCACATTAAAGTACTAATTCCTGCCACTGAGAGGTGATTGCCAGGCAAGCTGCACAGAAGGATGAGCTGGGAGGTTAATGACGGCAAACCCCTCAAACTCATGGCCGTAACCTGATGGTGACAACAGTGACGTCTATCAAATGTTAACCTGGAGGGTCAATTCATATAATATATATAATCTCATTCAGTTCTCACTCCATTTGACAGTTGAGGAAACAGACTGGGTGAGGCAGTGACTCATCTGAAGTCACAACGATGTGTGGCATCAGCACCTACAATGGCTAGTGCTAGACCAGTCACACTTTCCATCTGCCTTACTTTGCTCCTCAGCGCTGGGCATCTGGAATGCCCTAAGCCCACTGGCAGGCACCTCACCTGAGCTTCAGCCTCTCAGTGCAACTCTGAGTATGTGTCAGATTCCTGAGTGTCTACTCCAGCTGTGTCGGCCCCAGGATTCCACCAGTCAACACATTTGCTGATCACCTCTTTCAATTAGTGCCACTTGGTAACAGTAATACTACTAGCAACCATTTACTGAAGGCCTCTCATGTGCCAGGTATCACACCAGTTTTATATAAAGTCACCTCTAATCTCATAAATTCAGTGGTATATACCCACTTAACAGATGAGGAAACTGAGGTTCAGAGAGGTGGTATAATTTGCTCAAGGTTACCCAGGATCAGACCCCAGGCTATTAAATCACTTGGAATCTTACTGTTCTGGTCTACACCTAGTGTCCCATTGTATCTGATAGTAGCTCCTCTGCCATTCTCAAAAGTATACCAGTCTGGATGACAAATCATATGTTCACCCTACTGAGCCTGCAGGAATCCAGTTTGGTGACTGCTATCCACTGGACAAAGATTCAATAGGCAGGCCCCATGAAGCAAAGCATCCTTGATTCAAAGATGCTGCCTACATTCATCGCTCCAGGGCTGAATCTGACATTAGGAATAGCTAATGTCAGACCTCAGTGTAGGCCACACTGGGACTGTTGGCCTTAGAAATACCTGTTTTTAGCTGCATGAGAAATAAAAAAGAAAAGTACCTCTAAGTGTTAGCTGAGAATTCTGTATTGACTCTTGTCTCCCTCTACAGATCAATAAAACTGCAGGTAGTACATAAATTTCTCAGCAATTTTACCTTTTACACAGAGGCTCTTCCCGTAATTGCTCAACTTCACATCCCCAGGAATAATTTGTACCTGGAGGGGTTGGGGGAGGCCTCCTCTCCTACCCAACTGGGTGGCAATTAGTGACAGCATTGCTACCCATGCTCTGCTGGCACAGAAGCTACAATGAGCCTGCAGGCCTGGAACCTGGCATGTGACTATCTCTGCCTCCCTATGCTTGCCCAGAGTCAGGAGGCAGCATGTCCTCTGAGGCTGGAGAGATCAGGGCTCCAATGCTTGCTTCCCTACTTATTAGCTGTGGGATCCTGGGCAAGTTACCAAACCTTCCAGAGCCTTCAGAAAGTATGTCAGAGAATGGGAATTAAGATAACCTCCCAAGGACTGGAAAGACACAAGAAGGTCACATAAAGATGTGACAGCTGCTAATCTCTTAGCTGTGTGACCTTGGGGAAGTTACTGAGCCTCCCTGAGCTTCAGTTTCTTCATCTGTAAAATGAAGCTAATAATATCTGCCACAGGGGGGGTTGCTACAAGGATTAAATAATGCAACGGTTCTCAAATTTTAGTGGAGTGGTTTCCAAATCTGAGCTTGTACCAGCATCACCTGGAGGGCTTGTTAAACGAGACTGCCAGGCCCCACCCCCAGAGCTTCTGATGCAGGATGTCTGGGATGGGTCTGAGAAGTTGCATTTCCAGCAAGTCCCCAGATGATGTTCATGCTGCTAACCCACGACCATATTTTGAGGACCACTGCTGTAAAGAGCCCTAACTAAATGTTTGGCATGTAGCAGATGCTCAATACAGGCAAGGTCCATACTACTCTCTATCTCACTAGGCTAACCACACTGTACCAACCCCACTGAGACCAAGTAAGATGGGAAACAGAACATTCTGAAGTTCATCACTCCTCCAGGAGGGCCTTAGGCTCTAACCAATACCTGGGAGCCCGACAGCAGCCCTCAACATCATCCCTCCCCTCTCGCCCCACAACACACACACAAAAAGCCAGGAATCTGGTGTCCCAGGCCTGCTTGGGGACTCCCATACTGTCATCCCCTTCCTGGAAGCCTTTGCTCCCCCGCCAGGCTTTCCTCCAATCATGGGACAGCACTGTGTGACAACCACTCAGCCTGCATTCTATAACATCTAGGTCCCTGAGACCTCCTCTTAGAATCAAAGGGCTACCATCCAAGTGGTATCTTGGGTCCTCAGAACCTGTCCTGAGTGGGCGGGCAGGGCCATCTCCTGCTTCACTTCCTCCTGCCTGCCCGATGGAGCCTTGTGCTCTGGGCTCCAACAGTACAGAACAGAGGCAGTGTGCTGGAGCACAGACAGCTGAAGCCTTAGGAGCTGGGTCTACCTAGTCCCAGTCCTTTCTCCACCACTTACTGCTGTGTAATTCTGGACAAGCCTCCCTGGGATTCAGAGACATAATCTGAAAAATGGCGATCGCAATGAAACTTTGTGGGTTATTGTGATACAAAAAATGAGGCATCTTATGTTAAAGACAAGCACATCGTAGGCCCCCAGCAGATGGCAGCTCATCTCTGTAGGGTGAGTGGAAGTGCCTCTCCCTAAAACTCCTCAGTCAAGCAAAAAAATAAATCCCTCCATGCCCCCTCTCCTTTGAGTAGTGTAAGGCAGGAAACCAACACAATGTAAGGCAGCTCGGTGGTCTTCTCCACATACGTACCCCATAGAGGAGCCGAGCCTGAGCCAGGGCATTGCCAAAGGCAAACAGGATCATCTTGGCCCGCAGCTGATCGGGTTGAAAGCGGTGTGGTCGTAAATTGGCTGACTCCAGCAAATACAAGGTATGGGGATATGGGTAAGGATAACCCTCCCGGAATCCTGCAAGACATGCCATCATGTGGAGGGGTAGAAAAGATTAATCAGCCTGCCCCAAAGCCTCAGGAAAGTCACCCGACCTCAGCTTAGTGCCAGGCACGACAGAGACTCAGTAGAGGTAGATACTATCACTATAGCTCAGGGGCTGGCAAACGTCAACCTGCCGGCCTAATCTGGCCCGTTTTTGAAAATAAAATTTTTACTGGAGCACACCCACACCCACTCATTTACATATGTCTATTACGTAGCTGTGATAGAGACCATACGTGGCTTGCAAAACCTAAAATACCATTTGGTTCTTTACAGAAAATGTTTGCCAACCTGTTCCAGGTGATTCTTGCAGGCTAGCTCTAACTCCACACCTTTCTCGCTCATTCAAGCACACAGATGACAGCGATATTAGAAGGATAACCTGAAATCTATGGTAATTATTTTTTTAAAAAGCACATCACTTGCAAAATTCAATACTTGATTATTAGTAACAAATGACTTGCCTCATACCTCACAACACTATGCTGAGCATCAAAGTTCAGCACTTGTTCATCTCAGCCACAACCCTGCCAGGTCACCACTGCTTCCCCTACATGGCCATGAGCAAACCCTCGGAGGCTGGGGGCTTCTAGAATGACTCACCTGGATTAGCGAAAGTGGGTGAAACAGAGGCAGAAAGAGCCTGGGAAAGTGTGGGCTCTGAAAATCCCAGAGGAGAGCACTACTTAAGAAAAAGAGACATGACTTTCCTGTCTGCCTCAGTTCCTCCGCACGTGTGAGTACCCAACACTCAGCACTCACTCTCTGCCAAGCTCTAACACAGGAACCAGGAACAGAGCCCACGTGGTGCCTGCCACTGCCTTTGAGGGGCTCACCAAGTCTAGAGGGGAGACAGACAGGAAAACTGATCACATCCACACATGGGACATGTCAAGACACGAGGGAAGCCAGGGGGCTGTGTGAGGACAGACGAAAGGCCCCGGACCAGACTGCGAGGTTGCAGAGCATTTCTGGGAAGAAGTGAGTCCTAAGATCAATTGTGACAGATGAGTAGTCATTAAACGAGACAAAAAGAGGTGAATGGTCAAAAGTGCAGGCAGAGGGAAAAGGAAGTGCCAAAGCATGGTGGTGAGAAAAGCCACAGTTGGAATACAGGGGGCTTGTGGGGGAGAAGACAAAGATGAGGCTGGAGAGAGGCACAGAGGTCAGACGTGAAGGCCTTCATGTGATAAGCTAAGGAGTTCAAACTTTATCCAACAGGCAATGGGGAGGTGGGCATGGAGAGCAATGGGATTAAATCTGTGTTCTATAAAGACTACTCTGGGGCTTCCCTGGTGGCACAGTGGTTGAGAATCCGCCTGCCAACGCAGGGGAGACATGGGTTCGACCCCTGGTCCGGGAAGATCCCACATGCCACGGAGCAACTAAGCCCGTGAGCCACAACTACTGAGCCTGCGCTCTAGAGCCTGCAAGCCACAACTACTGAGCCTGTGTGCCACAACTACTGAAGCCCACACGCCCTAGTGCCCATGCTCTGCAACAAGAGAAGCCACTGCAACGAAGAGTAGCCCCCACTCTCCACAACTAGAGAAAGCCCGCGTGCAGCAACGAAGACTCAATGCAGCCAAAAATAAATAAATAAATAAATAAATTTATCAAACAAACAAACAAACAAAAGGCTACTCTGGAACTGTGAACTAGAGGGACCAGAGAGGAAAACAGCCTGGGTCAGACTAACCTGTCGAGAGGTTGTGGTAATAGGCTGGATGAGAGACAGTAGGGACTGACTGAGGTGTAGCTGTGGAAATGGAGAGAGGTTAAGGAGAAAGGTGCTACCTTAATGACTGAGTGGATGGCAGGAACTGCAGGCCTGTGCAGCCTGACTCCCTAGTTTCTGTCTTGGCTCACTGGGGAGGTGGTGGTGCTTTGTTTGACGGAGGTGGGATGAAGAGCCCCATTCAAGGACTGTGGGGCTTCCTCCATCCTAGCAGGAGGTTGGCAGAGTTTACAGGGTACACAGAGAGGGGGTGCCTTTCAAGGGAACTATGAATAAAGGAAACACCTGATGCCTGGTCAAAAACCCCTCAAGCTACCCATTACAACTGATGTAACAGAATTACTTCTCAGGGGTCAAAAGTAAAGTCAGCCTTTGAGCCAATCCAAACCTCCCTGAGTCTCAGCTTCCTTGCCTATAAAATGGGGTTTACTGGTACCTATCTCACAGGGCTGCTACACGGCTCTTAGGAGAAAATGCACATGAGGTGCCTAGCAGATACTAAGTACTCAGTGTTTCCTTTCTCTTTGGAGAAAGCTTGTCCCTCATCTGCACACTGCCTAAAGTCAAAGGCTTTGATACTTACCTGTGTCATCGTTCACATCATAAACATTGCATTCCTGAAGACCCACAGTGGGAGATATGGGATAGAAGGTCTCAAGAACATGATTCTTAGTAGCTTCTACTTCCTCTTGGGAGGCTATGGGGGGCAGAGGATCCTTGGCATTCAGCTGGGCTCCACTGGAACCATGGACCTGAATAAGAGTAGACTCTAAAGGGGGAGAAAAACGATTAGACTAACCTGGTCTAAAGCCTTAGCTAGGCAAAGTCTAAAGCTTTCATCCTGCCATGCTCCTCAAGTCTTTTACAGCTTTACTATCTGATCTGCCTCATCACAGAAAACAGAACTTTGGAAATTCATCCTTGCGCTTATCATGTAAGCAGGTGAGCCTCCTTCACTTGATGTCTGGGTGCCATCCTCTGCCTCTGCCTCTGCTGGGCCTTGGAGTAGACAAGGAAACATCAGATCCAAAGGACTGAGTGGCCTGGCTGAAGTCACAGAACAAGCATGTAACAGGACCGGAGTTGAAATGAAGGTCACATCATTCCTAATCTAGTGATCTTCATTCTAAAGAATAGAAGGGGACACGAGAACAAGATGGTGGAGGAGAAGGACCTGAGCTCACCTCCTCTCACAAAAACACCAAAACAACTAACTGTTGGGCTTCCCTGGGGGCGCAGTGGTTGAGAGTCCGCCTGCCAGTGCAGGGGACACGGGTTTGTGCCCCGGTCCGGGAGGATCCCACATGCCGCGGAGCGGCTGGGCCCATGAGCCATGGCCACTGAGCCTGCGCGTCCGGAGCCTGTGCTCCACAACGAGAGAGGCCGCAACAGTGAGAGGCCCGCGTACCACACACACACACACAAAAACAAACAACTAACTGCTGAACAACCATCGACAAAAAAGGACTGGAACCTACCCAAAAAGATATTCTACTTCTAAAGACAAAGAAGAAGCCACAACAAGATGGTTGGAGGGGTGCATTCGAAATACAATTAAATCCCACATCCACTGAGTGGGCAACTCACAGACTGGAAAATAATTACATCACAGAGGTTCTCCCACAGGAGTGAGAGTTCTGAGCCCCACAAAAGGCTCTTCAGTCTGGGGGTCTGGCATCAGGAGGAGGAATCCCCAGAGCATTTGGCTTTGAAGGGCAGTGGGGCTTGATTGCAGGAACTCGACAGGACTGGGAGAAAAAGAAATGCCACTCTTGAAAGGCGGACACAGGGTCTTGTGTGCACCAGGACCCAGGGGAAAAAGCACTGACCTCATAGGAGCCTGGGCCAGACCTACCTGCTGATCTTGGAGGGTCTCCTGGGGAAGGGGGGGGGGCGGGGGGCAGCTGTGGCTCACAGCGGGGTCAAGGACACTGGTGGCAGAGGTACTGGAGAGTACTCATTGGCGTGAACTGTCCCGGAGGCCACCATTTTGATGCCAAGACCTGACCCCACCCAACAGCCCACAGGCTCCAGGGCAGGGATGGCTCCAGTCAAACAACCAACAGGGTGGGAACACAGCCCCGCCCATCAGCACACAGGCTGCTTAAAGTCTTCCTCAGCCCACAGCCCCCTCTAAACACACCCTTGACACAGCCCTGCCCGCCAGAGGGACAAGACCCAGCGACACCCACCAGTGGGCGAGCACCAGTCCCTCCCACGAGGAAGCCTGCACAAGCCTACATGTAAGAATGGATACTATAAAACTCTTAGAGGAAAACATAGGTAGAACACTCTGACATAAATTGCAGCAATATCTTTTTTGATCCACCTCCTAGAGTAATGAAAATAAAAACAAAACAAACAAATTGGAAACTAATCGAACTTAAAAGCTTTTGCACAGTAAAGGAAACCATAAACAAAACAAAAAGACAACACACAGAATGGGAAAAAGTATTTGCAAACGATGCGGCTGGCAAGGGATTAATCTCCAAAATATACAAACAGCTCATGCAGCTCAATATCGGAAAAAAAACCCAATCAAAAATGGGAAGATCTAAATAGACATTTCTCCAAAGAAGACATACAGATGGCCAAAAAGCACATGAAAAGATACTCAACATCACTAATTATTAGAGAAATGCAAATCAAAACTATTAAGAGGTATCACCTCACGCCAGTCAGAATGGCCATCATCAAAGTCTACAAACAAGGACTTCACACAGTGGTTGCAGAGTGGTGGCACAGTGGTTGAGAGTCTGCCCACCAATGCAGGGGACACGGGTTTGAACCCTGGTCTGGGAGGACCCCACATGCCACGGAGCAACTGAACCCATGCGCCACAGCTGCTGAGCCTGCGCTCTGCAGCCCGCGAGCCACAGCTACTGAGCCCGTGTGCCACAAATGCTCAGGCCCACACTCCTGGAGGCCGTGCTCGGCAACAGGAGAGGCCACTGCAATGAGAGGCCCGTGCACTGTAGTGAAGAGTAGCCCCCGCTTGCCACAACTAGAAGGAGCCCGCGCACAGCAGTGAGGGCCCAATGCAGCCAAAAATAAATAATAAATACAATAAGTAAATTAAAAAAACAGTCTACAAACAATAAATGATGGAGAGGGTGTGGAGAAAACGCAATCCTCCTACACTGTTTATGGGAATGTAACTTGGTACAGCCACTATGGAGAAGAGTATGGAGGCTCCTTAAAAAAACTAAAACTAGAGCTACTACCATATGATCCAGCAATCCCAATCCTGGGTATATATCCAGAGAAAATCATACTTCGAAAAGATACACGCACCCCAGTGTTCACTGCAGCACTATTTACAACAGCCAAGACATGGAAGCAACCTAAATATCCATCAACAGAGGAATGGATAAAAAAGATACATATATACAATGGAATAATGGTACATATATACAATGGAATATTACTCAGCCATAAAAAAGAATGAAATGATGCCATTTGCGTAAGATGGATGGGCCTAGAGATTATCATACTAAGTGAAGTCAGAGAAAGACAAGTATCATATGATATCACTTGTATGTGGAATCTAAAAAAATGACACAAATGAACTTATTTACAAAACAGAAACAGACTCACAGACTTAGAAACAAACTAATGGTTACCAAAGGGGAAAGGTGGGGGGTAGGGATAAATTAGGTGGTTGGAATTAACATATACACACTACTAAATATAAAACAGATAATCAGGGGCTTCCCTGGTGGTGCAGTGGTTGAGAATCTGCCTGCCAGTGCAGGGGACACGGGTTTGAGCCCTGGTCCGGGAAGATCCCACATGCCGCGGAGCAACTAAGTCCGTGTGCCACAACTACTGAGCCTGTGCGTCTGGAGCCTGTGCTCCGCAACGAGAGGCCGCGACAGTGAGAGGCCTGCGCACCGCGATGAAGAGTGGCCCCCGCTCGCCGCAACTAGAGAAAGTCCTCGCACAGAAACGAAGACCTAACACAGCCAAAAATAAATAAATAAATAAATAAATAAAAAAGACCTCACCTCAATCATCACCTCCTCTAGGAAGCCTCCTTCAATTCTTTCCATAAAAGAAAAAAAGAACAACAGATAATCAACAAGGACCTACTGCAATAATGTATATGGGAAAAGAATCTGAATAGATATGTGTATAACTAAATCACTTTGATACACACCTGAAACTAACAGAACACTGTAAGTCAACTATACTGCAATATAAAATTAAAAATTTTTAAAAAAAGGATTAGTTAAGAATAGTTTTTATCCTAAAAGAAAAAAAACATTTGTTAAGGTGTTAATCCCGGGTTTCTTGAGAGAGGGACTGACCAATGCGCTCTTCTTCCTGTGTTCTCCTTCCAGTGAGCCTTGAGGCCTGGGGATCTCTGTGGGCTCAGAGGCTGTGGGTTCAGACCTTCCCAGGCACCTGCGTTAAGCTGGGGACGCAGAAATGAGTGAGAGTAACTCTCTGCTTTCACGGAGCTGGCTAGGGAGTACAACAAAAGTATGAACCACACTCAGAGAGAGCGGAGGTGGGGACAACGGACCTCTTCTGGGATACCTGAGAAGCTTCCTGAGGGAAGCAATGCCTTTAAACTTGCTTTTGAAAGATGGATAAGAGCGGAGCTTCTCAACATTGGCACTCTTCACATTTTGGATGAGGTAATTCTTTGGTGAGGGAGGCTGTCCTATGCACTGTAGATGTTTGGCAGCATCCCTGGCCTCTACTCACTAGATGCCAATAGAACTTCCACTACCAGCCCCAGGTCTGGTTCAAGTTATGACAAACAAAAATGTCTCCAGACAATACCAAGAGGGTAAAACCACCCTTGGTTGAAAACTGCTGTGTCAGAGTTTGCCAGGCAAAGAAAAGTGAGCAAACTGTTCTACTGAAGGAGGAGTAACATGTTCCAAAGCACAAAGCATGCTGCTCCATGGCAGCGCTTAGGGAAATAAATCCAGATAACTGGAGTATGATATGGTAGGAAGGAGGGATGGAGAGAGAGAAGTACTGAAACTACAGGCTAAGGAGAAAGGCTACCAAATCCAGGAAGAGGGCCAGATTGCCCTCAACAGCTCAGAGTAAAAAAAAAAAAAATAGAGCCAGTCAGAAAGCCTCACTTAAGTCAGATTAGCATATTTGCCACAGGGACACATAGGTATATGAGGAAATGAACTGACATCTGAATGAGCAGCAAGACTGCTCGCTGTGAATGTGTCCAGATGCCCTTCACAGAGGTCCCCACAGGAGGCCAAATGCCATCTGGAAAGACTCCTGGAGAATGGCCTCCTAGGGATTCTCCATGGGGTCAAACCTTCCTTGTGGTGCTTGGGTTCTGAGAAATACAAATCAAATACTACAAAGCGCAATGTGATGGCAACTGACCAAGGCTGATGATCCTATCTGTCTAGAAACTGGCTCGGCCATAGCAAAGATCAATAAAACTAAAAGTTGGTTCTTTGAGAAGATAAACAAAATTGATAACCCTTTAGCCAGACTCATCAAGAAAAAAAGGGAGAGGACTAAAATCAATAAAATTAGAAATGAAAAAGGACAGATCACAACTGACACTACAGAGATACAAAAGATCATAAGAGACTGCTACAAGCAACTATATGCCAATAAAATGGACAACCTGGAAGAAATGGACAAATTCTTAGAAAAGTACAACCTTCCAAGATTGAACCAGGAAGCATTAGAAAATATAAACAGACCTATCACAGGTAATGAAATTGGAACTGTAATTAAAAATCTTCCAACAAACAAAAGTCTATGACCAGATGGCTTCACAGGTGAATTCTATCAAACATTTAGAGAAGAGTTAACATCTATCCTTCTCAAACTCTTCCAAAAAATTGCAGAGAGGAACACTCCCAAACTCTTTCTACAAGGCCACCATCACCCTGATACCAAAACCAGACAAAGATATCACAAAAAAAGAAAATTATAAACCAATATCACTGATGAACATAGACTCAAAAACCCTCAACAAAATACTAGAAAACAGAATCCAACAACACATTAAAAGAATCATACACCATGATCAAGTGGGGTTTATCCCAGGGATGCAAGGATTCTTCAATATATGCAAATCAATCAATGTGATACACCATATTAACAAATTAAAGAATAAAAACCATATGATCATCTCAGTAGATGCAGAAAAAGCTTTTGACAAAATTCAACACCCATTTATGATAAAAACTCTCCAGAAAGTGGGCACAGAGGGAACCTACCTCAACATAATAAGAGCCATATACGGCAAACCCAGAGCAAATATCATTCTCAGTGGTAAAAAACCGAAAGCATTTCCTCTAAAATCAGGAACAAGATAAGGATGTCCACTCTCGCCACTATTATTCAACACAGTATTGGAAGTCCTAGCCACAGCAATCAGAGAAGAAAAAGAAATAAGAGGAACACAAACTGGTAAAGAAGAAGTAAAACTGTCACTGTTTGCTGATGACATGATGCTATACATAGAAAATCCTAAAGATGCCACCAGAAAACTACTAGAACTAATCAATGAATTTGGTAAGGTTGCAGGATACAAAATTAATGCACAGAAATCTCTTGCATTCCTATACACTAACAATGAAAGATCAGAAAGAGAAATTAAGGAAACAATCCTATTTACCATCACAACAAAAAGAATAAAACACCTAGGAATAAAACCTACCTAAGGAGGCAAAAGACCTGTACTCAGAAAACTGTAAAACACTGATGAAAGAAATCAAAGATAACATAAACAGATGGAGAGATAAACCATGCTCCTGGATTGGAAGAATCAATATTGTGAAAATGACTGTACTACCCAAAGCAATCTACAGGTTCAATGCAATCCCTATCAAATTACCAATGGCATTTTTCACAGAACTAGAACAAGAAATTTTACAATCTGTAATGGAAACACAAAAGACCCCAAATAGCCAAAGCAATCTTAAGAAAGAAAAACAGAGCTGGAGGAATCAGGCTCCCTGACTTCAGACTATACTACAAAGCTACAGTAATCAAGACAGTAGGGTACTGGCACAAAAACAGAAATATAGCTCAACGGAACAGGATAGAAAGCCGAGATAAACCCACGCACATATGGTCACCTTATCTTTGACAAAGGAGGCAAGAATATACAGCAGAGAAAAGACAGCCTCTTCAATAAGTGGTGCTGGGAAAAATGGATGGATACATGTAAAAGAATGAAATTAGAACACACCTTAACACCATAAACAAAAATAAACTCAAAATGGATTAAAAACCTACATGTAAGGCCAAACACTATAAATCTCTTAGAAGAAAACATAGGCAGAACACTCCATGACATAAATCACAGCAAGAATCCTTTTTGACCCACCTCCTAGAGCAAGGGAAATAAAAACAAAAATAAACAAATGGGACCTAATGAAACTTAAAAGCTTTTGCACAGCAAAGGAAGCCATACACAAGACAAAAAGGCAGCCCTCAGAATGGGAGAAAATATTTGCAAATGAAGCAACTGACAAATGATTAATCTCCAAAATATACAAGCAGCTCATGCAACTCAATATCACAAAAACAAACAACCTAATCCAAAAATAGGTGGAAGACCTAAATAGACATTTCTCCAGAGGAGACATACAGATGGCCAACAAATACAAGAAAAGATGCTCAACATCACTAATCATTAGAGAAATGCAAATCAAAACCACAATGAGGTATCACCTCACACCGGTCAGAACAGCCATCATCAAAAAATCTAGAAACAATAAATGCTGGAGAGGGTGTGGAGAAAAGGGAACCCTCACACACTGTTGGTGGGAATGTAAATTGATACAGCCACTATGGAGAACAGTATGGAGGTTCCTTAGAAAACTAAAAATAGAACTACCATATGACCCAGCAATCCCACTACTGGGCATATACCCTGAGAAAACCATAATTTAAAAAGATACAGGTACCACAATGTTCACTGCAGCACTATTTACAATAGCCAGGACATGGAAGCAACCTAAATGTGCATCAACAGGTGAATGGATAAAGAAGATGTGGCACATATATACAATGGAATATTACTCAGCCATAAAAAGGAATGAAATTGAGTTATTTGTAGTGAGGTGGATGGACCTAGAATCTGTCATACAGTGAAGTAAGTCAGAAAGAGAAAAACAAATACAGCATGCTAACGCATATATATGGAATTTAAAAAAGCAGTACTGATGAACCTAGTGGCAGGGCAGGAATAAAGACACAGACATAAAAGAACGGACTTGAGGGCACGGGTAGGGGGTAAGGGGAAGCTGGGATGAAGTGAGAGAGTATACACTACCAAATGTAAAATGGATGGCTAGTGGTAAGCTGCTGCATAGCACAAGGAGATCAACCTGATGCTTTGTGACGACCTAGAGGGACGGGGTAGGGAGGGTGGGAGGGAGGCTCAAGAGGGAGGGGATATGGGGATGTATGTATACATATAGCTGATTCACTTTGTTGTACAGCAGAAACTAACACAACATTGTAAAGCATTTATACTCCAATAAAGATGTGGGGAAAAAAACGTGGTTTGGCCAACAGCACTGTCATTTAATTAGCATGTGTCCTCCCTTACTGGGTATGCAAACATCATACCCACACCTCAAGAACAGTTTTCTCAAGTATTTCCTGTTTCCTCACACATAATGTGAAAGGAAGATAAATGTGCCTGGACCTCTCCTAACCCTGGGTTTTAGGTTCTCCCCACAGACCACTCTACTGTGGTTTCCAATTCAATTCCCTCCACATCCCTCCTCCAGCAACAGCTCCAAATGGGGCAGTTTAATTAGAGGTAATACTTGATAATGGGCCAACAAGTACTCCTTTATTAATGAGGTTCACTAACTTCCTTAGTGGTGCCATTACCTCTACAAAGCTGACTCCTTGCCAGGAAGTCCATACTCAAAGGGCAAGTTGGAGAAACCTGACCAAGCAGATGTCCTGAAAACCCCAAATTACTCCACAGCTGGTTTCTCTGCTCCAGGATTCACCAAAGACAGCACTTGTGATCTCAGAGCATCCCTGTCTAAAACATCTGAGGTTTGGTATTAATTCACCCGTCCCTTCAGTCAGCACCTTTTGTGTGGCATGAACTGTTAGACACTGTGGACAAAAATGAATATGACACAGTCTCTATCATCAGAAGTTCAGTTTAGTGGGGCAGACAGATGTTAAATAATCACAATATAGTAATAATGTGTGTTATGATAAAAGTAGGCATATGGACACAAGGAGCACAGAACTAACCTGTGGATTCACATGGGAAGGGGGCTTGAGCTGAGTCATGCAGACACACAGAATTTAGTCAAATGAGGAAAGAAGAAAAGAGCATTCCAGACAGAACGTACAGCACATGCAAAGGCAAAGCTTGACGCCAAAAAGCTGCAAGTGGCTAAGTGTAAACTGGGAATGGAGGTGGGAGCAGGAGAGCAGGAGATAAGACTAGAAAGACGAGGTGGTGGCCAAATCACAGAAAGCCTTGGATACCACGATAAATGGTCAAGCTATTGAGAGACAATGAAGGATTTGAAACAGGGAAGGGACGTAAGACAACCTGCACTTTAGAAAGATCATTCTAGCAGCTATGTGGAAAATGGATTTGGAAAATGAGAAAAGCATGAATGGAGTAAGAAGGCTCTTGCAGTAGAATATGAGCTTTGGAGTGCAGACTATATGTTTTATTACTTCCTTATCTTCAACATTTAGGCACTGAGAGGCACTCAACAGATACGGTTTGAATAAGTCTTGAAAAGAAATGATTAAAAAAGAAAAAGGCTGGGGCTTCCCTGGTGGCACAGTGGTTGAGAGTCTGCCTGCCGATGCAGGGGACACGGGTTCGTGCCCCGGTCCGGGAAGATCCCACATGCCGCGGAGCGGCTAGGCCCGTGAGCCATGGCCGCTGAGCCTGCGCGTCCGGAGCCTGTGCTCCGCAACGGGAGAGGCCACAACAGTGAGAGGCCCGCGTACCGCAAAAAAAAAAAAAAAGAAAAAGGCTGGGTTATGGCTAATGAAATGACACTGAGGATGTCATTTCAATGTCTGAGCCACAAAACTGGACCATGAAGGATGGGAGTGAGAATAGGTATGGCAGCAGGGAAGGGAATATAAGCTGGTGATGGGGCTAAGAGCAGAAAGACAATGAACAGACAAAGGCTTTCTGCTATACAGGAGGACCAACCTCGATTCCAGGTGGTGGATAACGTGTTGTTTTGGGCACAGATCCGTCTGGCCAGAGAAGGATGCTTGAGAATCTGGGATTTACACAGCTGTATCAGACTGTCCACAATGACTGGGCTTGGAGAAAAGAAGAGACATTTGGAGATGTAAAGCAACAGGCTGACTCCAAGATCCATCAGTTGGAAACCTTATTGACTTGGGGGAGACTTACCAGTACGTCTCTCTCTTGGGGATGTCTTCAGTAGAGTGCCAGAGACGAGCGTGAAAGATCACATTCAGAACACATTCATCTTGATTCTCTATGTGGTTCCTTGGATCGTCAGCAAGGCTAAGCACTTTCTCAGGAAGGCCTTCTATTAACTTGGTCTTGGTAAGCCAGAGAGCCTGCTTTACACCTTTAGAGTCATCAGTCACAAAAAAACCAAAACCAAAAAAAAAAAAAGTCATTCAGGAAGAGATGCTTATCCCTGCCGGGTAGCATTTTGGGGAAAAAGCAGCCTTGAGAGAGAGATGGGATTTGTTCCGACATCTGAGGGGTCAGAACTAAAATAAAAAGCAGAAGCTATGAGAGCCAGATTTCAACTCAGCTTCAGGAATGACCATCTAAAGACAGTTAACAGTTGATTGAGGCAGTGAGTACTTGCCTCAGGAGGAATTCAAACAGCCACTAAGATGGCTGAGATCATGAGGCTGAATCTTGCAGGCAAGGATTTGTTTGTTACCTGCAGAATTCAGACCCCAGATTACAGGACTACATCAATAGATGCCAACCTCTCAAAACCTAGATCCTTTCTATTAACCGACACCCTAGTCCCTGACTGGAAAAGCTCATGTCTGCCAAATATACGTCATTTAAGAGATATGGGCCCAGGATTAAGTGCATACTGCTCTATCAAGGGAAAGAGCTTTTGGAAATAATGGAAATAACTTCTGGATCATGAATAGCCTGAGGAGCCCTGAGTTTGGGAGCACTAGATAATCTTTCGCATCTGACTCTGAGATTCTGTACCAAGCTATTTTATAAGCAGATTTTTGTATGAAGCCCTATGAAATGTACTGCTGTATTTGTTAAAAGAATCATACTGAGGATGTTGCTCAATTTATTATGCAGGGTCCTCCCTGAGACCTTCTGAACTTCTCCCTGGCCTCTGACAGGAAGGTTGGGCTTTTCCTGGGTAGAGTACTGTTTTGTCTTTTGGACACGGTGAATTGCATAACTCACAATGTTTCTCTATACCAGGGGTCAAACTTTTTCTTAAAGGGCCAGACAGTAAATATTTTCAGCTTCTGGGCCACAGTCTCTATCACAACTACTCAGCTCTGCCACTGTAGCACGAAAGCAGCCATAGGTAATAAGTAAACAGGTGTGCATGGTTTCACTATAATAAAGCTATTTATAGAAACAGGCAACTGGCCTAGTCAGCAGACCCCATCTCTGTACCATTTGTTGACTGCTAGCAAGCTGAGAGTCAACTTTGGGGCTCCCCTGGACAAGTACAACCTCACAGAATGGATTTTTTGTATTCACTGTTTCATTTTTCCTTTGTGCTGATCCCCTCACCTATTTTTAATTTAATCTGGCTGTGCTACAAAATTTCTGTAAGATGCCCAAAATACTTTTCAGGAAAAGAAGGAGTATAAATAAACTACAAGATCTGATTCAGAGTGCTTAGTCTCTAAAAACTAATTTAACCCCCTTACTCTCAGCGGGATGGGCTGTGGTGCAGGCTACTCATCCCAGTTGAAAAAACATCACTCGACGCAGAGATATATCTTCATTTGAAAAACTATGTCTGGGATTAAAGCAAACTTAGCACACTTTGAGGGAAACACCCTCAGACAATTTCTTCTGTGGTGATAAATGAAAGGTAATGAGACTTTTCACTTTAAGGCTCATAAGACATCAGAAACACAAATATTTAGAAACGTTAACTTCTGGATTTTGTGGTGCAGCAGAAAGAACCCTGGACTGGGGGTCGGGTAACCTGACTTTTAGTCCCAACACTGCCATTGTTCCTTAAACTTGAAAATGGATAAAATACTAAGAATTTATGGTTCACTAGTATATGAATAATATGTAAGAGCTGCCATTTACTGAACATTACCATCTACTCTGTGCCAGGAGCTTTAACTACAAGTTGGATGGGATTTTATGGAATGGAGGATGAAACTCAAGAGACTAAGGAATTTGTTTCAAGTCCCAAACCTTGTAAGCGATGGGGCTGGGAGGAGAACCTGAGTCTATGTTAAAGCCCATGATCTCTCCATTACCCCAATCTGCTTCTCTAGCCCTGTATCTTGCAGTTTTATTACAGACTTTACAGAACCTCTCTACATATGGTGAAAGCATAGGGTATGTTTTCAGCCTAGTCAAACAAGTTAACCTTAACTTCTAAGACACAGCTAATGCATTTCATCCACATGGTAATGTTACCAGGGTCACTCAAAGGTGCCAAGTCTTGTGAGGTCCTTCACAGCACCCTGTGAGGATACTGGAAGTATTTAAAGGCCAAAAAAACAGCTTTCAGGAGTGAGTTTGAGCAGCTTAAGAGGCTAGCCAGTTGACAAGTTTTTTTCAAACCTAGGATTTATTATCTGGCTTAGTCCCCAAATCCTGCCAGGTCTCTTTCTTTCCTAATTACTTACTGGAAAATTCTGCTCCCACTTACCTGGACCATTTTGTGTTTTCAGGACCTGTCCTAACCCCACTCTGATTTAGGGACTAAGGAAGGAAAAAATGGGTAAGAGGACTCTCAATAAACAACCCCCTCCAGGGACTCTGGAACATAATTTCTGGTACTGCCCCAGACATACAGATGGTTTTGGCTAAAGTCATTTTGACCTGTTCTTAGTGAGAGTGAAAGGGAGCAGAAGTGGACTAGATGGATTTTAGGCCCAGATCCTTTCCCTGAAAACATCTCAGCTCTGACCGCTGACAAAGGATATCGACCTGGGAAACCAGAGGTGTAGCCCTGGCTTCACTAGTAACGCACAGTGCACCTGTGAGCAGATCACTGGCAAATCACTTCCCCTCTGTCACAATCACCAATCCTAATTGCCAATTAACTTGATTGACTAGCCTGAAATGAGGCGATAGACCTTCAGATTAAGTACCGTTTCTGTTGTCTCTTTGCACTATAATCCCCCTCCAACTAGTTCTCAAACATAGTTACATCTCCAGGGTGCAAGAGCTGGGTCAATGTGAACCACCTAGTCAAAACCACTCATTTCACAGGAAATGGAGGCTCAGGAAGCTTCAGTCACTTGCCCAAAATCACACAGAGGGTGAGGGGCAGGGCTAGGCCTAGAAACCAGATCTTTTCACTTGGCCACTAAAACTCTAATACTCCCTCACACATACTGCTCTTTACATCTCACTTAATCCTAACAATTCGCAGAAGATGAGAATCAATATCGGGCCACTTTGCAGACGGAGAAACCGAGACCCACTGAGTTTCAACGTCTTGCCCAAGGCCACAGAAGGTCGGGGTCAGTGCTGGGTAGAGGACCAAGGTCCCCTCCCGCCCGTCCTGGGGCCTCACCCTCGAGGAGGCGGCAACGCTGGTGGAAGACGTAGCAGGCCTGGTCTTTGTACAGCGGGTGCTCGTGAAGCGGGGGCAAGCGGCGGAACTTCGGGGGCGTCCAGCCAGGGTCCCAGGGCGGGAAGACTGGCCGCGCCAGACCGGGCATAAAGTGCATCTTCCCCGCGTAGGTGATGGGCTCCAGTCCAGGAATCTCGTACACCCTGTCCGGGGGAGGAGGCTCGGGCTTCCGCGTGGAGCGCACGCCCCACTCGTACGCCCCGCGTCTTGGGGCCCCGAAGCTCCCAAGACCGAGCCGCCCGGGGCGAGCAAGCGCCAGCCTTGCTGACCTCGACGCCAACGCCATACCGATCCGATCTCTTCAAGACCTCCACCTGGACACCGCCATCTTCCCGCGCTCAAGGCCTGCTGGGAACGAAAGGAGCCGAACGCCCAGACTCGTTTTATGAGTGGCAGCCACTTTAACCAATCATCGTCAGGGCATCCTCGTCTTGCCCCACCCTGCAGGCCGTCAGCGATTTCCCACAGGTGGAACCCTGCCTGCCTCCCCGGGGAAGCGCAGGAGGGTAGGTGAGTGGTTGTGATGGGCAGGGGGACTAGGAGAAGAGATTCAGGACTTCAAGCCTGAACTCGGGACAACCTTGATCGCTTAACGAGCAATTGGAGCTTGGGCAGGGCACTTCCTTCTGAGCCTTAAAGTCACTCGCTGTAAAAATAGCGATAGAAACGCCTAAACTAGCGTCTAAACTAGCGCCTAAACTAGCTCAGCACCCAGCGCGCGGTGGGTACGCCGTAAATTTCCTTGCCTTTCCAGCCCTCACGCGGAGCCTGAGCGTGGCCCTTGCACCACGCCAGCGCCGCACCGACCGCGCTGTACTGCACGCCTCCTCCCAAGCGCCCAAAGTGAGTTCCTTTCCTCGGAATGTCGCGTTTCGCCTCCTAGAAGCAGGGCCAGAGCGGCGGAGGTGTACCTTCCTCCCTGCGCAGCACGTATTTATCAAATGCCCACTGAGTGTCAGGCACTGCTGAGCATCGGGTTTACACTGGTGAATAAAACAGGTGTGCGATGTAGAGCGTACAGTTTAGTGGGAGATGCAGACAGAAAGCAAGTAAAGTAAATAAATAGCAGTTGCAACACACACACACACACTTCATATGCCTTTTCCCCCAGTTATTTTTCTCTTCAGTATTTAACACTAACATAACATGTTTTCTATTTTGATTTTATTTAATCACGCTCTCACTGGAATATAAGATCCATGCGTGCAAGGGATTTTGTTTCTTCACTGCTGTGAAACCTGCTCCTAGACCAGTGCCTGGCACATAGTAAATATATGTTTAATGAATGAATACATAATGATGTGATGAATAAGCAAATAGGGTACCTTCTAGAGAATGAGAAGGGGGTGGTTCAGGGAGGGCTCTGAGGGCAGATGACCTTGAAGCAAGGCCTGAGGGTGAGGAGTGTCATCCAGGCAGAGGCAACAACATGTCAAGGCCTGGCTTCTTAGACTGAAAAGGTAGAGGCTGAGAGAAGATGTGAACCTGGCCTTTAAAATTCATGACTGACGTGGCCAGCTTCTCTACTAATTTCCAAAATACTAGGGAAAGTGGGATTAGTAAAACATGGAGAAAGTAAATTTAAGGCAAAGAAGGCTAAATAACCCTCACACTGTACAGCAGTTTACAGTCAATAGGGCTCCTTCACTTACCTCACTTTATCTCTGAAATACCTTTTGGGAGTAAGAAGTCAGCATAAAGAGGGAATCAGATCTCATTCACTCTTAATACAAACCTGGTACATAACATGCAAGAAAAATGGGTTGACCTGATGTGACACCAAGCTAGGCTGCAAGCTCTGTGAAGGTAGAGCCCCTGTTTTATTAACCTCTGCTGTATCCCAGCACCTAGCACTGCGCCTGGCTCCCAGACCTTATATGTAAACTGAGTACTCACCACTCACCTGAGCCTTGCATATGCCAGGCCTGTGCTTGGTGGTAGAATACAGAAAGAATAAGATAACTGCTTGCCCTCAAGGGGTTCTCAACCTGCTAAACCTTCCTGAAATCATAGAACCAGCAGTAGAACCAGGTTTTCTTTCCTCTAAAGAGCAGCCTTTCCTCTATAAGAGAAAGATTTATTGCACACAGAGGAACTACCCTTCTAAAACCAATGATAGTAAGTGGTAAGAGAATTTGGACAAGTTCTGATCAGAAGAACACTGGGCACCACACAAGGAGATTGGATTGTATCTTGTAGGCAGTGGGGAGCTATTGAAGCTTGCTAAGCAGGGGACTGTTGTGATCAGAGCTGGTGGGAGGTGTGCTGATTGATGGTGTAGGGGGAGACTGGAAGCACATCGTTTGGGCCCATGGGAAGCTCCAGTGTAAATGGGCGTGGAAAGCAGGAAAAGTGGGAAAGATCTTAAAGGTTAGGGCTCCTGGGAAGTGATTGGTAACCAAGAAACAGGACTTCACTGTCTTCTAGTAGATGTGGTGGTTTGCTCCTCTGCTTTTGCACAGACTTGGCGCACACCTTGATTCTAGCACTTTATGCACGAATGAAGCTACTGCCCTTGGGAAGCTCCAGGGTGCCTATAAAATTCCGTGGCAGTTTGGCAAGTTGGGTCCCTGTTCTGTGCCAGCCCAGTGCCAGGCACTGGGAATTGGAGACGCAGACACTCTCCTCTGCCCTCTAGAGCATGAAATCCAGGGAGAAAGAGCAGCCTGGAGTCTTAAGAGACCAGGTATGTGCACTAACTTTACCACTCCTGCTTCCTGGCCTCAGTTTTCTCCATTGTGAAATGAGGAAGAGCATGGCCTACTTATGTACAGCTGTCGAGAGGACTGAGTGAGGCAGTGCATCTATCTTATCCCGGTTCTTATCTGTTTAGTGGATGACTCCTCCAGGACAGAGATGAGTGTCAGTCACCTCTGTGTCCCAGCACCTCATTCAGCAGCCCCTGCCCAGTAAGTGTCTAAGAGGCAGGAATGAATAGGAGGAAATCAAAGACTGGAGCTTTTATTTTTTTAATTTTATTTATTTATATTTTTTAATTAATTTATTTATTTTTGTCTGCATTGGGTCTTCATTGCTGCACACAGGCTTACTGCGGCGAGCGGGGGCTACTCGTCGCTGCCGTGTGCAGGCTTCTCATTGAGGTAGCTTCTCTTGTTGCAGAGCACCAGCTCTAGGCGCATGGGCTTCAGTAGTTGTGGCACGCGGGCTCAGTAGTTGTGGCTCACGGGCTCTAGAGTGCAGGCTCAGTAGTTGTGGTGCACAGGCTTAGTTGCTCCGCAGCATGTGGGATCTTCCCCAACCTGGGCTCGAACTCGTGTTCCCTGCGTTGGCAGGCGGCTTCTTAACCACTGCGCCACCAGGGAAGTCCAAGACTGGAGCTTTTGGAGGAATGATATTTACATCAAATAATGCTCTGGGACATCAGACTTCCCCTAAGTTCTGTTCTCAGACAAGAGGGAGAGAAGACCCTCTTTTACTTTGATTTGCCTGTGGATTTTTAAAAAATATTTATTTATTTATTTGACTGCACCGGGTCTTAGTTGCGGCACGCGGGATCTTCATAGCTGCGTGTGGGATCTTCATTGCAGTGTGCAGGATCTTTAGTTGTGGCATGCGGGATCTTTTAGTTGCAGCATGCAGGATCTAGTTCCCTGACCAGGGATTGAGCCCGGGCCCCCTGCATTGGGAGCACAGAGTCTTAACGGCTGGACCACCAGGGAAGTCCCTGCCTGTGGAATTTTCAATGAATAGTTTCCTTACAGGTGAGATGACCAAGTCTATTTCTATATAAACTGTATAGTTCCACATATGAAGACAGAGAACCTTGATAAATCCCAAACTGCCCTCACAGAAACATCTCAAAATAAATTATAACCATTTAAATTTTCCTCCCTGATCTTTCTTTCAGACAATGTTTACCTAATGGCCCTGAAACCAAGCTCCTTTCCTTCTTCCTTTCATATAACATCCATATTTTTAAATGTACACTGTGCTAGTTCATAAAATGAATAAAAAACAGGTCTCTGCCCTCAAGGAGTTCACAGTCTCAAAAGAAGAGAAAACCACGTAAACATGTAATTTCTGAACAGTGTGAAATGCTATAGGGTAGAGATTCATTCACTGGAAGAGCATTTATTGAGCACCTACAGTGACCAGGGCTGGACCAAGTGCAGTGAGTGCTGCAGGAAGCAGGAAGCCAAGCAGGCCTTCAGAGGCTCCAGCCTGTTCTCTTCCTCTACCCACTCATCCCTCCCTTGTTGTCAGTTACCCAGAGCTCCATCTCCAGACTCAGGTACCTAGACCTATTTAATCCAACTGGCAGCTGGATTTTGCCCTTGGATGTCCCACAGGCACTCAGTGTACCTCAAACTGAACTTAGCCATTTCCCCCACTTCCTCTTTCCCCTAAAACTCAGCTTCTCTTGGACCCACTATCCACCCACGGATCCAAGCCAGACACCTGGATGTCCCTTCTATCCCTCTCACCTGCTCACCTCACATCCATTAGTCTCTGTGTCCTGTTAATTACTGCTTCAGGATTTCTCTAATTGACCGCTGTCCTCTCATCCTCCCTGAAGCTCCCCTGGTCCAGGTCCTCATTACCTCTCACCTGGACCATCATGACTTCCTCCTCCTCCTGTTTTCCTGTGATTGAAGAACAATATGTTCTGAGACCAGACAGAGCAGAGTTAAAGTCCCAGTTCCATCATTTGGGGACCTTTGTCACCCTGGGTAAGTTATTAAACCTCTCCAGACCCCAGTTTTCCCATCCATAAAATGACACCTCCAGGACTGGCCTTGTTGTAAAGATTAAATGAGATGCAGCAATTTGACAGGTGACTCACCAACAGTGGTGAGTGAAAGAAACCAGACACAGAAGAATGCATTCATATGATTCTGTTTAAAGGTAGAAACTAAGCAAACCTGATAAATAGTGGATAGGGTTGCAAATAAAGGTGGCACAACTAAGGAAAAACAAGGGAATGATTATATCAAAAGTCAGGGGGGGGCTTCCCTGGTGGCGCAGTGGTTGAGAGTCTGCCTGCCGATGCAGGGGACTTGGGTTCGTGCCCCGGTCCGAGAGGATCTCACATGCCGTGGAGCGTCTGGGCCCGTGAGCCATAGCCACTGAGCCTGTGCGTCCGGAGCCTGTGCTCCGCAACGGGAGAGGCCACAACAGTGAGACTGTGTACCGCAAAAAAAAAAAAAAAAAAAAGTCAGGGTGGTGGTAATGGGGAGCGGGGGTGTGATCAGGGAGGAACACAAATGTGTGGCTTCTGGGATGCCAGCAAGGTTCTTTTTACTTGAGTGAGTGGTGCTTACGAAAGGGTTCTTTTATTTATAATTTATCTGTAATTTATTTTTATAACTTTTATAAATATTAAGTTGTACATAAATGTTGTACTTCATCATTTAAAATATTTTAAAAATTCAATGAGATTTTCTATGTAATCTTAATCCAGCAGTCCTCAGAGCACACGAAGAGGTCAAGAAAGCATGGTTGCCCGTTCCGATCGCTGTGCCCTGTCTCCCTCCCTCCCCCACCAGGCAGCAGATCCCAGGATTGATTCATCCCTGTCCCCAGTGCTCACACAGAGCTTGGCACCTGCAGGCCTCAGGGAGAATGAGCGGAATAGAGGTGACCAGAGTGTAACCACATGTTTTCCCTCTCCCAGGCTGGCAAGGGAGGAGAACCTGGGCCTACTCTGGGAAGAGCACCCAGTTGCCCACACCTCCTGCCTGACCAAGGCCCACTGACAATGGACAAGGGGGAGGAAGACGACGACGAGGAAGCCTGGCTGCAGCTTCGGCCGGTGGAGCCCTTGCCCTCCCAGTGCTGCGGCAGCGGCTGCTCACCCTGCGTGTTTGACCTCTACCAGCGAGACCTAGCAAGTTGGGAGGCAGCCCGAGCCAGCAAGGACAGGAGCCTGCTGAGTGGAGAAGAGACACAGGTGAGGGAGAGCAGCGTCCACTGGCCTCAGCCCTGTGCAGTGTACCTGCTCGCGGAAGCTTCCTTTCACTCTGTACAGCAGAGAGAAAAGAGTGAGCTTAATGGAAGCAGACTGACCCAGGTTCAAAGCCTGGCCTTGAGCTGGGGAATGGGGAATGGGGCAGGTGGCTAGGGGAGGTCCCAGGAGTGAATTGGGTGTGGGCATTTTACAGGAGAGGGAGATCTGTGAGTCGTGGCATTCAGAGAAGACTTCCTGGAGGAGGTAGAGGTGGGGTGGAATATTAAGGACAGTGGCCTGAGACTTGGAAGACATGAATTTGAGTCCCTGCTCATGGTGTGACCTTGTACAAATAAGTCACTACCACTCAGGCCTCAGTTTCCCCACATATAAAATAAGGATATTGGATTAGATCATCCATTAGGTCCCATCAATTTCTAAATTGTGCAAAGGTGGATTTTAGCAGGTTTGAAGGATGGGTAGGTCTTTCGTACACTGGAGATGAGTGTTCTGGGTAGAGGGCACTGCTTGAGCAAATAAAGACTCACAGGTAGGGAGCCGCAAGGTATTCTTGGGGGTACAGAGAAAAGTCTGGTGTCTGATGCCTGGGAGATAAAATGAGACTTGGGGCCCATCCACAGGGCCCTTGAGTGTCCAGTTAAGGACCTTGCACTTTATCCTGGGGCTGACGGGAGCCATACAAGGCTTCAGAGCAGGGTGAGCTCAATGTAAAGTGTTCTGGCATTCTTAGAGCCTGAAAGGGAAGTAAGGTGGGACTACGCTATTACAGAGAAAACTTATTGGCCTTGATAGCCTCTCCTTGTGGGGAGGATGCCCATGGATGCTTGCATGTCTCTTGAGTCCCAGCTTCTAGCTGTTGAATCTTTTCCTGTTGCAGAACTGTCCCTCCAAGCTGAGCCCAGAGACCTTCCTAGCCTTCTGCATCAGTGCCACGGACAGACTCACTAAGGACACCTACCTTGTCCGGTTTGCATTACCTGGGAACAGCCGGCTCGGCTTGCGGCCTGGCCAGCACCTCATCCTACGGTACACTCAGGTAGTGGGAGGACCCAGGCTTTGCAGCCCTGCGCTGCCATTTGCTAGCTGTGTGGTCTAGGGCAACTTGCTTAACCTTCCTTAAACCTCCATTTGTCATCTTCAGAATAAACATAGTAATACATGACTCAGAGGGCTCTTGGAATTGAACTAGATAATGCATTTTCATAATAAATAATAATAACAGTAACAGCAAACACTTTTTTAGCACTTAGTATCCAAGGCACAGTTCTGTGTGCTCATATGTATAAGCTCATTCATCCCTCACAAAATCCTGTGTGGTAGACACCATTGTCATGCCCGAGAGGAAACTGAAGTCAGAGAGGTTTAGTAACTTCCCCAAGATCACACAGTTAGGAAATGTTGGAGCCAGGATTTGAAAGCAAGCAGTGTGGCTCCAGAGCTTGTGGTATTAACCTCATATGATTAGCACCAGTTGATAGAGAAGACACTGTTGTTGAAAATAAGGGTGTTGCCCAGTATCACACAGCTAATAAGGATTCAAACCCAAACAGCCCGCCTCCTGAGTTACACCCTTCATTCCTCTGAACTTCCTTCTTCCTTCGAGCTTACTTTTGTACTCTTCTCCCACCTTGATCCCCACCTCCACCTACACAGGGACAGGACCCTTTGGGACCTCCAGATGGAGGTGACTGCCATGCAGTTGACTCTCTGGGTCTGAAGCTCAGCAGAGAAATCTGAGCTGCAGACGTGGATCTGGGAATCATCCAGGTATATTGTTATGCCTGGATGGCATTTGGGAGCATGTGGGGCATGGAAAGAGGGAAGGAGGTAGGACCGAACCCTGGCAACTCCAGCATTTATGGTGTTGGCAAGAGGAGGCAGAGCCATCAAAGGAGACGGAAAGTCTAGCCAGTACTTGCCTCGCACTGACCCCTGGTGTTTGTGCCCAGCTTGTTCTGGCCTGTGGCCTGGCTGACGGTCCTTAAAGGTCACTGTTCCAGTGGACAAGAGGGGCCACAGGACAGGTCACAGCCCCAAGCAACCCTCCATCCATAAGTCAGGGATGCCCAGAACTACCTGCCTCTAGTCTGGCCCCTCTCTGTCACTCCAGTGACATTCCTAACACATGCAGCTGACCACATCCCTCCTCATTCAGCCCCCTTCTGGTACTCCACAGTGCCTCCCCAGTGACACTGTAACCCAAGGCCCCAGCCTCCTTGCCCAGCAAGGTCTTCTCCACACCCCCCCAGCCACCCCCATACGTGCCCCTTGTTCCAGCCCCGAGGTCCACTCGCCAGTTCCTGGCTTGCCCTACATTATCCTACCTCTAAGCCTTTGCCCAGGCTGTTCCCTCTGCCTGGAATTACTTTACTTCCTGCCCATTGTTACCTGTTAGTGGCCTGCTTGTCCTTTAAGACCTTCTGAGCTCAAGGCCTCCTGACGTTCCCTAGGTGAGAGTGCCTGTCACTTTTACCCCTGTCATAGCAAATGTCACAGTGCCCTTTGCATCCGAGCCATGCCATATGTTCTGTTATTTCCTTGTTTTTTCTGTAAGCATTTATTGAGTATTTCTGCCCAACTTTTGATACATTGGGACAGGCCTTTTTAATCTTTGCATACCTCAAAGAAGAAAATTTTGTACATAGTAGGGCTCAAGAGAGGAGTGCCTAGGTGCTCCAGGGAAGCTCTGAGTAGTGGTAAGGAGCCCAGACCTGCAGGCAGACACAGCTACGGATGAATTCTAGCTGTGTGACCTCAGGCAGGTGACATCCCTTCTCTAAGCCGTGGTTTCCTCATTTTGGTTATTGTTTGAAATAAATGAGATCCTGCATATAGTCTACTTGGTGCATCTTAGGCATTTCCTACAACGTGGCTGCTCTTCTTATTACTCACGATCGTGCTCCCGGCCCCCTTGTTGATAACACTGGAGGGGATTCATGCATGCGGTCAGGCTTTGGACTAGGGCACCCTTGAGGATCCTTTCACTTCTGATGCTCCTGGCATGCGGTCATGTTTGATAAATGTTAAACGCTTGTTAAATATAGTTATTTTTATCTTGATCATTCTGTGGTCGAGGAGAGGTCAGGAAAAACCCCAGTGATGTCCTAAAATAGCTCACATCATCAGTGTACTTTTTTTTTATTTATTTATTTTGGCTGCGTTGGGTCTTCATTGCTGCACATGGGCTTTCTCTAGTTGCAGTGAGCGGGGGCTACTCTTTGTTGCGGTGCGCGGGCTGCTCATTGCGGTGGCTTCTCTTGTTGTGGAGCGCGGGCTCTAGGCGCGCGGGCTTCAGTAGTTGTGGCTCGCGGGCTCTAGAGCACAGGCTCAGTAGCTGTGGTGCACTGGCTTAGTTGCTCCGTGGCATGCGGGATCTTCCCAGACCAGGGCTTGAACCCGTGTCCCCTGCGTTGGCAGGTGGATTCTTAACCACTGCGCCACCAGGGAAGCCCATCAGTGTGCTTTTTGAAGCACTTTTTCATCTGTGACCCCTGTGGAGCTACACAGCAGGGGCATAGACAGTTGTCCCCATTTTACAGAAGGGGCAGCTGAGGGTTTAAATGACCTGCCCAGGGGTCTCACAGCCAGCACGTGGCAGTGGGGGGAGCCCAGTGCTCTTTTCTTCTGCTCCATCTTGCCTGCCCCTCAATGAGGACCCCTGGGGATGACTGGGCCCCCACCTTCACTCTCACCAGCCTGGCACAGATTCGGTACTCTAAGGGTTTGTTGAATAACTGGCTGACTGCCTCACTGAGTGCTTCTCTTTCCCAGAGGGATAGTAGATGGCTTAGAAATTCAGAGAGCCTATACGCCCATCAGCCCTGCCAACGCAAAAGGATACTTTGAAGTTTTAATCAAGGTGAGCCAACTCACACGGATGCTCTAAAAGGCTGTGGACTGGACCTCCATTTGCCAGCTTGGTCAGGGTGGGGCACTGCCCTCTGATATGGGAAAAGCCAGTGCTCACATGGGAGGAGGCTGGCTTGAGGGAAGAGCAAGGACAATGAAAGAGACCTTTTCTCATCTCCTCCTCTCCTGGGGCAAGGAGGCTACTTGGTCCACCAACAGAGGGCATGTTCCTGATAGATTTTATGGAAAACAGGCTTGGACTGAGAAAAGTAAAGCCGTTCCTCCTCACCTTCTTCCCTATTGATGAAGTGTACGCACTGAGCCGGGAAAAGGGGAACCAAGTCATGTGCACCTACTGTGTGCTGGGCACGGGTGTCCAGGGAGAGTCAGACACGGTGCCCGCCCTCAGACAGGGGCCAGACTGGGACATTACAAGGTGGTAGATGCTGTGACAGGAGGCCCCAACCCAACTCAGGGCAGCTGGGGCTGCAGGGAAGGTGAGCTGGGCTTCCCAGAGGAAGCTGTGTGTCTGAGCTCTATGTTTAAGCTCAGGAGTGGGAAGGAAGCTCTGAGTGCTGTATCAGCACGTACTGCGGCAAAGGAGGCATGATTTGGGGAACTGTTAGTCATTTGTCCTGGAACACTTTTGTAGGCAAAAGATGGGACATGGAGGACCTTGGGGGGCAAAGTAACCTGAAATCATCTCGCAGGTGGGTTGGCAGGGGTCGGGGCATTTGAGTTGGGCCTTGAGGGAGGAATACAAGTTAGCAGTGGCATTCCAGGGAGACGGAAAACCGAAGGCAGGGAGGGGTGAAATAGAGCAGGGTCTTCTGGGAACTGTACCCAGTCTGAGTGGCGGGAGGAGAGTTGCTTGTAGGGGCAGCTGAGATGGGTGGGGAAATTGGCAGAGATGAGATGAACAAAGTGGGCTGGATGCAAAATATCCCAGAGACCCAAGGAATAGGCAACAAATGTATAAGACGTCATGAAGGTCCAATTATGTGCAAAAACAGTTAGGTTGAACTACATGAAATTGTTGAGATGCTAACATTTTTGACTTACAGAAACAGCAGTGTCATATGGGTCAGCCTAATACATAGATCTAGATCATTTCCCAAATGGAATCCTAGGGAACACCTATATTTAGGAATAGTTTTCACATCCTTTGTCTCCGTTGTAGGACAGGAATTATCCCCATTTCACTGATAAGCAAACTGAGGCCCCAGGAGGGCCTGAGGCTCCCCAGATAGTAAGAAGTACAGCTGGAAGGTGAGCCCTGGCCTTCTGACTCCAGGTCCCCAGCACCGTCTCTGGCTCCCAACCATCCCCGCCTGCCTTCAGAGCTGGAGTATTTATTCCCTCACACATAAGCTTGGATGGGATCCCTTTTCCACGCAACTGTTTGTCTGGGAGATTCCACAAATCCTCTCCAAATGGCCTGCTTCCCCAAGCTGCTTGTCTGGGTGTGTTTCTATTGAAAGGATAAGCCTGGAGACAGTTCTTCAGGGCAGCTGGATTTCTCCCAGCTGCAAGGCTGATTTTCTCCTTCGTTTACCGGAAAGCCTCTCTTTAGAGAGATGCTTAATTATCCCTAAGCCGCTGGCTGGGAAGATCTGGAAATGTCTTTGCAAATTGGGAAGGCAGGCGGGTTTTGTAAGGTTTACCCTCCCATGTAGATGGAAAGGAGGAGCTCTCATTTCTCTGGCACCTTCTGGGCACCAGGTACTGCTTCTAGCTCTTTATTTTAATTATCTCGTTTCAACCTCATAATCACCCTGCAGAGTAGATATATTCTCCCCACTTTACAGACGAAGAAACTGAAGCCCAGAGAGATGATGTCATTGTCCCAAGGTCCCTGGGGTAATATGATCTCAAGTGGAAGAACAAGTTCAGTGTCAGTTCTGTTTAACAAGTGTGTATTGAGCATTTACTGTGTGCCAGGCTCCGTGTGGGTGCCAGAGGCACAGAAAAATCCTTCCTTTCTCCTTGAGTGCTATCTGTGCCATAGGGCCCCTAAGGCCACCCCTGGGGCTGTGCCTCCCCAAGACTGGGGCCACAAAACAAGGTGTGCGCTGAAATATAGCCTCCAGCAACTTAGGAGAAAAACTGTAGCCTCCTCCCCAGACCTCTTCAGGTAAGCGGAAGACTTGCCTTGCTTTATGCATGTGGTGCCCAAGGAAGGCAGGGATGGTACCAGAAGTAGCTGTGGGTGCTTAAAAGCATGTCTGGTGACCGAAGCCCAGTCTCTCCTTCAAGCCTGGTTATAATTTCTCCAGACACCCTTCCTGGGCTGTCTTACCCCTGACCCTACCACACCTGATGCCCAGAATTCTCTCTGCCCTCCTTCCCGCATCCCCAGTGAGTTTGAGTCTACCCAGTCTTCAAGGTCCAGCTTAGCTTTCCCCTCCAGGAAGCTGTCCTCGATCCCACTCCATTGGAAGTGACTGCACCTCCTCAGGGCTCTCCTACCACTTCATCCTTCTCACGGGGGGTTAGGTGGTCTCTACCTTTTATATGTCTGAGACTTAGGTCCCTCTTAGATTGTGAGCTCCTTAAAGGGAGGGCCTGAATCTGGGTTCATTCATTCATTCATTCATTCATTCAGATGTTTAAGTCCTTTCCATGACTCAGGCACTGGCTGCCTCCATGGAGCTTAAGGTCCAGCTGTCTCCCCTGCAGCCCCAGCATGGTGCCTGACAGAGTCAGGGCAGTGTGCACTTCCCCCATGGAGGAATCCCCTCCACAATCTTCACTTTTTTCATCCAGCCAGAAGACAGTGCAGGGATATGCAGAGATTGCAAATGAGGCGGACTCTAGCCCATAAATATATTTGGTCTTGGCCTGCACAGTGTTTTAAAATTTTGAATTAATTGCCAACATTTCAAAAATGGGAAAATTTTCACAAAAATATGGATTTCCTGCCCCTCTTAGTGAGTCAGAAGATCTGGCATCGCTGGCCCCACGGACTGTGTACTGGAATTTGCAGAGTGGTTTCCTCCTTTAGAAAGAGTATTCACTCACCAATTTACTGTAGTCCCCACCACTCACTCTTGTCTCCCTGATGCTGAGGCTGTTAGTTGCCATCAATCATCTCATACCCAGCTCTTCACTCAGTTCTGTTACCCACATGGCCATTGTAGTTATTTGGCTTGAGACCTCTGTAGTTAAAGCCGTAGGTCTTATGGTTTCTCATCCCAGTCTTACCATTTACCTTCTGTGTAAGCTTCTTGGCCTCATCTGAAAACGGGGAACGACAGTTCCAACTTCATGGATAATTAAGATTAAATGACACAACACGTGGAAAGCACTGGGAGTGCAGGAAGGGCTCCACTTTCGAGGCTGATGTGGTTTGTATTGGCAACATGTGCCTGTCTTAATGAGGTCTCCCTTCGTTTCCTCCCAGTGCTACCAGACAGGGCTGATGTCCCAGTATGTGGAGTCCTGGAAAGCAGGAGACACGGCTTTCTGGCGAGGACCTTTCGGAGGCTTCTTCTATAAACCAAACCAGGTCAGTGCCCGCACTGAGTCCTCAGGAGACCCCTCCCAGCTTAGCTTCCAGGAATGTGGTTCTCATGTTTCAGGCCATAGAATCTCACTGTGCCATTCTTCTTGAGCCCAAACCTAATCCCAAGAGTATCCTTGGGGTTGGACATGGGAGGAGATGGGAATAGGTGCTAAGAAACAAAACTGCCTGCCCATGTTCCAGAACCATCCTTGCCTGCCCATTGCTTGGAAAAATCCAGACTATGAGCTAGGTATTTAGGGCCCTTATGCCATCTGACTCTCAGACATCTTTCCAGTTTCACGTTCCATTTACAAGACTATGAGACCACTCCCTAAATACACCCTGTAGCTCACTGCTTGGGAACCCCCTGCTTCCCAACCCAAAGGCTCTTCCCCTCATCTTCACGGCATGTTCACATCCTCCCCTGACATTCCCAGGAAGAATTAGTAATTTCTCATCAGTTGGTGCATATCTGGAAAGCAGTTTGACAGTATGCACTGGGAGTCTTAGGAATCTTCACACCCTTGACCCAGTGCTTCCACTTCTGAAGTCTGTCCTATGGAAAGAATCCAAAATGCTGCCTCTTGCACATGTTCATTGCGGCTTTATTTATGATAGCAAGAAATTGGAGACAACTGAACATCCAACAACAGAACAGTTAAGTACACTGGGTTACAGATACGTGATAGACTATTATCTTGGATTTTAAAATTATGTTTATAAATGATGTTAATGCTTAAGCTGTAAGCTCAAGTGACAAACACTAGGTAAACTGAATATACAATGTTAGGAAACTAAGTTAAATTGCACAGAAAATATTTATATATTTTTAAAGAATTCCTTTTCTTTCTTTCTTTCTTTCTTCCTTCCTTTCTTCCTTCCTTCCTTCCTTCCTTCCTTCCTTTCTTCCTTCCTTTCTTCCTTCCTTCCTTCCTTTCTTCCTTCCTTCCTTTCTTTCTTCCTTTCTTTCTTTCTTCCTTTCTTCTTCCTTCCTTCCTTCCTTCTTTTCTTTCTTTCTTCCTTCCTTCCTTCCTTCCTTCCTTCCTTCCTTCCTCCCTTCCTCCCTTCCTTCCTTCCTTCTTTCCTTCTTTCCTTCCTTTTCTTTCTTTCTTTCTCTTTCTTGCCACACCGCATGGCATACGGGATCTTAGTTCCCCGACCAGGGATTGAACCCAGGCCCCAGGCCCCCTGCGGTGGAAGTGCAGAGTCTTAACCATTGGACCACCAGGGAAGTCCCCAGAAAAAATATTTTTTTAAAAAAAGCAATAAAATGTTAGCAGCTCTGGGTAGTGGAATTATGGGTGATTTTTATTTTCTTCATTATGTTTTCCAAATTATCCATAATGAGTACCTGTTACCTTTATAATTAGGAAAACAAAGCAAAACAAAAACAAATGGAAAAGAACAAATCATTTTTCCTCTCCATTCTTTTTTTTTAATTGAAGTACAGTTGATTAACAATGTTGTGTTAGTTTCAAGTGTACAGCAAAGTGATTCAGTTATACATACATATATATGTGTGTATATATATGTATACACACACACACACACACACACACACATATACATCTATTCTTTTTCAGATTCTTTTCCCTTATAGGTTATTACAAAATATTGAGTATAGTTCCCTGTGCTATACAGCAGGTCCTTGTTGGTTATCTGTTTTATATATGGTAGTGTATATATATGTTAATCCCAAACTCCTAATTTATCCCTCCTCTCCCTTCCCCTTTGGTAACCATAAGTTTGTTTTCTATGTCTGTGGGTCCATTCTTTTTGTTTAATTTAAAAATAGCTTTCATTGGTATTTTCCTTACTACAAATGCAGTACCTGTTCATTACCAAAAAAAAAATTCAGCAGATATAAAGAAGCTAAAAGAGACTTCCCTGGTGGTCCAGTGGTTAAGACTCTTCACTTCCACTGGCAGGGGGCACGGGTTCGATCCCTGGTCGGGGATGTTCCACATGCTGCCTGGTACAGGCAAAAAAATCTTTTTAAATAAAAAAAATAAATAAAGAAGCTAAAAGAAGAAATAAAGAATACCTGCAGGCCATCTTCCTGGACATACCTTGGCATACCTTACTACCTTGGCATCCATAGACCCCACTGGAAAGCCCTGCACTTCCTGTCTGGGAGGGTGTAGGGCCCAGCCTTGAGGGAAAAGACATGGTGTGTCACACATGAACACTTGGCTGCTGAAACTGTGGCTAAGGCTTGGCTCTGCTCCTGTGAGGATGCTGGGATGTAGCCCAGTCTTGCCATTCTGCAGCCATCTTCAATGCAGATGGATCACATCAGCCCTGAGACATTCCACAGACTTATCATAGGTATTCACCCAGGGCCAGGCCAGTGCTGGACCCTGGGGGCTCAGAGATGGGTCAGATGAGTCCTGTCCTCCAGAAGCTCACAGTCTGATGGGGAGACAGGCCCACAAATAAATGACAACAACATAGTGTGACAAGTGTGAAGAGGGATGCACAGAGGGCTGTTGGAACACAGGAAGGACCCCTCACCTGCCCCTGGCTCAGAGAGGGCTCCCCAGAGGAGAGCCTGAGCAGTGATGGGAGAAAGGGGGAGCATGGCACACCCCGTGACTGGGAGGCTGGGAGAGCATGAACACAGGACAGGATGATGGGCTTGCAGTAGGGCTCAGTGAGGGAAGGAATCTAATTGTATTAAGCCCCATGCTCCATACCAGGCACTTGATTATTTTTTTAATTTTATTTTATGTATTCGGTTTTTTTGGCTGCATTGGGTCTTTGTTGCTGCACGTGGGCTTTCTCTCTAGTTGCGGTGAGCGGGGGCTACTCTTCGTTGCACTGTGATGGCTTCTCTTGTTGCAGAGCATGGGCTCTGGGTGCGCGGGCTTCAGTAGTTGTGGCATGCGGGCTCAGTAGTTGCAGCTCGTGGGCTCTAGAGCACAGGCTCAGTAGTTGTGGCACACGGGCTTAGTTGCTCCGCGACATGTGGGATCCTCCTGGACCAGGGATCGAACCTGTGTCCCCTGCACTGGAAGGCAGATTCTTAACCACTGCACCACCAGGGAAGTCCCATACCAGGCACTTCATGTCATCTCTTTAATCCTCATGACAGTTCTGAGATAGGTGCTATTCTGGGGAGGTGCTGTTATTTTCTTACCAGTGAAGAAACCAAGGCTCAGAGAGGTGAAAGAACGTGCCCAGATCGCGTGACTGGGGGTTTTCCTGCAGATCTGCCAGGCTCCTGATAGTCCAGGAAGCATTCCATGCAGTAGTGTGGTGTGCAGTGACTGTCACTAAAGCTGGTGAACACTCAGACTGCACACAGAGGCCTAATCTCTAGAAGGATGTCGGTGAATACCTCACTGTGCGGGTCAGGCACTAACCTTCTAGGCACTGATCTTAAAGAGGCCTAGAGCCAGGAGACAGGTTTGGTGATGGGGAGCTGATGGAACAGGTGCCTCTTGGGAGCTCACTTTGATTGCCTGGCTCTCTGTGCCAGGCACTGAGGTATAGTATCTCATTTAGTCCAGAGATGAGCAGGCTCAGGGTCCAAGCCAGGGGCCTCCGATCTCTGCAGGGTTGCCCTGGGGCAGAGGAAGCAGCCCGGAGGGCAGGGCTGGGATGGTGGTGGGAGAGCCAAGCTTTGGTGGGAACAGGTGTCAGCTCAGTGTCAGGTGGGAAGCCTTCCCTGGCAAGGGGAGTCAGTCTGTAATGGAGCAGACTTCCTTGGGAGGTAGTGGACTATCTATCAGCAGAAGTATGTAAGCAGAGTCCCGAGGCGATGCTTCAGAAGGCAGCCAAGCCACTTGCAGGATGACTGCACCATCATGTTCCCTTTCAGCCTCCAGATTCCATGATTTCTGTTCCATAGACCTCATAAGCTGTAGCCTTTCACAGGCAAGGATGGTTTTCTGGAGGAGGTAGAGAAGCGAACTCAGATGGGTGGCACACCCAGGAAGGGCAGTGCCATCCAGTTCAGACAAGCCCAAGAAAAGCCCCCGTAGTGGATGGCTGGGGTCAGACCCCTTCCCAGCCCACCCCTGTCATATACCATCCTGTTCCCTAGTATGGTGAGCTCCTCATGCTGGCTGCTGGCACTGGCCTGGCCCCCATGGTGCCCATCCTGCAAAGCATCACAGACAACGCAGAGGATGAGACCTTCATCACCCTGGTCGGCTGCTTCAAGACCTTTGAGGGCATCTACCTGAAAACCTTCCTCCGGGAGCAGGCTCGTTTCTGGAATGTCCGCACCTTCTTTGTACTCAGCCAGGTGAGCCCAGGGGGATGATTTCCTTCCCTGATTGAGACTCTACTGTCCCCTGCACCCGTCTCGAGGACATGCTGTGGGCTCTCTGCCCTGTGCCTTAATAGTCATCCCTGCCACTGGTGGAACCCCCAGTGTGTGCCTGGCAAGGAAGGCAGGTGTTGCCATGTTCATTATGCAGATGAGGAAACTGACGCTCAGAGGTGAAGGCACCAGCTGGTGTCGTGCTGCCAGACAGGGTGAAGCCAGGATACGAACCCGAGACTGTCTGCTTCCAGAGCGCCAGCTCTCACCCACCATGGTTTGCTGCCTGCCATCCACCCTCTGGCATCCTCTGTTGTATGGGCAGGGGGCCTGGGTGTAGAATCAGTGGGCCAGGCACAGACGTCCTCTGGCTGTGATAGCTCCTTGAGGCAGGGACCACGTGTCTGGATCACCCCGCTTTCAATGCTTTGCACAGCACCAGGCATGGAGTAGGCACTCCCCTGGGCAGTGGCTGGTGGAGTAAACCGGGTCCAGTTCACTGCATTTGTTAGGGTCTTTTCCACATCACTTTGTTCCCACCTGGGAACAAAGCTGCTTTCAGATCCTCCAAGTTACAGCCACTCTAGCTGGAAGCGGCTTTGCCTCCGGAGCCCTCTTCCCTCTGGTTCCCCATCCCCTCCATTCATTCAAGGCGCCCCTCTGGGCCCTCCCCACAGGGCCGCAGCGTGGAGGGCTGTCTTGCGCCTCACCTCAAGCCAGGCCCTCAGCTATCTTTGTTCACTGGCCTTCGCCTAGTCTGTAGCTTTATTTCTCTTTCCTGCACTCCCTGGGTTGAGGTTCCCTGCCGGTGCCTCCCCTCCATTCCCTTGGTCAGGGTCAGCCTCATTACCCTGTACTTTGGAGCACCCTTGTCATCAGTTTCCTCTTGAGACAGCTTTAGAGTGTCCCTAAAGACTTACATGATCCTCGACATTGTGGCTGGGTGGGGGAGGGTGTCAGGAAACCAGCGGTCCTGAGGTCCCCGGGGCCAGAGTCCACAGGCCTGTGCACGGGGCAGAATGCTCTGTGGCGTGAACACCGAGAGGGTCGTGCTTGGTGAACATTAGCAGCGACAGCAGTGCCCAAGGTCAGGGATGAAGCAGAGGGCTAAGGTCCAGCCGAGGGGAGAGGGGCGAGGGAAGGGCCACTCCTGCCGGGAGCACGCTCAGCCCTGCCTAAGAGCTGGTCGGGGAAGGTGGCAGGAAGGCAGGCACCTGGCAGAATTGCCCTGGCGGTTGGCCAGCCTTCCTTTCCCCCACCACGTGCCAGGTGCCAGGGATTTAAAAACGAAAATGGGACGTCCCTGGCGGTCCAGTGGTTAAGATTCTGTGCTTCCACTGCAGGGCACGGGGGATCAATGCCTGATAAGGGAACTAAGATCCCACATGCCACACAGGGCGGCCAAAAAAATTTTTTTTAATAAATAAATAAAAATAAAAATGAAGATGGCCTCTTACTGCCCTCCAGGTGCTCATCTATATGTGTGGAGACAGCCACGGAGATGGCTGACAAGGGCTCCCCTTCATCGAGCACCTTCTCTGTGCCTAGCACTGTTCTAAGCACTTCATGTGTACTAACTCATTTAATCCCCACCACCATCTTAGGAGGCTTATACTGCCATCATGGCCTTTTAATGGAAGCTGAGACACAGAGAGGTTAAGAAGCTTGCCCAAGGTAACACAGCAAGTTGGTGGCGAGGCCATGCTCTTATTGCTTGTCAGTGTAAGACAGCACAGGGATAGGTGCTGTGGAGGGTGTTCAGGGTGCTGGAGGCAAGCAGAGAGGGCTTCACAGAGGAGATGGCATTGGAGCCCGGGCTTGAGGGCAGAGTTAAAGTTCACCAGCAATAGGGGACCTTCTACCCTGGGCCGGGGCTTTGATGAGGCCAGTGCCCTGGGGTTGGGCAGGCGAGTGGGCTGGCTGTCAATAGCTGGGGAAGGTGAGGGATGGTGGAGTGAGAGGTGCCTCCTGCCTGTCCATGCTTCCTCCACTCCGGGTGCTGCCTGGGCCATAGCGACAGCATCATCAAGGATCTCCCTGCTCCAGCCACTCCTTGACGATTTGTCCTTCATCCTGCAGCCGGAAGGGCAGCTCTGACCACATCACTGCCCTGCTTCCTGTCCTTCCCTAGCTCCCCACCACTCTCAAGGCTATGTGCCAGCCCTCCACGGCCTCGCCTTCCAGCCCACTCCGGCTGCGTGCTGCGTTCTGGTGTCACTGGTCTGCCTGTGGTCGCAAGTGCTCTGTGCTTTTCTGGCTCCTGGGTCTTTGCTCGTATGGTTCCCCCTGCCAGGCACACTTTTTCCCACTTCTTCACCTAACGTCCACTCATCCCTCGCATCTCTCTGCTAAGGTGTAATTCCATCCTGGGAACTTTCCCTGAGCCTCCAGGCTGGTGTAGATGTTTCTGCTGTCACGGCCCAGGCTCTGCTTCCTAGCACCCACCCCACTGCATCATCATTGTTTATGGGTCCCCTCCCCACTTGAGCAGCAACCAGACCCCATGCATCTCTGGGTGCACAGTCAAGGTCAGCTGCACCGAACCTAACTGACCTAGGGGGATCGGGCATTGGGAAGGAGGGGCAAGGCCAACGGGCCCTACTCGTTCCTGCCCTCGAGGGCCCATTGGGCAGGTCAGAGCACGAAGGGCACGCAAGAAGATGCAGATCATCAGAGAGTGTCCCCTGTCAGCAGCACAGCACTGTCCTCAGAGGCCCTCGGGGTCTGATGAGCTCTGTGAGTGCACCTGAGATTCGAGGCCTGCATTCATGGAGGCTCTCTCAGCGCTTCCCCGTCTGCTGCGCTCATCTCAGTAGCTCAGAGAGGTCATGGCTCCTCACCAGAAAATGGTGGCAAAGCTTGGATTCCAACCCCAACCCCTCTCTCTCCATCCTGTCTCGCTGCTTGGCCCCAGGAACCAGAAGTTCATCTCAACAGGGTCTGCAGAGGTGATGGTCCTGTTCTGTTGCGGGTTCTGTTTTGTTTTGGACGCTGGTTACATGGTTTCTTCTCTTTGTTAAAATTCTCCAAACTATATAAACTTCACGATTTTTATACATATGTTATACTCCAATAAAATGTTTACTTAAAAGATATTCTTCCAAGTAGTGGAGATTTTCTTTTGTGGCCCTGGGAATGAAAGCCACAAGCTAAGTCTAGAGAGGCAGAAAGAGAAGGAGCCTGGGGCATTGCACACCCCCAGAATACTACCTCTAGCCTTTTCATGTGAGAGAAATAAACCCTTCTCTTGGTAAGGGCACTGCAGCCCGGGATCTCTGATACACACAGCCAGATGGGGCCAGGAACCCTGTCTGTTTAGGGCAGCTGCTGTATCCCCATTGCCTAGCACCGGGCCAGGCACAGAGTCACTCAGTAAACATTTGTTAACTCAACAAGCTAATTGAAATCTTAAATGAACAAAAGTTATGCTCCGAGGGTGATGGTGATGGATAACCTTGGAAAGATGCTAGGAGACCCACAGTCATGGTGAGAAAACATTCCCCCCTGAGTGACAGGTGCAGGGGCCCCAGGTTCTGGTCCTGCTGCTGCCCCTGTGTCATTGTGTGCCCTGAGAGGCATCCCTCCTCCCTGTGCATCAGCTGTTGTGGAGGATGACTACCTACCCACAGGCTTCTGTGAGGGTGATGTGAGTCCCAGTGTGAGGAAGTGCCTGGCCTGTGGTGGGGTTGGTGAAGGTTGGCTTCCCACCCCCTCTGCCTCAGTGTCCTTGTTGGCCAGAGAGGAGCTGACCATGTGAACTCCGAGGACCCCCAGTAGTCACCCCCACTGTTTCTCATCCTCCCAGGAGAACTCCCTAGAGCAGCTTCCCTGGAGTTACCGGGACAAGACCCACTTGGGCCGCCTGGGCCAGGACCTGATTGAAGAGCTGGTCGGCTCCTGTCGGAGAAAGCCGTTTGCATTGGTCTGCGGCTCAGCTGAGTTTACCAAGGACGTGGCCGGGTACTTGCTGAGCGCAGGCCTGGCCGAGGACTCCTACTTCCTCTTCTAGGCCTGGCCTCCCTTCTAAAGCTCAGGCCAGGGGCCTGGCACTGGGACGCAGGAAGGGACACAGACTGAAATCCAAAGACATGAATGGAAGACTGCTGCTAACTCTCCAGGTGACCTGGGACAAATGTCTTTACCTCTGCACACCTCCGTTTCTCATCCACCCCATGCGGTTCCTGACTCCCTCAAACAGGCATCCTACTGGGAGGAGGGAGATGGAGCTGTAGGAACCTTGGGGAGGAGAGTATCGGGCTGGGAGTCAGGGAGGACTCCCTGGAGGGAGCCAGGTCCTGGCTGGGTAGGAGTTGGCAGGAGAAGGACTAGCAGGGGCTTTCCTGGTTCCTCAGCTTCAAGGGTTTGAGAGGGGCTCCCACTGGGCCATGCCCTGTAATGCCTGTGCCAAAGCCTGCCTTCCCTGGAGATGTGTGTCTCTTGTGACCTCAGGGCTGGCTCAGGTGAGGTGCTCACTGGTTAGGGAATGACCATAGCGGAGGCTAGAGGAGGCACTTGCTGTATGTACCTCCAGTGCCGTGAGCCTGACACAATGAAGGTCGTGGGTTCTGCGACCTGAGCATGTCTCAGAACAAGGTGGGGCCCTAGATTACCTTTATTTTGGCACCAGGTCTTTTGTGCTGCAAAAGGCTTCACTCTCAGTCTCCTTTTCCTGGCTCAAGAGCCCAGCCCAGAGTCCTTTCCCCAGCAAAAGAGCCATGGAAGCAAATGCCCCTCCCTCGTGCAGGCAGCCAGCTCAGCCGTGCCTTCAGCTGCAGCGCCCTGGTGATGGTTGCCATGGAGATCTAAAGATAGAGCAGGAGTCGGAGACCTGGGTCCTTCTCCCTGCTCTGCCCACTGAGCTGCTGCTGTTTCTGAGGCACCCCCCCCCCTCCAAACCCCACCCCCTCCGTCCTTCATGGGGCATGCCCTCCGCAGGGAACTTAGCAATCCTGGACAGCACAGCGCAGTTCATGAATTCTGCTTTCTGTAGCCTGGGCTCCAGTATGCTGCACCAGCTCAGGCTGGCTATAGGCAGTCCCAGAGTTGGAATATTAAGCCGTGGAATCTCAGAATCAAAGAACCATAGAATCGTAGAGTTGGAATTTTGCAGTCATAGAATCACAGCCCTCATCATATCAGAGGTTAAAGCTCAGGACTCCAAAAAGCATCCCATCTACCAGACTCATTGTATCAATGGGGAAACCAAGGCCCAGCTAGGCCACGTGACCTGCCCAAGGTAAAACAGCTCATGGCAAGGCCAGTGTCAGAAGCCAGGTCTCTAATGTCAGCCCTGTCCTCAGAGTTCTGTACCAGTGATTTTTAAACTGGGCTCTGCAGGACACTACAGTTCCTGGCATGACAGCAGTGAAGGAATGGCCAGGTGGGATCTCCAGGCCCCCTTCCGACCAGAACAGTTTTGTTTTTATCCCATTTATATCTTGGAGCTTGGAGTCATTTTCATTTGTGAAACAGGGTTTTCCTGCACTGCCCAAAAAGTTGCAACAAATCTCCTTGCTGTGCCATGTTCAATAAATAATTATGGCAAGCAGTTGGGGGATGGTGCCAAAGGTTTGAAACCAAGTTTCACAGACAGAATTCCATGGTCAAATAGATGTGGGGAATACTGCATGTGACCTTCACCAGGAATCACGTGCACACGAGCATATTAAAGGCTCTGAAAAGTCCAGTGGTGAAGAAACGTTTTCCATTTTGTTTAACCCAGAGTTTCCTAAGCTTATTTAATTAGAGAACACTTTGAGACCAGCATTCCATGGACTACTTCAGGAGATGCTGGTCTGTTGCAAAGGCTCTTTTCAGCATAGCATAATCAGTGGGGAGGCCCTTCCCTGAGAGGCGGAGGTCCCGAGCAGGAACTGGGATTTCATTCGGCCTCTCCTGTGACTTGAGCAAGGCACTTTCTTTCTCAGGGCCTCTGAATCTATGCATCTTCCTCCACCCTTTCTCCTCCTTCAGTACGTCCTATTGATTATACTCACAAATACTCCTGGGGCCTCTTAGGAGCCAGACTCTTAGGCACTGAGGGAAGAACAATGAACAAGGTGGGTACGGTTCTGGGAAGCTCCATTGGGGAGCTTATAGTCCGACAAGGAAGGCAGAAATTAAAGTTGTAATTCTAAAGGGATGAGTGTGCTGAAAAGGGAAGTATGGAGCGCTAGGAGAATGGGTGGCAATGCTCTAGCCTGGCCTAGGGGAGGCCAGGACGCACCACTGCACTGAGGGTAGAGGCCTCTCACTCACAGTTAGGCGTGGTAGGTGGTCCCCACTTAGGGAGTGAGGGGTCTGGGGCAGTGCTTGTATGTCTGTCTTTTCCCATTTTAGATATTTGATGTTTAGCTATTACGATCCAGTGGTAACCAACAGCCCCTCTTACCCTAGAATGTGTCACCCTCCCCTTCCCCTCACTCCGTGTGGGATCTGTGCGGTCTAGATGCTGGTGGGGTTCCGTATGGGACATTGGTGAAGACCCAGCCACACCCTGGGTGCCAAGATGCCAAAGGGCTCATACCATCCGGAAACTTGAGAGCTCATGGCTGGGTCCTGTGCCTCGAAAGATGATAAGTGAGTCCAAGAAGGGGACTAGGTGGAGTGTGTGAGCATGAACCTCTTTGAATCAGGGTGAGGTTCCCAGCTCAGGGTGAGCTGGCCCATTCCTCCCATCTCTCCTGGTGATGCTGTCAGGGTGTTGGTGGCAAAATCAATGGCTGCCTTGGTTCCGCCCTCATCCTGTTTTGCCTGCAGCATTCCCATCCTCAGCCTCCAACCTCCGGCCTCTCCCCTACACCCCCTTTCACACTGTGGCCAGACCCATTTTTTTAAATGTAGTGGTAACACTGTGTTGGCCAAAAAGTTCATACGGGTTTTTCCGTAAGATGTTATGGAAAACCCGGAACGAACTTTGTGGCCAACCCAATACTTAACATGAGATCTAAGTGTAGGATACTTGTTGAGTGTGAGTCCAGTGTTGCAGCTCTCCAGAGCTCATTCAGACTGCTTCTTCTAACACGCAGATCTGAGCCTATCACTCCCTTGCTTCAATCCTTCAGTGGCTCCCTGCTGCCCTCAGGGTACAGCATCGTGGCTCTGCTTACCTCTCCAGGCTCATTTTGTCTTACTACCCCTCCCCTCAGCTCTTATGTTCCAAGCACGTTCTCTTGCGTCCTTCAGTCCCTTCACATCTGCTGCTCCATCTGCCTGGGCCAGCCTTGCACCCTCCCATCTTCCACTCGCCTAAGCCTCCTTTTCTCTAGAGGACTTAGCTTCGTGTCATTGCCTCTCGGAAGCCTTGCCTGCCTCTATACTCCAGGCTAGGTTACTGAGCAGAGTCTTGCGCATTCTTCTGTTGCTGCACCCATCAAGCGGTCTCTTATGCATGTGAGCGCATCAGGGGTCGTCCCTGTTCGTTGTGTCCCCAGCATGGAAGGGTGCTCAGTACATCCTGGATGTCAAACACCTGAATGATAAACAGCTAACATTTCATGGAGTCCTTTACAGGTTGCAAAAGGCTTTTCACCTACATTGAAGCATGCAGTTGTCACCAAAATGCATGCTATTTTATTACCCCAATTTACTGACGAGGAAACTCAGCTTCTGAGACATTAAACAATTCTCCAAGGTCACGCAGGGGTACATGCTGCAATTGTTATAAAGGCTGTATGTGACACGAGGGTGCACCAGGAGACGTGTTTAAAGACTTTCACTGCTGTACTGTTTGAAACTGCAAAGAATGGAAACTACCTATATGTTCATCGGTAAGAAAATGGAGAAAGGCACTGTTCTATGTAGTCTCACAGTGGAATACCATACAACAGTTAAAGTAAGTAAACTAGATTTACATGTATCGACATAGACTAAATCCTAAAAACAGAATGATTGAGTGAAAACCAAATTGTAAAAGGAAAGGTACAGTAAGATAGCCATATTTGGAAAGTTTAAAAACACAAAATAATACCAAATGCTCAGGAAGGAGATTCACCAACTTCAAGGATAGTGGTGACCTCTGACAGAGAGAAGGGAGGGGGATGGGACGGGATGAGGGCTTTTATCTGTGTCACTTTACTATATAAATATTTGAAATGAATACAGCAGAGTACGATCATCTGGTAAATCTGGGTGATGGGTTCACCGTTGTCTGCTTATTAATGTTCTATCTTAGTCTGTGTTTGAAATAGTTCCATAATTAGAGATTTGTTAAAATAAGATTAAATATTCCTGGTCAAAGTACTTCAGAAACTAGAGGCTTAAAAACATTCATTCCTTCTCTCCCACCTCAGGATAGGCTGTGCCCTTTTGTGCCTCCAAGCTTTTCAGTCTTTCATTTGAAACTGCGGTGAGTACCTACCATGTGCCCTGATTAGTCACAACAGTCAATGGTATAAACCGTGCCCAGCAGCCATAGCTACATGCTGTTCCCTCTGCTTGTCCCTCTTCTTCTCCTCGTAAACTCAAACCAGAGTGGCTTTCCATACACCACAGTTTTGGACTTTTTGTTTTGTTTTATTGTGTTTTGTTTTCATTTTTTAAGTGAGGCAGACCTAGGTTCAAATCTCTTAGTGATTCTATAGGTATACAGGGCAAGTAACTTGGCCTCTCTGGGCCTCAGTTTACTTACTCATCTATAAAGTGGAGATGGTACCGCCATCTCCCAGGACTGTGTGAGGATGAGGGAAACGTATGTGATGCCCAAGCACAGTGCCTGGCCCGGAGCGAGTGTGAGAACCAGCCCCCTTCCTCTCTGCTCCCTGGAGGCCCTCCCCAGCAGTGCCTGGTTCATGCTGGTCTCTGGACGACAGCACTTGTTCTCAAACTTTTCACTATCAAGAACTCCCTTTTTTGGACTTCCCTGGTGGTGCAGTGGTTAAGAATCCACCTGCCAATGCAGGGGACATGGGTTTGAGCCCTGGTCCGGGAAGATCCCACATGCCGCGGAGCAGCTAAGCCCATGCGCCACAACTACTGAGCCTGCGCTCTAGAGCCCACAAGCCACAAATACCGAAGCCCACGTGCCTGGAGCCTATGCTCTACAAGAGAAGCCACCGCAATGAGAAGCTCATGCACTGCAATGAAGAGTAGCCCCTGCTCGCTGCAACTAGAGAAAGCCCGCGTGCAGCGACGAAGACCCAACGCAGCCAAAAAAATAAATAAATAGAAATAAATAAATAAATTTATTTTAAAAAAAAGAACTCCCTTTTTTATTATTTTCCCCATGCTTTGGAAGATTTTGATCCCAAATTGCATGTATTAAGTCATTATTATTTTATTTCCCATTTTTTTATTAATCAAAGACATAGATAGCTGCCCCTCAGAACTTCTGATCTGTACAGCCCGCCAGGAGCCGCACGTGGATGACATAATTCCAGCCAGACGCAAAAGAACTCAGCGGTGTGTGTGGTCTGGGTGGCCCGAGGAGGGCAGATGTAGAGGCACCTGACTCATTTTCTTTTCATTGACCAAGAGCTGTGGAAGCGGCTGGCCTTGCCTGGGTGGGTGCTGCTTTCCCAGGTCACTGACTGATGGGACCGAGTTTTCCCTGCCAGGCTCTAGTACAGGGCCCCATGAAGGTCCCAGACCCTTCATCCCACAGGGCTCAACTCCAAATAGATGGCATGCACCAGTGCCATGCTGAAGAGCGTGGGGTTCACGTAGTGGGAGATGGCAAAGCTGTCTGCATGCGGGTCCCACAGGCACCCGCTGGAGACCACCACGCCGTCCTGTCCCTTGCTCTCGATGCTGACAGAGCACACTAGCCTGTAGCAGGGCGGGGTGACAGTCTTGACCAGGTCCTGGATCTCGGCACAGGTGGGCACACAGGGCCGGATGGTAGGCCACACCGGCCAGCTTGCTGGGCAGGTGAGCCTGTATCAACTCCCGCGCCTGGACCCAGAGGAACTTCACCTCTGGCCTGGCCATCCACAAGAGGACATGGAGGGAGGGGAGGAGGGGGGTGATGGTGGGGAGTCTTTGCAACAAGGCACACAGAATTGGGGCTTGAAGCCTGTATGCTGGACATAGAGCCCTGAGTCTGAGCAGTGGGGTGGACAATGGAATGTAGAACCTGGGACATAAGAACGTAATTGTACAACTCTGTAGTCCTGTGCTTCCAGGGGGCTCAGCCTGTGGTAGGTGCCCTAGCGCCCACGGCCCCGACTCCCCTCCCACTCCCTGCATCCCCAGGCCTCTGGTCCGCACCTGCTCCTGGATGATGCTGATGCGCAGGTGGCGGTTCAGCTGGAGTCGCGACTGTGTTCTCGAAGACGTCCAATTCCGGAAAAGTGAGCATGGAGGTAAGTAGCACCTGCTGAAGGTCTCCTGAGCGCCAGGTCTGAGTCATCTGTTTCAGGCTGGTTGTGCCGCAAAGCTGACTCTGAGCGGTGATGTGGATGCAAGAAGTTTACGTGGGAGGGGATCCAGGGAAGCACGGCGAGGGAGTGGGGAGGGAGGCCAGCCCAGCGTGTGTTGATGGGCAGCTTTCCCACGCACAGCTGGAGCTCATCCGCCGGGGTCCTGCCACTGACCGCAGAAGGCACTCAGAACTACCCGACCCAGGGACGAGGGAGCTGGGGTGTTTATCCACCAACAGCCATTGTCTCTCTGGGGCTGAGGCTTGTTCCAACTCCCTACTCTTGTGGCCTCCCAGGTGTGGGCTCAGCCTGGCAGCCAGAGAAGCCCCCAGGCAGGGAGACGCAGGAAGTCCCCGGTGCGTGTTCCTCCAGCCGGGCCAGGGCGACAGAGGTGGCACATCAACAGTGTCCACTGAGTTATCTCACTTAATTCTCACCATGTTGAGAGCAGTAGCTTCCCTGTTTTATAGGCAAAGAAACAGATGCTCACGGGGTAGAACAGCTGGTGGAGAAAGTGGTGTTGCATGAGGGCAGGCACTGTAGCCTGCCCCGTCCCCACCCACCATCCCATCCAGCACAACATCTGGCCAGTGAGTGTTGAAGGGGCATCAGAGATGTGTGCAAAGGAACAGGTACAGGTGGCTATAGTCACAAAAGGGCATATTCGCACTCAGCAATGGACAGTCACCCACAAAGAGACCAACGTACGTGGTGCCCCATGCATAGACACTAACGTGGGCTCATGAGCCCAAGAAAACAGCGTGACCAGATGGCGACACAGGTGCACCCAGAGACAGCCAAATATGCACAGTGACAGAAACAGCATGGCAGCACAGCACCCCCGGACACACTCACAACGCCCTTTCAGGGACAGCTCTGTGTCCAGTAGCTCTAGGCTGCTGCAGAAAGGAGGGTCCTCTCTACGCCAAGACACCCCTGGAAGTTTGAGGTGGGTCCTCAGGGCTCAGCCGTGGGAGTCTGCACAGCAAGACACTGGAAGGCCCCCGACTGCCCAGGGTGACGGTCCTGTGGATGGCACAGGCACTCCCCAGTGACCCTGGCGGGGTGGCGGCGGGCGGCCTTTGTTCCTTCTCCACCACCTCCCCTGGGGACTGGGAGAGCAGTTGAGGCCAGGCTGCTGATTGGAGGGAGGGGCAGCCAGGCAGGGGAGGCCCCACCCAGAGGTGACTTCAAGGAGAGATGGGTTAGAAAGACATGTGCAAGACCTGGGGTCTGTGCAGCCTCTTTGCAGCCTTTGTTTTTTTAAATATTTTTCTTATTTATTTATTTATTTTTGGCTGCATTGGGTCTTCACTGCGGCGCACGGGCTTTCTCTAGTTACGGCAGGCGGGGGCTACTCTTCATTGCAGTGCGTGTGCTTCTCGTTGCGGTGGCTTCTCTTGTTGCGGAGCATGGGCTCTAGGCATGCGGGTTTCAGTAGTTGTGGCACGCGGGCTCAGTAGTTATGGCACAGGGGCTTAGTTGCTCCACGGCACGTGGGATCTTCCTGGACCAGGGCTCTAACCCGTGTCCCCTGCATTGGCAGGTGGACTCTTAACCACTGCGCCACCAGGGAAGTCCTCTGTGCAGCCTTTGGCATTCACACAGTTGGAACACAGGATAAGGGAAGACACGCATTCCCAGCTTACTGTGTGCTGGCACTCCTCCCATGTCAGAGGTCCCCACCCACCTACCCTCACAACGCCTGGCAGAAATGTCACAGGCAAGGAAATGATGTCTGTAGAAGCAAAGTGACCTGTCCAAGGTCACACAGCTGGTAACTGCCAGAGTTGTGATCTGAACCCATATGGTCCGGGTTCTAGGGGCTCTGGGCTTAACCACAACACCAGACCACCCTGCCACTCCACTGGGCGGGGTTAAAAGCATACGCTTTGGCATAGAGGAACATGGGCTCAAATAGACAAGGACACTTCCTAGCTGTGTGTCCTTGAGCAGTTCAATCTATGAATGGCTGCTGAGCACTTAGCATGTGCTGGGGGAGGACGTGCAGTGGGACGGAGACGACGAAAGGATGTGCTCTGGGTGAAGCTTGTGCTGGGCGGTGGGATGAAAACCCAAGTAGATGGAGGGTATTCACAGAAAAACCAGGCGGCCAGAGCACGGGTTGTCCTCTCTGTGCTAGAGGTGCACGCAGGGAGGGGCACACTCCCAGCTTGGGGTGGGGTCAGGATGACTCCCTGGAGGAGGTGACAGTGTTTTGAAGGATGAGTAAGAGTCTGTCAAGGGAAGATAGAGCAGAAAGAAAGGCAATCCAGGCTCAGGGCACGGTGTGTAGGAGAAGTGAGAGAGATGCAGGTAGCTGGGATGTGATGCTCAGGATGGGGACAAAGTCTGAGATGTGCTCCATGTGTGGGAGGGCGGGGGGTGTCCTGAAGAGGCATGAATGCCAAGCAGAGAACTCTGGATTTTATCCTGAGCAGAGGGCTGACATGGTCAGATTAGCATTTTAGAAAGATCAGAGTAGAGAGTAGGTGGGGTGGGCAAGGAACAGGCAAGAGCGGAGACACGCAGGCCGGTGGGATGGGGAGGGGGTAGTGATGGTTTCAGAAGTTGTGTCAGAGCCTAGAGTGGTGACCAGACTCAAGTGTGACTGCCAATATGGGGATGAGGGGAAGTTGAGGCAGCTCCTGCGTCGTTTCTGGCTTGGTGGGTTGGTTGTGCCGCCACCTTGAATAGGAAACCCGAGGGAGAAGCAAGTTTGGGGGAGGGGTGGCGATAAGTTCATCTGGGAGCTGTGGGGGACCCGAGGGGCACTATGGTGGTTGCCAGCCCAACGGCCATCCTTGCTCTTGCTAACCCAAATTCTGGAGCACTGTGGAAGTGAAATGCCTGATCTTTGGGGATGAATCATGCTAACCTCCTCTTGCCAGTGATGTTCTAGGAGTGGGTGTGCATCCCAGTTTGGGCTCTCCCAAAAGCAGACCTTGAGACAGGATTTGAAAGCACATGGTTTATTTAGGAGAAAGGGGGAACACTGGTGGGACCTAGTGACCAGAAATTGTTGGTGACCAGGACACATAGTTTGACTGCAGTGGGGGAATGCAGCCCAGCAAACCTTGGAAGAGGGAGAGGAGGGGAGAAATGGAAGAGAGAAGTGTAGACACTGCTCTCAAGAAGCCTGGCAGTGAAAGCCAGCAGCTGGGTAGGGTGACAGCTGGAGGGAAACACAGGCTCATGGAAACGGTTTGTATCCCCAGCCACGGTAGGGAGACCTGCATGCGCTTAACTGTGGATGGAGAACGCCAGCTGGGCAGGAGAGGCTGTAAGGATATGGGGGAGGCGAGAGCTACTGGAGAGCTAGGTGCCCAAAGCAGTGGGAGGGCTGGGCTCCCGGCACAGGTTGGAGGGATTGGCCTCGGACAGGAGGTGGGAACACCTTCCCCAGAGGCTGCGGGGAGGGATGTATGAGCATAAGGTGAGGTCTGTAAGGTGAAGGGGCTCCTGCTTTACTGTTTCCCTTTTTCCCTCCACGGGAAGGGAGGGGGTCATCTGCAGGAGACGTGGGGATGCACTGTCTCGGGGAGACTGGTGACCGCCTGGGATGGTGTCTGTGGAGAGTCACAGAGAGAATCACCTGGGGAAACATGGAAAGGCTGGGGGGCGGAGCTGAGACCCTAGACGAGGCTGGAGACCATGAACAACGGGTGCTAATGCTGACTACATGGTGACGGGACTCTGCCCAGCAGCGCCCAGAGGTCCAGACACCTGGCGGAGAGTGTGGCCAGAGGGGCTTGTCCAGCAGATGTCATGAAGGGAGGGCAGGATGACCCTGAGCCTGGAATCTCAGCCCAAGGGGGAAGATGGGGTGAGGAATATGCGAGGCGGGGCGGGGAGAACGGCAGGGAAAGGAGACTGGAGCTTCACGGGCGGGCAGGGAGAGAGGCGCTTGTTCCAGGGGTGGGACAAACACTTAACAGATGAGGGATTCAGGGGGTAACAAGTGGATGCTGTCACAGCCCTGCCCACGCCCTGTGGCCTTCACCATTCCCAAGCTTCTGCTGCGACCCCTGGACACTGGGGCATTCACAGGCAGGTTGGAAATGCCTGGGAGAGGATGGCCTCGAGCGGCCGTCCCCCAGGGGCAGCTGGCAGTGGTGGACAAACACGCTGCCTCCTCCTGCCTCACTGAAACACCATCTCCCAGAGGTGCCCTTGGGGGTGGAGCCTCGGTTGCCCACGGTGGTCAGCCGCTGGCTAACATACCCTGAATCGGCTTCTTCTCACTCCCCTCTCCCTGCCCCCATCCCCTACCTGTGCTTCCGGGGATCACCTCCCGGATAAACGCCTTGTCCTCAACTCCCTGCCACAGGGTCTTCTTGTGAAGCAACTCAACCCACGACAGTGGCTTAAACCCTCTGCACTTCAGCTTCCTCCTCTGCAAGATGGAGAGTCCGATATGTGCCTCTGAGACTGGGGGGACACAAGCACAGGTCTGGGAGGCTCAGCACCGTGCCCAGTACTCAGCAGGCGCTGGGTTAGCGCCCTTACTCATACACACAGTAGGTGTTTAATAAAAGCTCCAGTCCCCTCAGACGGCTCAGGACACAGAACCTCTCTGTTCCTGCCAATCAGGCCCCACCGGTAAGCCAATCCCTCAGGCCTGACCATTCCCGATGCTCTTGGTTGAACACCTTCCAGGTGGCCTCCCTCCCATGCTGGCAGCAAAGGGCTCCCTGGGGACCTCCTGACAAAAGGTTGGGCCAGAGGCAACACGTGGTCTGGAAGATGGATGTCTGAGCTCCTCAGAGGTCAATAAAACTCCTCCTATGTACTGAGCCAGGCACTGGCTTGGGCTTCCCCTACATTATCTCATCTAATCCTCTCCACAAACTGCAGGCACTGCACTGCTCTCCTGTCGTGGTCCAGGAGACTGGGCCTCAGAGAGGCCCCCGCAGCCCAGCAGTGACGAGTAGAGCCTGGATTCAGCCCTTGTCTGTCAAGCCAGAGCCCAGACTCCTCACTGAGAGGCAGGAACATGCCATGTTCACCTCAGATGCCCTGTGCCTGGTGCAGGCTCTGCACAGAGAAGGAGCTTAGGAAATGAGCCTTGGGCCGGACTGAACCAAATAGGGCTCCTAGAGGAAATTGAAAGATCCTGTTTCCTGTTGGACACGGCACCCCTGAGGGTATTGCTGCGGCCCAGCTCCTAGCACAGGGCCTGGCACATAGTGATGTTCAAGCCAGGTTTGTGGATCAATAAAAAGGTGAACATTTAATATCCTTGGCCAGAATTTACACTATGGCCCAGATCCATGACTGCGTTAGGAGTTATCCTATACGATTTTCCCATTCTGTTGCTCCTGCTGCATTCTTCCCTTCGCTCTCCCTCTGAGCTCATCTAAGCATGTCTGAGGGATGCTGTCCCACTCCCCCATCGGTGGGGGATAGGGAAACCTAGAGCAAGCGCTCACTGTGTGCTTTAGCGTATGTTACCACATTTCATTTCCACAATAGCCCTAGAGGCAGGGCTGAATGGTACCACTGGACAGATGACCTAGAGGAGTTGGATGACTTGTTCAAGGTCACCTGGCCAATTGGAGGCTGACGGGAGATGATCTCAGGTCTGCCTAGCCCCCAAACTCGTGCCCTTTCTCCACCACCAAATTCCCTCCCAGCCCTAAGTTGCTTCCCTTCCCCATCCAGTGTGGCCAGTGCAGACCTCCGAAGTGTCAACCTGGTGACACTAGATCCGTCACCTTAGGGTGGAGTGAAGGAAGCACCTGGGGATCAGCTTACTAATTCAAGGTGCTGATGAATTATTCACACCACCATTAACTTGGAGGCCCTTTCAGCCTCACCTCTCTTTCCCCTGCTCCAGACCCTCAGGTCCTGGCCTGCCCCGAGCTCGGCAGACCTGCGGGGCCCCCAGCGAGGAGATGCTGGCAGAGCTGGAGTTCTGTCTGCTGCTGGCAGTGACACTGCTGAGCCCAGTCCCCAGGGCCCAAGCCATGGAAGGTAGGAGCTGCTGGGGACAGGCAGGAAACCTGGAGGGGGGCAGAGGGGTGGCAGGTAGCAGCGGGGTCTCAGGAGGTTTCCATGTGGAAGGCCAGAAAGCGGAAGGCCCTTTTGGGGGCAGTTGGCCGAGTTGAAGATGTGTTGCTTCTGAGATGGGGAAAGACAATATTTATCAAGTGCCCACTGTGTGCTGGGTGCTTTCCACGTATGAATGCATTTAATCTTCACAACCCGCTTCAAAGTGGGTATTAGTCCTCCTTTTTACAGAGGAGGAGACTGAGGAAGAGGGAGGTTAAGTAACCTGTCCGAGATTACATGTTGACCAAGGACGAAGGGAATGGCTCAGAGAACGATTAAAGATTTGTTGTTGGAATGAGTCCTTATTTTCCTCCTGAGGGCCTGCTGTACTTTCCCATCGCCAGCCAAGTGAAATCAAAGTTCCTTATAAAGGCACTCAGTGCCTTCCCAGGTTTGGCTCCAATCTCTATATAACATCCAACCTCGGTTCCCAGAGTCCCTTGGGCATCCCATACTCTGGCAGAGGATCACACCCCCTCCTGGAGATGCTTCACCCTCAGGGCTTTCACCCGCTGTGCCCTCTGCCTGGAAGGTCCCTTTTCTCTTTTTCTACCTGAGAACATCTGGCTCATCCATGAAGCTCAGGTCAAACACCACCTCCTCCAGAAAGACTTCTGCATCCCTTCATCAGCCTCAGAAACTCCCTCCTTGGGGATCTTAGAACCCTCTGCTGGCACCCTGGTCCCGGGTCGCTTTGTGCCGCTCCAGCCCTCTGAGCACTGTGTGCCTGTCTGGGAAGCCAGGGCCGTCTTCAAGGGGTGTGTGTGTAGCGGGGGCTCAGCCAGCAGTTGCCAGTGCCTTGTCTTCCTGCAGGTTCAAGGGGGGCTCAGGAAGGACACGTAACTTTCCAGTCACCTAGTTGGTGGCAGAGATGGCCTGGGCACCCAGGTGTCTCACCCCATGCCTGGGTGGTGGGAGAAGCTAACTGTTCCCATTTCTAGCCACTGGGGCTTCAGTGGCTCTACTTGTGCTGGGACCCAGGGCCTCCTGGGCCACCAGGAGTTCTGCTCCAACCTTCTCACGGCTTTTCCCGTCCAGTGGGCAAGGCTGGGGGAAGGACAAGGACAGGCAATGAACAGGATGTCCCTCTGTCCTCTTGCCATAGAGGCGTGAATCAGACATTGCTCCCGCCCTGGCCTGTCCCCAGGGCCAGGCAGGGAGCCCTGATGTGAACTGGGTGTGCATCTTGTAGCCTCTGCACTGCTTTCTCTCATCCGTGTTCACAGCTGCCCAGCAAGGTCATTATCCCCATTTCACAGATGCGTGACTGAGGCTCAGGTAGGCTAAGTGATTGTGAGTCTGAGCCTTTATTCATGCCATTTCCTCCCTCCAGATCTTCCCCAACTCACAAAGCCTTCTTGCTCCTTCTAGCCAAACTCAAACATCAACTCCCCTGTGTCCCTCCCCCAATAGTGCTGGCCCTGGCAAGACTGCACCCCCTCCCTCTGGACCCCAGAGCCCGTGTGGCCCCAGCACAATCACGCCACATGGCTTTGTCTCACTTGCCTAACTCCCCCCAACTTACCCCACAACTGGGAACTCCCCAGGAAGGGGCCCGTTATGAGTCAGCACAGGCCTGTACAGGGCACATGCCTGGCAAATGTGTCTCTTACAGGAACTTCGGTTAAGTATATTCTTCAGGATGCTTCTGGTTGCAAGGGACAGAAACCTAATCTGGATGAATTTAAGCAAGAAGAGAAATGCAGTGGCTGGTGCCAGGGAGGCGGGAGTATAGCTGAGCTGGGCAGCTTGGGTTCTGGGACATTCCCTCTTTTCACATGGTTCTTGCTATTCGCTGACAAGCTCTCTCAATGGGCCCTGAGCGGGGTCCACCCAGGGCTCTCACTCCCAGCTTAGGTACCAGGGAGGAAAGGGTTCTCATCCAGGCACTCAGCAGCAGGACTCTGGTGGCACAGGCACACCCCACAGGCCAGCCGCTGTGGCAGTGCTGAGGGCCCCAGGATTGCCCAGCTAGGATCCTGTGTCCTCCTGTGGGCCTGGGAAAGACGAGGGAGGGTTACCACATGGAGGCAAGGGAAGGGAGCAGTGTCTAAAATTGAGGGCATGTTCTTGCAAGAGGTGAAGGAATGAGGGCTGGGTGGAACAAAACAGGAGATGTCAGCTACAGCCGTAACTTCCCTTTTCGGGCCTCAGTTTTCTCATCTGTTAAATGGAGTCAATAACACCTGCGCTGCCTATTTTATGGGGATATTGTGAGGATGATATAAGATTGTTCACTGATTCATTCACTCAGGAAATATACACTGAGCACCTGCTTTGTACCAGGAGCTCTTCTAGGTGCTTGGGAGACAGCAGAGAATAAAACAGACGAGAATCCCTGCTCTCATAGAGCTTACAGTTTTGTGGAGAGAGACTTGGCAGTGAACCAAACAAATAAGGAAATAAGTAGTACATTTGACAGTGATGGGTGCTATGGAGAAAATAAAGCAGAAAAGGGAGAGAAGGGGTACAGGGATGGAGAGAGGATTTCAGTTGTAAATATGATGGTTGGGGAAAGCCTCACTGAGAAGGTCATTTTTTTCAACTTTTAACTATGAAAATTTTCACACACAAAGTGGAGAAAATAGTATAATAAATCCCAATGTCTCCATCAACCATCTTCGACAGTTATCAACATTCTGCCTTTCTTGGCTCTTCTGTCCTACCCCTACCCCCATTTTAGGGGGACAGATCAGAGAAACTTAAAGACAATCTCAGATATCACACTATTTCACCCATAAATATTTCAGAGTATATCTAACAGATATATATAGATAGATAGATATTCCCAATATTTTTATAATGATATAATAATTCTTTAATTTTATCTAATACTCAGTTCATGTTCAATTTTCCCCATTACGGCAAAAAAAAAAAAAAAATCCCATTGCGATTTTTTTTTTCAACTCAGAATCCAGACAAGGTCCACACATTGCTTTCGGTTGATATTTGACTCAAGTCTCCCTCCCTCACTCTCTCTCTCTCTCTCTGTCTCTCTCTCTCTTTTTTAATCGACTTCTCCCCTGGCAACCACTTTTCTACTCTCTGTTTCTATGAGTTTGACGCTTTAAATTCCACATATAAGTGATACCATACAGTATTCGTCTTTCTCTGTCTGGCTTATTTCACTTAGCATCATGCCCTCAAGGTCTATCTATGTTGCTGCAAATAGCAGCCTTTTTCAAGGCTGAATAATATTCCATGTCATATGTATCTCCATTCATCTGTTGATGGACACTTAGGTTGTTTCCATATCTCAGCTATTGTGAATAATTCTGCAATGAAGATGGGAATGCAGATGACTCTTTGATACCCTGTTTCCATTTCCTTTGAAATGTACCCAAAGTGGAATTGCTGGATCATATGGAGTTCTAGTTTTAATTTTTTGAGAAGCCTCCATATCGTTTGTCATAGAGGCTGCACCAGTTTGCCTTCCAACCAACTGTGCACAAAGGTTCCTTTTTCTCCACATCGTTGTCAACACTTGTTACTCTCTTGTCTTTTACATAATAGCCATCCTAACAGATGGGAGGTGATATCTCACTGAGGTTTCGATTTGCATTTCCTTGATGATTAGTGATGTTGAGCACCTTTTCATGTACCTGTTGGCCATCTGTATGCCTTCTTTGGAAAACTGCCTATTCAGTTTCTCTACTCACTTTATTTTTATTTTACATTTTTAAATTTATTTTATTTTATTTATTTATTATTTTTGGCTGCGTTGGGTCTTCGTTGCTGCACGGCCTTTCTCTAGTTGCGGCGAGTGGGGGCTACTCTTTGTTGCAGTGCACAGGCTTCTCTTGTTGCGGGGCATGGGCTCTAGGCATGCGGGCTTCAGTAGTTGCAGCACACGGGCTCAGTAGTTGTGGCTCGCAGGCTCTAGAGCATAGGCTCAGTAGTTGTAGAGCATGGGATTAGTTGCTCTGCGGCATGTGGGATCTTCCTGCGCCAGGGCTCGAACCCATGTTCCCTGCATTGGCAGACAGATTCTTAACCACTGTGCCACCAGAGAAGTCCTCTACTCATTTTTTTTTTTTTAATGGAGAAGTGTTGAAAGCCTTCCTCTTTATATTTATTTATTTTTGGCTGTGTTGGGTCTTCTCTGCTGCGCATGGGCTTTTCTCTAGTTGCAGCGAGCGGGGTCTACTCTTTGTTGAGGTGCGCGGGCTTCTCACTGCAGTGGCTTCTCTTGTTGTGGAGCAGGGGCTCTAGGTGCGCAGGCTTCAGTAATTGTGGCTTTCAGGCTCAGTAGTTGTGGCTCATGGGCTCTAGAGCACAGTCTCAGGAGTTGTGACACACTAGCTTAGTTGCTCCATGGCATGTGGGATCTTCCTGGACCAGGGCTCAGAACCCGTGTCCCCTGCATTGGCAGGCAGATTCTTAACCACTGTGCCACCAGGGAAGTCGCTATTGATGGTTTCCTTCACTGTGCAGAGCTTTTCATTCAATGTAGTCCCACTTGTTTATTTTTGCTTTTGTTGCCTTTGGTGTCAAATCCAAAAAATTATTGCCAAGACCAATGTCAAGGAGCTTACCTCCTATGTTTTCTTCTAGTTGAGTCTTTTTTAATATAACAGTTGTGTCTCCCCCCCGCCACCTTATTTACTGTTGAAGCACCTGGGTCATTAGAATTTCCCACATTCTGGACTTGACTGAATGTGTCCTCACGGTGTCATTTAGATTGTTCCTCTAGCTTCCATATTCACTCTAACTTATAGACAGATCCAGAGACTCCATTAGATTAAGGTTCCTTTTCTTCCCCCCAAGAAGATGTTACAGGTGTTTCATTAGGGCACCGATTATTCAGTGTTTCACTTTGACGTTGAGACTGGTCAGTGAGTTCAGGGGTTGTTAGCCTGATCCATCCATTATAAAGTTCCCTATAAAGGTAACTTTTTTGGCATTTTTTAATTATAAAAATTTACAAACATTAGCAAAGGTGAAAGAACTTTACAGAAAATATTTACCTACTCAACCAACTAGGTTTTACCTCTCATCATTTACCTTTTTTCTCAGTGATTAGAACAGACAACGATAATGATGATTCCATTAAGGTTTGCAAAGTTACATTTTTCTAATGTTGTTATTCTTTCTGTAGTCTTCTTTAAATAACAATTTTTCTTCGTCAGCTATTTGGTTATCCTGATATATATATAGTTTGTAACAGGAAAGGCAAAGTAAATGCTTAATTCTTTCTTCATGTAGCAAGAAGAAAACGAGTTCATGCCCGAGCAATCTCTAAAGGAAATCAATAAGCTCCTTTTTAATTTCTTTTAGTTGTATTATGAATTCATTCATTTTTATATATTTGATGGGTTTCAACCCACTGCAATAAATTTTTTTTTTGGCCACTCCCGGCGGCATGTGGGCTCTTAGTTCCCCAACCAGGGATCGAGCTTGCGCCCCCTGCATTGGAAGCACAGAGTCTTAACCACTGAACCGCAGGTAAGTCCCTGCAATAAATTTTTTTGAAGCTCAAATTATACCTTCTTTAGCCAGTGGGAGCCCCTTCAAGAAGGTTTCTGTGTCTTTTGACACAATCCCAGCAGTTCCAATAGTTTCTTTACTTTCTGGTGTGACAAGATATCCCAAATGTATTTTGTATATTTACTGCCCTAGACTAACTATTTCTTTAAGGAGCCCTGCTTCATTTTAGTTAGACATAACGATCCTAAGCTAATTTAGTTGGACATAATAATCCTAATCTAAGTCCAAGTGGTACAAATACTACCAGGATATCATTGTTTTCAGGGTTTTGTTTTGTTTTTTTTTTTTCGGTACGCAGGCCCCTCACTGTTGTGGCCTCTCCCGTTGCAGAGCATAGGCTCTGGACACGCAGGCTCAGCGGCCATGGCTCACGGGCCCAGCCACTCCGCGGCATGCGGGATCCTCCCGGACTGAGGCACGAACCCGTGTCCCCTGCATCGGCAGGCAGACTCTCAGCCATTGCACCACCAGGGAAGCCCCGCTTTTAGGGGTTTTAATGAACAAAGCTAGGAAATTAATATTTTTAGAAATAAAAATAAATCAAATTCGTACTGATGTTTTCAATTCAAATTAAGGATCTCAAGAGTTCTGCTTAGTTTTTTAATTCTATACTTGTATCGCTCTCCTCTTACACTGCAAATCTTAGTTTCTATTGACATTAACATACTTCCTTTACTCCAATATTTAAAATATTGTAAAATAACAGTATTCACTATTACCACTAATAGTAAGTCTACTGAACATAGTTTAATATTTCTTTGTGTTTCATTTTGTTCTTGGGATCTATTCCACTAGGAAGGTACAGTCAAAATAGTGTATTTCAACATCGTTTGAAATCATTTTTCCCCTGTGAATGTGCCTCCAACTTGACATATAGTTAAGTTTATTTGTTTTAGTTTGGCATATGGGTTACTTAAATATTTTTGATAATTTAAAAATTATATTAAAAATTACTCATGATTATAAAGTTAAAATTATCAAATAAATTGCGTTTAAAGAGGTCTAGCAGTCGCGCCTGTTTCCTCCCCTTGGCTTACATCTTCCTGTGTCAGAGAACAATTTTTATTAGTTTCCTTCCATTGTTTTCAAAATATAAGCAAATATGTACATATAAGAATGTAGTTTTGGGGACTTCCTTGGTGGCGCAGTGGTTAAGAATCTGCCTGCCAATGCAGGGGACACAGGTTTGAACCCTGGTCCAGGAAGATCCCACATGTCACGGACCAACTAATCCCACATGCCATAGCTACTGAGCCTGAGCTCTAGAGCCCGCGAGCCACAACTACTGAGCCCACGTGCCGCAACTACTGAAGCCTGCGCGCCTAGAGCTCGGGTTCTGCAACAAAAGAAGACACTGCAATGAGAAGCCCGCATACTGCAACAAAGAGTAGACCCTGCTCGCCGCAACTAGAAAAAGCCCGTGCGCGGCAACAAAGACCCAACGCAGCCAAAAATATAAATAAATAATAATAATAAAAAAAGAATGTAGTTTTAACTTTGTAGTACTCTGTGCACATTTTCACTCAAGATGGCAGCAGGTAATATTATTTTTAATTTTCGAATTCCCCAGTGCACATCTCTAGTGCCTAGCAGTTGCCTAAAATTATAGTCCCACCTGACACTTCTTGTCTCCTTTCCCTGCTTTATTTTTCTCCAGATCACTTATCACTAGTTAATATGCTCTATATTTTCCTTATTATCTTTATTGTTTGTCTTCCCCACCAGAATTTTAGTCTATTTGTTCCTGCTGTAACCCCAGCGCCTAAAACAATGCTTAGCACTCAAACAATATTTCTTGAATGAATAAAAGAATGTTTGGCAAGTATTTGAAGAATAAGTAAATGAATGAACAGCTACATGAATAAATGAATTGACTTAGGGCCATGACCTCATGCTCCCTCATCCCATCCCAAAGAACCCATCCCATCCCAAAGAACCCGCTTTGGAGCTGGGCCACTACCCACGACCCCAGGGCTGACTCTGAGACATTCTTGCCTCTCACCACAGGTGTCAAATGTGGGGGTGTGCTCTCAGCACCTTCTGGAAACTTCTCCAGCCCGAACTTCCCCAGGCTCTACCCCTACAACACGGAGTGCATCTGGCTGATTGTGGTAGCTGAGGGCTCCTCCGTGCTGCTCACCTTCCACGCCTTCGACCTGGAGTACCATGACACCTGTAGCTTCGACTTCCTGGAGATCTACAACGGGGCCTCCGGGGACCCAGGCAACCTGCTGGGGAGGTTCTGCGGCCAGGTGCCCCCACCGCCCTTCGCCTCCTCCTGGAACGTCATGTCTGTTGTCTTCCACTCAGACAAGCACGTGGCCAGCCGAGGCTTTTCTGCAGGCTACCAGAAAGGCAAGGGGGATTTGGCAGTGGAGAGGGTGGCCCTGGGTGGGGATGGGGGGAGGGCGGCGGGGTAAGGTGACGGGCAGGGTCTCAGCATCTTAGCGTGTAGGCTGCTCTGTAACCTGGATGCCCCTGCTCTCATAGCTCATGGGACAAAGGCAGCCTCTGTTGGTAGTGGGTTTTTTTTCTGTTGGTAGTCTTGGTGGTTGTGTGTTCCCACCTTCATGGCAACACTCCCCACGTATCCCTCCGTTATTCCGGGAGTCCTCGGAGGGTCTCACTGTGCTCAGGAATGAGGCCTCTCGCGCTCTCCTATCCTTGTCCTTCTCACCCCATACATGACATCAGGACACTGGAGGGGACACCGGAGGGGACACCGTGCTGCCACTGCTGCTGATCCCTCTGTGGCATCTCATGTCACGGGCACAGGATTCTCTCCCCCTCCCCATCATGTCCTTGGAGTGGAAGGTGCATGGGCGTCTGCATGGAGCTGGTGACGCTCTCCCTCCCAAAGCCTTTCCTGAGCTCGCCTCCTATATAGTGATCCCTAACCCCTCCCTCCCCCAGCCAGGCTTGCAGCCTACCCCTCAGGCTAGTGAGGGGAGCAGAGGCTTCACCCTCCTTGCCTTTCTTTCTCCTCGACTCATTCCTCTTTCCTCAGGCTTCTCTGCACAGACTCAGACCTCCTACCTTCTCCCAAGGCCAAAACCAAAGGCCTTCCTCACAACAGCTCAAGCAATAGGCTCCACAGAGGCTCCTGGTGCGCAGGGTTCACCAACAGCAATCAGGGCCGGGGCGAGGGTGCACACGGTTCTATGCCTCCAAAGCCAGACACCAGCTCCCACTGGCTTTGGAGGCATAGTACTGTAGAATGGTAAAACACAAGAACCACAGACCGATCTAATCATAGCAGTGGAGTTTTAGATCCCTAGATTTCTAGACTCTTAGGGTATCAAAGTTATAATACCATGTGCAATGTTTTCCAATATTTTTTAAAACAGGAGTACCCTTATATCAAATGGAACCTTATGTTAATCCCTGATATGTAAAAGAGATAAAGGCAGCACTTAAAAAAATAAATTTTATTTATTTATTTATGGCTGCATTGGGTCATCGTTGCTGTGCGTGGCCTTTCTCTAGTTGTGGTGAGCAGGGGCTACTCTTCTTTGCGGTACGTGGGCTTCTCATTGCGGTAGTTTCTGTTGTTGTGGAGCACAGGCTCTAGGCGCATGGGCTTCAGTAGTTGTGGCACAAAGGCTCAATAGTTGTAGTGTGACGGCTCAGTAGTTGTGGCACACGGGCTTAGTTGCTCCGTGGCATTTGGGATCTTCCCAGATCAGGGATCAAACCCATGTGCCCTGCATTGGCAGGCGGCTTCTTAACCACTGCACCACCACGGAAGTCCCAAAGGCAGCATTTTTGTTGTAAGCATTTATAAGTTCATATTTTTAACATTTACTTATTATAAGCCAATCATTGAAAACATAAGTAAATATTGATGGCCTCTGATTAGTTAAATTTTTACATATAAGATATGTGACTGTGGATGCTATCTTTCATTGAATTAAAAAATAGTTTGAATACAGAAAAAGAAGGACATGTACACCAGATGTCTGCAAATAGATGCCCTGCAGCTACCGTGGAGCCCCAGAACACATTTTGAAAGTCTCTGCTAAGGGTATTGACAGCGGACGGGATCTCACAGACTGTCGAAACCTGCCCTCTCATTTGACAAACAATACACCTGAGACCAGAGAGGGAATGTGCCTTCCCAAGGGCACACATCTGGGAAGGGGAAACTGGGACAAGAAGTCAAGGCCTTAGCCACCCAGCACAGTGCTCCGTTCACACAGCCATGCCACAGAGTGAGATTCTGGAGTCTCAGGAGACACAACCGAGTGTGCCTCTCCCTGCTGGCGGCCTCCAGCTAGTCCTGGCATTCATTATCACCTAGCTCCCAGTTGTACTGGCTACACGGGGTTCTAAAGGGCTTTCACCAGAAACTTATTAAACTCTGCATGCGTCTGAGCCTGGTGGATCAGTCTGAACAGGTCTTATGATTTCTAATATTCCCATGAGGCTCAGAGAGGCTGAGTTACTTGTCCACAGTCACACAGCAATAGAAGACTGAGCTGAGAGGAGACCTGTCTTCAGATGTCAAGCCCATCTCTACTCCTTTAGATCCTCCCTCTAAGCCTCAGTTTCTTCATCTGTTCGGGAGATTTGATAATGTTCCTGGTCTCAGGTACCTCAGCCTCTATGCTCCACTAGCCTGGTAGGAGGGGACAGTGAGACTGATAAGGTCAAGTGCACAGACTTTGAAGGTAGTCAAATCCTGCCCTCCCTGATACCAGGGGGTGACCTGCTGTCAGGGTCCTGCCCTGTCCCTTGGGGCCTTGCCACTGCAATGGCTCTCGCCAACCTCCACATCTCTTTGCTTCAGGGCTTTTTCCGAAGTTTTGGCAGGTCACCTCTACCCCCAGCGGCCCTCAGCCTCGATTCTGGGGAATGCCCCCGCTCCCCTACCCTCTCTCCCTCGCTGCCCATCTGCGGTCCTCTGTCTCTCCCAGATAAACTACTTGGGCTCAAATCCTTGTCTCGGGCTCAGTCTAGGTGAAGCCCAACTCACACAAGTAAGTTATTTAACTTCTCTCTGCCTCAGTCTCTCAGCTGTAAAATGGGGGAAACCACCGTGCGTTCCTCATGGGGTTATGGTGATGGCCTAGAAAGATGGCCTGTGCCTGTCACTTACCGAGCGCTCAGTGGGTGGTGACAAGAATCCCGTGAACACCTGTGGGTGTGGCATTTCCCAAGGGAGGAGATGGGGGAGCCACAGGGAGGGAGAAAGTTTGGTTCAAGCGGGCTCCCTTGCAGATGTGTGTGGTGGCGTCCTGACGGGCCTGTCGGGGGTCCTCACCAGCCCCGAGCACCCCAACAACTACCCCAACAATGTGGAGTGCCGCTGGGTGATCCGAGCCTCTGGCCCCGCCACCGTCAAGCTGGTCTTCGTGGACTTCCAGGTGGAGGGCAGCGAGCAGTGCACCTACGACTACGTGGCTGTGCTTGGGGGGCCCGGCCCCGCCCATGGGCACCACTACTGCGGCAGCTCCAGGCCCCCCACGCTTGTGTCGCTGGGCCACGAGCTGCAGGTGGTCTTCAAGTCTGACTTTAACATCGGGGGCCGGGGCTTCAAGGCCTACTACTTCTCAGGTAGGAGGGCCGGAGCTACACGCCGAGTGCCCTGTGTGTGCTGGGCTCCTGCCTCCCCATCACACCTGTGGCGGGGTGGGGAGGGGTCGTACTCTTCTGCCTCTGGGCCTAACACTTCCTGCTCTTTCTCTGCCTGAAATGTTCTAGCACACCCTCTCCCGTCTGGCCGATGCCAAGGCACAAGCATGTCACCTCCTCTGGGAAGCCTCCTTGATTCACTCAGAATTATTCCCTTCCTTCAACTCCTTAGAGAAGTTTTCTCATAGCGATGATCTAACACATCACTTCTGTACCTGGTTTGCGTGCTGATTTCCTCTGCTTGACTGTGAGTTCCTATGGACTTATCTTTGTACCTGCTACATAGAGGGTATTCAATTAATGTCTGTATGAATGAATGAATGAACCCTTGGGAATTAAACTGTCTAGTGGAGGAGATAGAGAAGGAAACAGACAATGACAATGCACTGTGATCTGTGCTGTCTAACAGTAAGAATCATGGATGACTTCCTGGAGGAGGAGAGAATTGAGCAGTGCTTTGAAGGTGTTAGCCAGTGGCAGAAGAAAGGGAAGAGTGTTCCAAGCAGAGGGATGAGCATGTGCAGAGGCACGGAGAAGAGAGAGGATTTGTGTGCTTGTACTACTAGGAAATATTTGGTGAGGCTGGAAGGTAGGGCTGGATGAGGGGCAGGGAGAAAAAGGGCAAGGTCAGGTCATGAACCACCTTGTCTGTCAAGTCCAAGTTGGACTCAACTCCGAGGAGAGGTATTAGGCATTGTTATTGAATTCCTATCAGGGTCAACACTCATGAAATGGTTTACCAATTGGAATGACAGTCTCAGCTTTCAGCTAGTTTCAGTTTAAAGCAGGCTTTGGGATCAGTTGTCTGGTTTTCTGGCCATGGTGCCCACAACCTGCCAGGGTGGTTTAAGGACCCTATAGCACCTACTGCCCAAGCTGTAGCTGCAGAGGGTGACGGTCTCCACCCTTCTCACCATTGCTCCTTCTGTCTTGCTCTCCTCAACCCAGGAGAATGCCAAGAGGTATACACGGCGGTGCGGGGCAACTTCTCCAGCCCACAGTACCCCAGCTCCTACCCCAACCACATCCGGTGCCACTGGACCATCCGCCTGCCTCTTGGCTACCGGGTCAAAGTGTTCTTCCTGGACCTGGAACTGGAGGGGCCCAACAGCCTGACCAAGACCTGTGACTTTGACCATCTGGCAGCCTTCGACGGGGCCAGCGAGGAGGCGCCCCTGCTGGGCAGTTGGTGTGGCCACCACCTGCCACCACCGGTCACCTCGAGCCACAACCAGCTCCTGCTTCTGCTGCACACAGACCGTAGCACCACCCGCAGGGGCTTCTCTGTGGCCTACATTGGAGGTCAGCTGGGGTTGAGGGTATGGGCGTGCTGGTGGGGGAAGGTGAGGCCGGGGTTCCTAGTCTTTGCAGCCTCCTTCCTCCATCTCTCCAACTTCTCGGTTGGCTGCACCACTGCGGACTCCCGTCCTGGGACCTCTGAGGCTATATCAACGTGGCCTTTGCTTATTTTCACTATTACAGTGCCCTATTTTTCCAGCTTCTAAATCCACAATTCCTAATTCCTCCCTATCTGTCACCTTCCTCCATGGGCCCCTGGCCTCTCTTGTATTATCATTAATCCTCTGTATCCAGGGGTAATACACAAGATATGGTAATACTATTTATGGAAAAGAATTGATATAATCATGGAGATGCTGACCAACCTTGCTTGTACAGTCATAAGTCCTGACTGACAGCGGTTTGAAAAAATGACCTTTGGTTTCCTTACACAACAAGAAGCCTAGAGCTAGGCAGCTGCTGTATTGGTTCAGGGACTCAACAGTGTCCCAGCTGATATGTCTGGGATTCTCTTGACCTCATGACCACAAGATGGCTGCCACAACTCCAGGCATCATGTCCATGTTCAAGGCTGGAAGAAGGTAGGGGAGGTGCCAGCCACAAATGTTCCTTTATCAGGAAAGTAAAAGCATTTTTTTCGGAAGACCCCAAAAGACTTCTTCTTGTTCTCATTATTTTGAACTTGGTCATAAGGCCATGCCTAGCTGAAGAGCTGGCTAGGGAACTTGGCACTCAGCTTTTCCATCCTCCATAGTGCTAGTTAGATTTGCCAGCTGACAGCAGCTAACATCTATCCCCTCCTCTCATCATCCTTCCCTGGGCCACGGTCCCAGAAATGCCTGTGCTCTGGACCCATTTTGCCCTCTGCCTGACGAGGCTAGAGCCTCTTGTTGTGCAGGTGCAGAGAGGAAACAACTTTCACTGCTGTCACACGGGTAGTGGGTGGCACAGCCAAGGCTAGAACTCACACCCTTGCCTTTTGTGTGGCTAAGCAGGGCCTGGGGAGGAGGCCCAGGACTGAGCTCAGACGGATGGGGGCCTCAGCCAAATGCTGCCATTTACTGACCATCCAATGGTGCTCACCTGTGGGAGGAGTTGATGGATGCTCTAGATAGGCGGTCGTTAAGATGAAATGAGGTATCACAGGTCACAGTGCCTGCCTCCGAGGGCATCCTTGCTGAGTGTGGATTTCTTTCCCTTATGTGTCTCAGTCCTGGTCTGCATTCAAAAGATCTTTCCTCAGGACTTCCCTGGTGGTCCAGTAGTTAATACTCTGTGCTCCCAATGCAGAGGGCGCAGGTCTGAACCCTGGTCAGGGAACTAAGATCCTGCATGCCACACAGTGCAACCAAAAAAAAAAAAGGCTTTCCTCTTCTTTCTTTCTTTCTTCCTTCCTTCCTTCCTTCCTTCCTTCCTTCCTTCCTTCCTTCCTTTCTTTCTTTCTTTCTTTCTTTCTTTATTTATTTTTGGCTGTGTTGGGTCTTCGTGGCTGTGCACGGGCTTTCTCTAGGTGCAGCGAGCGGGGGCTACTCTTCGTTGCGGTGCGCAGGCTTCTCATTGCAGTGGCTTCTCTTGTTGCGGAGCACAGACTCTAGGCGTGCGGGCTTCAGTAGTTGTGGTTCGCGGGCTCTAGAGTGCAGGCTCAGTAGTTGGGGTGCATGGGCTTAGTTGCTCTGCAGAACGTGGGGTCTTCTTGGACCAGGGCTCGAACCTGTGTCCCCTGCATTGGCAGGAGGATTCTTAACCACTGTGCCACCAGGGAAGTCCTTCTTCCTCTTTCCTTACCCATGTGCAAGAGGAGTTTGGGGGCCCAGGGATGGTTAAGGCAACGGTAGAGCTGCAGCAAGCTAGTGGCAGCAAAGTGACCTGGGCAGACGCTCCCTCTGTGGGCCTCAGTTATCTCCATCCATAAACCTGGAGGAGAGCTGTCCCTCTGTTAGAGCGACCCCTTTCCCGGAGTGCACTCAGAGAGCCAGGTGCCATGGGGCTCTGCCCCATCTAGCTGGCAAGTTGCTTTCTCTCTGCAGGTCTCAGTAAAATGAAATTATCAACTGAAGGAGCTGAGAAGTCCCTTTTACTCTGATGATCTTATTTCTGGTCCTGGGTCCTCTCCCAGCTGTGTGTGATCTTGGACAAGCTCCTTCTCCTTTTGGTGCCTCCAGAGACACCTCCCCGACGGCTGTGGGAGCCCAGGGTCAGACACTGCACTAGGGCTGGGCCAGGCTCCAGATGTGGCCCAGGCTGCAGGCGGCCTCCCAGCTGGAGGACAGCCTCGGCATCAATCAGGGGTGACACACAGTTCAGCATCACCAAGATCATCGTGGGAGACGGCGGGCCCATAAATCCCCGACTGCCCGGACACCAGAGGCTGATATATGTCTGAGGCGTTTCCCGGAGAGGGGTTGAGATTTCCAGGCCTCTGCCTACCAGCTCTTTCCTTTTCCTCCTGCCAGCCACCCAGCTTCCTTCCCCCTACCCTCACCCCTGCCCCAGCAAGCACTGCCTCCGTACACACACGCGTGCGCGCACACACAGGCTCGCACGAGCCCAGACACTTAGAGTCACACAGGCCTGGCTGGGAGGGGCTGCAGGGAGCCACCACGTAAGGTGGAGAGACCAGGAACTGTGGGATCTTACAGACGCAATGATTAAAATCCTGGCTTAGCCACTGCCGATAATTTCACCTCTCAGAGCTCCGGGTTCCCAGACTTTCAAATGCGTTTAGTCATGTCCACCTCAAGGCGCCATCATGAGGAGGGAGAGTGGGGCTTCCTTCACCACCCTTTTCAAACTGCAGCCACTGCAGCCCTCACCCACACACGTTGTGCTCCCCCCGCTCCCCGTCTTTCCTCTTTGCTCGATTTTCCTTCGGACTACTCTGACGCTTAGGCGCATATTACATATTTACTGCCTCCTCACTCAACTAGAATGTCAGCTCCAAGAGGGTAGGCATTTGTGGCTGGTTTTTCTCTTTCCATTTCTGCATCTGGTGTTTAGAATAGCGCCTGCACATAGTGGGCCATAAATACTTCTTAAATGATTGAATGAATTGCCTGGTATATGGCAAACATGATCAGCCAATAATAGCTTTCATTATGATTAAGAATATTCATTCAGTCAGTCAGTCAGTCGTTTATTCAGCATTCACTGCACCTGCCAAGCTCTGTGTTAGGCTCAGAGGGCGCTGAGAAGCAGGCAGGGGGCCTGCCCTGGAACTCATAGTTTGATGGAGTTAAATGGAGTAACGCGTGTAAAACGTCCTCGTAGGACTGCTTAAGAGCCATCCCCTCTCTGGGCCTCGGTTTTCCATCCACCACCCTTTGGATAGGGGCTTGGAGAGGGTGGGGGTCAGACCGCCTGCCCCCATGGCCTCCAGCTCCCCACTCCCGTCCATCCTCAGTGGTCCCCATGAACGTGAGTTGCTCCCGCACGGACTTCCAGATCCTGATCTCCGCGCAGGCAGTGGCCCCGCTAGAGCGGACCGAAGTCTACCTGGGCAGCCGGAGCTGCGCCGCTCAGGAAGTCGGCAGCAACTTCCGGATCCAGGCCCGCTTTGACACCTGCGGCACTGAGTCTCAGGTAGGGGCTGTGGGAGGAGGGCGGGCACGAGGGAGCGGCTCTGATCCCTGGGGAGAGGCACCTGCCAGGCCCGAGAAGTCAGCTTCTCTTCCGGGCTCTCGTCACCCCACAAGCTGGGTGCAGAGCTCAGCCCCTCTTGATTCTACCTCAACACACACGCTCAGTGTAGACACAGCAAAGAACTCAGGGGAGGCAGAGAAGGGGTGTCCTGCTGCACAAGCTGGTGGCGACCAAAAGCCCCTACTGGAGGCCCCTCCCTCAAGGTCCTGTGAACTGACTGTTCCTGGGGGCCTTCCTGCTGCCCCCCTCCCCCCTGGAGCTCCCCAGGGCCACCCGGTCCCCACTCCTCTAATGCACAGAGCTGTTTGAGGGCTGCTGCCTCCTGCCCACCCCCTCCCCAACCTTGCGATCCAAATCCCTCGCTGGGCTCCGCCAAACAAAGGGGCCCTTCGAGAGACAGGATCCGCCTCCCTCCAAAGGCAGCAAGGCGTACAAATGAAGTTTTTCTACTATCCTTGTATTTCGGAGGCCTAGAACCCAGGCTTGGGGCCCTCAGAGTCACCTGGTGGTGGCCCAGGAACCCTGGACGTTTGGATTCTCAGGGACAGGTTGGGAAGGGGAAAGGCGGAGAAAGCACAGTGGTCTCCATCGGGGACAACACCCCAGCCTTGGTGACGAATCTGGGGATTCGTTAGACTGTCTTGGCAGAAATCACGTGCTTTCCAGCAACCGTATTTCCCCACCGCCCAACACTAACCGAATGTATGCCTCTGGCCCCTCCAGTCCACCCTCTGCTTCCCCAGCCTCCTGGCAGCCATCATCCTTTTCACCTGAGCAGAGGAGAAGTGGGAGGCCGTCTTAGCTGCCAGGATAATCTGCCCTCACCTCTACAGCATGCCCTAAATCCCCTTGGGGTTTTCTCTGGGGGCCGAACCACGTTCCATAGAGTCATAAAATGATGGAGACAGAGAACCCCAGAAGCAAGGAATCATGAAATCTAGAACAAAGAACTCACAGACACTCAAGGTCTCAAAGTCACAGAACCACCACTAGAACCTGGAGCCACATAATCATAGAATCTTGGCATCAATATCATGGAAACATAAAAACTGAGAGCCTCAGACTCATGGATTCTTAGTGTAACACTTGTAAGTCCTAGACCCATGAGGACCAGTCTCTGCATTGAGTTGCTTTCAAAGATGCATAGTTCAAATGGCCAAAAGCCATGACAGCCTATCTGTGCATCTCTTAAGAACCACAGAGACTTGATTTCATAACCGTAACACCACATTCGTGTGGACTTTCTTTCCTCCTCAAGTTTCACTCATCAAAACCCCATGAAACTTCCCCGCACACCTGTTTTGTGTGATTTTTCCCTCCCTTCTTTATTATGTGGATTCACTTCGGCCCTTTCACTAGGTCCCCTTCCACTCCCAGGTTCTGTCTTTCTTTTTCCGATTCTGTGTCACAAAAGTCCAGGACACCGGTTCTCCTCAGAGGGTGTGGTGGTAGACAGGCTGAGGGCACAATGCAGGAGGCTCCTCTGGGGACATGGACTCAGAGCTTTTGGGAAGCCCAGAGTTGGGAGAGACCCACAAGGTCATCTGGTCCATGAAACTCCAGATCCGTGATTCCCCTTCACTGCCTTCCCCAAAAGGACCACCCAGTGTCCAACGATGGCAGCTTCCTGCAGGTCACGCCCGTTTGCTCTGTTCTGGGCAGCTTTGGATTTTAGAGAAGCCTCAGCTCAGAAGAGCCGTGACTGGACGGGGCAGCTGGGCGGCCTGAGGAGTGTAACGGCTGCTCTAGATGAGGGGTGGGTGGGGAGAGCAGCCCAGCCTCACTGCAGCACCCGATCCAGACCACACCGGACTGCCCGTCACAATGCTGTCCCTCAGTCCCCAGCCCAAACACTCCACTGTCTCAGGGCGTCCTAAGTCCTGCCTCCTTCATCCATGGGGGTGGGGAGGGCAGAAGTGTGACGGGCTCCCCACATCACACTCCTCAATGGCTCTTCCCAACCCCAGGGTGGTGCTACTGGGCTGAACAGCACTCAACCACAGGGACACATAATTGCTGCAGACATAATTGGGCAAAACGATTCCAGAAGGAAAGTCCCGTAACACCAGGGACAGAGCATCTAACTGGGAGGCAGGAGACTCGGCTTCTGGATCTAGCTCTGGGCAAATTACTGCCTTTGCGGGGCCTCAGTAGCCACATCTGTAAATTGCCAAGGAAGGGAGATTGAACTAGATGTCCTGAAATTCCCCTTTGGTTCTACGAGTGAGGTGTGATGGCTAAGAGCACAGTTAAGAATCAGGCAGATCTGGAAGAGAATACGTTCCCTGTCAACTGTGTGCTGTGTGACCTCAGACAAGGGATTTAACCTCTGGGCCTCATTTTCCTTATCTGGCAAATGGGGATATTAATGGTACCAATAAGAGAAGGTTGTTGTGAGAATTAAATGAGATAATGCCCTTAAAATGCAGAGCCTGGAACATGGCAATTGTCCCTGTTGTTACTGTTACTGTCTTTCATAGACACCACGTCCTCCAAGCCAGAGCAAACACTGACCCATCAAGTATATATTGTCTTTTCAGACACCGTCGTAGTGCCTCTTTTACAGGTGGGGACACAGGCTCTGAGCGGGAAGGGAGTCAGTAGCCAAGCTGGGACTGGAAACCAGGCTCTGGAGTTGTGCCCCCTTGGCACTCAGTGCCTACATATCCAGGGGAACAGGGTCAGCCCTGGCCCCTTCAGGTGTGAGCAAGTGCCCCTTGACCCCCACAGAGAAGAAATAACACTTCAGTGATCGTCAGCGTGCTGTACATCGACTTCTCAGCCGGCGGGCAGGAGGATATCCACGAATACGAGGTCCGCTGTGAGCCGAGGCGAAAGGAGGCCTCTGTCCACCTGCTGTCCGGCTCCCACTGGCTTGGGCCTTATGCTGCCACGGCAGAGCACCTTCAGGAGGCACCACCCAGGGACGAGGCAGAGGCACTGGAGGGCCCCGTGGCCATGGTGGCCCAGGACACCAGTGACATCATCTTCCTGGGCCTTTGCATCCTGGCTGGAGTCCTCATGGTCATTGCCATAGTGGTCCTGATGCTGCTGTAAGCAGGGAGGGTAGGGAAGTGGCATCTGGCATCCCTGGGAGGCAGCTTGGGCACCCCACAACAGGGGCAGGACCAGGCCTTGCTGACTTTATGATGACCATGGGCAAGTCACTATCCCCCTCTGAGCCTCAGTTTCCTGGGGACCTTTACTCTGCCCTGCTTATCTCACAGGGCTGGCGTGAGGCTCAGAGAAGAGGATGGATGAGAGCTGCGTAAACTATAGCATGCCATGCATGTGTGTGCAATTGTTGTTGTTGTTGTTATTAATTTTGAAGATTTTCTGCTATAGAAAAGAACTCTGCTGTGTGTATTTGTCAGCATAGATAGTTGTGGTCACTGGCGACAGAGTTGATAAAACTGACTTGTTCTATAACTTGTATGACTGCTTCACCAGCTCAGGACACCAATAAGACCCCTCCTAATTTTCTGACCAATTGCTCATCTTAAGCATTCATTAGCAGGAAGTTCGGTATCCATCCAGGGGCCTCCACTCTCCTGAACTGATCCAGGAACCCTGAGGACTTTATCTAAAGCAGATTGGTCCTGCCTCCAAACTCCAGGAACAGAGAGAAAGGAAGCTGAAACCCCACCTAGTGCTGTTGCTTTAGCCCCTGCCACATGGTGGCGCTGTTGAAGACTGGTCTTGGGCATCCTAGTGGATGCCTGTCCACCGGATGGACAGACCCCTAGAGTATAAACCACAGGCAGGCCCATACTATGCTCAGTAGTGAGGCTGGAGGCTGAGGACTGGTGTCTCTTTCATGTTGGTATTTTTCCTTAAATAAACCATGATCCTTGACTGAAAAACTGATTGAAGTCCCATGTGTCTCTGTCCTCACCCTGATGTTGAGCTCAGATTACTAGCCCATCCTTCTCCTCCAGCTGAGCTCTCTTTTGAGCCCTCTGGACTTTCTCCTGCTATTGGACTTCACTCAGAGCTACTCCAGTCCACCCACATTTTTCTAAGTTCACACCACAGTGACCAGGGGCTGGATTTCCAATGCTTCCCTGTGAGAAGACCTCTGGCATCCTTATGCGAATTGGTCCAGCACTCCCCAGAGCCCTATATGTCAAGAAGTGGAGGGCTCCCCTGGTGGCGCAGTGGTTGAGAGTCTGCCTGGCAATGCAGGGGATGCGGGTTTGTGCCCCGGTCCAGGAAGATCCCACGTGCCGCGGAGCGGCTGGGCCTGTGAGCCATGGCCGCTGAGCCTGCGCGTCCGGAGCCTGTGCTCTGCAAGGGGAGAGGCCAAAGAAGTGGAGCAGTCTTGTTAATGAAAAATAAACAAAAAATACATTTATAATACATGAATTTCCCCTGTTCACCTTTATATTTGCATAATGAATCACTTTCATAATAACAAAAATCTCCAAATTGACCGTGCCGACCACTGACATCAATTTAAAAAATTGTAGTCCAATTACAATCCCTTCAACAATCCAACAAACATCCACTGGTTTCTAGCCTTGTGCCTATTGCTGCACCAGGCTCCAGGCATACAGAGGGGAGCAAGTCAAAAGAGATTGCTGACTTCAAGAGGCTTACAGTCAAGTGTAGCCAAATCAGGGACAGGGAGGGCAGAGAAGTTGGTAATTTGCAGAGAAAAGACCTAGAGAGAAAAGAGCTGATATAGCGAGAAATGAATCAAGCAAGGGAAAAAGAGTAGCCTGCACATTGGGAGAACTGGGTTCAAGTCCACACTCTTCTTTTTAATTGAGTGAGCCTGAGCGAGCCACTTTGATGCTATGAGCCTTGATATACCCACCTGCAGAATGGGACCGAAGTTCCAGGTCTGTTGTGAGGGCATAGCAACATGATGAATTAGAGGTCTGTCAGGGTCTTGTGCCAGCAGGAGACTCTGGGGTGTTTGGAACAGAGGCCCCAGCCTCTTCCTCTCCCACCCACTTCTTGCTCTCAGACTCCTCCAGCCGCTGAGCCAGGCTTCCTTCACCAGCCTGAGTTGTGAACACCTCATAAACTTCCCAGGTCTCAATTTCCCTGTCTGGGCAGGACTGGACACACAGCCTACACTCTCTGAGGACGACCTTGGGTGGGGTTCTGCCTCCCGGGCCCATGAGCTGGGTTTTGGGGTGGCAGCGGGACCTAAGCTTGCCTTGTCCTCATCAGCTCATCAGATGGGGGAGACGATAGGCCAGCCTGTGGCAGGGCCAAGGGCGTCTGCGCACAAAGTTGGGAGCCTCGATCTCCACCCTCAGCAGCTGATCTTCAAGGGCCCCAGCACGGAGGCTGGAGCTGCGCCTCTGCAGACAGACCACCCGGGTTGAACTCAGGCTCTGCTACTTGCTAACTGTGTGACCTTGGGCAGGTCACCTCATCTCTTTGAGCTGCAGCCTTCTACCGGCAAAGTAAGAATAATAATAACACTGACTTCATCAGTCCATTGTGGGGATTAAATGAGATAATGCATGACAGTGCCCGCCCATGGAAGGAGTCAACAAAACTCACTTATTACCATTGACCTATGAGTCAATGGTAATGAACAAAGGCTCTGGCCTCAAAACCCAAGTTCTAGGCCCAGCTTTGCCACTGACTTGCTGTGTGACCTTGGGGGAGCCCATTTCCTTCTCTGGCCTCAGTTTCCCTATTTCCAAAATGTGGCAGGCATCGCTATCACCCCCAGCACCATCACTTTCATAGCTACTATTCTTAAGCACCCCTACATGGCAAGGGTTTAAGATATATCCTCCCACTTAAGCCACCTTGTGAGGCAGATATAGTTGCCCCCATTTTACGATGAGGAAATTGAGGTTTGGGGAGGGAAAGTGCTGTGCCCAAGGTCACATGGCTATGACATGTTGAAACTAGGCTAAGAGGGACAGTTCTTCCCTGTGCTGGGGGGACTATGCAACGATCTGGGGCCTCTTGGGACCCCAGGCCAATGCTCTGAAACACGAGGGCTGTACCTGCTTGGGAAAGGACTGGAATGGCAGAGAAAGAGAGGATGGTTTTATCTTCCTGATCGTGCCCAGATACTGCCATTCCCAGCCCTCCGGGCAGCCAGTGCATTGATCATCTTGCAGGAAATGACAGTCTTTATGACAGCATAGTGTCTCCAGAAACGAAAGGGCTGAAATGATACCCATTAGCCAGTGCGCCCTGGCCCTGGATGTATCGGGCACGGGGGGTGGAGGGGGCGGGCGTGGCGCAGGTTTCCAGCTCACCTACCATTTCCCCTTTTCAGAGGGTAGGGGGCTGTGGGAAAAGCCAGGCTTAGACCCCAGGTCCCTCCCTATTGGCGTATGGCCTTGGGATGTGCCTCCCCCCAGCCTGGAGCTTTGGTTTCTCCTGCCAGCCTGTCCCTGTAGGGCCGATATCATTGATGAGGAAGCCCTTGGCAAATGGCTGTGCTGGTCCTGGGAAAACCTCTCCTGGCCTGCAGGTCAGGCAGACCTGGGTTCCTTTCCAGTTCTTTCTCTGACTCTATGTGACCTTGGGCAAGTTGCTTAACCTCTCTGAACCTCAGTTTCTTCATGTGTGGAATGGGGGTAGAAAAACCCTCCTCATGAGGTCATTGTGAGGACTGAGAGAACAAGGGGGTGTGCCCCACATGGGGCCTCCTCCTGGACCTTTCAGGAAGTGGTTGCTGGCCGGCCCTGGGCTCTTCTCACCCAGAGCTGGAAGGGCCTTACAAGAAAGCAAGTTCCCACCCACTCCTAGGAGTCTCCCCTGCACCCAACCTGCCCTGGCCTCCCGGCTTCCCTGCTGTTCGTCAATAGACCGAGGTCGTTCCCCCCCGCAGCCTTGCTCGCTCCTTGTCCCGCTGTGTGGAAAGTCCTTGCACCGAGCGCCCCCTGACCTGGCTCCTGCACATCCTTCTCCGCCCAGTGGGCCCCCAACCACGTATCTAAAACTGCACCTCCACCCCGTCACTTGGTGCCCCTTTGCTTTGCTTTGTCTCCTTCACAGAATGAACTGTCACCCGAAATGGTGTGAGGGGTGTGCTTACTTTTGCCTGTTTACGCGCGCTTCCCCTCAGTGCAACGCCAGCTCCGTGAAGTCTGCCTTCATCAGAGCCTGGTACACGTGGCCTTCAGTGAGCACTTGTGGTTGAATGAGCGAACAAACAAGTGAATGAATGGGCGATTTCGTTCGACGTGGCGATACCGGTACTTTGGTGCTTTCTGAGTCAAGGACACTTCCCATGTCTTCTGTGTACTGCATCTGGGCACAGAGATGAAGACTGGTTCAGACACGACCCCTCCCTTCAGGAACTCACATCTGGGGGGACGAGCCAGCTGTAAGGCACACAGTGCTCAAAGGGACGGTACCAGCTATGTCAGTCAGGGTTGGCGGGAACCAGCAGATAGCCCACTGAATTCAGGAGTCTGAAGCGTGTTTAATAAAGGGGCCGTTTACAGATATGCGGGCGGGTGCAGAGAAACCACAGGGGAGTGTGCAGAACTTGGGGCTAGTTAACCGTGGGGTCCTTACTGTCCTCTGGCTTGAAAGGTGAGGAGAGGAGACTTGTGCTTGGAGGGACACAGCCAGCCAGGGGACCCCTGGCTCCTCCTGCCCTCTAGTCTTCCGGGGAGACGGGGGGCTCCTCACTGGCTGAACCCAGAGGGATGGGCACAGAGCAGGGTGGAGAAGAGTGACAGTGGATATGGAGACTAGCACAGAAATAAGCAAAGTACTTTCCTCTCAAAGCCTTTTGGGAACAAGACAGGGTTAAAATTACTGACTCAACTTATGCTAGAGGAGCACAGAGAGACTCATGGCGCCAGGAGGCTCAACAGACAGAGGAGGAGGAATGGCATCCAGGCACAGGGAACTGCATGTGCTAACACAGAGGCATGAAGGAGCACATCATGACTGGGAGACAGGAAGGGTGCGGCGGGCAGGGGCTGGGAGGGATGCTGGGGGGCGAAGCTGGAAAGGCAAGCTGGGAAGTTATTATTTAGGGCACCTGGATGACACCAGCTGCTTCTCTCGGAACAATGATGGAAGCAGCCCCTGTGTCCTTGGCTTCAGAATGAAACCCACTGGTTTCATCAATGACGCTCTTAGCTGTCATTGATGTCTTCTCCTGGGACACAGCCCACCACGTAGAAGGGCTCTTAATCTGTTGGCACCACACAGGTTGTTGGGGGGTAAACCAGCTTAGCACCGTGAGCTGAACCTTAGCCTCATGGCTGTCTCTGCCGCTTCCTGGCCAAGTAACCTTGCTTTGTCCATCCACCCGTTCTCTGGGCCCCCTTCAAGAGGCACTTCCCCAGCACCCACCACAAGCCAGGACCTGGGCCAAGGCTCTGGTGTCCAGAGAGGAATGAGGCACAGGTGGTGTCAGGAGCTGGACTTGGGAGTAGGATTCCCATCTTAGCTCTGCCACTAGCTTCCATAACCTCTCCAAATCCCAATTTCCTCATCTGTGAATTGGGAATCATAGTAGAAGCATTTTTTGGAGTTTACTCTATTCCAGGCATTTTTCTAGATTTTTTTTTTTTGCATTTACTTTCTCCTTTAATTCTCTAAACAGTAATTATTATTATTATTTCCTCAAAGAAACAGTGGAGGGAGGATTGAAACCCAGGCACTAGGTCTGTCTGCAGAGCCCAGACCTTACAGTAGACAAGGTGAGGAGAGTCAATGAGAAAAACAGGTAACAACTGTAACTCACGCTTGTAGCTGTAACAAAATTCATTTTAGATATTAATACTGAGCGTTTTGTGCCTGGCGCTCTTCTAAGAATCTGAGCACTTTCCATAAATTAGTGCCTTTGATTCTTGTAATAATGCTATGAGGCATGAGTACTGTTATGAGGCCCATTCCCCAGATGAGGAAACTGAGGCACTGAGGAGTTGAGTAACTTGCTTGAGGTCACAGCTTGTAGCTCTCATTAGGTGAAGGCTAATACTGACAGCAGGAATTGTTCTAGACACGTCACATGGATCAACTTGTTTAGGCCTCACAGGAGAGGAGCTTGGACAGAGAGGGTGGGTGTCTTACCCACAGTCGTATCACTAGTTAGTGGTGCTGCCAGGCCTCAGATCAGGAGTTCTGATTTCAGAGTCCAGCAAGACTAACACTATGGGGCACAGTGCCTAGTGCAGAGCACGTACTCGGTAAGTATTGACCAGTCCCAGCCTGAAGCTACAAAATGACTTGGGGCTCCTGAGGTCCCAGAGAGGCCCTGACGAACTGTCGCCCCATCATGGCTGCCTTGCCAAAGGCTGCTCCCGGTGGAGCCTCCCAGGAGCCCTTGGCTACCCTGGCCTGCTGTTCCGTCCCTGCAGGCCCCGGAACGCACAGCGCCCGAAGCCAGGCCCAGCTGTCCTGGACGCTGAGCCTCAGGGCCTCCCAGGGCCACTCTACATTCCCCTCCAAAGTCAACGACGCCCCAGCTGGCCTCCCTCCTGGAACATCAGTGGGCTCACTGCCCTCTGCTGGCTTCCTCCAGGCCCACCCAGGCTCTGAGAAGGCCGCTCCGGCGATCTCAGCACCCTGGCTCCACCTGGGCCTGGACCCCACGGCTACACTGAACATCCCTGGCTACAGCTCTGGGGGCTGCACTGCAAAGAGCCTGGACGCCATCTCTCTCAGAGTTGCTGCAGAAATGGAGATATAGTAGCAGTTGCTCCTGCTTACTGGCCCCCCAGGGACATGGGTGCTTCAACCACCCTATTCTTCATGACTATCCCGCGTTACAGGTGAGAAAGCTGAGGCTAGCCAGGCTGAGGAGCTCACCAAAGACCACCTGCCTGGTAAGTGGTGGAGGGGGAACTTGAGCCCAGCTCCTGCTGGGGGATCTTTCCATGAAACCAGAACCATATGGATTCTCCCAGATGGTCCTCCTGCTGTTTGTACCGAGAGGACAATTCAGGGGTATTTATTCATGCCTTTGGGCGCCTGGCCCTGAACTTGCGGCTGCTGGGGAGACAGGGCGATGTGAGTGGTGTGGGTAACCTGCTCCTAAACCAGCAGTGACACAAAGCAGGTGAGCGCTGGGGCCAGAAGAGGAGCCCCAACACTGCCTGGAAGCAGGGAGGGTCCCCTGAAGGCAGTGATGCCTGGGCAGGGTCCTGGGGGATGAGGAGGCGTTAAACAGCTGAAAGGGGAGAAAGGGCATTTCAGGCAGGGCACGGCTGTAGATCAGAGATTTGGGAGCCTCGAGGGAACCCCAAGTTCACCAGGTGGGACAGCACAGAGTGGGAGCGGAGAATGGAGGTGGCAAGCCCAGAAAGGCAGGTGGGGACAAAGCCTGGCTGTTGAAATTCTTCCCACACAGCGAGGCCAAGGCCTGGGGGATCTTGGGGGGCCACGTCAGCTCTTGGTCCCCATTTGGTGCTGCCAGACCCCATGGAGTATAAAGGGCTCCGCAAATCATGAAGCCTGTGCACTGGCTTTATAGTCGAAGCCCAGAGAGAAAGCAATTGGCCCAAGGTTACCCTGAGGAGCCAGAATCGCACCCAGGTCGCCTGACTCCAAGGGACACTCTATCCCCGCAGCGCAATCTCATGGCCCTTCTCCATCTTGGGGGGTGAGTTTCCACCTGATCACCGTGGGGGCGATCAGGGCCCCCAACCCCTGGGATTCCCCTGGCAACTCTGTTGACCAGGCCCCACCCATATCACCTGGGTGAGGGAGTTTCCCTGTCTTTGAAATCAAACACAAACAAACCCCAAACAGAATCTGCCCCACACCTGAGCTGCAGGTAGTCGCAGACCAAGCCTGTGGGGTGTACACACCTTCTGGCTCACGCCCAGGAGGGGGAAGGAAGCTGTTTGAATAAAAACTCCCCTGGATGGGTGCCCAGCATTTAACAGTTTGCAAAGTGCTTTCTCCAAATATTCTGTCTTTTTAATCCTCACACCTGTCCTGAGAATGAGGTGTTGCCCATTTTTTAAAAAATTTCATTTATTTATTTATGTATTTATTTTTGGCTGCATTGGGTCTTTGTTGCTGCGCACGGACTTTCTCTAGTTGCAGCAAGCGGGGGCTACTCTTCATTGTGGTGCACGGGCTTCTCATTGCGGTGGCTTCTCTAGTTGCGGAGCACGGGCTCCAGGCGTGCGGGCTTCAGTAGTTGTGGCTCGTGGGCTCTAGATCGCAGGCTCAGTAGTTGTGGCGCACGGGCTTAGTTGCTCTGCAGCATGTGGGATCTTCCCGGACCAGGGCTCGAACCCGTGTCCCCTGCATTGGCAGGCGGATTCTTAACCTCTGGGCCACCAGGGAAGTTCCAAGGTGTTGCCCATTTTGCAGAGGGGGAACCTGAGGCCTGAGAGGTGAAGTGATGTGCTCAAGGTCACACTGAGAGTTGATGACAGATCTAAGGTTAGAAACAAGCAGCCGCAGGAGGCTGCATCTGCTGCCCACACATCCACCAGATGGCTCGTCCCTGATGAGGGTGGTGGGCAAAGCCAGGAGGCATTTGGTCTGAGTGGAACAGAGGAGGTGCCACTGAGGCCGAGTCCTTCAAAGATGCACAGCAGTCAGCAGGCAGAATGGGGGGAAGGGATTTCTGAGCAGAGGGAACAGAGTGAGCAAAGGCCTGGAGGTAGGAAAGCAGGTGGACAGTTCCAGAACAGGGAGTATTCCAAGGGGGCTGGTGCACAGGGGGTGTGGGGATGTGGGAGGTGCTCTCCCTCCATCCCAGGGGCCCCCTTCTCCCTTCCTTTGTCTCCAGTTGCCTCTCTCAACATGTGCTTTGCTGTCACTGTCAGTGTTCAGATCTGTCTCCCCCGTCATTCTGGAAGGTCCTGGAGGTCAAGGACCCTGTCCAGTTCATCTCTGTGTCCTCAGCCTCCAGCACAGGGCTAGCCTGGCATAGAGACGGAGTCAGTGAATGAATAAAAATGAATAAATGAATGAGTCCACAGTGCTGGGGCTGCGTATGAAATAGCAGCTAACAGCTTTTTGAACACCAACTGTGTGCCACCAGGTGCTTGGCTAAAAACTGCTCTTTACATGTATCCTCTCTTTAATCCCTTGAGGCCTGTGCGAGCATTTAAATTGTATTATCCTAATAATCTCCATTTTACAAATGAGGAACCAGAGGCACAGAGAGGTGAAGTAACTTGGACAAAGGCACAAAGCCCAGAAGTATCTCTGAAATTCAAACCCAAGCCACAGGCTCATCGGAGAAATTTTGCACACGCTCTCAGGCATGCGGAGAGATGTCCTCCTGCACACGTATGTGCACACACACACACACACACACGCACATACACAGATACGGATGCACACAACATGGACGCCCAGGCCACAGCCCCATGCTCAGGTGGGCTCTGAGTCTCTCACCCACTTCTCCTTGGGTTGCAGCTCCCTGTCCTTAGGCAACTCTAGTTCTGTCAGGGTTGTGGAAATGCTCTCTTTACAGTCGTCCCTGTCCGCACAAACCCCAACACAAAATGCTGGTTCCCTATCATGAAGGAAGCAAAGATTTCCCATCTGCCTCTGGCGTGCCAGGCCGTGTGCCAGAATCCTTGCTAACAGTGTCACCCCTGGAGAGCACGCCCAAGGTCACCCAGAGTCAGAGGTGGAAAGGGAGCTCCGATTTAAGTGGACGGGACCCTCCAGAGCAATGTGTCCCCCTCTGCCCAAGTTTCTCACCAGGACCCCCAAGCCCCGTTAAGGTCTGCAGAGGGCAATCCAGTCTCAGGGAACAGAGGAGGGACCAGAGAGGGGAAGGCCTTGCCTGAGGTCACACAGCCAGTGGAGGGAGCTAGAACAAGGGCTGGCGGTGGGGGACAGGTCTCAAGAGCACGTGTCCATCCAGAGCTGAAATTGAGGCTGGCTGGAGGCTTGTCTGGAGGTTTGGGGAAACACTGCCTGGACACTGGCTCTCTTTGCCAGCTCCGTTTCAAACCTGAAAGGGACCCTGGAAGGGAGGGGCCCGCTGGGTGTGGGGTGTCCAGACCAGGCCTGCAGTGCTGAGCAGCAGGCGACTTTGTGTGCCTGAGTCCCTGTGCTGCCCTTCACACGTGCGGCTGGACGGGATTCCCCTCGCGTGTGGCTGGGTCACAGGTGCGAGACGCTGCATGTTGCTGCGTGTGCAGGTGTGTTTGGAAATATATGTGTGTGTCTAACATTACCCCCACTGCACTCTCATGTGTGCCCGACCTGCTTCGCTCTATGAAACCCCATCTCCTGCAGCGTTTCATTTGATCCCCACCAAAGGGCTGTGAGGGGGTCGTGGAGAAAGGGAGGTTGAGAGGGAAGCGAGGGGAGGGGCGTTTGACTGCAGGAGACAGCTACATGTGTTCACGTACAGGGGTGTTCCCGTGTGTGTGTGCGTGCATCACTAGACGGGACCGGAAATGGTGATCCCTCAGATGCCTCCCGGCTCTGCCGAGCATGTTCCCGCAGGGCTGTCGGGTTTGGGGTATTTGGGGAGCCTGTGTGGGCAGGAGAGTGTGGTGTACATGCCTGGTGAGAGAGAAGAGAAAACCCCTGTGTGCACTGTGGGTGCATTGGGGTGTCTTCCTCCACCAGACGTTTCCTAAGGGCCCGAGGCCTGGAGAGAATGGGGGAGCCAGCCCAGAGGGTGGGCGGGAGGCCCCTCTGCCCATCCGGCAGAGTCCTGGGCTGGCGTTGGGCACAGCGCCACCTTGTGGAGCCGCAAGGAGGGATCCGTGGCATCACCAGGAAACTGACGGCCTCCCTGGGGAGGACGAATGGTGATGGGGAAGCGTGGCCTGGGGGACCAGGAAGGCCAAACCACCCCTGGAGCCAGACCCAGCCACTACATCCGGGTTGTGCCAGTTTCCCCGCAGGAAAAAGGTTTGAAATGCCTCCTAGAGGGTTTTCTCCAACATCCCAAACACAGCCCTGAATCCTCCTGGCATCCTTCTCCTTCCCCTGACTCTTAAATCCTATTACACTGACCAAATCCTTAAAACTGGGATATGTGAAAGCTGACCAATTGTCCTGGCTTGCCTTGGTTTGCCAGGACTGAGGGGCTCCCCAGGATGTGGAACTTTCAGTTCTAGAATGAGGGAAGTCCTGGGCAAACTGGACTTGCTAGTCTCCTAGATGAGTGAGTGTGTCAAAGGGGAAACAGCCAGTGTAGTGGAGACAACTTCCCAGGAGCTTAGCTAAGTCTGAAGGGTGAGAGGAGGCCTCTGCTCTCACCCAGTAGGGTCTTGGACAATCTTGTTTTTCCTGGGGGTTTTGGTACCATCTTTGTGGTATCTGGTGACTCCCAGCCTGTGTCTCCATCCAGACCTCTCTCCTGGGTTCAGTCCCCTCATGAGCTGCTTTAGATGACAGTTCCAGGCTGCCCCACAGGCAAAGCCACCCCGTAAGCCTCAAATGGAATCATTACGTTCCCCGAGCCTCTTCTTCCTCCTGTGCTCCTATCTCAGTGAGTCACCTGACAGATACCTGGGCTCATCTTTGATCCCTCCCCTTCCCTCACTTCCCACATCCAGCTTGTCAATTCCATGTCCCCATGTCTCCAGTTTGCTCCTGTCTCTCTCATCCCCAATGCCACTACACTGCCATCATTAGCCTCCCCTGCCTCCAGCTATTGCCTGGGGTTCATCTAGATCATGGGCAGACCATGGAGTCTGGACACAGCGTGAGGATGAGTAAAAATGTTAGCTTGGACTTGGTTCCAAGTTCTGGGTCCTGAGAATTCTTGCCATGCCAGCCTGAGGACACTCCTTACCTACCCTGCACTGGAAGGGCTGTGAGGGTCCCATTTCCGTCCTTTAGGGCCTCTGTCTGGGCAGGCTGACCCTGGCTGCAGGACCCTCTACTCTATCTCCACACTGCAGTGGAGATCTTCCTGCTGAGGCCCCACCATGGCTCCCCACTGTCCTCAGGATGAAGGTGGAGCTCCTCAACCTTGCCCACAAGGCCCTGATGCCCAGCTCGCATCACTCTCAGAGTGATGCTTACATCCATTGCTCTACCTGTACCTGCTATGCTGCTGATTTTCTTTTCTTTTTTAAATTTAATTTAATTTATTTTTTTATACAGCAGGTTCTTATTAGTCATCAATTTAATACACGTCAGTGTATACATGTAAATCCCAATCGCCCAATTCAGCACACCACCCCCTGCCACTTTCCCCCCTTGGTGTCCATATTTGTTCTCTACATCTGTGCTTCAATTTCTGCCCTGCAAACTGGTTCATCTGTACTATTTCTCTAGGTTCTACATATATGCATTAATATACGGTATTTGTTTTTCTCTTTCTGACTTAACTTCACTCTGTATGACAGTCTCTAGATCCATCCACGTCTCTACAAATGACCCAATTTCATTCCTTTTTATGGCTGAGTAATATTCCATTGTATATATATACCACATCTTCTTTATCCATTCATGTGTCGATGGGCATTTAGATAGCTTCCATGTCCTGGCTATTGTAAATAGTGCTGCAATGAACATTGGGGTGCATGTGTCTTTTTAAATTATGGTTTTCTCTGGGTATATGCTCAGTAGTGAGATTGCTGGGTCATATGGTAGTTCTATTTTTAGTTTTTTAAGGAAACTCCATACTGTTCTCCATAGTGGCTGTATCAATTTACATTTCCACAAACAGTGCAAGAGGGTTCCCTTTCCTCCACACCCTCTCCAGCATTTGTTGTTTGTAGATTTTCTGATGATGCCCATTCTAACTGGTGTGAGGTGATACCTCATTGTAGTTTTGATTTGCATTTCTCTAATAATTAGTGATGGTGAGCAGCTTTTCACGTGCCTCTTGGCCATCTGTATGTCTTCTTTGCAGAGATGTCTATTTAGGTCTTGTGCCCATTTTTTGATTGGCTTGTTTGTGTTTTTAATATTTAACTGCATAAACTGTTTATATATTTTGGAGATTAATCCTTTGTCCTTTGATTCATTTGCAAATATTTTCTCCCATTCTGAGGGTTGTCTTTTCATCTTGTTTGTAGTTTCCTTTGCTGTGCAAAAGCTTTTAAGTTTCATTAGGTCCCATTTGTTTATTTTTGTTTTTATTTCCATTACTCTAGGAGGTGGATCAAAAAAGATCTTGCTGTGATTTATGTCAAAGAGTGTTCTTCCTATGTTTTCCTCTAAGAGTTTTATAGTGTCCGGTCTTACATTTAGGTCTTTAATCCATTTTGAGTTTATTTTTGTGTATGGTGTTAGGGAGTGTTCTAATTTCATTCTTTTACATGTAGCTGTCCAGTTTTCCCAGCACCACTTATTGAAGAGACTCTCTTTTCTCCATTGTATATCCTTGCCTCCTTTGTCATAGATTAGTTGACCATAGGTGCGTGGGTTTGCTGCTGATTTTCTAACTGCGTTCTGTAGAGAAAGAGGATATGTGTGTAATGGTGTGTGTGTGTGTGTGTGAGAATGGTGTGTGTGTTGGTGGTATTTATGTATGTGATAGTTGTGATGATGGTGTGGTGGTTGGGACGATGGTGTGTGTAGTGGCTGGGACGATGGTGTGTGTGGTGGGGGTAAAGAATAGGGCTTTCAGACCCCTCAAGTCTACCTCAACCAGAGCAGATCCACTTGCATCTGTTTTAATGTATCGGTTTCTCACATGACTTCATTTGTAAGGAGACTTTTGCAGCTCTGAAAGCCTTATGAAGAATCGCTGCCCTAAGATGACTTGCTGTTCTCTGCTCCTCCATGCCAAGCGGGTTCCCATCTCTGTGCTTTACCCACGCTCTTCGAAGACCTCCATCTCTGTCTGTAGAAATGCCGCCCTCTCAAACGTCCCTACCTCCAAGAAGCTTTCGGGGCTCAGTGGCAGGGACGGGATTGCTCCCTCCTCTGTACACCCTGCTTGGCTCCACCTCCTGTATTCTTGTCTTACTCACATGCCTAGGCTGAGAGCTTACCGCCTCAGTAATCTCCACGCTAATATTCCTTCTTCTCTGCTGACTCCTGCACAGAGATGAACAAAACTTCATCAGGGTTTTCCTTCAGCACAAAGCCTGGGGGGCAGGGGGAGATAGACACATAAATGGATGGTACTGTGACATGAGTATCGTATGATGAAGGGGAGCCCAGAGGCCCTGGACCAGGGACCGGTGGAGCAAAAAGAGTCTTCCTAGAGAAAATAATCCCCAAGCATAATTTAAAGGATGGCATGTGAGCCTGAAGAAATGGGGAAAAGTGTCCCATGCAGAAGGAATAGCATGTGCAGGGCACCCAGAGCGTTAGAGAAAATGGTTGGCTTGTCTGACAAGCTATAACTAGAATGTGGACTAAAGAATGTGTGTGGCAAGAAGCAGAACATGAGGCCTGAGAAGTGGGTAGGGAGCCGGGTCATAGAGGGCTTTGGCTGCCAAGCTGTGGAGCTGGGACTTAATCTTCAGAACAATGGGGCCTTTGCGGGGAACTGAAAAGATACTGACAAGGTCAGATTTACCTAAAGAATTTTTTTATTGTGGTAAAATACATATAACATAAAATTTACCATCTTAGACATTTTTTTTTTTTTTTTTTTTTTTGCGGTACGCAGACCTCTCACTGTTGTGGCCTCTCCCGTTGCAGAGCACAGGCTCTGGACGCGCAGGCTTAGCGGCCATAGCTCACGGGCCCAGCCGCTCCGCAGCATGTGGAATCTTCCCGGACCGGGGCACGAACCCGCGTCCCCTGCATCGGCAGGCGGACTCTCAACCACTGCGCCACCAGGGAAGCCCCATCTTAGCCATTTTTAAGTGTGCGGTTCACGGCATGAAATACGTTCACATTGTTGTGCAGCCATCACCGCCATCCATCCCCATAACTCTTTTCATCTTGGAAATCTGAAACTCTGTACCCATTAAACAAGATCTCTCCATTCTCCCCGCCACCCACCCCCCAGCCCCTGGCAACCACCATTCTGCTTTCTGTCTCTATGGGTTTGACCACTCTGAGCACCTCATATAGGTGGAATCACAGTATTTGTCTTTTTGTGACTGGCTCATTTTGCTTAGTATAATGTCCTCAAGTTTAATCCATGTTGTAGCATATTGCAGAATTTCCTTCTTTTTGTAAGGCTGAATACTGTACGTATGTACCACATTTTGTTTATCTGTTCATCCTTCTATGGACATGTGGGTCGCTTCTACCTTTTGGCTATTGTGAATCATGTTGCTATGAATATGGGTGTACAAATATCTCCTGGATATTTCAGTCCTTTTGGATATATGCCCAGAAGTAAAATTCCTGGGTCATACGGTAATTCTATTTTTAATTTTTTGAGGAATCACCATATTGTTTTCCACAGCAGCTGTACCGTTTTACATTCCCACCAACAATGCACAGTGTTCCAATTTATCTACATCCTTGCCAACACTTGTTATTTTGCTTTTTTGATATTAGCCATCCTAATGTGTGCGAGGAGGTATTTTAAAAAATAATTTACTGAGGTGAAATTCACATAACATAAAATTAACCATTTTAAAGTGAACAATTCAGTGACATTTAGTACATTCACACTATTGTGCAACCAACATCCAATTCCAAAACATTTTCAGGACTCCAAAGTAAAATCCCTTACCCACTAAGCAGTTTCTTCCCATTCTTCCTCCCCTCAGCCTCTGGCAACAATCAACCTTCACTCTGTCTTTATGGACTCTTATCTATTCTGGACATTTCATTTATAGAACCATACGATATGAAACCTTTTGTGTCTGCTTTTTTTCCCTTTGCTTAATGGTTTCGAGGTCCATCAGTGCTATAGCATCTATCAATACTTCATTCCTTTTTATGGATGAATAAATTCCATTGTAGGTGCAGTCATCCTTTGGTATCTGTGGGGATTGGTTCCAGGACCCCTGTGGATATCAAAATGCACAGACTCTCAAGTCCCTTATATAAAATGGCCTAGTATTTGCATATAAACTAGGCACATCTTCCCGTATACTTTAAATCATTTCTAGGTTACTTATATTATCTAATCCAATGGACTTAGTTGTAAATACAATGTAAGTACTATGTAAATAGTTGCCAGCCCTCAACAAATTCAAGTTTTACTTTTTGGAAACTTCTGGGATTTTTTTTCCCCCAAATATTTTCGATCCACAGGTGGCTGAATTCACAGATGAAGAACATATGGATACAGAGGGCCAACTGTATAAACCACAGATTGTTTATCCATTTATCCACTGATGGGCCTCTGGGCTGTCTGGGTTTACTTTTGATCCCTCTAGCTATGTCCATGCAATGGTTTGGAGGGGACAAGACTGGATGAGGAAGATGGGCTGGAGGCTGTGTCTGTGATGCAGACCTAGGTCACTGACTGTGGGAAGACAGAAGGGCTGCATCGGTATAGAGGGCAGATGGTTGTAAGATGCTGGAGGGAGGAGTTCAAAATGACTCCCCAGTTCATTGCTTGTGAGACAAGCTATAGGGGAGGAGAACTTTGAGGAGAAGGTCATGAATTTGGTTTGGACCTTGCAGGTTTGAGTTGCTTATGGACCAGATGGAAATGTCCTCCAAGCAGTGAGAGGTGTGAGCCTGGAGCTCAAGAAGAAGGTTTGGGCAGAAGATTGGAGTCTGATAGTCATCAACCTGTAGCTGAGATTAATAGGAGGGAGTGGGGAGGTAGCAGATGTGGGGAGGCTCAGAACAGGACCCTGAGGGTCCCGTTATACTGTGTGCTCTTGAAGGCAGGTCCTGACCATCTTGCTCACCACTGACTCACCAGGCTGAAGCACAATGACTGACACATAAAAGTAACCACATACATCCTAGCTGAATGAATGAAGGAATCCACAGAAGCCCAAGAGACCCAGGAGGAGAAACCAGAAAAATATGATGTTGGAAAAATCGAGAGGAATGTGTTTCAAGGATGAAGTGGTCAGCGGTGCTGATGTTGCAGCCAGCCGTCATTCTGTTAAGATCCAACAGCTTTGACTTGTATTTAGGAAGGAGGAGAGCACTGGTGACACAGGCAAGTGACATGGTGAAGGCGAAGGTCAATGCCCAGTGAGCGTGGAGTCAGATTTGCAGTGGTGCAAAGTTGGGGCAATCCCGAGAGCCCTTGCAGGAGAGGTGCTCGGAGTGGAGAGGGTGAGCTGCAAGGTCCCATCTGGTCAGCCTAGGCCCTGGTCAGGAAGCCAGGATCTGATTGAGTGACTTGGCTGAGTCCCCTCCCCTCTCAGGCATTTGAACAGCTGCTCCTGGAGAATCTGCAGTGACTCTACTACATCCTCACTAGCTGCACATCCCCCACCCCCCGACTCTCCCCAGGACCCCCTTACTTGTGAATGTGACCCAGGCCCCTTGGCTCTGCATAGGGAAGAGCTCCCTACCTCAGGGAACACTGATGGGTCCCCTGTCTTTAAGTGGCCCTGGGAAGCAGGTAAGTGGAGAAGGCAGAACTAGAAGCTTCTGCCTGTTCTGCCAGAGTTTCTAGGGATCCATAGTAGTTTTCCTTCTCTTCTCTGAAGCTGAGATCTTTCATGAGCCCCAGGCACATCAGATGGGAAGAGGAAAGGCATCTGGGAGAGGCCGAGAGACTCTAGGAGCACCTAAAGTTAGAGGGAGGGCTGGCCTTAAGTCCAGATGGCTCACAGGACCCCCACTCCCACCTGCTGCTAGCCCAGAGGTGATGTCCACATCGGTGGTAGGAGCTGAGGGAAGAATGTGGACACCGGGGGCTCTGGGTCTGGCTTCTCACTTCCTCACTGAGTGGCTGTGGGCTAGGACTCCTCTGATCCAGAGCTGTTTCTCGTCTCTACCATGGATTCACTTGACTGTCTAATGCCCTGACAGTCTAGGGCTTCAAACTGCCATACAGAGACCAACACAGACACAGCACAGCAGATCGCAGCCAATGAGTGGCGGATACACATCCCAGCTCCCTTGCTCCTTGACTGGGACAACTTTGAGGCATGTTCTACACTATCATCCAGAATCCCTTGGTGGAATCCTTGGTTATCAGAAACTTATTTGATAACATCCTCCACTTCTTTCCCTTCCTTGTCTCACCTTCCGACATGTCGGCAGGTGCTTCCTCTTGTCTCAAATCCTTGTTTCAGGGACAGTTCCTGGGGAAACTCAGCCTCAGACAGTATAATAATGATAATGGTAACTGCCTTTTATTGAACACCTACTATGTGCCAGGCTTCATGTATATAGGCTTCATGTGATCCTCCTGACAAACCTTCCAGGTGGACATTATCACCTCTATGCCACTGTTGAGATGGCTCAGGTTCAGAGGGGAGGTGGCCTGACCAAGGACTCTTAGCTGGCAAGCTTTCAATCCACAAGGGGTTGGGGGTCCACTCCCTGCACTTGGTAGGACTGGGTGCCAAGGGACCTGGCCAAGGGGCCCAGCCCCAATGGTTGGTTGCACCCAGAACAAAGGCAGTGTGGGGCACTTTTAAGGCCTGACACAGTCTTCATGGCAGGCACCATGAAGAGTGGCAGCAGTGGGTTCCTTCCAAGGGTGTCACTAGTTGAGGATATTGATGAAGATGTAGCCCTGAGCTGCAGAGGAAGAACAGGCAAGTATCTTATGATGACTGCCATCAACAGGCTGTCCTTTGGCTACTCTTGGGGATTCCCAGGAATCGCCGGGGGACCTTCTGAGAAGGGTACGTTCCCGCTTATGTAGAAGGAGGTTCAAGATCATTGTCCTTTGGACAAAAATGGGACTCCATTTTGTAATCACAGGTCAGTGAAGCCAGGCAATGTTTAGTTTGTGTCTAATACATTCTTTTTTTTTAATTTATTTTTATTTATTTTATTCAAACAGAAAGTCACAAAAATTATAGTCATCCTCATCAGTTCACTCAGTCCCATGTAATTAATTTTTTTTTATCTTGATCTTTTGTTAGCACTTTTATGAATTCATCAGTTTTCCATTAGAGTTCTGAAAATGCTTATTCATTCAGCTCAGCAGTATAGTCAGTTACCAGAAACCTGTACTTGTCAGAGTCTTTTCTATGAATTCCTTAAAATGAAAACCTTTAATAGGAACATTTTTGCAAAAGCATCAGAGTACACCCAAAACTGTCTATAAATGACAAAAGACTTAAAAATGACCACGGTTAAAGATTTGATGAAAGTTTATAATAATGCAATTGATAAGGAAATTTAGTTTTTTCTGAGATATACATTTTAAAGTAATAACTAAAATTATGACTTATAACATTATACCAGAACATATAAGATTTTTTGAAATTTCATGTAATGTCTGAAACATTTATATTAACATATTCCCATACAAATAACCCAAAGAAAGTTTAGTATTAGTTGTTTTTTGGTTTGTTTTTTTTATACTGCAGGTTCTTATTAGTCATCAATTTTATACACATCAGTGTATACGTGTCAATCCCAATTGCCCAATTCAGTGTCTAATACATTCTTAATGTGTTTGTGTGGACAGAATACGGTCTTTGTTTATGGCAGTCAATGTCTTGCTTTAGGTTTAAGTTTTAAAGCATGGTTCCATATAAAATATTTTGTTATATAAAAAGAAAGCTATTGAGACTTCCCTGGTAAAGCAGTGGTTAAGAATCCGCCTGCCAATGCAGGGGACACGGGCTCCATCCCTGGTCCGGGAAGATCCCACATGCCGTGGAGCAACTAAGCCCGTGTGCCACAACTACTGAGCCTGCGCTTTAGAGCCCATGTGCTGCAACTACTGGAGCCCACGTGCCACAGCTTCTGAAGCCCATGTGCCTAGAGCCCGTGCTCCGCAACAAGAGAAACCACCGCAATGAGAAGCCCGCACACCACAGCTAAGAGTGGCCCCCGCTCACCGCAACCAGCGAAAGCCCATGCGCAGCAGCGAAGACCCAATGCAGCCATAAATAAATAAATTTTAAAAAAAAAGAAAGCTATTTGGGTAATAATGAAGTCATACGCTCACGTACAGTAAAATAAGCTCCCTTGACAGTACTCAGGGGCCCACATTAGACTTCACACTGGGCCCATTTTCCCAAGAGGAGCTTGGAAGACCCCCCCCATTTCTGGCCTCAGTTTCCTGATGTGTAACAAGTGAGGCAGCCAAATGAGCCCCAAGTTCTCTGAGGTCCCAGGTTTGATAGGGCCCGTGGCTTTCCCGTGGGGCTGTTTGGTAAATCTAGGCAGGTTCCTGACCCCCGTCTAGCCTAGAAGCAGATCTGTAATTGAGCCTGCAGGGTCACTGTGACAGGCACAGCCTTCAGATCTCAGCTGGGGAAGCGGCCCAAGGAGATAAATTGTACTGCGGGTGGCTCTTTCCTGGCTCTGGGGGCAGCCTGGCTCTGGGGTTAACATGGAGAGAAGGGGAGCTGACAAAGCCATTCCCCATGGATGAGACACCCAACAGAGTGGGCGGCACGAGGACCCAGGCCACTGCCGGCGGGGAAGGAGTGGTTGCAGAATGCTTTTCTACTCAGGGCCCGTGAACAGGGACACAGGATGGTTTAAGCAAAACAGCGATTTGGCCAGAATGAATGCTTTGTCATGGAGTGTTTACACGCCTCTTTCCTCCCCTGGGCTCTGAAGCCAGACACGGTGTGTGAGTCAGCTTGTTGTGCTCAGCACAGGGACAGGGAGAGTGTAGGCATAGCTGAATACCAATAATAGACAATAACAATGATAACTAACACTGAGTGTTTATTCTGTGCCAGACCCTGTGCGTATTGTTCTACATATATTATTTACTCCTCACAACAGTGCCAGAGGTTACCCTCCTGAGAAGAGTTGAGAACATATAGCACAGAGATGTTAAGTAAATCGCCCAGCATCACTTAGCTAGCTGGTGGCTGAGCCAGAATTGAAACCCAGGTAGCTTGGCTCCAAGCCTGGGCGCTGGATCACTCTGCAAAATGGTCCATACAGTAGTGATGATAACAACAGGGATAACTTACTGTGTGGGACACCCATCACAGGGACTATAGGAGGAACTGATGAAGGATGGCCGGAGTCCCCTAGGCAGCCTGGCAGAGGGAACACTGGATGCAAAGACAAGGGACTGAGAAAGGTCATTGCATGTTTGAGGAACAATAGTACACTTGGAAGATAACGGGGTGTGCTGAGAGATGCATGTGCTGGGGGAGGGCAGGGTCCAGATCCAGATGAGCTTTGGTGCCAGGCTAAGGAGCACAGGCTCTCTCCTGTGGGCAAGGGTGGGGCAGAGACATGGCCGGGTGTGAGGACCTCCTCTCACCAGCTCTGTGACCTCAGGCAAGGCACTACCCCTCTTGGAATCTCGGTTTCCTCATCTGTAAACTGGGGGTTATCATTCCTGTAGCATTCTGCCTCTCGGGGCTTGGGCAAGGACTAATAAGACAATAGACCAAAAGGATTTTATAAGCTGTAGCAGATTTGACAGATGCAGGTTGGTGGGAGGGATGAAAAGAAGTGAACAGACAGCAGTTGTGAAAGTAGCCAGCTGTTTTTATCTAGACTACCAGATTGCCTCCAGCTTTTATTGTTATTAAAAGTAACAGCATTTGCATGAGGCTTTGCTACTTGCCATTCGACCTTTATCACCTCACTTGAGGATCCTCAGACCTTTTAAGTTAGATGTAATCATTCCCATCTTACAAGTGAAGACACTGAGGCACACAGAGGTGACGTCACCCGCCCCAGCCAGTGCAGGTCAGGGGCAGAGCTGAGGCACAAGCTGGGGTTGAAGCTGCACAGTTGAGTTTTTCACTGTCTCACGTGGCCTTGCTTATACTGAGCAGCTTGTCAGGGCCGACACTTCCAAAGGGCAAACCAAGGGCCTGAAGGTACAAGGAGGCAGGAAACAGCAAGGACTGATGACTAGAGCTATTCAGGGTTGGAATAATAGGTCAGTAACCTCGAAGGTCTGTGACAGGTCATAATTTGTCATTTTACTGAGGCCCAAATTTGAATTCTTTGCTGCAAGACCAGTAGGTGGGGCGAAAGCCTGTCAGTGGGCCCGTCCAGCTGACTGCCCAGTGGACGCTTCTCAGCTCAACTTTCCGGTTTTCTCCTTCTTGTGGGAGGCAGGGTGGCCTGGGGTTGAACGCACACAGGGTTAGAGACAGTCCCAGCTCTGCTACTTGAAGCTGTGTGACTTTGAGTAAGTAGCTTCCTGTCTCTGAACTTGTTTCCTGATATGTAATACAAGGATAATAATATACCTACCTCCAAGGGCTGTTGAGAGGACTAAATGAGATAGTAGTAATTGACGGGACTCTCAGGATAATCAAGGAACTGGGTGGTGCAGTGTGGCCTCTGAGAGGAGAAGTGGGAGACGGGTGCAGAGGAGGGAGGGAGGCTTTCTTCTCCCCATATACTCTTTTGTAATCTCTTGTTTTGTTTTGTTTTAATCATGTGTAGGGGGTTCCTTTTCAAATAAATTAATAGAATTTCAAAAAGTGAGATAATACATATAAAGTACTTAGCACAGTCTTGACATTTAATACTCCATAAATGTTAGCTTTTATAGTTATTATACATGTTAGTATAAAGCAGTTTTTATGAACTCTGTTTCTTTGTGGAAAATGACTCCCTCCCCACCAAAGGTGAAAACCTTGATGGAGCTGAAGAGGAAGAAGCTAAAACCAGGGATGCTTCTTAGCCAGAAAACAGGAGTTTCACGGGGCAAATGCCTACCTTTGATTGGGCTTCTTGCTGAAGCAGGCGAGGCTGACACCTGGGAACCTGGAGGATCACGGCAGCTTCGCTGGAGGGGGAGGCTGGCCTTGAATGTGTGTCAAATCATCCGTCCACAGGCCTGGGCTTGGCGCCTGTCTCTGCGGCTGGTGGGCGGAGTGGCCTTGGGCAAATCAAGGAACCTCTCTGAGCCATCAGATTTTCATTTGACAAATGAGGGCAATGAGACTGGTCTGCCTTGCAGGGCCGTTGGGAGGGTTTTGAGAGAGTTATGTGGTACCTACCATCATCACCTCTTCATCTTTATCATTGTGAGGCATTTGGCCTTCCCCCCGGGCACAGTGGGGGCCAGTAAAAGGCTTTCCCCCTGGTGCGGTAAGGTTGGATTTTAAGCATTCTTAGAGAGGTTGCTCTGGAGGTCAGTGTGGAGAGGGGACTGGAGGAGGAGAGCGAGGAGGGGACTGAAAAGGATTCTGCTTGTGACCCTCACACCCACCCCATTTGACCTCTCTGAGCAGCACCCCCAGCCATGAACTGGACTCGTCCCGCAGAAGGAGAGTTCTGGAGCATAACTAAGAGAGCTTTTCCTTATCCGCTTGCCCCGGACGGTATTTATGCTAATCCTATTCCCAGCAAAAGCATCTCACTAATAAAAGCGGCGCCTTGGCTCTGGGCTCCACTCCATCTGTCAGTCTCGCTCAAGAGGAGCTCTTCCTGGGTAGCAAGGGCCCTACCGCTGGGCTCCGCGAGCCCTCGTGGGCCAGCCTGGAGGTGCCATTCATTGAGCACATATGTACGGAGCCCTGATGGAGGCCAAGCCCTGGGCCAGGCGCAGGGGACCCGGTGGAGAGAAAACAGACAAGGTCGCTGCTCCCATGAAGCGTGCGCTCTGATGGGAGAGGCGAAAACACAAATGAATAAATAAGTGACTAAGGTAAGTTCAGATGGGGTTAAATCCCATGAATAAAAAAATGTGTCAGAGAGTGACCTAACAAGAGGGTGGCCAGGGGAGACCTCACTGAGGAGGTGAGTCACCCGGGCCCGTCAGAGTGCGCCAGGCAGAGGGAACAGCGGATGCAAACGCCCCAAGGAAGGGCCACGGTCAGCGAGTTTGAGGGACAGAGACCAGGGCACTGGAGCCAGGGTAGGAGACAAGATGGAGACCCCTGGTGTCACGTGGGACCCTGTGGGCTGCAGTAGGGACTTTGTGTGACGGGAGCCACTGGAGGGCTTTGAGTGGCATAACCTACAGTTTGTTTTAGACGTTCATGCTGGCTGCTGGGTGGAGAATCCATTACAGGAGGGACAAGAGTGCCCCCAGGAGACCAGGTAAGAGGCTCTGGCACTGGAGATGGGGGAAGAGTTAGGATCGGGGTTACCTTTTGGAGGTAACAATGTGAATAAGATACAGAGTGTGGCGTACATAGCACAGTGTCTAGCATGCAGCAGGAGCTCACTCCATGACGACTGGGGTTTTGATTATTTTGATTTTCCTCTGCCACACAGCCTCTCCAAAATAATACGCTTTAAAAATCCTGATGTTTGGTTAGCTCAAGTACTGGCCCCAAGGCCCCCATGACAATGCTCTGGGCATTTTCCCTGGTGGGCTGGCCTCAAATCATGTCCCTGAAAGCCACATGGGCTGCTTTCCTCTGAAGTGAACCTCCCAGGGGCCATGCGATCATTTTCTGGCTCTGAAGCAATCCAACCTTTAGTGCTTCCTCAGGGAGACTTGCTCCTGCATCAGGCAGGAGGGGATGCGACTCTTGAACGCAGAGAGATTTACTGACCCAGCACAAACTTCAGAAGCAAGAGAAATCCACAGCTGAGGGAGGGTTTGGCCCCAGGCCTGCAAGGGGAGATCCCAAGCAGGGCCCAGGCCAGGATCTCCCCTGGTCTTCCAATCACACTCATCCAGTGCATGTGGACTGAGTTCCTGCTCTGTAGCAGACTATGCTGAGGGCCCAGAAAGGAACCAGACACAGTCCCTGCCCTGGAGCTCGCATTAAGGTGGAGGGGGAAACAAATAGTGCCTGATGGTGGTCAATATTAGTAGGTGCTCAATATTTGTTAATTAACAGTTACCCACGCAGTAAGCCCCTGATACTGTACCTATACATTTTTTTAAATTTTATTTATTTATTTTTGCCTGCGTTGTGTCTTCGTTGCTGTGCGCGGGCTTTCTCTAGTTGCAGCGAGCGGGGGCTACTCCTCATTGAGGTGCATGGGCTTCTCATTGCGGTGGCTTCTTTTGTTGTGGAGCATGGGCTCTAGGCACACGGGCTTCAGTAGTTGCGGCACATGGGCTCAGTAGTTGTGGCTCGCGGGCTCTAGAGCGCAGGCTCAGTAGTTGTGGCACACGGGCTTAGTTGCTCCACGGCATGTGGGATCTTCCCCGATCAGGGCTCAAACCCGTGTCCCCTGCATTGGCAGGCAGATTCTTAACCACTGTACCACCAGGGAAGTCCCCTGTACCTATAATTTTACTTCGGTATTTCCTCATCTCAAAATCTTTAAAGTTCTGCAAGTAGAAACTCCCAGCCCAGAATCCAGGACCTTCATAGATTGGCCCCCACCTCATTCTCCAGTCTCACTCCATGCCATTCTTCCTCTTCATGCCCTTTGCATCCTGCCACACGACACTTATTATTGTTCCCTGTTCTCTGATCTTTCTCTGGCTTAAGCTACCTTTCCTCGTACCTGGAATACCACTTCTCCCATTCACTACCTGGTAAACACCTATACACCCATCAAAGCCCAGCTCCAAAATTAGCATCTTGGCAAATCCTTTTTGATTGGCTCCAGACCAGGCCCCTCCACAGACACAGTTAGCTCCCTCCCCACGATGCTCCCACAGTCCTCCACTCATCGCTCTAGTGCATCAGATTGCTACAGGTCAATGACTCAGTCCCCACATTGGACTGTGAGCTGTGATAAAGAGCCCTTATCCGGTTCACCTCTGTGGCCTGGGGCCCATCACAGGGCCTGGCGTAGAGGAGGGAGATAGTCAGTAAGCATTTTTGTTGGGTGATAAGCTCATCAGTGTGGCCATGGTTATAGGTGGATGAGAGGAACAAGCATGAGGCCAAAGAGGCCAGCAGACACCTGCTAGGGCAGGGCCTTGAATGCCAGGCCTTGGGGTGGATTTCAGCCACCGGAGAAAAAGCTGAGGAAAAACAGGAAAACCAAATCCCACTTAGAGAGATGAAAGAGCAAGGAAGGAGAACTACTTGGGATTATGATAGGGGATGTAAATATTAATTATGTTTACACAATGTTGTCAAAGGCTATTAGCTCTGGGTCCATTTTCCAACATAAATAAGAGACGATAACCCTTGCCATTAAGAACTTAAGGTCTATTAATAGACAACAAAACACCTGTGCACCTATAAACATAAAAAATCATCCCTTTCTTGGCCTCTGACTCCATCTCATGAAACATTCCCTCATTCAGAAATCAAGTCATGGAGAGTTGAAATAGCTTTGCCTAAAGTTGTTAGTTGAACAGCAACAAGCCAATGACTATTTTACTCAAAGGCAGTCATGAAGTGCTTTGGAGGAAAAAAGTCTCACCAGTCATAGAATTTATTTTTCACACAGCATCATTGTTTATATGTTTTCTGCATTAAAAAGAAATACAATACAGGAGTTGATATTCACTGTGAAAAAAGTCAGATTGGATTACAAGCCAAGGTATAAAGTCCATACTCATATCAAATAAATAATAAATAGGGGAGAATTCCAAATAATATAAGTAGATACTCCACCCTCCCCCAGGAGGTGGAGTTTAATTCCCACCACCTTTGAGTAGAGTCTGGACTCAGTGACTTGCCTCTAAAGAATAGAGTATGGAAAGGGAAAAATAGAAAACTTCACAGGGGAGAGACCTGGCAAACTCCACCTCAACCAAGCAGTCAAGGTTAACATCACCAGTGATAAAGTCTGAGGATATCATGTACCCCCGGAAGTGACGTGACGAGAAGGGCACCTCACCTCTGTGGTATTCTTCCCCCAAACGCATAACCCCAGTTTAGTCATGAGGAAATCATCAGACAAAACCAGATTTAGGAACATTCTACAAAATACCTGGCCGGCCCTGCTCAAAACTGTCAAGGTCATGGGAAACAAGGAGAGACTGAGACACTGTCATGGAGCAGGGGAGACTGGAGCAGCATCATGACTAAACGCAACTCAAGCTTGGACTGACTCCTGGAACAGAGACAGGACATGAGGGGAAAACCTGGCGACGTCCGAATGAAGTCTGGAGTTTAGTTAACAGTAATGTATCAATAGTGGATTTTTAATGTTGACAAATGCACTACATTAATGTATGATGTTAACAATAGGGGAAGCTGGGTGAGAGCAGATAGGAACTCCCTGTGCTATCTTTGCAACCTTTTGTAAGTCTAAAATTATCCCCGAATAAAAATTTTTTTAAAAAAATCTGTAAGGAGAGAGCAAGTCCCTCCCCACCCCCCACCTAGATCAGCCCCGCTCCATTCAAAGCCTCTCCCTAATTAGGGTATATAGCTGTATACATCTTTTTCTTTTTTCTCTTTTTTTTCAATATATTCCTATAGAAATAGTTTTTTTCCCTTTACATAGATGCATCATACTGTACATATTATTCTGTAACTTCCCTTTGGCACGTAACAATATGTCTCAGTGGTGTCTCCATGTCGGTACTTACAGACTTGTGCTGTCATAATACAGTAGCCACTGGCCACAAGTGGATACTGAGTGCTTGAACATGTACAGATCTTCCTTGACTAACGATGGGGTTGCTTCCTGATAAAAATACACCTAACCTACCAAACATCAGAGCTTAGCCTGGCCTACCTTAAACGTGCTTAGAACACTGACATGAGCCTACAGCTGGGCAAAAACACCTCACACAGAGCCTATTTTATAATGAAGTATTGAAGAGCTCATGTAATTTATTGAATACTATACTGAAAGTGAAAAACAGAACGGTTGTCTGGGTACTGCATGATTGTAAGTGTATTGGTTGTTCACCCTCGTGGTCGTGTGGCTGACTGGGAGCTGCGGCTGCCGCCCAGCATCGCAAGAGAGGACCCACCGCACATAACCAGCCTGGGAAAAGATCAAAATTCAAGCTTCGGAGTATGTATCGCTTTCATACCATCTTAAAGTCGTAAAATCTTCAGTCAGCCAGTTGTAAGTAGGAGACCATCTGCAGGTAGCCCAAACTGAGATGTGCTCTAAGTGTAAAATGCACATCAGATCTCAAAGACTTGGTACCAAAAAAAGAATGTAAACTATCTCATTAATAATTTTTATTTTGATTACATGTTGAAGTGATGATATTTTGGGTGTATAGGGCTCAAAATCTATTATTGATTTCATCTGTTCCTTTTTACATTTTTAAAGTGGCTCCTGGAAAATTTTAAATTACCTATGTGGCTCACATTATATTTCTATTGTACAATGTTGTTACATAGATCTAAACTCATTCTTTTTATGTGCTGTATAGTATTCCAAAATCTGCATGTACCACAATTTATTTAATCATTCTTCTTTTTTTTGTTGAATTTTTGAATTTTATTTTATTTATTTTTTTATACAGCAGGTTCTTATTAGTCACCTATTTTATACACATCAGTGTATACATGTCAATCCCAATCTCCCAGTTCATCACACCACCACCACCACCCCCACCGCTTTCCCCCCTTGGTGTCCATACATTTTTTCTCTACTTCTGTGTCTCAATTTCTGCTCTGCAAACCAGTTCATCTGTACCATTTTCTAGGTTCCACATATATGCGTTAATATATGATATTTGTTTTTTTCTTTCTGACTTACTTCACTCTGTATGACAGTCTCTAGATCCATCCACGTCCCTACAAATGACCCAATTTCATTCCTTTTTATGGCTGAGTAGTATTCCATTGTATATATGTACCACATCTTCTTTATCCATTTGTCTGTCGATGGGCATTTAGGTTGCTTCCATGACCTGGCTATTGTAAATAGTGCTGCAATGAACATTGGGGTGCATGTGTCTTTTTGAATTATGGTTTTCTCAGGGTATATGCCCAGTAGTGGGATTGCTGGGTCATATGGTAATTCTATTTTTAGGTTTTTTTTTTTAATTTATTTATTTAGTTTTGGCTGTGTTGGGTCTTTGTTTCTGTGCAAGGGCTTTCTCTAGTTGCAGTGAGCAGGGGCCACCCTTCATCGCGGTGCGCAGGCCTCTCACTGTCATGGCCTCTCATCAGGGAGCACAGGCTCCAGACGCGCAGGCTCAGTAGCTATGGCTCACGGGCCTAGTTGCTCCGCGGCATGTGGAATCCTCCAGACCAGAGCTCGAACCCATGTCCCCTGCATTGGCAGGCAGATTCTCAACCACTGCGCCACCAGGGAAGCCCCTATTTTTAGTTTTTTAAGGAACCTCCATACTGTTCTCCATAGTGGCTGTATCAATTTACATTCCCACCAACAGTGCAAGAGGGTTCCCTTTCCTCCATACTCTCTCCAGCATTTGTTGTTTGTAGATTTTCTGATGATGCCCATTCTAACTGGTGTGAGGTGATACCTCATTGTAGTTTTGATTTGCATTTCTCTAATAATTAGTGATGTTGAGCAGCTTTTCACGTGCCTCTTGGCAATCTGTATGTCTTCTTTGCAGAGATGTCTATTTAGGTCTTCTGCCCATTTTTTGATTGGCTTTTTTGTGTTTTTAATATTGAGCTGCATGAGCTGTTTATATATTTTGGAGATTAATCCTTTGTCCTTTGATTCATTTGCAAATATTTTCTCCCATTCTGAGGGTTGTCTTTTTGTCTTGTTTATGGTTTCCTTTGCTGTGCAAAAGTTTTTAAGTTTCATTAGGTCCCATTTGTTTATTTTTGTTTTTATTTCCATTACTCTAGGAGGTGGATCAAAAAAGATCTTGCTGTGATTTATATCAAAGAGTGTTCCTCCTTAGTTTTCCTTTAAGAGTTTTATAGTGTCTGATCTTACATTTAGGTCTCTAATCCATTTTGAGGTTATTTTTGTGTATGGTGTTAGGGAGTATTCTAATTTCATTCTTTTACATGTAGCTGTCCAGTTTTCCCAGCACCACTTATTGAAGAGACTGTATTTTCCCCATTGTATATCCTTGCCTCCTTTGTCATAGATTAGTTGACCAAAGGTGTGTAGGTTTATCTCTGGGCTTTCTATCTTGCTCCCTTGATCTATATTTCTGTTTTTGTGCCAGTACCATATTGTCTTCATTACTGTAGCTTTGTAGTATAGTCTGAAGTCAGGGAGTCTGATTCTTCCAGCTCCATTTTTTCCCTCAAGACTGCTTTGGCTACTCGGGGTCTTTTGTGTCTCCACACAAATTTTAAGATTTTTTTGTGCTAGTTCTGTAAAACATGCCATTGGTAATTTGATAGGGATTGCATTGAATGTGTAGATTGCTTTGGGTAGTATAGTCATTTTCACAATATTGATTCTTCCAATCCAAGAACATGGTATATCTCTCCATCTGTTGGTATCATCTTTAATTTCTTTAATCAGTGTCTTACAGTTTTCTGCATACAAGTCTTTTGTCTCCCTTGGTAGGTTTATTCCTAGGTATTTTAGTCTTTTTGTTCCAATGGTAAATGGGAGTGTTTCCTTAATTTCGCTTTCAGATTTTTCATCATTAGTATATAAGAATGCAGGAGATTTCTGTGCATTAATTTTGTATCATGCAACTTTACCAAATTCATTGATTAGCTCTAGTAGTTTTCTGGTGGCATCTTTAGGATTCTCTATGTATAGTATCATATGATCTGCAAACAGTGACAGTTTTACTTCTTGTTTTCCAGTTTGATTCCTTTTATTTCTTTTTCTTCTCTGATTGCCATGGCTAGGACTTCCAAAACTATGTTGAATAATAGTGGAGAGACTGGACATCCTTGTCTTTTTCCTGATCTTAGAGGAAATGCTTTCAGTTTTTCACCAATGAGAATGATGTTTGCTGTGGGTTTGTCATATATGGCCTTTATTATATTGCGGTAGGTTCCCTCTATGCCTACTTTCTGGAGAGTTTTTATCATAAATGGGTATTGAATTTTGTCAAAAGTTTTTCTGTATCTATTGAGATGATCATATGGTTTTTATTCTTCAATTTGTTAATATGGTGTATCACATTGATTGATTTGCATATATTGAAGAATCCTTGCATCCCTGGGATAAATCCCACTTGATCATGGTGTATGATCCTTTTAATGTGTTGTTGGATTCTGTTTGCTAGTATTTTGTTGAGGATTTTTGCATCTATATTCATCAGTGATATTGGTCTGTAATTTTCTTTTTTTGTAGTATCTTTGTCTGGTTTTGGTATCAGGGTGATGGTGGCCTCGTAGAATGAGTTTGGGAATGTTCCTTCCTCTGCAATTTTTTGGAAGAGTTTGAGAAGGATGGGCGTTAGCTCTTCTCTAAATGTTTGATAGAATTCACCTGTGAAGCCATCTGGTCCTGGGCTTTTGTTTGTTGGAAGATTTTTAATCACAGTCTCAATTTCAGTGCTTGTGATTGGTCTGTTCATATTTTCTGTTTCTTCCTGGTTCAACCTTGGAAGGTTATACTTTTCTAAGAATTTGTCCATTTCTTCCAGGTTGTCCATTTTATTGGCATAGGGTCGCTTGTAGTAGTCTCCTAGGATGCTTTGTATTTCTGCGGTGTCCATTGTAACTTCTTTTTCATTTCTAATTTTATTGATTTGAGTCCTCTCCCTCTTTTTCTTGATGAGTCTGGCTAATGGTTTGTCAATTTTGTTTATCTTCTCAAAGAACCAGCTTTCAGTTTTATTGATCCTTGCTATTGTTTTCTTTGTTTCTATGTCATTTATTTCTGCTCTGATCTTTATGATTTCTTTCCTTCTGCTAACTTTGGGTTTTCTTTGTTCTTCTTTCTCTAGTTCCTTTAGGTGTAAGGTTAGATTGTTTATTTGAGATTTTTCTTGTTTCTTGAGGTAGGCTTGTATAGCTATAAACTTCCCTCTTAGAACTGCTTTTGCCACATCCCATAGGTTTGGATCGCCATGTTTTCATTGTCATTTTTCTCTAGGTATTTTTTGATTTCCTCTTTGATTTCTTCAGTGATCTCTTGGTTATTTAGTAACTTGTTGTTTAGCCTCCACGTGTTTGTGTTTTTTAAGTTTTTTTCCCTGTAACTGATTTCTAATCTCATACCATTGTGGTCAGAAATGATGCTTGATATGATTTCAATTTTCTTAAATTTACCAAGGCTTGATTTGTGACCCAAGATGTGATCTATCCTGGAGAATGTTCCGTGCACACTTGAGAAGAAAGTGTAATCTGCTGTTTTTGGATGGCATGTCCTATAGATATCTATTAAATCTATCTGGTCTATTGTGTCATTTAAAGCTTCTGTTTCCTTATTAATTTTCTGTTTGGATGATCTGTCCATTGGTGTAATTGAGGTGTTAAAGTCCCCCACTATTATTGTGCTGCTGTCGATTTCCTCTTTTAGAGCTGTTAGCAGTTGTCTTATGTATTGAGGTGCTCCTATGTTGGGTGCATATATATTTATAATTGTTATATCTTCTTCTTGGATTGATCCCTTGATCATTATGTAGTGTCCTTCCTTGTCTCTTGTAACATTCTTTATTTTAAAGTCTATTTTATCTGATATGAGTATTGCTACTCCAGCTTTCTTTTGATTTCCATTTGCATGGAATATCTTTTTCCATCCCCTCACTTTCAATCTGTATGTGTCCCTAGGTCTGAAGTGGGTCTCTTGTGGACAGCATATATATAAGTCTTGTTTTTGTATCAATTCAGCAAGCCTATGTCTTTTGGTTGGAGCATTTAATCCATTCACATTTAAGGTAATTATCGATATGTATGTCTCTATTACAATTTTCTTAATTGTTTTGGGTTTGTTTTTGTAGGTCCTTTTCTTGTCTTGTGTTTCCCACTTAGAGAAGTTCCTTTAGCATTTGTTGTAGAGCTGGTTTCGTGGTGCTGAATTCTCTTAGCTTTTGCTTGTCTGTAAAACTTTTGATTTCTCCATTGAATCTGAATGAGATCCTTGCTGGCTAGAGTAATCTTGGTTGTAGGTTCTTCCCTTTCATCACATTAAGTATATCATGACACTCCCTTCTGGCTTGTAGAGTTTCTGCTGAGAAATCAGCTCTTAACCTTATGGAAGTTCCCTTGTATGTTATTTGTCGTTTTTCCCTTGTTGCTTTCAATAATTTTTCTTTGTCTTTAATTTTTGTCAATTTGATTACTATGTGTCTCGGCATGTTTCTCCTTGGGTTTATCCTGTATGGGACTCTCTGAGCTTCCTGGACTTGGGTGGCTATTTCCTTTTCCATGTTAGTGATGTTTTCGACTATAATCTCTTCAAATATTTTCTTGGGTCCTTTCTCTCTCTCTTCTCCTTCTGGGATCCCTATAATGTGAATGTTGTTGCATTTAATGTTGTCCCAGAGGTCTCTTAGGGCGTCTTCATTTCTTTCAATTCTTTTTTCTTTATTCTGTTCTGCAGCAGTGAATTCTACCATTCTGTCTTCCAGGTCACTTATCCGTTCTTCTGCCTCAGTTATTCTGTTATTGATTCCTTCTAGTGTATTTTTCATTTCAGTTATTGTATTGTTCGTCTCTGTTTGTTTGTTCTTTAATTCTTCTAGGTGTTTGTTTTTTTAATTCTTCTAGATCTTTGTTAAACATTTTTTGCATCTTCTCGCTCTTTGCCTCCATTCTTTTTCCGAGGTCCTGGATCATCTTCACTAACATTATTCTGAATTCTTTTTCTGGAAGGTTGCCTATCTCCACTTCATTTAGTTGTTTTTCTGGGGTTTTGTCTTGTTCCTTCATCTGGTACATAGCCCTCTGCCTTTTCATCTTGTCTATCTTTCTGTGAATGTGGTTTTTGTTCCACAGGCTGCAGGATTGTAGTTCTTCTTGCTTCTGTTGTCTGCCCTCTGGTGGATGAGGCTATCTAAGAGGCTTGTGCAAGTTTCCTGATGGGAGGGGTTGGTGGTGGGTAGAGCTGGCTGTTGCTCTGGTGGGCAGAGCTCAGTAAAACTTTAATCCGCTTGTCTGCTGATGGGGCAGGCTCGGTCTCCTCCCTGTTTGTTGTTTGGCCTGAGGTGACCCAACACTGGAGCCTACCCAGGCTCTTTGGTGGGGCTAATGACGGACTCTGGGAGGGCTCACGCCAAGAAGTACTTCCCAGAACTTCTGCTGTCAGTGTCCTTTTCGTCACTGTGAGACAGAGCCACCCCCCAACTCTGCAGGAGACCCTCCAACACTAGCAGGTAGGTCTGGTTCAGTCTCTATGGGGTCACTGCTCCTTCCTTTGGGTCCCAATGTACACCTACTTTGTGTGTGCCCTCCAAGAGTGGAATCTCTGTTTCCCCCAGTCCTGTCGAAGTCCTGCAATCAAATCCTGCTAGGCTTCAAAGTCTGATTCTCTAGGAATTTCTCTTCCCGTTGCCGGACCCCCAGGTTGGGAAGCCTGATGTGGGGCTCAAAACCTTCACTCCAGTGGGTGGACTTCTTTGGTATCAGTGTTCTCCAGTTTGTGTCACCCATCCAGCAGTTATGGGATTTGATTTTATTGTGATTGCACCCCTCCTACCGTCTCATTGTGGCTTCTCCTTTGTCTTTGGATGTGGGGTGTCTTTTCTGGTAAGTTCCAGTGTCTTCCTGTTGATGATTGTTCAGCAGTTAGTTCTAACCTTTCTTTTTCTAATGTATATTTAGCTTGCTCCAAAAATTTTGTTATCACAAACCATGTTGCAATTAAAATCTTTGTACTTGCCTACTCTGTGCACATGTAAAACTATTTCTCTAGAGCAGGGGCTGGCAAGCTAAGGCCCATGGACCAAATGCAGCCCACTGCCTGCTTTTGCAAATAAAGTTTTATTGGAATACAGCCATTCCCATTCATTTACATACTGTCTATGGCTGCTTTAACACAACAAGGGCAGAGTTGAGTAGTTGTGACAAGGACCATATGGCCCACAGAGTCTAAAATCTTTATTATCTGTCCTTTTTTAAAAAAGTCTGCGACGCCTGCTCTAAGAGTTGTTACCAACAACTAGAAGAGACATGTTGCAGGCCCAGTTCCCTAGGGGGGAGTCTCTGAGATGGAGATTAGCATACAGGAAGTTATTAGGGGTTGCTCTGGGTGGTGGAAGGGAAAGGAGCAAGATTAGGCAGAGACCAATAGTAAGACCAGTAGTAGTAAGACCTGGTGCAGTAGTTTTGCCACCGCAGTAGTAAGACCTCAGCTGGTGCCACAGAGCTGTGAAGCCCTGGTCCTTCAGAGCTGTGCTGAGTTGGGGCAGCAGAAATAGGCCTTTATAACCCTTAATCAACCTGCCCTGGGGGAGGGGTCTGACCTGGGGTGAGGTAACTCTCTTCAGCTGAGGGAATCCCCCGCTAGCTGCTAGCTGAAGGGGAATGGGTGCATCGGTCATAGGGTTGGGGGTCTGGGCAGCATAGAACAGCATCTTCTAGAGCCCACACCTGTGCATCCAGCCCCACTTCTTCATTTAAGTTCTGGGAGCATCTCTTCCAGGATTCTGGTGGGCCTTTTTTCCTGGGGGAAACTTACAGAGGAAAGTTAGTGGAACAAACTGCAACCCTCACCACTGTGACTGGTCTTGAGACCGCAATTGACACTCATCATCTTCCACTTCTGTTATCCATTCTAGATTCCCCTTACCCTTGGTTAGCACCTCTTCTGGTCTCAGTGACCTACATGGTGGCATGATATAGACCCTCCATCCTGAGACGTCTGAGCCTGTGGTCACCTTATCCGTCTCAGGCCATGGACCCTGCACTTGTCTATTTCCTGTAAGTATTGGGCAAGGGAGTACCAAAGAGATTCCAAATGGATCGACTGAGTACCAAAGATATACCTCCCTGCTCTCCAGTGCTTAACAACAGCCTTACCTCCTCTGGATTATCAGGGTTAATTATGCCTGAAAGAATGGTGACTCTACTTTTTGCCTGCTGGTCCCTTGACACCAGGAGCTCAAAATGCCCAGGTGTCAGACACGGCGAAAAGTTCAAGAGTCATCTTGATGTTTCCCCTGGCTGAAGAGTTGCCTCTTTGGAAACCAGGGCCTCTAAACCTGCAGAACCCAGAGCTGCGGGGACAGGAAGCATAGATGCTTCCTGGGAGTGATGGTAAGCAAGAGACCACTCCTGCTTTCATCCCTTAGTTCCTGGACCCATGTATTCTATAATACCTATTGGAGACAAAGCACTGTGTAATGGTCTTTGATTTAGAATATATGCTGCTTCTAGGTGGACGACATCCTGTCCTCACAGAGTATTGTTTCTGAGCTGGTACCTCAGCTGTGCCTTCTACAGATAGTTCCAAGCTGGCAGCTTAAGGATAGTGCAGTATGTGAAGGGATGAGTTGCCTCCATGGCCGTGTGCCCACTGCTGCAGAGTCATGCGGGATCCTATGCCAGTAGATTAAACACTCTGTAACCCTTGGAGAGTTACACAGGATGAAGCCCTACAAGCAAAGCAATACCGAGGATATATGTCTATTTCAGTGAAGATGAATCACAGCTCTTCCCAGGGTAGAAGGTGTTTAATATAATCAACTTGTCAAGTGGCTGCTTGTTTTCCTCAAGGGAAGGAAACATATCTGAGATTCAGAGTTGGGTTTTGTAACTGGCAGGTTGAACACTTAGCATCGGCAATAGCTCCATGAGTCTTGGTGAGAGGGAACCCATGCTAATGGGCCCATACTTGCCCTTTCTCCATGCCATCATGGTTACTCTGTTTATAGGCACCTCTTTTGCCAGCACTGGGGTGGTCTTAGAGGCTGGCTGATATCGACTGCACATACGTGGTTGTTTAATGCTTCTTCCATGGTATACACTCTCTGGTGGGTGTTAACATGGAATAGAATGACCTTCACGCTTGGTGCCCATTTCCATAGGTCCATCCACATGCTCTACCCCAGGTCTCCTTGTCCCCGGTTTTCCAGTCTTATCCTTCCAGATCCCTAACCAAACAGCCAAACCATTCACTGCTGCCCATGAGATCCAGTAATAGTCTAACCTTGGGTCCCTTTTCTTTCTCCAAAAAGTGGACGACTACACGTTCTATTCAAAGCTCTGCCCACTGAAACTATTTTCTCCTCCCCTGTCTTTCAAGGACACCCCTGTGTGGGGCCTGCAGTGCAGCAACGGTCTATTTTTGGCTTGCTCACATGTACTGAGCCGACTCACTCATGAACAAATTTTGGCTTTTTTTCTCCTCCAGCTGGATATAAGGAGCTCCCCAGGCAATCACAGGTGAGCTGAGGAAGACACACTGGTGCAAATGTGGTGGGTGACATAGGTGTCTGGGCCACATTTTCATGCAGCTACCTTCTGCCCTGTGGCCCTGCTGTGCCCAATCCCACTTGTGCCAGGTCTACCTCATGACGAATTGCTGCCGGCCTTGTCTGACCTTATGAATTGGTGGATCTGAAGGAATCCAGCTCACGATGAGCAGCTTCGGCTGCGTGGTCAACTTGATGACACGTGGTCAGACAACCTGTCTCTACCAAAACCCTGCAGCGAACCAGGCCCCGCGGCATGTGGGACCTTAGTTCCCCGACCAGGGATTGAACCCGTGTCCTCTGCATTGGAAGGCGGACTCTTAACCACTGGACCACCAGGGAAGTCCCTGGGAGCTGTGTTTTGAAAAGTGTGTCATTCTTGGCTACAGATGACATGGCCCTGCTGCAGAACCCCAGGGGTCTAGACTGTGACTCTCCTACTAGGCCTTGTCATAAACTCCATAGGCATCTTTTCCCACTACAGATACCTCAGATACCATGGGTTCTGCCAGATCATATGGTCCACACAGCAGGGCTACTTGTCTTATAGCCTAGACCTGCTGCTGAGACCTTTCCCACTCTGGGTCCCCATCAAAATGGGCAACCTCTGTGTTATCCAGTATATGGGATGAAGCAGTATTCCCAGGTATGAAAGGAATATGCTGCCTCCAAAACCCAAAGAGGCCTACCAGGCATTGTGCTTCCTTCATAATGGGGGAGTAGATGCAATACTGTCTTTTACTTTGGAAGGAATGTGCCTGGCCTATCCCAGATGACAGGTCCCTAAAAATTTCACTGATATGTCAGGCCCCTGAAACTTCATAGGGTTTTTTCCCACTGTCTGCAATGCATGTGTCTCACTAAGGCTTCTGATATACTCGCTGTTTTTTTCTCGTCTGGTCCAATTAGCTGATGTCTTTACACAGTAGATATGTGTGATGTTCTGCAAGATACCTAGGCAGTGCAGGTCTTTCCAGACAAGGTTGTGAGACAGCGGGAGAGTTAACAGTCTTGGAGCAAGACTAAATGTATACTTTTGTCTGTTCCAAGTGAATACGAACTCTGATCTTCCTTTCTGATAGGGAAGGAAAAGAAAAACATTCACTACGTCATTGGCTACATACTATGTACCTGAGAACATGTTAACGTACTCTAGGAAAGATGCCACAACCGCAATTAGAACTACCACTTGGTTGATCTTGCTGTGGTCCACTGTCGTCTTTCAGGATCCATCTGATTTTTGTAGGGGCCAGACCAGTGAATTAAATAGAGAGTTAAAGGGAACACTATCCCTGCATCCTTTAGGTCTTTAAAGATGGCATTAATCTTTGCCATTCCCTGATTACCAGTGAGGTTGAGCATCTTCTAATATGTTAATTGGCTTATTTCCTCTTTTTGAATTCATAATTCATAATTGTCTGCCTTTTAAAAAATGGTTTATCTGTCTCCTTCACTAGACTGTGAGCTTCCTGGGGTCAGAGACTGTTTTATTTATCCCTTTGACCCTTGGGCTTGGCACATGAGAACTCAGTAAATATGCCCTGAATCCAATATTTTTTTCTTATTTTTTTTTTTGGCCATGCTGTGTGGCTCGTGGAATCTTAGTTTCCCGACCAGGGATTGAACCCGTGCCCTCGGCAATGAAAGCACCGAGTCCTAACCACTGGACCACCAGGGAATTCCCTAAATCAAAGATTTTAACAAGATGAAAAAGTAGCATTTGATTGGACATCCTGGTCTTCTTGGATCTTGAGACCAACCTCCTTAGCTTATGGGTAAGCCTATTCCTGGCAGCAATTGTATCATTTTGGTTGATTTAAAAGAAAATACAAAGTCATGCAATCAAATCATCTCTCTTCTGAAACCAAGGCACTGTCGCTAAACTAATCGAAGCTCCAAAGTCTTGTTTTCTGGATGGACTCCCTTCGATAGCAATAATGGGCAGTAACAAACTAAGCCCTTGGCCCATCTGGCTGTGATAAACGCATCCAAAACACATTATAAATCTCAGAGTGAGGCTCTGAGGCCTAAGGCTGTAGCAAAAGAAAACCAAGGTTGACAAGCACAAGTTTAAAAACCTGATATTCTATAAATGAACGAAGGCCAGCTGCCTGTTCCTTCACCACTGAACACAGTAAATGCATTATCTCAGCTTTTTCATTTTTCTGCCATTTTTCAAACTTGGGACTCTCTAATGATATCTGTTTGGTCAACTCTAAACTTCATTTGTCAAAAGAAAAGATCTCTCATTTACTGAATCTCAAGTGTTTCTTTCCTTTGCCTTAAATAGTTGTGTTTTTTTTCATTAAATATTTTTCTTAAATATCTGTTTATACAGGAACATTTTTATCGTTTTAAAACACACATCTTATTAGGTCCCTCACCTCCTCAGAAACTTCTCATGGCTTCCCATGATCTGAAGGCCAAAGTCCAAACTCTTTCACAAGCCCTCCAGGCTTTTTTTCATCCCATTTCTCTCCATTCCTAAGACCCTTATGCTTCGACCACCCATTTTATTTGCCTTTACTGAAACAAGGCATGCGCTTCACACCTCTGTGCTTTTGCACACATACTGACCCCTGTGCTAAGATCTCATAACTGCCCTTCGAGACGTGGTTCAAACGTTAACTGTGTGAAGACTTTCCTTCCCTTAGAATGGTGTTAATCACTGCTTTCTCCACTTCCTCAACATTTTAAATATCTACAGTAAACACTTAATATGCTATACTGTAATTATTTTCCTACCTGTCTGTCTCCCCACCAAACTAAGAGTTCCTGAAGGGTAGAAATTGTATCTCATTTACTGCAGTTTCCCCAGGGCCAGTCTAGTCCCTGGAACACAGGAGCTGGGCAACATTTTTTTGTTGAGTGAATGAAAATAGACAAGCTCCCTACTCCAAAGACCAGGACCTCCAATTTAACGACCACAAGAAAAGGATCAATAAGCTGCTGGAGCAGGTTCTAATGGTATTTAGTCTCCCAAATTTCCCCTAGCAACTGAACACATTTAGAAACCGTATTCATGCCTAGGCTTACAGGCAACTCAGAGGTCCCGGGAACTTCTCTCACCTCATTTCACGAGCTGACCCTTTCATTTTTAAGAGGCTGGAACTCAGAGGTGCTTCTTAGTGGGTGGGCAAGCTTGCATGGATGTCTGCAAGCCTCCTTCCCTTCAGCAAGCACTCAGAATAGCTCCATTAGTGTTCATGGAAATTCTGCACATGCATCAAGGAGAAAACAGCCACAAATAACATAGTCTGCTTTCCAAATCTCCAAAGCACATCTCTGTAATCATTGTAGTTTCCAACTATCACCACTGAAGGCTTTCAGCCAGAGAGCAATTTGTCTTCAACTTACTCCGGGTTCCTAAGTTAACAGAACCTTTTGGTTGTTTAAAAATGAAGCTTCCCACTTCCGGTCTCTCTCCCTGCTCCAGCTTCTCTTCTACACAGCCCCTTATCCAGAAAACTAACTGCATAGTTCCTGCATGGAATCAGTCCAAACGCCTTCACCTAGTGCTCAAAAGGCCCTTCAAATTTGATCCTGGTCATCCAGGGTCTGAAACTTGGGGGACAGGGATGGGCTGAAGATACAAACTGGAGTTGTCATCAGCATGTAAAAGATGCCTGAAACCATGAGAGTGGATGAAATCAACCTGGGAGGCTATATACAGGCAAATAGACCTTTTTTTTTTTTTTCTAACATCTTTATTGGAGTATAATTGCTTTACAATGTTGTGTTAGTTTCTGCTGTATAACAAAGTATAACAAATTGTTTGTATAACAAACAATTAATTAATTTTTGGCTGCTATATGTATATGTAAATCCCCATATCCCCTCCCTCTTGCATCTCCCTCCCACCCTCCCTATCCCACCCCTCTAGGTGGTCACAAAGCACTGAGCTGATCTCCCTGTGCCATGCAGTTGCTTCCCACTAGCTATCTATTTTACATTTGGCAGTTTATATATGTCCATGCCACTTTCTCACTTCGTCCCAGCTTACTCTTCCCCCTCCCCATGTCCTCTTTATTCCTGTCCTGCCCCTAGGTTCTTCAGAACCTTTTTTTTTAGATTCCATATATATGTGTTAGCATACGGTATTTGTTTTTCTCTTTCTGACTTACTTCACTCCGTATGACAGACTCTAGGTCCATCCACCTCACTACAAATAACTCAATTTCATTTCTTTTATGGCTGAGTAATATTCCATTGTATATATGAGCCACATCTTCTTTATCCATTCATCTGTCGATGGACACTTAGGTTGCTTCCATGTCCTGGCTATTGTAAGTAGAGCTGCAATGAACATTGTGGTACATGACTCTTTTTGAATTATGGTTTTCTCAGTGTATATGCCCAGTAGTGGGATTGCTGGGTCATATGGTAGTTCTATCTTTAATTTTTTAAGGAACCTCCATACTGTTTTCCACAGTGGTTGTATCAATGTACATTCCCACCAACAGTGTAGGAGGGTTCCCTTTTCACCACACCCTTTCCAGCATTTATTGTTTCTAGCTTTTTTGATAATGGTTATTCTGACTGGCGTGAGGTGATACCTCAATGCAGTTTTTTTTTTTTTAACATCTTTATTGGAGTATAACTGCTTTACAATGGTGTGTTAGTTTCTGCTTTATAACAAAGTGAATCAGCTATATATGTACATATATCTCCATATCTCCTCCCTCTCGCGTCTTCCTCCCTCCCACCCTCCCTATCCCACCCCTCTAGGTGGTCACAAAGCACAGAGCTGATCTCCCTGTGCTATACAGCTGCTTCCCACTAGCTTTTCTATTTTACGTTTGGTAGTGTATATATGTCCATGCCACTCTCACTTTGTCCCAGCTTACCCTTCCCCCTCCCCGTATCCTCAAGTCCATTCTCTAATAGGTCTGCATCTTTATTCCTGTCTTGCCCTTAGGTTCTTCTGACCATTTTTTTTAGATTCCATATACATGTGTTAGCATACGGTATTTGTTTTTCTCTTTCTGACTTACTTCACTCTGTATGACAGTCTCTAGGTCCATCCACCTCACTACAAAAAGAAATGGATTAAAGACCTAAATGTAAGGCCAGACACCATCAAACTCTTAGAGGAAAACATAGGCAGAACATTCTATGACATAAATCACAGCAAGATCCTTTTTGACCCACCTCCTAGAGAAATGGAAATAAAAACAAAAATAAACAAATAGGACCTAGTGAAACCTCATTGTAGTTTTGATTTGCATTTTTGATTTGCATTTCTCTAATGATTAGTGATGTTGAGCATAGACCTGGGTTTTGAATCTTAGATCTTCTATTCACTATCCGTGTGACCTTGAGTAAGTTACTAAACCACTGTTGAGCCTCAATTTTCTCACCTTTAATTGGGTATTTTTAAAAATGTCTAGCACAGTGCTGAGCAATCATTATTCCAGCTCCCGTAGTCACTAGCAGTGGGAAACTGAACAAGATACTTCTGCTTGGTGAGCCTCAGGGTCTCATCTGTAGCTCCTGCCAGGTATCCACAAGGCCTCATGGAATGGGTACTCAGCAAATGGTTGCTGAATAAAAGAAGAAATCTAAAAAACTGAAACAATACCTACTAATACAACAAGATGATTCAACAGGATTTTTTAAAAACTATATAAAGATCAATGTAAATGCTAACAAATTATCTTAGAAAAAGTATCTAGCACCTAGAAGGTAGACAATGTTAGTTCCTTTCTTTCTGTCCTTGCTTCTTTTTTTAAATTTCTCTAAAATAAATCTCTGATAAGCTCAGTCCATTAAAAGAACAAAAATATAAACATAAATACACACAAAATCATACAAGTATATTCAACATCATTACATTGGCAGATTTCATCTTGATACACTTTTTTCTTCCCCAACTCCTATCTCCTTTCATGCCATCTTCTGACTCCCCTCTCCTCCCTAAGGCAGCCAATGGAAATGACCTTATATCGTTTCATACATTTCTCTGTGTTTATATAATCCTGTACAAAGACATACATTCATATATAGGATTTTTTTGTTTCCTTTTTATAAAACTGGGTTCTTATTAAAGACATTTCTCTATAAATTTCTTTTTTTTTCACTTAACAATACATATTGGTCAACCCTTCAGGTCAATGGATACAGCATTCATTCTTTTTTTAAAATTAATTAATTTTTGGCTGCGTTGGGTCTTCGTTGCTGTGCGCAGTCTTTCTCTAGTTGTGGCGAGCAGGGGCTACTCTTTGTTGCAGTGCGCGGGCTTATTGCAGTGGCTTCTCTTGTTGCAGAGCATGGGCTCTAGGCGCGTGGGCTTCAGTAGTTGTGGCACATGGGCCCAGTTGCTCCGCGGCGTGTGGGATTTTCCTTGGACCAGGGATCGAACCCGTGTCCCCTACATTGGCAGGTGGATTCTTATCCACTGCGCCACCAGGGAAGTCCCATTCTTTTTAATGACTAGTCATTGTCAGTCTTCCCCACACACAAATAATGCTGCACAAAACATCCTTGTATGTATTACTTTAGGAAAACTTTCTGCTGGGTCAATGTACATATATGTTTAAATATTTGTAAATATCGGCAGATTATTTTCCAAGAAGGGTGTGGTAACTCATATTCCCACCATCAGTGTATAAAAGTGACCATTTCCCCACATCTTCACCAGAAGTTGGCATTTTATTTTTTAACATCTTTATTGGAGTATAATTGCTTTACAATGTTGTGTTAGTTTTTGCTGTATAATAAAGTGAATCAGCTATATGTATACATATATCCCCATATCCCCTCCCTCTTGCATCTCCTTCCCACCCTCCCTATCCCACCCCTCTAGGTGGCCACAAAGCACCGAGCTGATCTCCCTGTGCTATGCAGCTGCTTCCCACTAGCTATCCATTTTACATTTGGTAGTATATATACTATGACATATATACTATGTCAGTGCTACTCTCTCACTTCGTCCCAGCTTACCCTTCCCCCTCCCTGTGTCCTAATTTAAAATGTTTTCCAGTTTTATCGGTGAAAAATGGCATTGTATTATTGCTTTATTTTGCATTTTCTTGAATATTTTTGAGGTTAAGCATCATTTCTTTTTTTTTTTTTAATATTTATTTGGTTGCACCGGGTCTTAGTTGCGGCAGGCAGGCTCCTTAGTTGCGGCTCACTGGCTCCTTAGTTGTGGCATGTGAACTCTTAGTTGCAGCATGCATGTGGGACCTAGTTCCCTGACCAGGGCTTAAACCCAGGCCCCCTGCATTGGGAGAGCGGAGTCTTATCCACTGCGCCACCAGAGAACTCCCTAGGCATCATTTCTTGTTTATTGGTCATTTGGGGTAAAGATCTGTGATGTATGCAACTTACTGTCAAAAGAGTGTCAGAAAAAAGCTGAATTGTGTGTGTGAGTGTGAGAGAGAGGGTGTCCTTCCTTTTTAATCCATCTCTTCTTTTTCTGGATTTTAAATCTCTCCCTTTTTTTTTTTTTTTTTGCCACGCTGCGAGGCTTGCAGGATCTTAGTTCCCCGACCAGGGATCGAACCCGGGCCCCCAGCAGTGGAAGCACAGAGTCCTAACCACTGGACTGCCAGGGAATTCCCTAAATCTCTCCCTTTCTACTGGCTCCTTCTTTTCAGATTACAAACATGCTCCAGTCTCCCCTAACCTAAAAAACCTTCTTTGGGTCTTGCTATCTCCCTCAGATTCCTGTCCAATCATTCTTTATTTTCACCAACTATACTCTTTCTCAACCCAAAACACTTTTCAGTGAACAAGCCATACCTTTGGTTTTAGGGACAAAAAAGCCCCAGTTTATTATTACTTTTTAAAAAAAGCAAGTATCACTTACAAAATTGTTCAAGCAAGTCTATATACGGGTATTTCATTTGAAAATACGTATGTATATAATTTTTCTCCTACAGTAATTCATTTCAAGAGCAATTTCATTATGTATCTTCTACAGAGCCCTAAACCGAGAGAGCCAACATATTCAAATAACCCCAAGGTGTGGGGATGCTTCAGGACAGTTCCTCATTAGAAGCCTCAGCATGGGGGCTCTGGAGACCAGCGCAGGTCTTCCAGGGAGAGCTGAAACGTTCAGATAAGTGAGTTCTGGAAAGAAGGGGTAGTTGGCGGGCTCCGGCAGGCTCACCCCTGGGGTAGAGCAAAGAGTACAGACAGGGGAGTTCTGAGAGGCACTGGAGCTATTTAAACTCAGGGGGATGGAACTGAGTGAGCAGCTGTGGTAATTGAGTTTCAGTTACCTGCAGGGTGGCAAAATAAAGTAGTAACTTCATCTGCCTGACACGGAGGAAGTTTAGAGGTGTCCCTGGCATATTCACAGTGGAATCCGTCACCCTTTCGCTGTGTTGGGTGATGGCAACCGTACTGCGCTTCCTAGCGACAGCAAGCGCACATCCTGTTAGGCAGCACCAGCGCACTCCAGCTAATGAAGCATTTCCTGCAGGTCTGTCTCCCAGGGCTCTCTGTATCCTCTGTCTGAAGGAATGGCACCATGGGAAAATTCAGCACCGCCAGCATCAGCCATCGCCCAAACTCAAAAGAGTCTTTGAATGGCAGAGAAAGGCCCATTTTCCTTTCTGCCCAGCCCAGGGTTGGAACCATGCTCAGGTCATTTTTTGTGGGTCTGTACAAACGTGCCGACTGGCAGCGTGCCGTTCCTCACCTGAGCCCGGATTTCAGCTCGATGCTTTAATGTGAAGACCAGGGCTCTCACTGTCCGCCGGTATGGCCCATTAATGAGGCGGGAGCAGAGATGAAACGTTTCCCGTTCAATATTTTCAACCAGTAGGTGATCCATCTGAAAAAACAGCAAAATTATCAAATTAGGGCCTTGCATTGCATAAGGATTAAAAGCAAGGGAGGCTGGAGCACTTTGCTCAGAGGCCTCCATTAATCAACTGAAATTCAAAGACATCTACTTCCTGTCACAAAAGAAACAGGAAGAGCAAATTAATTCCACCCTGGCAATTAAGGAACAAGGCCATGTGCTTTGTGACAGGGACCTCATTCACAACCCCTGCCGGGTGGTAATATTTGCCATTATAACAGGAAACTGGCTTGAGCCAAGCAATGGGTTCTGGGCCCTGGGCCCTGTACTTTACCAACCAGGAAACGAAGACCAAGGATAATAAATCAGTATAACAGTTTATACTTTTTTGTTTGTTTTTTAAGTGACTTTTAACCCCTTACAGCATTTTAAAAACAATGGGTCTGGATCCTAATATGTGTGTAAAGCAGTTTATAAATCACTTTTCACATTTACTGCTCACAACTCCTACTATCTCATTTTATGGATGAGGAAACAGGTTCACAGGTAAAGGAATGCTCCAGATCTTACAACTATTAAGAGGCAGAGTTGGGACTCTAACTCGGAGCCCCCGACTCCAACACCCATGTTTCTTCCCTTTCACCATACTCACTGCCCCCTTAACCTTCAGAGAGACCAGCTGAGTCTGGAGAGACCTCTGCAGGGTCAGCTAAGCAGAAAGGGGCCTAGAGGATAGGACCTGTGGCAATTCTGGGGTGGTCTGGCTCAGGCCCAAGCCCTCCTGAAGTCACAGGCCTAATGAAAGCAGGACAGGTCTGAGACTTTTGCCCACACGATCTGGATCCAGGCCAGACCGCGTTGCTGGTCAGAGACCCCCTCACTTCGTTCCTTTCCAGGTGCGTGGCTCACTATTCGCCTCCCTGGTCCTGATCCCGGCCCAGCCTGAACCACCTCAGCTGCTTTTACACACCTCTACGCCTCTGCGCAGGTAACGTTTCCTCAGCAAGGTGCAATTTCCCTAGGAAACTCATTCCTATTTGTATGTCAAAGCTTAGCTAAAAAACAAAAAGCAAAAAAGCAAATCCTAGTTTAAAGGACTGAAAGTTCCCCTTGGGGCTGCCACAGTGTCCCGAGCTTCCCTTAGTCATTTTCATAACATATTATAATGATCTATTTTTTTGAGTTTGTCTTCCCTGAGAGTGAGTTCCTTGAAAACAGGAAACAAATGTCTCTCACTTGCTTTTTTCCCTTCAACTCTCTCCCTCCCCACCCTACCACACATTCAAATACTTACTCAGCACTATGTGCCTGGGCTGAGGAAGGAGCAGTGAACAAGGTCAACACGGCTCTTGACTCCACAGAGAGCACGGGTTGGCTGGAGACAGATAGAAGCAGCGACTGCAAGTGTACCGAGGGCTGGGAAAGAGGATATGAGCGAGTCTGGGGCACAGAGCTACAGCAAAGGGACCCGACCCTGGAGGGCAGCTCCTGGCCTCAGGAGGGAATGGCATTTGACGTGAGAGCTGGAGAATGAGAAGGATCAGGCCAGGTGAGGTGGGCACTTCCTTGGTGATGAATTCAGTGAGCTGTACATATAGCTTTTGTGTGCTTTTCCATATATGTACTATACTTATATTTTATTTTATTATTTTTATTTATTTTTATTTTTTGCGGTACGCGGGCCTCTCACTGTTGTGGCCTCTCCCGTTGCAGAGCACAGGCTCCGGACGTGCAGGCTCAGCGGCCATGGCTCACGGGCCCAGCCGCTCCGCGACAGGTGGGATCCTCCTGGACCGGGGCACGAACCCGTGTCCCCTGCATCGGCAGGCAGACTCAACCACTGCGCCACCAGGGAAGCCCTATACATATATTTTAAAAAGGAAAAGTTTAAGGAAAAAATGCACCAAAATAAAAAAAGGATCACCGGACATTTGATAAGTGTCCTAACAAAAGAGAGAGACCAGCAGACCAAAATGAATATAATAAAGAAACCTGGAAGAAATGAGGACCACGCAGGGAACAGAACAGGACTGAGAGAGAGAGAGAAAGAGAAAGGGAGAGAGAGAATGAATATCCAGGTCCAGACATCTGCCTAGGTGTAACAGACAAAAGGTGTTCAGGGAAGTTTGGGGTCCTGGTGACTGACTGATTATCTCCAAGGCTGGTGCTGGAGTGAGTGGACGTGGTGCCATGGCTCTCCAGAACCCAGACTCCTTGAGCTTTTCATGGCCTCCTGGGTGGGCACTGAACTAGCCCCCAGCCTGAGGCAGCCCGGGTACCAGACTACTTTACAACGCTATAAGGGTGGCTGGCCGTCTGCCCAGCATTTGTCCAGCAACATTTGCAAAAGAGGCTCCTCACCCCAATGAGGGTTCCTCGTCCCAGTGTGAGGATGGTTAGTCACTGACTGTTTAGAGATTCACTTAATACGACAGGCAAGAAAAAAGGTTTTTTAAAAAAATTTTTTCTTTTTTTGAGGGGAGTGGTTGTTAGGGGAAGAAGGGTATGTGTACATTTGCAAAAATAAGCCATGGCCATTCCATCAAACTGTAGTATATATAAAAAAGAACCTTGAGAGTGCCTTGAAATTCACAGAACTGGATACTTATTCATACTTCATTCAGCAAATAGTTATTGAGTCACTACTCTGAGTACGGTCTGATCTAGGTATTAGAGATACCCAAGCAGAAAACACCTGACCCCCTACCCTCTAAGAAGTCACAGCCTAGAAAGGAGAGGCATGTACACAGAAAACCAAGGGGCAGCAGGATAGGTGCTATACCAGCAATGTGATGGGAATAAGAAGCAAGTAGCTAGCAATTCTCATGCATGCTTCTTGTTAAATGAAGGCCAATTGGAATGAAGAAATGAAGAAAAACATTTGTAATATTAAAATGTAAATCATAAGGGAAAATGATTCATCATGCATCCTTGTGTATAACACGTTCATTGAACAAAGTGAAGAATGCCTAACTTATAACTGCCTTTGGAAAATCCAAACCTACCCAAGTTGAGAGTCCTTCCCAATGGGTCCTAATCTGGTAATTTAGGTAAGCCCTTTTGGGTGAAAGGACCAGAGTCTTACTGAGACTTTGAGAAAAAGGGGTTTTACTATGAGATACATGTGTATGAATGGGAACAAGAATGCTGTAAGAAACCTAGGGATTTATTTACAGACCATATCCTTTCTCTGTGTCTCTCATGATTTGCCTGGTCTCTTTTTCAAATGTTTTTCCTCCTCTCCATTTGCCTTACTATCAATTCTAACTGCCTTATTCTCTCCCCCTATTCTACACATCTCTACCCATAGCTTCTGCTTCCTCATAACTCCTCCAGTATCTCTTCTGTTTCAAAACTCCCACTATTGCTTCTTGGTATTTCCCAGTTCAGTTTCCCAGAGACAGAGAATCTGATTTGCCTTCCTTATCTATTTGTACCTGTGCGTTGAGTATGTGTTATTCAGTTGTCCAATCCTGGACAAACTGGCAATTGCTGGGTGAAGATATAAAACACATCCACCCAGAGCTGTCTTTTGTCAAGGATTCTGGACTCAGAAGAAATGCTGCCATAATCAATTAGTGATGTCTGCCACATCTGTTAAGCTCTTTAAAAACAAGGGAAGAAGCTCTTCTTCATGTGTATACCTTAAGTGCAGAACTTCCCACACTGTATTGTGACTATTCATTTGCCTACTTCCCTCAGAGACTGTGAGCCCCTCCAGGGCTGGTACCATTTTGGATCCACTTCTAAATTCCCCATGCCTAGTAGCATAGGTACTGGCACATATTAAGTGCTCAGTAAATATCTGGGAAATGAATTTCCTCTTTCCCCATGTATACCTCCCTCCTTTTCTGCTCTTTTAGTAACATCCTATACATAGCATATGAAATATGTTTCTATTTTATATGTATTTTCTAGTTAGCAAAATCCAACCACTCTTACAAAGGCCAGTTCAAGTGCTGTCTTTTTCATGAAAGCTTCCCAGATTTCCCCATCAGATTTCATTGTTCTGTCCTTTGTGTGTTTATACCACTTGCTAGTAACACTATTTCAGACATATTTCATCCTGCCTCGTATTTAGTCAGTCATTTACAGGCTCTTAGTCAGGAAACAGTAAGCTTTCTTAGGATAAGGACTGCAACTCATTCATGTTTTCATTCTCCTCTGGCACTAGTAGTAGTAGAACTAAACATTTGGTGAACTGAATACCCACTAGAAGCAAACTTTGTATGAGTGTTCCAATAGCATGATTGGATTTGTACATATATACCCACACTCCTTTTTGACCACTTGAATACATTTATTAAAGAGCTGGTCAAAGCCAGAGGTACAGTCTGAGGCCATTAAACAAAGAAAAAACTAACAGTCCCATATGGGGATGTACCCCTGACCTGGATCTCATTAGCACCATCTGACAACCAACTGGGCCAACCAGCCAGTGTTTCATAACTCTTAACGATAACAGGCTCACTTTGAGAATCAGATTCATTTTTTTAAAATGACATAATAGGAAAATGATCACAGGCCGTGAGGTAGGAAGGAGAGTGGATAATGAGGAAGGGGAAGTAAGAGAATGACACCACAGGGGACGTTCATATGAGGAAAGATCTAAAAGACAGGGAAGAACAAAGAAGATCTGGAAGGGAGAAAGTAAAGGGGAATGGAGTGTGGGTCTCAACAATGGAGATTTTATTCATCTATTCCTTTATTCCAAGAACAAGGAAACAATCCATGAATCTGGAAAGCAAGATGTGTAGAGTAATAAAGAGATGCACTTTTGGGCTGTGTGTGTATATTCTTTATCTGTGGCTTTCACTACTAAAGGATAAGACCAAACAAATAACATAGAAACATTATTTTCTATAAAAATGTAATGAGTGGATTTGAAAACACACATGCTAAGATCAAATTGCAAAAGCTTTTTAGTTATTGGGCCAATAACTTATCCAATGGTTTACTACTGCCTGATATAGGACATTTATGGAGATCTGATGTCTGATTTGAATGCACTCAACATTGGTTACTGTCAAAGACCAGATACTGGATTAGATGGTTCACTGATTTGCCCTAATATGAAAATGTTTCAGATGATGATGGGTGCTAAGAGTTAACTTTATGTAAAAAGTGTTTGTATTTGTATTTTCTGACATACCAAACTGATAAAAAAATACTATAAAATGTTGTTTATGCAGGGAAAACAGATTGATTTTCTTCGGCCAAGGAAGATGGCTAAGATGCACACTTTTAATTTTTAAAATTTACTCTTTGGGAACAAAACCATTCAACTATGCTTAATCTGATATTTTTTCCAATTACACTGGAAAGCACTAACGAATGTATCACTTTTTAAACTTTGCTTTGTAACACTTGAGTGCTTACCACTTGATGTGCCAGTTAAAGGATAATTAATGGATAAACTAAAAGGATAATTATTATTGAGTTTAATATAGCAGGCAAACTGCTCATTAATCCTTACAAGCATAGCTTCATTATTATCATTTACTTAAAAAGATACCACAGGGAACTGGTATTTACCACCACATTAACTACATATTATATACCCACACTCTATGTTTCTGCAATAATTTTGGTTTATTTTAAAAATAAACTTCTTTTAAAACATCAAATAGCGAGTCTTGTTGGCTAATTGATACTCCAGAAAATTAGACTTACAACCTTCATATTTTTTTTCTCTCTTCCAAGGGCTTAATATTCATATTAATATTTCCTTGGGAAAAGTTAAGCAAACACAGTATATTAATTCACTGAACCATCAAATAGACATTAAAAATTATAAATATAAGAACAGAAATATATAGAAAAGTATATACAAAATGACACTAGCTGATATTGATCAAGATTAAAAATACAACATAAATGTGGATAATTGTCAATTTTCTGCAACGTTATTTAAATAATCAATAAAAATATCTTATGGAACAGTTGGTACATAATTGGCTCTTAATAAGTCTGGGATAATCATAACTTGCCCAGTATTCATTGAAAGAGCTACAGGGACTTCCCTGGTGGCACAGTGGTTAAGAATCCGCCTGCCGATGCAGGGGACACGGGTTCGAGCCCTGGTCCGGGAAGATCCCACATGCCACGGAGCAACTAAGCCCGTGTGCCACAACTACTGAGCCGGCGCTCTAAAGCCTGCGAGCCACAACTACTGAGCCCACGTGCCACAACTACTGAAGCCTGCGTGCCTAGAGCCCATGCTCCGCAACAAGAGAAGCCACCACAATGAGAAGCCCACGCACCGAAACGAAGAGTAGCTCCTGCTCACTGCAACTAGAGAAAGCCCGTGCACAGCCAAAAATATAAATAAATAAATAAATTTATTTAAAAAAAAAAAGAAAGAGCTACAATAATTTACCAAACAGGAAATGCACCAAAATTAACAAGTTAACAAGACTATGTCTGGATGGTAGGTTCAATGGTGATCTTATTTTTCCTTTCCATATTTTTTCATTTTCTATCATAAGTTTGTATTAAAAAACCCCAAACTTTATTTTTTAAAAGTAAATAATATACCACAAGCCGATTTGCCTTTCTTTTGTGGATACATAACAGATAGAAAGGTTAAAATATTTTTTCAGAGAATTCAGTGACAGATCAGGTATTTAAATCAGACTTCTGAATTGCTTCTTTTGTTAATAATATTAAGTTATTCTTTAAGGATACATTATTAGGGATACCCTGAGAAGAGGAAAAAATATGGATGTTATATGTCTGATTTTTACAGAATATTAATTGACCTATAAGATTTATTTGATGATGATTAATACTATTGCTAATGAGCAAAAATTCTTCCAGCATGTGTACCTCAAACCACTAACACCATTCTAACTGTTGGTCATGAAGATGATAGGGATTGTGCAATTGACTATATACATTAGAACTAAAGGTATGAGTGCTGACCGAAAATGGAGTACAGTCTTTGCAAAAGACAGCTATGTATTTTGCCATTGATATTCTGTAACAGAGTCCATCTCAGAATTTTTGCTTCAGTGGAAAGGGAAAGAATTTTATTTATTTATTTTTATTGAAGTAGAGTTGATTTACAATGCTGTGTTAGTTTCTGGTGTACAGAAAACGGATTCAATTTTATATATTCTTTTCCATTATGGTTTATTACGAGATATTGAATATAGTTCCCTGTGCTATACGGTAGGACCTTGTTGTTTATTTATTTTGTATATAGTAGTTTTAATCTGCTAATCCCAAACTTCTAATTATCCCTCCCCTAACCCCTTTCCCCTTTGGTAACCATAAGTTTGTTTTCTGTGTCTGTGGGTCTGTTTCTGTTTTGTAAATAAGTTCATTTGTGTCATATTTTGATTCCATATATAAGTGATATCATATGGTATTTGTTAGGGTAAGAATTTTAAATGGGAAGGAACCAACATTCATTAAGTGACTTCTAACCACCAGGCACTGTCCTATTCTTTTGTATATATGGTTCATTTAATCTTTCCAATAATCTTAGGTAGTAGGAATTATAATCTTCATTTCACAGATAAAAAATCAAGTCTCTGAAATGTTAAGAGATTTGCCTAAGGTGTCACAACCAGCACATACTAGAGCCAGGGTTTTAATTCATGTCTTGCTAATTCCAAAGCCTGTACTCTTTATACAATACTGTCCCCCAGAACGTTTACAAATCCAGAATCTTTAAAAAAAAAAAAAGTTAGAATAAAGCCATAGCACTTAAGACTATGAAAGTTCATTATGAAAATATGAAGGTCATTTAACCCAGAGTACCTAGTCATCACATTCCAACCAGGACATTACCTCCAATTCCAAGGCTTCTGAGAGTAATTTCTGGGCGTTTTTCCTAAATGTCTCAGTTTTGGAATCACTTCGGACTTCTATAGAAGGTCTATCCTTGTGTTTTTCAATGAAAGTTCTCCATTCAGTGTAAACTTCTCTGGCAAGACAAGCCACTTCTGAATCTGAGTGTTGACGCATCTTGTTCACAGTGTGACCTGGAACAAGAGAACAGAAACCAAAGAAAAGGTTGTTCTGTATTCTTCTGAAAGGTACAGAACTGGAAGGACTAATGTGTGGCACTTAGCAAGTCATTCACACACCTAAGGATGTAAAGGTTCTTGTGCAAATGAAGACCTGTTTCTCAAAGGCTGAGATAACAAGATAATCACTGGGGGAGAATCACTGGGCTAGCCAATGAAATAAGTCATAAAACAGAAGCACGATCAATAGATACTTAAAATGGAACACCTAAGGTACCAACTCCTTAATCCAAAAATTGCAATAAAAGAAAATGAATCAAGCATTTATCTTGTCTTTTCAGTACATATTATATTTCAGGACAACCAAACAGTCCTAAGTTATTGACAGAATATTCTTTATTCAGCTAATAAATGTGATAAAATTGACAGAATTAAAAAAAATTTTGTGGCCCATGATGAAATAATTCATTCAGGTGACAATCAACAGTGGATGAAATCAGTCAATGAAAAGTTGATGGGGAAATGTACAATGGAAAGATGAGGTGTCATCATCTCCACTGATCAATCTTAGCATCCCTAAGAGTGGCACTATCAGATAGACGTAGCACTTCACAGCCCTACCTATGAAGTAGTCTTACACCCTCCTCCCAAGGAAAAGATGAACCATAACCCTAGTAACTAGTCATTCAAAGCTAACCTCCAGTTTATAGAAAATATGAGAGACAGAGGAATAAGTTAAATTACAGCGTAAGAAACAAATCCAGAATGTGGGACATTCTACAGGACAACATTCAATCATCAATGGCACTTTTAAAAAAAGGGAGTAAGGTTATGGATTGCTAAAGATTAAAAGAGTCTTTTGAGTCCAAACTATCAAATGTGATGTGTGATCCAAATTCTGACTGGAATAAACCAATTAAAATATATTTTGATATAAACAAGAAATATAAATATACACTGGTTATTAAATTATATCAAAGAATTATTGTTGATTTTGTTGAGCACGATGATCGCATTGTAGCCATGTAAGAAAAGATCCATATGTTTTAGAGATGCATACTGAAGTATGTAGAGCTGAAATGACAAAAGGTCTGAGATTCTGCTTTAAAATACTTCAGTAACAGCACAAAAACACAAAAAAGGGAAAGATAAAGTGAATGCGACCAAACCTTAATAGTTACTGAATGTAGGTGAAAGGCCTATGGGGGTTTGCACTATTCTCTTTATTTTTGTGAATGTTTGAGATTTTCATAATAAAAATGGAAAAAGAGGAAAGGGTCAAAAAATATCATATGCAAAAGTACTTAGATAAAAATAAACACATAGAAAAGCCAAAGAAATCAAGTAAACATTTAGAATTAAAGTTCAAAAAGTATTAGAATATAAGGTAGGTATACTTTTAAAAACAATCGATAGCTTTTTTATGTCAGCAATAAACAGTCAGTATAATAGGGGGAAAATCATGCTTAAACTAGTAAAAACCATAAACCACTTAGCAACTCATTAACAAGAGGGGGTTGCATGCCCATGTGCTGTTTGTGTATGTGACTATCTCCTTAATAGCTCTGGAACCACTCTTAAACTCCATCCCGTCACCACTGACCTTGCCTTAGGGCATGTCGCCTCCAGATGACTCCAGCAGCCTGACTGGCCTCTTAATGCCACCTTCCACACTGCAGCCAGAGTGGTCTTTATTTAACTTTATTCGTTTCTCTTTCAGGGATATTTTTTGAAACATTAATCTGACCATTACACTCCACCACTTAAATCTTTCAATCCTATATCCAAATTCTTATCTAGTCACACAAGTACCTTCACTATCTGCCAACTTCCCATCTACCTTCTAGCTTCATTTCCAGCTATTACCCCACTGTCATTGATACTCTAGCTACTTGCAGCTCCTAAGACACTTCAATATTTTTCTCACCTCTTTACTTTTGAACATATACTCCAATGAGCATTTTGTCTGCCTGGAATATTCCTTCTTCTCTCTTCATCTGGTTAACTTACATTCTGCCTTTAAGACTCAGTTCAGGAGTCCCCTTCTCCAGGAAGTCTTCCTTAATATAATAACCCCCAGTCTTGGCTGGTACCTCTCCTCTGTGATTCCTTAACACCTCACACTCCTGTTCATCACAATAACTATTATAATTAGTTGTAATTATCTGATCAGTTATCTTTCTTGCCCACCAAAGAGAGTTCCTTGAGGTCAAGAGCTGTGACACGTTTATCTTTGGCTCTCCAGCAGAAAACAGGGGCAGGAGAGGGGGTCGGGAGAGTGGGTGTTTGGTAAATGTTGGGGAATGAGAAACCCAGATGAGGAAATACATATGTTTTTACTAAAATATATAATAGAAAATTTGAATGAAAGGGGAAAATATACCATATTATATGATGGAAAGACCAGTACAGAGATGTCAATATAGAAATTAATTTGTAGATTTAATGTAATTACAATAAAAAATCTTAGTAGGCTGCTTTTATTAGAATACATCCAAATAGCTTTAGATTTATTTTAGAAAAACAAATGAGTAATAGCATAAAATACTCTTATGTATTATGAGGTATAACTAGCCTTATATGCTATTGGAACATATTATAAAGCAACTAAAATTATATGGACTGGCACCAAAACAACGGATGGATAGATCTGTGGAATAAAAAGTGAAGCTCAGGGGACTTCCCTGGTGGTGCAGTGATTAAGAATCCACCTGCCAATGCAGGGGACACAGGTTCAAGCCCTGGTCCAGGAAGATCCCACATGCTGCAGAGCAACCAAGCTCGTGCACCACAACTACTGAGCCAATGTGCCACAACTACTGAAGCCTGCACGCCTAGAGCCCGTGCTCTACCAACAAGAGAAGCCACCGCAATGAGAAGCCTGCGCACTGCAACAAAGAGCAGTCCCTGATTGCCACAACTAGAGAAAGCCCGTGCGCAGCAACGAAGACCCAACGCGGCCATAATTAATTAATTAAGCTCAGGAACAAACCCTATTGTATATAAAAATTAATATATAACAAAAGAGGCATCAATGAACAAAAGGAAATGGAAAAGAATTCAATTTTGGGAAAATGGTCAAAACATTTAGAAAATTTCTCAGATCACACCAACTGCATAGCTCAACACTTGCTTGATTTATTTACTCCTCACATGTCGACTGAAGGCCTACTCTTTGTACTAGGTACGCTAGGTACTAGTCATGCAGGGCTGAACAAGAAACTGTCCCTGCTTTAAAGCTTCTGTGAAGAGCATCCTGGAAGTAACTTTGAAGGGAAGACAAGAGTCTTTAACTTCTCTCTCTATCCCATTATCTCCCAGGAATTTTTATCTAGTCTTTCTGCTGACCAGGGAAAGAAGTACATCAATACTCATCACAAGGAAGAAGGTGAAAGGGAGGAATGCAGAGCCCTCATTAGAAATATCTCAAGGTGCTTCCTAGTTAGCGATGCTTAGTGAGGTGCTTCTGAAACACATGCCACTTAAAGCTGAAGTCACTACTCAACACTTTCCTTTTCTGGCTGGAGTTCTCCATATCCTAGAGATTATTCACTCAGAAAACAATATTTTGTGCTGTTGGTCACTGTTGTGGATGGTAAAAACACAAAGGTAAATGAGACACTGCAGGACCTCAAAGACCTAAATTCAGGGCATTTTAATACTTTTACAGAGCACCTACTTAATGCCTGGTGCTGAGGATACAGACATGAATGAGACACAGTCCCTGGAATTTAACCTACACTCACCCTGCCAAAGTGTGCAAAGAAGATTTATGTATAAAAATATTCATTACAGTACTGTGTACAGCAGCAAAAAGTTAAAAACAACCTACAAGCTCACCATTAAGGGTCCAATCTGTTAAATGAATTATAGTCCATTCAAACAATGAATACTTGGCAGCCATTAAAGACTACAATAGCGGGCTTCCCTGGTGGCGCAGTGGTTGAGAGTCCGCCTGCCGCTGCAGGGTACACGGGTTCGTGCCCTGGTCCGGGAAGATCCCACATGCCACAGAGCGGCTGGGCCTGTGAACCATGGCTGCTGAGCCTGCGCGTCCGGAGCCTCTGCTCCGCAACGGGAGAGGCCACAGCGGTGAGAGGCCCACATACCGCAAAAAAAAAAAAAAAAAATACAGGAAAAAAAGACTGCAATAGCTCTATGTGTAGTAACATGGAAAGATGATTACTTTACTCAGGTTCTCAGAAGAGCATGCACAGTATAAGCCAATATTTATTTTTAAAATTACATTTGTGTATATATATATATAAACAAACACATATATTTGTTTATACACAGAGATAAAGAGTCTAAAAGAATTTATAATGAAATTATTAACAAGGGTCTCCTCTGAGCAGTGGGACTGTATGTATCTATGCAGTTCAGCTCACAATCTCATGGGCTGGCTCAACCTGTAAGCAATCCTAACAGCACGGGATATGCTATACTAGAAGTGCATTCAGGTTTCTTTGGAATAGAGATCCTTCCCTTCATGTGTTCCCCACCTTACCCTTTTCTCTCCCCAAGACAGGCACCATTGATCCACCTTTATATACAAGAAATGAAGATGCACAAGTCCCACAGACAGTCCTTCTTCTTGTCAAATCCAATGGACCTTTTCCATCGTGACATTACTTGATACCTCTGTGGCATCTGTCACTGCTGCCTTTTTCCTTCTGAAATATTCTCTTCCATTGCTTTTTGAGATATCACCTGTTACTGATTCTCCTCTTCCTTCTCCATCTCTTCTGCTGGCTGTACATGCCTTGCCCAACCTTTAATTACCTGTGAACCCCAGCTGGGACATTGTCCTTGGCCTCTTCTCTTCTTTCTTTACCTGTTTTCCCTGAGTAATCTTACCCACTCCTGTGGTCCAACTACCATCTGCAAGCAGATGACTCCCAAATACATATCTCTAGCCTAAAGGCTCTCACTGAGCACAATACCCAAATATCCAGTCCCCTACTGGACATCTCTACCTGCTTATTTTGCAAGCACCTCTAGCTCAACATTTCTAAAATGGAAAATGGAACTCATTATTATCCCCCTCAGTCCCTCCTCCTGTATTTCTTGTCACACATGGCACTAGCATTCACCCATTATTTTAGGCTCCTTAACATTTTGTTTTTAAGATTTTTTTTTTTGATGTGGACCATTTTTAGTCTTTATTGACTTTGTTACAATATTGCTTCTGTTTCATGTTTTGGTTTTTTGGTCCCAAGTCATGTGGGATCTTAGCTCCCCCACCAGGGATCAAAGAGGTGGGGGAGCTAATGCACCCCCTGCATTGGAAGATGAAGCCTTAACCACTGGACCACCAGGGAAGTCCCTAGGCTCCTTAACATTTCTTGCATCTTTTCCTTTTCCTCACGTCCCTCTTTATTCTCCCTGCTGCCCTGATTCAGGTCCTCATCACCTCTCCACAGGTCTACTGCAATGACTTACTAATCAATCTTTGTCCCCAGAGTGGCCTTCTCCAATTCATCCTCTATATTAAAGTCAAATTAACCTTTTAAAAACACAATTTAATCACATCATTCCCTTACCAGAAGCCCTTCAATGGTTCTCTCCTCTGTCCTCAAGTTAATTTCTAAGTATAGATTCAAGCCCTCGATGACCTGGAACCTCTTTGGCCATACCTCTCACCATATCTCTCTCTTTCCTTCCTCTCCTCAGTCCCAGCCCTCCTACCCCTTTGGCCTCCAGGTGCTAAGTTCTAGCCATAGAAAGCAGTTTGCATGTCCTTGATAGGGTCAGGCTGTCTGGCCTTCTTACATTTCTGTACTTAGCTCACACTGCTCCCTCTGCCTAGAAGGTTTAAATGCCCACTTTTCCCTCTAAACTTGATGTAAACATCTTGGGTGCAGAGCCCCATACCTTACTCCTTACTCCAAGATATATTCCCAGCTCCCAGCATAGTGCCTTACCACAAAACAATCAAGAAATGTTTGCTGAACTGAATCAAACAGTTATATTACAAAGAAAAAAAAGTTTACATTTGGCTTTCAAATTGGCTTTGTACTAACATTTCAATATGGATGCAGTGGATTGGGAAAATCACACAATTGCAAACAAAATAATGGAACTATACTGTAAAGAACTGAATGAAAAGTTTCTAATTCTTACCCATTGCTAAGAACCCTTCCTGCTTACTACTCCAGATTTTATGGGAATTATATCATTTAATTTTTTATAATTACACAATGAAGTAAACACTATTATATCTCTTTTTACAAAGAAGCTCAGCCAAGCAACTTGCCCAGGGCTTCATGGCTAGTGAGCATGGAAGCCAGGACCTGAGCACAGCAGCCTGACCCCAGAGCCTGCACACTTAATGCCCCAACACCCTGTCCTTCTCTGTTATTAGGGACTGGCACACAGAGAGTGTCCAATAAAGTTCTGTTAAGATAATGTTGTTCACCTTCTTGATATTCCTAAATCAGAAGAGCCAAAGGGCAGAAGTCTTCGACTCTCAGGCCAGGGCAAAGGAATCACTGCTCTTGGCCTGCAGGGGGCAGTACACCTCACAGATACTCCCACAGGAGCCCCACCTGGACTGGTCAGGAGGCTCTCAGAGCACCAGGGAAACCACTCCAAGAAGGGCAGGGGCTATGAGGAGACCTGGGAGATGCAAGCTTTGCAAGCAAGAAGGTGACAGAAGGAAGAGTAACAGCAGGGAAGGCACTGAGTCTGGGGCAGGAAAAGAGGAGAGAGGAGGCCTAGGGAACCCTCTTCTATAAAAAACAAGACAGAATGACAAACTTTAAATGAAAAAGGGAATTTCATGATAACAATAATGACAGTTAGCCACTGCACTGAATGCTTTACATTTAAGTCAATGAATTCTCAGAACAACCCTATGAGGTGCTATAATGATTCCCCGTTTTAACAGGTAAAGAACTAAGGAACTAAGAGGTTAAGAAACTTGTGCAGGACATGGCAAGTAAGAAGCAGGGACAAGTTTCAAATGCAGGCAGTTTGGCTGCAGAGCTCAAGTATTAACCCTATACTGTTGCCTCCAGTGATCATACAGTCCTACCTCCTCCTGATCCAGATGGAAAAAATGAGGCTCCATGACCTTTCCCCAAGGTCACAAGTTGGTCAGTAGCTACATCGAGGAAGTTAATGATCTGCAAAAAGTCATTATTTGCTCCATGAAGTTTATGTTAAAGCAAGCAGTGCCACTGGCTGGTCTTATGATCTAGGTCAAGTCCCTTGGGTTTAAGAGTTCGGGGCTTCTGCATCCCAGCACATTAAGACAAATTCCCTGCAGGAAGCGGTCTTTTGCTCATTTAACAAACATTATCAAATACTTAGTAAGTACCAGGCCCTGTGCTAGACTTTGGGATAGAATGTTGAACAAGACACAGCCCTTTACTCAAGGAGCTCCAGGTAGGTCTAAGCACAGGAGAAGACACCTAAACAAAAACAGTGCACCAAAGTGTTACAGGTCCTAAGATAGTATTGAAGGGGGAAACCAAGGGCCAAAAGGACAGAGGAGTCAATTTGGCTGGCAAACGGGCCAGGGAATATCATGAAAGAGGCAATTCTCGTCCAGAGTCTTGACAAGCAGTAGAGTGAATAAGAGCATAGAACCTGAAAGAGCACAGAGTAGTTGGAGGGCTGTGGTAGGCAAAATAATAGTCCCCAAAAACATCCATGCCCTAATCCTCAGAACCTCTGAATATGTTACCTTACATGGAAAAAGGGACTTTGCAGATGTGATTCAGGTTAAGGACACCGAGATGGAGAGATGAGCCTGGATTACCTAGGAGAGCCCAATCTAATCACATGAGTCCTTAAAGGCAGAAGAGACAGAAGAGTGGGTCAGAGAGATGAGGTGTGAAAAGAATTCGACCCACCATTGCCAGCTCTGGAGATGGAGGAAGAGAATCACAAGCCACAGAATGCAGGTGGCTTCTAGAAACTGGAAAAGGCAAGGAAACAGATTCTCCCCTAGAGTCTCCAGAAGGACTGTAGCCCTGCCAGCACCTTGATTTTGGCTCACTGAGACCTGTACTGAACTTCTAACCTATAGAAATGTAAGATAATAAATCTGTGCTTTTTAAACCACTAATTTTCTGGCGATTTGTTATGGCACTATTCATAGATAATGAACACAGGAGCTTATCAGCAGTTCAGGACTGCTGAATCTATGGGACAACTTAAGAACAGAAGGCCATTTGAAAGTTCCTTGCCACTAACTTATCCCATGAACTTGGGCAAGTCAAATCACATACCCATTCATTCACTCACTCACTAACTCATTTATTCATTCAACAAACATTTTTTGCTTCACCAAGACGATTATGTTTCAGCTGGGTCTTAAAGGACAAGTAAGAGCTTGCCGTGGACAAAGGTGCATCTTTGGGTTTCAGGAGGTGGCATGACATGGCATAAGTCCACCTTAGCTTTGTCGCTTATTATTTGGTTTCCTGACCTGGGGCAAGTTACTTTAAACTCTCTAAGCCTCAGTGTTCTCATTTGTAAAATGAGGAAATCAGTGTTCTCATTTGTAAAATGAAGAAATAATAATATTTACCTTATAGAATTGTTATATGGATCAAATGAAGTCGTAGATGTGAAAGTACTTTGTAAGTACAAGGTTTTTTGTTGTTAATCAATTATAAATGAAAATCAGATCAATATGATGGACTTAAAACTTCTCCCAGAATATTTATACCTACAGTATTGCAGAAGTGGGGCATGCCTGCCTACCAGGTTGAGTGCAAGGTCTAACTCCACTGCCTCATCAGCCATTTACTTAATATCCCCGCCCACTGGTTTCCTTTATAATAAAGGTATTCAGACACAGAGGCCCCATTAGGTGCTAGATCCAAAGGCTTTTGCCCAGCTGGCCCTCAACTTCCCAGACCACTTGAGAACAGTGAGGTTACTCACTTCCCCTGCCTCTCAAAACACTCTCCTTGGGCTTCCCTGGTGGTGCAGTGGTTGAGGGCCAGCCTGCTGATGCAGGGGACACGGGTTCGTGCCCCGGTCCGGGAAGATTCCACATGCCACGGAGCGGCTGGGCCCGTGAGCCATGGCCGCTGAGCTTGCCCGTCCAGAGCCTGTGCTCCGCAACGGGAGAGGCCATGGCAGTAAGAGGCCCACGTACCGCAAAAAAAAAAAAAAACAAAAAAAACCCAAACCACTCTCCTCCTTAGCCCACGTGTCACTGCACAGCCCTGGTTCTCTTCCTCTCTCTAATTACACTCTTGCCTCTTCACCGGCTCCTCTTCCTCTTCCCATTTCCCTGCCACGGATATTCTCCCCAGCTCAATCCTTCAGCCCTTTAATCTTTTCTTTTACTCAGAGAATTCATCCACTTAAGTGATTTTAAGCAAATGCTTCCAGGCGAACGTCTTCCAAATACATATTTTTAGTCTAGTCTCTCATCTGAGTTTCAGTCCTACATCTCCAACTGCCTGCTGGACATTTGCACCTAAAGAGTTTATGTCAGAGCAAACACTGACTAAAATGAAAATACTAGGAGAAAACTCCCATTTGAAGTACACAAGAAAAGGCACTAAATTCTGATTTAAAAGAGGTGAGCTTGAGCAGATGGCAGAACCCATAGAGATGGTCCAGTAAAATTAAGGCACATATGGCTGGGATTCAGGGCACAATGGCAGTCTGCTAACCAAGAAAGAACACTGCCCCAAGAGACCTGGATTCTCATTACATCTCTGGTGCTAACTCACTATATGGCCCTGGATAAGTCACTTCATCTCTCTGAGTCTGAATTTCCTTGTTTATAAACTGAGGTAGCTAAATGGATTTAAACGTTTATGACATTGACATTTATAAAGTTCAGAAACCGAAAACAAAAACTATAAGATCTCAACAGTAAATGGACAAAGAACACAAACAATTCACAAAAAAAAGGACAAAGTGCCAATAAACAAACAGAAAACAATCCATTCTATACAGCAAATGAAAACAAGATGCTATTTTTACCCAGTAAATTAGTAAGATTTTAAGAAAACTGTAGCAATGTAAATTGGAACAGTATTTCTAAAAATCTAAGATTCAGAAATGGATCAGGACAGGAGATGCATACCCAGGAGTTTTCTGAATTAAGGCCTCAGTTAAGCTGGAGAAGTGGACGGCCTCTGGCTAAGTGCTCTAAAGTAGCAGCCAAAGACTGAGGTCTGAGCTTTCTGGAAAAGTACCTCCTGTGAGAGGACGGGGGACAAAGACGGAAGAAACAGAGAAAGGCGAGAAACAAAGCGCCATGGAGAAAATCTTGTTTGACCCTGTCATTTTCATTAATTTGATGAACATATCCTGAGCATCTGTTATATGCCACACTAATGCTTGAAATGCATTGGTGAATAAAATATATTGCATGGTCTTGCTGGCACAGAGTTACTGTACAGTAAACAAAAAATAACTCAGTAAATAATTAAATAAGTAATTACAAACTCAGATAAGGGCTTGAAGGAAATAAACATTTAAAAAATAGATAAAGAACTGGCAACAAGTTCAGTATCATTCATATTGACAGAAAAGAGAGTAATCAATGGTCTCAAGTTCACGGTTCTGGGAAGATGAGAACTGAGATAAGACTACTGGATTTGGATAGAATGAAATCTCTTGTGTCCTTAGAGAGACGAAGAGTGTTTGTGGGAGAAGCCAGCATGGAAATAATTTAATGAAGGAGGGGAAGGGGCAGAAATGGGAGTTGTGATTATTAATCATATTTAAAGGAATTTGGCTATAAAAGGAAGAAGTGAAACGAGGTATCTGGAAAAGATGGCAGACAATTAAAGGAGAAGATTTAAGTGTATCCGAAGGTAGAAAGAGAGAGCCAGTAAAGGGGGTATGGGTGACAACAAAATGAGAGGCATCATGGCATCCTCATCTCCACAGTCAATCCTTACCAAGTCTGGTCCATTCTCCCTGATAAGGTCTCCCTACGAACCTGTCACTCAACAGGTTAGGTTCTTTCCTATTTTAAAAATTAGAACTTTCTTCAATTCCACATTCCTTTCTGATATTGCCACCTCTCTCTTTCCTTTCAATACCAAACTTCTTGAAAGAGTTGTCTGTTTTCACAGTTCATTTCCTTACCTCCTTCTCACTCCTCAAGCTTCTGCCCTTAACCTTGCCTTTGAAACTGTCCTTACCCAAAATCATTAATGACCTTACTTTGTAAAATCCAACGTGCAATTTTTAGAATTCGCTTCTTTGGTCTTTTGACAACGACAGACACTGCTGACGAATCCCCTCTCAGAAGCCCTCCTTCCCATTCCATGACAGCGTTCTCTCCCATTTCCCTGCTCATACCTTCTCCATTTCCTGTGAGCCTCATATATTGATGTGCTTCAGGATTTGGGACTTGGCTCTTTGCTTTTCCTACATACTCTCCCCGGGCAACTGCCTCAGTTTCTAACTATATGCTGATGATGACTCTCAAGTATATATTTACTGTCCCTCCTTAGCTTTAGCCTTGTACATCCAACATTCTGTTGGACATTTCCTCTTGGATGTCCCACAATAGTGGGACACTAAAGAAACTGCCCAGAATTTTTTGAGAGACAAGGAGACATATGAGCTAAGGGGCATGGAATATAAAAGATCTAACAAATTTCTAATTGTAGAATGCCAGAACAAATAAATAGAGAGAATAAAGGAGACGTGCTTTTGAAGAGATAATGGTTGTAAAACTTCTACAAATGAACATAAATCTGCAGGTCCAGGAAGTAGAATATATCTAGGTTAAATTAAAAGAAATACATGCTGTGATAGCCTGTCTACAAGATAGCCCCCAATGATCCTCACCTCTTTGTATTCATAACCCCTGTGTAGTTGTCTCCCAACTGTACCCAGGTTGGTCTGTGTGATCAACAGAATATAATAGAAGTGACGGTATGTTACTTCCAAGATTAGAAGATAAAAGACACTATGGTTTCCATCTTGGTTATTCTCTCTCGGATCACTTATTCTGGGGAAAGTCAGCCACCATGTCATGAGCAGCCCTATGGGGAGGCCCAGGTGATGAGAAACCGAGGCCTCCTACCAGCAATCACATAAGTGAGGAGTTAGGAGCAGATCTTCAAGCCCTGGTCAAGCTTTCAGATGACTACAGTCCCAGCCAACAGTTTGACTATAACCTCTTAAGAGACCATGAGCCAGAAGCACCCAGATAAGCAGCTCCTTGATCCCTGACCCTCAGAAAACCTGTGTGAGATAAGAGACACTTAAGCTGCTAAATTTGGGCATAATTTTTACACAGGGACAGGTAACTAATACGCATGCTAAGACCGAACAGTTTTGAATGGCTTACAAAGAGTCTTCTCCATCTGGTCCAGACTCTGTCTCCAGCTTATTACATTTCAAGTACACAAAACTTCTTTTAGTTTTTGCAGTGTACCGTGTTCTCTCCCACCTCCAGCCCTCTGTACAGCTCACGTGATATACCCAGGCCTGACACATTCTTTAACATCTTTTCTACTCCCAACACATATACTCCTTGGGCTAACTTCTCCTCATCATCAGAGCACTCATTGCATTGTATGATAAAGTCTTGTTAAATTGCCTGTCCTTCCATTAGACTGCAGGCTCCAAAAAGGTGGGACAGTATCTGCCTCCTTCATCATTATGCTAGCATAGTTCCTAGCACAAAGAAGGTACTCAGTAAATATTTGTCCCTTACAGCCCACAGGATAGGGACAGGCAGGAGGCTAAAGGTGGAAGAATGTAAACATTCTCAGGCAATGATCCAAATGAATCTTCAGGCTAGCAACGGACCAAGGAACCCATATATTCCACCCAACCTCAGGTTATGGAAAGGCCTGGGATAGGGTCAAGACTCAAAAGTTGGATGGTTTCCAGCTCCTCTTAAGTTATACCCCCTTGTTGTGGTTTCATTATGATTCTTGAATTGGAATCTCTGAACATCAGACACACCCTTTCTTGAAAGCATATTCACAATGGTACTCAAAGGACAAATAGAAATGATTTTTTAAAAATTGTCATCTGTTCTGTATTTGTAGGACAATTCCAGACTATTATGTTGATATTTAAGATCTGATTGTAAGTGGTATTTGTGGTGTGCCTAAATATGAACATATACATACACATATGTACATGTATACATGTCATAAAATATTAACCACTAGTACCCTCTACTGGTGGAAATACCTTATCTGCTCATATGAATGGTCTTATTGCCCTCTAGTGACCACAACCTATAAAGAGAAAATCTAGCAGCAGATGGGAGACTCTCCTTGGCTATAATGATAGGGTTTTATGTTCTTTAAGCATCTAATTTTCTCAGATTCTGGTTTATATTACAGGGGTGCAACTCTCAAGACTCTTGGGGGAACCTCTGGGGAATTTCACACAGCTCTTGCCAGCTGTTAGCGCCAGTCTGAAGCTGCTTTCTCTCCTGCTTCTCATGAACAAGAGGTCAAGGGGAGGCAGAGAAGGCAATGGCTGCACTGGTGAGGGCAAGAACAGCAGCTGTGAACGACTACCCTGGACTCCCTGGGGACTTGGGAGCAGCTTGAGGAACACATGTTGGCCCTCCCTCGCATATTATTCACAGTTGTGTACTGTACTAAAATGGTAATTCAACGTAGTTCCTGACTTACCTCTTAAAATATCTCCAATGCTGTAATAAATGATGTAGCAGCAAATGTTGCTATTATTTTGTTTTTACAAACCATGCTTTGGAAGTTATTTCTACTCAAGACAGAAAAGCCAAGATTTAAGTGAAATGTCGCCTCTTCTATGGAGCCTTTTCTGAATTCCCCAGATGTAAGACTACTCTGTCCTCTGTGCCAGCATATACCTTGTACAGATCAGAATGGTACCATGGACAGTATTTATATGCTTTTATTTTTAACCTATATTATTTTACTACTCCCATTTGTCTACCTGCTTGTTTCTCCACCAAACCCTAAGTTCCTTGAGGTCACAAATCATGTCTTCTTCATTTTTGCACACCCAAGCATCAAGCACACTCAAAACGTTATCCACAGATCATGCTAGTTACAAGTTCATGCAGTAAGTACAGAAACTGAAGCAAGCATTTAAAACTTTGACAAAGTACTTCTACTTTGTTCTACAAAGTACTTCTACTTCTATAAAAATTGTTATAATTTTTTTAAAAAGTAGGGCTTACATTTTGTATATTTTAATTTCATTTTTCTGGTAATTTTTATTATATTTTAAAAGTATTAGTCTGTAACCAATGGAGAATTTTTTAAACAATGATCTCTTACCACAGATAGTTTGAGAAGCACTGATATGATAGATAATGTCTGAGGGAGGGAGGAAAGGAGAAAGAAGGAGATAAAATATAAGCACTTATAAAATTCGGAAGGAACATACCTATCCTTGTTGATTTTAACACTTCCTTGGAGGGTATTTTCTTCTTTAATTCTCGTAAGGCTTCAACTAGATTCTCTTTGGTTTGATCAGGAAGCTCCAACATAGTTTTCCATCTTTTTATGTCTTCTATAACCACAACTCTCTGAGAAAAAGAAAAGTCATTTGGAAAATGGAACATTTTCATTAGAAAGACATCTGCCTTCACCTGAACTAATGGGGCTCCTATTGACATATGAATTATTGATTATGACCTGAACCAAAGCACAATATATGTGATGGCCCCAAATGATGGGTAATTGCTTAAAAGCAGCTCCTGCTTACTGCAAATCAGGAAGAGGGTTACATCTATTAGGAAAAGTGCAAGTTTTAATCTTACCATGTCAGACACCACTGGGCACTTAGCACTGAGAGGCAGTAAGGAGGGGAAGAAAAGAAAAACGATGCTGAGGTGAATCAACCTTATAGCTCACTTAAGTATCTTAATTCATAGGCAAGGACAGAGAGCAGAGAAGTCATAAAGACATATTTATTCCAACAATAAAAAGCACACTTCAACAGCTCCCTACCTCCTAGATGGTAAAACTCAAACCCTCTCGTTTGAAGAATTTTTTAAACTTTAAACACATAAAAAGGTAGAGAATAACTCACTATTTATAATGAAAAAAAGTTAACATTTTGTCATTACACATAAAATAATAAAACACTGTAAAGTTCAAGTCTCCTTACACCCTTCGCCCTTCATTCCCTTCCTTCCGTTTCTAGAAGAAACCACTATCTTAAAGTTGACACGAATCTTACCATTAAGTGTAAAATATTAACAATTAAGGAATCTGGGTGAAAGGGATGAGGAAGGTCTTTGTACTGTGTTGCAACTTTTCTGTAGTTTTGAAATTATTTCAACTAAGAATTTTTTTTTAAGTAAACAGGGAGACAAAAAAATAAAGTCGCTTTTATAATTGCACACAAAAAAATTTTTTCTTGCTTTATCAATATTACCCTGGGGAGGTGGGCCCGGGTAGGGACTGGGAAGGGGCACAGGGGCCTCTGATAAATGTCCTGTTTCTCGATCTGGATACTGGTGACACAGGTGTGTTCTCTTTGTGAAAATCTGTTAAGACGTACATATTTGTCTACTTTTCTACATGCACGTGATAGTTCAATAAAAAGCAACCCAAAAAGTCTCAACTCCCTCCCTGGCTGGGGTCTAGCCTAGCTTCCCGTGGTGGGAGAAGGGGATGTCTGGGGACTTCTCTATTTCCCCACCTCTGCTTCTCCTCCTCCCCCATCTGCTTGTTTGCTTTGGTCTTTGGCCCTTCCAGGTTCGAAACTGGGAAAAAAAGCAGCAGTAAGGGAAAGCAGAAGCCTTATTTTTGGTTGTGATGCTACGCTCATCAGGTTTCAGTGCTCTCTAGACTTGGCAGATATTCAGGAGATGTTTTTGTGGTTCCGCGGAGAGCTCCCATGGTTGAGATCTCACCTGCAGTTCCCACAACACTAGCAAGGCCTCTTCCAGCCAGCGGCTTACAGGTCCACCCTAAGTCTCCAGTTTCTGGCAACTGCTTCACCCACTCTCTCTGTAGGGGTCCCACTGCCCTTCCAAGGATCCTTGTGAACTGAGCTCCTTTAATTCAACTCCAGGCCAGTTAGCATTTTCTCCACTATGCCCACATCTTTGCCCTGAAAAACTCTGTGCATAACAGCTTTCCCACAGCAGCCACTTCTCCTTCTTGTGGCATCAGTTGCCACCCTGTTTTTAGACTTTCCCAGGCACAGGTCTGGTCTCTGTGTCCACCAACTCCAGGAACTGAGGTCACGTTCTCCAAGTGAAAATACCATAGCCCTCCCACTTTATCCAAAGGAATTCTATCTCCTCTCTTTCTTTACCTTCAACCTTCTTTTTTTTTTACCTTCAACTTTCTTTATTGCCTACGGTAGGTGATAGGTTCAGGATTCCAAAACTGGTCTTCATTATCTGCCTTCACAAGTTCTGTATAGATGGTCTAGAATAACATTTGGGAACACCATTTTATAGCTATTCCTTTGTTCTCAGCCTTTAGGAGCCCTAGCGAAAATTGAGACAGAGCCCTTTTTTATGATCTGTTACAATATAAAATAGTATTAGTGTTAAATGGTATGACAAATAAATCGATGAAGCCAGGTAAGGGATATTTTCAGTAGGAAGGTGTAAATATAATATTCTGCAGCTTGCTTTTTTCACTCAGTATAATTTCTTGATTTATCCATACTGATACGTATAAACCCAGTTGACCTATTTCAATAGTATTGAATATTATTCCATTATTTTTATATACAATGTCTTAGAATTTTAAAATCTAGTCCCCTAATGGATATTTAGGGACTTTTTCCCCCCTCACATTTTCCCTATTATAAACATTGCTTCAATGAACTCCTGCCTATTATACACTCATATGTCTTCCATCCTTTACTTTCAACTTTTTTCTGGGTCATTATGCTTTAATAGCCTATGGCTGCTTTACTTTGCTCCTCCTCCCCTATCCAATCTGAGAGTTTCTATCTTTTAATAGGCATGTTTAATCCATTTGCATTTATTATGATTACTGATACACTGGACATACTTTCTCTTTGCTTTTTTCTTCTTTTCTTATCTTTTATTTAACAGCCTGAGTTTTCTTTAATCTTGTTTTTTCTTTTATGGCTTGGAAGTTATACATTCTATTTCTATCATTTTAGTGTTTGCCCTTACAAGTTTTAAGATACTCAGTGAAATCTATACCAGTATCCTCCTCACAAGTCTCTACCTTCTGAAACGCTTATTAGAAATATACATGGTCTCTGCCTGTCCTTCAAGTCTCTTAACTTGTCATATTTCTATTTCTGTGGGATGCATTCTAAGTGATTTCCTCAGATCTAGCTTTCAATTCAGCATTTCTCTCCATAGCTATGACTTACCTACTTTTAACCTGTTCAATGTGTTTCTTTGTCAACAAATATGCTTTTTCATTGGACAAATTCTGTTTTTTTCTCTAAATCTGCCTGTTTTCTTTTCATACTATCCTATTCTTATCATTTCTATTACTTTCATTATCCTGTGAACATTTTAAACATATTTAAGGTCTCTTTCAGACTGTTATCTCTGCTTCTTGGAGTAGAAATTCTATTATTTACATCGGCCTGCTCATCCTCCCTCCTGGTAATTTATTTTATTGTAGAGTTTTGTAATTTTTGACCATGAATTCATCTTTAATGGAGACTGTTTTCCACAGGAGTCCTGTGTACTCTAGGTTGTGAAGTGTCTTAACAGGGAAATCTCACCTTTGCTTTTGCCAAGGCCTTTGGATTTCCCTGGTTCTGGGCCAGTTTTCATGTTACTTTTTCAGCTTTGCAGATAGCACGAAGTTAAAAATATATATACACACATAGTAATAAGTGTGAGGTTCTAATTTATTATGGTCAACTCTTTTTGAACTCAAACCCTGAGATGATACAATCTTTATGCTGATTCCTTGGACTGGTGGATGGAATTTTTCTAGTTCATTTTTCAAAAGCACAGTAGCCCTGTGTTGACTCCCAGCTTCATGTGGCCTGAAGCCTTATCTGCTGTCCCCATACTGGCCCTAAAACCCCAGCCCCTAAACACTGTACCTGGTTTGCATGGAACTATATACAAGCATACCCTGTTTTATTGCACTTCACTTTATTGTACTTTGCAGATACTGCATTTTTTTTTTTTAACAAATTGAAGGTTTGTGGCAACCCTGCAACGAGCAAGTCTACAGATGCTGTTTTTCCAACAGCATTTGCTCACTTTGTGTCTCTGTGTCACATTTTGGTCATTCCTGCAACATTTCAAACTTTTTCCATTATTATTATATTTGTTATGATCTGTGATCAGTGACCTTTGATGTTACTATTGTAATTGTTTTGGGGTGCCACAAACCATGCCCATACAAGACAGCAAACTTAACTGATAAATATTCTGACTGTTACACCAACCAGCCATTTCCCCATCTCTCTCCCTCTCCTTGGGCCTCCTTGTTCCCTGAGACACAACAATATTGAAATTAAGTCAATTAATAGCCCTACAATGGCCTCTAAATGTTTAAGTGAAAGGAAGAGAAACACGTCTCTCACTTTAAATCAAAAGCTAGAAATAATTAAGCTTAGTGAGGAAGGCATGTTGAAAGCCGAGACAGGCCAAAAGCTAGGCATCTTGCATCAAATAGTTAGCCAAGTCATAAATGCAAAGGAAAAGTTCCTGAAGGAAATTAAGAGTGCTACTCCAGTGAACACACAAATGATAAGAAAGCAAAACAGCCTTATTGCTTATATGAGAATGTTTTAGTGGTCTGCACAGATCAAACTAACTACATTCCCGGGGAGGGGGGGTGATGGTGTGATGAATTGGGAGATTGGGATTGACATATATACACTAATATGTATAAAATGGATAACTAATAAGAACCTGCTGTATAAAAAGATAAATAAAATAAAATTCAAAAAAAATAAAGAAGTATAATTGATATGTTAAGAGAGGAGAGAAATCAGAATCATAAAAAATCAAAAAAACTAACTACAACATTCCCTTAAGCCAAAGCCTAATCTAGAGCAAGGCCCTAACTCTCTTCAATTCTATGAAGGCTGAGAGAGGTGAGGAAACTGCAGAAGAAAAGTTTAAAGCTAGCAGGGGTTGGTTCATAAGGTTTACGGGAAGAAGCCGTCTCTATAACATACAAGTACAAGGAAGCAGCAAGTGCCTAAGTAAAAGCTGTAGCAAGTAATCCAGAAGATCCATCTAAGATAATCAATGAAGTTGGCTACACTAAACAACAGATTTTCAATGTAGACAAAACAGCCTCATATTGGAAGAAGATGACATCTCGGACTTGCATAGCTAGAGAGAAATCAATGCCTGGCTTCAAAGCTTCAAAGGACTGGCTGACGATCTTGTTAGGAGCTAATGCAGCTGGTGACTTGAAGTACAAGCCAATGTTCATTTGCCATTTTGAAAATCCTAGGGCCCTTAATAATTATGTGAAATCTACTCTGCCTGGGCTCTATAAATGTAACAACAAAGCCTAGATGACAGCAAATTTGTTTACAACATGATTTACTGAATATTTTAAGCCCCCTGTTGAGACCTATTACTCCGAAAAAAGATTCCTTTCGAAATATCACTGCTCATTGACAATACACCTGGTCACTCAAGAGCTCTGATGGAGATGTACAACGAGATTAATGTTGTTTTCATGCCTGTTAACACAACATCCATTCTGCTGCAAGGAGTAATTTTGACTCTCAAGTCCTAGAAACACATTTCTAGGATACATGTATCTAGAAATAGATTAGAAATACATTTCGTAAGGCTATAGCTGCCATAGATAGTTGAGTCCTCTGATGGAAAAGTAAATTGAAAATCTTCTGGAAAGAATTCACCATTCTAGATGCAATTAAGAACATTCATGATTCACAAGAAGTCAAAATATCAACATTAACTGGAGTTTGTAAGAAGCTGATTCCAAACCTCATGGATGACTTTGAGGGGTTCTAGACTTCAGTGGAGGAATTAACAGTAGATGTGGTGGAAAGTGCAAGAGAACTAGAATTAGCAGTGGAGCCTAAGGATATGACTGAATTGCTGCAATCTCATGATTAAACTTTAATAGATAACGAGTTACTTCTTATGGATGAGCAGAGAAACAGGTTTCTTGAGATGGAATCTACTGCTGGTGAAGATGCTGTGAAGATTGTTGAAATGACAATGAAGGATTACATAAACTTAGTTGATAAAGGAGCAGCAGGGTTTGGTAGGATTGACTTCAATTTTGAAAGAAGTTCTACTGTGAGTAAAATGCTATCAAACAGCATTGCACGCTACAGAGAAATCATTCATGAAAGGGTCAATTGATGCGGCAAACTTCATTGTCTAAGAAAATGTCACAGCCACCCCTACCTTCAGCAACCACCACCCTCATCAGTCAGCAGCCATCAACATCGAGGCAAGACCTCCACCAGCAAAAAGATTCCAACTCGCTGAAGGCTCAGATAATGGTTAGCATTATTTAGCAATAATTATTTAGCAATTTTTTAATTAAGGTATGTACATTTTTTTAGACATAATGCTATTGTACACTTAACAGATTACAGTATAGCAGAAACGTAGCTTTTATATACATTGGGAACCAAAAACAAAATCGCATAATTGCAGTGGTCTAGAACAGAACCCACAATATCTCCAAGGTATGCCTGTTACGTTCAGCTCTGGGTTTGGATTTCCTCTTTCTTCCTGGCACCTGAGTGTTTCTCTTTCTTCTTTTCAAGCTCAGTTCTGTATTGGAGACTTTTTTTTTTTTTTCATTTTTGGCCACACCATGCGGCAAGCAGGATCTTAGTTCCCCGACCAGGGATGGAACCCACGCCCTCTGTAGCGGAAGAGCAGACTCTTAACTGCTGGACTGCCAGGGAAGTCCCCGTACAGGAGACTTTTTATCGAGCATTTCTACATGGCTGGAATGAGGTTGGGGTTTTCATATCCGATCATTCCAGCATATGGAACTACAGAAGCCTAAGCTCTTTAGTATGGCATAAAAGGTCTTAACAAACATGACTTGGCTCCTGACATCCTTTTCATCCTCACCGTTGGCTCAACATACGTCAAATTATTTGAAGCTGCCTAAACAACCACAGTATTTCACATCCTCTGCCTGGGATGCTCTTTCTCTGCCTGAACCACATGATAACACCTACTTATTTTGAAAGACTCTTCAAGAGTCACCTCCTGTATGAAGCCTTGCTTGCCTCTCTCCAACCGCATCTGACCAAACTCCCTTTTGAGTTTGTAATCTGCACAGGCTTCAATTGCCCCATCTGTACTTTCTGCAAATAGTTATCTACAAGGCTGTCTTCTCCATTAGACTATGAACAACTTGAGGGCCAGAACAATTTCTTACCTGTCTCTCTATCCCCAGTGTGCAGTAGGTGTAATTGAACAAAGTTATATCTACCCTCAAGGACTAAGTACAGTACAGTCTTCAGATCTGAAATATTAGGGCAAAAATAGAAAAATATAGCAGCCTGTTCCAGAGAATTCCATATACATACAAAGAATGTTTCCCTATTTTTGTCCACATATGGGCCCCAAAATGGATACTGCAAGTTCTTATCTGAATTATTTAGAGGAAAAAGGGAAGTGGAAATAAAATATGAATGGGGAAGCTATAATGAGTAGTGGAATGGTTACTGCCAGAAAGAAAAGGTGCTCTCCAAAATACTATCTGGTCTTAACAGTTGTGGATAGCTGGAATATCAGGTTTGGTAACACCAATTAAGGAAAATGCTTCGCTCATAAGCAATAAAATGGGCACCATTCCACTGGTGGGGGCAGGGGACAACATATTGGCTAGTCAATCCTACAAAGGGAGTATAAAGATTTATAAAGCATTCTTAAGTGCAGAACCTAAAACAATTAGCATCTTTTCAGAATCTTTGCATTTAAAAAAATCTCCTAGTGCAACCAACAGAAGAAGTCACTTTCCCTTAGGGAGAAAGAAGAGATTAACCAAATTAACCTTTACTATTCAAATGTACACCACATGAGCTTATTGAGTGTCACTTTTATTGTATGTGATAAGGCTATGGCAAAATTACTTGTAATATGCTGATAACAGAAGTACAATGGTCCTAATATTCCAAGATTTTTATACCTCCTCTTCTGGCATTCAGAAACCTCCACTTTTTTTTAGTTCACAGACTGTGGAACCAGATTTTCTAGTTCAAATCCCAGTTCTGCCACTGAAAGCTTCGTAACTTTGGACAAGCTACTTAATCTCTCTGTGCCTTAGATTCTTCATCTGTAAAATATAAATGATAAAACCATACATTTCACAGAGCTATTATTAGAATTTAAAGAGTTAATATATGTAAAGCACTTAGCACAATGCCTGGCCCACAGAAATGGGCTCAATAAATGTAAGCTGGAATCATTATTACTATCATCATCATCATCATTCTCAGCTCTAGTTTTACTACACAGCCTCTTTTTTTCCATACAAGAAAAGAGGGAACTATTTATTAGCTTTTATTGTGTGCCAGGCACAATGCTTAGCCCTTTCAATATGCATTTATTTATTTAGCCCTCATAACAACCCTGCAGGTTAAATATTATTTCTGATGTTACTGATGAGGAAATTGAGGCTTGAATATTCAGCAGATTCTTGTCATTAAAACATGATAGTGGTGTGTGGGAATAGTCACTTGGCAGAACATGGACCTAGTTAACTCTCTAGAATTCATATTTAACTCAACTTGTTTTTAATTTGCCATTGTATACACAGGAAAGTAAGCATGTCTGCATGCATAAACGAAAGAGAACAGCAAGTACCACTTACTGAATGGTTATATGTCGCTACTTCCCTCTACCTAGCCAAATCTTTCCATCTCTTTAAGGTGCTCTGACCACTAAAACAGATGCTGAGCTCTTTCCTCTCTTAACTCTTTTTTTGGTCTGCGTTGGGTGTTTGTTGCTGCATGTGGGCTTTCTCTAGTTGCAGCAAGTGGGGGCTACTTTTTATCGCGGTACGCGGGCTTCTCATTGCGGTGGCTTCTCTTGTTGCGGAGCACTGGCTCTAGGCACGCAGGCTTCAGCAGTTGCAGCACACAGGCTCGGGAGTTGTGGCTCGCGGGCCCTAGAGCTCAGTAGTTGTGGTGCACGGGCTTAGTTGCTCCGCGGCATGTGGGGTCTTCCCGGACCAGGGCTCGAACCCGTGTCCCCTGTATTGGCAGGTGGGTTCTTTTTCTTTTTAAGGCTCATACTTTTATCTTAAATTTCTCTTATGTTCCCTAAAGTACCTAGCACAGTACTGAGCATAAAGCTGTTTCACAGTAACACTGGTGGAGTAGCTTACTATCCAGACCCAGCAAGGGCATCCCCAAATAATGATTATTGTTTATTCAATAAATTTTTACATACAATGTAGCAGGCACTGTGTTAGGTCTTAAAGCAGAATCAGAACATAAGAGACTGCAGTCCCAGTCCTAACAGTTCATAATAGATTGGGGAAACTACAGGTAATCAGATAATTACAATACAGTAAGGTAAGTGCTACAACAGATATTTGAACCAAGTGCCAAGAGAGTATCGAAGAGGGAAAGATTAATTCCCCACAAAGGACCCAGGAAGCATTTCATCATTCACTTATTTAACAAATATTTATTGACCACTTAGTATGTGCCAAGCACTGTGACAGGTCCAAGGATGGAGAGGTAAATGAAATGCCCAAGGTCCCTGTACTCATGAAACACTCTAAGATTCACTTGAGCGGGATGACAAATGGGTAGGAATTCACTCTGTAAAAGATGCAGGAAAGGGGACCAACATCAAGTCAAAGCCCTGGAGACATGAAAGAGAATAGCTTAGATAGAGAAGAGCAGGAAATGGGGTGTGGCTGGAATGCATTCCCGTGAACAGGGAGCTGTAAGAGATGAGGTGAGATGGCACCTCAGACAGAACAATAGAAAGGGTCTCACATGCCATGCCAAGGCTTTTAGAGTTTAATTCATTTGGTCATTCAGCATGCCGCAGGGTGCAGCCAAAAACCAAAACCAAAAAACTAACCATTTCGTCATTCAGAAAAATGAACCATGGTCTTCTATATGCCAAGCCCCATGCCAGCTACTGGGGCCACAAAACCAATAAGACATAGTCTTTCAAGAAGCTGAGAGTGTAGCGGGACACAGGCATGTAAAGAAACACTTATTATATAGCACAAGTAAGTGCGATGGTAGAGGCATGTTAAGATATAGGGATGGCTTAGAGAAGGGAGAGATTAGATTGGCTCTGTATCTGGGGGACAGAGGGTGGTTAGCAAAGACCTTATAGCAGAGGAAACTCTTGACTAGGTCATGCAAACAAAGGATTTCATAAAGTAGCTGATAACAGCAAACACTTACATAGTATTTAGTATGTGCCAGGCTCTGTTCCAAGCACTTTACATACATCGACTCACTCAAACTTCATAACTACCTTATAAAATAGATATTATTATTAATCCCATTTTATAGATGAGGAAAGACACAGAGAGGTTAACTTGTCCAAGGTCACACAGGTAGTTTAAGTGGCAGAGCCAGGATTTTAACACAGGTAGTTTGGCTCGAGTCTGTGTTCTTAATTACTATACTATATTGCCTCCAAGACAAGAGAAAAAAGCCGTTCAAGGCAAACAGGACAGCATAAGCAAAGGTACAGAGGTATGACAGAACACAACATCTTTGGGAAATTGTGAGTGGTTGACACTGGATGGAATGTAAATAAGAAGAGCAGCAGGGCAAGCAGGTACCAGGTCACAAGAGGGCCTTGGGTACCACGTAAAGAAATGTCTTTATCAAAAGGTAATTTGAAACCACTAAGGGAAGTGGTTTCCTCAGGCAGGGAGGTGACCTGAGTAGATTTTCTTTTTTTTTTTAAAGACTTATTTCTCTGGCGTAAGTGTGGAGGCTGGAATGACAGGGGATGCCAAGGGCACAGAGACAAGTTAACAGACCATGGCACTGGTCTAAATTCAACAAGATTTTTTTAAAAAATAAATTTACTTATTTATTTTTGGCTGAGTTGGGTCTTTGTTGCTGCACAAGGGCTTCCTCTAGTTGAGGCAAGCGGGGGCTACTCTTGGTTGCGGTGCATGGGCTGCTCATTGCTGTGGTTTCTCTTGTTGCGGATCACAGGCTCTAAGTGTGCAGGCTTCAGTAGTTGTGGCCCGCAGGCTCTAGAGCGCAGGCTCAGTAGTTGTGGCGCACAGGCTTAGTTGCTCCGCAACATGAGGGACCTTCCCGGACCAGGGCTCGAACCCATGTCCCCTGCACTGGCAGGCGCATTCTTAACCACTGCGCCACCAGGGAAGCCCTCAACAAGATTTTGAATTTAAAGTGGGAGATGTTAAGGGCAAAAAGGATTTTTAGGAGACAGAATTGAAAACTAGATATAAGAGAGAAGAATTAAGGATCGTTTCTAAGTTTCTAGTCCCAGTTTCTTGGTATATGGATATAAAATAAATACAGGAGAATAAAAAACAGGTTTGGAAGAAAAACTATTGCATTTAAAGAGAATGTTATTCCATATGCCTATTGTTTATTCTAATTCCATAATCTTCACTTGGCTCATTCTCATCATCACACACAGTGATTCTCAACTGGGGCCCACGTGGGGACACAAAGGGCAGAAGGGTCAGGTGAAGGTATATTAGAATCTGGGTATTTGTATGTGAGTATACATGTAGTTCAATTACTACCATCCTCTTTTTCTTCCAGACAGTCTGATATCACAATCCTGCCCACCACCATCCCTCACTGAGAATCACTACTGTGTACAGTTATCCATGGATACCCTGACAAACAGTTGAAAACCTTGAATGTGTTCCAGGAAGTCACAAAACTGCAAAACTAGGAGAGATTTTAAAGACCATCTAGAGCTCAGTAGGTCTCAACCAAGGGGTACTTGTAAATATGTAGGGCATTTTTGGTCATCACAATGGGACATTGCTACTGACATTTACTGTCTGAGTGCCAGGGATGTTAAATTTTGTGCAACTCACAGGACAGTTCCAAATGATAAACAATTATCTTGCCCCAAAGGACAACAGTGTTCCTTTGAAGAAACATTGTTATAGGTCAAACACTACATTTTCTAGATGAGGACAAAGTGAGATCCCAGAGAAGGAAATGACTTACTAAAGATCACACAGCTGCACAGTAGGGCCTAGAACCCAGGGCTTTTGTTTATACTCCCCTTTACTGCTTTCTAATCTGGATCGGTAAGCCTGTGACACATCTAGAAGAGAAATCCAACTGAGTATATCAGTCAAGTACTCAGGAGGCCACCTTGTTATCACAGCCCTTTGTACATTTTCTCTAGCCCCAGATCTCACTCTCACCTTCAGAGATCTAGTCTAGAGGTGCAAGTTTGGCAGTCAGCAGCATGGGAAGCCTTAAGATGAATAAGATCACCCTGGCCAAACACATAAAATGTGACAAAGCTCTGGGAGCACAAACATTAGTAGTCTAGTTGAGAAAATAGGAAGCAATAAAGGGAACCGAAAAGAAAAAGTCAGTAATGTAGGAGGAGAGGTTCAAGAAGACAAAGGGAACTAATTACAAACGGTTTTTTGTTTGTTTTTAGTGAAGTAATAATTACCACTAATTGGGTACTTATAGCCATTGATTCAGTGTTGGTTGTCTATCCTGTATCTATTCCTTGTTTCTTCCTTGCTAACAGAAATCAGACAGTTTGAGGTTGCAAAGAGTCTATTTTAACAGTCTCTCTTCCAATCTCAGCTGTCGCTGTAAAGGCCACGTGATACGGTTCTGGTCAATAGGATATGAGGGTATGGTGTCATCACCCAATCTTACTGAGTTTGTACAGGGAACACAAAATCATATTTGGTACTTTAACATTCCATTTAATAGACAAGAAAATTTTGCCAAAGAATAACTTAGGGGGCTTATGCTACCAGCTAGCAAAACATACCACAAAGCCAAAGTAATTAGAAGAGTTTAACGTTGTGCAGGAATTGATAAACAGGGTATGATGGAAACAAACCTGGAGCGGTCAGGAACACTCTGGGGAGGACGCACAGAAATAGGTAATTCATAGGTCTTCCATAGTAGAATTCCTCCAGACCTCCTGCTATCACAGTCCTTTGCACATTTTCTCCACTCCCAGATCCCCTCTCACCTTCAGAGATTCAATCGTGGCCTGCTTGTAAATCTTTCCTCCAGGAGCTTTCTTCTGAGGACTATTCTGGATTCTGGGTGTTCGAAGGACGAATTTATCCATTGCTAGGGGACTCCAACTACCTTCACGTGTTTGCACCGTGTTCTGCTCAAGAAAGAGGGCAGGTTCTAAAACGTCATCAAAGCTTCTGTGATGTGTGTTCCCTAAAGTGACACAATTGGGTTCTACACACTCTGGAAGCATTCCTGAATTATTAGGACTCTTGGGTGAAATTCACAGGAAGATTTCCTCCTGAAAAAGAAACATCTTCCTAAAAACTGAAAACTGTATACAATGATGGGTCTACTTCCTGAATTAGGAGGTGTCTAGCTTTCAGAAGTGCACACTGTAGAGGGGCTTCCAATACTGGGCCAGGCGTTGAACCTGGTGACTTCTAAAGCCTCTTCCAACTTAGGTTGGGTTGTGGCAGGGTTAGAGTTCCCCCGGGTTCAATGAAGCTGTCTTAATTACCGCACCATAGCCACAACCCCAAGGGTTCCCCTAGTAACCAATAACCAACAACCTCCTCCAGATCTCAGCATGGTCCTCTCAGCAACCAGTCATCTCCAGGAACTACTCCGTGGTCAAAGGACCCTAACCACGACTGTCCTGCTCTGATCCCAGAGCAAAGGGAACCACCACCTTCCTCTGCCCTCAGCACTCAGGAGCCCAGGAAGGGGAAGCCTAACAACGATGTCATGTGAGATGAGACCCACCAGGAAAAGCAGCCCTGTCAGCAGCTGGGCCTCTCCAGAACGCACCCTCTGAGGGCCCAAGCCTAGACCTCGGGGGTCAGAACTAAACGACGCTTCCTTCCACTGCCGCAGTTTCTCGTTAGAGGCTCAGCCACCCGGGAGAACACCGACGCCCGTCAGGAGGGTGGAGGGGGTGGGTGTGAACCAAACCACATTCCCCAGAATACACCGCGAAGGGGCGGGCTCGGGCGCACCTAGGGCGGCTGTAGTTCTCCGAGACCAACTTTCCCAACCCACCGTGCGCCTCCCGTCTATGGAGAACCACATGCCCCAGCGTGCCTCGCGAAGCTAAGGAGTCGCTTCGCTCTAGTACTCGCGATGTTTGGATCCACTTCCTCTCGCCAATCTAGAAGTTCGTAGACCTAGAGGTGGGTCGAGAGGCGGCAGTTTCGGGCGGGTCAGGGCGGAGCTGAGAGGACGGCAAAGGCGGAAGCAGCGGCCCGCGGGACTGGGAAGGGGCTGGTCCCGGAAGGAGGAGGAAACCTGAAAAGAAAACAGCAACAAGCTGAGGTGCTGTGACAGAGGCAAACAAGATGGCGGCGGCGAAGGGGAGCGTCTGGGTCAGGGCCCAACTGGGGCTCTCGCCGCTGCTGCTGCTGCTGACTATGGCCCTGACCGGAGGCTCGGGGACCGCTTCGGCTGAAGCTTTTGACTCGGTCTTGGGTGATACGGCGTCTTGTCACCGGGCCTGTCAGTTGACCTACCCCTTGCACACCTACCCCAAGGTAGGGCCCGTCCAAACCGGGCTACAACCCTTCCGTGGCCTCCCATCTCTCCGCTCTCCCGTACCTCTGTCGGCTCTGGAAGCCTGACTGTTGAATCCACCCTTCAACCGCTGTCTCCCATCTGTGTAACTCCTGTTTTCTTCCCCTAATCTTACCCGCACCGCGCTTCTGCTGTAATTACTGGAAGTTTGTGCCGCACCTACCCTGTAATAGGCTGGGGACACAAAAATAAGCAAGACACGACCCCTTTCCTCTGGGGTCTTGCGGGGCAGCAGGGGAGACGAACACTCGGAGGGGGAGGAGTATCCAGATGATTAATGCGGGGTCCTCACCTTCCAGGGACGGCGGGGGGAGGGGGGCAGTTGCAGATACGCCAGCCCACAAAATGTTAACTCTTAACCTCTGTTCCCTGAGCGCCTCTCTGGGCTGGGACCCTGCAGTCTGTTCCTGGAGTCAAACAAGTAGACAATTCCACCATAGTATGAAATACATCAAGGAGTTGGGAGACGCTTAGGGAGGGCTTTCCGCCTGTGTTGAGTAACTGTACAAGGCGCTCACACTGGGACTGGAATGGCTTAGAGAAAAAGCAGTTAGGTTGCTGCATTCAGAGAACTTACCATTCAGTACAGCAGAAGACAGAGGGAATAAGTGGAGTGGGAAAGAAATGAGACTGCCCTTAGTAGGGGGATCACAACTTATGGACAGAGTGACCCTTCCTCCCCTCCTTGTCCACCCTCAAGTGCTGCCTTTCCTTTAATTCCATTCCACTAATCGAGTTGTTTTGCAGCTTCTAAAGAACTGTTGACTCAACATCCTAAATTGCGTGGTGACTCCCCCACCCTTCCAAATATATAATTTGGGTATATCATCCTCCCTCCCCCGCCTTTCTTTATGAGAGCTTTTGCTAGTCTTTTTGCCCTTGCTTTTCCTTCATCTTCCCTATGCTGTATGCTTAACCGTGTGGCTAGCCCTCTTTGCTCTCTCAAACTACAAAGTGACAGGTTTAGGATATTCCTTATTGGCAAGTGCTTTCAGGCTTTTGAAATTCTGAAGTTCTAAATGCTGTCACTGTCTGTATGTTTGTTTACTGCTGGATTTTACATTGCTTGAGAATTATCAGTTTTCAAGAAAAAGTGTGAGAGAGGGGATTATCAAATTTTCAGTCAGAGACAAATATAGCAGTCAAGAGAGAGAAATGAGGAATTCTGACTTCCAGACTTTCAAATCCATGTGTACTGCTCCTGGATACATTATTTTTTTCTCTTCTTATAAACCTCTCATAAGTAAGAGGATTGTATGAGGAAACTAATATTGATTTGTCCTGGAATTGGGCAGAGACTTATTTTGTATCTTTCTAGTGTTTGGATGTGTTGGTTGTTTTGTTCTGTTTTTTCTGAGATTTTCCTAGCAAATTTGTAGTTATTTGAATACATATGCTGCGAGAATAAACAATTCAAAAGGATAAACATTTCTGGAACCTCTAGGTATTTTTATAATATCCACTACTTTCTAACAATTGATGTGATATCTAAGTGTTTTTTATTTATTCAGTAAAGCTCTTCTCCCCAGGAACTCTAAATCATCTGGCTCCCTGTGTGTCCTGGCCTTAAAATTGATTAACTGTCTACTCTCTGTTAGCCAGTGTGATGGGAGATTTACCTCCATTATCTCCAATTCTCACCCTGCAAAGTTGGGTTTTACAATTGAGGGAATCGAGACTCTGAAAGGTTCAGTGACTTGCCCAAGGTCACATAGCCAGGAAGTAGTGGAGTAATAGGAATTCAGTCCTAAAACTGGCTATATTATGCTGCCTTCTATTAATGAAGTTATATTATTACAAATATTTAATTTACTTATTTCACTGATGTCTGTCAGTCCTCCTTCAAATTATTGTGCTTTACAGTTCAGGAAAAAGCAGTGTGTGTTATAAGAAATTAGATGAATTTACAAGGTCCTGTAGCCTCTCTTGGTCTGGTATTTGTGACTGGCAGATAGAACTCTCATTTTAATGACTTTTTCAGAATTAATTATTTGTTGCAAGAAAGTAGGATACTTTACTTGTTTGTAAGTAGATACTTAAAATTATTATATTTTACCCTTTAACTTTCTTCAAAAGTATAATTGCTTAACTTGTCTGGGTCCAAATGCAGGAGACATAAGTCATGTTAATAACAAAGATAATTGGAGAGCTAGCCTGGTCATTTTTTAACAGTGTGTGGGCTCTGGAACCATACAAACCTGGGTTCCATTCCCAGCTTCACTTTTTTTAAAATAAATTGATTGATTGATTTTTGACTGAGTTGGGTCTTTGTTGCTGCACGTGGGCCTTCTCCAGTTGCAGTTAGCAGGGGCCACACTTCCCTGTGGTGCGCGGGCTTCTCATTGCGGTGGCTTCTCTTGTTGCGGAGCACGGGGTCTAGGCGTGCAGGCTTCCGTAGTTGTGGCACATGGGCTTAGTTGCTCCGTGGCATGTGGGATCTTCCCGGACCAGGGCTCGAACCCGTGTCCCCTGCATTAGCAGGTGGACTCCCAACCACTGCGCCACTAGGGAAGACCCCCAGCTTCACTTTTACTATCTGTGTGTCCTTGCTGATTACTTAACTTACCATGACTTTATTTTGTCAACTATAAAAAAAAAAAACAAACAAAAAAACCACCTCACACCTTGCAGAGCAAGTGTGAGGATTAAAGATAGTATACATGGCACTCTTAGCACAGTGCCTAACACATGGCAATAGATAGTTATTTCCTTTGCCCAATGTCATAAAACCAATTTGGTACATACAGTATATTAGTAATGCTGAATAAGAGGGAGAATAGTTAGCCTGACTTAGCTCAGGATAAGAATATGCATGTAAAATCTATAGATAGTAGGGTTCCTTCTTTAAGGAGGATTCATTAAGTTTCCTTCTAATTATTTAGCTGGTATTCAGTTTGGTGGGGAGCACCATTTCCTTGTGCTCTAAATTAGGGAAGGTCTATTTTATATAAGCTTGCCAGTCACTTTGGATACATAGGGCATGAAATATTATCTAGAACATGAAACACTTACTTGGAATAAGGTTATGCTTTTTAATAGCTACCAATTGAGTGCCTGCTCTGTGCCAGGTATCCTATGATACATTAAGTGTTAGCACCATGCCTGGCACATTATGGGTGCTCATGAAATATATTATTAATGTTATGTCTACTTATTAGTTAGTATAGCATAATATTAATGGTGTTGTAGATATAAGATATATAAATAAAATAATAAAGTATAAAATAAAATCATCATATTTCAAGATTGGCATATGAGTGTTGGTCACTGTTTTACAACTAAGGAGTTGAGGCTGAGAGAGATTAAGTCCCTTGCCCAAGGTTGTACAGAATAAGTGGTGAGGCTGAGCTTCTAACCAGGCCTAATTCCTGAACCTAGGCTCTTTCACCATGCTACAGTCTCTTCTGAAAATGGCTCTGGAGGGCTTATTGGATTGGTTTAACACATGAAAACATATCTGAAAATGAAATGGTATGCAGTATAGCTCATACTAATGAGCTCATGCTTCCCCTGTGCAATATAAGGAAATATGTGGTGCTCCAAAGACGTAAGAGAATTCTTCCACTGTTTTACAAAGCCTGCAAAAGCTACTCAGGTATGAAATTTATTTTAATTGCTAACTCTTTCAATTTCACTGTAACAATAAATGCAGCTAGAACTGAAGTCCAAGAATGCACTACCTTCAAAGTTGTGTAATAAAACTTGTTTAATATTAGACTGCAGCCATCTCCTCTTAATGGATTGTTGCTGCTACATAAATTTTACTAATCCTGCTGGAAAGAAATGCATACCTTTGTATTCCGTTGGTTGCTAACTGGTATATGCACATGCTGTTTCCTTCCTTATTAGGTGCCTGCCAGTTTGTACACAGTGAACTACACAGTAAGTGTAGTTCACATAGCCAGGAAGTAGTGAGGGGGCTCCCCCACATGTACTGGTTTGTTTCAAATACTATACATTTAACCAAAGAAAAGCCTGTTGAAGACGTTGTCATTAGTCTTATTAAGCAGTTCACATTTTCCAGCGATGAGTCTTTCCTATCTTGAGCTCTCACACATATACAATGATGCTTATAACTGTTGTTTTCTATTTTTAAAACCAGTTATTATGATTGACACTACTACCATTTATTGAGCACCTTCAATGTCCCAGGCACTGCACTAGGAATAGCTGTCTTCTGGCATTATTGAGGGGTTTGGAGATAATTTATAGTTTTTATTTCCTTTTTGAGATTTAGATAGGTAAAATAACTTGTACACACTGACCTAAAAGGTTTTATTCCAAGTCTGGCTGATTCCAGTGGCCTTTCCCATATGTCACATGTTGGCCTTGTTTGTGTTCTCAGTTCAGGTAAACCAAGTTTAAAAAAATCCTTTCACTTAAGCATTTTTTTAGATGTATACCTCACTTTATGGGGGCCTTTATGGCACTATTTGCCATGTGAAGCTAGTCGTGATACTTTTCCTGATAAGCCTGATGATTCGTATAAATATTTATGTGGCAGAAGTACACCATTGGTCCCTAAAGTACTTGTTTACTCATTTATACCTCTATTATAGTTCTGATTATGTCACTGTTATTTTCAACTTTTCCCCCCAAAATATGACTATGGAATATGGGAAAAGGGTGATGTTTTTAACCCACTAGGTTTGTTTCTTGGATATCACTTTTATTATTTATTTGTTAGTTTATTTATTTATTTTGGATGTCACTGTTAAAATAAGGAACTAAGGGCTTCCCTGGTGGTTCAGTGGTTGAGAGTCTGCCTGCCGGTGCAGGGGACGCGGGTTCGTGCCCTGGTCCGGGAAGATCCCACATGCCGCAGAGCAGCTGGGCCTGTGAGCCATGGACGCTGAGCCTGTGCATCCGGAGCCTGTGCCCTGCAACGGGAGAGGCCACAACAGTGAGAGGCCTACATACCGCAAAAAATAAAAAAATAAAAAAAATAAGGAACTAAAACTTCTTTGTATGGCAAAGGTCTTGGTATTACCTGGCTCCTATCATTTTTCTTTCAGTCATAAATCTTTTGTTGGACAATTATAATAAACCCTATTAACTTTGCTTTCTTTTTGACCTATTTTCCCCCCAAAGGAAAAATGCTAGTTTTTGGTAATCCTCCCTGTTCTTGAACTCCCTAGGAAGAGGAGTTGTACGCATGTCAGAGAGGTTGCAGGCTGTTTTCAATTTGTCAATTTGTGGATGATGGAATTGATTTAAATCGGACCAAATTGGAATGTGAATCTGGTAAGATGCTATGCTAATGACATCAGCAGTATATAACATTGGTGTTTTCTTTGAGTTGTGTTATGCTTTTTATGTGTTTTCCTCAGAAAATGACAGGCATACTGTTTATTCATCCAGCATACTTTAATTATTATGAAGTTAAACTTCTAGTAGATACTGCTAGAAATTTCATGGGCTTTAAATTTCATCTGTTTATTGAGACAATGTTTATTTTATGCTGTGGATAGGACACCTTTGTTTAAGTAAGCATTTGGTTTAGACAATTGCAATAGTAATTACCCTTCTTATAATTCATCACTACCTTTTCAATGGATGGTATAATTTTCCTAAGCATTTCATTCATAGGCTAGCTGACTTAGCTCCAAGTTTTTTACTGAATCAGGCCTTTGACTCAGTATTTAATAGTGTATTCTTTGTGGGTCATGCCAATAGAAGAAGTAACCAGAGTTTTGTCGTCTCTTAAACCACTATTCTTACCTTTTGCCAAAAGTGATGTGTTTAATAAAATAAACCTGTAATCAGGACAAAAATGACATTTAGCTTTTTAAAGAACTGTAATGGAATTTTCTCCATTCATTACCTTACACTGTTTATTCAGTGTAGCAGGAGGTACCTTTCTCCCTATCACTATGCCAGTACTCACATTTAGCCTCTGTGATATCATAAACTTTTTTTATGGCTCAGTCTCCTAAATGGCCATCTTTATATGTGCATAATGCGGTTCAGTTTATTATCTAGCACCTTTGGGAAGTATATTACAAATGCATGACTGGGTGGAAAGAAAAATAAAATTGTTATAGTGGTAAAGTGTTATATCACAAGAAAGAAATGGCTCTAGTGAACTAAATGAAGAGTATATATGGTAGAGACTCATTCCAACTTTAGAATCCTGCTGTAGAACATTTTCTAAGTTCAGTTTTCTCAGAATTTAGGATGTTAGACTGATTGCTTTGTTTTATTTTTCCTTGCCATGTGAATACCCTTGCTTCTCAACTAAGTGATTCAGTTCCTAACAGTAATATCATATATTTGTGTAAATTACTAAAGTATATTATTTTGTTCAACCCCATGAAATAGGTGGTGGTAGTTCAGTTTTAGACCTATAGAAATCAATAGAGAGGTTAAATAGCTCCACCTAAGTCACATACACTGCCAACAAGTGGTGAAGCCAGAATTTCAGGATGCCAGTTCAGTGTTTTTTCCACTATGCAAACCTTAGCTGTGAGGATCACCTCATATGAATGTCATCATGTAGCCAGAGCCTGAGTATGTAATTAATAGATTTATACCTGGAAGATCTGACTTGTGGGAGGCAGAAGATATGGGGTTTTATTAAAAGAATACATTTGCTACCGTTACCAAATATGGAAATTCATATTGATGAAATACTTTTTAAGTATAATAAATTTCTTTATAAAATTTCTTTATAAGATGCCAATGTTCTCTCCCTTTTTTTCTCTCCTTCTCTTTTTTTTCTTGTAATTTGACTGTTTTTCTCTTCCAGCATGCACAGAAGCATATTCCCAATCTGATGAGCAATATGCTTGTCACCTTGGTTGCCAGAATCAGCTGCCATTTGCTGAATTGAGACAAGAACAAGTACGAAACAATTCTGCCTTTCAGAAATGCCTGCTTAGATCGCACTTTGTATTGAAATGTATATTGCCCACATGATCCTATTTTAGTGTTATATTTTATAATTAGTCTTCAGCAAACAAATTATATGTTTGCAAATAGAAAAGTCAATTGATTAATTACTTTTGTATAATGCTTTACTGTTAAGATGTATGTTCACACCTATAATCTCATTTTGGTTTTTTTCTAGGTCCAGTGACGGTATTATCCCCATTTTGCATATGAAAAAACTGAGGCTCAGAAAAATTGAGAGTTCCTTTTTTTCATCCCATCTGCTATTGCCTTAACTCAAATCATCATTATTTCTCATCTGTATTACTAAATTAACTTCCGATCTATTTTCCCACTTCAGCCCCCTCTAGTCCATCCTTTAGTCTGTGTCCAGATATTTATTTTCTGTGTCCAGATATTTATTTTCTAAATGGGAATCTCATCATGTCATTCTCCTATCTTATATACTTCAGTAGCTCCCCGTGACATACAGGTTTAAGTCCAAACCACTTATCACAGCCTGGCTCCTGATTACCTCTTCTATATCATCTCTTATAATTCCCCACCCCTCATACTCTCTCCAAACATACTGGGAAAAGTTTTTTAATTTTATTAACTCTGGCATAAGAAGTACAGCCACATGGCACAAAACTCAAAAGGTTAAAAAAAAAAAGTTGACCCATATTACTACTGCACTACATGATCTGCAGTTGGTTGAATTCTCAGATGCAGAATCGCGGATATGGGGAGCCAACAATAATTTGTGTGTATACACAGATTTCGGCACCCCAACCCCTGCATTGTTCCAGGATCAGCTGTATAGTGAAAAGTCTCCTACTCCTGTATCTCTTAGCCACTCCATTTTGCTCCATTAATGTAGCCAGGGTTACCAATGCAGAGGTAATTTATATATATACAAGAATACATGTATTCTTTCTTTTCTAAAATATAAGTAATAAAGAATGTCTACTCACTTTTTTTTCACTGCATACATGTTTCATTGTATGGATGTATCATTTAAGCAGTCCCTTATTTGTGGACATGTAGGTTGTTTCTAATTTTTTAAATTTATAAATGATGTTGCATATTTTTCACATTTATATCTATAATAAAATCACAGGAGTAGAATTGCTGAGTTAAGAGGTATATGCATTTTTAATTTTGAGAAATAGAGCAAAATTGCCCTCCATGGAATTTGTATCAGATTTTAAAATTGACATATAATTCATTCTATAAAATTCACCCTTCTAAAGTATTCGGTGCAGTAGTTTTTAGTATATTCACAAACTGTGCAACCATCATTACTACCTAATTCCAGAACATTTTCATCATCAAAAAAAGAAATCTCATACCCATTAGCAGTCACTCTCCTTTCCTCCTCCTCCCAGTCCTTGGCAATGTACAACTTTTATTACAGTTTTAATTTGTGTTTTTCTTATGAGTAACTTTAAAAATAATTTTTAAGACCCATATTTATTTCCTTTTCTCTTAATTATGTACATACTGAACAGTCCTTAATGTTTGTAATATGACATTATTTCTTGCCTCTGTCCCTTCTACTCCCCATCTGCTCAGTGAATCCTCTTGATTCAGGGCAGGTGTCATGTCCTTTTCGAAGCCTTCTTAACCACCTCTGACCCCAGTTTGGGTTATGTGCCTTTCCCCATACACATGTTTCACCCTGTGTTTCACCTCTGTCCTATACAGATTAAACAGAGATATACAGTGATAAATAAACACACATGGTTTAAACATCTTAAAATTTATAATCTTAACGAATGCTTGTTTAGTGAACTAATCAATGAATGATTTCACAGCTATTAAGTGGGAAAATTGGATCGTGAATACAGATCTTCTGATTCTAAAAACTCTTCTCTCTTAATACCCCATACTGCCTCTCTTTTGGAATATAGCAGAACCAAAGCTATCCCTAGAGTTCAGCAAGTTGTATCCCACACTTGTGCTCTAGAGGGGCCCACTGCTGCTAAATAAGTCAAGAAGTCAGAATTGGAGGGGAGGTGATACCAATTAATGTAAAAATGTCATCAGTAGCTTACTGTATATAGTCAGCCCATAAATACTTCCCTCACTCTGCCCTGTTATCAGGTACCTTACATTTTATGCATATATTCTTTTTTTTTCCATTGGTGTTCATTATAGCATGGATTATTTTACATGAAAGCATTAAAGATGAGAATAGTATGATTTGTCCCTTCCCCTTCTACCTCTTGAGGACTTGCTAATCCTTATTTAATCAAATCTTAAGATTCTCCACATTTTTGGACCTAATTCAAAAGCCTGTTATTTTGATAGAGGTGACAGGTAGCTTAAAGTGTGTTTGGTCGCAAATTAAAAGATCCTGTGATTTTAAGCTTCTCATAGTTAATTTGCATAGGTAATGAAGAGTTTACTCTAATGTTGATGACTGTGGTAGAATCCTTAATGGTTTATATTCTGTCCCAGTAAGGATTTGATTATGTTGCTCTCTTGAATATACATATATAAAAAAATAATATATTTCTCATGGTTTAATTTTTTTTTTAAGCTCATGTCCCTGATGCCAAAAATGCATCTACTCTTCCCTCTAACTCTGGTAAGGTCATTCTGGAGTGATATGATGGACTCTGCACAGAGCTTCATAACCTCTTCGTGGACTTTTTATCTTCAAGCTGATGATGGAAAAATAGTTATATTCCAGGTGATGACTGTGCTTCATAGATTCATTTAAATACCAACAGTAGTAATATATATGTCTTAAATGAATGTCTTAGTATAGGGCCATGTACTTAGTCCCTTACAAATATTTATCATCAAATAATAATTACTTACTAACCTACATTAAAACATTGGGCATCAGGACCCAATTTGACTTACCCCTCCCTCTGCCCATTGGAAACCTATTTAAAGCCTGTTGTTCCTTATCTTATAAGAACTCTGAATCTGCTAAATTTTAGAGTGGTTAAATTGATAAAAATGAAACCTCTAGATATGAAACATAAGAAAAATTAATGTAGTTTGAATATAAATAATGGTGTGTGTTTATATCATATATGGATATTAGGGAAAAGCAATAGAACATAATTTTTAGTTGTTAATAGTGCTTTTTCTCATAACTCTTATAAGAGAGCTTGTTGAAGAAGCATATTGCCTTCTAGAGAGGTAACTTTTCTCCTACCTCATTATTTACCATGTGATATGATAATAATAGCTGCTGTCTTTGAAGGTTCATGTGTACTAGGCATTTACATATATTATCTCAAATCTTCAAACAACTTCATGAGGTTGTATTATCACTATTTTATTGATGAAGAAACTGTGAGTCTAACTTATTTAAGGTCACGCTGCCAGTATAACAGAATTAGGCTTCAAACCTGGGTTACTTTAGCTCCAAGGCTCATATACCACCCTACCATGCTGTCTTCCTTTTAATTTGGTTGTTAAATTCCTCAAACTTACCAGCCAACAAATTATGTTGTGATGCTTTCTCTCAGGTAATAATTAAAGTAAACCCTTTAATTATTATTGCCAATTGAGTGGCTTATTATAAGGCTAGTCTGTGATTTTTAGCATTGTCCTGAGTCTTGGGTACCCTGTACTTAATTTGGTAATATGTAAAACACAGAAGGAGTTTTCTCTCTTCAAGTTCATGAAGAAGTTCTGTGTCTGAAAGCTACTTAAGTTAAAGCTTAAGTTGACTCTCAGAGTGGAGTCCTCCTTCATTCCTGACTAGATGTGAGATTAGCTCTGTTCCTCTCTTTATGTCAACTTAAGTGTGACTATGATGGAGAAAACGCCACTCCAGAGAATCAGTGCTACATAGGAGATGTAAAGTATGGAGCACTGAGCTATAATTTATGAATTACTCATACTTAGGGAAGAATGGAATGTTTCAGATGAGAAAGAATAGAGATAATATGTGTTTAACCAGAAATTTTGGCAGTCTGCTAAATTATTCCTGATCAACCAGAATTAGAACTCAGTTTTGCGTGGTATGATACTTAATGTACTATGTTGTAATTTGTCCCTCTTTTTTTATTTATTTATTTATTTTATGTTGTCAGGCAATTAAACTGACTAAATTCTTGATGATGCTATAAGTCTGCTTCTTTGCAAGGCACTGGATCTAATGTTTAGCAAGTGCAATTAAAATATATTGTGGTTAACATGTTTTATTTTTTATACCATACTTCTGTTACTTTTTCTCAATTTGAATCTTTGTAGAGATGATATGTTATCGAACTTCCTACTGAGAAAAGCTTAAGAAGAAGTACAAATGACTTAATTGCTTTCACTATCATTTTAGTCTAAGCCAGAGGTCCAGTATGCACCACAGTTGGAGCAGGAGCCTACAAATTTGAAAGAACCGTCACTAAGCAAAATGTCCTGTAAGTTTTATTTTAAGTAGCTTGGGATTAAAAACAGTCAAATCTGGTGGTGTTAGAATTGGTTGTATGATTGTTTTTACGCTAATGGAAGGTGAATAAATAATTTTTAAAACTGTGGTTCTCAAACTTTAATATGCATTAAGATCTGTAGAGTTTGTTAAAGCAATTTCTGAGCCCCACCTCCAAAGTTTCCAATTTACTAAATCCGGGATAGGACATGAGAATTTGTGTTTCTCACAAATTCCTGGATTCTGTTGCAGCTGGTCTGGGGACCACACTTTAGAATCACTATTCTAAAAACATTTAGTTTGCTTTGAAGGATGTTTTGAGTATGAACTAATGAGAGATTCTGGTATCTCCCAACAAACTAACCAAATAGTGAAACTACCTTGAAAATATGTTTTTATTCTATTTTTATTTCTATGCTAGAAGTGAATTTAAACTTATAGGAATAGAAAACATCAGGCTAAAACTGCTTACCTTTTAAAATGTGCTAGCTCATACCTTATTTTAGATACTGATTTTTTTTTTTTTTTTTTTTTTTTTGCGATACGCGGGGCCTCTCACTGCTGTGGCCTCTCCCGCTGCAGAGCACAGGCTCCGGACGCGCAGGCTCAGCAGCCATGGCTCACGGGCCCAGCCGCTCCGCGGCATGTGGGATCCTCCCGGACTGGGGCACGAACCCGTGTCCCCTGCATTGGCAGGCAGACTCTCAACCACTGCGCCACCAGGGAAGCCCCTAGATACTGATTTTATTAACTTTTTAATTATTTTGGTGGGTGGATAATGACAGAACATAACACAAGGCCATCTTTAGATTTGAACAAACCAAATTCTATTATTACATTCAGAAATGTAATTAAACAGAAAGCATGAATGTCAATAAAAATTTGAAAGTAAAATAGGAAATTCATAATGTTGTATAATATCCAGTTGATTTTTAATGTGCCAGAGGAACTTGCATTCATTATAAAATATGTCAGATTACATTTACAAAAGCAGCTGGATATCTGTACAGTGTATATATCTACAAGCAGTCATTTGAGACTAGCTTTTGGAATATAGGATATCATAAACTTGTACCTTATTATTTCAGCAGATCTTCATATGAGAAGTTCACATGCACATAGGAACTATCTTGAAGATGGAGAACGCGATGGTTTTTTAAGATGTCTCTCTCTGTATGTATTCATCTTCACTTATGCATATAGGAGATAAAATCTGGCTTGTATCAGAGAGATGCAGTCCTTTTTATTATTTTAAAGTTATATTAGCTGCTCAAGAGTAGAAAACTTTTTTTTACCTTTTACCTTTTCCCTACCAAATCCAAAGTTGTACTTTTGGATATTTTATTAGTTTGTTTAAAAGGTAATTCTCATACTACTTTAATCAAACCCAAGCGGGTAGTTTTTTTCACAGCACAAAAGCATCCTTGTTCTTATTGGGAGTCTTTGATTTATGTTACGATATGTGCTTCTTCAGGCATCTCAGTTAAGCTTTAATTTAATATTTATTGAAAAAAATTCACATATGAGTAGACCCACACAGTTCAAATCTGTGTTGTTCAAGGGTCAACGGTATTTACATAGCATTTACATTTTATTAGATATTATAAGCAATCTAGAGATGATTTAAAGTATACAGGAAGATATGCATAGGTTATACGCAAGTACTACACCACTTTATATAAGGGAATTGAGCACCCTCAGATTTTGGTATGGGAGGGGGCAGCAGTCCTGGGACCAGTGCCCTGGGGATACCAAGGGATGACTGTGTGTCTAAATGGTTTGGGGGTTAGATTTTTGTTTTATCTATATGGCCACACAGGAGGCTAGGGGAGGTAGATAAGGGCTACAGATAAAGGAGGGCTTTGTGTTCTATACTGAGTGTCATCTCCATGCCAAGGATTCTTTTTTTTTTTTTTTAATTTAATTATTTATTTGACTGTGTTGGGTCTAGTTGCGGCGTGGGCTTCTCTCTAGTTGTGGCGCACGGGCTCTAGAGCACGCAGGCTTAGTTGCCCCTCAGCATGTGGGATCTTAGTTCCCTGAGCAGGGATTGACCCCGCGTCCCCTGCATTGGAACGCGGATTCTTAACCACTTGACCACCAGGGAAGTACCCATGCCAAGGATTCTTAAGGGTGGCAAGGGAAAGTGGGCAGGCGAGGGTAATTGTTACCTTGTGCCCTCCTGGGAAGGAATATCAGGCCTTCTGAGGATGAGGAGGGTTTTATCAAAGTATGCATGCTTCTACTCCTCCAAGGAGTTGTGATAAGAGCCTTCTCCCTGCAACCACCCCCCAGCCCTAGCCAAAAAAAAAAGAGAGAGAGAAAGAGACGGTAGGCCATAGCACTTGGTGATAATTATCTACTCTGTGTCAGATACCAGACCAAGCACTTGAGTAGAGAGGTGAACAAGTGTGTATATACTCTAGTGGACTATTCTGTCTCAAGTGTAACACTTCAGTAGCCCACGCTACATGCTTCCTGTAATTTCTTAGAGTAGAAATAGTTTCTTGAGAGGTTTTATCAGATATCAGTAGGGTTCTATTAGAACCTAAAAATTAATACTTTTTACTGAATAAACTCTTTAAAGACTGGGTAAGAAAATGAGAATTAAAATTTTCCCTTCCTTTCATTGCTAAACTTGCTTTTGACCTTGTACAGAAAAAAAGGCAATTTTTCTCTCTCTCAGTATTTTGGATTTTTGTTGCAGTTTGATAAGTTTTATGGAACCTAAATAATTATCTAATCTTAAGTTACAGTTTATTCTTTTTTTTTTTTGGCCATGACACGCGGCTTGCCAGATCTTAGTTCCCCAACCAGGGATTGAACCTGGGGACCCGGCAGTGAGAGCACTGGGTCCTAAACACTGGACTGCCAGGGAATTCCCTACAGTTTATCCTTAATACTGCATTACCTGGCATCTTATTGATGCCTTATTGCCTTTTAACATTTTGTCATGTTTTATGTTATTCTTTTAAATCTAACATTTTAAAAATAGCTTCACTTGTTCTTTAAATCTTAATCTATAGTTTAGTAAACAATAGGGCACTTATGGAAAAAACTCCAGTTGCTGATTCTTGTAACCGGCCTTCTACCCTAAGATATTTTAATCATAAGAAAAATATAACTATCTCTTTTTAAGATATGTGCTAATGGATACAGAATGCTTCATAATAGATATGCTCTTGTAAGTTGAAATTCTAGTAAATTGTGCTAAGTTAAATATTTGAAATGTAGTAGAGAAGCTAACTTCTGGAAGCCTGTTGTGAATCCATTTATAAAACAAATGATCATTTCATAATTTACCTATTCTGTACCTTAATTCTTTGGAATATTGGGTTTTCTTAAAGCAAGTATTATCTTAATACCTTGCAAAATAATATATGACATTTGTGTAGCACTGTACAGTTTATAGGACACTTTGATTTGCCTTATCTCATTTAGTAATTTAAAAATACCCTTAACAGTAATTTGCTTTAATTTCATATATTTAGCAGAAAGCCAGTATGTCTGATTTTTTAATTTATAAAAGTAACATACCCATGTTATAGAAACTTGAGTAATGGAGGAAAGGACATCATATCACCCTAATATAATAGCTATTATAATATTTTCTTCTCTAAGTATGTTTTTTAAAATAATTTTAAAGGTAGTACATATAAAGTTTTAATTATATTATTAAATAAGTACAAAAGACTGATTGCCTGTAATTGTTAAGAGCCTCCTATTTTTTATATTATGCAATTTTAACATAACTAATTGTTGATTTTTTTTCCCCCCCAGTAACTCCGGGTGGATTTTAACCATGACTCTTGTCCTCTCCGTGATGGTATTGCTCTGGATTTGTTGTGCAACCGTTGCTACAGCTGTGGAGCAGTATGTTCCCTCTGAGGTAAATTTAATTCTAACTCTTAGGCCTTTTGAAGACTGAGCCATATGATTTACTTTTTTTAATGCCTTATTGGTTTAGCTAGAAACGCAAAGCCTTTCTATTAATAGAATGAGAGAAGATTTGGTGGTTTTAATCACACACCGAGATTGGCACACATGAGAATTACAGGTTCTCAGCACAAGAATCACTTTCCAATTTTCTGTGGTGCTAACTACCATAATGACCAGTGTATGCCGCCTGGTTTGAGTACAGTGTCTCTCTTCTCCTTAGACCTTTGAGACTGAAAAAAACCCAGTGACATCAGTTTCTAAGGTGATATATAAGAAAGAAAACTTGTAGAACTACTTAAAGTTTTAAATTTAACATTGCCACAAATGTTAAGGAATAATTGCTGCTTTAGAAGCAGCAAGGCTAGAGCTTTTGATTTTGAGTAATGTGTTCTGGTATACCCTGAGAGAGATGGAAAACTGTCTTGACTTTCTTGGTAATTAAAATTTAACTGGCTCAAGAAACATACTGTTAAGGTAAAGGATTTTTGTTTCAGAAAAAAGGTCTAATTTCAGTATGGTAATGGCACAAAAACAGAAATATAGATCAGTGGAACAGTATAGAAAGCCCAGAGATAAACCCACGCACATATGATCACCTTATTTTTGATAAAGGAGGCAAGAATATACAATGGAGAAAAGACAGCCTCTTCAATAAGTGGTACTGGGAAAACTGGATAGCTACATGTAAAAGAATGAAATTAGAACACTCCCTAACACATACACAAAAATAAATTCAAAATGGATTAAAGAAAATGGATTAGAGGAAAACATAGAACACTCTATGACATAAATCACAGCAAGATCCTTTTTGACCCACCTCCTAGAGAAATGGAAATAAAAACAAAAATAAACAAATGGAACTTAATGAAACTTAAAAGCTTTTGCACAGCAAAGGAAACCATAAACAAGACGAAAAGACAACCCTCAGAATGGGAGAAAATATTCGCAAATGAAGTGACTGACAAAGGATTAATCTCCAAAATTTACAAGCATCTCATGCAGCTCAATATCAAAACAACAAACAACCCAATCCAAAAATGGGCAGAAGACCTAAATAGACATTTCTCCAAAGAAGATATCCAGATTGCCAACAAACACATGAAAGCATGCTCAACATCACTAATCATTAGAGAAATGCAGATCAAAACTACAATGAGGTCACCTCACACCAGTCAGAATGGCCAGCATCAAAAAATCTACAAACAATAAGTTCTGGAGAGGGTGTGGAGAAAAGGGAACCCTCCTGCACTGTTGGTGGGAATGTAAATTGATACAGCCACTATGGAGAACAGTATGGAGGTTCCTTAAAAAACTAAAAATAGAACTACCATATGACCCAGCAATCCCACTACTGAGAAAACCATAATTCAAAAAGAGTCATGTACCACAATGTTCATTGCAGCTCTATTTACAATAGCCAGGAAATGGAAGCAACCTAAGTGTCCACCGACAGATGAACGGATAAAGAAGATGTGGCACATATATACAATGGAATATTACTCAGCCATAAAAAGAAACGAAATTGAGTTATTTGTAGTGAGGTGGACGTACCTAGAGTCTGTCATACAGAGTGAAGTAAGTCAGAAAGAGAAAAACAAATACCGTATGTGAACACATGTATGTGGAATCTAAAAAAACAAAATGGTTATGAAGAACCTGGGGACAGGACAGGAATAAAGACGCAGATGTAGAGAATGGACTTGAGGACGCGGGCAGGGGGAAGGGTAAGCTGGGACAAAGTGAGAGAGTGGCATGGACATATATAAACTACCAAATGTAAAATAGATAGCTAGTGGGAAGCAGCTGCATGGCACAGGGGAGATCAGCTCAGTGGTTTGTGACCACCTAGAGAGGTGGGATAGGGAGGGTGGGAGGGAGACACAAGAGGGAGGCGTTATGGGGATATATGTATGTGTATAGCTGATTCACTTTGTTATAAAGCAGAAACCAACAGACCATTGTAAAGCAGTTATACTCCAATAAAGATGTTTAAATAAATAAATAGAAATAAATAAAAACAATGACTTTTGAGCTCTTAAAAAAAAAAGTCTAATTTGTTGATTCAACTTAGCTTTCAAGGAAGGAAAATTAATTATATAACTAAACATAAGATAATAAATTCTATTGACATCAGATCCAACTGAAATAAACTTTAGTTCTCATATGCCTCCAGAATGCAATAGAAAAAGAGAGAAAAGAAGAAAGGAGGGAAATTTGAAGAATGGTATGGATTGGCAGAGACAGGAGGGTGGACAATATTCCCAGGTACAGACAAGAATAAGCTACTATTAGGGAAGGACTGTAAGCAGCTGACTTGATTAAAAGAACTTAAATTAGGAAATTAAACCAAATGAATAAAGTTAGACAGGATTGGGAAGAACGTTGAATTGTGGAAGTGTTAGACAATGGGTAAATTTCTGTAGAACTCATCTGTTTATGATATGATCTGAACATCCTTTTGCTAATTACCTATTTGTGTTCTTGTTTAGTTCTGATATCCATATTTTAATCATTTTATTGTCCCTGATAAAGTTGAAATTACACATCTTACATAGGATTGCCTTTGCCTATTACTTGCTTTTGAACTGCCCCATGCACTCTAAATCCTCATGACAACAAAGCTACAAACGCAGAGTAGTAAATCTTTATTGACACTGTGGTACTTTATTCCTTCCATTAGCACAATTCCTTCTCTTTACTTCTAGGATGCCCCTTGTAAAAGAAAGATACGCGTAGACATTGGTGTGGTTATTTCCTGGAAAGATTGAATTACTGGCCTCAGGTGGAATTTACCTTGATAAAATCACCACTACCTGGCTTCTGGTTCCCAGGACTACTGACTAATGTTGAGCATTTTCTGCTGGACACCGTTCTAAGCATTTTATATGAATTAGCTCATTTAGTCCTTTCAGTAACTCTGTGAGATGGCTACTATTATTATCCTCTTTTCCAGATATGAAAACTGAAAGAGAGAATGTATTATTGCCCCAGTGTCACATAACTAGTAAGTGGTAGAACCAGAATTTAAACCCAGGTCATCTGACTCCAAAGCCAGTACCCTTAAGTTTTTTAGTTAACCTGGAGTCATCACTAGGGAAGTTGATTATGTTACTTGTATCAGGAGCTCATCTTCTGTGTAACCTCTTTTGACACTAGGAAGTTGAACACCCCTGGGACCACATGTTTCATGTTTTTGAGTCAGGATGCTCACACTCTCTTACTGAAACAGTTCTTAGATGGACATTTCATGGTTTTTCCTCTCTTATCTCCTTACTTGACTTATGGAATTGATCTCCTCTTCTGGTGTTGTTTAGACATAACAGTGCTTCACATTGTGGTTTTGGTTACATCTTACAGACCTGGGGACCTGTCCCTCCCTTTCAGAATACTCTTGGTCTTTTTCTTCCTTTTAGATGTTGTCTCTGCTGTGATAAATTTTGTCTTGATTGTATAGCATTAATTCTGTGAGAAGTTCTTTCCCCTTATTTCCAAGTTGTTTGTAGAACACCTCGTTGTTCCCACATATGCCCAGGCCCCTGGATCATAAAGCCTAAAGCATCAGAACCACACGTGGAGTCCTGTTGGCAGCTATTACATTCCCTCCTGATGTCTGCATATGGGTGTCACTTTCTTTCCCCTCTCTAGAACTCTTCTTCCTGTCCTTAACAATCAAAAGTATGGTGACACCCTCAAAGAGCCTATGCTTTCCTAAGATACATCTTCTAGAAAAATATATCGAAAACACTTATTTGAATTCACTGCTTTTAGGCTTTACTTTGTATCTGAAACCACACTTTAGCTAAGTAATAATGTTTTTTCAACTGTATTTTTTTTTTTTTTTTTTTTTTTTGCCGTATGTGGGCCTCTCACTGTTATGGCCTCTCCCGCTGTGGAGCACAGGCTCCGGACACGCAGGCTCAGCGGCCATGGCTCACGGGCCCAGCCGCTCCGTGGCATGTGGGATCTTCCCAGACCGGGACACGAACCAGTGTCCCCTTCATCGACAGGCAGACTCTCAACCACTGCACCACCAGGGAAGCACTCAACTGTATTTTTAATTATAAAAATTCTACATACTTGGTGTAGAATTTATAAAGTTATATATAAAGAAGCAGGAAAAAAATCACTCATCCAGAACTATTTCATATTGCCATTTTAGTGGATTTCTTTTCACAATTGAAAACTATATAGGACTTGCCTGGCGGCGCAGTGGTTAAGAATCCGCCTGCCAATGCGGGGAACATGGGTTCAAGCCCTGGTTCGGGAAGATCCCACAGGCTATGGATCAACTAAGCCCATGTGCCACAACTGCTGAGTCTGCACTCTAGAGCCCGCGAGCCACAACTGCTGAGCCCATGAGCCACAACTACTGAGCCTGCGTGCCTAGAGCCCACGCTCCGCAACAAGAGAAGCCACCACAGTGAGAAGCCCGTGCACCACAATGAAGAGTAGCCCCCGCTCGCCGCAACCAGAGAAAGCCTGTGCACAGCAAGAAAGACCCAACACAGCCAAAAATAAATAAATTAATTAATTAAATATATTTTTAAAAAAAAGTTGTATTAACTGGGACTTCCCTGGCCATCCAGTGGTTAAGAGTCCATGCTTCCATTGCAGGGGTGTGGGGTCAGTCCCTCGTAGAGGAACTAAGATCCTGCATGCCTCACAGCGCAGCCAAAACAAAAAGGAGAAAAAACAAGCTGTATAAACTATTTCAGTATTAATGTTTTGTTTCTTATTGTAAAATATAGCAGTGTAAATACTCCTTCCCTGGTATTTTCTCCTTTATTTATTGTAAAAGTAGCTGAGAATTTAGCATTAGGAAATTATTCAGATTTTCTTAATCAAAAGCCACCTATTTTAAACTTTACTTTCATAAAACCTCTTCATTGATTTTATTATTGGAACATAAGTTACTTCTGACCCCTCTCCATAGTAACATGAGACTCCATGTTAAGTAATACAAGCAATGAGCAATGTTATTTATATTTTGTTATATTATTTACATATATAATCCTATGTGTTTATAGGAAATCATAGACCTGCTGAGAGAATGTTTCTCTTCAGTATGGACCTGGTATCTTGAGCTCAAACATGAAATATAAAAAGCTTCCTTTTCATTCACTACAAATAAAGCTTAAAATGGTGCTAATAAGGGCCAGGAATGTGGTCTTGGAAACTTATGAGCAGCTTTATTTTTTTTATTTAGGAAAGTTCTGAAATAATTTATCCTTAGCCTGTTTTGTATATAGTAGGTACTCATCATATACCATTTGATAGTAATGCCAGAAAGAGTTGGCATTTGTTGATCTTAAAGCAGTATCATTTTGAGTGACTTACAAAGATTTTGATCCTTTTTTCTCCACTGTTTTTCCCTGTTCTTTCACATTTATGATGTTTTTTTGAAACTTCATGAAATAATGCTTTTCTCTTGTTGAGCTGTCTATTTAAGATAATAAAGAGTTGTCATTCATAGTGGTCCTTGTCAGGCAGGTCAAACCTGACTTATAAAAACAGGGTTCAGCAATATTGGATATTCCTTTCTAGAGACCAGGCAGCCTCAGAAAATTGCCAAAGCCACAAATAATAATACAAATGCTGCCTCAGTGTTATCTCATTATCTGTTTGCATCCTTTTTCTTATTTGTCAAGACCATGATCATCTGATTTCAAATGGTTAGTTAAGAAAGGTTTTAGAAGACTTCAAATAACATTCATGTTAGTAAATCACAGACACTTATGGATAACATATGATGTGCTAGGCCCTGTTCAAGAGATTAGAGGTACAATGAAGAATAACATGAAGGTGGAACAAAGTTGAATGTTAAAGGCTGCAATGACTCAAGAAGTAGGGTGGGGGCTTCCCTCATGGCACAGCAGTTAGAATCTGCCTGCCAATGCAGGGGACACAGGTTCGATCCCTGGTCAGGGAAGATCCCACATGCTGTGGAGCAGCTAAGCCCAAGCGCCACAACTACTGAGCCTGCGCTCTAAAGCCCATGAGCCACAGCTACTGAAGCTCACGTGCCTAGAGTCCGTGCTGCACAAGAGAAGCCATGACAATGAGAAGCCTGTGCACTGAAACGAAGAGTAGCTCCCGCTCACCGCAACTAGTTAAAGTCCACGTGCAGCAACGAAGACCCAATGCAACCAAAAATAAATTAGGTTAATTTTTTTAAATAGTAGGTGAAACATGTCTTAAACTATAATAAACATTATTTGTCTAAAAAAAAAAAGACCAAGAATCTTGTTGTTTAGAAGCTTTAAGTCTCAAGAGAGACAATCAGAAAACGATGTAAATGCCATAGCTTTTTAATCTAAATTCTGTTAAGAAAATGACTTTTAGAAAAGATTTATGTACATCTAAGATTGCATAACTGGTTAGTGGCAAAGGCAGGCCTAAAGCCCAAATACATACTAATTGAGTTTATTTTTAACTTTTAGAAGTAATACGTGTGACATAAAATTGACTTCCTCTTCCTCACTTCTCAGATAAACCAGTCAATAGTTTTTAAAAATTTTTCCAAGCAGTTGCCATTTAAAAATTTTATCTTTTATTTCTTGTTTTATCAATTTTAGACATTATCTGATGTCCTCCTACTAAAGGATGAGTTTAGTTCCCTTATACTGTCTCACTTCCATCTCTTCAGTTGCTGGGTTTTGGGTTTTTTTTTAATATATATATATAAATTTATTTCTTTTATTTATTTATTTTTTGGCTGCGTTGGGTCTTCATTGCTATGCGCGGACTTTCTCTCATTGAGGTGAGCAGGGGCTACTCTTCGTTGCGGTGTGCGGGCTTCTCATTGGGGTGGCTTCTCGTTGCAGAGCACAGGCTCTAGGCACACGGGCTTCAGTAGTTGTGGCACATGGGCTCAGTAGTTGTGGCTCACGGGCTCTAGAGCACAGGCTCAGTAGTTGTGGCGCATGGGCTTAGTTGCTCTGCAGCATGTGGGATCTTCCTGGACCAGAGGACCAGAGGACCAGAACCTGTGTCCTCTGCATTGGCAGGCAGATTCTTAACCACTGAGCCACGAGGGAAGCCCCCAGTTGCTGGTTTTTATAATGTATATTATTATTTTGTATACATTTAGTGAGTGCTTTACAAATTTCTGTTGATTCCTCATTACTGCCTTTCCTTCTCCCTTTTTATACTGTCTCAATTTTCATTAATTATTATGATTGTTGACAATAAAATATACTCATTCTTCTGTATATATACTTTAATAGGTTGATCTGAAAAATTAAAATCCACTAGGCAGCATTTACAATATTATGATTATATAAATATTCAAAGTAGAACACTGGTTCTATTAAAACACTGGCAAATATAAACCTGAATTACTTAAAAGTGTTCCCAGGAGGATCTTCCATATATCTCTGCTTAATGGAACCCAGTTTTGTTTTGTTCTGGCTTTCTTCCCATTTTCTAAGTCATCTCAGTTGCTACTGTTTCTTGTATGTTATTTTCTTTCTTGATTTCCTCTTTACTTTTGCTGGACCTCATTAAGTAATTTTTTTCATAAAGGATACTTGAGCAATAAACTTCCCAAGGTAACACTTTTGAAAATACCTCTGTTGTACCCTTGTATTTGGTTAGTAATCTGAGAATACAGAGTAGCCACAGAATCACTAAACATACTGGTTAGAGGTTATCCATATGCTCCCATCCATTTCCCTGCACGAATTTTGCTCTTTCTCCCTGATCTTCTAGATAGCTTCTTCCATATAGATGTTTGAAATAATTTAAACAGTTCCTGGTCACTGTTTCAAGGTTTTTAAATGTTAAACAGAGTTGTGAAAGTTTTTCTTTCATTGTGCCCCAGAGCAAATTATCACATGTTAATTTGGGTTTTAAGGAGGCCTTAGTGTATCAGATCCATGTCCAATCCATCAACCACTGAATTTGTCTTGAAAATATTCTCTTACTGGAAAAGTGTCAGGTACTGGGCCACCTCCTTGGTGCAGGATAGTTACTGCCTTGAAACAGTAGACAGCAGACCACATCTGAAATGTGTTCAAGTAAGCAGCCATCATGACAATCACTTTTAGAACTTTTTTATCACCCCAAAAAGGAAACTCATACTAGTAGTTACTCCCCATTTCCTCCCAAGCATCTTCACCAGCCATAGACGACCAATATGTGTGGTCTCTTGTGACTGGCCTCTTTCACTTAGCATAATGTTTTCAAGGTTCATCCATGTTGTAGCATGTATTGGTATTGTAGATACTTAAACTTTTGAAGGTGCTCTTTATTCAGCATCTTCTAAAAGCACCTTTCCAACATCAGGTACTTCTGTGTCGGTCTGTCTTTTTAATATAGTCAGTTGCCCTGTCAATAATGTCAGCACTTCACAGAATCAGAGATTTATTGCCATATGCATTAACAACAAAATCTATCCCATTTGTTAGTAAAAACTTTTCCTTTTCTATTTTTTCCTTTAGGAGATAGGCCTATATCTAAATAGACCTACTCTCAAAAGATATTAGACATTTCCATTACACTTCAGTGAATTTTATGACATTTGCACTGATTCTGTGTTGTGCTTTCATTCTTTCGTTTTAGTATCTATCTTCTTGGATATGTTAGTAATAATTTGAGCTTTTATATGTTTATGAAGACCTTTCTATCAGTGTTAAAGTATTTCATGTACATTCTTTGTTCTACTCACAGCCTTTTAAAATAGTACATACCATTTTCCATATATGTTAATTTAGAACATTTAGTAGCAGAGAAACTTAACCCCAAATCATTTGACCACTTGGTTGGAGAGCTAAGATCTTAAAGGAATTGATCACTTAAGGCATCAAACATCCAGAATCCATGCTCTTGTATGACCACACTCACTCCATTTAAACCTGAGCAATTTTTCTTGATGCTCAGTTGTTAACTTCTAAGTATTTTAAGTCAGTACATGTGGAAAAGTTTTCTTTGGCCATCCACTGGGAACTGAATCACATATCTGTAACACTTTGAGTAAAAGCATTCTTGAGGACGTTTATAGAAATTTTTTTTTTACCAGATACCCACAGATTAAATTGCTATTTTTGGAGAGGTTCCTAATTATCCAAATTGCTAATGTTCATTGATTGTTTTTTGCAGAAGCTGAGTATCTATGGTGACTTGGAATTCGTGAATGAACAAAAGCTAAACAGATATCCAGCTTCTTCTCTTGTGGTTGTTAGATCTAAAGGTGAAGATCATGAAGAAGCAGGGCCTCTACCTGCAAAAGTGAATCTTGCTCATTCAGAAATATAAGCTTTTTTTTTTTAAGAAAAGTGTATAGACATCTAAATTTCCATTCCTCATAGTGCTTTTTAAAATGGTTTCATTGGCTATAGGACTTAAAAATCACTATTAAATGCAAATAAAGTTACCGAAATCTGCGACGACTGTATTTGCTGTAATATTACCTGTAATTTTTTTCTAGTAATTTAAGAGATGGATATTTGGGGTTGTATTTTTATTTTACTAATATCTGTGCTGTTTTAATTATTATTTGCATTGTTTTTGTTTGTTTCCTTTCTTAGCCAAATTCTGTGAGCTGATCATTGTTTTTCCCCACCTCCTACCATGTCAGTCACCTTAGTTAATAAGTTGAATACTCAGTAGGATATGACACTCCTGCTCAGCAATGGCCCACAATCTGTAATTTGAAATTTAGTAGAAAATGCCCTTTAATACACTACATTTTCAGTTGTATTGAACTGAAATCATTAAAATTTTATTTGAATAATTATGTGCTGAAATTTGAGTTAATATACTAATTTTCCAGATCTTCCCTTTCACCCCTACCCAACCCAGAAAATAATGAGGAAATGTTCTATGTCTGTTTATTGCTATATGATGATCAGAGAGCAAATTAAAGCAAAAATGATTCACAAATGCATTTTATGTTATTTTGCACAGGCTATAGATTTTTTTGTTGGATGGATCTTTCCAAAGAACTATTTTTCTCTGTTAGAAAGCATATCAAGTATAAGTTAAAGATATTATCAGAGAAAGCTTTTCTTTTTTTTTTTTGCAGTACGCAGGCCTCTCACTGTTGTGGCCTCTCCTGCTGCGGAGCACAGGCTCCAGTCGCACAGGCTCAGCGGCCATGGCTCATGGGCCCAGCCGCTCCGCGGCATGTGGGATCTTCCCGGACCGGGGCACAAACCCGTGTCCCCTGCATCGGCAGGCGGACTCTCAACCACTGCGCCACCAGGGAAGCCCCAAGCTTTTCATTTTGATAGTAAGAATTAGACTCTCATGTTGCACAATTAAGTATAGAATTCACTTTGCAAAAACTGTTATTATCATTCCTTTATTATTATTGTCAATAATACAGATACAAAAATAAGAGTGACATCAAGTAACATAGTACACCACAGTCTTAATGTGATTCAGTGTCATTAGACGTGAAATGTTAAATGACTTTGTTAACCAATACTTTCCTCACATGGGCATTACTGGCAACTGCAGTAGTGCTGTTTGAATAAAGAGTGAGTCACACACTTGCCTTCAGCCTAGTCATTAGCTTTCTCTGAGTCAAAAGAAAATACAATTAACTAATCAAGTAAGGCTTTGGTCACAAAATATAGGTTTTGCTTTTTTAAATAGTAGGTTGTCTAGATTTGGAAGATAGAGGGTTAGAAAGTATGTCAGGCAGTCTCTTTCTGGTTTTTTGTGAGAAAACAGTTATAAAACATGAGAAATGGATTGGACTTACCTTAAAAAAAATAAGCCCAGTTGTCTTATTTACCACCCATGGTATACACTTACGTTCATTAATCAGACGCACATTTAATTGCAATGCACCCATTGAGGCCAACTGAGGGGAATATATTCAAAATGCTGCAGATTTATAGGAGTCAGAGAGCCCACTATTAGGAAAGCCTCCCTTATAAAAACAAAACAATACGAAAGAATATCTCGATAAGAAAGAGCAACTGTATAATTGTCCTATGCTCTTCCACCTTCCCTTGGTTTTGTTTCTCTTTGCTTCCCGAATGAGATACCCCTGAGATACCCTCAATCCTCTTGAAAGCATTGATCCAAGTTTAGACAAACTTTCCCCTCTTGTTTGTAAGAGACAATTCCTTGTGTGAGGAAATACCCAATCTTTCCTGTTATTTATCAGGCACTCAAATATTTGTGTCCTGCCTTTTTATTTTCACATGATTAAACCAGACTGACGTTTTACTTTTATTTTTATTTATTTATTTATTTATTTTTTGCAGTACGCGGGCCTCTCACTGTTGTGGCCTCTCCCACTGCAGAGCACAGGCTCCGAACACGCAGGCTCAGCGGCCTTGGCTCACGGGCCCAGCCGCTCCGCGGCATGTGGGATCTTCCCGGACCGGGGCACGAACCCATGCCCCCTGCATTGGCAGGCGGACTCTCAACCACTGTGCCACCAGGGAAGCCCCAGTTTTACTTTTAAAAAAAAGAAAAGAAAAATGACTACCACCACCACCCCCCAAAGGTATACAGCATAAAAATATGTGACTTGAAAATTGCAACAAAAGCAAAGAAACTGGCCCCTTCTAAAGTAACAGTTCAGCCCTTTGGGTGGACCCAACTTTACTTGTTTCCATTAGACAGGTATCACCTTCTTTCCTACCACACAGCATCTTCTTGGGAAGCTTGCCTTGGTTCTAGGCAAATTATCAAGACCCTTGAGTCTCTGGTTCAAACCTCCCAGACTCCTAAGGTCCTTCTTGCTTGGTTCAGGTCCCTGGTGTAAGAGATACACTGATTCAGGCAATTACAAACACAGTAGAAATCACCATAATGAGTGATTTAGGCCCAAGATTCCCAATCTTTTCACAAAACTTCATGAATACCTTTTACATATGATATATTTTTTGTAAGTCAGAAATTACCAGATTATCTGGTCTCAATCTCATCTCAGAAATTCATATGATGTATTATCAGCGAATTTGAGCTGCTCATTAGCGTGTGAAACCTGGTACTTTCACTCTGAGCCAAAAGCAAAAACTTTATCCCTTATTATTAGTCTGTGTGGCTTTATCTTAGGTAAATGTGCCATTTCCATTATGATTTTTAAAATATATTAAATACATTTAAATATATTTAAATATATTTAAATATAATTTTTGTGGGCTCTTAAGTATCTTAGGACTACATGTGGAGAATCAGAGGGTTCTAGACCTTTTTCGATAAAGCTAAATCAGGCCCCCCAACCTTTGGTGCAGTCTATATAACATTCTCAGCTGAGTCCCCACACCACGGTAGTGATTTTTGCCGAGATACCATATTAGAGATCCACAGTTTAACCATTCAACAACCACTTGAGAGCCTGAGTGCCAAGCCCCATGCTGCGAGATGGGACCGCAACAACAAACAAGACCCAGTGCCCAACTCTGGTCGCTCAGATTTTAAAGAGGGAGACAGACTATTATTAATGTGGTAAGTGCTGTGACCAGATAAGCATGGAATACTGTGAGGGGACCCCTAACTTCTGGGAGGAAGTGATAACCAAGCTTAAACCTAGAGGGAAAAGGGAAGCCAAACAAAATATAAGGAGCAGTGTTCCAGGCAGTGGGGACAGTATGCTCAAAGACCTAGAGGCAAGAGGGTGGGGAACAATAATTGTTTAGCAGGCAGACACAGAGCATACAAAAGTATAGCTATAGATAGGGCTTGGCAGATCACATAATAAAGGACCTCATTAAACCTGGACTTGGTCCTGAGCAAGGTGGAAAGCATAGAAAGGTTTTAAGCAAGAGTTGCAGTGCTTTAGAACGAGGCACGTGGCAACAGCGTGCACGATAGACCAGAGGGGCAAGTCCAGAGGCCAGCAATGTCTTAGCTCTACGGTAACCACCAGGGTCTATTAAATTTTGTGCTTATCCAGCCACAGAGAAATGGGAAATTCCCTTCCCTTCCCAGGGTTTTGTTTTTGTTTTTGAACGCCCAGTAATCCTATTGCAGTGTGTTTCACGTATATTTTTGAGCTTTTATGTATAAGGCTGTCTGTTCCTCCACCTTATTGTTTGGATGGTAAGCCTAGTCTTTGGGTCACAGTCACAATCTGAGTATTGCCAATCAAACTGGGAAGGCTGTCCCATGCATTCCTAAGCTTCTTACCAGATTTCACATTGGGCTAAATTTTTAAACCACAATACTTGGTCAACTTATCACCGTCCTCAAATTCTAGGTTTGCCGGCCCAGCCTCAACTAACCCAGGTGCTCCTGAACCCCTCCCACCACATTTCCAGTTGCTGAGCAGGTTATGTTTGCATATGAGTATCATCAGTATGAGCTACCTTTTTTATCTTTCTTTCTTTGACTACTTGTTCTAGACTAGAGTCTGGGGGTGGAGGTATGTACAGTGACAGAGATAAAAGATTGAGATAGTGGGAAATGCAGCCTTCTGTGGAAAGCTAGATTGTACAATTAGTGTGGATTTTCTGACTCCTTGCAATACTGTAAGTTCTGAAGTACAGTTTATATACCTTTTCTGAAATGTGTAATTGTTGAAGCCAGCTTTACATATTTCACTATTAAGTATTCTCTTCCTGTGATGTTAATGACTTATCTGTTTAGAGCAGGTGTTCTTAACCCTTTTTCATGCCATGAACCCGTTTGATAATCTGGTGAAGCCTATGGACTGTTCCTCAGAATAATGTTTTCACATGCATAAAACTAAGTATGCAGGATTGCAAAGTAAACTATATTAAAATACAGTTATTAAGGTATTTTCAAAATTTTGCAATTATGTATATATGTACTTCTTTATTAGCACATAAAATAAGGCCTACTGGTGGTTCTAAATCTATTGGAATTTCAAAGTAATTTCAAACTACTGTTTGAAATCTCTGCAACATCTGTGATATCTAAATCTGATTTCTATTAATGATAAAGTCACAGTACTGCTAACAGTCCTGTCATTTATTGCCTATGTTCATAATTGAAGGAAATGCTATATTTCAGTTAGAAGTTAGTGAAAATATTTAATTTTTTTCTCATCCAAGTTCACTGAACCCCTGGTTTAGAGGTTGTCTAATTTTACTTTGTCGTTTTAAGAGTAAAATATTTTTGTTTGCCTCTTCAGTTCTAAATTATTTGGGTTCATTTTACTGTTTCTTGTATGTTTTTCATACCTGAATTATTTTGCAACATTGCAGCAATAATTGAAGGCTTGGATGGAAAGAAATCAACAACTGATTAGAAATGAGAGGTTTCAACCAAAGCTCTTGATAATGTTACCTCAGGATATACCATCATGCAGTCATTATTGGAGCCCCACATCTGATTATTTCATAACACTTAAGTCTGTAAGCATCAATAAAATTTGAATCATCTGCACTAAGCAATATTATAAGCTGTCTTGTAAAAGTGTCTACTTAGATATTTCATGATGAAGTTTATCTATTGATTCCCCATAACTTTTGCAAAGCCCTTTATAGCACTCTATCATTTTAAATGGGTCCTTACAGCATCCCTCTAGGAAAGCAGGATGGGGTTTAACATCTCCATTTTAGAATTGAGGAAACAGTCCCAGAGAGGAGAGGTGGCCAGCCAGGGCTCTCAGAGTTATGGAAGGCACAGGGGAGGAGTGGTAAATATTGAGGCAGGGACTTGGCCTCACCTCTAGGCAGGTATGGAAGCTGATCTCTCAGGTCCCTGGCTCAATCTAGTTGTGGTGCCCACTTAGCATTGTCCAACCCAGAGCCGGGCACTGGACTATGAAGCAGTCCCAGACCCCAAGCAGATCTCTTTGTAATTATAAACAAACCAAGTCATCCAGAAACAATAGTGCACCCTCCCAGGGTGCAGAACCCTTTCACATATGTGCACTCGCTTCGTTCTAACCACAACTCTTTGAGGTAAGTATTCTTATCCCCATTCTTCAGATGAGGAAACAGAGAGGCTGTGACTTGCCATCTTAAATCAGGTAGGTATTAATTTGGCAGAATCGGGATAAAAACTCAGGTTTGCCTGACTCAAGGTGAGGTTTACTGATCTCATGTGCAGAGGGTCTCCGCTAGCCACAGCCAGGGTAAGATGGGGCCCTTGACCATAAGGAATATAGGGAAAGGTAAATCCAGGGTAAGGGGGAGAGTCGAAGAAGGCTTCATGAAGTGAGATTATTGCCTGGTTCTGGGCAAGAAAGATGGATTTAGAAAGGTGGAGGGAGCCAGCAAAAATCACTCTAAGCAAGTGACAAGCTGCAGACTGGGAGAGAGATGTATGAGCCATGCAACAAATGATTCAAATCCAACATAAAGAAATCCATAAATCAATAAGAAAAAGATAAACCACCCATAGAAAAATGGGCAACAGATAGGAGAAAGCCATTCACCAGGGAAGAAATCCATATAACCAATATACTGGGTTGGCCAAAAAGTTCGTTTGGCTTTTTCCATAACATGGAAAAACATTGTTAAAATGCAGGTTCTGGCTTGGTAGTTCTGGGGTGAGACCCCATCTCTCACAGATGATGAGGATGCTGCTGGTCCGAAGACCACACTTTTGAGAAGTGAGGGGATAGGTAGGAGTAGAGTGTGAACTTTTCAGCCACCCAAGTCTGCATCCCAGCTATGCTTCCTTTCAACTGTGAACCTTGGGCGAGTAACTTATTGTTTCTGTGCCTCAATTTCCTCATCTGTAAAATGGAGATAATAATAGTTCCCATCATCTGTGGTTGGGAGGACTGAATGAGTTAATATACATAACACATGTAGTACAGCATGTGGCAAAATAGGTGTTCAATAAATGTTAGCAATTGGTGGTGGCCATAGGAATTACTAGAGAAACGCAAATTAAACCACACCGAGGGCTTCCCTGGTGGCACAGTGGTTGGGAGTCTGCCTGCCAATGCAGGGGACTTGGGTTCGAGCCCTGGCCCAGGAGGATCTCACATGCCACAGAGCATCTAAGCCCATGCGCCACAACTACTAAGCCTAAGCTCTAGAGCCCACAAATCACAACTACTGAGCCCACATGCCACAACTACTGAAGCCTGCGCGCCTAGAGCCTGTACTCTGCAACAAGAGAAGCCATGACAATGAGAAGCCCGCGCACTGCAGTGAAGAGTAGCCCCCACTAGCTGCAACTAGAGAAAGCCTGCACACAGCAACGAAGACCCAACACAGCCAAAAAAAAAAAAAAAAAAACACCGAGATGGATGTTGGAAAGTCTGACACTTTCAAGACTGGGGAGACAGAAACTCTCACATGCTGCTAATGGGAGCGCAAACTGGTACAGCCACCTGGAAGAGCAGTTTGGCCACATCTGGTAAAGCTGAGGGGCCCCTGCACTGTGATTCGAGATGTATGTGTATGTGTGTGTCTGGAGAGTGTGTAAAAACCAGCCATTGGAATCATGCAAGGCATATTCAGGAAACTGGTTGACTCTGGGGAGGGAGGGAAGGAATAATACAACTGGGGAAATAAGAGACCTTCAATTTTTGCTATACTTGATGGAAAAAGAAGTCTGAAGCAAAAATGACAAAAATTTTAACGTTTTTTATCTCTGGATGGTGGATACATTATTCTTCCAAGTTTTCTGTATTAAGTTTTTGAAACTTTTTTCCCAGGGAAAGGGAGGGGGGAAGAAGGGAGAGTTTGGAGCAGGTGGGCCAAGGGGGCCTGGTGCAGTGTTGGGTATTGAGTGGGGAGGACGAAGAGGTCCATCTACTGGGGCACCACCTTTCTTCAGGAATGAGTGGAAAAGAAGTTTAGAGAGGTAGATGGGAGAGCTGAAGCTCAGAGAGGTTAAGTGACGTATCAGAGGTCACACAGCTAGTGGTGGGACCATTTGGACCATCAGCTCCAAAGTTCCCACTCTTGCTAGAAGTTTACCCAGGTGTGCCATGGCCCAAGCAGGGAAGGGAGCCCAGCAGGGTAGAGGTGGAAGTTGTACAATGCAGCCCAAGTCCTTTTTCTCCTCAATATAACCTGGCTGTGACACCAGGAAGTTCAGGGATTGAGGCACCAGGGCCTCTCCTCCATCTTTCCAGGACCCCCTGTTGCCCTTCACTCAAGGGATCTTGGTGACAGCCTGAGCCCTGGAGAGATACAATGCTGCCAGCACAGCCAGGTGTGGCTGTACCTGGACTGGAGCAGGAGTCCAGAGGAAGGGAAATTTCATATCCCTGAAGAGTCTTTTCATAAAAGAACACTAAAGAATCACAGTCAAGAAAGGCCAGGGCTTCCCTGGTGGCACAGTAGTTAAGAATCTGCCTGCCAATGCAGGGGACACGGGTTCGAGACTTGGTCCGGGAAGATCCCACGTGCTGAGGAGCAGCAGCTAAGCCCGTGCGCCGCAACTACTGAGCCTGTGCTGTATATCCTGCAAGCCACAACTACTGAGCCCGTGTGCCACAACTACTGAAGCCCGCGTGCCCTAGAGCCCGTGCTCCACTACAAGAGAAGCCACTGCAATAAGAAGCCTGTGCACCGCAACGAAGGGTAGCCCCCACTCGTTACAACTAGAGAAAGCCCGCAAGCAGCAAAAAAGACCCAATGCAGCCAGAAATAAATAAAAATAAAATAAATTTATCAAAAAAAAAGGAAAGCCAGAGTTGAAGGACATGTGTTGGTCCCAGAATGGCAAAATGGTCATCATGCATGATACCACTCTCCATTCTTTACCCATGGCAGACATCACTATGCAATCACAAAATCCTGAGTCCTGACCTCATAATCCTTCTGAACCTCATGTTCCAGACACTCTCAACAATCAGTTGGAGTTGGCAGGCAAGGTGAAATGTCGATGCATCTTCAGCACATGCCATGAGGGTCCTGCCCGTACCCCTCAGCCCTTTCCATTTCAGGGCACATCAGCCTAGCTTGCAGCTGCCAACACTGGCATCTCTTTGCCTAAAGCGGGCCAAGGGGTGCCAGGAATAAATACCCTCCAGCAGTTCTCAGCCAGTGACTGGCAAGAACTGGCAAATGCATACCTCAGTTCCCTTACCCTCGGGTGGGGTGACTCTGATGTGCATCTTCTCCCGAAATCCTTAGGAAGAGAAAGTTCCTCTTGCCCACAGTGGGATGAGTGTGATAACACTCCTGTTACTGGAGCCTCACTTCCCTCACTCCCCCGGTGCTTCCTGGGATTGCTCCCTCTTAAATCTGCTTGCCTTCAAAACTGGTCTTAGGTCTGATTATGGGGATCCCCAAACTAAGACATCCTCTTCATCCAGTTCAATTCCTTCTTTTTCTGGACAAGGGAACTGAGACTCAGAGAAAGGAAATGACTTGCCCACGGCAGAGCCAGTGGCAGGGCCCGCGTGAGAATCGTGTTCCCCTGACCTATAGCTTAGCCCTTCCCAGCGCTGCCGCCTTCTGAGGGCTGCCGCTGAGTCTGTCCATTCCACCCCCATCCCCGTGGACTTGGTAGTTTATATCCCAACAAAAAAGAAAAGGCTGGTTACAGGTTAGGCAACCCATGGGCATCAGAGGCAGCCTACGTACAGAGGGACCCTCCCTGGAGCCCCCAAGCTCACTTCTGGAGGTGGACACCACTCCTCCCTTAGTCCAGGGCTTCCAACCAGACCCTTAAGCTCCCAGGTTGTTGGTCTTCTCAGCAGAGGGATGAGCTGAATTGGTAGAAGGCATTATTCAGGGAAGCAACCTGCCCCCACCCCTCCCCCATCACAGGCATCATCTCCGGAAAAATGTAAAGTACATGGCCACTTTTTTAAAGAAAATAATTTAAAATTATATTTGCTTTATAATTTTAGTGGGAAATGCATATTCTTTCCACCTAGGTTACATATTTAATTGAACAAACATCAATGAAAAAAGATGACCCCTGCTTTTTAGCCACTGGAACGTTAATCCTGGGTATTTCTGCCTGGATCTTCATGCAGTTGCGGGGCCTGACATCCTCCAGTCTCATAATTGATGTGGAGGAAAAATCACACCCTGAAAAATTCCTGGGTTAATGCCCCCACCAAACCCACACTGTGTGACTTGAGGGCAGTTTCTCCCTCTATGAACCTCAGACTCTCCACCTGTAACATGGGGATGAGAACTCCAACCTTGGAGTGTCGCTGTCAGACTGCAGAGTGGGGAAGGGCCAGGCAGGAGCAGGGCCCTGCTGCCCTTTCCGCAGCCTGGGAGGCAGCCTGGGAGGGGCCTGCCCACAGGGAGGGTGCGGCCAGGTGAGGCCTGCTGTCATCCCTCCTCCAGGCTGCCCCTGGTGACAGGCAGGGAACCTGCGCTGAGTTCTCTGCACCCACCCAGGGCCCGGAGACTGGAGCCGGGAGCCGGTGACATGAACAAGATCTTCCCCCAGGTAAGAGCTGCCCTGAGACAGCTCCTGACCAGGGGGAGCCAACCTCAGGCTAAGGGTGGGCAGTAAAGAGGGGAGACACTGAGGTGACTCCGGTCCTCCACCACCCTGGAGACTCTCTACGGGGACCCAACAGGTGAACCAGGTACACGGTTCAGGTGATAAGTGCTGGGAGGGGAGAAGAGGCCAAGGGAGAGAACGATCGACATTATGGGAGGGGACATCAGGGGATCCTCTCCAAGGGGAGCCGTCTGAGCTGGTTTGAAGGATGAATGTTTGCCAAGTGGACAATGGAGGAAAAGGCATTCCAGGGCACAGTACAGGCATGGGTGTGGGAACGTGAAGTGGACGTGATGAGTTTGGGGCATTCAGCATGCTGGAGTGGGAGGGCCCGTGGCTTCCCCCGAGGCTCTTGGTGACACATCTGAAAGACTTTTCAGTCTGGCTCCCTGAGGCTGGACCTCGCCTCACCTCAGCCCACCCCTCACTCTGTTCTCTTGGGCAGGGGGATGGCAATGCTGCTGCCGCTGGAAGCAAAGCCCTCCCCAGAAGGCAAGGTAAAGGACGGAGGGCCTGGGGCCAGTCCCTCCCCAACGTGGGGCTCCCTTGAAGCTGGACCGTTGCTACAGAGACACAAAGGGGGCTCCCTAAGGCTCCCGCTCTCTCAGACCTCTGTCCCCTTGCTGATGTCCCCTTGCTCCCAGCATCCTGGCCAACCATGATGACAGCCATTTGTTTAACAGGGTGGTTCATTCTCTCCACGCACAAGCATGTGTGGAGCTCCTACTGTGTGCTGCCCACCTCACAGGCACAGAGCCACATACCGCACCCCCCGGTAACCTATAGAGGAAAGAGCTCTGGAGTCGAGTCCCTGGCTCAGAGGGTGGCCTGGTGATTCTCTTTACCTCTGAGGGATAAAATAGGCAGGATTACGCACTTACTTAGCACCTGCTCTTGGCCACTGGCTCACCTTGCGACCAGGACAGTTTGCTTTACCTCTGTGGAATAAAGGAAGGAAGGAACACATTTAGTAAGCACCTGCTACGTGTTTCCAATCTTGGCCTTCATTTGATCGTTTAAGGAAACAGCCCCAGAGAGGTAGCTACTACTAATAACGATCAAGGATTGAGGATCAAGGCCCTGTTATGTGCCCGGCATCGCAGGGCCTGTTTCAACCCTCAGGACAGCTCTGAGAGGGGCTCCTCTTAGGGGGCAATAACAGATGAGGCAGCTGAGGTGAAGGGAGGAGAAGGTAGCTCGGCCAAGCTGGGGCCCCACACGGATGGGAGGAGGGAGGCAGGTCCAATTCGAATCAGGGTCCCTCTGGTTGCAGAGCCCCGGCGCCTTTGCTGCCCCACGCTGGCGCTTGTTTATTCCAAGCCTGGCTCACGGCGGGCATGACGTGGGAAAATGGCCTCCTTTCCCATCTGTCCCCTGGGGCGTCGGCACCTAAGGGCTTTCAGGCTTTGAAGTGCAGCCTTCATCTGCCCGTGGGCCCCGAGGCTCTCCCGTGACCCCACCCACCCGGCCTGTGCTGCACAAATGTTTGAGGAGTGGCTGCTTGGCCAACCAGGATGCTGCTCCTTGCCAGCCTTCCCGCTGTCTCCCTGGTTACCTGAGTTTACAAGGGAGCCGCGGACTAAGGCTGCAGGGAATATGGGTTTTAGATTTATGCTGCATCTCCTACAGCATAGATCGGCTATCGTCTCCCTTCCCAATGCATGCCCACTCCAGGCTCCGGACACACAGGGCCACTTGCTGTCCCCCATATGCCATCCAGGCGCTCTCTGCCTGGAGTGCCCTCTCCTCGCACCTTCCCCTCGCCTGCCTGTGGAAATCCCACCCTCCTTCAAGCACCATGACACTTTGTTCACGCTTTCTTAACCACACTTGCCACCTGGCTCTGTGAGCAGGTGTACGGGTATAGTCTGAGTACAGAGTAGGCAGCTCTGGAAATGTGAATGGATTATATGGAAATGACCTGAACTGACCTGAATTGGGCCCTTCCCTTGTTTCCTGGATCTCTAGATCAGAGTATTCAGAAAGCAGCTACTGTGTGCCTGCCCACTATGTCCCCAGGCTGGATCCTGGGGACGTAGATGCATCAGACCTGCTCCTTCCCCCTCTCTGAGATAATTGTGCCCCAGAGGACAGCAGGAGTGCCCACACTCTTCTTTTTACCTGTCTACATCTTGTCTTCTAAGTGCAACTACAAGCTTTTGGAGGGCAAGGGGATCAGAGCTGTGACTGCTTTTGTGTCCTCTACAGAGCAGGGCATCTAGTAGGATCCCAAGAAGACTTTGTTTCATTATTTCACAAGCAAGCAAATATTAAAGGATCGAAATCAGTTAAAGCAGGAGGACATCACCTATTTCCACAGTACTTCAGATACAGAATGGCACATAGTAGATGCTCAGTAAACATGAATAGTAGCTAAAACCTTTACAGCACTTACTATGTCCCAAGTACTGTTCTGATACAATACCTAGTTTAATCCGCTCAACAACTCTAAGGTAGGCATTATGACCCCCATTTTCCACTTGAGGAAACAGACACAGAGAAGTAAAGTGGCTTTTCAGTGTGGCCCAACTGGAAAGTGGTGTAGCTGGGATTCCAATCAGCATCCTGACGGGCTCCAGAATGAGCAATCAGTTGGCATGTGGAAAGGGCACCCGTTCGGGCAGCAAATAGGTATGGATTCACATCCCAGCTCCACACAAGGTGACCTGAACCTTTTCTTCTCTGAGCCTCAGTCTCCTCATTTATAAAATAAATGTTGTCTTGAAAAATACAAATAATGGCTATGAAGGGCCTGCTTTGGTCTCTGCCCCATGGTAGGGGCTTGATACGCAGGTGTACGTCTCTCTCTTCCTCCTGAGGAGACAGCCTCATGGAAGGACAGGAGGGTGAGGGGGGTGGAGCAGAGACCTGGGACCCTCATCCTGACTGCCACTTACCAGCAACTGGACCTGGGCCAGAGACAGGTGTTTGGTGGGGGTGGCCCACAGGCAGAGCCGAGAACATAATGGTGGGCTTGGGAGCCCTCTCCTCCAGGGAAGCCTGTCCTGCCTCCAGGACCCCAGTGGGTAGGGACCACTAGTAGTGGTCAGGGCAGGGAATCTCTGGGCCCCAGCACTGGCTGCTCCATCACTGGTTTCCCACCCCACACAGCAGACCGGAGCTCTTTCTGCTGCTCGTGCCGAGGGGCCTGCCTCTCAGCCTTCCTGATGCTCCTGCTGGCAACTCTTGCAGCCCTGATTGCCCTGGTCGCCATCCTTGGACCCCCACCTCGCATGCCAGGTCAGGGTGGGCAAGAGAGGGTGGGTCAGACTTGTTGGGAGGGGAGGGGGGCACAGAGAGATGGGGGAAAACTGACCCTGCCTGGCTTCTCCATGAAATGACTTTTGGACAGTTCCTTAGGGTGCATGTGCAGACACACACAGACACTGACATATACACATCTCTGAGCTTCCATTTGCACATCTATAAGCATGAGCTATTGAGAAGACCCAGCTCTGATGCCACCTCCTCCAGGAAGACCTCCCTGCCTGCCTGGTTTAGGAGCCTTGTCTCAGCTCCCATAACTCTCACACTTCCTCTTCCCCGAGTCTGCTCACCCTGGGTGGTGCCATCCATCTGCATGTCTGCCTTTGCCACAGAGGACAGGGACCTGTCCAACATATCCCTGAGGCCCGACTTCAGTGGTGAACCCCAACACCAACCCTGCCATCACGCAGCTAACAGTTTGGAGAGTGAGGCAGATATTAATCCAATAAGTACAGTAAGGCAGGGTTAGTGGGGGCTCTGAGAGTCTGGAGCAGGCCTCTGACCCAGTTCAGGAGTCAGGAAGGGCTCCTTGAGCAGTGAAAGGGGGCTGAGGCATGAAGGGAAAGTGGAATTGGTTAGTGGAAGGGGTGGCAGGAAAACCACAGGGAACACCCTGTGCAGAGTCCCTGGGATGGGAGGAAATGTGAGGAGAAGGTCAGTGGACACGAAGGACAGAGCAGTGGGTGGGGCCGAGGTCCAGGGCCTCAAAGGCTGCACTGGGGAGGGAGGTCACCATCCAGAGAGCCACGGGCGGGGATTAAGCTGGGGGCAGGGTGTCAACAGACCTACCTTTCTGAGAGATGGCTCTGTCACCTAGCAGGAGGTGCTAAGGGGACAGGTGGAGTAGGGGGTAAAATCCACAGTACCCCACATGCTGAGCGTGGGCACTGGGGATAGATAAGAGCACGCAAGGAGCTGCCTGCATGTATGTACCTGTGTGTCTGTGTGTTTATGTGTGGTGTACGTGTGTGTGCAGGTATCTATGCACATGTCTGTGTATGCAGGTACATATCTGTGTGTGTGTGCCCGTGTGTGTACACGTCTGTATATGTGCGAGTGTATTGATGTATGTCTGTGTGAGCAGCTGTGTGTGTGTGACAATGTAACTGTCTCTGAGGGTCGGCCCCCTCACACTAGCTGAGGCAGTTCCAGGAGATGAGCCGTGGTTCACATGTGCACAAACACACAGGCACAAACCCGCTCCCACGTCCAACCTGCACTCATGCGTGTACACATGCACAGCCTGCGGAGCCGGACCTCCCAGTCCGTCTGTCGGTTTCTCTCCCCTAATTCTTTGGGGGAAGCCCCAGGGTTGGGTGTTCCCCGCAGTGGGATGGAAGGGCAGACTCTCAGAAGGATGGACACTCAGATGGTCCCCACCATTCCTGGACGCTGGGGAGGCGACCCGGCCTCAGGAAAGAGCAGAGGCAGCAGCCTGGGTTATTAGCCGTGTGGCCGGGCATGTCGCACCTCTCTGAGTCTTACTTTCCTCATCTAGGAAATGGGGCTAATGATGACACCTCACAGAGGTTTTTGGGGAAACAATAGAATAAAACTGTGAAGGCACTTTGCAGCCCGTAAAGTTGTCCCAGATGTAAGGGATTGTGGCATAACGGTCCCCAGCCAGCCCCAGGACGTTGCCTCTGACACCTTCACCTGCACCAGGAGCCCCACTGTGAAAGCCACTTCACTGACTTGAGCACTGTCCTCAGGAACTTCCCAAGAGACAGTCATTCAATAAACCATGACTTTCTCTGCATTCTCTCTAGGGTTATTCAAACAGAGGCCGGTACACGGGCCTATAACTGTTATGACCTCTCCCGTTGCGGAGCAACAGGCTCCGGACACGCAGGCTCAGCGGCCATGGCTCACGGGCCCAGCCGTTCCGTGGCATGTGGGATCTTCCCAGACCGGGGCACGAACCCGTGTCCCCTGCATCGGCAGGCGGTCTCTCAACCACTGCGCCACCAGGGAAGCCCACACACAGAGGCTTTTATGTAATCTCCCCAACTGTCCTGTGGGGTGTGTGCTATGATCCCTATCTTGCAGAAAGGAACCTGAGGCACAGAGAGGTTGGGTCATTTGCCCATGGTCACACAGCTGGCAAGTGGTTGAGCTGGGGCTTGGACCCCATCTCTGACGCTGAGCCCAGTGTCCTCCCCACTGCCCCAGCCTCTCACCCCAGCTCAGGTGGGGCTCAGTGGGGAGAACTTGGTGATGCCCTTGTAAACACCACCCTTGACCCTTCCGGGGCTCGCCCTGCCCACTCAGGGGCCCAGCCCTGTGTGACACAGATGAACAGGACGGGCTTCCTATGCCACGACCGGAGGAGTTGCATCCCAGCCAGAAGGGTCTGTGATGGCGTCCACACCTGTGCCCACGGCGAGGACGAGGAGGAGGCCTTGTGCCGTGAGTAGTTACTCCAGGGGCCCTTGGGAGTTGCCTCCCCCAACTCCAGCTCTCCCTGCAGTCATACTGAAGCTCGACCACCCCTGAACATACCAGGTACCCTGATATCCTCAGGCCTTTGCTTATATGCTGCCCTCAGCCAGGAACATCTTCCCCCGCCCTGTCCCACTCACACGCACACACATGTACCCACACTAGGAGATGCCTCCACTCTGTGCATCTCCGTGTCCAGAGAACCTGTGTACAACCCTCAAGGCAGATTTCAAGTGCTACCTCCTCCAGGAAGCCTTCCCTGACACCCAAACTAAATTACATTCCCTCGTTTGGGCTCTCACAACTCCTGTGCTTCCCTGCACCCCAGCCCTAGTCACACTGGTTGTCACTCTCAGTTGGCATGTTTGCCACCCCCATCAGACTGTGAACTCCTATGGGGCAAACCTAATCTGCTTGATATTGGGGCCCAGTGCCTGGTGCAGGGCACTGCACAGAGAGGTATCGAGAATGATTTGCTGAATAAATGATGAAATGAGTGAATGAATGGGAAGGTCTAGTCCCAGACCTTAGAGACCTGACAGTTCTCAAGAGAGGAGCGTGGCACTTGCCACAGAGGAGGGAGAGAGCCTGGTGAGTCGGAGTGGTGGGATGGGGTAGCTTACGGGGGTAGGGTCATTGCATCATGGACCCTCAAGACCAGAAGAGATCTTAAAGGTCATCTAGTCCATGTCCCAGCTCATGCCCAAATCCCCTCTGCCTCTCCTTGCACACTCCCAGGATGGGAAGCTCACTACAGTTTGAGGCAGCTGCTCCCGTCATTGCCTGGTTTTTCCATGGGAACGTCTCCCTTGTACGGAGTTTAGAGCTGCTTCCCAGTAGCATCCTTGGTTGGTTCCAACTCTGCCCTCTCATTAACCCCTGCCCCCCAAGAATCACATTTCAATCTGTCTCCCATGATGATGCCACTGCATGGATTTGGAGATTGTTTTCTTGTCCCCCATGAGTGTCCTCTTACCCGGGCCACCCTCTGAACTCCCAGTCACCCCCTTATGATTGGTCTTCCCCACTCCACCAGCACTCTACAGAACACATACCAAATGCCCATGTCCCTCTCCCTGGACTGGCCCCAGAAGCATCCATGACACTTCTGGCTGGCTCTGGTGAGTCCAAGGAACAAAGGCTTTTCCCCGCCCAAGTCTGGGTTATACCTCTAATGATGTGGCCTGAGTTTGTGTTAATTTTTGGTATACCTGTCACACTGCTGTCTAACACAGAACCCACTTTCAAGAAAGATACTCTGACTCTCTTTCACAAACATGTGATCCCACATTCCCTGAGTTCTGGGACCCAAGTGCAAGGCTTCATCTTTATTCTTGTTATGTTCCAGTCGGAGGAGGCTTCCTGGAGGTGAAGGAACTTGAGCCTGGACTTGCAGGTGGAATGGTTTTGGACAAGTGTCAAGGAGGACTTTTCTGGAGGGAGGAATAAAGCAAGCAATGGTGTGGAGTGGGAAGGCGCAAGAGCTGAGAAGGGAGAAGTGGCTCTGGGCATTCTATTGGGCGAACAGGGAAAGAACCCTCCTCTCTCCTTGACGACCTCCTCCCCAAGAAGCCTCCTTTTGCCCTTCCGGGATAGATGGGCGGTGACCCCGAGTTTGACAGCTGCCAGGGTGGCCAGGACGATCCACCTCCAGATAGTCCTGAGGCAGCTGCAGCCAGATGTGGACTTCCTCCTGCCTCATCTCTCCCTCTGTAGGAGACACGCCCCAGAGCTTCCCGGGCTTCCTCGTGGCTCACTGCGGAGACCCCGGTTCCTGGATCTACTCAGACCAAAAGTGTGATGGGATCAACAACTGTGGGGACTGCTCAGATGAACTGAGCCCAGGTAGGGGTCTGGGCACAAGCTTGGCTGGGGCAGGTGGCCAGGCAGTGGCCAGAGGGCAGAAGTTAAACAGAGAGAATCTCCAAAGTTCCCCCTGCATCCCCTTCTTGCATCCTAGGAAGAAGTTTTCCACTCCTCCTTGAATGCCTCAAGTGGTAGGGTGCTCACTACCACTCCAAGGGGCTCCTTCTGGAGAGTTATTCTTCTGTGGTGGGAAACTTGCTTTCAGGGTCGCAGATGAGGAAACTGGGACCCAGAGGGCAGTCATGTAAGGAGTATGTACATGGCCCAGCCAGGGTTTGAACCTGGGCTTCCTTCATCTTCTCTGCACCACCCAACAACCCTGTGAGGAAAGGAAGGCAGGAATCGCTGGCCCCAGTTTATATGTAGGTAAACTGAGACCAGAGAGGAGAAGTGACTTAATATGATGAGTGATGGGAAGGGGGCTTGGGTGTAAATCCAGGTTTCCTGACTCTAAGACGAGTTCTTTCACTGCTCCAGAGTTTCCTTTCAATTTCTTCCCCTGTGTTCAACCCACAAACATGTTCTGAGCACTGTTGGGGGCTGGCCTGGTGCCAGGTTCTGCTGGGGCACAGTCAGGAGTCAAACATATGTCCCACCCCCAGGACTCACATCATGATGATGCCAAAAGGAAGTCTGGGGTCCTGGAGAGGTTTTTTGTGGAGGGGGTGGATAGGAGAAGTAATCATCAAGGGAGACTTCTCAGAAGACGCAGTATTCAACCAGGCCTTAAAAAATGGACAGGGTTTCAACAGGCAGAGGCTGGGTGTGCAGGGAAGAATGCTGGAGGCCCAGGGTCCAGGGCAAAGGAGGGAGGTCTGCGAGGTGCCCTCAGGGAATCATAAATGGGCTGGTGGGACCGAATCAAGGTGAGAGAGAAGGATGGGAGACTATATGCGCCCACTAGTAACTGAACACTGACTGTGGGCCTGGCACTTTGCCTATCTTCCTTGATAACAACCTTTAGCACATGAGGAAACTGAGGTTCAGACAGAGAGACTTGCTTGAGGTCGCACAGCCTATGAGTTGGGGAGTCTAGATTCTCTCTTCTCCAGGGAAATAAGGGATATAGTCAACCCGTGTCAGGTGCGGCAGGGCTGTGGAGGCAATGGTAGGTTTCAGAGCTAAAGAGTGCCCTGGTGCATGGGGCATTCCAGGACAGAGCAGCTGCTCTTCTGTCTTCCCAGTGACTGTGTGCCCGCCCTGCGGCCCTGGCTGGTGGCACTGTCCCTCGACCGTCTTCAAATATTGCAGCTGTATCCCCAGGAGCCTCTGCCGTGATCACGTGCAGCACTGCTCTGACTGGTCTGATGAGTACTCCTGTCCTGGACCCTGAATGGATCACCCAGGCCAGAGTGGGAGGCTGGTTTGGAATGGCACTGATAACCTGTCACATGTGCTATGAATCCAAGTACACAAGGACAGGAAGGAGCCTTCGAGATCATGTAGTGGGATCTACACACAGTTGTCTCTGAATAGGAATTGCCTCTCCTGCTTTCTAGTTTTTCAGCCTCTGCTTGAATTCTTCCAGTGACGGGGAGCTCACTACCATGTTAGGCAACTCCTAACAAAGACGAAGGGAATACGCTTCCATGATCGGAGGCCTGCCTCTGGTGCCGCACAGAGGAAATCTGCTCCTCCACTCCAAGACAGGCTTGCAGATACTGACCTTGTCACCCCTTGGAGAAAAGATAAGTCTTGGGCTTAAACACCAAGCTGAGAATTTAGCCCTTATGGATGGCACATATATGAAGTATATGCCACTTCCTGCCCTTTTAGTACCTAAGGCAGATATTCCTGGGCTTGGATGCAGCCTCAGTGTTTTCTCAGCTCAGTAATCCTAGCAGGTCCCACTGATGGATCACATGAGATGCACATGAGACGGGGTACTTGTCATCCTGCCCCTAGGAAGCCACCCCAGGAAGCTCCGAGCTGTAGGAAGAACAGCTTGAGGAGCCCCTCCCCCACCCCCGTCCATCCCTTCTCTTCCCAACCACTCCCACCCTCACCCCGTGACCAGCTGCCCAACAAAACAGCCCAGGTTCCTTCAAGTAGGGATTGTATTTTGGTTTTGGAGCCTGAGTGAAGGAGTTGTTTCTCGGCATACATTTCCAGCTTCACAGCACCCAGGCAGGCAAGGATGGATATCCCCATTAAACAGATGAGGAAACTGTGGCCCAGAGGGAGAAATAACCAGGATCATACAGCAGAGTAAGGGCTGGAACTGGGACTCAAATACCATCCATGGTGTCCCAACCCCAAAGTCTTTCCATCTACCAGTGTGACTCTATCTTGGCCAGGGTGGAGGCAGAGTCTCTGTCGTGTATTTAAAAAGGTAGCTTGGGGCTTCCCTGGTGGCGCAGTAGTAGAGAGTCTGCCTGCCGATGCAGGGGACGCGGGTTCGTGCCCCGGTCCGGGAAGATCCCACATGCCGCGGAGCGGCTGAGCCCATGAGCCATGGCTGCTGAGCCTGCGCGTCCGGAGCCTGTGCTCCGCAAGGGGAGAGGCCACAACAGTGAGAGGCCCGCGTACCGCAATATAAAACAAAAAACAAATAAAAAGGTAGCTTGAGGGTCAGAAAGCGTCCCACCCTTATTCTTAAAGATGGACTTGGAATCTGGCCAATAAGGGACTCCCGTTGAGGGAGACGGACATATCCCCACTGGAAATTAATAAAATCAGTTCTGTGTATCAGTCTCACGTGAGTTTTGAAATAAATATGGGGACCAAGAGAGACGGGTGAGCTCTAGTTCATTCACTGCCACGTTAATTCATTCACTCACACACTAAACAGTCTCTGTACGCCTGCTCTGTGCCAAGCCGGGCACCAGGCACCCAGGAGTGAGCAGGCCTGGGTCCAACACTGGAGGAGCACAGGGTCCCATGGAGGAGGCACCTCACACTGGGAGGCGGGGTGGGACAGCAGAAAATGCTGGGCTGAAGGCGCCAAGGAGGGGCCTTCGGGAGCCAGGACACAATCGCGTTTGGGGCTCTGATGACCTGAAGATCAGTTCCCGGAACGGGATGCCTCAGCGATCCTGCCTGGGGGAGGCTCAGCAATGGGCTCTGGCATCTTCGGCTGAGTTTCTCTCCAAGTGCAGCACAAGTGAGGTACTACGGGCACACTCAGGGCATCCTTGGTTCTGAAGACTGATCCAGAGCAGCCGATCCTACCCAGAGGAGGGGCATTTGGGCTGGCTCTGGAGGGCAGGAGAATTTCCGGTGGTACAGGTGGAGGAGAAGGCATTTCCGGCTGAGGGGCCTCAGGAAGAAAGGCGTGGGAATGCCCAGCAGGCCACATGGCCAAAGCAATAGAACAGTAGGAGGTGAGGAGGTGGGCAAGGACATGGTCCTGGAGGGCATAGTGCGTCACACTTCGTCCTAAGGGCAGTGGGTGTCATCAAAACATGGTAAGCAAGGAAGTCACCTGGAGCTAGTGACCTTTAATTACAAAAGTCCAAGAAGAACATGCCAGGGCATGACCAAGTGGGCAGAGAAGAGAGGAGGGTCAAGGGCTATTTACTGGTGGAACATGTGTGGGGGGGGTGGGGAGGGAAGTAGGGAGAATGAGGACAGCAGGGGCCCCGAAGCCTGAGAGAGGACAAGAGAGTTGAGCTGACTGACCCCTGAGGAACAAGAAAAGTTTCAGAAACGCATTCCAGCATTCAAATACCAACATGTTCCTGACACCCTGAGCATCAGTTGTTGAAAACAAGGTCACTGGGGAGAGGCCAAGGAAGAGGGAGCCTATGTTTGCTCATGCTGAAACTGCACAACTCTCATGGGGATTTGAGCCCGCTGTCTTTCCATTGGGATCGCATACCTGGTCTCAGGACTTAACAAAACTCAGGTTCTTTTATGTCTCTTGGCAGAAAGAATTCAGTAAGAGACAAAGTGATAGGTAACAAGTGGATTTATTTAGAGAGATACATATTCCATAGACAGAATGTGGTCCATCTCAAAAGTTGAGAATGGCCCTGGGAGAAGCACACTCCACAGACGAGTGTGGGCCATCTCAGAAGGCGAGAGGCCCCGAAATATGGGGTGGTTAGTTTTTATGGGCTGGATAAATTCATAGGCTAACGAATGAGAGGATTGTTCCAACTATTTTGGGAAACGGGCAGAGATTGGTATTGGGCCACCGCCCACTTTTTGACATTTTATGGTTAGCCTTGGAACTGTCATGGCGCCTGTGGGTGTGTCATTTAACATTTGCTAATATATTACGATGAGTGTATAATGAGGCTTAAGGTCCACTGGAAGTTGAATCTTCCACCATCTTGGACCTAACGGTTCTAACCAGTGTTTGTTGTATCCTCAAGGGCTATGTCATTCTATTATAGGTTGTGCCCTGCCCACTTCCCTGCTGTTTCAAGATCAGTCAGCCTCAGTGGTTCAGGTGTAGGAGAGGCCCAGTTCCTGCCAGGGGCTAGTGGTGCTGCAGTTGGTCCCCGCAAGAGAGACAGGGAGACCTCAGTGGTCATCCATTCCTGGGCTTCTTCACTGGGCTGTGGCTTTCTCAGAAAAATGCCCAGAGGCACTGGCACCACGGGTTGCACATAATTCTGCCCTCCCCTCCCTACCAAGCCCATCTATGGGCCTGTTGCAGGAAGGGGACCCCTTCCAGGGCCTGAGGGTGGGCCTCTTGTCTAACACTTGGAAATGAATTGTCTGAGGAGACATGTGTACTTGGAATAGGAGGGAAGGGGTTAGGGCACAACCTTTCAAAGAACGACATAGCCCAAGGACATGACATAAACTGATTAGAACCAAATGGGTCCAAGATGGAGGACCAGTCAACTTCCACTAGACCTTGAGCCTTAGTGTACGCTCACTGTAACGCATCAGCAAGCTAAATGACACACCCACAGGCACCATGACAGTTCCAAGGCCGACCATAAGGATCAAAAAGTGGGCGGTGGCCCAATTCCTGGAAATCCCCGCCCCTTCCCAAAATAGCTGGAATACTCTTCCCACTCATTAGCCTATGAAATTGCCCAGCCCTATAAAAGCTGACAACCCCATACCCTGGTGCCTTTCTCACCTTCTGAGATGGCCCACACTCTGTCTGTGGAGTGTGTTTCTCTCTAAATAAATCCACTTCTTACCTATTCCTTTGTCTCTCACTGAATTCTTTCTGCGATGAGACATCAAGAAGCTGAGCTTCATTAAGTCCTGAAACCAGGTGTGTGATCTCAGTTGGAATACTATGGGTTTTGGCTGGGTTTGAGTCCCGGCAGTGTGGGTTCAAGTCCCAATCTGGGTTTTGGCAGGGTTCGAGTCCCGGCACATGGGTTCACGTCCCAGTCTGAGGTGCACGGTTTCATACTGACAAAGCAAAACACTTTATTGGGAAGGGGCGCCTGGGCGGAGAGCAGGAAAGTAAGGGAACCCAGGAGAACAGCTCTGCCACGTGGCTCACGGTCTCAGGTTTTATGGTAATAGGGTTAATTTCAGGATTGTCTCTGGCCAGTCAACTTTTTTGGCCCATATTTGGTCTGACTCAGGGTCCTTCCTGGTGGGACCTCTTGTTGTGAGACAACCCATGAGTAGTTATCACCGTGTCTGGCCAAGGCAGGCGGTTTCAGTCAACGGTTCCCTAACAGGCCCATGGGGTTAAGATTCTTCGTTTTACAGGATGGAGAAACAAAAACTGAGACCAACTTTCCCCGAGTCCATTCAGCGTGTCAATAGCAGGGGGAAGACCAGAAGCCAGCTTTCTAGGTGCACACGGTTGGCACTTGCTGAGCTCTTACTGTGAGCCGGGCACTATGCTACGTAGGAGCTTTACCTCTCATCCTCCAACAAGGCTCTGAGGGTCGTACTGTGTTTCTATGAGGCTTAGAGAGGCCCGGCAGCTTGTGGAAGTGTGTATGGCTGGTAAGGGGAGAGCCAGGGAAACTGAGAAGAACCCTGCAGGGCCTCCCAGGAAGGGGAGGGGGGACACTTTCCATGCCCCGCTCCCTCATTTCTTGCTTAGTCTCCTAGGCCTTCCCTGAGTTCCAAAGAGCAGACTCCAGCAGTTACTAACTAGGGATGTGTGGGAATATAGAAACAAAGGAAAAGCAGTTAAACAGGAAAAGTAATGATAATAGTTTAGTGAAAACAGAGTCCTAGTTCCTCCTCAAGGAATATACGTAACAATCTGCTGCGTATCTTTAAGTTGTTCTGCAGGAACTGAGAGCCCCCGAGCACTCAGCTGGAGGATGGCGACTACCTGCTGAGCACAAGCACTAGACCCCAGACTGTTCGGAGCCAGAAAGTTGATGATTAGGATTCCTAAAACACCACACTGCTACTTCACAACATATCAATGAGAAGAAAGTCATGAATCCTGCAGCCTTCACCCCCAAATGTTGCCTTTAAAAATGCTCCCCTGGGGCTTCCCTGGTGGCGCAGTGGTTGGGAGTCTGCCTGCCGATGCAGGGGACATGGGTTCGTGCCCCGGTCCAGGAAGATCCCACATGCCACGGAGCGGCTGGGCCCGTGAGCCATGGCCGCTGAGCCTGCGCGTCCAGAGCCTGTGCTCCGCAACAGGAGAGGCCAAAACAGTGAGAGGCCCACATACCGCAAAAAAAAAAAAAAAAAAAATGCTCCCCTGAAAGCCATTGGGGAGTTTGGGTCTGGAGCGTGAGCTGCCTGTTCTCCTTGCTTGGCCCTGAAATAAACCTTTCTCTGCTCCAAACTCTGTTTCCATTTGTCTGGCCTCACTGTGCCTCAGGCACATGGACTTGGGTTTGAGAACACCAGGAGTCTGGGCACTTAGCCACGGCAGTTGGCTATTTCATGCTATGTCTCAGGAGGTCTGGGAAGCTTCCAGTGGCGGTGATGTCTGAGCAGGGTGATGAAGGAGCCAGGGACAGGGCAGACCAGGCTGAAGAGCCACAGGGGCCAGTGGAAGAGGGGCACCTAAGGGCACGTGAAGTTGTCCCCCATGGCTGGAGTGTGAGGAAGAGTCTTGGATTCCGGGTTCTGGCCAAGGTATTCAGCAGGAGAAACACATATGATTCCTCCGTCTGAGGAGAGGCTGCAAAGAAGGCTCTCCTCTGTACAGCAGGAATAAGGATGTCATGATCAAACTACTTTGCAGGCATTAGGGGGAAAAGTGATGTCCAAAAGGTGAATGCCGCTGGGAAACAGTAAAGTTTCAAGCAGAAGAAAGGAGAGGGCCTTTAATGAATATGGCAACAGAAGAAAAATGCACAACTAAAAGTTGCAAGTTAAGTTTTATCCAGGGACCTTACTGAGGACTATAGCCTAGGAGACAGCCTCTCAGACAGTTCTAGGAACTGCTCTGAAGAGGGAAGGGAGGAACCAGGATATATAGGAGGTTTTTGCTGAAAAAACAAAAACATGTAGTCTAACACCAAAAGATTACTGCTAATCACAAAGAGCAGACATCAAAAATGAAAGATTTTGGCACTTTTCTATGTATGGAAAAATGAAAGGATCTGCGTTCATTGAAATTATTCTTTACATATGTATCTTAATTCAAAGCACAGAATGCTTCCTGGTTTTCTCCATCCTGAATTCCCCTCAGGGTACACCACTGGTGGGAGGTTGCCGTACCTAATGGCTTGATCTTTATAGGATTGGGATGGTGGGCAACATTCTTTTTTTACTGCACTGGCAGGCAACAGTCCCTGTTCACAAATATCATCAGGCAATATTTAGTGAGCATTTGGTACATGTCTTAGCTCTTGTATCCCATTTTCACTTATCCTCACAACCATTCCAGGAACCTGGTTTGGTTATTTGTACCTCACAGGGGCTAAGAGAGATGAAGTTGCTTGACGAAGATCACACGGTTTTTAAAGGGTGGAGTCAGGATCAAAGCTTGATAGGATCAAACCCAGAGCCCACCATCCCCACTCCTTGATGGCTCGCTCTTTCTTAGCCAGGACTCCCTAGAAGAGGAAGCTGGAGTCCAGGCCGGGGGGAGGCAGCCTGTAAACAGGAGGTGGCTTATGCTGGCAGAAGAACGGTGTTTGTTCTTTTCTGCTTTATTGGTTCTTCCTTTCACAAAGAAGCAGGTGCTCTAGCAACCTCCCAAACAGCATTCCATAAGCTAGGTCCAGGAAGACACAGAGCCCAGGGCAGCCAGCCAGGCCCCTCCCTTGGTTCACATCAGCAAAGCAGGGGATTTAATGCCACAGCCTGCAGACAGAACTTAGGTATAGAGCGTCAATATTTGCCATCTCCCAGCCTCCCTGGTCTTTGCTCCAAGATCAGTACCTTAAGTACAACAGGTTCTTTGCTGTGCAAACATGCAGGTACAGATGAATGGAATTTAAAGTGACTCAGGCTTCACCGCAGGGTTTGGACTGGAAATCTGGTCTGGTTTAACCTTCTGCCATCACCGTTTCCCGGGACTCTCCATTCATCCTTAGACTAATGAAACCACAGACATCAGAGAACTGGCGAGGAGCTCAGAGCCCAGCCAGACTTTTGATAGGAGGACATTGCTTCTCAGAGAGGCAGAGAGGGAAGGGACCAGCCCAAACTGATACTGCCTGGTAGCTGTCACTGGGATTCTGAGGGTAACCCAGCAACTCCAGGTCAGGTAGAAGCGATTTCTTTGATTCCATTTTTTAAAAAAAACATTTATTGAGTTGTAATTTACATTAGTGAAATACACAGATCTTAAGTGTATATAGTTCAGTGAGCTTTTTTAAAACAGCTTCATTGAAGTATAATTGACAAACAATAAGCTACACATATTTAAAATGTACACTTTCATAAGTTTTGACACATGTATTGATAAATACCCATGAAACTATCACATAGTTTCATGTCTATAGTGAACATGTGCGTCACCCTCAAGAGTTCTTGTGTCCCTTGGTAATCCTTCACTCTCACCCCGCCCTGATCCTCACTCCCATACTTAGACAACCACTGATTTTCTGTCAGTATAGATTAGTTTTCACTTTTCTAGAATGTTATATAAGTGAAATCATACAGCATATACTCTTATTTTTTGGCCTCTCTGACTTCTTTCATTCAGAATAACTATTATGAGATTTATCCAAGGACTTCCCTGGCAGTCCAGTGGTTAGGACTCTGAGCTTCCACTGCAGGGGGCATGGGTTCGATCCCTGGTTGGGGAACTAAGATCCCACGTGTTGAGAGATGCAGCCAAAAAAAAAACATATAAAGATTTATCCATGTCGTAGCATGCCCATAGTCATTCCTTTTCATCGCTGAGTAGTATTCCATCGTGTGCATGTACCATGATTTTTGAATTCCAGGCTGAAGAAATGCATTCTTCACTTATCCATTCATTTGTTAATAGATTTTAGGTTATTCCAAGTTTGGGCTATTACAAGTGAAGCTTCTCTGAACATTTATACACAAGTCTTTACATGGTCATGTTAGGGGAACCACTGACTGAATTCGCCCACCCTGGCCAGGCACCACAGCAACCGTTTGAGTTATCTTGCGACAGGAGGTCCTGGTAAGAAATGCGGAACTAATAAGCCACCACCAATCGGAAGAATCCGGAAAAGGTCAAAAGGAGAAAGGAGAAGCCAGTCCATATGTCCTACCAACCTCTCAGATCCTCCTCACTGGAATCCATCTTGGCTGAGCGATGCGTGTGCCACCAGGAAGGTCCCTGAGTCAGAATGATTGGCCAGAGGCAACCTGGAAACTAATCTCATCACTATAAAACCCGAGACTGTGAGCCACGTGGCAAAGCAGTCCTCCTGGGTTCCCTAACCCCCCTGCTCTCCACCTGGGTGCCCCTTCCCAATAAAGTCTCTTGCTTTGTTAGCATGTGTGTCTCCTTGGACGATTCATTTCTGAGTATTCGAGCCCACTCTCGGGCCCTGAAAGGGGTCTCCCTTCCTGCAACAGACATAGGCTTTCATTTATCTTGGGAAGTAAATGGCTGGATGTGGTAGGTGTATGTTTAACTTTTTATGAAACGACTTGTTTTCTAACGTGGTTGTATCACTTTACATTCCCATCGTTGGAGTAGGAGAGTTGAGCTGCCCTATATCCTTGTCAACACTTGGTATAATCAGTATTTTTAATTTTAGCTATTCTAATAGGTGTGTGGTAGCATCTCATTGTGACTTTACTTTGCATTTCCCCAATGACTAATGATGTTGGGCATCTTTTCATGTGCTTATCTTCCTTGGTGAAAGGTTTGTGTAAATATTTTAAAATTTTATTAGATTGCTTGTTTTTTGATTGTTGGGTTTTGAGAGCTCTTTATCTACTCGGAATACACACACCCTTTATCATATAATGATTTGCAAATACTTCTTCCAGTCTATGGCTTGTCTTTTCATTCTTTTGACAGTGTCTTTCAAAAAGCAAAAGTTTTTCATTTTGACGAAGTCCCATTTATCAAATTTTTTCTTTTATGGATCATGCTTTTGGTGTTGTATTTAAGAAATAATTGCCTAACCCAAGGTCACAAAGATTTTATTTTATATGTTCGTCTAGAAGGTTTATAGTTTTAGTGGTTTTTTTTTCCCTTTCCAATAAAAATTCCATTTTATCATGGAATGTTAACAATGCTCCATTCTTTTGTTTAGATAAATTCCAATAGTGTTTATGCTGATTTCTCCACAGGGAGAAAAAAGAGACCATTTATCTGAAAAGCAACTGGCAAAAAAATATTCAAGTTCAATTTGGTTTCATCCTGAAGGTTCGAAGTCAAACAATTCTTTGTAAGGATTTATAAATAAGACATTCATTAATTAAACTTCAAAATATTACTTTGAAGTGAATGCTACTGAATTCATTTAACCAGTGGTGAAATTCTGGCAAAGAAATAGAGTAATTAGACTTGTTCAGTAAACCATTTTTAAAGCCTAGAAAAAGAATCCAGAAGTTTCCAATGCCTCATCCTCCATGTTGAATTACTCTGTTTTGGAATCAGATACTCGGTGTGTAGTTGCAATAAGGGTATTCTGCTGTGACCTAGATAGAACTGTAAGTATAGCCTAAACAAACTGCTTAAAGTATCAGTATTTCCTATTTGGAATGGCTATCCAATACATATCACATCTGGAAGAAGAGGCTTCTGGGAAGTCCATGAGTGCTTTCAGAGTCTTTTCACAGAGCTGAACATCTGTCCTGACCTCTCTGCAGTTATGAGACAACCTTGGTGTTTTAGGTTTTTAAATTAGGTCTGTGATCAACTTTGAGTTCATTTTTTATGTGGTGCAAATAATGAATCAAAATTCTTTTTGTTTTTCTTTTCGCACATGGAATCCAATTGTTCCAGCACTATTTGTTGAAAAGACGATCCTTTTTTTTTTGTGGTACGTGGGCCTCTCACTGTTGTGGCCTCTCCCCTTGCGGAGCACAGGCTCCGGGCGCGCAGGCTCAGCGACCATGGCTCACGGGCCCAGCCGCTCCACGGCATGTGGAATCTTCCCGGACCGGGGCACGAACCCGTGTCCCCTGCATCGGCAGGCGGACTCTCAACCACTGTGCCACCAGGGAAGCCCAGACGATCCTTTATTGAATTTTTCTTGCATCTACGTTAAGAAAAAAATGGTAATTCATATATTTGTGGTCTATTTGTTCCGTTGACTTGTCAGTCTTGTTGCCGATATCACATTGTCATGATTCCCGTTGATTTACAATAAGCCTTGAAATCAGGTAGTGTTAGTCCTCCTACCATTTCCCTACCCCCACAAAGCTGTTTTGACTATTCTAGCTCCTTTGCATTTCCATATGAATTTTAGAATCAGTTTGCCAATTCCTATAGAAAAGTTCTGCTCGAATGTTGATTGAGATTGCATTGAAATTACAGATCAAGTTTGGGGAGAACTGACATCTTAACATTGTTGAGTCTTCTCACCTGTGATTACATATCTCCCTTTATTAGTTCACCTTTAATTTTTCTCATAACTATAAGTTTTCTCAAAACTATAATGTTTATAGTTTTATAGTGTACAGTTTTGTATGTCTTTTGTCTGATTTATTCCTATTTCATATTTTTTGACAGCAAGTCATATTTTTAAATTTTAACTTCCCATATTTCATTGCTAGTATATAAAAATACAGCTAAATTTTGTACATTCTAGTAGATTTACATTCTAGTAGATTTTCTTTTTTGTAGATTTCATCAGATTTTCTGTATATATAATCATATCATCTATGAGTGAAGACGGTTTTCTTTCTTCTTTCCAATCTGGATGACTTGCATTCAGTCTTTCACCATTAAGGATAAGTTAGCTGTAGGTTTTCATAAATGACCTTTATCAAGGTAAGAAATTTTCCTTCTTTTCCTACTTTGCTGAAAGTTTCTACCAGGATTGATGTCATATTTTGTCAAATGCTCTTTCTGTGTCAGTTGAGATGACCTATGTTTTATTTGTTTGTTAATGTGGTGAATTACATAAATTGATTTTTAAATGTTAAATTAATCCTGCTTTTGTGGGATAAACCCCACTTGGTTGCAATGTATTAAGCTTTTTATATATATTGTTGGATTCAATTTGTTAAAATTTTATTAAGAATTTTTGCAGGGCGGGAAGGGATAAATTGGAAGTTTGAGATTAACATATACATACTACTTATACATAAAGTAGATAATCAACAAGGATCTACTGTACAGCAGAGGGAACTATACTCAATATTTCATAATAACCTCTAAGGCAAAAGAATCTGAAAAGATTCAGTTATATACATATATAACTATATATATATATATATATACATATATATATATATAACTGAATCATTGTGCTATATACCTGAAACTAACACAACATTGTAAATCAACTATACTTCAATAAAAAATAAATAAAATTTTTTTAAAAAAGAATTTTTGCATCTGTGTTCATGAGGGATATTGGCCTGCATTTTTCTTTTTTTGTAATGTCTTTTTCAGAGTAACACTAGCCTCATAGAATAGGTAGGGAGTGTTCCCTCCTCTCCAGTGTTCTGGAATAGTTTGTGTGGCATTGGTATTATTTCTTTCTTAAATGTTTGAGAAAATCCATTAGTGGAGCCATATGGGCTTGGAATTTTCTTTGTGGGGAGGTTTTGAACTACAAATTCAACTTCTTTAATAGATACAGGAATATTCAGATTAGCTATTTCTTTTTGAGTGAACTTTGGTAATGTCTTTCAAGCAATTTATCTATTTCTTCAAAGTTGCTGAATTTATTGGCATAAAGTTGGTTGTAATACTCCCTTATTATCCTTTTAATAGCTGTACAATCTGTAGTAATGCTGCCTCTCTCATTCTTGATATTGTAATTTGTGTCTCCACTCTTTTTTTCCTGATCGGTTTGGCTAGAGGCTTATCACTTTTACTGATGTCTTCTCTCTCTCTTTTTTTGTTGATCTTGGTGGAAATATACCATTCTGTGTGCACTTGAGAAGAATGTGTATTCTGCTGCTGTGGGATTCTGTAAATCAGGTTGGTGGTATCACTTACAAATTGGCACTTGCCATCTACCTCTACAAGGATCAAATTATGAGCCGCTGAAGCTGCTGACCTTCAACACCCCCTGAAAGGAGCTTAGGGTGGAGATCAGGAATGAGGCACTCTGTGCTCTGGGAAAAACTGGCAGAACAGGTCTTCAGATAGTTATATTTAGGAGAGTATTTTATAAGCCCGATTCTTGCATCTCCTCGTATCTAGAAAAGCACTAAAATCCTTCATGGTGACGTCTGCTCCTTGTGACTAGCAGTAACCTGTACAAGACTAGCAGAAACCTTCTGCAAAAAAATATGTGCTTGATTGCATTCCCTTCTCCAAAATCACATATACTGACTTCCCCCCGCCCCCACCTCTTTGGAGCAGTTTCTCAGAGCTATCAGTAACGCTGTCTCCTAGGCTGCCGTCCTTATTTTGCCCCAAATGTCAATAAGACTTAACTCACAACTCTCAAGTTCTGCTTCTTTTTTTCAGTCGACAGTGGATAGCGTTGTTCAAGTCTACTATAAACTTGCTGATTTTCTGTCTACTTGTTCTACCATTTATTGAGAGAGGGGTAATGAAATAGCCAACCAGAATTGTGGGTTTGTCTATTTTCCTTGCAGGTTTATTAGCTCTTGCCTCATGCATGTTGAAGTTCTGTTATCAGGTGTATAAACATTTAGGATTGTTATATCCTCTTGATGAACTGACCTATTTATCACTATGAACTGATCTTCTTTATCTCTGGTATATTCTTTGCTCTGAAATCTATTTGTCTAATATTAATTTAGCCACACAAGTTTTGTTTTGTTTTGGTTTTTTTCTTTTTCTTTTTCTTTTTTTTTACATCTTTATTGGGGTATAATTGCTTTACAATGGTGTGTTAGTTTCTGTTTTATAACAAAGTGAATCAGTTATACATATACATATGTTCCCATATCTCTTCCCTCTTGACCAGTTTTGATTTTAATTAATGTCAGTAAGGTACATTTTCCCATTCTTTTACTTTTAGCCTATTAGTGTATTTATATCTAAATTAAATATTAAATATAAATGTGTTTCCTTTAGTCAACATATAGTTGAGTCTTGCTTTTTTATTCAGTCTCACAGTCTCCTCTGCCTTTTAATTGGGATATTTAGACCATTTACATTACATTTATTGTGACTATTGATATGGTTGAAATTATATTGCTATTTGTTTTCTGTTTGCCCCATTTGTTCTTTCTCCCCTTTTTCCTTTTTTTCTGATTTCTTTTGGATTAAATACTTTTTATGATTCCATTTTATCTACTTTGTTGGTTTATAAACAAAACTGTTTTGTTATATTAGTGGTTCCTTTAGAGTATGTAGTATACATCTTTAATTTAGCACAGTCTACCTTTAAGTGATTTTAAACCAATTCACTTTTTCTTTTTTATAGTTTTTTTTCTTTTTTGGCTGTGTTGGGTCTTTGTTTCTGTGTGAGGGCTTTCTCTAGTTGCTGCGAGCAGGGGCCACTCTTCATCGCAGTGCGTGGGCCTTTCACTGTCGAGGCCTCTCTTGTCGCAGGGCACAGGCTCCAGACGCGCAGGCTCACTAGTTGTGGCTCACGGGCCTAGTTGCTCTGCGGCATGTGGGGTCTTCCCAGACCAGGGCTTGAACCCGTGTCCCCTGCATTGGCAGGCAGATTCTCATCCACTGCGCCACCAGGGAAGCCCACCAGTTCACTTTTAAGAACCTAATTGTACCAACAGTATAATTCCATTTCTCCTCACCTGACCTCTGTGTGCAATTATTGTCATACATTTTATAATACATTGCTGTTATTCTCATTTAAATAGCCAATTGCCTTTAAAGAGATTTAAATAGTAAGAAAGAGCCATTATGTATTTAGCATGTAGTTATTTCCATGTGCTCCTTATTTGTGTGTGTGTGTAGATTCATATTTCCACCTCATTATTTTCCTTCTGCTTGAAGGACTTCCTTCAACATTTCATGTACTTTAGGTCTGCTGGTGATAAACTCTTTCAGTACTTTAAAAAGGTCATTCCACTGTTTGCATTGTTTCCCATGAGAAACCTACTGTCATCTTTATTTTTGCTCTTCTGTATATGAGGCACTTTTTTTCCTCTGACTGCTTCAAGATTTTATCATTACTTTTGAACAATTTGATTATGATACGGTGCTTGGTGTGGTTTTCTTCACGTTTCTAGTGCTTACGGGACATTGGACTTCTTGGCTCTCCTTTCATCAAATCTGCAAAAATTTTTACCATTATTTCCTTAAACATTTTTTCTGTCCCCTTTTCTCTTTTTCTTCTGGATTTCCAATTACACACATATTGGCTGCTTGAAGCTGCTTTGCTCATCTTTTTGAAGTTATTTTTCCCTATGTATATTTTGTTTTGGATAGTTTCTATTTTTATGTCATCAAATTCACTGATATTTTCTTCTGCAATTTTAAACTGCCATTAATGCCGACAATGCGTTTTTCATCTTATACAATGTTATTTTCATCCCTGGGAGCTGGACTTGGGTTTTTTCTGTATTCTCCATGTCTCTACTTAACTCTTTCAATACATGGAACACAATTATGACTTTTAATGTCCCTGTCTGATGATTCTAATATCTGTGTCAGTTCTGGGTAAATTTAGATAGATTTTTTCTCCTCGCTATGGATTATATTTTCTTTCTTCTTTTCATGCCTGGTAATTTTATTTTCATATACTGTAACAGCTATACTGTAGTATAATTTATATACCATTCAATTCACTCCTTCAAAGTGTACAATAGTCTTTAGTATATTTATAGAATCATGCAACCACCACTATAATCACCTTAAAAACATTTTCATCAACTGAAAAAGAAACCCCACACCCATTAGCAGTCAGTCCCCATTTCTCCCCGACCCCCCATCCCTAGGCAACCACTAATCTACTTTGTCTCTATAGATTTGCCTGTTTGGGGCATCCTGTATAAATGAAATCATACAATATGTGCTTTTTGTGGCTGATTTCTTTCACTTAATTATTTTTGAGGTTCATCTATGTTGTAGTATGTATCAGTACTCTATTCCTTTTTATTGTTGAGTAATATTCTATTGTATGGATATATCACATTTTGTTTATCAGCTCCTCAGTTGGACGTTTGGGTTGTTGCTACTTTTGGGCTACTGTGAGTAATGCTGCTATGAACATTCATGTATGATTTTGTATGGATGAACATTTTAATTTCTCTAGGAGTGGGACTGCTAGGTCATATGGTAACTATGTTTAACCTTCTGAGGAAGTGCCAGATGGTTTTCTACAGTGGCTGCATCATATTACATTCCCACCAGTAGAGTATATACAAGGGTTCCAATTTCTCCACATCCTCACCAACACTTGCTATTGTTTCTTTCTGATTATAACCATCCTAGTGGATGTGAAGTGGTATCTCATTGTGGATTGTGATTTTGATTTGCATTTCCCTGATAATGATGTTGAGCATCTTTTTATGTGCTTATTGGCCATCTGTATATCTTGCTTGGAGAAACGCCTATTCAGATATTTTGTCCATTTGTTTTAGTAATTTAACTTTTTATTGCTGAGTTGTAAGAATTCTTTATATATTCTGGATACTAGATCCTTATCAAATACATGCTTTGCAAATATTTTCTCCCATTCTGTAGGTTGTCTTTTCACTGCTGCCCATTGAAGCATAAAAGATTTTAGCTTTGATGTAGTCTAACCTGTCTTCTTTATCTTTTACTTTTGGTCGGCTGTGCTTTTGGTGTCATACCTAAGAAGACTTTGCCCAACCCAAGGTCATGAAGATTTATGCCTATATTCTCATCCAAGAGTTTTACAGTCTTAGCCCTCACATTAAGGTCTATGATCCATTTTTCGTTAAATTTTGTATATGGTATGAGGAAAGATCTAACTTTCTTCTTTTGCTTGGGGCTATCCAGGTGCCTGACATCATTGGTAGAAAAGACTATTCTTTCCCCATTGGATTATTTTGGCACCCTTGTCAAAAATCAACTGTAAATTGAGGATTTATTTCTAGACTATATATGGTAACTTTTTATTAGATACTAGACATTGTGAATTTTAATTTGTTGGGTGTTTGTTAGATATTTTTGATTTCCTATAAATATTCTTGATACTGCTCTTGGATGCAGTTAAGTTACTTGTAACACTTGATCCTTTAAGGTCTTGCTTTTAAGACTTACTGGGCAGGACTAGAGCTGTTTAGTCTAGGCTAATTACTATTTATGACTAATTATTCTCCACTACTGAGGTAAGACTTCTCTGAATTCAATACCCATGGATAATGAGGCTCTCCAGTATTCCCAGCCCTGTGTGGCCATCAAGCACTGTTTTCTCTAATCCCTCTGGGTGGTTCTTTCCCTGACCTGAGGTAGTTTCCTTACATGCATGTGCTGATCAGTACTCTACTGAATACTGGAGGGGCGCTCTCTGCATATCTCCAGAGTTCTCTGTGTCTGCAGCTTTCTCCTCTCTACTACTCTGTCCTGTGAACTCTAGCTGCCTTGCGTTCCCTGAACTCTAAGTTCCAACTCCTCAATGCATGGATTCTGTTAGGTTCTGCCTGGACTCCCTGTCTTTGTGGTGCAGCCTGGGAACTCTCTCTAGGCAGTAAGCTGAAGCAGTCGTAGGGCTCACTTTGTTTCCTGTCTCTTGGGGATGACTGTCCTTTATTGCCTGGTGTCCAGTGTTTTTAAACTGACGCTTCATATATTCTGCCTGGTTTTACGGTTGTTCCAGGCAGAAAGGCAAAGCTGGTCCCATTACTGCATTGTGGCTGCTTTCTGAATCCTTTGAGCAAGGCAGAGGGAGACACTTTCCCAGAGTGTCCAGATTTGTTCTACGTCCTTCACTGAGAAGACAGAGTCCAACCATCATTATTTCATTTTAAAGGTTGGGAGACTTAGGCAATGACTCAAGTGGTGTTAAGTGGTATCTCACTGCAGATTCTATTCTCTTCAGATGGGAATGTGGAAGTGAATGAGATTAAGGCCTGCAAAACTCCATTTAGCCTGCTCAACACCGTGGGGAAATACTGAACCTGAGAGTCAATCTGAGATTACACTTTGACTTTCCCAGCAAGCCCCAATACCTCTGAGACTAGTTTCTCATCTGCAAAGCACACTGAAATTACAGAGCACTTCACCTGGAGGATCCTTGTTACCCTCATTCCACACCTTCATTCAGTTTCTCAAAGACAGTCCTGGGATCTGCCACATCAGATTCTTGGGAGGGGTGGGGATGTGTTGCTTAATTAAAATGCATTATCTCAGTGGTTCATAATTGGCGGGAGGGTGAGGGGGAAGCACACGTCTTCTCCCCTTTGAGACTGTGATGACGGCTATGGATGTACTGCACAGGGAGCGGGGAAGCCCACATGATCCAAACACACAGCATTTTTGCATACAATTCCAGGTTCTTAACCTGACGTCTGTTCTTCCTGTGTGACTTCATTCCCACCCCCAGCTTCTTCCCAATCTTTCTCCCAGGCCCAAAGCTCTCTTGCCCTGCAGAATAACAGATCAGTAGTCTCCTGGACAGTTTCATCTGGCTATACCACCTCAAGCTCTACAAGCTCCAAAACTGAACTCATCTGACCCGTGAACTTCTTCCTGCTCCAATGCTCCCATCTCAGTGGTTACTTACTTCAGGCTAGAAACCTTGAAGTCCTCTTTGACCCCTCCTCTCCTGTAAGTCAGTACCAAACCCTTTCAGTTCCACACCAAGCTCCACAGCAGCAGAGTCTGTGTCCATTATGGATCCCCATCGCCAAACAAAGTACCTGGCTCGGAACAGATGCTCAACAAGTATGTATTGAGTGAATGATCACATCTCACGGCTGCATCCCTACGCCTTGCCTTAGGTCTCCCTCGGCTACTCACTGAACTTCCCCTCCTGGTCAGCTTCCACCTAGTAGCCAGAGGTATCTTTCTAAAACACAGACCTCTGTCACCCTACTTTTTTTTTTTTTGCGGTACGCGGGCCTCTCACTGCTGTGGCCTCTCCTGTTGCGGAGCACAGGCTCCGGACGCGCAGGCTTAGCGGCCATGGCTCATGGGCCCAGCCGCTCCGCGGCATGTGGGATCTTCCCGGACCGGGGCACGAACCCGTGTCCCCTGCATCGGCAGGCGGACTCTCAACCACTGCGCCACCAGAGAAGCCCTGTCACTCTACTTTAATCCCTGCATGGCTCCCTATGATTTTCAGGATCAAGGCTTTCCCCTAAATGGTTCCTGCTCACTGCTCTGGCTTCATCACTGAACTCTCTCCAACTCCCATTGCTCCAGCCGCCCAGAACTCCTAAGGGACTCACACGTGGAAATGCTGTCACTCTTTTCCACACTCTATAGAGCCCGACATGCCTGGTCCCTCTCTTTGCTAACTCATATTCATCCTTCAAAACTCACTCAAGCATCATTCAGGAAGCATCTCCTGCCTCACAGGTCTTGGTTACCCATTTGAGCATTCTTTCACTGTGGTCCCAAAGCTCCCAAAGCACGCCCAAATCACAGTAATGATCACACTAAACTGTACTTGGGAAGTCACTAGTCTGCTCCCTACTTGAGGGCAGCGACCCTGTCTTATTTGCTCTAACAAAACCCACAGTAGATACCCAATAACTGTTTGCCATGTGAATGAAAGAATGAATATATTAGTAAGAGTCCTCCAGAGAGACAGAACCAGTGGGGTATGTATGTGTATATGTGTATTCCCAGAGAGAGAGAGAAAATTTTATTCTGGGGAGCTCAGTCTTTTCTCTTAGGCCTACAACTCATTGAATGAGGCTCATCCCCATTATGGAGAGTGATCTCTTTTATTAAAAATCTACTGGTTTAAATGTTAATCATATCTATAAAGCACTTTCACAGTGACACCTAGACTGGTTTTGACCACACAACTGGGCATCACAGCCTAACCAACTTGACACATAAAATTAACCGCCATAATGAATAAGTTTCTTCTCTCTGAGCCCTAGCTTCCCTATTTGCAACATGAAGAGCTGTGGTAATGTTTTAGGATTCTACAAAGAAATAAATAATTAGATAACATCTGAATTAGACTCTATAGTTTAAAGCACTTTCACTCACATTATATCATTTAATTCCTATAACAATCCTATCAAACAAGTAAGTTTATTACATTCTTTCACAGATGAGGAAATCAAGGCCCAGAGAAGGGAAGAGATTTGCTAGTAAGCGACAGAACATGGACTAGAGCCTGGGTTTTCTGACTCCTAGTCTAGAGCTGATCCTTCACAGCCCAAAGAACCATCTTTGAGAGTTGATAGAGAGAGGAAGTTGCCAGGAACAAGAGGCTGAAGCAGAAGCAGAGGGGAAATTTTTGCTACAGATACTGAGAGCAAGACCATAACAGCAGGATGTCAAAATCATCCAGGTCAGGCCAATCTAGGAATTCCAGGATATAATTTCTCTTCTCCAATTGAGAGGATACAGGTATGGCCAGGGCTCAACACTGATATATCAAGAACTAACTTGGGTTTTAGGATAAATTTCAAAAAATAAGGATGGCCAAAGACACATGGTTAAAGGTGGCCAGAAAAGCTGTGTCACTGCTCTTTACTACCCAGAAGTCATACTGCATTTAATGTTGCCAGAATATTCTCTTATAAATCTATTGCAAAGTTAGGCCTTCATGTTATCCCCAAAGGTATGGAAAAACCTTCAGTGGAAGGACTAGAAACAGAGCAAGGCCTTCTGGTAAGATGTTCTATTTATTTTGACATGGTATTACTTACAGGACGCTAGAAGATCAAAGCTAAGTTTAACAGTAAAAGGCAGTGGGGAGAATCTCAAGACCAGAAAAAAAGCTGCAAGCTAACTCTGCAAGACTTGCCAAGAAGCTAAGTGTCCCAAGCACTTCCATTATTAGGAGAGCTAATTCCTTGCTCTTTAGCACTCCTCATGGTTTCTCATTCTCATGTATTTTCCCTCTGTCTGGAGGCTTCAGGGGAGAATCCATTTCTCTGCCTTCTTCAGCATCTAGAGGCCGCCTGTCTTCCTTGGTTTGTGACCCCTTCACTGTGTCACTCCAACCTCCTGGATCCGTCGTCACATCTCCCGCTTTTTACCCTGATCTTCCTGCCTCCCTCTTAGAAGGACCCCTGTGATTACATTGCCTATCTGGATGATCCAGGATAATCTCCCCATCTCCAGATCTTTAATTTGATCACATCTGCAAAGTCCCCATTACCATGTAAAGTAACATATTTCCAGGGGTTATGACCTGGACATTTTTGGGGGGCTATTATACGCCTATCACAATGAGTAACAAGCATGCTCTATTCTACTTTTAAATGTTTGAATAAAAATCTACAAAAGAAAATACTTCTTTGACCCCAAGACCCCAGTTACTACAAGAATTTGGAATTTATACTCCTTTACATAGTACAGATAGAAAAGAGACATGGCCTGAGGAATTTTTTCTGTGGTTCTTATTTCCACTTCCTCATCTCCCATTCTCTTTAATCCACTCCGGTTGGGTTTTTAACATTCACCTCTCCCCCAAACCTAATCAAAGCCACAAACAACCTCCAAATTGCCAAATCACTGTCCTCATCCCATGTGAAGTACTTGACACACCTCACCACTCCCTTCTTACCGTAACATTTTCACTTCTAGGCTTATACTCTCCTGGCTTTACCTCTGTCTTCAACACCCATTCCTCCTTCGCATGATCTTAAGTGTGGGAAGGCCCCAGGCCCCGTATCTCTTTTCTATCTACACTCTCCCTAGGTGATCGTATACAGTCATGGGCTCCAAATAGCAACTCTATACTGCGGAACCCCAACTTTATATCTTAGTCCTGATCACTCCCCTGAGCTCGAGTCATGTGTCCAACTGCCTGTTTGTGCATCTCATTAGGCCTCTCAAACTTGTCTAAGACAGAAGTCTTGATTTCCCCACCCACCCCAAACCTACTCCTCTCCTGCATTTTACCATCCATTCACTTGCTCAGGCAAAACCTTAGGAAGGAGTCACCTTTGACTTTACTCCGTTCCTTTACTCCCTGACACCAAGTGCATCAACGTGACCTGCCAGCTCGACCTTCAAATTAGCCCCTGTATCCAACCTCTCATCGTCACTACCATCGCTGCTACCTAGTCCTAGCTGCCATCGTCTCTCACTTGGACTTCTTTAATCGTCCTGATTGGACCTCCCTGCTCTACTCTTGCCCCCACTGTGATCCATGCCCTACACGTTGGGCCCATAGAGCAGCAAAGGCTCACTCTTCAAAAGAGAAGTCAGATGACATGTGATTTATGCTTAATAAGTGGCTTTCTGTTACACTAAGGTGAAATTCAAATTCCATGACCCACAAGGCCTAGATGATCTGCCACTTGTCTCTCTCCTAAACTCATCTTTTACGACTTCTTCACTATGCACAAGCCACCTGGCTTTCACTCTTTTTCTTCTTTCTGTCCCTAGAATGTGTCGAGCATTTCCCATCTCAGGCTTTGCACTTGTTCTTTCCTTTCCTCAGACCCAGATGTTTGCATGACTAGCTCCTTCTTGTCATACTTCTCAGCTCAACGTCTCTTCCTCAGAGAGGCCTTCTGCAACCCCCTAAATTAATTAAAAACCGAACTCTCCCCATCCCCGTCCCCCAGTATCTCATTACCAGCTCCACTTTTTCACTATGTGAACTTAGCTTGCTGACTTACTGTCCTGTTTACTTACATGCCTGTCTCACCTCCCTTGAATGGGAGCTCCTTGAAGGCATACACCATCTTTTGTCTTGTTCAGTGCTGAATCCCCAACACTTGGCACAGGTTAAATGTTCAATGGATACTTTTTCAAATGAATGGCTCAGCATTTTTTGGAATAAATGTATGAAAAGAAAATTTGGTTTAATGTCAGATTATTACGTAATTCTAACAAACTAAAAGATTCTGATTCAGTAAATATGGGTGGCGTACAGGAATTTTCATTTTAACAAATACCCCAGGAGACTCTGGGGCAGGGGTCCACAGACCATACTTTTGAGTAACACTGATTTATTCATTCTTGCAAGCATTATGTAGGTAGGTGGCCTAGTTTTAAAGAGGTAAATTGAGTGTTAGCAGAACTGAGTCACTTGCCCAAAGTTCATAATGAGTCAGAAAGTGAATTCTAAGAAGAAACAAGAAATTCTAATTAAAAAATAAAAAAGTTAATCTTACATGTAAGTTGAACACACACACACACAGATTACCTCATCTATTTTATACTAGTCATAATTTCTTGACCTTCATCATTTGTTTCAATCATTAAAACAAAGACTAGACTTTCATAACTCCATCTGAATGACTACAATGAATTGTTCAGATCAAACAAGAAATATTTGCTTAAAGGACTCACCAGCAGAGGAAAATGAGAACCTTGAAAGAGAAAAAGGATTAAAGAAAATGAAATCTTAGCTTCAAAAGTATACTGTGTTTATAAAAGAGAAGTAATCATAAGTTGCTTTGAAGGAAGATTTGCCCTCCAAAATGATCAGAACAGGTGGGATGTTTGAAGAGTAATCAGATGCCACTTTCTGACATAGCATTGCACCACAGCAACAAGGGGGTGGTGATAGTGGGGGGTGATCAAATTAGACTCAGGTTTGACTAACAATATATGCTAAGTTTGACAAGTAAGGCTGCCTGTACTAGGAATTTGGCAAGCTGTGCTCCTGTTCACCCAGATGACATTTTAAAGCTCAACCCTACTTCCACAACAAAAAACAATCCTCACTAAATCTGCTTTTTCATTGGATAAATTTCAAAAATCAGAACTTTTGAGATGATCCTGGGCAACAGGCCACACTTACAGAGTGGCACCTTGACTAGCTCTGAATAGCAAATAGAACACATATCAGATCCAAGATCTACTTTTATTAAAATCCTGGTTAAACTCCAGAGCATTTCCAGATGTCAGATCTACCACAACGATGCTCTCAATTCCTCGAGGCAGTCTCTCCCTTCCTTTTACTTGCCAGTAAGTCCTGCTTTAAGCTCACCTTTTATGGATGGAATATGGTCTAGCGCAGCACTGTTCAAGAGAAATATAATGCAAATCACGAATGCAAGCCATGTAAATATTGTAGTAGCCACATCGGAAAAATAAAAACAGATGAAGTTAATATTTTAACCCCCAAATTACCATTTTAACATGTAATCAATACTTAAAAATGGAGATTTTTTGGGCTTCCCTGGTGGCGCAGTGGTTGAGAGTCTGCCTGCCGATGCAGGGGACACGGGTTCGTGCCCCGGTCCGGGAAGATCCCACATGCCGCGGAGCGGCTGTGCCCGTGAGCCATGGCCGCTGAGCCTGCGCGTCCGGAGCCAGTTGGCCCGCAACGCGAGAGGCCACAACGGTGAGAGGCCCGCGTACCGCAAAAAAAAAAAAAAAAAAAGGAGATTTTTTCATTCATACTTTTGGACTCTGATATCTGATATCCAGTATGCATTTTACAGCACATCTCAATTCGGACTAGCCACATTTCATGTGTTCTGGGGCCACATGTGAGTAGGGGCTACGGTACTGGACAATGAAGGTCTAGAGCCTTGCTACTCCAAGTGTAGCCCACAAATTAGAAGTGCTAGCATCATCTGGAAAACTGTTAGAAATGTTCAATGTCAAGCCCAACTCCAGATTTACTGAATCAGAATCTACAGTTCAAAAAGATCCCCAGGGGACTTCCCTGGGGGTCCAGTGGTTAAGACTCCTCACTTCCAATGAAGGGGGCGTGGGTTTGATCCCTGGTTGGGGAACTAAGATCCCACATGCCACGCAGCGTGGCCAAAAAAAAAAAAATCCCCAGGTGATCTGCATGCACAATAAACCTTGAGAAGCACTGGTCTAAAGTGAGTCATTGGTCTCAGGTTCTTCATCTGATAAATGGAGGTGATAATCCTTACTTGGCAGGACTATCGTGAAGATTCTTGGTGGTTTACTTAAGAGACCTAATATTTGAGATTTTAATGAATGGTAACTATTATTTAAGAAGGCCATGTAATAGAGTGGGCTTTACAGCTGGACAGAAAGAAATATAAATTCTGGTTCTTATAAGTTCCGGACCTTAAACAACTCACTTAACTTGAGGCTGGGCCAAACCGGAGTAGTAACAAATGACGCTAAGCTGCCTTGTTAGTTCACATGGCCTTTGTCCCAAACCAAAGTGTTACTTCCTGTGGCTCCAGTCTATTTTTCACAAGGAGAACCTAAGGACAGCAAAAACGTTTATTTGAAAAAATTACTATGTATTGAAAATATACATTAGAAATTATTACATACTTCCATAGCATTCCCCTCCCCCACCACAAAAGTAGAAATATCCGCTTGCTATGCTAATGCCATAGGTAAATTCAAACGAAAAGGAAAACATCATCAGCCCCCTTTCCTCGTACATTAGAGTTGGAGGGAAAAATGGTCAACTTATATCCGCCAATCAATAGGAATTTAACAAGTCCCAGTCTTCCACAGCAAGACACACATATTTCTGCTTCGAAGACTGTGAAGAGTTGCTCTGTTCCTTCTCTGGCTCCTCGAAAGCTCTCTTCTTGCTCTTCTTTGACTCCTGGCTTGAGAGGGCTTCGTGTTTCAACAGTGGTCCATGGCACTCTGGGGCTTTCTCTTTATAGAACTGGAGTTTCTCAGAAGAATTCATGTGGGCGTCTGCCAGGTGACACTTCACTGGGGCTTCTGTTCGAGCCCGCTTCCCATCTGTAAGGGTGACAAACGGAAGGGCAATGAGCTTTCCTATGCCACTGCTAACGGCTGCCTAAGTCCAGAAAGATGATCCAAGGGAAGTGATAAGAGGCCCAAACAGGGTGAGGTTTGGATTAATTTTATTCCCTACTGAGTGCCCTGTAAAGTAACTTACAGCAAATGCACCAGCACAGGTTGAAGGTACGTACTCACACGAGAGTATCACAGATTTGGATTCAAATCTCAGATCTGCCACTTGCTGCATAAATGACCTTGAGCAAGTGACTTGTCTGAGATTCAGTTTTCTCATCTTTAGAGGGATATAAAACCTATTTCATAAGGGTGATGTGAAGATAAAGTAACATAAGGTGCTTAGCACAATGCTTGGCACAATAGTAAAAGCTTGAAAAAACGTCAGCTATTATTACTCAAAATCTGGACTTGACTCTGTCTTCTAAAAACAGCCAAGTTTGCGGCACAACTCTAGCAAATGATACAACCTTATCCTATATTTTTTGGTTTGCCCTGAATTTTTCTTATTTTTCTACCTTTATTTTTCCTTCACTTCGATTTCATCCTTTAACTCCTTAGAGAAAAAAAGTACGGTAAAATACACATAACATAAATTTAGCATTTTAACCATTTTTAAGCGTATAGTTGTGGCATTAAGTACATTCACATTGTTGTGCAAACATCACCACCATCCATCTCCAGAACTTTTTCAGCTTGGCGAAACTAAAACTTGGTATCCGGAAACTAAAACTTGGTATCTATTAAATAGTAACTCCCTACCACTCCTCACCTCAGTCAGTCCCCAGCAACCACCATTCTACTTTCTGTCTCTATGAACTTGACCACTCTAGGAATCTCATAAGAAGACTCATACAACATTTGTCTTTTTGACTGGCTTATTTCACTTAGCAGAATGTCTCTAAATTTCAGCAATGTTATAGCATGTGTTAAAATCTCCTTCCTCCTTAAGGCTGAATAATATTCCATTGTCTGCAAATACTACATTTTGTTTATCCATTCATCTGTCAATGGACACTTGGGTTGCTTGTCCCTTTTGGCTACACTTTTAATTCCTTTCTAATGTTCTATATCCATCTACTTTTGTACCACTGCAAATTTTTTTCTGGAACAAGATGGGATGTCAATAAGCACATATGTACATACATACATACATTTAATAAGTTATTTTCCTGGTGCTGGTACTCAAAGCTAAGTGTGAACTTACACTGTAAGCTGTGTTGACAGAATACAAGTCTCAGTGATCTAATTAAGTCAATACTATCATAATTAATTTTCCCACTGAGTGAAGATGAGCTAAGTGCTTTAAGGGCAAATAACCTAAGGGCAAAACACTCCAAAGGAAAGGGAATTTCTCACAGAAATGCTGAGCAGCTGTTCCAGGCTCCGAGGTTTCTCGTGGCTTCACAGCTTCCGAAGTCACACGTTCCCACTGCAGAACAATCTAAAATGTATTTGGAAAGATGTGAATCCAAACAAAATCTCAAGCTTTCCTTGGTCCCCACCGCTCTCTTTCCATAAACACAAACCCCCATGGTAATCTTACTTCAGATGATGGTGATAAGAAAAAGAACCAAGTCAAGTCTGGATTTTCTGTTTTAAGGCATGAGTTGGTCAGAATACAAACATGCTGGATATACATACTTGCATGACTCAGAAAAAATCTACAAAGCTGACTCCCTATTTTCATCTCTATTCCAATCTAGAAATAAACTGCATATCCTTAAACTAAATACTAAAATTTAAAACCTTAGTCAATACTTTTCACACATTCCTAGACTCACTTTCATGCCTTAAACTATACCAACTATAACTCACTCTTGTACGTGTGTGAAAGGACCACGTTTCCATATTCTCATGACACTTCATGATGAGTTTCCATTTTTTTAAACTGCTACAAATGTATTTTTATTACAAGCTACTATAAATTCTTTTGAAAATTTGGTTTAGTATAAACTACACATAAATAAACAATTATTTCACATATAGCACAAGTAGCAAGAACTTTAAAATCAGCACTTCTCATGGTATGCAATGAAATGATCATAAAAGAAAGTCAAGACAAACATTTTCAGGTCACAGAGGCAGCACAACACATAGTTTAAGAATATTGTTCCAGAGTTAGTTCCACCACTTACTAGCCAGGGGACCCTTGGCAAGTGATTTAATTTCTGTCTTTCAATTTCTTCATCCGTAAAATCGGGATTAATAATAGTACATAGCCCACTGGGCGGTTGTGAGGATTAAATGAGATTAACATACATGAAGGGTTTAGCAGTGTCTGGAATATAGGAAGCACTCAATAAATCTTAGTGGTCAGCCCCTCTATGATACCTCCCTGAGCATGGAAAATGGGGACAGATCTAAAAGAATGCTAAGATGAACTGAATCTGGTGGCTCAGGGGACAATAAGGAAAACTGTGCTTCTACTAACAGAAATAAGAATGTCAATTAGGAAGAGCTGTTTGGGGATGGGGAAGAAGAAGACAAGCCTGGTTCTGGACAAGCTGAATTTGAGGTGCCTGGCAGAGATTTGTGGAGAATATTTAGGAACAGGTCTAACGTGTAAGAGAAGGTGATATCATTCCCGCAGGGACAGTAAAGGTTCTGAGGACAGTTCAGATCACCAGGAGAGTGGGTGGAGATAGAAGAGGAGAAAAGGAAATGAGGAATCAGCAAGAGCTAAAGGGAGAAGCGAGAAAGTTAGGGGATACTGAGCAGGAAGGCCAGAGAGAAAAAGCGTAAGGCATGCATGTTTATAACAGGACTGCAGAAAAGCCAAGGAAGGTGAATAATGAGATCACATGCCACCTTCAGGACGACACCTGCAGCAGAGCCGTGAGGGCCAGAACTAGCTTACAAGGGATTAAGAACTGAGTAGGCAGTGAGGAGGTGGGAAGATAAGAAAAGAAAACAGCTCACAATCGCAATGGGGGATAAAGAACATGTGAGAATAGAAGTAACATGTTTATACACATAAAGAAAATGGCCAGCAGACAGTGAGATTGAAGATGTAGTGGTGGGGCAGTAGAGGGAAATAATTATTAGTAAAATATCACAGCGTAAGCTGGAGATCTCAGGGAACAGAACTGAAAGGAAAAGAGGCCACTAAAGGGCTTATCACTGGAATAAAGAGGCATACCTGTTCCCTTAGATAGGAGGGAAGTGGGGTATGTTGCAGAATTGTAGAAATTTTGAGACAGGGAAGTAAAGGACTCCTGTTAGATGGCCTCATTTTTCTGTGTCACCTTCTGAGAATGAGGCAGGAGGAGGATGGAGTCAGCCTGAAACAGTTTCAATAAGGATCAACAAAAGATAGATAAAGCACTGCTGCCAAGTCCTAGGGCCCAGCTGAGACTGCACGGTGCTTTCAGTCCAGGCTGTTAGGTATTTTACTTCATCCTTAGCTCTGCAAGAAAGGTGTTGGTTTCTGCATTCTACAGATAAATAAACAGAGACTCAAAGTTGCCTTAAGTCATCTCCTTATTGGGTTGCTCAGCCAGGATCCCAAACTCAGGCCTCTGACCCTACAGCCTATGCTCTTTCCACCATGTCACCTGCTACCATAACCAAACTACATCAAGCCCTTGTAAGACCATCCCACACCTGCCCCAAGTCTACTGGATGTATCTAGGATTCTTCCAGCACTATAAACTTTGTCTGGCAATGAACTGTTGTAATTATTTCAGCATGCATTTTCACAAACTTCAAAGTGCTTCACCAGCACCCCTTCTTGCTTACTTATAGGGAGGTGATGCTACAATCAGGTGGCTGGATAGGTCCACAGCCAGGCATTATTGCTCGGAGCCAAGGAGGGATCCAGATCAAAAAGTTTGGTGGTTCCTCTAGGCCTCCAGCAATAAACATTGGTTTAAAGCATCTGAAGGAGAAAGGCACCAGCCACAGGGAGGCTGGCATCTACTGGTGCTCTACTACTTGGTTACCTTCTGACTCTCTACTTAAGTCTGTACTTTACCAACTTAAGGAAGACCATCAAAAAGACAAGACAGCATCAAAGTTCAGCTAAGAAGCTGAATATGGAAGGGCTCAGTGTGCTCAAACTAGCATAGTCTGATCTGGAAATATGGCCTCAATATGTGTCACCCGTGTTTCTGCCAGTACTTGGAGGATATCGGCTTCGTTGAGTTGGACTAAGTGAACTTCCTTGAATGGTTCATCCAGGACATCTACCTTTCCAAACAGTCCTAGTTCTTTGTACATAATTTAAAACTTCAAAAAGAAAGAAAGAAAATGGGAGAGCTCAGGATAAAAAAAGGTTTCTTCACTAAGAGTTAAGAAATTTGCCCCCCAAAAGGGAAAGAGTTAGATTTGAATTCTTATCAGTGTGACTTATTCTCTTTCCAGTATACACACACTGCTAAGAGAATCTGTCCTTGTGAAGTTGGGTCATACTGCTTTTTTGCATAGCAAGCAAGAATTCATTTATTTTCTGAGTCATTTATAAGAAGGCGTTTTCTTCCAGGTCCCATACGGATGAAGCACAATCTAGCAACCAGAGCATGAGATTTAAGGACTGGCATCTAACACCTTTTCTTAAGTAACTGGGTTAGTTACCAGGCCGTCAGTATCTCGGATTCGACTGAAGATGACAATTCAGCCAAGGAATACCAAGAGGATTAACATTTGTTCAAGTGTTGAATAAGACACTTGGAATTAAAATGAAGCCACATTAACTGTAGGAGAAAAAATCTGCCTTACCTGGTCAGCCCAGCCCTCTGTCTTGCAGTTACTGTGATCAAATTCCTTCAAAGGCACTTTGGAGTGAACGAGACCTATGTGGGTCTGAAGCTTGTGTTTGACAGCTTTGACGTCCTAGTAAGGGAAAACCAGAACACTAATGCACACACATCTGGTTAACTCCTACTTGCCTTCAGTAGGAAATAAACACCATCACAGATCCCAGTCCTTTCTAAATGCCAATTAGCAGAAGAAAATATCAAATTGTAAGTTTGGAAAAGCAAGAGAAGGGAGTAGAAGTCTTACCTTGAGTCCCGTCCCAGAGATATCTAAGCAGTTTAGTTTTCTAAAAGAAAAGAGGTATCCAATTCCTGCATCTGTGATATCAGGGTTACCTAAATGTCAAAACATAGATAGTATTCTGTTATAGTTATAAGTATTGCTACAATGCCAACAATAAGCTCAGGAAAAAAGGCCAAACAATGATAAAATAGAAAATACTGAGTGAACAAGCTTTTCAGAGTAAATTGAATATAGAAATCTTATCTTTCCTATTGTAATGTGAAGGAGCTACGCTGGATGATCCTTAAGATCCTTCACAGCTTTAACTTTCTAGGAGCTGGGGGTTAGCAGAAAAATTAATGAACCAGATAGTTATTCCAAAGGGTTTAATTTGGAACCACATGAAAACAACATACGTAAACATGTATTAGAATGGTATATTAGACTTTGTTCACAGCCATTTTACGTCCAAAGTAAAAGATTTATTTTAAAAAGATTTTCAAGGATACGGAGGCACAGAGACTATTAATGTCTTGCTAACCTGCATTTTTTTTTAATCCTTTCTTACATATCACCTTCTCATATCAGAGAGTACTGCATTTAGCACTGAGTCCTAAAGACCATGAGCACAGTGCCTGGCACATTGTAGACACTCCAAAAATATTTGTTAAATGAATAGACTTCCCTGGGAGGAAGGGAGGGCATTCATTATTATCTTCATTTCACACAAGCCAAAACCAAGGCTCAGAGAGGTTAACTTGCACAAGGGCACACAGTAGCAGAGCAAGGAGTGTCCTCTGACCTCAAACCCCTGCTCTTTCTATTTTTTTGACACCACACCATCCTGCCACATATTTAATAAATGCTCAGTTAAATCATAAATGATCTTACCATCTTTCTACTACTGGAGTCAATAACTGGTTCATTCTGTGCAAGTTATCAAAACTGTGAATTTCATCCTGATTTTCACCAAGCAATTATTGATAAAAAATGACCTAGCTGACAGACACTATAGATCAGCAACTCAAAGAAAGTAAAAATGAGCCAAACGTCCTTCATATATGCTGTGAATATGATGAAAGGCTGCCCTGTCTGCAGAGAGTAAGTGGCATGGGTGAATCTGTAAGGGCTTTTACTACCTTACAGAGGTGGCACCATGCCAGGAAAGGTATTTGGCCAGGAGTCAAGAGCCTCTGGCTTTAGGTCCTGCTCTGCCATTAACTTGTTGTGGCACCTAAGAAAGTCACCTCCCCTCAATTTTATCACCTCTCAAACAAAGAGGAAGAACTAAATGATTTCTAAGTCCATTATTCCAACGTTAATCATCTATAACTTCTAATAAAACTTACAAGATAAATCTAATAATGTTAGATTTTCAAGGCCTCTTTTCATCACTCGAACTGGTGCCGTCATTTTCCGCACCCCGGCATCAGATAAACAATTATCCTTCAGGTGGAGTTGAGTTACACTAGAAAACAAAGTCCATAAGTAAATTACTTAAAGAGCATTTGAGAAAGTCTAGTCATGAGAACATACTTTCATAAATTTCATTCAAAAATATATCTTCTAACCTCTGCTATTTCATACATAATGCATTTAATAAAGTTAAAGATATTTTGGTGCTACTTCAGTTGCTAAGTGAGGGTTAACTTACCGACCAAAGTGTCATGTAGTACTAGTCTCAGATGGCAGAGGGCACTAAAGGTATATGATGGAATGAGGTAAACAGGGACTGCATTAAGGATATAAATACACTTGTTTATCACAAAAGCTGCATTCCTGACAAATGCTGTGTGAAAACCAAAACCACTCTAAATATACTGGGAAAGTCTGCTAAGAACTCCTATGAGAATTCTTTATGCAAAGCACAATTCTTTCATTCTAATTATTTTATAAATCCAATTCTCAGATTGGGTTTATAAGGTACAGACATAACCCAATCCATTCAGCTAACCTGTAACTGGTGTTATTAATGTGTTCCACTGTCCCACACTCAAGAAATCCGAACCTTTACTAACCTTGTACAAAAACACCTTTGTACAAGATGAACCGGTTTGCAGGGCAGAAATAGAGACCCAGATGTAGAGAAGAAACATACGGACACTGAGGCGGGGAAAGTGGCGGGGGTGCGAGTGTGGTGCTGGGATGAACTGGGAGATGGTGAGTGACATGTACACACTAATATGTATAACACAGATAACTAATAAGAACCTGTTGTATAAAAAAATAAAATTCAAAAAAAAAAAACCTTTGTACAGGGCAGTAGGTAGGTGTCACTGTCCTAGGCAGGCCCCAAGAAACAGGTTAGACTCAGGTTTGTAGTACTGTTATCCTTCTGGGTGTTTATTAAACCACAAAGGAATCCATCTGGCCTTCTCTCTGCTGGCCATACTGAGATCAGTCGGACTATTTGTGAATGGTATGAACTGGATGATTTCTTTAAATTATGGTTCTTGAAAAGGATTTACTTGGCTGTCTTTTAATAGTTCACATTTTAAATAATTTATAGTTCATTAGCAGTTAAAATAGAAAATGATAATGATTGTAGAAACTGTATAACTTCTCATCTCTTGCTAGAATAAACCACGGCAAAATCATTTTTCAACACAGGTAGCGTCAAGTATTATATGTTGAAATAAAGTTTATTGAGGTAAAGAACCTAGTGACTTACTTTCCTAAGAGTTGTCCAATCTATACTGCTTGTACCAAGTAAATGAAGATTGAATCGTTTTAGAAAAAAGAATTAGCAAATAAACACAGGATTGGGAAGTAATCAACATTCTTCAAGATGATCCCAATTGATCATCTTTTAAAAAAAGAAACAAAACAATTCATCTACAAATGGTGGCAGGTCAATACCTAGACAGGGCCTCATTGGTGAGATGTTCTAGAAGTTCATGCTCATCTCCAAGCTTGCAACAGGATAGATCCAGGCAGGTCAGCTCCCGGAAAGACTTAATCTCCTCGAGTTTTTCTGAAATCACCAGGTATCTGTGGGGCGTGGAGAGCAATCAACAGCTTTTCTTTTCCTTCTTTTAAAACATCACCATTTGTGGCTTTGTGACACATCAACATTCCATCAGGACAAGGTACTATGTAATAAGCAGACTTTACTGATTACTATGTAGGCACAGGTTGAATTTTTTAAGCTAAAAATCTTTTTACGTGATGGTGGAATAAAAACTTTAAATAAATAAAAACATATGAGCAAAGGCAGGACACGAGAGAAAAAATCTTCTTTGTTATAAGTCAGACAGACCTTGGTGTCAGTGCTGGGATTTCATCAGAGAATTTCCAAACTTTAGAACACTCGAAATTTTAATCACTCATTCCTTTAAGGTTGCTTTTTATCTAATGCTCAGTATCTAGTGCTTTGAAAACTGGAACAGGCCAAGAATTCTGGGTTCTAACCAGCACATCCCCAAGAACACACCAAGATATATTTGACAGTCAGGTTTTATCTTTTCTATTCAAACACAAGTTTGAGTAGCTGCCCACGTCACTGTGCCACTGTTATCCTGCTAACTTTACTCCAAAAGTATGTGCAGCATGACTATTATAAGAACTCACTCTAAACTAGATGGTTATTAAGGCAAACCTGTGAGCATGAACACTTTAATTACACTGGGGCACCTTGCCAATCTGCTATCGGGAAGTATCAGGAGGCCTCTGGAGAGGAAAAGAAGATCAAAAAGACACTGCACAGCCCAGGCTATGGCCTCCACCCTGCTTTCTAGTTGTCCATCTATTTCATATGATGTCAGTGAGAAAAAATGAAAAGGGATTAGAAGTGACAGGAAACAGGAGAGGAGTCTAAGAGAACAGGGAAATGCTTGTGGGCAAGAGCATGCCTTTCTCATCCACTTTTCTCATGGATGTCTAGAAGTTTCCACAGCGAGATGGTAAGCTAGGATCAGTGGGGTTATACTTAAAAGTGTTCACATTTCTCTACTGTTGCCAGAATCATAATTACCAAAAACAGCACTGAATAATCCAAGGACAAGAAGGGAGTTAGATCTCTTTTCTTCCTACTTCCAATCAGAAGAAGATATACTGAAGCTGATCGCTGGCCTGACTGCTGGGTACAGATGGCCTGGGGCACTGATACCCCCTCTAAGCTGCCTGGTGACTGAGCTCAGCTGGGTACACAAATGAGCCTTATTTACTCAGACATATTTTAATTGCATTGTAAATAAAGCTGCTGTTTTCCATCTTCCAATCACAGAGTTGAAGTGGGTTAATGGGAATTTGGGGAATTACTGGCAATTACAGAAAGGAAAACACACATCCTTTGATCAGTTAACCAAAAGATATTTAGTAATTCTGAAACAGGGTTATCTGGGAAGGACACAAAAACGTATAACATGATTAACAAACATTACAAAAATCAAAGCTGAGAAACGAACATGCAAAACCACAGACACTACTACATGCTTATCTAGGACGTAATTGAAGCTCTAGGGTCTCGCTCAAAATTAGTCTTACAACTTGCCCCTTAAAAAGTTCAGAAGAGTATAGTGGAGAAGCAACAGAAACAGCACAGATATTTTAGTGTCAGACCTGCGTTTGGGTTCCAGCAATGCTAATTACTTCTATGATTGTAAGAAACTTACTTAATCTCTGTAAGCCTCAATTTCTCCAGCTAGAAAATGGAGCTGATGATCACTTCCTTTAAGGACTATTAAGAAAATCAGAAAAAATGTTCCAAAAGTAAATGGCATCTCATAGGCCCTCATTAAATGGTAGCTATTATAATTACTTCGGTTACACAGGGTGATATTTTAAGGCAAATACTTGCCTCCCTGTGACCACCGGTGGGATTAAAAATCACAGGGAGGAGACAGTTTTGTAGGGTTGAAACCCAGTTGCAAAGACACTGGCTTCTCCTTTTGGCAGGCAGCTTTGTGACCCAACCCCACAAAGCAAGTGCCTGTACCTACACGATTATCTTATTTTTCAATTATTTTCTCAAGCTCTTTCCCCATGACCTGAACCCTTTCATGCTGGTAAAATCTTTGCTGCTGCAGCTTCAGCTGAGAATTGCAAATGCAAACCCAAATCTCCTGCCTTCTTCCTATTTTCCTTTGAGGATTCAAAAGAAGGAAAGTTTTTGATCACAACTGAAAAATCTTACTCTTATATCTGAATAAGGCAGCATTGTCTTATTTGTAATTGTTGCAATAAAATATGAGCCAAAAGATTGCTAAAAATGTTTCTTATATTTTTCTGATTATAAAAGTAACACACATTCCTTGGAGAAAAAAATTAAGAAAATCTGGAAAACTATAAAGAAAATTAAAACCAACTTCAATCTCATTACCTAAATTACATTTCAGTGGGCTTCTCTTTTTTCCCCCCCTATATATGCAATACATGTAAATTTTTCTATTTTTTTACAAACAAAATTGGGATCATACATATAATTTTTATTTTTTTCATTTATTATATAATGAACATTTTACCACACCATTTTAAATGATCTTTGGATATTATCTTAAAAGTTATACACTATTTCATTATATGAATGTACCATAATTTATTTAATTAATTTCCTCTTGTTGGATATTCAGCTTTCAGATTTTCACTATAACAAATAGTACTACAATGAACACCCTTATGTAAGGTATTTGTTCTCATATCTGATTATTACATTAGAAATTAGAACAGACTCTTAATAAATGGAATTAATGGGTCAAACAAAAGATATGAATATTTTTAAAGCCTTTGATACATATTGCCAAGCTTCTTTCCAGAAATGCTACATTAATTTATGTGCTCATCAAATGTGAATGGAAGTGCTATTCTCATCCAATTTGACCACTGGAACAGTGTGCAGACATCACAGATGGATAAAAAGCATTTCCCTATTGTGAGAAATACTTAAGGTATAATGGTACGTGGAGGAAAAAACAGAATACAATTTATAGATAGAGTATATTCCCAAATGTATAAAGATATATATAATGGTATACTATACTATCTTAAAAATCTACACATATTGATGGTAAATGATTTTCAAAATATGTGAAGAAAGCAAAGTGCATACCAGTGTGAGCACTGTGTGTGTGCTGCCGTTTGTATAACAAAGGGGACAGCTATACATGCATGTATATGTACAGAATTATCTCTGGAATTATGTAAAAGAAATTGATAACAGTAGTTGCCTCTGGGGAAGGGAAACAGGAGAGAGATGGGAGGGAGGCTTATGTTCCACGTTATACCTTTTTGTGTTTGTGTTTAAATTTTCTGTGTATTTTTTCAAGTTTTTCTTTTTAATTAGTAGATGCCTTGAAAGTCATTTTACACGATGGTGGTATAAAAATTTTAAATAAATCAATAAAAGTATATGAGCAAAGGCAGGTGATAAGAGAAAACATCTGCTTTGTTAGAAAATAGACAGACCCTGGTTCTGGTGTTGGGACCTTACTGAAAATTTCCAAACTTTAAGACACTTGAAATTTTAATCACTTATTCTTCTAAAGTTGCTTTTTATCTAATGCTCAACATCTAGTGGTCTGAAAACTGGAATAGAGACAGGAACTTTGGTTACTAATCTTCACATCCCCGAGAGCATACCAAGAGATATTTAGCAAATCACATTTTCTTTTCTATTTTCTCTTTCTAGAAAAGTTGGTAGAGGAGTATTTACTACCTAATGGAGGAATGTGGCAATCAACTAATCCTTGTAAAGTGTTTTCAAAATAAACCTAAGTGTTGTCTGGGAGGGTAAGGGAGAAAGACAATGATTTTTCTCAAAATGGCCTACCACTTCGTGTATGGAAATTCTGAACTCAAGGGCTGTTTGATGGGGAAAGTGCCCAAGCCCACTAAGCCCCGTAGCTTGACAGAATTCACACACCCAATAAAATACTCACTATCGTAATCAGAACACCCACCTGTTTCGCAAACACAAGGAGCAAAGCACCAGACTTCCATAGGCCTCTGTAAATTTCTGTAAAGCCCTCAGCCCTGCACCTGGCTCTGTGAATTTCTGTCTGGCTTCAGCAGCAGAGAACAGCTTTTCAGCAATCTGCTCAGGGAAGCCAATAAGGGAATCAATGTGATCAACATTGTCAGAGATGAAGCCCAGGACGAGGCTGAAGAGGGATTTGGCAGAGTACCGAAGATTCCCCTCCCGGGTGTATGTGAAGATGAAATGATCAGTCTTCTCTTTCTGTGCAGTATCATCTTCCCTGTTCATGCAAAGCTCCACCGAAAAGCCTTTGGGAAACAGTCTGAAAGGCCTTGGCTTCTGCAGGCTACTCCTGACACCATCCAAGGCCAGATTGACCATGTGCAGTTGCCCATTTTCTCGCACGTAGACGGGCCCTGGGTCCAGGTGGTTTTCTGAGTTGAGGTAGTAAGACATTGCCTTGGTTGCAACTGTAAAAGCAAGGCACAAGGAAATCAAATCCAATTAAAATGCCATTTGTAACGTGTAACTTCATCTTGCTGTGCCCAGAGCTTTATGAGCTTTCCAGGCAGGCCCTGTAGCTGATTTGGAGAATCAAAGCTTACCAGTTGCCTGTGAACTATGGCACTGGAGGTTACCTCTATTACCTCGACCTGGAAGCCCTTTCCTATGCTTCCCCTTTTCTTGTCTATCTGGTGAACTCTTATTCATCTTTCAAAAGCCAGCTCAAATCTCATTTCTAAAATTCACTCTAAGGGAGTTATCACAGAAGTGGTCAAAGAGTCACCTACAAGGAAAGTCATGGCAGCACAGCTGATATTAGCAAAACAACCGAAAATAACCTAAATGTTCAACAAGGGTGTTATTATATAAATGATGATACGTCCATACCATGGAATGTTATGCAGCCATTAAAATGATAAAATTTTTTATTGATTTGCAAATTACAAATTGTACACGTGGAATTTACTATTTCTGTTTTTTTTAATTAATTTATTTTTATTGATTTATTTTTGGCTGCATTGGGTCTTCACTGCAGCACGTGGGCTTTCTCTAGTTGCAGCGAGCGGGGGCTACACATCGTTGCGGTGCACGGGCTTTTCATTGCAGTGGCTTCTCTTGTTGCGGAGCATGAGCTCTAGGAGGCGAGCTTCAGCAGTTGTGGCACATGGGCTCAGTAGTTGTGGCACATGGGCTCAGTAGTTGTGGCTTGCAGGCTCTAGAGCGCAGGCTCAGTAACTGTGGCACACGGGCTCAGTTGCTCCGAGGCATGTGGGATCTTTCTGGACCAGGGCTCAAACCCGTGTCCCCTGCATTGGCAGGCGGATTCTTAACCACTGCGCCACCAGGGAAGTCCAACTATTTCTGTTTTTTAAAACATGTTTACACACAGAACAAAGGCTAGAAACTAATAACTCCCTTGCTACCTTGCACCTTCCACACATTTCTTTATTGCACTTGGCTCACAGTTCTGCTACTGATTTATTTCTGGGCGTGTTCTGCTGATTTGAGCTCCTTGAGAGCAAGGATCATGTTTAATTCATCCACCCTAACAACATAGTGCTCTGGCATGTAATAGTCCCTGAGTAGATATTCATGGAACTAAAGTTTACTCCTTTGCTAAACCTTACACAGACCGCAAGCAACATGGTTTTTTGGATCCACAAATAAAGACCTCAACCACAAGAGCTAACTAAAAGCTATTAAGGTGTGATGCTTCCAAGGGCTAGAATAGCTTTTAGTTAGCTCTTGTGCCTTAACTTCTTCAGTTAGCTGGCACTTCCGAAGTAAGGCAACATATCAAAAACAGCAGGGTAAAAAAAAGAAAACAAAAAAACAGCAGGGTATTTATGCAATCATATGGGTGACATTTTGTGTCCAAGTGCTAACTGAAATAAACACTTGCTTTCCTGAGGAACTGTGAGGTTTCAAAATATTCGAGAAATTGCCAAGTTAAATAAAATGAAAGTATATGATTATTATTGCTACAATTTTTAGGTAAAACTTAATATAATATAGGTCAAAAAGCCGCTATTATATCTAAAAGACTCTGACTGACTTTTAGAGTGAACAAACCCAGTTTCTTCTGCATCAATGCAGGGCTAGGATGTAGCTCTGAAGCCACTTAAAAGTGTCAACAATCAATCAAGTCAGTGATCAAAAATGCTGAGTCTCTGGAGATCAAACACTGATCCTGTTTGTGGGTATCAGTATGATCCATGTTTCTCCTGAGGATAATTACATGTATAAAAGCACATCAGAAAAGAGGGCCCTGCCACGCCCGAGAGCCTCACTCTTCCCTGCTCATCTCCTTATGCCCTACTCTCTGGCTAAGCCATACGACCCAGGTAAGTTGGCTGTGTTCTCGTCTCACTGGCCCTTGCACATCCTGCTCCCTTTGGCTGGAACATCCTTCTCTGCTTCCCTGACCTAGCTAACTCCTAGTTACCATTAACACTCAGCTCAACCACCATCCCTCTCCTGAGAAAGCTTCCTAACCCCTGCACTAGTGCACACATCTGTCTGGTTTTCCCAGAGCACCAATGTCTCTTTCTACATAGCACCTCGCACTGCGTACTGTCCGTTCACTTGCTAATATTCCCAAAGCTGTGAGCCCTTTGAGTACACGACACTTAACTTGATTCATCTCTCTTTTCTTTTCCAGGCCCAACACAGAGCCTAGCTTGAATAAGTCCTCAACAGATATTTGCTGAACCAAATGAAGAGGAAGGGTGAGACCTCAAAGGGACAGACTTAGTACTTGGAGCTGCAAGGCCTGCTGATACTGTTGCTAGGAGCCAGCTCCTCTACCAGGCAACAGCTGCAGACTCCTCCCCCACTCGCCAGACCCTTTTGCAGGTGGTAGAAGCAAAGAGGATGATGGGAGTATATTGCTACTGGTACTACCAGGGAGGAAAAAAAAATCTAAAAACCAGAAAAAAAAATTGGCTAGCTCTCATAACCCATACTCTCGCCAGTATTCAGTGCCTGCTGCCGAGGAGATACTTCACTTATTCTAAGCTTTTCTTCCAGGGGTAAGCACCTGGCCCCTTCAGTCTCACAGAGTTTAATCTTGATAAGGAGATAAAGCAGATCCCTTTCGGTCTTTATCTCTGGATTTGGACATTCAGAGTCCTACTCTACCAGTAGACCAGAAAGTAGATACCAGATATGGCCCCAAACAAGAATGACTTAATTTTAAAAGCAGAAAGACAAATTCCATGGAAGATAACATATTATAAGTAATCAGCACGCTATAAACTTCCTGGCAACGAAATAGGGTCTGCCTATCTGTAGTACCCCTAACCATCACCTGCAATAGTGTCTTCCATAAACTTTGGAGTAACATGGACAAATGGATGAATGGATGACCACTTCCGGTGAAAATCAGAAAAATCTGATTCCATCCAGCAGAGGGCACAAGCAGCTTGGGACCAAAGTGAGGACACTTCCCAGGCTGCCCCAAATCCTGGCAGCTTCGGCTTCCATGGATCATTTTCAAAAACGGCACAGTTCTGGCTATATTTTACTTTTAAATTACTCATCAAATGCTAGTTCTCTTTCTAAACGATGAAAAAAATCAAATATTTCCTGAAGAGTAAGCCCACATCATCTGTCCAGAAACCCCAAGGGCTCTCTGTTCTTCAACTATGATACTTGAGGAACTGACCATGGTCAGGAAATCCTGGTGACCTTTGATTTCTACTACTAAATCTGTGCATCTTGCACTCTCACAATAAGGAGCTTCCTGAGAGTTTGTGAAGTACTATAAAATGATCTAAGAATTGAATTAATGTTTAAGCCTTTCAAGGTTAAGAACCATAAAGGTGAGAAAATTCCAAACAAAGCTTCTATAATTTGACTTTGCTTGTGCCTGGCTGTTACACAGAGTGGTCTATTATAAGGGAGCCCCCTCAGGAGACAGGGCCTATTCTATACCATGGCACAAATACTACACGAACTGGAAAATTTAAGTAATTGGTATGTGAAAGAATAACAATGTCCAGTGGAGACCTGTATTAGGTATACTTCATATTAGAGCGACAGAGTAACAGGGCATTCTGATAGCCTCTAAGCCTGTCTCCAGAGAGGGAGTTTTGTAACCCATAAAACCTCATAGAAAACTATTACAATAGTGCATGTTCTAGTATTTGGTCACCACAAATGAGCCAAAGTTACCATGAAGCATGTCATTTCATCAAATGAATAAGATGTAGCCTTACTACATTAAAAACTCAGTTCTCTTCAGCCTCTTTGAATAAGAGGCAAGATAAAATAATTGATAACTAAACAGCTTTTTAGATCTTGAAGCCAGTTTGCCAAGCAAGACTCATGACTATCCAGTCAAGTGGACTGGAAGGACAGAGTCAGGGAAGCAGACAATTAAAATTGTGAGCTGAGTCTATGGATATCTAATTTGAAAAGAAAGAGAAGAAAACGCCTAACTTTAGTAGGTAAAGTAAGTTAACAATCCCCCAGGAATATTAATCATAATAAGATTATGATGATAACAATAGTGGGTGTGAGAGCTACCACTGAGTTGCCAAGCACTGTTAGGCACTATATTAAATGATTCCTGTAATTCTCAACAATCCTATTAAGTCAGGATCGCCATTTAACAGATGAAGGCGCTCAGAGACGTAAAGTAACTTACTTAAGAAACAGAACTAATAAGTGGCAGAGCCAGAATTCAATCTCAAGGCTGTATCACTCCAAAGCTCAAGCTCTTGCCCACTGCATGATGCTGTCTCTCAAGAATAAAAATATGACATCAGCCTTAAGGATAAAAAAATGTTAAAAATTAATCTCACCCACCTGTTGGATCCCTCTGGTATTCACTGACTCAAGCTGGGGGGGAGGGGTGAGAGAGGGAGGGGATAAAAAAACAGTGGACAACTGAGGAAAGAGTTGGTGGGAACAGAGCCAGGACAGAGCTACACTGAGGCCTCCCCTCCTTCCTCTGCCAGGGCAGAAATTACCCAAATCCACACACCAGGAAAACACCTGTCAATCCATGGCCGTCATCCCAAGGCTGCAGACACCCTTGGTTTATTTGAAAATGCAGTATTCTGAAGAAAGTTTCTAACATAAAAACCTGAACAGAAACTAGTTCCAAACCACCAATAACCAACTAACAATCTCAAGTTTATTGTTCTGGGTCACCACCATTACCCAGTTTTCAACTCATTTCTGTTGTCCTATAACTTGCACTTTCCTACCTGCCTTCTCACCATACCTAGCTCCTTACTTCCCTCTTAGAACAGGCCAATCTCTCCTACACCCTGACACTTCACAGCTTTTCTACCTGCCAACTCTAAGCTTCTCACACAAGATCCAATCTCCACACCAAAATTCCTAATCCACCCCCTTCACCCACGCCCAGCTCCCCTGCCCCCACCTCTCAAACCTCACGCCCTTCCAATCCTTCCATCCCTTCTGAAATACGGCTCCCTGTCGCCCAGCTGCAAGCCCACCTCCACCTGGCTCTCCTTCCTTCCCCCCACACCATTCCACCCGCGCTCTCTCTAACCCCCATGCACTCTTCCTCTGTCCTTCACCATGTACTCCTCCCTTCCTCCCATTCTGAGATTCCCTCTCCCAGGACCCCAAACTCTCCATCTTTTTCCTTGTCTTCTGCCCTCAACCTTCAAAATCCTTCACGCTCACTATGCCCAACTTCACAGCCCCAACAACTTCTCCCTGCCCCCAAAACCCCACCCCTTCTCCTATTCCCATCCTAGATCCTTTCCTCCTTGCACTCCTCTAATCCCACTTTTTCCCCCTCCCCAGTACTGCAATTCTCCCTCTCTCTCTAAATTCCCACGCATGTCCCTCCCCAAATCCACCCAAGCTAATCCTGCTCCCTTTTCCCACCCAGGCCCCGAACCCCAAGTCTCACACGCCCCCATACACTACCCCAGCACCCCAACTCCACCCTTAAACCCGTCTCTGACAACCCTAGACCCTCACACCTTTCACCCAACCACACCCCAGCCCCGTCCTTCTCGGTCTTCCCCTCCCCCCATTCCACCCCTCCCTCAAACCTCACACCCGCCCCCACTCGCAGCCCCGGGCTCGGTGAGCGGCCCAGCCCGCGGCCGCCACCTACCTGTGCCCCTGCCTGGGGCAGCCAGCAGCAGCTCCTCGCTGACGGCTCCCTCCTCCCGCGGCGCGGCTGAAGGGGGAAGCGGCTCCGCGCCCCCGGCACAAAGCTAGGGAGGGTGGGACAGAGAGTGTGCGGGAGAAGGGAGGGGGCTGGGGGCGACCTGCGCCTTGGGACCGCGGGGCCGTCGGGGGCGGGGGGATGGCTGGGCAGGGGAGGCGCGCTTGCGCGATACCCGGCATGAGGGGCGGGGTCGCGCTTGGAGGCGGGGCCGCACCCGGGGCTGGCGACCTGAGGGCCTAGGGCTCTGAGCAGGGAGAGGTGGGGACTGCGCGTGCGTGCTCTTGCGAGGGCGGGTCCCTTGGGTCTCAGAAGCCCCAGGGAGCCAGCTTAGCTGGGGGAGGGTAAGCAGCGTGTGCTCAGGCGCTTGCCTAGGGAAAGGCCCTTGGGCGGGGCTGCGGAGCTCAGCCCGCGCAGTAAGGAAGAGCACGGGGGCGTGGTCTGGGGGCGGGGCCTGAGGGAGACTGGGCGCGTACAACCGGGAGTACAGCTGTGCGCGACTGGGATCTCGGAGGAGGCTGGGCGGGAGCGGGGCGGAGCTGGGGACCGGCGCGCTGCGCAGGGTGGGGCGGGACGGGGCAGAGCCTGTGGGCGGGGTGGAGCGAAGATCCGGGAGTAGGATTTGAGCGCCTGCGAACTCCGCGGAGGCCTGCGAAAAGGGAAGGGGGCGGGGCGGTAGGGAGACCTCGAGGCCCGACAATCAGCGCGCTTAGAGTTAACCGGAGGCCCAGGCGAGCAGGGTGGCTCGGCGGGCTCGGCTGGCACCGGGGGAGGTGGGAGCCTGGCTGGGCGAGGCCGACGGAGGTGGGGGATGCTGGTGGAGGAGGGAGAGAGCGAGTGTTTTTGGGGTTGTGAGGAGACGCGCGGCGCGGAGGCGGACGGTGGGCGGGCGGTGAGGTGATCGGGATGGTGGAAGACTGACGCATGACGCAGGTCTGTTCACTCCCCTGAGTCCTAGAGACACTAGTGCCAGCCCACGAACTTTCTGGAAGCCAGAAATAATGTTTTGACCCCCAAAAGGGAAAATCAGTTCCAAATAGAAATTAATAAATGTATCCAAATGTAACCTATTAACTGGAACGTAACCCATATACTTAAGAATTATATTTGATGTAGGATGTGGGTTCATATATTTTATGTAATTTGGGCCGGGCGTCCAAAAGTATGTGTTTAGGGCCCTTGGAGCTATTGAAATGGTCTTGAACTGAGTAGAAGGGTGTGGGACGGAGGTGAAAGGGTAGTGTCAGGGCTGGTTGCCTTTCAAGTGATACCAAGCTATAGGCCCTGGCCCTGGGGAGGCAGAGGATGGCCGTTTTCTAATTTACACAAAAGTTCCCAGTGGATGATGTTATGGGAAAGGGTTTAAGGAGTCTGGTTCTAAGAGTACCAGACGCAAGGGGTACTCTTTCCTGACCACAAGAAGAAAGTGAACTGAAGGCTTGGCGCAGAAAGCTTTTTGGAAAGAAAGGTTACGTGAACTGGAGGTGAAAGGGTTGGGTAAGTGGCACTGGGTTTAGAGGAGGATAAGGCATCAGGGAAGTCCAGGGTCAGGGAGTTTTAAAAATGCAGAGGATGGCACCCCAGAGTGCACCACCTTTGATGAACTGAGGCCCTGAGTGAACACGTGTGAGTTAGGTAAGGCATCCCAGGATGGGGGGTTAGATTACATCCTGAACCTGCATTTTGGAGTTAAGGAAGCAACATACCTGTTGAGTTGTGTTATGGGTTTCTTCGGGATTGGTGTGCCTCTTTCGCATTAAGCGCAACAAAGAAACCTTAAAGTGAACCCAAATTCTGCCGCTTCTTGTTATTTAAATAATTCCATCCAACACAGGAAAAAGGAAGGGTATTGGTGGCTATAGGAGGTATGAAATGAGTTTTGTATTAAAGTACATATTTGCTTCCTTCAGATAATTTAGATGGTAAGAATGTGACGTCAGAAAAGAACTGAACATTTGGAGAATACATGCTCTTATTTATCTACTACACATCAATGCTAGATATATTTCCCTAAAACGTATTACTTTTTTAAAGCAAATTCTGTCCTTAAGTCTCCAGCCCCCACATTTCCACTGCCAAGTAGGTTACCACAGGGTTTTTCTACCTCTGCACTATTCACATTTTCCGTCAGATAATTATTTGATTTGGGGGACTGTCCTGTGCATTGTGGAATATTTAGCAGCATCATGAAATGCCCACTAGATGCCAATAGCATCACCCCCCCCCACCTCCAGTATGACAGCCAAACGGGCTCTAGACATTGACAAATGTCCCCTGGGGGGCTGAATCACCCCCAGTCCAATTGAGAACTACTGGACTACAGGCTAAAGTCTACCATCTTTACCTGGCTTTCAAGTTTTTTCATTATCTGTTCCTAATCTACCTTTCCTAGAATTCCATTCAGGCTAAAAGAACCCCAGTGCAAGAGTTCTTTCTCTGGTTTCCTCCGTAGGTTATCACCTAGTCGTCTTCTTGGACACTTTCAGGGATGGAAAAGATTAAAAATCTTTACTTTGCTGGAAAGTTCTTACATCTATGATGTCTTCCTGCTTACAGTTCGTATTTGTTGAGTCCAGTTAAATCCTTTTTCCATTTGTGAAGACTTGTGATATTAAAACTTGTAGTCATATTTCTCTCACTAAAGTATCTCTTCTTTAAACGATAGTCTTTCAACTCCCTCCATGTAACATAGTTTATAGATCATCATGAATGTTCTGTTCTCTGAACAATATCAAGCCTGATAATGTCCTACTTAAATTATACTACCTAGAACTGAACACAGTATTCTAGATGTGGATCACACTGTTTGCACATAACAAATTATTAGTTTCATGTTTGTCCATTCTCCTTGACTCTGAACTTAAAGGCAAAAACAACTCTTAAGTCACCATCTTTGTCTTAGGTTTACATAGTCAAAGATTACTACGTAGTGTCTTTGCATTACTAGCACGGTGCCTGGCCCTTAGTTGGTTTTCACAGATTTTGGTAGAATTTAGTTCCTTCTTAGCTACATTAATGTAATTTAAAATAACATTCCTTTACCTTTGGGGGCAGATGTAGTACACTCTTGCCTTATAGTGACTTTGCAATCAACTAATCCTCTGCATGTTATAGATGAAAGGTTGGCAAATTTTTTATGGGCTAGATAATAAATATTTTAGGTTTTATGAGCCTTATAGTCTGTCACAGCTATTCTGCTCTGTCACTATAGCACAAAAGTAGCTATAGACAATATATAAATGAATGAGTGTGGCCATTTCTAATAAAACTATTCCTGGACACTGAACTGTGAATTTCATATTTCATATAATGTTCATGTGCCACAAAATATTTTGATTTTGAAAACATTTTAAAATGTAAAAAACGTTCTTAGTTTATGGGCCATACAAAAACAGGTGTCAGGGTAGATTTGGCTCACAGGCAGTAGTTTGACAGTCCCTGATCTAGGCCGTTCCTTGTGTGATTGATTTTTTAAGTCTGAGTATATTAAATATCTTATTCATTGCAACCTATCTTTCTAGCTTGCTCAGATTTTTTGTGTGCTAATTCTTTCATCCAGTATATTAGCTGACATCACAGCTTTGTTTCATCTGCAAAACTGATAAACATATTGTTTCCTTCCTTAATTAACAATAATCTTGAATGGGATAAGGGTAGAGGTCTTACACAGTTCATTTTGTTCCATTAATCACCATTCTTTGAGTATTACCATTCCAAGAATTATAAATATCTACCTAAAGTACTGCCTATCACCCATCCCATATTTATTCATCTCATCCACAGGGTGTCTTGGGATGCTTTGTCTGAAGTTTTGTTGAAATGTTCAGGAATATCCCTAATAGGTAGTAACTCTATCAAACAAACAAAAAGAAATATGTAGGTTTGGTATAACTTGTGAATTAATGGTACTGTTGCTTTCCAATTTTACTACTTTCTTGTTTAGATTTTCAAAGCTATCCTTTTAATAATAATGAAATTTAGTAATTTTAGAATTTTGTTGAAAATTCACATCCAAGTACATCAGCCTCTATTTCCAGGAATTCACCGTATTTTTTTGTCTTCAAACTAAATGTTAACAGTGTTCATATAACACCTGTTCTCTGGTATCAGTAGTATTAAAAACTGTAGTAAGATTGGCAAGAAAAAAGGCAAAATAAAAGCATATTCGAATATATACTTCTTTCTGAACCACTGCTTTTAACACTTGACCAATCTTACCACAGCTTTTAACACTATCAATACTAGATTTTAAAATTACAATAGAAAATGCACTTTGTGCCAATAAATATAAAATCTAGGAAGAAAGAATTTTCTCAAAATACAGATTTCAAAATTGACTCAGGAAAGTGTAGAAAGCCTGAAAAGAACTACTGAATTGAAAATAGTCAAAAATCTACGTACAAACACTTTACTAGGCTTATAGGATCCAATGACCCAGCAAATAGAAAAATAAGGAAAGCTCTCCAGCTTCTTTATGTTCAGGGTACAGTCTAAATTCCAAATCCAGACATAGACTAAATAACAAAAAAAACAATTATAGGCCAGTTTCACTTAGAAATATATTTGCAAAATTTCTAAAAATAATAGCAAACTGAATCCAACTATGGATAAAAATACCAGTACACCTTGGCTGTGTAGATAGAGTTTATGCTGAGAACTGGGGATGCTATAACATTAGAAAATCCTGATTTAATTTATCACATTAACCTGTAGAAACATCTATGTGATCACCTTAGTAAATGTTAGAAGAGCATTTGATAAAATTCAACGTTCATTTGTGCTTAAAAAATAAAAGCTAACAAACTAAAGAGAAGGGAATTTCTATAACCCAATGAACAGTGTCTAACAAAACCTTCACTGAGCATCACATTTAATGGTGAAATGTTAGAAATATTCCTTGTAAAGAATAAGATTTTAAAAAAAATAATGTTATTTTTTTGAAGATCTCATTTATAGTAACAATGGAAATGATAAGGTATCTAAGAGTGAATCTAATGAAAGAGGCGAAGATATGTTCCTAGAAAACTGTAAAACAATTTAAGGACTTAAAAGAAGTCTTAAGTTAATGAAAAGATACTCCAGATCCATGGATTTGAAAACTCATTATAAACATGTCACTTCTCTCCCAATTAATCTATAATGGAATTGAATTATAATTAACATCTCAGAAAATGTTTTAATATAATTTAACAAAACTATAATAATCAAGTATAAAGCATAAAACAAAAAATTTTTGAAAATTAAGTAGGGGAATTTACCTTACCAGATATTAAGATTTATTCTATCTTATTCTATCCTTTTAGTTTCATATTTAGAGTGTGTCTCTTGAAAAGAGTACTTAGTTTTTTTTTTTTTCTTCAGTCTTAAAGTGTTTAGTTTACTAACATTTAATGGAATAATCTGTGTGTTTGTGCTTAAATCTGTCTTCTGGCTATTTATTTTCAATTTGTCCTAACTGACTTAATTCTTTTTTTCTTCCTTTTCTACCTTCTTTCAAATTTACCATGTATTTTATGGTATTCCATTTTTTCCTCTCTGTTGGCCTCCTTCCTATAACTCTTTATGTTTTTTAGTGGTTGCTTTATCCTAAGTCTAGGATTATAACATGTATCCTTACTGTCTTTTTGTTTTTAACATCTTTATTGGAGTATAATTGCTTTACAATGGTGTGTTAGTTTCTGCTTTATAACAAAGTGAATCGGCTATACATATATAAATATCCCCATATCTCCTCCCTCTTGCGTCTCCCTCCCACCCTCCCTATCTCACCACTCTAGGTGGTCACAGAGCACTGAGCTGATCTCCCTGTGCTATACGGCTGCTTACTACTAGCTATCTATTTTACATTTGGTAGTATATATAAGTCCATGCCACTCTCTCACTTTGTCCCAGCTTACCCTTCCCCCTCCCTGTGTCCTCAAGTGCATTCTCTACGTCTGTGTCTTAATTCCTGTCCTGTCCCTAGGTTCATCAGAACCATTTTTATTTTTTAGATTCCATATATATGTGTTAGCATATGGTATTTGTTTTTCTGACTTACTTCACTGTATGACAGACTCTAGGTCCATTCACCTCACTACAAATAACTCAGCTTCATTTCTTTTTATGGCTGAGTAATATTCCATTGTATATATGTGCCACATCTTCTTTATCCATTCATCTGTCGATGGACACTTAGGTTGCTTCCGTGTCCTGGCTATTGTAAATAGTGCTGCAGTGAACATTGTGGTACATGACTCTTTGAATTATGGTTTTCTCAGGGTATATGCCCAGTAGTGGGATTGCTGGGTCATATAGTAGTTCTATTTTTAGTTTTTTAAGGAACCTCCATACTGTTCTCCCTAGTGGCTGTATCAATTTACATTCCCACCAACAGTGCAAGAGGGTTCCTTTTTTCTCCACACCCTCTCCAGCATTTATTGTTTGTAGATTTTTTGATGATGACCATTCTGACCGGTGTGAGGTGATGCCTCATTGTAGTTTTGATCTGCATTTCTCTAATGATTAGTGATGTTGAGCATTCTTTCATGTGTTTGTTGGCAATCTTCTTTGGAGAAATGTCTATTTAGGTCTTCCACCCATTTTTGGATTGGGTTGTTTGTTTTTTTGATATTGAGCTGCATGAGCTGCTTGTATATTTTGGAGATTAATCCTTTGTCAGTCGCTTCATTTGCAAATATTTTCTCCCATTCTGAGGGTTGTCTTTTGGTCTTGTTTATGGTTTCCTTTGCTGTGCAAAAGCTTTGAAGTTTCATTAGGTCCCATTTGTTTATTTTTGTTTTTATTTCCATTTCTCTAGGAGGTGGGTCAAAAAGGATCTTGCTGTGACTTATGTCATAGAGTGTTCTGCCTATGTTTTCCTCTAAGAGTTTTATAGTGTCTGCCCTTACACTTAGGTCTTTAATCCATTTTGACTTTATTTTTGTGTGTGGTGTTAGGAAGTGTTCTAATTTCATTCTTTTACATGTAGCTGTAGTTTTCCCAGCACCACTTATTGAAGAGGCTGTCTTTTCTCCATTGTATACTCTTGCCTCCTTTATCAAAGATAAAGTGACCATATGTGTGTGGGTTTATCTCTGGGCTTTCTATCCTGTTCCACTGATCTATATTTCTTTTTTGTACCAGTACCATACTGTCTTGATTACTGTAGCTTTGTAGTGTAGTCTGAAGTCTGGAAATCTGATTCCTCCAGCTCGGTTTTTCGTTCTCAAGATTGTTCTGGCTATTCGGGGTCTTTTGTGTTTCCGTACAAATTGTGCAACTTTTTGTTCTAGTTCTGTGAAAAATGCCATTGGTAGTTTGATAGGGATTGCATTGAATCTGTAGATTGCTTTGGGTAGTATAGTCATTTTTACAATGTTGATTCTTCCAATCCAAGAACATAGTGTATGTCTCCATCTGTTTGTATCATCTTTAATTTCTTTCATCAGTGTCTTACAGTTTTCTGCATAGAGGTCTTTTGTCTCCTTAGGTAGGTTTATTCCTAGGTATTTTATTCTTTTTGTTGCAGTGGTAATTGGGAGTGTTTCCTTAATTTCTCTTTCAGATTTTTCATTGTTAGTGTATAGGAATGCAAGAGATTTTTGTGCATTAATTTTGTATCCTGCTACTCTACCAAATTCATTGATTAGCTCTAGTAGTTTTCTGGTAGCATCTTTAGGATTCTTTATGTATAGTATCATGTCATCTGCAAACAGTGACAGTTTTACTTCTTTTCTGATTTGGATTCCTTTTATTTATTTTTTTCTTTGGTTGCTGTGGCTAAAACTTCCTAAACTATGTTGAATAATAGTGATGAGAGTGGGCAACCTTGTCTTGCGCCTGATCTTAGCGGAAATGGTTTCAGTTTTCCACCTTTGAGAACAATGTTGGCTGTGGGTTTGTCATATATGGCCTTTATTGTGTTGAGGTAGGTTCCCTCTGTGCCTACTTTCTGGAGAGTTTTTATCATAAATGGGTATTGAGTTTTGTCAAACGCTTTTTCTGCATCTATTGAGATTATCATATGGTTTTTATCCTTCAGTTTGTTAACATGGTGTATCACATTGATTGATTTGTGTATATTGAAGAATCCTTGCATTCCTGGGATAAATCCCACTTGATCATGGTGTGTGATCCTTTTAATGTGCTGTTGGATTCTGTTTGCTAGTATTTTGTTGAGGATTTTTGCATCTATGTTTATCAGTGATATTGGCCTGTAGTTTTCTTTTTTTGTGACATCTTTGTCTGGTTTTGGTATCAGGGTGATAGTGACCTCATAGAATGGGTTTGGGAGTGTTCCTCCCTCTGCTATATTTTGGAAGAGTTTGAGAAGAATAGGTGTTAGCTTTTCTCTTAAGTGTTTGATAGAATTTGCTTGTGAAGCCATCTGGTCCTGGGCTTTTGTTTGTTGGAAGATTTTTAATCACAGGTTCAATTTCAGTGCTTGTGATTGGTCTGTTTATATTTTCTATTTCTTCCTGGTTCAGTCTCAGAAGTTTGTGCATTGCTAAGAATTTGTCCATTTCTTCCAGGTTGTCCATTTTATTGGCATATAGTTGCTTGTAGTAATCTCTCATGATCCTTTGTATTTCTGCAGTGTCAGTGGTTACTTCTCCTTTTTCATTTCTAGTTCTGTTGATTTCAGTCTTCTCCCTTTTTTTCTTGATGAGTCTGGCTAATGGTTTATCAATTTTGTTTATCTTCTCAAAGAACCAGCTTTTAGTTTTATGGATCTTTGCTATTGTTTCCTTCATTTCTTTTTCATTTATTTCTGATCTTTATTATTTCTTTCCTTCTGCCAACTTTGGGGGGTTTTTGTTCTTCTTTTTCTAATTGCTTTAAGTGTAAGGTTAGGTTGGTTGTTTGAGATGTTTCTTGTTTCTTAAGGTAAGATTGTGTTGCTGTAAACTTCCCACTTAGAACTGCTTTTGCTGCATCCCATAGGTTTTGGGTCGTTGTGTTTTAATTGTCATTTGTTTCTAGGTATTTTTTAAGTTCTTCTTTGATTTCTTCAGTGATCTCTTGGTTATTTAGTAATGTATTGTTTAGCCTCCATGTGTTTGTATTTTTTTAGTTTTTTTCCTGTAATTATTATTTAGTATCAGAGCGAGTATTGTCGCCAGAAAAGATACTTGATACGATTTCAATTTTGTTAAATTTACCAAGGCTTGATTTGTGACCCAAGATATGGTCTACCCTGGAGAATATTCCATGAGCACTTGAGAAGAAAGTGTATTCTGTTGTTTTTGGTTGGAATGTCCTATAAGTATCAGTTAAGTCCATCTTGTTTAATGTGTTATCTAAAGCTTGTGTGTGCTTATTTATTTTCATTTTGGATGATCTGTCCATTGGTGAAAGTGGGGTGTTGAAGTCCCCTACTATTATTGTGTTACTGTCAATTTCCCCTTTTATGGCTGTTAGCATTTGCCTTATGTATTGAGGTGCTCCTATATTGGGTGCATAAATATTTATAATTGTTATGTTTTCTTCTTGGATTGATCCCTTGATCATTATGTAGTGTCCTTATCTCTTGTAACAGTCTTTATTTTATTTTATTTTTATTTTTTATTATTATTATTTTTTTGCGGTATGCGGGCCTCTCACTGTTGTGGCCTCTCCTGTTGCGGAGCACAGGCTCCAGACGCGCACGCTCAGCAGCCATGGCTCACGGGCCCAGCTGCTCCGCAGCATGTGGGATCTTCCCAGACCAGGGCACGAACCCGTGTCCCCTGCATCGGTAGGCAGACTCTCAACCATGCACCACCAGGGAAGCCCTGTATTTAATTTTTGATAGTTTGATTAGTATGTGTTTCAGCATGTTTCTCTTTGGGTTTATCTTATATGGGACTCTCTATGCTTCCTGGACTTGGGTGACTGTTTCTTTTCTCATGTTTGGGAAGTTTTTGACTGTAATCTCTTCAAATATTTTCTCAGAACCTTTCTTTTTCTCTTCTTCTGGGATCCCTATATTTCGAATGTTTGTGAATTTAATGTTGTCCCAGAGATCTCTGAGACTCTCCTCAATTCTTTTCATTCTTTTTTCTTTTTTGTGCTCCCTGGCAGTTATTTCCACCATTTTATCTTCCAGCTCACTTATCTGTTCTTCTGCCTCAGTTATTCTCTTACTCATTCCTTCTAGAGTATTTTTAATTTCAGTAATTGTGTTTTTCATTGCTGTTTGTTTGCTCTTTACTTCTTCTAGATCCTTGTTAAATGTTTCTTGTATTTTCTCCATTGTGTTTCTGAGATTTTGGATCATCTTTACTATCATCACTCTGAATTTATTGTCAGGTGGGTTGCCTATTTTGTCTTCATTTATTTGGTCTTGTAGGTTTTTACCTTGCTTCTTCATCTGTAATGTATTTATTTGTCATTTCATTTTTTTTGTTCTCTTGATGGGTGGTGCTGTATTCCTGTCTTACTGGTTGTTTGGTCTGAGGCATCCAGCACTGGAGTTTGCAGGCAGTTGGGTAGAGCTGGGTCTTGGTGCTGAGATGAGGACCTCCGGGAGGCCTCACTACGATTGATATTCCCTGGGGTCTGAGGTTCTCTGTTAGTCTAGCAGTTTGGACTCAGAGCTCCCACCACAGGAGCATGGGCCTGACCTCTGGCCTGGGGACCAAGATCCCGCAAGCCAGTCGCTGGGGGTTCTTCCCATCCCCTTAGGTGTCCACGGTCCCTCACTGGTGCCTCGTAAGTGCCCTAGATGTGAGGAGACGCGAATTCCATATCCTCCTAGTATGCCATCTTGACTCTGCCCCATCCTTACTATCTTACTCTACTTTGAATTAATAGCATATCACTTCATGTTCAACATAAGAACTTTGCAAAAGTACTTCACAGAAAACACAGTGTCATTTACTTTTTTATTGCCTTTTGTGTTATTATATTTATTACTTCTACATCTATTAAATTTCTACCATTCATTGATATTGTTTTCACTTTAGTCAGTAGTCTTTTTTTTCTTTTTTTTTCTTCTGGCCACACCACGCAGCATGTGGGGTCTTAGTTCCCTGGCCAAGGATCAAACCTGTGCCTCCTGCAGTGGAAGTGCAGAGTTTTAACCACTGGACTGCCAGGGAAGTCCCCTACTCAGTAGCCTCTTAAATAAATTTTAAGAATATTCTTTTATGTTAGCAATATATTTGCCATCTCCAGTGCTCTTCATTCCTTCCCACAGATCCAGGATTCAGCTTGTAATCATATCCCTCCAGCCTAAAGTACTTCATTTAATATTTTTTGTACTGTGGGTCTACTGGTAACAAATACTTTCAGTTTTTGTTTGTCTTTATTTTGCCTTCATCTTTTTTTTGGCCGTGTTGGGTCTTCGTTGCTGCATGCGGGCTTTCACTAGTTACGGCAAGCAAGGGCTACTCTTTGTTGCAGTGCACGGGCTTCTCATTGCAGTGGCTTCTCTTGTTGCAGAGCATGGGCTGTAGGCACACGGGCTCAGTAGTTGTGGCAGGCAGGCCCTAGAGTGCGCGGGCTTCAGTAGTTGCAGCTCGCGGACTCTAGGGCATGTGGGCTTCATTAGTTGTAGCTCATGGGCTCTAGAGCGCAGCCTTAGTAGTTGTGGCACACGGCCTTAGTTGCTCCATGGACATGGGATCTTCCTGGACCAGGGATCAAACCCATGTCCCCTGTATTGGCAGGCAGATTCTTAACCACTTCACCACCAGGGAAGTCCCTGCCTTCACTTTTTAAGGATATTTTTGCTGGGTATAGGATTCTGTATTTTTTCTTTCAGCATGTCAAGGACATCATTCCATTTTCTTTTGGCTTCCACTGTTAATGATAAGTCAGTTTTGATTCTTCTTGTTTTTCTGCATATAAGGTGTTTTTTGCTCGACTGCTTTTAACTTTTTTCTTTAATTTTCAACAATTGACTAAGGTGTGCCTAGGTGGGATCTTCTTTGTACTTATGCAACTTATGGTTCACTGAACTTCTTGGATCTGTCGGTTTATGTCTTTCATAGATTTTGGAAAATTTTCAGCCATATCTCCTTAAATTATTCTTCTATATTATTCTCTTTCTCCTCTCCTTCTGGGATTCTAGTTACATGTATTTCAGATTAGTTTGATATTGTTTCACAGGTATATGATGCTCTGTTATTTTCATTTTTTTCCCCTCTGTTTCATTTTGGATTATTTCTATTGACCTATCTTTAAATTCACTGACCTTTTCTTGTGCTGTGTCCAATCTGATGTTAAACCCATCTAATGAATTCTTTATTTCAGATTTGGTATTTTTCAGTTCTAGAATTTCTACTGTGTTCTTTTTTATAGTTTCCATTTCTCTGCTAAAATTCCCTTTCTGTTCACCCATTTTGTCCATCTTTTCACTGAATTCTTTAATCAATTTATAATTCCCGCACCTGGGTCATCTGTAGATCTGCTTCAAATGACTTTTTTTTTAAGTTTTTAATTTTTAAAAAGTTTTTATATTTAAATTTTTTATTGAACTATAGTTTCTCTACAATATTATCTTAATTTCAGGTGTACGGTATAGTGATTCAGTATTTTTACAGATTATACTCCACTAAAAGTTATTAAAAGATAATGGCTATAATTCCTTGTGCTATTCAGATGACTTTGCATGTTCGACATTGTGTTTAAAAGAATGGTAGACACTGAAGTAGATAATGTTTTTTTTCCAGAGAGAACACACGATTTTCTTTGTCTGCTAGCTAGGATAAGGGGCAGATCATTTCAGTCCAACTAGGGGTTATGCTGGGATTGTAATGAGTTGTAGTTTTATTTAAATTGTTTCAGTTTACCTCTGATTTCACATATTTGAGAGTGAGATCAGTTCCTTCCTTCATCAGGGCTTTGGGATCTAAGTACCCAAGACCATAGAAATCTTTCTTTGCTTTTTAGCTCACACCCAGTTTCCTGTGAAACTCCACTTAGGGGTTGATTTCCTTGATCTGATTAAGAGTTGAGCTGGGTGGGGGCTGGGTTACTTAGTTGCACTTCAACTCTGCTATACATAACAACCTGGATAAATCTCAAACACATAATGATGAGTGAAAGAAGCCAGATACAAATGAGTACAAACTGTAGTATTTCCATGTACATGAAGTTCAGGTGAAATTAATCTGTAGGTTAGAAATAAGAACCACGCTACCTTTGGGAAGGAGAGAGGGGTAGTGACTAGGAGGGGTCGTAAGAAGGGCTTGTCTCAAATGCTGGTGATGTTCTGTCTCTTTACTTGGGTGGTGGTTACCTGGGTGTGTTTACTTTGTGAAAATCTGTTGTACCATATACTTATGATTTGTGTTCTTTTCTCTATGTGTGTTATAGTTCAAAAACAAAAAAGAAAGTGTGTATGGTGGGAGAGGAGCTCTTGCACAAAAAAACAAAGTTAAAAAGAAAAATCAAGCTATAGAATAGAAGATATTTGCAATGCTATAACAAAGGACTTGTATACAGGTTATTTTGTTTTAAATTTTTCTACAAATCAAAAAGAAAAGGACAGAAGGAGAAAAAGCAACGCAATAGAAAATGAGCAAAGGATAAGAAAAAGCAAATAAGAGAAGAAGAGGCCTGAATAGCCCATAAACATGAAAAGGTATTCAGCCTCACTAGTAATCCTGGAAATACAAATTAAAACCTTATTGAGGACTTCCCTGGTGGCACAGTGTTTAAGAATCCGCCTGCCAATGCAGGGGACATGGGTTTGATCCCTGGTCCAGGAAGATCTCACATGCTGCGGAGCAACTAAGCCCATGCACTACAACTACTGAGCCTGCACTCTAGAGCCCACAAGCTACAACTACTGAAGCCCGTGTGCCTAGAGCTTGTGCTCCACAACAAGAGAAGCCACCGCAATGAGAAGCCCACGCACCACAATGAAGAGTAGCCCCCACTTGCCGTGACTAGAGAAAGCCCGCATGCAGCAATGAAGACCCAACACAGCCAAAAATAAATAAATTTATTTTAAAAAGAAAAATAAAACCTTATTGCGATACCATTTCACACCAGTGAGATTGACTAAAGCTAAAATGTCTAACAATATCAAGTTGGTGAGAATATGAGGGAGCAGAAAGTTTCATACACTGCTAATGGTAATTTAAATTGTTATAATTTAGAGATCAAATAGATCAATTATTGACTTGGAGATACATTGATTATAAATTTTTACAATTCTACTTCTACAAAGAAAGATACTCTTTATTATAAAGATCTCCCACATTTGCCAATGGATACATGCACAAGGATTTGCATTGCAAATTTGTTTATAATAGCAAAAAATTGGAAACAGACCTAAATATCCATCATTAGAGAAATGGAGAAATACCTTACAGCAGTTAAAATGAGTAAAGTAGATTTACATGTATCAACATAGTAAAATCTTGAAAACATAATATTGAATGAAAAAAGCAAGTAGCAAGGGGTATATACACTGTGAAAACATCTAAGTTTTAAAAGAACAGTACATATTGATACATATATGGTAAAAGTATAAAACTATAGTCAGGGACTTCCCTGGCTGTCCAGTGGTTAAGACTCTGCACTTCCACTGCAGTGGGTGGGTTCAGTCCCTGGTTAGGGAACTAAAATCCCGCATGCTGCGTGACTTGGCCAATAAATAAATAAATAAAAATATAGGAAGGTTATTCACCAATTTCAGAATAGCTGTTACCACTGGGCAAGGAAGAGAATAAGGACAGTAAGGGGCTACTTATTTCTTTAAAAAAAAAAGTACCTATGGAAAAATGTTAACATCAAATCTGGGAAGTCAGTACACAGCTGTTTAGTAAGTGTAATATTCGCTCTACCTTGTTTGTTTATTTGAAATAGTTTTTTTTTTTTTTTTAAGTTAGACTGGGGCTAGGCTATGAGGTATATTAGAAGCCTTTCTTCCTTTTCCAAACACTCTTCATCTTTTAATTCTTTATAGATACAGCTTTCCCCATCACTTTGCATCTATATTTTGGTTTGTGCCTTATCACCAGTAGATCAAGGAGAAGGGTGAGTTCTGATGTAATCTTCTATGGTCTTCCTTGTGTCTTACCCTCCAGGGTTCATAGTAGAGCTCAACAATATCTTTTCATATGCTTTTTATCAGACTTAAAATATTACTCTCCAACAGAAATGTGTTTAAGTTCATGAACCAAGTGACTGATTTAGACTTTAAAAATAAGTGAAAAGTTATCTTCTCTCATTTCACATTTCTGCTCAAAAAAAAAATACCGATCATAAAGTATTTTTTAAGATTTAAATAATATTGCTTGCTATTTCAATTGATAAGTGTATGGATAAATAGTTACAAAGCATCTGTTTTTATACTCTTCATTTTTTTAAATTTCTGAATTATAACTATATAAACACTTTTTAAAAACTTACCTACTAAGTCATGTCACTCTAGCGTATTAACTGTTTCCATATAATTGTTGAGGGTTTTAATTTTAGAAACAGAAAAATTATGTTGGTGTCAGGGACTTCTTTTGTGGAGTAGAGTAGTGCAAATACTCATATCTCACAGATTATCCCTGGGAGAGGTCAGAAGTTTACCTAAGTAAATATGTTAAGAGTCCCTCCCACTTGTTGAATAATTTGGTTGGTAAGCTTTGTGCTAGGCAACAGGCTTTCTCTCTCTTCCTTTGCTCAAGATAAAATTCAGAGAATAAAAAGATTGCTTTTGTTGTTCTGTTTTGTTTTCCTTGCAGGTTAAATACTTTAAGATGAGAAACATTGATGTTTGTTTGAGCTCTGAAGGGACTGAAGTGATTTTAGCTACATCAAGTGATGAAAAACACCCACCTGAAAATATAATTGATGGGTAAGAGTTACTGTTCTTTCTTCCTTAAAGTCTTAATATTAAGTCAGTGAACCCCCTGAGTACTGAGATTATGTGTTTTACAACAACTAGCACTGTTAAACATAGTTTAATAAATGTCTGGTGAACTAAATTACCTGACTACCCACTTTAGTACCATCCCTGGAGCTAATTCAGTTGTGTATATTTAGGGTTTTGATCCTTTTTTTAAAAAATTTCTTTATTTAATTTCTTTAATTTTGACTGTGTTGGGTCTTCATTGCTGCGCGCGGGCTTTCTCTAGTTGTGACGAGCGGGGGCTACTCTTAGTTGCGGTGCACAGGCTTCTCATTGCAGTGGCTTCTCTCATTACGGAGCACGGGCTCTAGGTGTGTGGGCTTCAGTAGTTGTGGCACGCGGGTTCAGTAGTTGTGGTGTGTGGGCTCTAGAGCACAGGCTCAGTAGTTGTGGTGCACGGGCTTAGTTGCTCCACGGCATGTGGGATCTTCCCTGACCAGGGCTCGAGCCTATGTACCCTGCATTGGCAGGTGGATTCTTAACCACTGTGCCAACAGGGAAGTCCCTGATCCTTTTCTTTATGAATTCCTAAACTGAACTTTTTAGAAAAATAGTTTTTAAAGATGTGGTCTAACAAGGCAAAACTTCAAACAACAGCTACCTCATTTTATGGAAGTATACATTTTAATATCTGGTTATGGTTTTATTCCAAGTTTTTCTTGGTAAATAGGAATATAAACAGTATGACTTACTATGTACTGCCTATTTTCTTTCTGGTCTAAGCAACATCTTTGCTGAACTGAATGCTTCACTTCTTGCTATCCACCTGCATTGTTTGGTTCTCAGCTTCTTGATATCATTCCAGTCACCACTCTTCACTGTGCTAGAGCTTATTCTAGGTAGGGATAGATATCATTCTCAGACTTTTAAATTCCAGGAAAAAAGTAGTTAATGGAAGAACTTCTTTTTTAAAAAATTGAGGTATGTGGGACTTACCTGGTGGTCCAGTGGTTAAGACTCTACACTTCCGTTACAGGGGGCGCGGGTCCAATCCCTGGTTGGGGAAGTAAGTTCCCACATGCCCCAGCCAAAAAATTTTTTTAAAAAATTGAAGTATAGTTGCTTTACTTTAGTACCATTCCTGGAGCTAATTCAGTTGTGTATATTTAGGGTTTTGATCCTTTTTTTTTTTAAATTTCTTTATTTAATTTCTTTATTTTTGGCTGTGTTGGGTCTTCATTGCTGAGCGCGGGCTTTCTTAAATATTATGTAAGTTTCAGGTATACGCTGTAGCAATACACAATTTTTAAAGGTTATACTCCATTTATGGTTATTATAAAATATTGGCTATAATTCCTGTGTTGTACAATATATCCTTGTAGCTTAATTATTTTATACATAGTAGTTTGTACCTCTTAGTCCCCCAGCCCTATCTTGCCCCTCTCCACTTCCCTCTCCCCACTAGTTTTTTCCCCTTATCTGTAAGTCTCTTTCTTTTTTATTATATTCACTAGTTTATTTTTTAGATTCTGCATATAAGTGGTATACAGTATTTGTCTTTCTCTGTCTGACTTATTTCATTAAGCAAATACCCTCCAAGTCCACCCAAGAAAAACTCCTTTTTTAATAGTTCTGGCAATTTTATTACCCTCCTGAATTCTCTTTCTTGGTATTTGTACATTGATCTGAGTTTGACTCATAGAATCATATAATTTTAGAGCTGGAAGGACTTATGAGTTCATCTTATTGAAACCTTTCATTTAGACTTGTGGTAAGAGAGATCTAAAGAGGTCAGGTACTAGTTTTAACTATTGAAGGCAGAGCCAATTGTAACATAGATCTCGTGGCTCTTTGTGTTCTATTGTGAGGTCCATGTATCTGTATAAAATTCTAGCAATTGGACCTGTTCCTTTAAGCCCAGTTCTTACCTCCTCTCTGACTGACATCTGTCCCTTTCCCTCAGGTAGGATAGTTTCCCTTTTTGGTGGGCTCCAGTAGAATTTGATATATATACCTCTATTATCTTATTTATTCCTTTATTATATAATTATTTATTTTTAATGTATGTCTCCCCTCTCAACTGGAAATTTCTAGAAGTCAGAGACTATGACTTCATCTTTGACTCCACAGTGTCTTAAAATATTTGTGGAGTAGCTTGTGAATTAGACCATCGAAGATTAGTCATATATACACTCAAACATGTACACATATACATACATACATACATGTATGCATCTGTTAATATATATTTGCATAGGGCTTTATAGTTTTATAGATGTTATGTCATTTGACCCTCAAAGTAAGCTTGGGGAGTAATAAGCCAAAAAAAAAGTATTTTCACCCTCATTATAAAGATGATGAAAAAAATGATTAGAGGTAAAATGACTTACTCAAAATCATACAGAGAAGCAAGTGTCAGAATCAAAACTAACACTCATGTCTTCTAACTCCCAGTTTCTAAAACTTAAGGTTTGAATAAAAAACTTAATATATGTGCCTCTTAATCCTTCTTAGTTTTTTATTTCCTGAAATTCAGGTAATAGTTATTTATCTCACTCTGCCTTAGAGTAGAGATATAAATGTGGGAAGTGCTATGAGGATCACAGACCTATAGAGATGTACCTTAAATCATTTGCCAGAAATAGAGATCTTTCCAAAAATACTCCTTGTCTTTGATTGGAGATAAATCAAATTTTCAAGGCAAGATCAATTTACCTTACACCCTTTTGGTGACCTTTCTTTCAAGGGAATATGTTTATAGATCATTAAAATTGGCTGTTATATGTAACATAATACTTTAGACTTTATCAGTCCATACTAATGAATAAGTACATAATATTTTTTAGATTAGACCAAAACCCTTAATACGGAAAACTATATGGAGTAAAGTAGTTACTGACCCGATAAACTGAACAGAGCACATCAGAGACTTTTAATTCATATGCATTTCCAACAAACACAATTAGATTTTATATAGTAGATAGTAAAATTTATTCTTTGCTCATAAGTTGATTTATCTAAATGGAAATAACAGTAGAATTATTTGGAGAAAACAGTGCTATAAATTTGCCCCTAATGGATAGTGCTCCCAATTCTCAATTTCCTCAGAAATAGAGTTTTAAAAAGTGATTATATTTCTACTTCCTCTTGACTCTACTTTTGACCCCTGGTATTTAACATGTCAATGAAAAAGGAGAAAAATTTTACACAAAAAAAAATGAGTTAGAAAAAGTAGAAGAGAGAGAGAATTGGTTCCTTTGGCATAATGTAAAAGAATGAGAGATTTACAGTTAAAATTCCTGGGTAAGTGAACTATGTGTGTTACTTTGGGCTAAGAATATATGTGTTATTCTTTGAGCCTCAGTTTCCTGGTCTGAAAAGTAGGGATAATACCACCTTCCCTGACTACCTCAGAGTTGTGAAAAAATTACATGACTTTTTTTTATTATCACATGAGATGATAGATGTTGAACAGTGAATGGCTATAAGGCCTTGTTTTAAAGGAAACTACTATTTTGATGACTTCATTTTACTTAATTATAGGAATTCAGTTATTTTAAAATCCAAGTGCATCTCTATATATCTTTATGTTATTACTTTGATCATGTTCATTAAAAGCACCCAAGAAAAAACATAGGGCAAGTAAAAATTGTTTACTTTATTTAAATAAATAAAATTTTAAACCATATAAATATAAATAAAAAGAAATTGCGAAATAGTAAGCATAGTATAAAAAAATCAAGAATTGTGAGTTAGAGACCTGGATTCTGTTTTTTTCTTTTTTGTAACACCTTTATTGACATATTATTCTCATACCATAAAATTCAACCATTTAAGATATACAATTCAGTGGCTTCTAGCATATCCAGAGTTATGCAGCCATTTGCACAATCCATTTCAGCACCCCAAAAAGAAACCTCACACACTTTCATTGTCATCCCCTATCCCCATGAGCCCTAGACAACCACAGATCTACTTTCTGTCCCTACAGATTTGCTTATCCAGACATTCATATCAATAGAATAATACATATGTTGTCTTTGGACTGCCTTCCTTCACTTACATGTTTTCAAGGCTCATCCATGTTGTAGTATGTATCAGTGCTCCATTCATTTTTATTGCCAAATAATTCCATTGTATGTATATGGCAAATTTTATTTACCCATTCATCAATTGATGGATATCGGAATTGTTTCTACTTTTTGGCTGAATTTTCCCCAGTTTTATTAAAGAATACCAACTCACAGATCCAAGGAACTCAGCAAACCCCAAGCAGGATGAATAACAGACCATATCATAGCCAAACTGCTGAAAAACAAAGATAGAGAAACAAATTTTTAAACAACTGGAGCAAAAAAATACATTACATACAGCGGTACAGTGGTACCAGTGACAGCCAACTTTGCATCACAAGCAATGGAATTCAGGTGACAATGGAATCATATCTTTAAAATGCTGGAGAAAAAAGAGAAACAAACAAACCTGTCAACCCAGAATTCTGTGTCTAGTTAAAATATCACTAAAAAATATAGGATATAAGAAAGACTTTTCACTTACCACAAACAGACTTGCATCACAGGAAATGCTAAAGAAAGTTCTGCAGGTTGAAATGATAAAATACTAGATAGAAATTCAAACATTCAGGAAGAAAGTAAGTGCATTGGAAATGGTAAATATTTCAGTAAATATAAAAGACTATCTTTTCTTTTAATAATTTTTTTAAAATTTTTTGTGGTATGCGGGCCTCTCACCGCTGCAGCCTCTCCCATCGCGGAGCACAGGCTCTGGACGCGCAGGCCCAGCGGCCACGGCTCACGGGCCCAGCCGCTCCGTGGCACGTGGGATCCTCCCGTACCGGGGCACGAACCCGCGCCCCCTGCATCAGCAGGCGGACTCTCAACCACTGCACCACCAGAGAAGCCCTCTTTTAATAATTTTGAAAGACAGCTAACCACTTAATGGGAAGAAACATTTTGTATTGTGGGATTTATTATATATGTGTGTATAAAATATATTAAAACAATGGCACAAAAGTGGAATTCAGTGCAAATTGACTGTCATGAGGTTTGATAACCTTGAGAGCAGCCACTAAAAATAAGAGGTATAGTTAAATAACTAATAAAGGAATTAAGCAGCATTAAAACTTTTGTTGATTCACTCAAAATTGGATAGGAAAGGAGGGAATTCCCTGGTGGTCCAGTGGGTAAGACCCCACGCTCCCAATACAGGGGGCCTGGGTTCGATCCCTGGTTGGGGAACTAGATCCCGCATGTGTGCTGCAACTAAGAGTTCACATGCTGCAACAAAGAATTCTGCATGCCGCACCTAAGAAGTCTGCATACTTCAACTATAAGCCCACGTGCTGCAACTAAGAGCCGGCGCAGCCAAAATAAATAAATAAATATATGTATATTTTAAAGTAGGTAGGAAAGAAGAAATGGTACAAGAAAAAATAGATGGGAGGGACAAATAAAAATGAATAGCAAGACTTAAACCCAACCATATCAATAATTATATTAAATGCCAGTGTTCTAAACACTTCAATTAAATGGCAGAGAGGGTTATACTGGGTAAAAGTGAAAGACCCAAGTATATGGTGTCTGCAAGAGATGTACTTTAAATATAAAGTCATGAATAGTTTGAAAATAAAAGGATGAAAAAGATTCACCCTATCAATAGTAAGCATGAGAAGGTGGCTGTGGCTATAGTCATATCAGACAAAGTAAAATATAAGATAAGGAGTATTTCCAGATATAAAGGGGACATTTTATAATGTTAAAATATCAATTCCTCAAGAAGAAATAACAATCTAAATGTACATTGACCTCATAATCGTTATTAAAAGTACATAAAGCAAAAACTGACAGATGGGAACTTCCCTGGTAGTCCAGTAGCTAAGACTCCACGCTCCCAGTTCAGGGGGCCTGGGTTTTATCCCTCGTCAGGGAACTAGATCCCACATGCTGCAACTGAGTGTTCACATGCCACAACTAAAGATCCCACATGCCACAACTAAGATCCCGCATGCCGCAACTAAAGATCCCGCATGCCACAACTAAAGATTCCACATGCCACAACTAAAGATTCTGCATGCCACAACTAAAGATTCAGCATGCCACAACTAAAAGATCCCGCATGCCACAACTAAGGATCCTGCATGCCGCAACAAAGACCTGGCACAGCCAAATAAATAAATAAATAAATATTCTGACTTCCCTGGTGGCACAGTGGTTAAGAATCCACCTGCCAACACAGGGGACATGGGTTCGATCCCTGGTCAGGAAAATCCCACATGCCGCAGAGCTACTGAGCCCCCGTGCCACCACTACTGAGCCCACACACCGCAACTACTGAAGCCTGTGTGCCCTAGAGACCATGCGCCACAAGTACTGAGCCCACGTGCTGCAACTGCTGAAGCCCACGCGCCTAGAGCTGATGCGGAGCAACAAGAGAAGCCACTGCAATGAGAAGCCCACGCACCACAATGAAGAGTAGACCCGGCTCGCCGCAACTAGAGAAAGCCCACACGCAGCAACAAAGACACAACACAGCCAAAAAAAAAAAAAAAAAGAATGTTTTAAAACCAATAATTAGGGCTTCCCTGGTGGCGCAGTGGTTGGGGGTCCACCTGCCGATGCAGGGGACGCTGGTTCATGTCCCAGTCTGGCAGGATCCCACATGCCGCGGAGCGGCTAGGCCCATGAGCCATGGCCGCTGAGCCTGCGCATCTGGAGCCTGTGCTGTACAACAGGAGAGGCCACAACAATGAGAGACCCGCGTACCACAAACAAAACAAAAACAAAAAAACAAAAAACAATAATTAAATTTCTCCCTTAGGAAGCTAGATAACAAAGAACAAATTTTACCAAAAGAAAGTAGAGGACAATAAATGACAAAGGTAAGAGCAGAAATCAATGAAATAGAAAATAGACAGTTAGAAAAAATTATCAAAGCCAAAAGTTGACTATGTGAAAAGGTTTATAAAAGTTATAAACCTCTAGCAAGACTGACTAAAATAAAAAGAGAAAATGCAAGTTACTAGTACCAGAAATGAAAGAAGCAATATCACTACAGATTCTAAAACAATAGTAAGTCAGTATCAAGAACAGATTTAGGCTAATCAATTTGACAATATAGATGAAATGGACAGATTCCTTGAAAAACTCAACCTATAAAAATGACACAAGATGAAATTTAATAATTTGAATAGTTTATATCAATTATAGAAATTATGTAAAATATTTATAGAGAAAAAATAGTACCAGTCTTTTAGAAACCCTTTCAAAAATAGAGGAGAAACATTTCCCAGATTGTTTTATGAGAACAGCATAACCCTGATACCAAAGCCTGACAAAGACTTTACAAGAAAGGACAATTAAAGAACAGTATCCTTTGTAAACATAGACCCAAAAAACCTTATAAATTGAATTCAGCTAATGGAGTTTATCATAAGAATGCAAGATTGGCATATTTACCACATTATCACAGGAATACAGATTGAGTGTAATTTACCATATTGCCAGAACAAGGGAGAAAAAATATATGATCATTCCAAAAAATCATTTGACAAAATTCAGCATCCATTCATGATAACAACTCTCAAAAAATTAAAAAGAGAAGGGAATTTTCTGTTTGATAAAGGCATCTACTAAAAATTTTCAGCTTAATGATGAAATAATAAATGCTTTCCCAATAGAGCAAATGAGTATATATAACAAAACAGAAACAGACTCACAGATATAGAAAACAAACTCGTGGATATCAGTGGGGAGAGGGAAATGGGGAGGGGCAAGATAGGGGTATGAGATTAAGAGATACAAACTACTACATACAAAATAGATAAGCAACAAAGATATATTGTACAGCAGCGGTCCCCAGCCTTTTTGGCACTAGGGACCAGTTTTGTGAAAGACAATTTTTCCACGGACCAGGGGGTGGGGGTGGGGTGGTTCAGGCAGTAACACAAGCGATGGGGAGTGGCAGGTGAAGCTCCACTCACTTGACCACTGCTCACCTCCTGCTGGGCGGCCTGGTTCCTAAAAGGCTGCAAACCAGTACTGGTCCGTGGTCCAGGGGTTGGGGACCCCTGTTGTACAACACAGGGAAATATAACCATTATTTTGTAATAACCTTAAATGGAGTATAATCTATAAAAATAGTGAATCACTGTGCTGTACACCTGAAACTAATATAATATTGTAAATCAACTATGTTCGGGTAAAAAAAAATGCTTCCCCTCCAGTATTGGAAACAAATCAAGGATGTTTGTTCTCACCATTTCTATTCAGTATTGTCCTAGAGGTCTTAAACAATGCAATAAGGCAAGAAAAGACATAGAAGTCATCAAGATTGGAAAGAGAGCAAAATTATCTTTGTTCAGTATAGTATGATATCACTTACGCGTGGAATCTAAAAGACACAACAAACTAATGAATATAACAAAAAATGAAGCAGAGTTACAGATCTAGGGAACAAACTAGTGTTTACCAGTGGGGAGAGGAGAGGGGGAAACTATTGGGTGTAAGATAGGCTCAAGGATGTATTGTACAACATGGGGAATATAGCCAATATTTTGTAATAACTGTAAATGCAAAGTAACCTTTAAAATTATATAAAATTTAAAAAAAATTTTTTTAAGAAAATTAGTAGACATAATGAGGATAATGATCAAAATGCACCCTTGTGGTATTTCCCCAAAGAGCCTTCCCCTTCCAGATGGCAACAAGGAAAAATAAGCTTTGGAATGAGTCCTCTTTACATATCTTGTAACCAAGTAGCCTTTTGAACTATTCATAATATTTATTTGAGTTTCAGTTTCTCCAGGGGTGTGTGTGTGTGTGTGTGTGTGTGTGTGTGTGTGCGTGTGTGTGTGTGTGTGTGTATATGTATAAAGCAAGAGCTATTGGCCACTAAAAAAATATTGCCTTTGTTCGCAGATTATGTGAATCTACATAACCCTAAGGAATCTGCAAAAAACTGCTAGAGCTAATAAGTAAATTTAGCGAGGTCAATACACAAAAATCAATTGTATTACTATATACTAGTAGGAAGCATTTAGAAAATGAAATTTTAAAAAATTCCAATTACATTAGCATTTAAGACGTGAAATAGTTAAAAATAAATTTAATAAGACATGCAAGACCTTTACACTCAAAACGTTGCTGAGAGAAATGAAAGAACTAAGTAAATGAAAAGATATACTATATTCGTGATTGGAAAACTCAATATTGTTACAGTGGCTGTTTCTCCCTTAAATGACCTATAGATTCAGTAAATCTCGATAGACTTTTACATAGAAATTAACAAGTTGATTCTGAAATGTGTATGGAAATGCAAACTAATCTTGTCAGACTAATTTTGAAAAGAAGAAATCTTAAATTATCTGATTTCAAGATTTAAAATAAATACACAGTAATCAAAACAACATGGCATTTTTGTAAAGATAGATCTATATAGATCAGTGGAACAGACTAGAGAGCCCAGAAATAGACCCACACATATAAAGTCAATTACTTTTTGACAAAAGGCTAAGGATACAGAAACAGATCAATGGAATAAAATGGAGGGGCAGAAGTACATACACCCACAGACAGTTCATTAATTTTAGGAAAAGACACTTAGATGATTCAATAGGAAAAGGAAAGTCTTTTTCTTTTTTTTTTTGGCAGCATTGGGTCTCCACTGCTGTGTGCAGGCTTTCTCTAGCCGTGGTGAGCAGGGGCTACTCTTCATTGTGGTACACTGTCTTTGCATTGTGGTGGCTTCTCATTGTGGAACACGGACTTTAGGTGCACGGGCTTCAGTAGTTGCAGCACACGGGCTCAGTAGTTATGGCATGTGGGCTCTAGGGCGCACGGGCTTTAATAGTTGTGGTGCACAGGCTCAGTAGTTGGGCTTAGTTGCTCCACGGCATGTGGGATCTTCCTGGACCAGGGATCAAACCCGTGGCCCCTGCATTGGCAGTCAGATTCTTAACCGCTGCGCCACCAGGGAAGTCCAAGGAAAGTCTTTTTAACGTGGTGCTGGAATGACTGAATAAACATGTGGATTAAAAAAAACCCTCAACCCCTACCTCATACTAAACACAAAAATTAATTCAATATGGATAATAGAACTCAATTCAAAGCTAAAATAATTTTCTAAAAGAAAATACAAGAAAGTACTTTTGTGACAATGAAGTAGGCAAAGGTTTCTTAATAAAGACACAGGGCTTCCCTGATGGTGCAGTGGTTAAGAATCCTCCTGCCAATGCAGGGGACATGGGTTCGAGCCCTGGTCCGGGAAGATCCCACATGCCGTGGAGCAACTAAGCCCGTGCACCACAACTGCTGAGCCTGCACTCTAGAGCCCGCGAGCCACAACTACTGAAGCCTGCACACCTAGAGCCCATGATCGCAACAAGAGAAGCCACCGCAGTGAGAAGCCCGCGCACTGCAACGAAGAGAGTAGCCCCCACTCACCGCATCTAGAGGAAGACCACGCACAGCAATGAAGACCCAACGCAGCCAAAAATAAAGAGAGGGAGGGAGGAAGGAAGGAAGGCAGGCACAAAAATTACTAAGCATAAAAGAAAAGAGTAATAAAACTGGAATTCACCAAAAATAAAACTAATACTCATTGAAAGACACAATTAAGGGCTTCCCTGGTGGCGCAGTGGTTGAGAGTCCACCTACCGATGCGGGGGACGCGGGTTTGTGCCCCGGTCCGGGAGGATCCCACATGCCGCGGAGCGGCGGGGCCCGTGGGCCATAGCCGCTGAGGCTGTGCGTCCGGAGCGTGTGCTCCGCAAGCAACGGGAGAGGCCACAACAGTGAGAGGCCCACGTACCGCAAAAAAAAAAAAAAAAAATTTTTTTAATAAATTTATTATTTATTTTTGGCTGTGTTGCATCTTCATTGCTGTGCGGGCTTTCTCTAGTTGTGGCGAGCGGGGGTTACTCTTCGATGCAGTGCACGGGCTTCTCCATGCGGTGGGTTCTCTTGTTGTGGAGCATGGGCTCTAGGTGCATGGGCTTCAGTAGTTGTGGCGCATGGGCTCAGTAATTGTGGTTCGTGGGCTCTAGAGCACAGGCTCAGCAGTTGTGGCACACAGGCTTAGTTGCTGTGTTGCATGTGGATCTTTCTGGGCAAGGGCTCGAACCCATGTTCCCTGCATTGGCAGTCAGATTCTTAACCACTGCACCACCAGGGAAGTCCAAAAGAGCTTTTTTAAAAATGAGAAAATACTTAACAGACACTTCACGAAAGAAAATATATGAATGACCAAAAACACATGAAAAAGGGCTTAGAATAATTTGTCATCAGGGAAATGCAAATTAATAACATAGTCAGATACCATTTCACATCCACTAGAATGGCTAAAAAGCCTGACAACAGCAAATGTTGTCAAGGATGTGGAGCAACTAGAACTCCGTCACATTTCTGTTAGGAATGGAAAATGGCACAACCACTTTGGAAGTCTGACATCATCTTATAAAATTAAACATACCTTTACCTTATGACTCAGCAATTTCACTCCTAGTAATTATCCAAGAGAAATGAAAACATATCCACAAAAACACCTGTACAAGAATGTTTATAGAAGTTTTACTCACAATAGTAAAAAATTTGAAGCAATTCAAATATTCAACAAAAATATCAAACAAGAAATGAATAAACAAACTATAGCATAGTCTATGGTGATAGGAATCAGAGCAGTGGTTGCATAAGGGAGGTTGTTTGGAGGGAAGAGAAGGGAAGTTTCTAGAGTGATGGAACTGTTCTTTATCTTGATTAGGGTATTGGTTACCTTGCGATATTGGTTACATAAGCATATACATTTATCAAAACTTTGAGTTGCACTTAAGAGAAATTCCACTGTAGGTAAATTTCACCTCCAAAAGAGAAAGAAAAACCTTATATAATTAAAATAGAAGTGATTATTTCTGTAGTCAATACTATATATGTGTGTGTGTGTCTAGGTATATATGTAATTTTACATAGTATATGACCAACATTGAGTGCATGTTTTAATTTTTTTCAACAAACATCTGTTGTGTATCTACTGTGGGTCAGCCATTGTGATAGTTGCTGGGGATATAAAGGTGACTAAGAGGAAGTGGCTGGACTTATAGAGGGTGTAGCTGGAGCAATAAAAACACAAGAGAAAAGTGCTAATGTAAAAATGGATGCTGTGTGTGAGGTGAGTGCAAAGGAGGGAGAAAGTTATTGTGATTTGTTGGGGTTGGAGAGATGTGACCAAAAAGTGAATAAACTTTTGCACGGGAAGAAGGGCTTTTTAGGTCAAGAGAACCTCATGAACTAAGGCACAGAGGCATGAGCCTACATGACGTGTTTGCAGAATTTTAATTGGTCCAACGTGACTACAATAATGGGAGATGATATCACGATGGGGGACAATATACTTAATGATGGGACCAGATTGTACAGGGTCATAAAATGCCATACTAAGGAGTTTAGATTCATAGGCAGTAAAGGGTCACTGCTTTTAGGCAAGAGTGACATCAATTCCATTTTTTAAAAAATGTATCTGGTAGTAGTAAAGAATTATTAAAGTTGGGGAGAGATTAGAGGCAGAATGAACAGTTAGAAAGGGGTTGTGGGACTTCCCTGGTGGTCCAGTGGTTAAGACTCTGTGCTCCCAACGCAGGAGGCCCAGGTTCGATCCCTGGTCAGGGAACTAGATCCCGCATGCCACAAGTAAAGATCCCATGTGCCACAACTAAGACCCGGTGCAGCCAAATAAATAAATAAATATTAAAAAAAAAAAAAAAGAAAGAAAGGGGTTGCAAGAATCCGGTGGTCGTTTATTTTTTTAAATAGTTATTCACTAGAATTTTGTGATTAAACATTTCTAAACATTTGACTATTTTTTTCTCTTTTTCTTTAAAATTAACAATAGAAATCCAGAAACATTTTGGACCACCACAGGAATGTTTCCCCAAGAGTTCATTATTTGTTTTCACAAACATGTAAGGATTGAAAGGCTTTTAATCCAGAGTTACTTTGGTAAGCATGATATTTTCATTTCACTTCATTTCATTAATTTTCATCATCTTTCAGTTTTTTCATAGGCAGAAGGCACATATGTAAACTTTTGGCAAAACACTGATTTTTTTTTACCGCATGGAATCCAGTTTTCTTGCTGGGGTTGATGGGTGGGGAGTATGGGTTAACTGCCTTGAGCACAGTTAGCCTCTCTGAAACTGCAAATTTGAAACCCTTCCAAAGCACATAATAATTTCCATGCAATTTACTACGTGAAAGCCTTTGGCAAAAGACCGTGTTATGAATATAAGAAGCCAGCTTGCCAGAACACTAGGTTTCTTGACATCTTTATTCCAGATTCTTTTGGCTAGGGGTTCTCTGTCAAATTCTTTCTGACAATCTGATAATCCTGATTATTTGTATTTGATAATTTTGATTCTTTTATTAATAATGGCATTTTCTGAGGGATTCAGGAAGACTATCTCCCACTGGAACATCATCCTAATCCTGTCTTATGTTTATTTAAGGATAAAGTATGTCAGACAAAATCATGGCAGGAAACAGGATATACCCCAGATGACTCAAATGAAGAGACATTATTGATGGGACTACTTACAGAATTATGGCCTGGGTTAAGGGAACAACTAGGGATGGTGAGACACCCAGAAAGTGGCTACAGCAGTAAGCCATTATCTCCCCTGGGCCAAAGGAAGGAAATAGTATTGCTGGAGCCCAGTGAGTGCTGGAGCCCATGCATAAGAGCCTGCCCAACAGGAGCTGTAACCAATGAACGGACATAACAACTGTCAGACACAGCACTGAAATGGGAAGGGCGCGGAGAAAATACAACCTGATGTCACTTCCCCACTGCTCTTCAGTTTCCTTCCAGTGCCTCCAGTTGGCCAAATCCAACCAGTAGTCAGTGGGCAAGTGAGTCCAGGTGATGCAGTCCCCAGGGGTCCTCCCCACAGGGCACAGAACACAGAAGGGGAAGAATGGATTTGGGGTGAAGGGAACTGATTTAGGGGTAAAGGAAAAAAACAGTGCAGAAGGAAGATGACTGCATTTTCTCTTCTGTCATTAATTGCGAAGGCTCTGGAGTCAGACCTAAAGTCTGCATTCCAGTTCTAGCACTTACTAGCTCTATATCATTGAACACTTCACCTGGCTTCTCTAAGTTGCCTGATTTCTTTAAGCCTGTTTCCTCATCAATAAAGTAAGTTAATAATACCTTTCTCCTAAGATTGAAGTCAAGAGTCAATGAATATGTCTGACTCATAGTAGTTTCTCCATAAAGTTTTATGATCAAGACCACTAATGGTATTATTTACCAGTGTACAAAAAAACAAAAACACAAAACAAAAATCTAGATAATTCCAAATGCAGAAAGGCCCTACTAGCTTTGTGTTGTATGCTTGCAAACACTTGTGAGATTACAGTTACACAGTCTGCATTTTACTGTAGGGACTTACGGAAAAACGGAGTGAGTGAGTGATTTTCAGAACATGTTGTTCCTGATCCCAGTACTTTGTGCAGTCCCACCAATGCCTGACGGTCTCAGACAAAGGAAAAAAGGAATACAGGGACAGCAACATAGAATTAGATAGATATTAACACTTTATTTTGTTTCTTTACAATGTCAGTACGGACCTTGAGGATTGAAAAGAGCATTTCTAAAGAGCCAGTTGATTTTGAGCAGTGGATTGAAAGAGGTATGTGCTGTTTCACCAACATTGTTCTGATCATGAAGAAGTAGAGAATTGTCCTTTACTCTGTATTTCCAACTGGGCTGCATTTTGGTGAAAAAAGATGACTTGAATGATACTTGTGACATACATATATATATATTTAAAAGGACCCTAGGTACCTTCTCCCCTATAAAGCTAGTGACCAGTCTTTCCTCCCACAAACCACCCCCAAGAGGTGACTAGGAACATTGAATGTTGAGGCTCAGGACTCAAGGAGACGAGGCATAGTAAAGAGAGTGAGTGAGACACGGAGTAGAAAACAAGGGATTTAAGTGGAAGCGTACATATTGAGTGGTGGGAACTCCAGCCTCCTTCCTGTGCTCTGCTCAGCAACCAGGAATATAGCCCCAGCCAGGAGATTGGAGGATTCATCTTTGGAGAAACTGAATGGTCCCAGAAGATCTATGGATACTGACACAGGCTAGCTCATTCCTGGTCACCCTGTCAAAGTCCAGTAGTCAACGAGTCTGGCTCATGCACGTTTTTCAAATGATCTATTCATGAGTAACAGAAGCCAAAAATCACCAGACATATGATGAAGGCCTTAAAACCTCAATATAATCAAGCCTTTAGCTCTAATTCCAATCTATAGGAAAAGGGAATAGAGAACAAATTAAATGAAACCACGAGGAGGCAATATGAGAAAATGAGGGACATTTACAGGACAACTGACCTGCTCTCTTCAGTAAGTCAATGGTGTGGGAAAAAAATGTGTGTGGGAGAGAAAGCAGTTCAAGATTAAAAGAGACTTAATTCTGATTTGAATAAACCAACTATAAAAAGACAGTTAGGGGGACAATGGGGAAATTTGAATGTGGACTGGATATTAAAGCATTGTTTATTGTAATATGATAATGGCATTGTAGTTATATAAGAAAATATTCTTATTTAGAGATAGATAACCAAATATATAAAGGTGAAATGTAATTATGTCTTAGACTTTCTTTAAAATACTTTAGCAAAAAAAATTAGATAAATCAAGTATGGTGAAATTTTAGTAATTGCAAATTCAAGATTATGGGTATATATAGGAGTTATATCCTGTCTTTTTTATATATGTTTGAGATTTTCCAATTTTTCATAATTAAAAAAAATGAAGCAAATGAAAGAAGAGGTTATTATTAACTTCTAGTAGAGGAGGAGTTGTCTAAGAAAGAAAATGTGTCACAATTTATTACTTATTTCAGCAGTAAATAATGTTTAGATAGATAATAGTATAACCATCAAGTATTGATTTCAAAATTGAGAGGATGGCAGGAGGGAAAATTTGCAGGAGGAGGAGGAAGAGGATGTTGGTCCAAGAGACATAAATTTTACCTACCATAATATAAAGTCAGTAAAAAATTGATAAATCAAGAAAAGGAGTATAAAACATAATTCCAGGAAAAACAGCTTAAAGTGTTGAAAACATTTGCCTTTAGGGAGCAGGACTGGAGGAAAAGGGGTCAAGCAGGGAATTACTATTTTTCATTACTTCAGAGAAAGGTTAGGAAACAGAAAGTCATACATAATCTTACTTCCCAGAAACTTCCCTTTTTGTACTACATGCCTTTTAAAATTATGTACACTATTTTGATACAAACAAAATTAATTTCTAAATAATGTTGACATTATTACATCAATTAAATATTTCATGTTTCCTAAAGAATGTTTGATGTGATTAACTCATGACCAAATAAGATAATCTGTCCTAAAATTACACAATTAAAGGTTTTCTAAAGCTGGACACCAGAAAAGATCAATTCATGGGTGGCATAACTCAGCATCATAGTGAAAATTCATTGTGAGAAACTGAGCCCTAGTCTGTACCCATGAGAATGGTAAGATGGCTCCTTTCAGGCCTGCAATTACTCTTAGTAACTTGATCCTTAAAAAGGACTTTCACATTTTATCAATTCTTCACTTTATATTCCTTTACTGTAATTTACATTTACTTTTATTTATACTCACTAGAGATATTTTATAGCTCATAGTTTATCTTTCATACCTTTTATATCAAATATCTCTATTTTTATATCGAATTTTAACCCCCAAACACTGGTAAATCTGGTCTGACTATAGTTTACCAGATATCGTGTGTTGCTGAATATAAATTTCAATATGTCCTCATGCATTTTGAGCCCTACCTCAATTCTGTTGAATTTGTGTTTTAGATCTGGTACATACAGAGGGGCAGCTTCAAAATGAAGAAATTATGGTAAGTAAATATACTTTGAAGAGATAAACATTATCTTTAGCCAGCACAGCATATTTAAATTTTACACCTAACTCCATAGTCATAAAGTTAATAAATACCCTCATAATATTATAGGTTCTGTGTCTCATCAACCAATAGAGATGGTTATTCTCAATAATATATGACAGCATAATAATAATATGACAGCAAGGATAGAACAGAATTCACTTGTTTTTGTTTTATTTTGTTTATTCATTTATTTTGAAGTATGTACTTGCTTTCCTTTCACTTGATTCTGTAGGCCTTATAGAATAGGAATCAAAAAAGGTTGAGATGCCAAAATCGGATGTTAATTTAAGTATGAAAGGACAAGGGAGATTCAGATAAGGGAACTGGAGCATAGGATCAGCAACAAATAAGCCAAAGAGAGATGAGGTGAAAAGAGAACCAGCAGTTTCCAACAACATTCCATTGGGCTTTGCTTGTCAAGTGGAATGAATGCCCATTGATGAGGAAGCTGCTGCCTCATCAGGAGTTTCTCTGTTCCTGCTAGTTTGTCAGGCCCTGGTTTTAGACAAACACAAAAAGCCAAACAACTGTGAATATGTGTTTTTTAGGTAGTAGTGTTTATTTAACTAAGGTGTCTCTAAATAAGGGTTAAAGAGGTACCTTGTCCTTTAGGTTTCCTTCTTCACAACTTACTGGCAGCTGCTATGAAATCGGTGTTTCAAATGATTCTCTAGGAGTTTTTGAATCCTGTTAATTATCTTCTCTACCACCTAAGTGTGCCCAATGACTGGGGAGGCCAGTGGGGACCAGAAAAGTGATTAATTAGACTGAATTTTATCTTCCTGTTTTTCTCCATCTTTATTAATGGGTTATGGTTAGTAAGCCTCTGCTGAGTATTTTGTTTCAGGACTCACTGTGGATCAGGGAGGTTGCAGCATCATAGAGCATTTGGAGAAAAGTAAGGGGGAATGGAAGGCTGTAAATCATCCAAAGTTTAGTACCCTCTCACAACAGCTTTTACTATACTTATTTTCTTCTAGTTGTTAACCAAATGCATTACATAGTTATAATAGTATGTATGAAAAAATTTGTATCTTTTAAAAATTTAATATTGTATCAAAAGCTTCATAATTATAATTTTAAAATTAAATGTATGCAGATGATGTTAACTGATTTCCTTTTTCCTCTCTCTGTCATTATAACCAATACTACAGGGCACATCTTATGCCTTTTCCTGCTACCACAATGTTCACCTTTTTAATTATTTTCTAAAATTAAATTTCAAGGAATGGAATTACTGGGTCCATGGGTATAGACATATTTATAGCTTCTTATATATACTGCCAAATTGCTTTTCGGAGACTTTTTTTACATTTTTATATAAATGTAAAAGTATAATAATATTCAGGGTAGTGTATTCTGAGGCGTCATCCAACAAATGAAATCTCTTATTATGAAAAATACTTCAGAAAAACACTTTAAAAAAATTAATCAGGGCTTCCCTGGTGGCATATGGTTAAGATCCGCCTGCCAGTGCAGGGGACACAGGTTCGAGCCCTGGTCCAGGAAGATCCCACATGCCACGGAGCAGCTAAGCCCGTGTGCCACAATTATTGAGCCTGCACTCTAGAGCCTGTGAGCCACAACTACTGAGCCCTTGTGCCACAACTACTGAAGCCCGTGTGCCTAGAGCCCGTGTTCCGCAACAAGAGAAACCACAGCAATGAGAAGCCTGCACACCGCAACAAAGAGTAGCCCCCACTCGCCGCAACTAGAGAAAGCCCGTGTGCAGCAACAAAGACCCAATGCAGCCAAAAATAAATAAATAAAATAAATTACTTTAAAAAAATTAATCAGAATTGTACAGTGCAATTTTTAGCTCCACCTGCTATTCTTCCTCAAACCAAGGCTGATATTTGGCTGCTACATATCAGAATAACTGTACTGTTACATGTGGCTGGCTTCTCTTCTGAACATTATATCTTATAAATCATTATATATTTAGAATATTATTCTTGCATCAAACACTTTCTTCTGCTAACTGCTTGTTTAACAGTTAACTAGAATTCTAAATCATCTATATTGATTTTTCCCCTACAGGTACATGATGGCCACGCCACTTACTTGAGATTCATTATTGTATCAGCCTTTGATCATTTTGCATCTGTGCATAGTGTTTCTGCAGAGGGAATAGCAGTCTCAAATCTTTCTTAATAATTATAACAAAATACTCTTGCACTATTTTTTAACAATATATTTATTTAAACATGAAGTTGTTATTATTAAAGGTATTTGTATCAATATGTTTCAGTTTTTATTTATTTTCTCTTCAACATTTTGTAGGAATTTGGTTCATCAGACAGCAGTGACGGCCACCGTGTAGGTCATAAGAAAGCTTTTGCTTCGGTATACAGCTTAATCAAGGACATGACTATACATGAAAACAACTGATAATACATTGTGTCCCCACAGTATCTAACATAGTACCCTTCAGATATCAGTGCATTAATTTTTAAATTTATTGATTGATTGATGCAAAGGGCTAAGGGAGCAATATGGAAAATAAACAATGTACGAGTTCAAAAAAGAGAAAGTATTTATGGAATGGTTTCTTTGAGGTCATGGAACTTGAACTGGGCCCTGTAGGACAAATAATTTTATTTTTTTCTCTTTATTTTATTTTGTTTTGATTTCAAGACCTCAGAGAAGAGTTAGGAAACATATAATCTTACTTCCCAGAGACAACCATTATTGATATTATTTGATTTTCTTTATATTTTGGGAAGGAAAGGAACAGGATAGGACAGATTCGGGTGAGGATATAAGACTTCTCTGAACATATTATACAACTTGAATTTGAAAACATAAATAAATAATATAGCCAAAAGTTAAAGAGCAATTCCAAAATGTTGAAAACAACAGAAATGCGTGAACCTAACTCTGTTACAATTGATAAACCCACAGGGAAAAAAAAATGGCATTAGAATATAGTATTTTATCTATGCAGTCTATGTTAGTCTCTTTTTTTTTTTTTTTTTTTTTTTGGCTGTGTTGGGTCCTCGTTTCTGTGCGAGGGCGTTCTCTAGTTGCGGCAAGTGGGGGCCCCTCTTAATCGCGGTGCGCGGGTATGTTAGTTTCTTATAGCTGCTGTAATAAAGTACCACAAACTTGGTAGCTTAAAACAATAGAAATCTATTCTCTCAGTTCTGGAGGCTAGAAGTTGGAAATCAAGGTATTGGCAGGGTTTGTTCCTATCAGAGTTCTGAGGGAGAATGTGTTCCATGCCTTTCTTTTAGCTTCTGGTGTTTCTGGCAATCCTTGGCATTCCGTGACTTGTGGCACCATAGCCCCAGTCTCTGCCTCCATCGTCATATGGCATTCTTTCTGTGTTTCTCCACATCATCTTCCCTCAATGCATAGTCTGTGTCTTCTCCTCTTCTTATAAGGACACTGTCATATTGAATGAAAGGTGCACCCTACTCCAGTATTATCTCATCTTAACTAATTACATCTGCAATGATCCTGTTTCCAAGTAAGGTTGCATTCACAGGTACCAGGGGTTAAGATTTCATCATATCTTTTGGGAGATGCAGTTCAAGCCACAACACAGTCTTAGTGAAATATATATGTGATAGTTAATTTTATGTATCATATTGACTGGGTCACAGTGCCCAGATATTTGTTCAGACATTATTCTGGATGTTTCTGTGTAGGTATCTTTTAGATGACAGTAACATTGGTGGACATTGAGTAAAGCAGACTGCCCTCCATAATGTGGGTGAGCCTTATCCATCAGTTGAAGACCTTAGTAGAACAAAGACTGACCTCCCCTGGGCAAGAAAGAATTCTGCCAGCAGATGGGCCTTCAGACTTGTATTGCAACATCAGCTCTTCCCTGGGTCACTGACCAACCCTACAAATTTTGGATTTGCCAGCTTTCTCGTTATCACATGATACTTTCTTACCAGTCTCAGCATTCTAAAAAAGTAGCAAAAGAGGGACAGCCACAAAGTGCCAACACTTTGAGTCTCTGCTTGTATCATATTTGCTATTGTCCTGTTTCCCAAATCATGTTATATGGCCAAGCCCAGAGTCAGAACAAGAGGGGTCTACCCAAGGGAATGGATATAAGGAGGTTTGACTAAATTGGGAGTGGGGAGGAAGTGGTAGCCACTACTGCTAGAATCTACTACAATTAAACATGGTGCCTCCTGATATGATGCAATATGAAGCATATAGACCAACCTATGAAGTGCTCTTGCCAAAATTACTGAGCCTGAATCAAATCAAGTTCTAGAGTTATCTTTCACTTTCAGGAAGTTCAAGAGAAACAGGAACAAGTAAAATGACACCACAAGGAAGCAAATAGACTTGTAGCCATTAATGCAGCTCAGTGAAATGCCCAGATCTGTGCCTTCTCTGCCCATGGTAAGATATACTTCCTGGCCTTCTTTGCGTAGGGCCATGAGACCAATTCTGGCCAATGAGATGAAGGGTAGTTGAATTCCAGGCTGAGCATTTAATTGCCTTCAAGAGACCCTTCAAAGCTCTTTTCTCTCTCCCACAATGACTAGCAATGTTATTCTCCACAGTAACTACTTCATCATTCTAGGTCTGGGGGTGAGACTGATGATAACAGGTAGCAGAGGTCCCAGTCAATCTGAGGTACACATAGAAGGAGAAATAAAGCTTCATTGTTTTTTTTGTTTTGTGTGTGTGTGTGTGTTTTGGCCATGTGCGGGATCTTAGTTCCCCAACCAGGGATCAAACCTGGGCCCCCTGCAGTGCAAGTGCAGAGTCCTAATCACTGGACCACTGGGGAATTCCCAAGTCACTGATACTTTGGAGCTGCTTGTTACCCCAGCATAACCTGGCCTATCCTGGCTGATACACAGACAAATCTAGAATATGGCTTATCCTACAGGACAAGTGACCTGGTTTCTTCAACAAGTCAGTGGCATGAAAGATGCTAATTAATTAAGGAAGGGGATCCACTCTAGATTCAGAGAGATGTAAGAGCCCCAGAAAGCACATGCTATGTGTGGATTTTATTTGGATGCTGGTTTGAGCAAACCAACCGAAAAAAAGACATTTTAAAGATAATTGGGGAAATCTGCTTATGGACTGGGTTTTATTGTTCATTTCGCTAGGTGTGATACTGGCATTAAGCTTATCTAAGAAAAGGCCCATATTTTTCAGAGATGCATTTAGAAGTATGTAGGGTAAAATAACATGGTATTTGGGATTTGCTTTAAAATACTTGAACATATTTTTTTAAAGGAAAAAGTGTTCGTTGAAGTAAATATAACAATAAAGTGTTGGACCCAGGTTATGGATATATGGGGCTTCATTGTACTAGTCTTTCTACTTTAATGTATGCTTGAAATTCTTCATAATAGACAAATAACAATAAATACTACTACAGAGGATATCTCTGTGCATAAATCTTTGCCTACCCCTCAGATGATTTTTTTTTTTTTTTTTTTTTTGGCCATGCTGCGGCATGTGGGATCTTAGTTCCCCAACCAGGGATCGAACCCATGCCCCCTGCAATGGAAGCACAGAGCCTTAACCACTGAACCACCAGGGAAGTGCCGCCGATGATTTTTTTAGAAGAGATTCCCAGAAGGGAATTAGACAAAGTTAGGAACAGTTTTAAGGCTTTTGATACTTTCTGACAATTTGCTTAACAAGATTTGTTGCACAAATTTACTTACTCTCAGAAATGTAAGTTTTAAATAAATGGAGGAGAGTAGAAAAGATACTTCAAGAGTAACGTTGGTGCCATCAAAGATATGAAGGTGAGTACTCTCATAAAACATATTTAGGGAGTGATGAATACATACGTCTGACTAGGGCAAAGGAGAAGACTAAAACCAGACATTGCAGCCAGATCAGAAAGAGCCTTTAATGCTTTCAGATATTTTCCCATAACGCTGGAGCCATTTAAGGTTTTTGAAAAGGAAGGTGACTTAGAGCAATTGTGTTCATGTTCAATAAAATCAAACACTGAGGATTTTCCTTTCGCCAGCTTCCTAAACTGGAATGTCAGTAATTCTTTGTTTAAGAAACACTGTGTTAATTTGTATGGAAACACAAAAGACCCTGAATAGCCAAAGCAATCTTGAGAAAGAAAAACGGTGCTGGAGGAATCAGGCTCCCGGACTTCAGACTATACTACAAAGCTACAGTAATCAAGACAGTATGGTACTGGCACAAAAAAGAAATATAGATCAATGAAACAGGATAGAAAGCCCAGAGATAAATCCACGCACATATGGTCACCTTATCTTTGATAAAGGAGGCAAGAATATACAGTGGGGAAAAGACAGCCTCTTCAATAAGTGGTGCTGGGAAAACTGGACAGCTACAGGTAAAAGAATGAAATTAGAGCACTCTTGAACACCATACACAAAAATAAACTCAAAATGGATTAAAGACCTAAATATAAGGCCAGACACTATAAAACTCTTAGAGGAAAACATAGGCAGAACACTCTATGACATAAGTCACAGCAAGATCCTTTTTGACCCACCTCCTAGAGAAATGGAAATAAAAACAAAAATAAACAAATGGGACCTAATGAAACTTAAAAGCTATTGCACAGTAAAGGAAAACATAAACAAGACGAAAAGACAACCCTCAGAATGGGAGAAAATACTTGCAAACGAAACAATTGACAAAGGATTAATCTCCAAAATAAACAAGAAGCTCATGCAGCTCAATATCAAAAAAACAAACAACCCAATCCAAAAATGGGCAGAAGACCTAAATAGACATTTCTCCAAGGAAGATATCCAGATTGCCAACAAACACATGAAAGAATGCTCAACATCACTAATCATTAGAGAAATGCAGATCAAAACTACAATGAGGCATCACCTCACACCAGTCAGAATGGCCATATCAAAAAATCTACAAACAATAAATGCTGGAGAGGGTGTGGAGAAACGGGAACCCTCTTGTACTGTTGGTGGGAATGTAAATTGATACAGCCACTATGGAGAACAGTATGGAGCTTCCTTAGAAAACTAAACATAGAACTACCATATGACCCAGCAATCCCACTACTGGGCATATACCCTGAGAAAACCACAATTCAGAAAGAGTCATGTACCACAATGTTCATTGCAGCTCTATTTACAATAGCCAGGACATGGAAGCAATCTAAGTGTCCATCGACAGATGAATGGATAAAGAAGATGTGGCACATATATACAATGGAATATTAGTCAGCCATAAAAAGAAACAAAATTGAGTGATTTGTAGTGAGGTGGATGGACCTAGAGTCTGTCATATAGAGTGAAGTAAGTGAAGTCAGAAAGAGAAAAACAAATACCGTATGCTAACACATACATATGGAATCTAAAAAACAATAAAGTTATGAAGAACCTAGGGGTAGGACAGGAATAAAGATGCAGACATGGAGAATGGACTTGACGACACGGGGAGGGGGAAGGGCAAGCTGGGACGAAGTGAGAGAGTGGCATGGACTTATATACACTACCAAATGTAAAATAGATAGCTAGTGGGAAGCAACCACATAGCACAGGGAGATCAGCTCAGTGCTCTGTGACCACCTGGAGGGGTGAGATAGGGAGGGTGGGAGGGAGACCCAAAAGGGAGGAGATATGGGGATTATATGTATATATATGTGTGTGTGTGTGTGTGTGTGTGTGTGTGTGTGTGTGTGTGTATAGCTGATTCACTTTGTTATAAAGCAGAAACTAACACACCATTGTAAAGCAATTATACTCCAATAAAGATGTTAAAAAAATAACAACAAAAAAAAAGAAATACTGTGTTAGACTGTGTTAGGCTTACAGATTGCTGGAAGGGATTTCCAGAGGTTATCTGATTGATCTCTTTGGCACAAGCCTAGTAAATTATCTTTCTTTTTCTGTGTCTCTCTCTTCTGTGAATGCAGAGAAGAAGTTCTCAGTGCAGTGCTTGTAATACCACATTATGATATTTGAAAACAGCATCCTTTCACCTTCGTTTTCCTAGGCTTTAAAAACTCATTTTCACTTGATAAAACCACTCAAGTCTCAAGCAATAGATACAATAATATGTGGCTTTACCTTTTGTTTTTCACTGCTGAACCCATCATCTTTTTAAAGTCTCATTTGTCCCCAGTTGGCTTGCTTCTATCCCCCTCATTTGGCCTTGTCTCCACCTGCCCACCAACTCCTGACTGCAATTCAGACCTTTGTGGGGTTTTTTTTAATTTATTTTTTTGGCTGCGTCAGGTCTTAGTTGCGGCATGCGGGATCATTGTTGCGGCACACAGGCTTCTCTCTAGTTGTGGCATGTGGGTTTTCTCTCTCTAGTTGTGGCGCACGGGCTCCAGAGCTAGTGGGCTCTGTAGTTTGAGGCGTGGGGCTCTCTGGCTGAGGCGCCTGAGCTCAGTAATTGTGGTGCACGGGCTTAGTTGCCCCACAGCATGTAGGATCTTATTTCCCTGACCAGGGATCGAACCTGCTTCCCCTGCTTTGGAAGGCGGATTCTTTACCACTGGACCACCAGCGAACTCCTGATTCAGACCTTTGAGTTTGCTGTTTCCTCTGCCTTAGGTATCTATACAGCTAGCTTCCTCATTTATTTCAGATCCTTACTCAAAATCTTCTTCTCAGTGAGGCCTTCCTCACAAATTACGGAGCCTCCCTACCCTCACCACCAGACTCCCACCCCCAACCCTGCCCCCTGCCCATGGGTTTAGGCAGCTGAGGTAGCCAGCCTGTGTCCTGTGCTTCAAGCGTTCTTGTACCTTATTCCTCTTTTCTCACTACTTCTAAAATTCAACTTAGATTCTTTTTCCTTTAATGATATCCCAAGCATACTATGAAAGAGGGCAGTGCAGCCTCCTTTCAAGCGTGAATATCTTGGGTTGGGGGCTCAACTGAATGAATTGCCCTTGGCTTCCATACCCTTTTAGGGACAGCCCTGCTCATCACTATCTATTTTGTCTTACTTATCCTGTATATCATGTTTATTGTCTCTCTGCTTCACTAGAATGTAAGTTCCACAGGGCAGGGAGTTTTGTTGCTTTTGATCATGACTGTATCCTCAGGACGTAGAAAAGTGCCTGGCACATAGCAGATTTTCAATAAATATTTGTCAACTAAATGAACATTGTTCATTTATTTGCATGTCTATATCTCTTTATACTTTAAAATCCTTGAGGAATTTTTAATAAAGCTAGCTAATAATATATACATGTTTGGATCACTTACTGTGGGCCAGTGCCTGTCACAATGCCTTGCATAAAGTTAAACAACCAATCAGTATTTATTTAAAGGATTGGATAAAAAAGTAAAAATCTAATAACTTTTTAACCATGTACTCAAGCAAGGCAAAGAAATATTATACAGACGAAAATTGTGTCTATCACTTACTTATACAGACTTTTTTAAAAAGCACTGTGCTGTGAGTTATATCTCAGGAATGCCTCTCTGTGTGAGGCATCTTTTGGGACCTTCCTCTTCTAGGTGATGTTCCAACAGCCATTTGTAGCTTGACCCCGGTAACAAGGCTTCTAAAATCTAATGTGTGGCAGAATGCATCAAAGTTTTAAACATGTGTATAGTCTTTGACACAGAAATTCCATTTCTAGGAATCTATTCTAATAAAATAATCAGATAAGTGCAAATGGACAAAGATGTCTAGCAATGCTGCTTATAAAATGGGAATCTGGAAACGACTCTGCATCCATACATTAGTAAGTATGATATGTACAGATATCATATTATCATACTTTATAATGGGATATAAATCATATATAAATATAGAATGGTTACTTCTGGTTAAAAATGGTAGAGTAAAGGGATTTTTACTCCACTCTTCCTCAAAAGTCATGCACAACAAAAAAGATTATAAAGAGGAAGAAAAAATTTTCTCTTCAAGGAAGTAGGTACAACCTCTAACTGGGAAGCATACTCGCTAAGTACTGTGAAATCAGGATTCAGTGAAGGAGGAAGATGAGACTTGACATGCTCTCCCAGAGCTAGACACTTTCTTAAACGTGTCACAGTTCTGAAAGGTTTATCCAACAATCCTTTGATTAGATTGAAGCGATCTTGGTCTGTAGGCAGCTTCAGGATGGAGAATGTCCCCACAGGGCTCAGGTTAATCATTCAAAATGGCGGAGGAGGTGGAGCTGAAGGAGGAGCCAGGCAAGATACACCAGCGGAGGCTGCTGGAGGTACCGCATGGTGAAGGAAGGCGTCTTAGATAGCTCGGGCTGCAGTAAAAAATACCATAGACTGAGCAGCTTAACACACCTTTATTTTCTCACAGTTCTGGAGGCTGAAAGTCTAAGATCGGGGTGTCAGCATGGTGGATTTCTCGTGAGATGTCTCTTCCTGGCTTGTAGATGGCCACTATCTTGCTGTGTGCTCATATGACCTCTTCCTGGAGCAAATGCAGAGGGAGGGAGGGAGGGAAGGAGGGAGGGAGAGAGAGGGAAAGAGAGCACTTTCTGGTATCACTTTTAATGTTTATTTTATTTTTGGCTGCATCGAGTCTCAGTTGTGGCACGTGGGATCTTTCATTGTGGCATGCGGGCTTCTCTCCTGCTGTGGCGCAGGCTCAGTAGTTGCAGTGCACAGCCTCTCTAGTTGTGACGTGCAGGCTCCAGAGCACGTGGGCTCTGTAGTTGTGGTGCCCGGGCTCCAGAGGATGTGGGCTCTGTAGCATGTGGGTTGCAGCATGTGGGTTCTCCAGTTGTGACCCACGTTTTCAGTGGTTGCGGCATGTGGGATCTTAGTTCCCAGACCAGGAATCAAACCTGCGTCCCCTGCACTAGAAGGTGGATTCTCAACTACTGGACCACCAGGGAAGTCCCTCTGGTGTCTCTTCTTATAACGACTCATCCTATCGTATCAGCCTCCCCCCCCCCACCCCATGAACTCATTTAACCTTGAATGAGTCCTACCTCCAAATAAAGTCACATTGGGGCTTAGGCCTTTAACATATGAATGGGGGTGGGGGGAGGGCACAATTAAGTCCAGAGCAGGTGGTGAGAAGGCAGCTCACCTTGGCTCTATGAGCCCCATTGCAAAGGAAATAACGAGAGCATTCAAGACAACCAATCTAAATCAAAGTTGCAGATTGCCCTAGCTGACAGTTCCTCTTTCTATATTATGCTTCAGCAAATAACAAGCCCTATTAAAAAAGAGCAATCAGAAAAGATCCAGAAGAGGACTGCTTTAGGTCAGGGTCTCTAGAAACAGAGCTTTAGAGAGGAATGGTTGTAAGAGTGATTTACTGAGGGAGTGCTCTCCGGAAGCAGAATAGGTCAGGGGAGAAAGTTAATCAAAGATGGCTTCAGCTGAAGTCTGGCCTCAGCCTGATGCCACAGGGAGCTTTGGAGCATGAATGACACCAGAGAGGTATGCTCTCCAACTTGGAGGCAAGGGACCAGGCCTTTGTGCTCTCAAATCCATCAGTCATTGGCCATGGGCCACCCTTATGGGAACATAACCTCTCAGGCATTGTAGCTCCTGTCACTTAGAGCAATTCTCAGGAGAAAAGACACTTGTGAACCATTAGCAGCCAACACTCACAGCAGCTGGCAGATGGGTGCACTGATGTGGAAAAGGGATCTGGGCAGAACACTGACGGCATCTATAGTAACAATAGTTCTCAAAGTGTGGTCCCTGGAACAGCAACCTCCTCCTCATCGGAGAACTTGTTAGAAATGCAAATTCCCTAGCCCAACGCCAGATCTATTGAATCAGAAATTCTGGCGGGGGGAAACCCATGAATCTGTTTTAACAATCCCTCCAGGTGATTTTGATGCATGTCAAAGTTTGAGAACCATTGTGCTATAGGGACCTATGACTAGAAACTATAAGACAAAAAGATGGGAGGGGGGCCCAGAAAAATAAGGCAGTTACAGGACACTCATTGCAACAGAAATTACACAAAGAACACATCAAGAATGGAGACCCAATAGTTATCTCTCAAAAAATCAAAAAGAGGGACGTCCCTGGTGGTCCAGTGCAGGGGATGAGAGTTCAATCCCTGGTCGGGGAACTAAGATGCCACATGCTGCAGGGCAACTAAGCCCACGTGCTGCAACCACTGAACCCGCCCGCTCTGGAGCCCATTCACCACAACTAGAGAGCCTACGTGCCACAACTACTGAGCCCGCATTCTCTAGAGCCCACGTGCCACAACTAGAGAGAAGCCTGCCTGCCGCAACAAACAGCCGTGAGCCGCAATGAAAGATCCCACATGCTGCAACTAAGACCCAACACAGCCAAATAAATTAATTAATTAAAAAAAAAAGACAGAGAGCTCAAAGAGGTGCAAAGATTTAAAGAAAAAGAAGATGCAGAAGATGAAAATTGAGCTGGCAGAGCTGAGAAAAGAAATGGAAGAGAAAAATAAACTGTTTCAGAGGTGAAAGCCACATAAGAAGCAAAGGGATGATGATGATAATTGTAGCAGTCAGCACTGAGTTAGGAAAACTGAAATCAATCTAGATATTTAGTTAAAGCTGGGAAGGAAATAATGCAGGCAATTTGTTACAAAGTGTTGAAAAGTCTGGGAAAACAAACAGAAGATGAGAATGTAACCCAGAGCTGAAGCCCATGGGCCACATTCACTGTTGATCAATGGAAGCACCATTACTGCCTCTGAACAGAAGCCACTCCACCACCATGGCTGGTGATCCTAAAGCAGCTACCATGCACAGTCTCCTGCAATCCCTACAGCCAGAGATGGAGAAAATGACTTCTGCCTTCTGCCCACCTCTAATCTCCACCAGTGCTTCGCATTGGCAGAACCTAACCAGAATGCAGTGTTCAGGCTTCTACCTCCTGAAACCCAGAGGAGAGTGTGGAAGAGTAGGAAAGAGTGAGAACCAACAAGCCGTATCTGGAACAATAACAAACCCAACTTAAGAAGAATCAGGATCAGAGGAAAAATTTTGAGAAAAATCACAACATGGAATCAAAAAGAACAAAGATTTTAAAAGTTATGGAGAAGATAATAGTTATGGAAGAAAAAAGGATACAACATACCCATAATTATAGTCCATGAGTAAGATAATAGAACAAAAGCAACAGAGAAGATGTTCAAGGCAACAAAAAATGTCCTTGAAATTAAAAAAAAAAAAGAAATCTTAAGATCAAAAGAGGATATTGTATTTACCTTAGTCCTTTAGGTCTACTATAACAAAAATAACATAGACTGGGTGGCCTATAGATGACAGAAACATTTCCTACAGTTCTGACGGCTGGAAATCTGAGATCAGGGTGTCAGCAAGGTCAGGTGAGGGCCCTTTTACAGGGTTACAGACTTCTTGTATCCTCAGATGGTGGAAGAGGGCAAGCCAGCTCTAATCCCATTCATGAAGACTCCACCCTCATGACCTAATCACCTCCCAAAGGCCCCACCTCCTGACACTATCACACTGGGCTTTAAGATTTAGCATATGAATTCTGAGGGGACACAAACATTCAGACCACAGCAGTAAATTGTGACATAGAACAACCAACACTAGACTACGTCTTGGTGAAGTTACTGAACTTCAAATATGAAGAAAGAATCTGACAAGTTTCCAGGCAGAATAAAAGCAAGTAAGTGCCAGGGGAAATAAATGAGGCTGGCCTCAGACTTTTCCTCTCATGACAGCTAGACAACAGTGGAACAATGTCCACAGATCTCTGAGGTCGAGACTGAAACAAAAGAATCTGAAACCCAGCCAGATATCCTTCAGGCTTAAGGACAACAGCTGGTCATTAGAAGCATGTAAGACTTCAGGGAATACAGGATCCACGAGCCCTTCTTCAAAAAACTGCATACTTGAGACTTGCAATGATGTAATCTATATGGCCAATTGGATATCCTGGAATCGAACATCTAACAATGCTGGATAAAATATTTTAATACACCTTTTGAAGTTAATGGCTGAACTTAGCAGAAATAAAGTTTTCTGTGGCCAGGAACCAGTTGGGAGCCTGACTCTGGGGAGTTGAACAAGCATTAAAGTCACTGGGCCACTCCGAGGGCATCTGCCAATTTCTGAGAGTCAGAGCCTGAGTTTCCTGGGCCTCCTGCCAGGCACATAAGGCAATGTCTTGCATCAGCTAGAATGGGGTGTAGGCTCAGAGTCCCACATAAAGCCAGGTACCACAAAGGTCATCACCCTTAGAGAACAAGTGAACTAAAAACGTAAACCCTCCCACTGAAAGCAGACCGGCATGGTATTTTGAAGAAGATTCTTCAAATCAGTTGAAGTTCTGAATGCAAACTGTACTCAGAGTGGGACAAGACATTTTAACAAGCTTCTTTTACTTCCTCTGGATAACAAGATCATTCTTGTTATCCAGACCCAAAGAGGTCACCTTCAAATAGAAAAGCCCTTTCTTGATCATGAATTAGAACTGAATTCAAACCTCTTGCAGTCTCCTGGGCAGGTTTTTTCCCCACCTTTGCCCATGCTGTTTAGCCCACTTGAATGCTCTTCTCCCTTCCCATACTCTTCAGGATCCCATCCCAGATTATAGAAGTCCTAGGGATCCTAGAAGGCCAAGCCCAGAGGCTCCCACCCCCACAAAGCTTTCCTAGACGCACCTAGCTCAGAAGGGCTGCTCTCTCCTCTGTGCTCTCTGAGCTTTAGTCTTCACTCTAACCCATCATAGTCCAGCTTGAATTATGGTTATTGCAGTGCATGTCCACCCCCATCCCCCCTGCCCTAGGAGGTTAAGCTGCTGGAGGACCAAAGCTGGACTTTGTCATCTTTGCATCATCACTCAGCACCCAGAAAAGAATCAGTGCTCAATTAATGTCTGAAGCATTACATTGAAGAGAATTGAATTGGAATGTTTGGGATCTATTTTAGCTTTCTGAAAACTCCTCAGTTCCAGCTACTATTTGTTTAAAACCGGGATATTTCTATGCACTTATAGACGTGAATTGAAGGGGGCCCAAGGAGGCAGTTGTGAAACAATAATGATGGTAACCATAAGAGCCAACACTTCGATGGCATTTTCTCCAAGTCAGGCACAGTTCTGAGTGCTTTATTTATGAGTCCTCTGTGGGGTAGGCCCTATTGATACCCTGTTTTGTAATAGTTCAAGATACAAAAGCAGCTTAACCAAAGTCACACAGCCAGTAGAGAGCACAGCTAGGACTCTGGTTTGAAGTTAGAGATGGGGTTTGAATCTCAGCTTGTTACTTACTGGTTCTGAGACCTTCCACAAGTTACTTAACTCTGAGCCTTGGTTTCCTCATCTGTAAAACGGGGCTAATAATCTCCTCTTTGCAATATACAGAGATTAAATAAGACTACGTATCTGAAAGTGCCTGTGCCTGATAGATGATTAACAACTATTTTTTAAAAAGTAAAATAACGACATTAATAATAACATGTGGCAACTAAGGCAGAGCCAAGGAGAATGTGTTTTCATGTTAGAAAAAATGCTTCCCAAGTCCATTCTATTATGTCATGTTGTGAACGTAATATGCCTCCCATATGGATGTTCTCTGGCAAGGAGCTCACAAGACAAAACCATGTTAGACAGGTAACACATAGAGACTGAGTGTTCTTCCCTCCAGAGGAGGGCCTTCCAACATATGTTATTTTTTCTAATCAGATTACATTGGTCTATAATAAAAGCTAGAACAAGCTGACACACATTAGAAAAGACAGTGTAAATATCGCACTGAAGCCATCTGAACTAGCCTGATATTTTTTAATCATTCTGTATTAGCTTGCTGCATCTTAAAACATTTTCTTTCAAATCAAGTCACAGCTGTGTGTACTTTAGGCTGTGGCCATCATAAACAAATATGAAAAGAGGCAGAGTTAAAACAGATCAATACCAATGGTTATCCATTAGACTGATGTAATCTAACACAAATGACCATTAGGAGACGTGTGAAGAAATCAGAGAAGCAGAATTACAGATATGAGCTTCTGCATAACTGAATGACAGCTCTGTATTGCCTGTGGTCTAGTTTGGTCAAGGTTATAACGTTTTTAGGAAGCCAGTCCTCCCCACAGTGGCTCTTGGTAAGTGAAGATAGTAGAAGATTCCTGGGTATGGAGAGCCAGACTTCTATGAAATATATTCAAAGATGGTAAAGTGAGTACCCGCCTCTTCTACAGTAGAATTGAAGACATATTACCAGGGAAACTCACCTCTCATCACCCCCACCACTTTCTGGTTTAAATCTTTTGGCGAGGGAAGCGTTCCCATTTGTACTGTCTGCTCCCATTCCTACTCCTTTCTCTTTAAATTCCTCATCTCTCTCTAAACACCTGGAGTTATCCCCATGCTTAGTTCTAAAAACCAATCTAGTTATTAAATTATCAATTCCATAAATGGCAAATTTGGTAAAATGAAGTTACTTCATTTAAGGAATGCCATAGTGGAGTGGCTGGATGTTCAGAAGGAAGCCCAGGGAGTGCGCCTGCTCTCACGCTGAGACGTTGTGCAATGAACAAGGTCTCCACGGTGGGGGCAGTGTGGAGTTGTACCTTCTTTAACACTCAGCTCACTTGCAGCTTCATTTTCTCATTGTAACAGTTGTTTGCTTGGATAAGAAAAATCTGGGCTAGTGATTCCGCTGGGGACACAGGTCAAGAGGTAAATGTCAGCTGGGATGGGGGGCAAGCCAAGCCTTGAGAAGACCTCTTGTTGAGCACCTAGAACTGGGGGATCTGTCCAGATTAACTGTGGAGCTTTTCCAGAACAGCACGAACTTCTTCTGGACGGTAGTTCCAAGGGCCAGGTTTACCCTGCAAGAAAAATGAGTCAGCATTTCCAGATTTCCACCTTGCAGGAATATGTAGGTCTGGAGCTTAACTGAGAAATCTGGGCTGGTGATATACATGTGGGAGTCATCAGGATGGTGTAGTCAAGGCAGGCACCCATGAGGTGGTTGAGATCACCCGTGTGGAGTGGCACCAACACTTAATGGGAAGACTGGACAGAGAAGCAGGAGGAAAACCAGAGCAGGTAAAGTGAATAGTTTTAAAAGGAGAAAAGGGGTCTATACAAATAAGCTTCTCTTCCACAGTCAGACCTTCAGACCAGCCTTATCTACTTCTCCACCTCTCATCAAGTTCTGCCCACTCTACGTCAAACTACCTCTGCCTCTCCAGTCCCACAGCCCCAGTTCAGCCCTCTTCATCTTCTGTTTGGGCAGCTGCCACACCTCCCCCCACCCCCAGTCCTCAGCCCCTGCTCTCTCCAGCCCATTCTTCACCCAATAGGCCATGACCTTTCTAAAGTACCGATCTGATTGTGCCTCTCCCCTGCTCAAAACTCTTCAGTGGCTCTCTTTTGCCCTAAGATGTAGGCCAAACTCCTTGGTCCAGAATGAACCCTTTGTAACAGAAGTGTCCCTGATTCTCCATTCACACCCTTCCCTAATGTGTCTCAGTGCCTCTCCCCACCCTCTCCCCTATATTTGCAATGGTTTTCACTCACCATGTTCACGTGGCTGGCTTCAGTTGTCCTCTGAAAGGCCTACCTTTCCCCGACATTCAGAAAATTTATAGTCTGAGAGCTAAATCTGTCCTGATGTCTCACACCCTTTCATTTACATATTGTCTGTGCTGGTTTTGTGCTATAACAGCAGAACCGAACCATGTCGACAGGGATTATTTGGCCCACAAAGTTGAAAATATTTACTATCTGACCCTTTACAGAAAAGCTTTGCTGATCCCTGTTCTGGAGTCTCACCGCACTCGGGCCAAGTTAACGTTCTATTTGTGTCTTCCTTATCATCTCAACTGTGAGCACCTTGAAGTAAGATGTGGGCCATTTTAAATTTGTGTTTGTGTTTACAGCGCTTTCCAGGGTAGGGACTCGGTACCTAGCTTGCCTCAATCGTGCCACTTTACTACCATGTCACAGGAGAGAGGAAAGGAAGAAGGACCTGAATCCTCATGCTGTGACCCTTAGCACCCTGAGGATTCATCTGCAGGTTGTTGCTTGTTTCACCCGTGTGAGTAGGGCCTGTCTGACCACGTGAACATGGTGTGTGAAAACAGTTGCACTGCGGCATGATTGCGAAGGGTGTGAATGGAGAATCGGGGGCACTTCCATTACAAAGGGCAGAGGAGCATCCACGTGACTGGGCTTCATGTGCTTGCCAAGGCTTGAATCCCTTCAGCAGCTATAAAACTTAATTTCCATCCTCTCAGGGGAGGCTACCAGTGCCCACAGGGTTGGAGGCTACGCTTACTCCCCTCACCCTTGCCAGGCTGGAAGCACTGAAGGGTGGTGACACAATCACCAGAAAAGAAGCCTGGACGTAATGCCTGTCTCGAATTCCTGCTTCAGCATTTCCAGCTCCTAACTGCAGAGTTGGTTCTCTTCTGGCCTCAGCACCCGCTTCCACGTTCAGGCCTGTCTCAGGGATTAGCAGCTTCAAACCCTGCCACTCCTATCCCATCCCAGAGGATTTGGAATTGAAATCAGAGCCTGTGCAGTGTGGCCTTGGGCAAGGCAGTTTCCTCTTCTGAGCGTTGATACAAAGTCCTGTCTTTGTCCTCGCCCTCCCTGGCGCCCTGCCCCAGGTCACCACCTTGTACAGGATCCTGCCGTCCTGGAGCACGTACAGCCTCTCAGGCAGCGCTGCGTAGAGCTGACTGCTCTGGTTCTTCATTGTGTCCACCACCACGGGGCACTGGGGGCTCCTGTCCAGCAGCAGGCGGGCTGCCCGCAGGCGGTCCTGGAGATGCTGGTGATTCTTGATGTCCACGTTGTTCTTAAAAGCCCAGCCATCTGTAAGAGAAAGGCCGGACAGCAGCCCCACAGGCATGGCACCTACTTCCTGCCGGCCAAATACACCCCCGCCACGCACACTTTTAACTGAGGGTTGCAGATGGAGGACTTCTCCACTGTGGCACTATTGACAACTTGGGCTAGATAATTCTTTGACACGGGGGCTGTCCTGTGTGTTGTAAGGCACTGAGCATCATCTCTGGCCCCTACTCACTAGATGTCAGTGGCGTCCCCCTGCCTTCAATTCGTGACAACCAAAAATGTCTCATACATTACCAAATATCCCCTGCGGGACAAATATAACCCTCAGTTGAGAACCACTGCTGTAACACCATCTCCTCCAGGAAGCCTTCCCTGACACACCCAGCTGTGTGATATTGGGCGAGCTCTTTAAATTCTCAGTTTTCCCATCTGTTAAATGGGATTAACAGAACCTACGTTGCAGATGGCTGTGAGGCTTACATGAGAGAACATTGCAGAATTCCCAGTACTCTGCCTGGTTCATGGTAGATGCTTGAAAGATATTGGTTTGTTTTGCCTGACTGCCCCCAAATAGCAGACAGGTGGGAAAGAAGCTGGTTTTTTTTTTTTTTTTTTTTTTTTTTGGCAGTTTTCATTCTATACTGCAGGTATTCTACTACTTTGCTCTGGAGATGCCCCACCCCCAACCCCAAACCAAACCCATTTAAGCTGCTTCACTTTAAATGAAAGGGGATTTTCAATTGGCCTCGTTTGCGAGGTGCCCATCTGCCTACTTAAAGAGAGGGTACTCATTAGCTAATGGGCCCACAGGTTGAAAAAATAACCATAAACTGCTACTGGCCTTGCCCTTCTACTTGGGTAGAAGGTTCTTTCAGAAGCCACGTGGCTTGCATTTATACTAATAGTTGCCTCCCAGGGTAATATAAGTTGCTGAAGTCCATCAGCAGAACTGGCCCCACCTGCTCCATGCTTCAGAGTCCTCTCTGCTCAGTACCTTTCCCCTAGGAAACCCAGCTTTCAGGAGAAATTTCTCAGTGGCTTGAGGTGGACAGCCCTGGGTCCAGGAAAGGGTTAAACCTGCTAGTCTGATTCCAGGAGAATGGGGGAGGAGACAGGTATCAGGACCAGAAACAATTTCTGGGAGGATCCAGCCCCTTTTGTTGCAATGTGTACTTTTAGAGATCAAAGCGGGATCCTCTACCACCTTATTACTCCAAGTGTGGTCCCTGCGCTAGCAGCCTCAGCACCACCTGGGGAGCTGCATAAAAATGCCAAGTCTCATGCCCCTCCGCGGCCCCACCGAGCCAGAATCTGCATCTTTATAAGATCACCAGGTGACTTAAGTGCACTTTAAAGACTGAGCAGCGCTGACCCCACAGGTAAATCAGCTTCGGCAGCGCTTTGGCCATCAGCTATGAGGACATCAAGGCATCGCCTCTTCTCTACGGTGGAGACCACAGACACCTGTAGGTGCCCAGGTTCTCTTTCTTTAATTGACGGCAGCTGCTCTCCCAAAGCGTATTTAACAAAGAGGCACATTGTGCTTGCCTTTGCTCTCCTGATACCTATGCTGTTTGCTTTGAATTTTATTTTGGAAACGTTCAAATATACATAAAAGTAGAGAGAACAGTTTAATGAATCTCCATGTACCTGTTACCCTATGCTAATATTTTAAGTTGCCCCAAAGCCTTACCTGAGGATAGAAATGGGCAGCTAAATGAACACAGTGTTAGGTTGAAAGCAGTTCTCCAACCTCTGGGTGCATATGAATTAAGATGCAGTGGGCCTAGGGTGGGGCCCTGAAATATGCATTTTCAACAAGCAGCCCAGTTGGATCAGACATGAGGGATCTAAGGACCACACTGGGGAAAGGGCTGCTGGACCAGCTTTGCTGAAAACTAATCAATAGCAATCTCTACACTTACAACACGTGGATAAGCCAGCAAGGCTAATACTGGCCTAAATGCTCACTTATTCACCCAACTATTACTGAGCACTGACTCTGTGACATGTACTGTGCCAGGTGCTGGGTGGCAGATGATCAAAACAGCCTCTCATCTTGTGGGGAGATGGGTGAGTAAATGACTCGTCCCCCTCAGCCACATGAGCCTTCTTGCCTTCTCCAATCTCTGGGTTTGAGACTTGGGCCAAACTCATGTGTTCAGTCCCCATGAAAATCAGGGAGACAGGGATGTGTCTGACCATCTTATAAAGTTCAAGGGGCTTAGACCAAGCTGTAGAAGTTTCAGGAAGGGACATGTCTGCCCATCGTAAGGAAGGACTTTCTCACAAACAGAGCTGTGCAGCAAAGGAACAAGATTTCCCATGAGGTAATGAAGATGAGTCATCACCTATTAGGGGCTGAAGAAAGGATCCCAGCCCCAGGTAGAAGCTGGCCCAGAGCAGTGGTCCTCAAAGTGTGGTCCCCAGTCCGCAGCTTCAGTGTCACCCGGAGCTGGTTAGAAATGGAAATTCCCAGGCCCCACCCCAGATCTAACTCAGACTCTGGGGTGGGGTCCGGAAGTCTGCTTTAACAAGCCCTCCAGGCGCTTCTGGTGCTCACTGACGCTTGGGAACCACTGTCTGAGATGAACCACAAAGTCCCTTTGAGCTTGGAGAGGCTTGGAATGGATTTCACAGGTTGCTATAGAGCCGCCATTTCAGGTCTAAATTCCTTGTGACTGTGCTCATATTAGCTCCTCTCCCTTGGTTTCCCTATTTATCCATTCAGAATGTTAGATGCTCTCCCAGCTAGACCTGTCACTCCAGGTTTTCTGCTTTGTGTGCCTAGTTGAGAGCACAGACTGTGGAGTTAGCGAGTGGTGGGTAAACCTAGCAGGGACTGGGAGATGGTAGGTCCTCAACAAATAGCGGCTCTTTCTCCCTCTCCTCCTCTTCTCCCTACCCCCAACCTTGAGCAAAGGGGGGAGAGAGAGAGGGAAGAGGTGGAGGCAGGAAATCTTTCTTTTTTACCTGATGCATGTGCTTCTTCAATGTAAATGATGAGAAAATCTGCTATGGAACTAAAATCTTCAATAAGTCTCTTGAATTGGTCAAACTTGAAAATAAATGAAGGTCAGGTGCAACTTCCAAAATTCAGCACCAGTGGCCTGTTGCCTGAAACAAACAGAATCACAATCAACCAATAATCGACACACAGCATTTCTTTTGCAAGCACCATCTTCACTCCTGCTTTCATTCTATCACCTTTATTTCCCCTCTAAGATGGAGCCAGGGCACAGTGCGGGATGGAAGCCTAGAGCGTGTGATTTAGCAGAGGCTGGAGCCAGTTTACTCCACTACAAAATGAGGGGATTCTATCAGGTGGTCTCAGCAGACCACCTGCACTCACTGGGTGGTAATTAAAATAAGGGCAAGGAGAGTCCCTTTCATGCGGTTTATAAGGCAGGCACACATCTATTCTCTCATTGATGTAATCAGTATACTACAAGGTGGGTGATTTTTTCCCCCCTGGTGTATAGGCTGGCTCCATGTCACACAGCAGGTCAATGATGGAATTAAAATGAACATTGTGGCTTCTAGATTCTCAATTTGGTGCTCTTTCCATTCAAAGCACCTCAGTTTCCTCACCCACAAATGAACATAACACCAATACTTACCTTATAGGATTGTTCTAAGGATTAAATAAGTTAAAACAGAAAAGGGCTTAACATGGTGCCTGCCCATAGTAGGTGCTCAATAAATGTAAGCTCTTATGTTCTTAGCTCTCATCTCCTCCCTGTGAAGTGGGGAGCAGTGGAGGAGACTCCACAAAGGGGAGTGAAGCATGGAGACTGGCCACATAATTGGCTGGGCCAGGGCAAAATGAAAATGCAGAGTCCCTTGTTCAAAAAGTGGGAGAAAGTGCCGTTAAATACATTAAAATATAAAGTTTTCTTGTGCAGTATCTCTCTTGCCCTGGCATGCTGCTTTTCAGTTGCTGTTTAATGTCATGCTCCCCTGGACACAGGGATATTCATAGGGCGAATGCAGACTCTCACAGTCACCCAGGAGCCCCCAAACTCTGTGCACGTGTGTATGTGTGCTTGTGGCTGCTGGCTAACAGCTTTCCTTTCCCTCCAGCCACCAGACCAATACACCATGCCCCAGCCAGGAGCACAGAAACTGAGCAAGACATATCATCTTCCTACCTGCCATCACCCCAACCCACAGACTATCGCAACCTCCATGCAGGGACATGCTAGGTACCTTGATGAGAGGAGAGGGGGCAAAAAGCTTCTCCTGCCAAGTCACCCCCAGTCACTTGCCAAGTTGCTTCATGGCGCTGTCAGCCCAGGCTACGGATTACCACCTCCACGCCCTAGTATGAGATGCGGTGGGATGCCCACACCTGACCCTAACATTTCCCATACCTTGGTCCAGGCCCTCTCTGGGGCCAGAAGGTGGTAGCAGTCACTGGGTGGGAGCAGGAATGAGGCTGGATAGGCTGGGGCACTGGGAGTGGAGGAGTGGGCCTTAGAGAACGTGTTGGGGGCAGGGAGGCTGTGGGAAGCAGGAGCCTGTGTGAGCCAAGGCTCCAAGTGTCCAGGGCATGTTCCATTGTGGAAAAGTCTTCTCTTACAAAATGCAAATTAAAGATAAAGCTATTGGACTTCCCCGGTGGCGCGGTGGTTAAGAATCTGCCTGCCAATGCAGGGGACACGGGTTTGAGCCCTGGTCCGGGAAGATCCCACATGCCACAGAGCAACTAAGCCCGTGCGCCACAACTATTGAGCCTGTGCTCTAGAGCCCGTGAGCCACAACTACTGAGCCTGCATGCTGCAACAAGAGAAGCCACTGCAATGAGAAGCCTGTGCACCGCAACAAAGAGTAGCCCCCTCTCGCTGCAACTAGAGAAAGCCCGCACGCAGCAACAAAGACCCAACACAGCCAAAAATAAAAAAATAATAAATAAATACATTAAAAAAAAGATAAAGCTATTAAGAATTTCAAGACAGCTACTGCAGAGCATTCAGCCCAAGCTCAGGGCCCTTCTGAACATGGCACCCTGTATGATTCATTAGTCCCGCGCCCATGAAGTCAGCCCTGGTGGGAGTCTTCTGTAACTCCCCCAGTCTAGACTGGGGGTAAACTCTAGGGAGCTGCTAGCACCCCGTGGCTACTTATGACCAGAGCTGACATCGCTGAACCCTTACCGTGCACCTATTAGATAGAGCATGGCAGGTCCCGCACTGTGACATGGCCGGTTTGTGTCTGTATCCCCCAGGCTACTCATTGCACCTGAGGGTAGGGCCTGTCCCTCATTCTTCTTCATGTCCCCAACATCAAGCACACTCTCATTCCATTACAAGCATTTACTCAGCGCTCATACTGCGCAAGGTTCTCTGCCACACGCTGGGGATTCAGCAGAGAGCGAGAGCAGCAGGTCTCTGCCTGCATGCAGCTGGAGTTCTGTTTAATGGGGAGACAGGCAGGAAGCAAGCAAAAGCATCAATGAAGTAATTTCAAGTCGTGATAAGTGACACAAAAGAGACTCTAAAGGAGTGACCTCCTTGAAGACAGGTGGGTCAGGGGAGGCCTCTGAGGAGATGCCATTTATCCTGAGAAACAGGAAAGAGCCAGCTACATATGGGCAAAGGCAGGAGAAGAGCATTCCAGGCAAAGGGGCTCCACGTCCAAAGGCCCAAAGAAGAACAGAGCTTGGTGTGTTCAAGGACCTGCAAGGCCACTGTGACTGGAACCAGGCCAGGGGCAATGAGAGACATGACTGGAGAGGTAGGTATGGGCCAAAGCAGGCAAGCTCTCCCATGCCTTGTATAGCAGCTGGATTTTCTTCCAGGTACAAGGGGACATCATGGAGATAAAGTAAGGATGCTGGATATTTGTTGCAATTTTGGCTGCTCAGTCTCTAGCCCTCCTTCCTCCTTGGAATTTATAGTTTGTGTACTATTAATGGGGGGAGCGCGCCCAGCCTTGCTCTGTAGAAGGCAGGGGGGCCAGGTCCATTCTCGCTCCCAGCAGCCAGGGCACAGGCAGTGGCCCGGGCTGATTGGACTCTCTCACATAGCTCTTTGATTCTGGAGTTACTGAGATGGTAGAATTCATCCACGGCCCAGGGGTAGCGCCCCGTCAGGGATGGTGGAGTCCTATAGTGGTGACGAATTCCCATGGCAATCACAGTGACAGCAGCTTCCAGGCCCAACTGTTGATGCTAAAAGATGGTCCAGGCCCAGTGCTCCAGCTGTGGTTGATTCTGGGGAGCCTGCAACATCTTTCTAATACACTTTGTACGTGTGTAAATGTGTATGACTAAGAAAATCAGAGTGAGTTTCTGTTGCTTGCAAGGCAGAACTCTGACTGCTACAGTAGGCTGTGAGATGAAAAGTGGGCAGCTTACACTTGAAGATCACTCTGGTTGCTCAGTGGCAAAAGGACTGAGGGTGAGAATGGAGGCAGTTAGGGGGGGTTGGTGGAATCCACATGAGAAATAATGGGAGTCTGGGCTAGTCTGTGTGCAGTGGGGAAGGGGAAAAGGTAGAACTGACAGGACTTGTTGATGGATGGGGAGTAGAGGGCATCTTAACTTACTTGTGGTTTATTGGGTTAGTTATTCCCTCACCTCATTCTGCAAAGGATTTGAAGCAGCTTATACATATAATAAATAAAATTATTTATTTATACGTATGATAATAAAATATCAAATAAAAATGTAAAAAACCATGGCGCTCTGAGAGGCACAGAACAGGTCTCATGCATTCATTATAACTGAGCTAGTATTTGACTCCGAGTTTCCATGTGGCCAAGGAAAAGGAGAAACATGATTACTTATATATTCCTCATTTTTCAGTACCTGAGGAGCAAGCAGGCCAGTTTCTCTGGAGATACAAAGTTCTCCTCGTCCTTGTCTCACAGATTTCCTCATAGGAGGCCCTAGGAGGCATCGAGAGGGCCTCCATTGGTCGCATCCTCACCCATGTGCAGGGTTTGCCCAGGTCACAGCAGGAGAGGCTCAGAGGCCAGTCATGGCCAAGTGGCCGGCCACTGGCCTCCAGTGACCCCAGGGAGTCACCCTTCAGATAAGAACAGAGGAGATTTAAGGTCAGGACCTGTGCAAAACGTGAGCTGTCTGGAATTTTGTTCTCAATTGGATAAAAAAAATGCACCATCCACTGGAAGAAGCAGAGCCATTTGTTTAATTATTTATAGTGTGTCTGGGTGCAATGACCAGCAGTGAGGGCAAAGTTTAAACTTAGTTCCCTGCTTTCCTGCTAGCAGAGAGAGGAAGGATGGGCGCAAGCAGGTGGCTGTACCGGGGGCTGGCAGCCTGCCCATGTCCACAGGCCGCAGTGCAGAGGACACCAGTTCAAGAACATCAGGCAAGACTGTCAAGTCCAGTTTCCAGTTTGTTTGCATAAGTGGGAAAACGGCTCTGTGGTGGCACTAGACTCGAACCCACCATTGGTTAGCTTACTGGTTGACCCCCAAACCAGTAAATCAACTCTCTGCGCCAGGCTCTCTCAGCAGAGAAAGCTAGTTTATAGTTGACCCCTCATAAGTATACCTGGAGAGATTCTAGAAGATTTTAAATGGGGGCTGAAATAAATCCTGTTTCAGATTAGCTAGGTTCCAAGAAAAGAAATCATCCGGACTTGCCTTCTACCCCAACATGCCAGTTAATGTTTTGCGGTACCTGTGTGTCTGAGAGTGTGTGTATGTCTTGTGTGTGCACATACATGCAGAGGATGAGAGGTGGCTGGGAATCTCTCTGAGCCTCTGTTGTTTTATCCAACAACAGAATGTGCACTAGCTGAGAGTCCTAAGGCTCAAGTCTGGTTCTCAGTCTACAAGAACTCTCTGTATGACTCTGAGCAAGTCCTTTACCTTCCTGGGCTTTTGCATCTGAAAAATGTAAAGGTTGCTTTAGATTATCTGTAAAGAGTTTTCCAGACTTTCCAGTCTGCGGCTCTCAAATGAGTTCATATTTATACCTAAAGCATACAACAGAGCTTTTTAGTGAACTGGTGGGTTTCCAAAACACATACAGGATGTCTTTCTAATAAGCAGAACTGATCATGTTAACTTCCTGCTTGAAAATCTTTCTAGAACTCACCAATACAGGATAAAGGATACCCTCTTTGCTAAGACGCATGAGGCCCCACAAGCTCTGATCCCTGATGATGTCTCCAGTCTCATTCTTCACCCCTTCATACCTCCCACACCCCACTTCTGCCAAACTGACTGAAGCCCCTCCACATATCAGACCTCTGCTGCTCCTCCCCTCCGCGTGGCTCTGGTCACCACTCTCCTCTTCCTCACCCACCTCAAGGCTTCGGTCCCTAGACCATCAGCTCACCATCCTCTTCTCCAGGAAAACTTCCCCTGGCCACCTTCCTACCCCACCTGACTCCTCCCAGAACTGCTGGGTCCCCTCTCCCGCTCCATCATCTCCCTCTGTAAGTTATGAGATCTTCCAGTTGTGTTGATTTCTGTGTTGTCAGTATCTATTATTTCAGGGGACTCTGGGCCAATGTGCTGAAAGCCAACTCTATTTTATAAATAGAGTTTTCTTTTGTCTCTCAGACTCCTTCTCTCTCCGTCTTCAGTTTCAGGTGTAGCAGCAGGGAGCAGAGACAAATAGAACAGTCTTTAAAACGTACACTGGAAAAAAACAAAACGTACACTGGCTCACTGGAAGGTAAACAGTTAAAATAAGCAAGTGAATGCTGTGAATTGGCCGTGAGGCAAGTTGGCTTTCATGGAACCGATCACTAGACCGTCAAAAGTCAGCAAATTGGCCTGGTTCTATCACAGCGCTTGGCACGAGGTAGACGCACAGTAAAGATTAGCTATTACTCTCATTGCTCTTATTATCAGTGGTCACTTAGTGAATGTTTATTGAATAAATAGAGGTCATTTCAGCACAATGGTTTAAAGTCATCAGCAAAAAACTCTTCCCCTTCCGTCTGATTGCAACACTCTTTTCAAGCTATAAAAATCTTACTCATTCTTCAGGGCCTAACTCCAAAGCCACTTCCTCCAGGAAATCTTCCAAGCCCTGCAGGCAAAGTTCATACCTTTGTCTGCCCGCCTCACGGAACTGTACGGATTTGTTTATTACATCTGTCTGTTCCGTGGAACCATACATTCCTCAAGCAAAACAGCAAGCTCTTTCCTAGCTCTGAGTCCCTGGCATCTAGCTGAGGGTCTGGCTCCTAGGGAACGCTCAAAAATGTCTGTTGAGGTGTATTGAAACAACAGGGTGAAGAAGCCCTGATTCTGGGTCTGACTTGGTCTCTCACTGGCCCTGTAACCCTTGCTCTCAGTTTCCTCCATTTCCGTTTTAAAATGAAAACATTGGATCAGGTCAGCCTTTCCCAGAGGTTGTTCTTTGGAACCAATATGATGATGATAAGATTTTCCTCTGGTGGAGAGTGGGGAGTTGTATGTGTATGTTAGGAAAATTAGTCAGTGCTGTGTTAAAGTTTTTTCAAGTTTGGTTTGTTTTTAAGCTTCAGGGTGTCTCGGAGCCTTTTATATGTTCATGTGCACGATGAACTTCCAGGAGGAGAGTATAGTATGCAGTGTTTCCCAAACTATTTTGACCAGGGAACTCTATGTAGTAAAGCACATGTGTGGGATTTGGGTTCCAAAAAACATGCTTTGAAAATCACTAGATTAGCCAGCTGCCTCAGGGGCCTTCTCTACTCTGCTGTGTCTATACCCTGAGAATTCAGAGATGAATCAGACACAGCCCTGTCCCAAGCCTCCCCACTGGGCGGAAGGATGACACTTGAGCTTCGGTAGCCGGGTGCTGGGTAGGAAGGATCAATGTCCAGGAGAGGTGCAGGCAGAGATCCATGAGTTCAGAAGGGAGGGAGAGCAGGCCTCAGTGAAGGGATCTGAGCTGGCTTCACAGGGAGAGGCACGAGAGCAGGACCCTGACGATGAGGAATGTTGGTGACAGCGGGGAAGGGCCAACAACACCAGCAAAGGCAAAGAGAAGGGAAAGCACAAGGGATGTAAAGAACCAGCAGTTCATCTGGAGGCAGTGGGCCTGAGGGGAAGCCTGCAGGTGAAGTTGGGAAGAAAAGCTGGAGTCAGATCAGGAAGGACCTTCAGCACAAGGCTGAGCCTGGGTTTCATCCCAAATGCAGATGGGGGCTGCTGAAGGTTGGTGAGCTGGGGCACCAGTCACCCAGGAATGTGCTTGTGGAAGGGGAAGCTGGCAGCCATCCACAAGTTTGGTGGGAAGAGATGGCAAGACGGGGAGGAGGAAGGACAAAAAGGGAAAACTGACCAGAGAGGCCTTTAAGAACCCAAATAGAGCTGGTTTGCCTGGAAGAGAGAGAGAGAGAGAGAGAGAGAATCTTCAACAGATATTTACTGAGCAACTACCGTGAGCCAGCAGCAGCCAGGGGGACCCAATAGTGAGATAGAGGCATGATCTCCACCTGCACAGAGCTTGCAGGCTAGTGAAGGGGACAGACATTCATCAAATACCCACACATAATTACAAACCACAATGGGTGTGATAAAGAAAAGTTTAGGATGTTAAGCATAGAAGAGGGAGTAGGCCAGGGGACCGGGGGTTGGCTTGTCTCAGGAAGTGTCACTGGGCAAGAGTGGACCAGGTGTGGGGTGGGGGGTAGGGTGGGGTGGCAGTGAAGAGCGTCCCAGACAGAGTGACTGTGCAGTAAGAGAGGTGCTGAAGGAGCTGACAGCCAGTGTGGATGCTTTGCGGTTTGATTGCCTGGGAAGGGGACGATGCCACTTAGAAGAACAGAACCCAGGAGAGGTGCTAGTTTCAGGAAGTGGGAAGAGGACAAGAAGCCAAAAAAGAAGCAGCTGGATTAGTAGCATTCAGGCTTTCCAACCCACCTGCCCACCCCCATCCAAGCACCTCTCAAGCTTGGACCAGCCTCCTGACCTTGCATGAAGTCCCAGATGTTGCACCTCTGTCCTGACAGGCGGACCACGGGGCAGTTTGGGGCTAGACCCCCTTGCTCCGTCATGTCCTCCAGTCGCTGCCAACGGACCTTCAGGATGAACCAGAAATACTGGGCACTGAAGAAAGTGGGTATCCAGTTTTCATAGGAGAAGTGGGGATTCTTGGCCATGCCAGTCTTCTCACTCATGGCCAGGATGTTCTGCTTGACTCTCCTGGGAAACAGTGTCAGAAGCACTTTGCCCATGGCCACGTGCAGGCCCACCTGAAAGAGCACCCAGAGCCTCTTCAGCCACAGCCCTGGCAGGGGCAGCCCCATTATGGCAGAGCCAGAGCTGGCTCTGAGGCTGGTGGGCAGAGCAGAAACCGCCGGGCCACAAGGGGTGGAGCTGAACAAAGGTGCAGGGTAGCAGCAGCCAACCCGGATATGAAGAAGGTGCCAGGACAGAAGGTGTTTGCCTTCCTGTCAGTGGAATGGAAAATTCCAAGCCAGGTGCTAAAGGTCTGTTCTAATGATCATTTCTGATTCTTTGCCTTAGCCTTTGAGAGATACTTGGACTGGGAAACTTCAGATCTTAAATTCTCCCTCTGATAAATTTTAAAAACAAAAACTTTAAAAGGTCACACTTAGAGGGACTCCGTGTTTCTTTAGAAAGGCTCTGCTATAAGTAAGTTCTAATGTTAAGTAGTCTTTTAATAACGTCAATTGTTCTTTCCTACTGAAGGATGCTTTTCCCACTCACAGCTTCTAGCTGGTGGTTGAGAGTTTCTGGAGGCATAACCCTTCCCAGAGGATCTGGGTCTGGAAGCTCTCCAGGTAGACAGAACTGGGAAATCTGGAACTGCGCCTCCACTTAGCACTGGGGGTAGAGTAATAAATACAACACTCTGCTCTCGGCAGGGTGCAGTGTAGAGCAGGGAAGGGTCAAGTAAACAGAAAATTACCATTTAGTGTATTAAGTACAGAGAGGGAGGTTGAGTGGGGGCTATGGGAGCATGGAGAAGGGGCAGCTTATTCTGTTTAGAGAGGTCAAGAGGAATTCCCCAAGGAAGTGATGTCTATGCTGAAACCAGAAAGACAGAAGAGCCAGCAGTAAACCAGGCAAGTGGGGTCAGTGGTCCTGGTGGAAGGAGCCACACGTCCAAAGAACTACAAGCTAGAGAGAGCCTGGCTCATTGGAGAAACTGAGAGAAGAATCACAGAAGCTCAGAGAGGGAAAGTGTCTTAGAAAACATCGAAAACCACTTTCTTTTTTAAGCAGGGAAACTGAGGCCCAGAGAGGGGAAGTGGCCTCAGGCCAGTTCTGCCATTAATAATTTCTAAGGAGTTAATTCACAAAGTTTAAGTTTACCCCTCCTGAGGCATTTACATACCTGTGTGTTAGGGCAGAAGGAAGAATGACAGGAAAGTGGCTATCACCTCTAAAAAGTGTCAACCTTGGCCTCTAGCACACAAACTTTAGAGAAAGAAAAACTGTCTCCAAAAGATGTTTTCTTTCTGAGCATATCAATGCAAATGCCACATGCTGTGCCCACAAAGTGCAGGCACCTGCCTCTTCAAGCCATAATAACCCTCATGTGTATGTAGCATTTTGCCAGGTACAAAGCAATCTTATATCCCTGGTGTCACTTGTTTTTTCCTGTTTTTGTTTGTTTTTAAATAGGCTATTTTTGGAGCAGTTTTAGATTCACAGCAAATTAAACAGAAAGTACAGTGAGTTCCCATATACCTCCTGCCCCTGCACATGCACAGCCTCCCGCACTGTCCATATCCCACCAGAGTAGTACATCTGCTACAACTGATGAACCTATGTTAACAAATCATTATCACCCAAAGTCCATAGCTTACATTAGAGTTCACTCTCGGTGGTGTACAATCTATGGGTTTTGACAAATATGTGATATGTACGTATCCCCCATTATGGTATCATAAAGAGCAGTTTTGCTGCCCTAAAATCCTCTATGCTCCGCCTGTTCATCCCTCCCTCTCCCCTGGCAACCATTCATCTTTTCAGTGTTTCCATAGTTTTACCTTTTCTGGAATATCATATTGTTGGAATTATACAGTATGTAGCCTTTTCGGATTGGTTTCTTACACTTAGTAATATGCATTTAAGAAACCTCCATGTTTTGTTTTTTTTTGCTGTATGCGGGCCTCTCACTGTTGTGGCCTCTCCCATTGCGGAGCACAGGCTCCGGATGCGCAGGCTCAGCGGCCATGGCTCACAGGCCCAGCCACTTCACGGCACGTGGGATCTTCCTGGACCGGGGCACGAACCCGTGTCCCCTGCATCGGCAGGCGGACTCTCAACCACTGAGCCACCAGGGAAGCCCACCTCCCTGTTTTTTCATGACTTGATAGCTCATTTCTTTTTATCGTTGAATAATATTCCATTGTCTGGATGTACCACAGTTCATCTATTCACCTAATAAAGGACATCTTGGTTGTTTCCAAATTTGGGCAATTATGAATAAAGCTGCTGCTATAGCCTGAATGCTTGTATCTCCCCAAAATTCATATGTTGAAACTTAATCCCTAAAGATGGTATTTGGAGGTGGGGTCTTTGTGAGGTGATTAGGTAATTAGAGTAGAGCCCTAGTGAATGGGATTAGTGCCCTTATAAGAGAGACCCCAGAGAGCTCCCTTGCCCCTTCACCATGTGAGGATGCAACAAGAAGGTGGCTGTCTAGGAACCAGGAAGTGGACACTCACTAGATACCAAATCTACTGATCCCTTGATGTTGGACTTCCCAGCCTCCAAAGCTGTGAGAAATAAATTTCTGTTGTTTATAATCTACCCAGTCTATGTATGGTATTCTGTTATAGCAGTCTGAATGGACTAAGACAGCTGCCATAAATATCTGTGTGAGGTTTTTTCGTGGACTTGTTTTCAACTCATGTGGGTAAATAGCAAGGAACACAATTGCTGGATCTTATGGTAAGAGTATGGTTAGTTTTGTAAGAAGCTGCCGAACTGTCTTCTAAAGTGGATGCACCATTCTATATTCCCACCATCAATGAATGAGAGTTCCTGTTGCTCCACATCCTCACCAGCATTTGATGGTGTCTGTGTTCTGAAATTTGGCCATTCTAAGAGGTACGTAATGGTATCTCACTTGTTTTAATTTGCAATTCCCTAATGGCATATGATGTTAAGCATCTTTTTATATATTTATTTGCTATCTGTATATCTTCTTTGGTGAAGTGTCTGTTCCAATCTTTTGCTCATTTTTAAATCAGATTATTCTTTTTTTAATCGTTGAGTTTTAAGAGTTCTTTGTTTACATTAGATAGCAGTCCTTTATCAACTATGTCTTTTGCAAATATTCTCTCCCAGTCTGTAGCTTGTCTTCTCAGCCTCTTGACAGTGTCTTTTTCAGAGCAGATGTTTTTAATTTTAATGAAGTCCAACTTATCAATTGTTTTTGCATGAACTGTGACTTTGGTGTTGTATCTAAAAGTCATCACCAGACTCAAGGTCATCTAGTTTTTCTCCTGTGTTATCTGCAAGTTCTATGGTTTTGTGTTTTATATTTAGGTCTAAGATCCATTTCAAGTTAATATTTGTGAAAGGTGTGAGGTCTGTGCCTAGATACATTTTTCTTGCATGTGGCTGTCTGGTTGCTCCAGAAGCATTTGTCAAAGAGACTCTCTTGTCTCCTTTGTATTGCCTTTGTTCCTTTGTCAAAGATTACATGGCTATATTTGTGTGGGTCTGTTTCTGGACTTTCTCTTCTTTCCATTGATCTATTTGTCTATTCTTTTGCCAATATCATACTCTCTTGATTACTATATCTTTAAATTAAGTCTTGAAGTCAAGTCGTGTCAGTCTTTCAGCTTTGTTCTTCTCCTTCAATATTGTGCTAGCTATTCTGGGTCTTTTGCCTCTTTGTATAAACTTTGAAATCAGTTGGTCAATATGCACAAAATAACTTGCTTGGATTTCAGTCGGTATTGTGTTGACTCTATAGATTAAGTTAGGAAGAACTGGCTCTTCCTATTCATGAACATAGAATATCTCTCCATTTATTTAGCTCTTCCTAGATTTCTTTTATCAGAGTTTTATAGGTGTCCTTGTATAGATCTTCTACATATTTTGTTAGATTTATACCTAAGTATTTCAGTGTGGGGGGTGCTAATGTAAATGGTATTATGATTTTAAATTTCAGATTCCAATTGTTCATTGCTGGTATATAGGAAAGCAATTGACTTTTGTGCATTAGCCTTGTATCATTCAAACTTGCTATAATCACTTATTAGTTCCAGTAGTTTTTTGGTCAATTCATTCAGATTTTCTTTTTTCCTTTTTTTAAATTTATTTATTTTATTTATTTTTGGCTGTGTTGGGTCTTCGTTGCTGCATGCAGGCTTTCTCTAATTGCGGCGAGTGGGGGCTACTCTTCGTTGCGGTGCGCAGGCTTTTCATTGTGGTGGTTTCTCTTGTTGCAGAGCACGGGTTCTAGGCACGCCGGCTTCAGTACTTGCAGCATGCGGGTACAGTAGTTGTGGCTCGCCAGTTCTAGAGCACAGGCTCAGTAGTTGTGGCGCACGGGGTTAGTTGCTCCGCAGCATGTGGGATCTTCCTGGACCAGGGCTCAAACTTGTGTCCCCTGCATTGGCAGGTGGATTCTCAACCACTGTGCCACCAGGGAAGCCCCATTCAGATTTTCTACATAAACAATTGTGTAATCTATGAGCAAAGAAAGCTTTATTTATTTCTTCCTGATCTGTATACACTTATTTCCTTTTCATACTTCCAGTATGATGTTGAAAGAGTGGTGAGAGGGGATATTGGAAGAGATTACTGAGAGGACATGACCACTGGTTAACCTGTAAGCTGGACTTGGGCAATCAGAAGCTCCTCACCTCCTCCCCTGTCTTTGGAATGTGTGTTCTGCTTGCCTTCCCCATGCTAGAAGCTACCCAGGTATGCAGCCTGAGATAGTAATGTGATGTTGAGACCATCTGGATGGTATATATGACTGAACCCAGTTAAGTCCTCTGTATAAACTTTTAAGGTAATGGTGGGTGTGTTCAGAGATCTACTTGTCTTGTGGCTGCCCAAGGCAAGCCTCGTAAATCCCCTTGCTTATTTAAAACGCCATCCTGCCACCTACCAATCTGGAGTGATCCGCCTCTTTCTTTGGTCTCTCCCTGCCTTCCATGTAAGGGGGCCAGTGTGCAAACCATCAGGGTATATTCTTGCCTTATTCCTGATCTTAGCAGGAGAGCTTCTAGTTGTAACATCATTAAGTATGATGTTAGCTGTAGGTTTTTTGTAGACGTTCTTTATCAACTTGAGGAAGTTCCCCCTTTATTCCTAGTTTGCTGAGAATTTTTATAATTAAGGGGTGTTGAATTTTGTCAAATGCTTTTTCTGCATGTATTGATATGATCTGTGATTCTTATTCTTTAGGCTTTTTATGTAATGGATTACAGTAATTGATTTTTTAATGTTGAGCCAGCTTTATATATCTGGAATAAATCTCACTTGGTCATGATATATAATAATTTTTATCATTGTTGGATTCAATTTGCTAATATTTTGTTGAGGATGTTTGCGTCTATATTCATGAAAGATATTGGCCTCTAATTTTCTTTTCTTGTAATGTCTTTGTCTGGTTTTGATATTAGGGTAATGCTGGCTTCATAGAATGAGTTAGGAAGTATTCCCTCTCCTTCTAATTTCTGGATGAGATTGTAGAAAACTGGCATAATTTCTTCCTTAATTGTTTGGTAGAATTCACCAGTGAACCTATCTGAGCCTGTACTTTTTCTGTTTTGGAAGGTTATTAATTATTTATTCAAATTCTTTAATAAGATACAGGCCTATTCAGATTGTTTATTTCTTCTGGTGGAAGTTTACACAGATTGTGTCTTTCAAAGAATTGGTCCATTTTACTATGTTATCACATGTGTGGGTATAGAATTATTAGTATCCCTTTATTATCCTTTTAATATCCATGGGATTGGTAGTGATATCCCTTCTTTCATTTCTGATACTAGAAACTTGCATCTTCTTTCTTTTTTTCTTACTTAGCCTGGTTTATCAATTTTATTCATCTTTTCAAAGAACCAGCTTTTGGTTCATGGATCTTCTCTATTGATTTCCTGTTTTCAGTTTCATTGATTTCTGCTCTAATTTTAATTTATTTTCTTCTGACTACTTTGAATTTAATTTTCTCTTCTTTTTCCAAATTGCTAAGGTGGAAGCTTAGATTATTGATTTTAAATTTCTCTCTCTTTCTTCTTCTTCTTCTTTTTTTTTTTTTTTGTGGTATGCGGGCCTCTCCCGTTGCAGAGCACAGGCTCCGGACGCGCAGGCTCAGCGGCCATGGCTCATGGGCCCAGCTGCTCCGCGGCATGTGGGATCTTCCTGGACCGGGGCATGAACCCGTGTCCCCTGCATCAGCAGGCGGACTCCCAACCACTGCGCCACCAGGGAAACCCTCTTCTTCTTTTTTTTTTTTTTTGTCTACATTGCACTGTTTGTGGGATCTCAGTTCCCCGACCAGGGATTGAACCCGGGCCTTTCTTTTCTAATATATGCTTTCAATGCTATTAATTTCCTTGTAGGTACTACTTCTGCTGCATCTCACAAATGTTAAGTTGTATTTTCATTTTCATTTAGTTCAAAATATTTCTTAATTTATCTTGAGGTTTCTTATTTGGCCCTGTGTTATTTAGAAGTGTTTTGTTTAATCTACAAGTATTCTGGAGTTTTCCAAGTATTTTTCTGTTATTGATTTCTAGTTTGATTCCACTGTGGTCTGACAGCATATATTGTATGATTTCTGATTTATGTTTGTTTTGTTAAGGTATGTTTTATGGCTTCAAATGTTGTCTATCTTGGTGAATGTTCCATGTAAGCTCGAGAAGAATGTGTATTCCACTGTTGTTGGGTGAAGTGGTCTATAGATGTTAATTACATCCAGTTGACCAATGGTGCTGTTGAATTCTCCTACGTCCTTTCTGATTTTCTGCCTGCTAGATCCATCCATTTCTGACAGAGGGGTATTAAAGTCTCCAACTATAAGAGTGGATTTGTCTATTTCTCCTTTCAGTTCTATCAGTTTTTGCCTCATGTATTTTGATGCTCTGTTGTTAGGTTACACATTAAAGCTTATGCCTTACACATTAAAGCTTATGCCTTCTTGGAGAATTGACCGCTTTATCATTATAAAATGTCTTTATCCCTGACAATTTTCCTTGCTCTGAAGTTTGCTCTGTCTGAAAGTAATATAGTCATTCCAGCTCTCTTTTGATTAGTGTTAGCATAGTGTATCTTCTTCTATTCCCTTACCTTTGTTTTTGGAAAGAGTTGTTATGTAAAGTTATTAGAACTATATGATCTACATCTGCAATCACTGGCCCTATTACTTTTTTATTTTTGTTTTTTTATTGTGATAAAATACACATAACATAAAATTTACCATTATAACCATTTTTAAGTGTATAGTTCAGTGGCATTAAGAACATCCACATTGTTGTGCAGCCATCACCATAACTCTTTTCATCTTGTAAAACTGAAATGATACTCATTAAACAATAATCCTCCATTCCCTCCTCCTGCTAGCTCCTAGCAACCACAATTACATTTTCTGTCTTTATGATTTTTGACTACTGTAAATACTTAATATAAGTGGAATTATACAGTACTTGTCTGTTTATGACTGTCTTATTTCACTTAGCATAGTCCTCAAGTTTCTTCCATGTGTAGCATACTGTGAAATTTCCTTCTTTCTTAAGGATGAATAATATTCCATTGTATGTATATAAAACATTTTTCTGGGTTTCCCTGGTGGCGCAGTGGTTGCGAGTCCGCCTGCCGATGCAGGGGACACGGGTTCGTGCCCCGGTCCAAGACGATCCCACATGCCGCGGAGCTGCTAGGCCCGTGAGCCATGGCCACTGAGCCTGCGCGTCCGGAGCCTGTGCTCCGCAAACAAACAAACAAACAAACAAAAAACATTTTGCTTATACCTTCATCTGTTGATGGACATTTGGGTTCCTTTCACATTTTAGCTACCGTGAAAACCTGCTTTCCTTCTGGGAATTTAGAATTTAGGTACATGCTAGACAGAGGATGACTATGTGACTAGCCCCCAGTAGAAACCTTGGGCATTGTTCTCTGATGAGATTCCCTGGTAGACGATATTTCACCCATGTTGTCACAGCTTGTTGCTGGAAGAGTTAAGTGTATCCTGTGTGACTCCACTGGGAGAGAACCCTTGGAAGGTTATGCCAGGTTTTCCCTGGACTTTGGCCCCATGTGCCTTTTCCCTTTGCTGATTTTCTCTTGTATCCTTTCACTGTTAAAGCATAGCTATGAGTATGACTATAAGTTCTCTGAGACCTCCTACAAATCATTGGACCTTGGGGTGGACCTCTGATACACCATGTTACACAGGCTGCCCATAAATATTTCAAAACTCCAGTAATTCTGTTATTTTCAGCAGTACATCAACCATCACTTTGGAAGCTGACAATTGTTTAGAATACAAAGTAGTTATAAATATGTATAACTGAAATCTAAAAAGTGGTTAAATATGTTTTGCCCTTCCTTTCCAGTTGCAGATATGTGTTGGGAGTTGGGATTCTTGGTGCTATAACATCAAAACCAAAGGAAAGAATCATTTTATTATTCTAGAAACTAATCCTTATTTTAAATGAAGAGGCAATGAGTTTAATATACATATCTTCATTACTGATTGATCATAAGTTATTCCTTTATTCTCACTGGAAAACTTTTCAGGTATGTATTTGTATAAATCAATTCATTATTACTTTTATATCTTATTGTTTATTTTCTTAATTTTTAATAACTTTGATTTTCATTTTATTTATTATTATGGTTACATTCTATTACTGGCAAGAGATCATGGTTTTCCATTTCATGGAGTCAATAGAAGTTTCTCTTCAAAACAAATGTGTTTAAGTTTTAAAAGTGACCTTACAAAACCTTAAAAAGAAAGAAGGAAAAGGGGGATCAATAGCAAAATTGCAATAAGTAAATATAGATGATGGTATACGGGATTTCATTATATTGTTCGTTACTTTTTTGTGCATGCTTGGAATTCTGAGTACTAGAAAGGTTAGTTGAGAATTTCATTTCTGGCAGTACGTCAAACTTTTGCTCACTAAACAGTTAGCTTTTCCATGAAATAACTATTTAACGTACTGCTTTCATAAGAGTTAAGGGAATACCTCCAAGCATTCACACATATGTATATACATAAACATAAATAATATCATTGGGTAAAACCAAAGTAGGGAACTGGGCAAAATAGTCCTGGGCAAATAGAAAAGTTAGAGCAGCCCTGATAGGCACCAATATCAGCTCTGTGGTTGTGAAACTAAGCCCTGAATCAGCTGTAGAATAGGAGAGCTGACTGAGATTCCTGTATTAAGATGGAAACTCCTCAAAGGATATGGAAGTGGTCCCCTATCAGCAGTGACTCCTGGCTTCTGGAAGATGCAATAGCAACTCCTCTCTGAAGAGGTATCGCCTGTATCTTGGTGTCAAAAATGACCATGTACTTTTGATAAAAGAGCCAAATAGGACTTTTTAGAAAAGACAAAATATTTAGATATTGAGGATTCACATAGATTAGGGTGAAACTAATATGAGCTCACAAAGATTATCAACACACAAAGAAACAAACCACCGTGAGTGAGAATCAGCAGAAACAACGTTTAGATCCTCAAGAATTTCAGACATTGGAATTATCAATAAGACTATTTAAATAGCTATAACTATGTATTAAAGGTTTAAAGCACTCATAGGCGCCAGGGCACCCTGACAGCAAAGATCAGCTTCCACCAGTAAGCTATTAAATCATTTGCCTTCCTAGATTAAAACAAAAAAGCATTAATAGGCTGCCCAAAATGATTTCTAAAAGAGTCAAATAGAAGTTTTAGGAAACAAATACACAATTGTTGAATTAAAGACTGGGGGGAGGGCATCCTGGTGGCACAGTGGTTAAGAATCCGCCTGCCAATGCAGGGGACACAGGTTCGAGTCCTGGTCCGGGAAGATCCCACATGCCGCTGGGCAACGGAGCCCATGTGGCACAACTACTGAGCCTGCGCTCTAGAGCCTGCGAGCCACAGCTACTGAAACCTGCATGCCTAGAGCCTGTGCTCCACAACAAGAGGAGCCACAGCAATGAGAAGCCCGCACACCACAATGAAAAGTAGCCCCCACTCGCCGCAACTAGCGGAAGCCCGCGTGCAGCAACAAAGACCCAATGCAGCCAAAAATATATTTTAAAAATTAAAATAAAATAAAATAAAATAAATAAAGATGGGGGAATGTGTTAAATAACAGATTAGGAGCCACTTGCTCAATAGAGTATTTTATATATATATATATATATATATATACATATATAAATATATATAAATAAGCTTAAAAAGCAGACAGGAAAAAATAAATAAAATGAGTTAAAAGCAACAACCAAAATAAAATAAAATGGATGTATAACTTTGAACTAGCAAGAAGAAAATAGCTAGTGAAAGAACATGAAAAGATGCTCAACGTCACTAATCATTAGAGAAATGCAAATCAAAACCACAATGAGGTGTCACCTCACACCAGTCACAATGGCCATCATCAAAACATCTACAAACAATAAATGCTGGAGAGGGTGTGGAGAAAAGGGAACCCTCCTGCACTGTTGGTGGGAATGTAAATTGATACAGCCACTGTGGAGAACAGTATGGAGGTTCCTTAAAAAATGAAAAATAGAACTACCATATGACCCAGCAATCCCACTACTGGGCATATACCCTGAGAAAACCATAATTCAAAAAGAGTCATGTACCACAATGTTCACTGCAGCTCTATTTACAATAGCCAGGACATGGAAGCAACCTAAGTGTCCATCGACAGATGAATGGATAAAGAAGATGTGGCACATATATACAATGGAATATTACTCAGCCATAAAAAGAAATGAAATTGAGTTATTTGTAGTGAGGTGGATGGACCTACATTTTGTCATACAGAGTGAAGTAAGTCAGAAGGAAAAACAAATACCATATGCTAACACATATATATGGAATCTAAAAAAGTAGTACTGGTGAACCTAGTGGTGGCGCAGGAATAAAGACACAGAGTAGATAACGGACTTGAGGACAGGTTGGGGGTGTGGAGAGGGGAAGCTGGGACGAAGTGAGAGAGTAGCACTGACATATATACACTTCCAAATGTAAAATGGATGGCTAGTGGGAAGCTGCTGCATAGCACAGGGAGATCAGCTCAGTGCTTTGTGACCACCTAGAGGGGTGGGATAAAGGAGGCTCAAGAGGGAGGAGAAATGGGGATATATGTATACATATAGTTGATTCACTTCGTTGTACAGCAGAAACTAACACAACAATGTAAAGCAATTATACTCCAATAAAGATACAAAAAAAAGGTAAAGAAGATATAAAGAAGTAATTAATGTGAAAAAGATGACTGAAATAACTATATATAAAAATAAATGCATTTAATGTAAGTAAATTAGCAGCACTTCTGGAATGGAAGAATAAGAATCTCTGAAAACCCACTCCTTCATAAAAGCATGAGAACACTGGCAAAAATTGTCAAAATCAACTTCTTTCGGTATTCTGTAAATTAATCAAAGAAAGGTTTGTGATAATCAGAGAAGTGTCTATTCAATTAAAATAGCTGAATCTTAGTAAGAACAGTGAGCTTTGTGGTGTTTTAACTTGCTCTAGCCCCATTCCCCTCTCCCCGCTCCAAGGTAGCCTTGAAAAACAACAGCTTCACAACCATGGTTGTTGCAAAAATTAGCAATTTAGTAACCACTGGAAGGGGAAGAATAGGTTTGGAGCTCTTCAAAAAGTCCCATTCACAGACAATTGTCATTATGTGACTTGTCTGACATCTCCTTTGGAAAGCTCCATTCTCAGGTCTTGGTTTTATTTGAGCTGACTCAGAGCTCACGCTATAAAAACAGGGCATTTGCCAAAATAATCAGTGGCAGTTCTCTAACATTGCACCTGAGACGATGATGCAAAGGCCAGCAGCCTTCTTCTCCCTGGGATGGGTGTCACTCAGCAGGTGTTGGAGACACTTTCTGGAGCATGGCTCAGCTGTGGGGTCACCAGCTTTCCCCTGTGGAAAGCCAGGGGACTCTGTCAGGATCACATGCAGCATCTAACAAGGCTCATACTTTTCAGACCGTCCCCTCCACCCCCATCCCTGTCCATCAAAGCAAGACTTGCTCCTCTGCTTCTCTTCCTCCTGCATTCTTCCCCCATTCTATCTAGGTGAGGGTGGGGTGGGTTCTCTCTCACTGGTTCATTCCCCTCGCAGAGCAGTTAGAGCTCTAATTAGTATCATCAGCTGGGCTCACCTTCCTTACCATAGTTGGACAGATGAGTTAAGGAAATATGAACATTTTGAGCTCAGAGTTTTTCAACCTTGACACCATCGACATTTTCAACTAGATAATTCTTTGTTGAGAAGGGGTATCCTCTGCATTGTAGGACGTTTAGAAGCACCCTGGCCAGTAGCACCTCACAAGTCATGACAATCAAAAATGACTTCATAAGTCAGGCAGAGAAAGACAAATATCATGATATCACTCATCTGTGGACTCTAAAAAAATGGTATAAACGGACTTATTTACAAAACAGAAACAGACTCACAGATTTTGAAAACAACCTTATGGTTACCAAAGGGGAAACGTGTGGGGGAGGGATAAATTAGGAGCTTGGGATTAACATACACACACTACTATATATAAAATAGATAACCAACAAGGACCTACTGTATAGCACAGAGAACTCTACTCAATATTCTGTAATAACCTATATGGGAAAAGAATCTGAAAAAGATGAATATATATATATATATATATATATATATATATATATGTAGCTGAATCACTTTGCTGTACACCTGAAACTAACACAACATTGAAAATCAACTATACTCCAATAAAATTATTTTTTTTAGAGTGAATGATGGTTTTTATTTTTAAATTTTTTTTGCTGCTTTGGGTCTTCGCTGATGCACGCGGGCCTTCTCTAGTTGCCATGAGTGGGGGCTACTCTTCGCTGCAGTGCGTGGGCTTCTCATCCTTCAGAGCGTGGGCCCTAGAGGGTATAGGCTTCAGCAGTTGTGGCGTGTGGGCTCTAGAGTGCAGGCTCAGTAGTTGTGGCGCACGGGCTTAGTTGCTCCACAGCATGTGGGATCTTCCCCAACCAGGGATCGAACCCGTGTCCCCTGCATTGACAGGCGGATTCCTAACCACTGCGCCACCAGGGAAATCCCAATAAAATTCTTTAAAAAAAAATGTCTTCACATATTGCCAAATATCCCTGGGAGCAAAATAGTCCCCAGTTGAGAATTGCTGTTTTAGTGAAACCGGTATAGTTATCTTTGATTCTTGTCTTGTTTTGAGCCAAAACTTACATATCATTATAATTAATATATCAATAAAACTTTTACTTCTGTTTCCAAGAGAAGAAATATATAGTCTAGGTGTTATCACTGCCCGCCCCCCCCCGGCCTGACACACACACACATATCACTAGCAATGGGGTTGTTGTTGCCATCTGACTGGTGAGGAGTCTGGTTCCAAAATTCCATCCTGAGGGCTGCTTTCTGGGGCCACTCTTGACCAACATGACAGTGTGGGTTCCTCATCTCATGTGAGTAGTTTATTGGCAAGTGTGAGTCCAAGGATCAGGAGTGAAGGACAGGAGTTGTAAAACAGAGGAGAAAGGAGAGCTATTGCAAGGGTGAATTGCAATGCAATGGTGGAGGGGAGGAAGGAGAACCAGTGCAAGGGTGCAATTCTTTGTTGAGGGTGCTCTACAAAGAATTATCTAGTCAAATTGGCCACTTCCAAAGGCATTTGGTTGTTTGATCCTGCAAGACAGTTTGAAAGCTGTATGAAATATCTGAGGAGAGTCTGAGGGGAAAAAGAGAGAAGCATGTATTCATCAGTTACTGACTCCATCGGTCAAAGATTTGTCCCATGAGGCATTGACCGCTCCCCACTTCCGCACTTCTGGCTGAACGGTTCCAGCAGTCCCATAATCCCAAGGTATCAAGACACAAGCCCTGATGCAGAAAGCGAGAAGCCCGAGTTATGGACTTGAGGTGAAGCTCACTTAGGTTACAGCTGCTGAAGCTGGAATAAGATCAGTGGTGGTGAAATAAGAAGCTGATGAAGCCAAGAGGATCTGCCATGGGGCATAAGAAGTGTTTGATACATTTGCACACTGAATTCATGTGTTGCAATTCATTCCTGGTACACATTCAGCCAAAGTACCCTGCACATACATACGCTAACCTCAGCTTTCTCTCTCTTTTTTTTTTTTTTTTTTTTTTGCTTTACGCGGGCCTCTCACTGTTGTGGCCTCTCCCATTGCAGAGCACAGGCTCCGGACGCTCAGGCTCAGCGGCCATGGCTCACGGGCCCAGCCGCTCTGCGGCATGTGGGATCTTCCCGGACCGGGTCACGAACCCGCGTCCCCTGCATCGGCAGGCGGACGCTCAACCACTGCGCCACCAGGGAAGCCCCAGCTTTCTCTTTATAAAATGAGGATAATCACCTCAAGCTTGCTGGATTGTTCTGAGAATTAGAGATCTGCATGTATAAAGCCTGATCACAATGTCAGTTCAATAAATACGCTCCGTATGTGTGTAACTATTTTATTAGTCAGATGTAATAAGCCATTCCGATTGACCATAAGGGCCCAGTGTAGTGAGGCCAAAGTCAAAGGTTCCACCTTGTGTAGGCAGTGAATTTGGCTTATGCTGCTCAGACAGCCAGAACTTGATCGCTCTACAGTTAACCTTCAGTGAGTAGCTATCGCGTCCCTGGTTCTGGGCTGCCTTGAGGACCTGGAGACCAGAGTCATTCCTGATCCTTCCCCCCAAAGCACTCCCACGCCGGCAAAGATAGGCAAACAATAACAACTGCCATGGTTTAAGCAAGCACAGGGGACTATGGGAGCAAAAGAAGTCCTGGGAGGCGAAGGCAGGCTTTCCCTAGGAGGAGGGAAGGGTACCGACATCTGGAGGGTTGTGTAGGTGATAACCAAGCAAAGACTGGTGGCGGGGCAAAATGTTTCTCACCGGCTCACTCAGTGCAACTTCACCGTCGTTTACTGGGCCCCTGCTACAGTCAAGGTGGTGGTCAGATGCCGAGGCGGGGACAGAGCGGGGAGTGAGGCCAATCTCCAGTCACCCCTCACTGCTCCAAGGGCATAAGGTAGACCGTCGCAGGAGTGAAGGAACAAATTACCTCACTTACGGGGGTGTCCCTAGGAACAGACATCATCCTTCCCTAGATCACTGATTCAACACTCAAAAACTAATTGACTCGTTCTCCCTCACTGGTTAATTAAATTTTTATGGCCAAAAAAGAATGGGGGGATTGATGACATTTTTTTCTTTTCACAATCGTCTTCCGTTACGCTACTTTATATTTCAATAAGAAAAGAGGTATAACCAAACATAAAGTAAACCCAGAATTCTCTGCGCCCCCCACCCCCGGAGCGAGGTGAGCCAAGGCGGACCCTCTCACGTCCCCACCGGTCCGCCCAGCGCCACCTGCCTCTTTAAGAGCCGAAGCCTAGCCCTTCGAGGGGCCGCAGAGGAAGCGAGCTTCGGTACAGTTGCCCGCAGAGGTCTCGGGAAGCGGCGTCTCCGGGAGGTGCTGTCTTTTTAAGGAGGCGGGGCTCTACCCGGAGGAGGTGGAGAAGGTCTGCCCCTCGGATCTCCGGTTTCCGGCAACTCGGCGGGACCAGAGCCTGCTCGCAGAATCTGAGGTCCGAGGCTTCCTCGCACCAGCTGGACGCCGAGCCCCGCGAGGTGAGGTGGCGGGGTCTGTGGGGCCGGCCCGGGACTGAGGGAACTCGGGATCTCCTGCCCACCCGGGCCGCTGCGGCCCAGCTTCTCCTCCTAAAACACTGTCCGTGGTTCTTGGGTAGCTCTTTCCCAGACCGCTCCGGACTCACGGTGCCCCAGGCTGTAGGGTCCCCATCACTCCAGCGCCTACTAATTGCTTCGCTATGCACTAAGCGCCTATACACTTACTTGCCTCAGTTAATGGCACCCAGTATCGTGTGAGTAGGTACAATTATGAACCCATTTTACAGATGAGAAAATTGAGGCCCCCCAGGAGCCCACAGTGTTACGGCCAGAAGCAGCAGAATCGGGAATCAAACCCAGGTCTGTTCGACTCCAGAGCCTGTGCCCTTAACCACTGGCTAGGCTGACAGCCTTTGCTCTCCACTGCCCTCATAGCCACCTCTCTCAAACCCCAGCCTCCCCTTCCTCATTCTTCCATCTCCAGGCTGCACCTGGCCCTTAAACACCCACACAGTGAGATTGCATGGAACCAATGGAGCCCCCCATCATTAGTTTTTTGTTTATAACAGTTTTAATAGTATCTGATGCTAAATGGTTATCTTTATATAAAACTATCGGATCCCACTAAAAAAGGACGCAAGGAAAAGCAATACCATTTCTAATGCTGAAATAAGATTCGTTTGTAGATTTTTAATGTTATCATATGAAATTTATTTATTTTTCCTTTTTAGACCTCTGTAAATTATCTTCCTAATAATTGGGAGAAGACCCTTCGCTGAATGGCAGCTGTAGATGACTTGCAGTTTGAAGGTACATCCGTTGGGTGCCCACCTTTTATGATCAGTATTTCTGCAGTCACAGCAGAATTTCCGTTGCTATGCTGGTGCATGTATTAAAGAAGATCATTTCAGACATCTTGGTAAAAGAATGTTTGCCACACTCAGGTTATTCTATTTGTTCACATCAGCTGTTCTTTTTTGCCAAACAGCCCTTCAGATTGATAATATCATACATTTAGTGCAGTGATTACAGAGAATGTTTATAGAGTTCTTGCTTTAGTTCAACACGCATTTATTGAGCACCTGTTTTGTGCTTAGAATTCTGCTAGATACAGGAGATCAAAAGATAAAGGAGAAGCTTTTTACACTGGTAGAGTAGATAAAAGTGTAAAAAGATAATTATAATGAAATGTGATCAGGTCATTCCTTCACTGACTCAGTAAATCTCTCATGAGTGTGACCATGAACCAGGGAATTGTTCTAGTTACCAGGGTAGAAGAGTGAACAGTTTCTTCCCTTATGAAGCTCTCAGTGTAGGTAGGGAGACATTTATTTGTTAAATGATCATTTAAATATATATCTATAAACTATGAAAGTGCTGGAGGAAAAGTTCATAACTCATAACCCAGAGCCTGACCTAAGCTGGGGATTGACGAACGCTCATTTGCCTTGTAAACACTTGTATAGTATTTCCTAAATGGCAGGCAGTGTTCTAAGTGCTTTACAAATATTTACTCATTTACTCCTTATGTCAACTTTATGAAATAGTTATTTTATTCTCCCTATTTTACCAATGAGGAAACTGAAGCACAGGAAAATTAAGTCATTTGCTTAAAGGTTCTAGTAAGTGGTAAAGCTGGGTTTGAACCCAGGCATCACAACATACGCTGTCTTACTACTATCTAAGGAAGAGATACGATGTTTAAAGAGAAATCCACTTCATCGGCCAATACTGTCAGTTCCATCTGCAAAATACAACCAGCATCTGACCACTTCTCGCCACCTCTACCGCTATCCCACTGTGCTCAAGGTCACCATCACCTTATGTCTGGATTATAGCCCTTACCTTCCTTCAGGTCTTCCTGCATCCTCCCTTACCCCCCTACAGTCTGTATTTTGCAGCCAGAGTAGACCTTTAAAACCAAGTCAGATCACGTCATTCCTTCTAAAACTTCCAGTGGCTCCCATCTCACTAGGAGTGGAAGGCAGAGCCCTTTCTGTGCTTAGGAGGCCCTACATGATCCAGGCCTCCACTGCCTCTGATTTCATCTCCTGCTACTCTAGCCCTTTCTCTCTGCCTACCCACATGGGCCTCATCACTGTCCCTCCTAGATGCCAGGTACACTAACAGCTTAGGGCTTTTGAGCCATCCTTCTGTTTGGGACATTCTTAGTCCAGATAGCCACATGGCTTGTTCCCTTGCTCTGCTTAAATCTCACTTCATTCCAGAGGCCTTCCTTGGTCATCCTATCTGGGAGTACAGTGCAAGAAAGTTCAAGTGTAAAGAACAGCACGTGCAGAGTACTTGAGAAGGGAGGAAGTCTGTTTCATTTTCTTTCCCAAGGAATTAAAAGAAGGCCAGAGTACCAGAGCACGGATGGTGGGGGAGGCCTGTCACAAGGTGAGGTTTGAGAGGAAGCAGGAGCCAAGTCACACAGGACTTTCTACACCATGTTAAAGACTTGGCTCTTTAGAAAAGAACACAGGGTGCTGTGGGGGTCATGGAAAGCTTCTCCGAGGAAAAATGGTAGTGTTAAATGAAAACGTGAAGGTCAGGGCCCTGCAGGTGGGAGACATTGTGTCAGGAAAGGAACAGAGGCAAAACATAGCGTAGGATGTAGAAGCAGATAATGTTGGTGGCAGAAATAGGAAACATACCAGTCTTGCCCTCAAGGCACTGAGATGGACAAGAATAACTAATACAGAGCAGAATATGTGAATAGTCATGTGCGAGGTACGCACATCCTACATTAAAATCAGACTTTCCATCTGCTGTTCTTCACACACGGAACACATTTTCTGTCTTCTGGGTCTTGCTCATCCCATACTCTTTGCCTGAGATGCCATCCCCACTGCTTCTGGCCATCCTTCTCATACGGCACCTTTTCCAAGTAGCCTTTCCTAATCCCATCAACTAGATGAGTTATCATCTCTCGAACCTCTTTGGGCTTGATACCTCTAAAGTGACACTCCGTTCCTCCTTCTGGCATGTCATTTCCCCTGGTAAACTACTGTTTTTAAAATATGAAACTTAAATATCTCTTCCTTGGACTGATTCCCTCAGGCAAAGTTATAACCATCTTTTTAAATGTCAGTGCCCTGTCCAGTCAGTAAATGATAGCAATAACAGTATTTATTATCTCATATCATCCTCAAAATCTCTCTGCGAGATAAGTATTTTCTACTTTTTATAGTTGAAGAAACAGAGACTCAGAGATATGGAGTGATTTGCCCAAGGTCATGGAGTGCTAGAGTCTTGTCTTAAACAGAGGACCCTCTCATTCCAGAGCCTCATGCTGCCAAAACATGGGAGACCGAAGCTTGAGTAGTTGTTACGGATCAGCCACCTTATTAACTTCAGTCACTTTAATTCTCTCCATAAAACTATTTGCGTAGCTGAAAGGCAGTAAGATTGGGCTCGATTATCCAAGAGCCCCATCCTACTGCCATGATTGTAGTGTTACAGTGTTGCCCTGCTGGCCTCCTTCCTGAGTCCTGCCAAATTCCACAGCTGCCCTAAATTTTATCTAAGAGCAGCTAAATAAAGTTTGTTAGGATGCCCAGAGACAGGAAGTCACAGTCATTGCTGGTGGACATGAATAGGTGAGGTTCTTTTGGAGAACAGTTTAGCAGGATGGCTCAAGAGCCTTAAAGATGGTCTGCACCCTTTGACCTGGTGATCACACTGGTAGTGTTCATACTAAGGCAATAACCCCAAAAGCTTTCTCCTCACAGATGCTCCTTACAGTGTTATTTGTACTGATGAAAAACGAGAAGCACCCAAACATCCAATAACAGTGGAATCATTGTGTTAACTTGCGGTGTCTCTCTCCTACTATTCCCACCTCCAGCTGATGAACTGTTATGTAGCCACATAACTGATCATTTTAAAGACTGATATAATATGAAAAAAATAATTTTTTCTATAATCCCTGGCAGATGGAGCAGGGTACAACATTGTTTACATAGTACTGTCGCATCCTAAATCAGTACTTGGTACACTGTAGGCACGCAGTAAATATTTGTTGAGTGAATGATCATCACTGGCATGAATCTACTCTAGAGAAAAGGAAATATACCCAAAGTTAATAGTGTTTGCTTTTATGTGGATGGGACTAAGAGTGATTTTTATTCTGTTCTTTTTTTTTTTTTTTTTTTTTTTGCGGTACGAGGGCCTCTCACTGTCGTGGCCTCTCCCGTTGCGGAGCACAGGCTCCGGACGCGCAGGCTCAGCAGCCATGGCTCCCCGGCCTAGCCACTCCACGGCATGTGGGATCTTCCCGGACCGGGGCACGAACCCATGTCCCCTGCATCGGCAGGCGGACTCTCAACCACTGCGCCACCAGGGAAGCCCTCTACTTTCATTTTTGTCCTCGTGTTTTCTGTAGTGATTACATAGGACTTATTGGAAAAAATAACTTCCATTAAGTTTTTTTGAACTTGAATCAAAGAAGAGAGGGTTAGATTGGTTACCTGCTACTGGCCAGGCACTCTGCTAAGGGCTTTACTTGAGTAATAGTCCTAACTTTCCCAAAATTCCTGAAAATAAATATTATTCTCCCCATCGTATAGATGAGAACACTGAAGCTTATAGAGGTTAAGTTACTCAGGCTTGAATACTTAGTAAGTAACTGAGCCAGGACTAAAATTCTGGTCTGACTTCAAATTCTGTTGTTTTCGTAATCATTTTTCTTTGTCAGCTTGATTTCTAGATGAGATTTTTTTTCAGAGCCTTTTGCCACTTGTCTCAGTTAGGGTCTATAGCAAAGCTGAGGTTGTAACAGCTTGTCTTTAAATTAAAAGTATGGCATTTCCAGTGTGGGTAAGGTCACTGATACCCTTGTACTCTAATTGATTGCAGAATTTGGTGATACAGCCACTTCTGTAGCAGCAAACCCAGATGCCACCACAATAAGCGTCGAGGATCCTGGTGAAACCCCAAAACACCAGCCAGGACCCCCAAGAGGCTCAGGGAGAGAAGAGGATGATGAGTTACTAGGAAATGATGACTCTGACAAAACTGAGGTTTGAACTTGTCTTTTAAATTGTTTTTTTCTTTTACCTTTTTTTTTAACATCTTTATTGGAGTATAATTGCTTTACAATGGTGTGTTAGTTTCTGCTTTATAACAAAGTGAATCAGCTATACACATACATATATCCCCATATCTCCTCCCTCTTGCATCTCCCTCCCACCCGCCCTATCCCATCCCTCTAGGTGGTCACAAAGCACCGAGCTGATCTCCCTGTGCTACGCAGCTGCTTCCCACTAGCTATCTATTTTACATTTGGTAGTGTATATAAGTCTATGCCACTGTCTCACTTCGTCCCAGCTTACTCTTTTAACTTTTAAGAACCTCGCTCACACATTTATTCACTGTCTCCTGTGTGCCAGGTAGAATGCCAAGCAATGGCAACACGAAGGTAAATCATGTAAATCAAGGTAAAACTGCCTTGGGGGAGAAACAGACAAGCAAACAGACCATTGTTACCCATGGGAAGCATACTGGGGTTGTGGGAGCAGAGACAAGGGGGTTACAGAAGCCTTCCTGGAGGCGGTGACATTTAAACTGAATCTTGTTGAAAGAATAGGCGAACCCAGGAAGAAGGTGTGGAAGGTGATCTGGGCAAAGGGAACAGTTTTGGTGACGTCACAGAGGCATGACGGAACATGGTACAGAAAGCACATCTTCCATCTTCATGTACATTGGGAGCAAAATATAGGTGAAGACAGGAGATGAGGCTCACAGATAGGCAAGGACTCAACCCCCTGAGTATGAATTGTATTCTGAAAACTGTTGGGAGCCGTTGAAAGATTTTAAACAATATGACCAGATGCGTTTAAAGATATTTAAGATACAGTGGCCCTGTGGAGTATGAGTTGGTGGGAGACGGACTAGAGGCCAGAAAACCAGGTAGGAGACTGGTGAAGTGGCCTGAACTAGAACTGGATACAGATGCTTAGCAGATGGGCTCACTAGGACTTGGTGGAAAAGGGATGAGGAAGAGAGGGAAGATTCTATGGAGAGTTCTAGGTTTCTGCATCTGGTTGAATTTTGAATATCAGAGCTGTTTTTGATCACAAAAATTTACTTGCATGTACACTGTTGGCGCATTCCAGAAAAACAGTATTTCTAGTAATATTTTATAAATGGATCATGATCGTGATTCACTAGAGGAGTACTCAGTTTATAGCAGTGTGTTCACAGGCTCATGAAATAGTGGAGTGGCGAGTGCTCTTCGTGGAACTCCATGAAATATCAAAATAAGTACCAAAGTGTATGTCAGATTAAATAGCATTGCGTACTAGATATTGTGGCAAGAGCTCCGACTTAGGAGCCTGAGTTTGAATCCAGGTCTGCCCAGTAGTAATAGCTCTGTGGTCTTGGATAAGGTACTTTAATTTCCCTAAACCTGGATTTCCTCATTGGAAATATAAGAAAATAGTATACTGACTATCGTCATCATTATCATCACAAGAGCTAATATTTATTCAGTGTTTAATAGCTGCCAGGTACCATTTAAAGTTCCTTACTTGGATCATCTCATTTAATCCTTAAAACAACCCTATGCAAGGAACGATTCTCAGCTTCATTTTTTAAATGAGAAACCGGAGGCACAGAATTTAAGGGACTTGCCCCAGGACACACAACTGGCAGGTGCAGATGGAACTTTAAAGCAAGGCACTCTGAGTACCTCTGTATTAGAGTAGTGTATGTTAAGTGCTTATCAAAGTTGTTGGCACCCTCAGGATACAGGAATGATTTTTAGTATAACTGAGTGTATTAATTAGTTGCGGTTCTCCAGAGAAATAGATCAATAGGATATGTATATGTAGAGAAAGAGATTTACTTTTTTTTAAATTGGTTCACATGATTGTGGATGCTTGGTGAGTCCAAAATCTGATGGAGGATGCTGGCAGGCTGGAGACTCAGGAAAGAGAATTTGAATCCAGAGGCATTGTGCTGGAGAAGTAGGAAGAGCTGATATTGCAGATGAAGTCTGAGGGCATCTGCTGGAGGAGTCCCTCTTGCTCAGGGGGTCACAGCCTTTGGTTCTCTTCAGGCCTTCACCTGATTGGCTGTGGTCCACCCACATTATGGAGGGCAATCTGCTTTATTCAAAAAGTCCACCAATTTAAACGTAAAGCTCATCCAAAAACACCCTTATAGAAACATCCAGAACAATGTTTGATCACATATCTGGCATCATGGCCCAGCCAAGTTGACACATAAAATTTACCATCACACTGAACAACAGCAGCCATCAAAAGTTTAAGAAGAAATGTATAGGGAAAAAATCTTAAAACTGAAAACATTATATCCATTATCCTAATTTCATCAGGGAATCGGGAAGAGGTTACCAATATTCTATGATAGTGACAGAATTTCTTGACCTAGCTTATGGAACATGGGTCTCTGGTGTTCAGTATCTTGCAATATTAGAGTTGGAAAGAATCTACAGTTTCCTCTACAATAAGTCCCCTACATACGAACCTTCAAGTTGCAAACTTTCAAAGATTCGAACGTGTGTTCGCATGTCCAGTCATGTAAGTTCATGTGTCTGGAGTACATTGTCACATGTGTGCATCCTCTACAAGTGTTTGTGCTTTTGTGAACTTTACTGTACAGTACTGTATAGAGTGCAGTATCTTTATTTCAAGCCCAGGATGTCCAGAAGCAAGCGTAAAAAGCAGCGGTGATATAGCTGGTACAGTACTACCCAGACATCACTGGATCGTTTTTTTAAGAGGGTAGATAGAATTGAATCCAGCAAGGAACCAGAACCTGTGCCATCAGTGGCAGGAGTGAGTGAAATTGCAGCTTGCCCTCCGTGTCCTGTTGCTGAAGATCCTTCAGCTCTACCATCTCCCACCTCCTCTCCCTCCTCCAGTCAGTAACTCTTCTTGCCTGTTCACTCAGTGCCAGCCCCTGTATGCCAGCTGTTATACTGTACTACTGTACTTTTCAAGGTATTGTACTGTAAGATTAAGAATGTTTTCTTGGGCTTCCCTGGTGGCGCAGTGGTTGAGAGTCCGCCTGCCGATGCAGGGGACACGGGTTTGTGCCCTGGTCCGTGAAGATCCCAGATGCCGCGGAGTGGCTGGGCCCGTGAGCCATGGCCGCTGAGCCTGAGCATCCGGAGCCTGTGCTCCACAACGGGAGAGGCCACAACAGTGAGAGGCCCGCGTACTGCAAAAAAAAAAAAAAAAAAAATGTTTTCTTTATTTTTTGTGTTTGTTTTTCATGTATTTGTGTGAAAAGTATTATAAACCTATTACAGTGCAGTACTGTATAGCTGATTGTGTTCGTTGGGCACCTAGGCTAACTTTGTTGGACTTAGGAACAAATTGGATTTCCAAACGCACTCTCGGCATGGAACTTGTTCGTATACAGGGGACTTACTGTATTTCAGCTTCCCTCTCAAGATATTAACGCTGTCCGTGGTATGTCAGAAAGAGAGCACTTGAATACCTCTAGGAGCAGGCTGCTCATGACCATGTAAAGCAGCCCCTACCATGTTTGGAAAACTTTAATGGTGGAAACTTTTTCCTTATAGTGAACAAAAAATATCTGCCTATAGTACCTTCTCTCGTCTTGCAAAGGTCCTTAGAGTGCATCTGTACTTTTTGCTGTATGAATCCTCTTCAGATATCTGAGGATGACAGTCACACTTCCTGGCATGGGGCGTGCATTCTTCTGTGGAGAGCTGTGCTCTTGGTACAGGCGCGGCCCTCCTAGTGCACCTCTTCTAAATAGGAATTTTGTTTTTTTGTTAGAGCAGTATATTTTAAGTTTTTAATTCTTTAGAGTGAGTCAGTATATCAGATTTTTGAGAATTCAGGTGGTGATAGTAGTGAGGATGTTGAAGCGGAGGAAGGGGAAAAGATATTCACACTGACTGCCTTCTGTAGGTACATGTTTGTGTGTGTGTATATACATATATATGTTGTTTTGCATAGTAATTAAGCTAGTCCTTCCTATTATCCTATAAGGTAGATCTTGTTACCTGTACTTTTTATTTTTTTAATTATTTTATATATTTTTTTGCGGTACACGGGCCTCTCACTGTTGTGGCCTCTCCTGTTGCGGAGCACAGGCTCCGGACGCGCAGGCTCAGCGGCCATGGCTCACGGGCCCAGCCACTCTGCGGCATGTGGGATCCTCCCGGACCGGGGCACGAACCCACGTCCCCTGCATCGGCAGGCGGACTCTCAACCACTGCGCCACCAGGGAAGCCCACCTGTACTTTTTAGGTAAGGAAGCCTGAGATGAGTCTAGCGATTTGATGAAGCCATCCCCTAGTGGAGGGACCAGGATTTGAAACCTTTTGGTGTGTCTTCAGAACTGATGCTTATATGTCAGGCTGAGAATTGGGCGTGGCTGTGGTAAAATTGATTGATGAATGCGGAAGAGTTTTGTCTTTCGTACATCTTGATTTTCCATTAGACCCTCTCTCTTTCTGTGGGTAGCTAGAATAAGGAAATTGCTTCTGTGTTCATTACGTTTTTTATTTTACCTCTGACAGTTACTTGCTGGACAGAAGAAAAGCTCCCCCTTCTGGACATTTGAATACTATCAAACATTCTTTGATGTAGACACTTACCAGGTTTGTAAACCAGATTTACCTTTCTTTTGTCGTATAATGCAGACTTGTTCCTTCTATGGTTAAACCATCGAGTAACGTGAAAGGTTTTGTATACTGGATATGGTCTTCAAAAGTAAAAGGTCAATTAGCATTTGAAAATACTAAATGAAATAATAAAAGAAAACTAAATAAATAATAAAAGCTCTAATCACTGAGTTTCAGTTTTGCAGTGCAAACTTATTAAACTTTAAGAAAAAAAATCTTCAGTAGACTTAACTGCTGTGCTGTTTTGCAGGTCTTTGACAGAATAAAGGGGTCTCTTTTGCCAATACCAGGAAAAAACTTTGTGAGGTTGTATATCCGCAGCAACCCAGATCTCTATGGTATGTGTAGTGCTGTTTTGATTCTTTTCCATGTCCCAGCTAAGCCCAGGTGAGTGTGCGGGTTGCCTGGAAAGTCGGAGAAGCGCACTGTTGCGCATGTGGTGTTTTATTTGTTGCGCATGTGGTGTTTTATTTGACTCTTCTGAGCTTTGGTAGCAACTGTTGCAAAGAATTTGGAGAAAATGCAATTGTATGTTCTATTAATGCGCTGATGACAAGTAATAGTATGTCCTTTGAAAGTCTTCAAATGACATTACAAATTCAAGACAGATTAAGTCACTTGTGTAAGAGGAGGTTGTTGATTTTAATTTTAGAGGATTTCGTGGTGGGGGTGAGTGTGGAGGAGCTTCTCTCATGCTTATTCATGATGTGCTGAGTTCCAGCTCTGCACAGGCTGGCTTCCCCTTGAAAGTCTGTAAGAGGATGGGCCGGGGGATAATGTCATTCCGACCTCCCTGCTATCCGAGAAGGGATCAGAGGTCCATGCAGTGATCCTGAAGGAAAGGGTTCCAATAACGGTGGCCCGTGTTTGAGGGGAGAAGAGAGCTGGCGGCTCTGAGTGCTTCTGTTTGCAGGTGCTGTACGAAAGACTTGGTGCACACGGGCACACTTAATTCTTGCATCAACCTTTGGGTAGGTATTATTATCCCCGTTTTTCAAAAGAGGAAGCTGGTGCTCAGTGGGGTTCAGTAATATATATGCTCAATCCTAAACATTAAGTTTTAGAGTGATTATACTTGTTGATTATAAGAGGAAAAGGAATTCAGGAGAATCTATTGTGTGCCAGTCACTACATACACTCTTTAATCCTTTTCAACAAGGCTATGTATTAAGTACTCTTATCCCTGTTTTCCATGTGAGAAAACTAAAACTGGGATTTGAAACATCATGGATGAACTTGGAGGGTGTTAATGCTTAGTGAGATATGTCAGACAGAGAAAGACAAATGCTATATGGTATCACTTATATGTGGAATCTAAACACTAAAACAAATTAGTGAATCTAACAAAAAAGATACAGACTCACAGATATAGAGAACAAACTAGTAGTCACCAGTGGGTAGAGGGAAGGGAGGAGGGTCAAGATAAGGGCTAGGGGATTAAGAGGTACAAACTAGTTAAGTATAAAATAAATAAGCTATAAGGATATACTATGCAGCACAGGGAATATAGCAAATATTTTATAATAACTATAAATGGAATGTAACCTTTAAAAATTGTGACTCACTGTGTTGTACACTTGAAACTTATGTAATATTGTAAATCAACTATACATCAGTTAAAAAGTAAAAGTAGGGAATTCCCTGGTGGTCCAGTGGTTAGGACTCTGAGCTTCCATTGCAGGGGCCACAGGTTCCGTTCCTGGAACTAAGATCCCGCAAGTTACACAGCATGGACCCAAAAAAAAAAAAAAGATGTAGAACTAGCTCCTAGTTCAGTTTTATGTAAAAGCCCCCATTTATTCTATTAGACCGGTGTTTTTAAGCTACAGAACCTTTTCATCAAATGGCACGGATGTCCAATATTTAAAACCAGTCAAAGTGGAGCAGCTCTGATGGAGGTTGAGGAAAGTCTCCCTTCCACTCAGCTTCCTCCCTCAGGGACAGACACAGAAGTTCCATCCAGATGTCCATGGAATTGCTGGAGCTCCAGTGAGCATAGTGTGAAAACCATTGCCTCGGCCCAGGCCTCTCAGCTAAAGGTTTCCGAGGTGGCATTTCTTTCTAGCTCTCATTCATCCTTACTTCTAGCCTGAGAACTTCTTGAGAAGCAGACTCTGTGTCTGAGGAATCCACGTCGTCAGCACCTGGCAGAGGGCGTGGCGCAGAGTAGGTACTCAAGCAGTTTTTGAGCACCTTATTTTGTGCTAGAGACTGAGGATTCAAAGATAAAGTCATGATCTCCATCCCCAAGGAGAAAGAAGAGAGGGACCCAGCGTTTGCTGAGCACCTAACAGGTGCCAAGCATGGAGTTCAGCACTCTTACTGTGTTACACTGTTTTATTTCCCACGCTCCAAGGTAGCCTTATCTTACAAAAGAGAAAAATTGAGGTTCGGGGAGGACAGCCTGCCCATAGTCACAGAGTTAGCAACAACAACAATAATAATAGCAAACACACATAGAAGGCTTGATATATGCCAGACACTGTTATTAGGGAACAACCTGTATTAACTCATGTAATCCTCATAATAACCCCAACTTTATGAGGTAGGTACTATTATTATCCCCATTGTATAGATGAGGACACTGTGTGGCATAGAAGTCTAGCAACTGGCCTAAGATCACGCAGCTAGTAAGTGGCGGAGGATTCAAATCAGTACTGTAGCTCATAATCCATATTCTTCATCACTGTGTTTGGCTGTCTCTCGTGACAAGGCCAGGATACGAACCCTAAGCATCCTTCTTCCCACAACACTACTAATCTCACGAGCCCATAGACATGGTTAAAAAAAGAAGGTACAATATCGGTAAAGTGTTTTCTAGCAGAGAGGGCTGGGCCTCGTGGGGTGGGTTGGAGGAAAGTGGTCAGGAACAAGATGACAGAAGAGCCAGTCTGCAGAATCTGAGGGAAAGACTGATGAATTTGACTACATTTAAACTAAAATTTAAAATTTCTGGGCTTCCCTGGTAGTGCAGTGGTTAAGAATCTGCCTGCCGATGCAAGGGACACGGGTTCGAGCCCTGGCCCGGGAAGATCCCACATGCCGCGGAGCAGCTAAGCCCGTGCGCCACAGCTACTGAGCCTGAGCTCTAGAGCCCGCAAGCCACAACTACTGAGCCCACCTGCCACAACTACTGAAGCTTTGCACGCCTAGAGCCCATGCTCCGCAACAAGAGAAGCCACCGCAATGAGAAGCCTGCGCACCACATCGAAGAGTAGCCCCCACTCACCGCAACTAGAGAAAGCCCGTGCACAGCAACGAAGATCTAACACAGCCAAAAAAATAAATAAAAATTTCTACACCACAAAATAAACCATAAGCAAGGTAAAAATAAATAAATAAACCACAGACCAGAGATAATATTTCAATGCACATAACCCACAAAGGATGCAAAGCAAGTGTACATGTAGGATGCCTACCGATTATGAGAATAAAACCAAGTATAAGTTCTGGGGGAAAATGAGCAATTCACAGAAAAGGAAACCCAAATGGCCAATAAATATAGGAAAAGATAGTTATCCCTACCTGAAATAAAAAATTAAACAGAGGGGCTTCCCTGGTGGTACAGTGGTTGAGAGTCCGCCTGCCGATGCAGGGGACGCGGGATCGTGCCCTGGTCTGGGAAGATCCCACATGCCGTGGAGCGGCTAGGCCCGTGAGCCATGGCCGCTGAGCCTGCGCCTCCAGAGCCTGGCTAGGCCCGTGAGCCATGGCCGCTGAGCCTGCGCGTCCAGAGCCTGTGCTCCGCAACAGGAGAGGCCACAACAGAGAGAGGCCCACATAATGCAAAAAAGCAAAAAAAAAAAAAATTAAACAGAATATTATTTATGTCCATTATTTTAGGAAGCATACAAATTGGCTTGTCTTCATTCATTCATTCAATTAATTCAACAAACACGGAACACTTACTCTTCTAGGCACTGGAGGTACAGTAGTAAATAAAACACAAAAATCCCTGCCCTGAGGGAGTTTATAATCTAAGTTTAACAGTAGACGAAGAAAATAGGTAAAATATCAATACATAGAGTGCTAGTGATAAATGCTAAGGTGAAAATTTAAAAGCAGAGAAGAAAGACAGTAAATGTTTGCGTGGGTGGGTGGATTTGAAATTTTAAAACTTTTTAAATTTATTTGAGTAAATGCCTGAAGGAATTGGGAGCAATACATATAGGTATCTCAGGGAAGAGCATTTGAAAGAGAGAGCTCAGCATGTGCAAAGACCCTGGGGCAGGAACTTGCCTCATGTGCTCAAAGAATAGTGAAGAGTCTAGTGTGACTGGGCCAAAGTGAACAAGGGTGTCTAGTGGCTGAGGTCAGAGGGACAGTGTGGAGGGGCACATCATGTAGGGTCTTGTAAGCAAGTGAAGACTTTGGCTTTTGCTTGAGTGAGATGCCATCGAAGGGTCTGAACAGAGGAATGACCTACTCTGAGTCAGCTTTTCATAAACATTGATACCAACTATTGCCAAGAATGTGGAGCAAAGGGAACTTTTGTATAATGTGGGTGGGTATGTAACTGGTGCCACAAATTAGAGCAGTTTGAAGATGCTCATACCCTACAACTTAGCAGCTCTACTCCTAGATAAATAGTCTTAGAGAAACTCACATATATACAAGAAGGCATGTAGAAGAATATTATTATTCATTACCTCAGCATTGCTTGTAATGGCAAATATTTAGAAATGACCAAAATATTCATCAGCAGGAGCATGGATCAGTAAATTATGGTGTGTTCATATACGGAATTTTGTAGGTTTTAGAAATGAATGTGATCTATAAGCATCAACATGGATACATCTCAGAACGATAGTCAATTAAAAAAAAGCATGTTGTAGAAGGATATAAGTAGTATGACAGCATTAGAAAGATTTGAAAAAGAGGCATAATGGGTATACCACTGTTTGTTTTATCATTTTTGGGCTTTTCTGTATGTTAGAAATATTTTATAACATAAAATGCACAATAAAAACTAAATTAATGCTCCCTCCCACCCCACCCCGTAATCAGAGTAGGAATTTGGCAGGAACGAGGAAGAAAGAAGACAGAATGAAGCATTGTGGCAGGCCTGGTGGTTGTGTTTCTCTAGAGGCCAAGCAGGTGGTTGTGTTTCTCTAGAGGCCAAGCTTCCTGTGTGCCTGAGTGCACCAGAGGCAGCAACTGTGTCTGTCACACATCACTGTGTCCCCAGCACCAGCCCAGGGCCCAGAGGATAGTAGGTATTTAGTAAATAATGGCTGACAGGATCCGATAGTCTCTGCTTTCTAGTTACGGGTACTATAATATTTTGACCACTTGTGGTCGCATGCTTTGATGGTCTCAGCCCATCAACAGCACGTCAGTTTTGTTCATTTGTTCAATAAAGCTTTGGGGGATTTTTAAATTATTGTTGTTGGTTGTAGGGTTTTTTTTTGTTGTTGTTGTTAAATACTTTATGTGTTAGTCACTCAGAATAATACAGTGAACAGGATCTAATCCTTGGCTATATCAGGGCGCCTGCAGGCTGGTGAGTAAATGGCACTCCTTGGGAAGCTGATGTTGGTGGCTCTTTGGAGCCTCCCAGTCAAGTGCTTGCGCTCCCTTTCCCACCTTAAGGAAGCAACTTGACTTCGAAAAGTGCTCATGCATTTCTGCTAGTCATCTCCCCCAACACAATAATTTTCTTAATTTTATATGTCAAGGTGCCTGTAGTTATCCCAAAAGATATTGCAGAATATTAGTGAAGTTGAAAAATGAAATTCATAAAATTTATTAAAATCTCTAAATTTAAAAATTGTATTTGTTCTAATAGTCCTTTTTCTAGCTGGGGAGAAACAAGGATGGTGTTCATGAAATCGAGCGAAATAATGAAAGGGATTTACAAAGCATGGTGCACTCATCCACTTAGCGGAATTTTTTATAATCACTAAAAAAGAATTAGCTGATTTTTATGAATAGCTATAGTAGAATCTCCAGAACATAATAAGGTGGAAATACATATGCTTGTTAGCGTTTGTATAAAGCGTGCGCGCACACACACACACACACACACACACAAATATGCATTTGCTTATATGTGTATAGGAATCTCTGGCAGGACTCACCAGAAACTGGTTACAGTGGCGAGCTCTGTGGAAGCAAAATGCATAGCTGGGGAACAGAGAGGAAAGGAATTTTACTTTTCTCTATATTCCCTTTTTGTGCCTTTTGAACACTGAACTATGTGCATGTATTACTTTTTGATTAAAAAATAAAGAAAAAAATAAAGACACACATACACGGTGATTTGTTAGATTAAATGAACCCTTTCCTAAAGTGTTCTGCTTGCCCTACTATTCCATTTAGACAACAAAGGACCTATCTGATTTAAAATATTTTTCTCTGGCATTAACATTTGGTACTTATGTCAAGGAAGTAACCTTTGCTTCCTGTATCCTGATGGTGAAGGTTTAACAAAATGTCCATAAATTTTTTTTGATGATCCTCCAATACAAGAAACTATAAGCAAATCAGTGTCTTTATTCATGGAAGGTGTTTTGGTCTGTGCATTTCAATCCCCCTTGTCTTTAAGGCAGCTAATTACTGAGTTGCATGTTTGACCTTTTAAAAAAGAAAATCCCCACTAAACGAGTACTGATTCCATCTAAAATTCATTTTCCCTTCCCTTTAGATTCCATCTAAAATTCATATTCACCTCACATGAATAGGGTGAGGGAGATAAGAAATTATTTTGTGAGAGCCTAAAAGCTGGTTCTTCATTTTCTTGTCTGAATTTTCTGGTTTGCTTTGCAGGCCCCTTTTGGATATGTGCCACGTTGGTCTTCGCCATAGCAATTAGTGGGAATCTTTCCAACTTCTTAATCCATCTGGGAAGGAAGACATACCATTATGTGCCCGAATTCCGAAAAGGTTGGTGAATAGCTTGACTCATTTGGAATGCTGTTAGTTGGTAACCGTGAGTTCTTTCTACCCACTGAGCTCTTAGACCCCTGTCTGTAGGTCCTGCAGCCCTTTTTTTCTGTCTTTAAGGGCCCCAAATTAATCATCCGTCTATATAAATCCACATAGTCTTTTTATTTTCTATTGTGGTAAAATATATATAACCTACAATGTACCATTTTAACCATTTTTAAGTGTATGGTTCAGTGGCATTAAGTATATTCAATATTGTGAATCCGTATACTCTTTTGGAATACTGTAAGGCAAGGCCCCATAGCAATCAGAATTTATCCGAAGAAAAATGTACAAAATAAGTAAAAAGCAGTGTGCATGAAAGTCTCCACTGTAGCATTATTTGTATTATCCAAATGTTGGAAACAATAGGGACATTGTTATTTAAGGCATGATGACTCAGCTAGCTGGGTCTGTAGCCATTAATTATGAAGCACTTGGAGCAACATGGAAAACTCATAATCCACACTTAGGCCGGGGGCTTCCCTGGTGGCACAGTGGTTGAGAGTCCGTCTGCCGATGCAGGGGACGCGGGTTCGTGCCCCGGTCTGGGAAGATCCCACATGCCGCGGAGCGGCTGGGCCTGTGAGCCATGGCCGCTGAGCCTGCGCGTCCGGAGCCTGTGCTCCACATCGGGAGAGGCCACGACAGTGAGAGGCCCGCGTACCACACACAAAATAAAAAAACAAACTTAGGCCAGTGCTGTTAGCAGCTTTGTTAAAGAGAAGTTTACAAATGGTCAGGGCCCAAGAGGGAGAATGCAGAAGTGAACGTGTCCTAGTGATGGGCTTGTGGATGACGTGCTTAGTTTAAAACGTCCTTTCTTGTGGCAGTATTGGATAGCTGGGGAAAAAAACCAAACAGCTTTGAGGGATTTGCAGATGTCAGCCACCCCAGGTTGGAGGTGTTTGGCTCTGCAGGAGATTGGCCTGTGCCACTTTCTCCATTCTCTCCTTCCCTCCCTCCGTCCCTTCTGGCCTGCTCTGCTGTTGAAAGGCTGTATAAGAGCATGGGCTCGGGAACCAGGCCATCGGCTTCAGGCTCCAGCTCCACCATTCACTAGCTTCTACCTTGCTGGGCGAATGATTTCATCTCTCTTGGCCTCAGATTCCTTATCAGTGAAATGGGAATAAGAATACCTATATTATAGTGCTATTGTAAGAATAAAGAAGTGATGTATGTAAAGAGGTTAGAATAGTGCCTTGTACAAAAAGAGTTCAGTAAAATTAACTATTGCTATATATGTATGTACACATATCTGTGTGTCTGTAGAGAAACGTATTTACCTGTGTGTATGTCCATGTAGCCTTCCTTTCGTCCCCTCTACCCTCCATGCCCATTTTCCCTTCTTCTCTCCTCCATTATGGAGTCAGACCTGGATTCAGTCCCAACTCCATTTGTCAAGTAACCTTGGTTTAAGTTTAACTCAATAAATGTTATCCATGAACTATCAATATGCCTTCAAGTAGCTCAGTGGTTAAGTAAAGAAAAACAGGTAAATGGATATTGCTGTAACAAATGGTATGTGTTAATTTCTATATCAGAAGTCTGTAGAGGTATATTGACAGAGAAGAGGAGTGAATCACCCTGCCTGAGGGTGTGGAAGCTGTGGGGGGAGCGGGGAGGGCAGGGGTCAGGGGTCCTTGTCTGTTCTTATCCTGTTTGGCTGGGCATCCCAGTGGGAGTCATGGGATGTATGTGCCAGTAAGATAGTCATTGACTCGATCAATAAATATTTTTCCATTTTATGTAAAGATTATAAGTCACACATCCAAGGTCATGTCCCGCTTCTACCACTTATTAATTATTTGACCCTAACCAAACCACTTAGCTCTCTGATCCTGTTTCCTCATCTCTAAAATAAAGATATAGATTATATGAAATAATGTGTTTATATACAAGTTAACAATATAAAAAGCTTATTCTTGATTGGGCATTTATTATTTATCAATCAGTGTTCTAAATATACGTGTTTTTACTCATTGAATTCTCCTAATAATCTTATAAGGTGGTGTACTATTATTATTCCCATTTTACAGATGAGAGGCAGGAAGGTTAAGTAACTCACCACCCAGGTCTACTCAGCTGTAAGTGGCAGAGCTAGGATGAGAGTCTGCATATACAGTCTGTAGCTCTGACTGTTGAACAACGTTACCTCTCAGTAAAGCAGTCAGTGTAATGCCTGACACCCAGTGGACAGCTGTAGTCACTGTAGCAATTCCCTTCCCCTCCCTTTAGTTATTCAAGAAAAAGGCAGTATATCAGCAGAATTACATTTGGCTTAATGCTGGAGTTCCCCGTGTGAAAAAAACTGCTCTGGGAGCTGAAAATGTTTTAGACAATCACATATCTTACCCAGAGTCTGACTGTAGTTGCTAGGAGTGCCTTTGTTCTTGCCAAGAGCGTTCAGTGGATTACCTGGTGCCTTTCATCTGGGAAGGGCTGGTGTTGCGGACTGAGCCGTTTATGATCCTCCACTCCGGAAGAGGGAGGATGAATCCTCTAGGGCGTGCTGCTAGAGGAGGGGGAGGGAGGGACAGTAAGTAATACACTGAGCATTGCTCCTCTGAGGAGCCGCTAAGTAGCATTTCCACCACAGAGACCGAATTATTTAAAGAAGAAAGTGGAACTGGAGACTATTCCAAGCAATTCATCGGTGAGCTGGAACTCCCTATTTCAGAGACAGAAGGAACTCTAAGTAGCACGTAGAACAAGTTAATCTGAACCCAGGTCATTTTCGTAAATTTGCTAAAGAAATCAGTGTCAGCTCTTGTTATATTAGGAAGGAAGATGTGTTCTTCCAAGGGGATAGTTGACTTGTATTTGATTGAAATGTTCTGTGTATTTAAACACTTGCAGTGTGGCCCTCGGAAGTATTTCAGTTGCATAATTCAGTTGTTTAATACTATTAGTTGTTAGTAATTAAGTGAATTATAGAAACCATAGGAAAGACTACTGGTCATCACCACAAACACAAGTGCTAAAGGGGCATGGATTCAGCACATTTATAGAGCACCTACTGCTTGTTGGGTACTGTGCCAGGCTCAGGGGTTGAGACCAGTAAGACACGATCCCCTGATCCAGTGAGGCAGGTGGACACTCCTGCAGGAAGGAAGTCCAGCGGGTACCGGAAGTGCCGTGACAGTGCATTAAAGGCATGGTGCAATTAAAACTTGTGTCCTCTCACCCTCAGTGTCCATCGCAGCCACAATCATCTATGCCTACGCCTGGCTGGTTCCTCTTGCACTCTGGGGTTTCCTTGTGTGGAGAAACAGTAAAGTTATGAACATCGTTTCCTATTCATTTTTGGAGATTGTGTGCGTCTACGGATATTCACTCTTCATTTATATCCCCACAGCGGTAAGTACCACACTGATTCTGAGTGAGGCCCTGTTCTTAGTGGAAAATTCAACCAGCATCATTATTTCTAGCCTAACACTGATGTGCATCTGAAAAATACCCCTTGAATTTAGAAGTTTAGTGGGAATGGAGGCCGGGGAGCCAAGTGCTTTCCCTGGATCTTGAGCCCTTTGTTAGGAAAGCGCTCCCCTCAGTCTGCACGCTGGTGGCGTTTCTCTGGGCCGTTCTGGGAAACCCGAGTGGCAGTGAAGGCCCAGCTGCTGACAGGCTCCTGGGCCTTTACGAACACGTGTGCCTGGAACGAACAAATGCCTCGCTGAATGCCTCCCCCAAGCCCTCCCCGCCCTCCTTTTCTTTCAGATACTGTGGATCATCCCCCAGAAAGTGGTCCGCTGGATTCTGGTTATGATTGCCCTGGGCGTCTCAGGCTCTGTCTTGGCAATGACATTTTGGCCAGCAGTTCGTGAGGACAACCGACGCATCGCATTGGCCACAATCGTGACGATTGTGTTGCTTCACATGCTGCTTTCTGTGGGCTGCCTGGTATGGTCTCATTCCGATGCTCTTCCGGTGCGCTTTAGATGCAAATGCTAAGACCTCAAACTGTTAGGCACCACGGTTCTTTAAAAATTGGCTCCATGAAATAAATATCATTTTAAGTAGACTGTCCTAGATGAGAAATAATAGTCATGAGAATTTGATTATGATCTCTGACTTCACCTAACTTCTGAAGTTTGGTTGAGATTTGGTGTCTGGCCAGAGGAAGTAGGGGTGGATGAGTGTCTACATATAGAGCTGGGGAGCGGAGGGTCCGGGGGGCGGGGGTTCCACCTCTGGATGCTTTTACTGGTTTTCTGCACAGACTCAGAAAGAGTTTTGAAATTCAGCATTTCATAGGTAGAAAGCTCGAGAATGAAGTCAAAATAGGAAAAAGTTATCTTTAAGATGAACAACATGTAAAACAATGTTTGAATTAATGTGTTTAGGTATCTTTTTAGGGAAACCATGTGCTTTTGAGTCAGACAGGCCCAGATTGAAGACCAGCTGTGTCACTCACTGGCTGTATGAGCTTGGGCAGGGAACCTAACTTCTCTGAATCTGAATTTCTTAATCTGCAACGTGGGTATAATAGTTCTTGTCACAGAGGGTTGTTCTGAGGATAAAATAAAATAATACATATAAAGCACTTAACATGGAATTTGTCCCATAAATACCCATAAATTAGATCCCTTTCCTTTGATCCTAAGGAGACATGTTCTTTGTAATTTCTGTACACATTGTGTGTAAAACTTGCTGCCCATGGCCTTAACAAGGACTGGTATAGGTTTTTTAAAAAATCCAAATCCAAGAATGTTAAGGTCATGGCTGCCCACAGGAAGATGTTCACATAGCACATGGCCAGACCCTTGGTCAGGCTTTGCAGTTACAGGAGTAAAGATTTCTTTGGCACTGTTTGATCTTGAATATTTTCTGTAGACAACCATGGTCTCATTAAGTGCTTGAATAAGATCCCAATACTTTATCATTGAACAAGTCTCATAAAAAGTGCCGAGTTCTTGGTTGACATGCATTTTACATATGCCTAAACTTTAACCCCTTGAGACAGCAGAGTGACACTGTTAATGTCTGGCACTTGGCATCTCTGGGTTGATGCCTAGAAATGCTGCTGTGACCTTCCTGTGACCCTCCTGTCTGCTGAGGAAGAATGTGCTTTGCACTGTGACTAACTCTCTCGCTGTAATGCCTCTCACTGGTGTCTTCCCATCTCTCTTTTGAATTTTGAGTGTGTGTGTGTGTGTGTGTGTGTGTGTGTTATGTACCTTGTTAAGAAGTTGGTGAGGGGAAGGAGGCAGGAGAAAGGCATTGCCGTGTTCTGTTGTGTAAAGAGTAGAGAGGCGCAAGGCAGATGGGGCTATGGAGCAGGGAGGTGGTGTTGTTATTAACACGTTTAATTTGGTACCTGTGGCCGGGATCTTTTACCTCCTATGCCTACTCCTCCCTTTTGCGGTAAATGACACTGAAGTTAGGGTTTACCTGCCCATCTTGCTACTCAGGAACTTTCTAAAAGAGAGCATCATAATGAAGTAGAAAGAGCACTCAATGCTGCTTAGCATTGAGAGCCTAGGCTCTCAGAACTCAGAACCTGGGTTTCCTCATCTGTCAGGGAGATTCATATTTCATGGGCTTTTGTGAGACTCAGTGAAATGGCTGTGAAAGCGCTTCATATGCTGTGATAGTTCCTTCAGATGTAAAGAAGTTATTAAACGAGCCCTGTGTCATCAGAAACTGCCAGGGCCAGTCTGCTGCCTGTTTCTCCGAGTGCCCCAGTAAGAGCGGTCCCGCCACAACTCTAGGGACAGTGCCCTTTCATTGGTGCCCCTCCCTGGCATCTTCCCATCTCTCTCCTGAACTTCTTACACACGCACACACGGTTGAGAAGTTGGAGGAGAGAAGGAGGCAGGAGAAGAGACATTGCCCTGTTCAGTTTTAAGAGACTCAGGGGAGCGGGGCAGATTGGATGGTGGAGCAGGTAGCTAATTGCAGGTGTAGGACCACTTCTCGGACGGGAGGCACAGTTTTCTTTCCTCGAGGAAGGGAACCATTTGTTTAGCCAGGGGCCCACTGGGTCTGGGGTTTTGTTGTCTCAACTCCATCAGTACCTGCTTTTTTGCTTATTAGTTCACCCCTCTGGACCCCCACCTCCTCACTTAGAAAAAGAAGTAAAAGATGTTACCACAAGGATGAATGATATGTACAATTACTATCACTGCAAAGGCAGGGAGAGGAAATGACAGGGGAGTTACTTGAGCTGAGGGGCACTGGCTGAACCAGACAGCTTGGCCTTCTCACTGTCCCCTGGGGAACACGAATTGGTGTTTTCACCTTAGTGCAGTGAAGCATATGACAGCCCAGCACCTGCTGTGGGTCCCTCGGTGATTGTACTTGTACACAATCTCTAAGTTGGTCCTGGAACTCACCTGGCAGGGAGACTAAGGAGGCACTAGAGGTTGCATCCTTGGCTGGTATGTTTGGAGATGCACAAACCTATGTTTGAGGTGGTACTGCGAGGGTCTGTGCCCTAGTGTTTGTGGAATTAATTATTTTTATTTTCGTGGATTATTTTTTCCAATCCTTTCATTTAACAGATAAGACTTGTGCAAAGTCATAGTGCGAGTTCCTAGCAGAGCCAGGTTTAGAAGCTGGGCTTCCTGGCTTATTCCATCTGGTGAGGGTTTCCTGCAGGAACCTGGAAGATAGTCGTTGTTCTTGCATCCTGGGGGCGTCTTGGCTCAGTGCACACGCGAGATAACTGGAGGGGCCCAACGCTAGTAGCATGGCCCCTGCCCCTGCTCGGGTTAGGGACCATTCTTCTCCTTCCTCGGAAAACAGCTGCTGGAAGGGGCCTTGGGGAGGAAGGCTTTTAAAACTACTAGAATTGCCCAGGGGATGTGGCAAACTAGAGGGAGTCTGCAGCTAGGAACTTTTTGAAATGGATTGTTGAAGACTTAACTCGAAATAGGAATTATGTTGGGGGAAACTCCAGCGTGTTGTGTTGGCGCCCCCTTCTGGCTGATAGAGAGCAGAGCTGGTGAGATGGCTCTTGACTTGGTGGCTTTTTATCTTTTTTACCTTCCTGAGGCCCCGGCTCCAGGGCCGAGTCATGCGCAGGCAGTGGTCCCTGATTTACTAACGGGTTCACCTGTCCTTCGAACAACCCGAGTTCAGTGCTAGTGAGATTGGTATTTTCCCCGGGCTCACGTTAGGCTTCTCAGACCCTGAAACAGGTGGGAAGATCCTCCCTGATGTTTTTCCGTTTTCCACCTCCTTCTGATTTTTGATAGTTAAATTGTAGATGGTGAGTGGAAGCACTTATCAAACCTTTCATTTCCAAGTTGAAGAATTAAGAGGTGAAGCCTGCCTAGCACTTTCTTTGAAAGGTCTTTACGGGGAGCCGACTGGTTTGGCAGCAGTCTACCTTGGTTCAGTTCATTAAGTATTGATTGTTGACACGGTGTGCCCGGCCCTGTGTGAGGGGCTGGTGACGCAGAGACAAGAAGGACACGGTCTTTGGGGGAGAGACTGTGGTGATTAAGCTTGAGCTTTGCAGTCGGAAAGACCAAGCATTGAGTCCTGGCTGCACCACTTGCTGCCACGTGCACCTAATCGAATGGCAGCCTCTCTGAGCCTCAGTTTCTTCCTCTGTCAGATGAGGGTAGTGATAACAACCTCACCGAGTTGTTATGAAGATTAAGTCATAGGTAGCAAGTGCTTAATAAATGGTAGCAAAGTTTAAAAAGGCAGTCTCAGTCGAGTAAGAGACAGAAACAGAGACAGTTCAGTGATGACCAGTGCAGTGGGGGAGATGTAGGGAGCCCAGAGGTACTGTCAGCGTGGAGTCTAGGACACGCCCCTGGACCATTATTTGTTAACCACCCTCATGGGTCTCCTTTTCCTGCAGGCCTACTTTTTTGATGCACCGGAGATGGACCATCTCCCAACAAGCACAGCTGCTCCAAACCAAACAGTTGCAGCAGCCAAGTCCAGCTAAAGGGGAAAGTGAGCGATCATCGTTTCATCTTCTCGCTATGAGGTACAGTAAAAATGGGCAGGGGCCTCAGTCCTGCTGCTGTTAGCATGAAGCGCTGAGAGGGCCAGGCCCTTCTGTCTGTCTGCATGGTTCAGTGTGGTGTGTGTGCACACGCATGTCCCTGTGTGTGTCCCTCTTGCTGAGGCTTCAATTGGGAAGTAGACTCATCTGGCTTTATACATTTGGAAAACACGAGCTCTCAGATTCTTCTGTAAGAGGAGTTCCTGCCTTTTGGCCCCAGCATCCCCTCTCCTCTACTCCCTGTCCCCTTCCCAGCAGCACAGCATGGATTTGTTCCATTTGATTACAGTCTAGTGGTTTCCTCCAGTTTCTCTGTGACTTCTCAGGCTGGCCGCAGACCCTGAGTGTGACCGCTCTTGAATTACTCATGCAGTTCTCCGAAGCTTACCAGTTCTCACGCCCAGTTTGTTCTTGGGCCTCTTTGATGATTCCACTGTTGGTGGTTAGCTCAGAGTACAGGAAAAAGACCCTGCTCCTCCATGACTGGTCTCTCGCCTCCCCGTTCCACCTCCTCTGTGTTCTGAGCCTGCAGCCATGCTGAGCTGCTTGCCATCTCCAGAACACATCCTACCTTTGCACTTGCTGATCCAGTTGTCTGAAATGTTCCTTCCCTTCCAGCAGTCATCACTTACCTGTGAACCCACTACACCCTATATTATACATCACTTTATTAGTGGTGCTCGAAACACCAGTCACTCACTGTCAGTGTGTCCATCTGCTTATCCATTTGTTCAAGCATTTATTCATCCATTTGTCCTCCATGTACTAGGGTGTCTCCCCATAAGAACAAGGAATGGGTATTTCTCTGTTTCTTCATCGCCCACCACATGACGTGGTATATACAGTGGGTGCTCAGTAAATGTTTGTGGAATGAATGAATGAAGCCACACTCTGCACATGATCTCACTGTGGGCCAAAACCTTTACTCTATGTTGTAATCATGGGCTGACCTTTCTGCCCAAGCTGCTATCTCCCAGAGCAACAGGGTGTGGTGCAATGACCAGGGCCTTTAGAGTCAAACAGAATGAAAATCCCTGCCCTACCATGTACTAGCAGTGTGCCTGGGGCAAGGGGCTGACTCTCTCTGAGCCTCAGCTAACTTACTATGAAATGAAGATGATACAGTCTACAGGCATACCTCGGAGATATTGTGGGTTCGGTTCCAGACCACCACAGTAAAGTGAGTATTGCAGTAAAGCAAGTCACATGAATTTTCTGGTTTCCTAGTGCATATACAAGTTATATTTACACTATGCTGTAGCCTATTAAGTATGCAACAGTATTATGTCTATGCACATACCTTAATTAGAAAGTATCAATACTTCATTGCTTAAAAACATGCTAACCATCATCTGAGCCCTCTTTGAGTCCTAGTAGTAGTGACATCAGAGATCACTGATCAGAGATCCCCATAACAAATAGGATAATAATGAAAAAGTTTGAAATATTTCAAGAAAAACCAAAATGTGACACAGAGATGAATGCTCTTGGGAAACTGGTGCCAATAGACTCGCTCAGTGTGGAGCTGCCACAAACCTTCAATGTGTAAAAAACAACAATATCTGCAAAGTGCAATAAAGTGAAGAACAATGAAGTGAGGTATGTGTGTGTATTATATTACAAGATTGTAGTGAAAGTAGAGATCGTGTTTATAAAAGCTCCTGGCACATAGCTGGTGCTCAGTAACAGAATCAAGCTGCGGCCCCTCTGAAAGGGGTTAGTCATCTGTGCGGAAACTTGGTGGTTCTTACTCACTTTACTGTCACCCTTTATTTCCTTTTTGTAAAACAAATGGAGATTTTCCCTCTTAGGTGAGGAATTTAGGTTGCCGACCCTGCAAGGTGACAAGATGTGATTGGTCAAACAGAGGCCTCTCCGGTTGCCTTGTTGGTGCGACAGTCATCCTGGCCAATGGCGTGACTGGGAAACCACTGTAAATGTCAGAGCCTGATTTCCCCGCTTCCTCTCTTCACATTATAGGTGATGCTAGAATCAGAGAAGGTCAGAGCCCTTGGAGATGGGATGTGCTTCCCTCTTCTTTTTACAATAAGGAAGCTGAGGCCAAGAGAGGACAGTGCCCTGCCCAAGGCCAGGTTTGGTAGCAAACTAACGTGTATATCACATTCTATGTTACAAAACACTGTCCAGATCACTCTCATTGGCCGCTCTTACCAGCCTTGTTGTCCCCCAGTATATGGATGAGGGAAGCTGGGCTTTAGTAAGTCTGAGTTGACCAAGATCACCCCTCTCTTAGAGGCAGAGCTGGGAATCAAACCCAGGTCTTTGGGAACCAATTCCTGAGGTTTTTTCCACTTTCCCACTTTTTAGGCTGATGTTCTTTTTACCACGAAAACTTGTAGGCTCCCCTGCTGACCTTTGGCTCTTTTGGGGGTGGGGAACGCCTACTTTGCTAATCTAGAGGTCTCCACACTACTTTGATTGCACAACCTGTCAGTTAAGAATTTGAGGACTGTATTATCTATTTCTGCCTAACAATATTGCCACAAACCTAGCAGCTCAAAAAACACACATTCATTATCTCACTGTCTCTGTGAGTCAGGAATCTGGGCGTACCTTTGCTTAGTTCTCTCCTTCTCCTTCTCCTTGCTTAGTACTCTCACAAGGCTGCACTCAAAAGTGTTGCCTGCGCCGGGGTCTCGGCTGAAAACTGGGCTGGGGAAGGATCTTCTTCCGAGCTCACATAGTTCTTGGCAGGATTCAGTTCCTTGTGGCCTGCCAGACCAATGGCCTCCTTGCTGATGGTCAGCTGGAGGCTGCCCTCAGTTCCTTGCCACACAGGCCCCTCCATATGAGGACTTTTACTTCATCAAAGCCACAAATGGAGATAATCAACGGAGACTCTTAGGAAGATGCAAGTTACCGTCTATGTGATGTAATCACAGAAATGACATCCATCACCTTTGCCGTATTCTTTGGATTAGAGGCAAGTCGCAAGTCTTGCCCACACTCCAGGGGACAGGACACATCAGGGCATAAATACCGGATCATTGGAGGCCATTTTTATTTTTTAATTTAATTTAATTTAATTTAAATTTTTAGCTTTATTGAGGATGAACTGACAAAATTGTAAGATATTTAAAGAGCACATTGTGATGATTTGCTGTACATATACATCATGGAGGCCATTTTAGAGTCTCTCTGCCACAAGCACACACCTTCAGTGACACGTTTATATTTGAAGCATTTACAAAGACTGTTGTCAACCCATATAGTAACTATTAAAGCTTAATTCCTTATTGTTTGATGAAAAATAAATATTATAGAAGTTCTAATATTTTGCTTCCACTACCTCAGTGGGTTGTTTTTGGAGCCCACTGCCTTAGAATGAGCACGTGGTAGGGTGTTTGCATTACTGTTGAATTGTCTGCACATTTGTCCAGCTCATCCTGCAAATGGACTCCATTGACTGTTAGCAGAGAAGGCCCCAGAGCAGGATGGATCTTCATCTGAGGTCCATGGGGAAGGGACTCTTATTTCACTTGGACTCCCCGGTCTTGGCCTAATACCCGCCTAGCACAGACAGGGCGAGTGCTTCGTTAATAGCGTGGGTGGAGGTGACTTTGTAAGATTCAGGCAAGAGTCAGGATGTGGGCTTTTACCAGAAGTGCCTTGGCTCACTGAGTCCTGGATCATAATTTACTTCCTCACTCAATGTTTATTTGAGGCCACTTTGTGGCCTCTGTGAGCTGGGCACTGGGGACCTGCAAAATCAGATAGAGTCTGCCTCAAGGCGCCTTGGTCCATGGGTAAAACAGCTCACCAGATAAGGACCAGGCGGTGGGCCAGGCTGTGTGAGAAGTGCATGGCCAAGTTGTGAGCTGATGGGCACTGTGGGAGCACAGAAACACTGACTCATTTGGCCTGGGGGAAGGCTTCACAGAGGGGGTCTTGCGTGAGCAGAAAGCAGTTAGTTACCCGTTTTTCTGAAAAGAGTAGTCAACTTCCCGTGGCTTTTGGGAAAGTGAAGACGTAGGCTGTTCATTGAGACACAGTGATGCGCTGTGGGCTCACATCACCTAGAACAAGAAAACCTGAGCTCAACTGCAGAGGGATAGAGGTGGAGGACACAGTGGCCACAGCTGCCTGGCTCTCTGCCTTGCCTCAGAATACCTGACATCAACCTGGAGAGGGGCTCTCTCAGCCTGCTCCTGGGCTGAGACTTCATACATACAGTTCCTTTCATACATTTTGGTTATGAAGTCTCCAGACCAAGTGTCCCAGGTGCTATACACCTTCAGAGAGTCAGAAGCTGGCATCTTGGAAGATCCTGGCCCTTAGGGCCCTTGCAGACCTCCCATCCTGATTTACACAGATTTGGTACCTATGGGCTTTGCTCAGATCTATAAACTTGGGTGTCAGTGTCTCCATTTGGGTATCAAGTCTGTAAATGAGATAGTGATGAACAGTTTCTTCGGAGCCTCCCTGGCAGAAGCATCAGCCGCTTTGCCAATGAGAGGGCTGTCCAGAGCCCTGAGCGCTGCAGATTTATGAGCTGGCTGTGCCTCCCACTGTAAGCTGTGGACTGCCAGCTTTCACTGGAAAAGAATGACTTCTAATCTCACAGATAACTTTCCTCATGGAAATCTGTGCAGTGGAGGGCTTAGCCTGGAAGGGATTACTGGGAGAGCATTAACCCCTTCTTTCCCTAGAACTTTAGGATCACGAGGGAGCCTCCAATTACTTGTAATCAGGGAAGCCACCTCTACATAAGACATTGAGACATTATAAAGAACATCTGGCTTTCTTCTTTCCTTCCTTCCTTCCTTCCTTCGTTCTTTCTGTTTTATATTAACTTATCACCTGAGGGCCAATGCCAGTTCTTCTCTGAGCCAGGACCCTGGTGCACCTAGGGAGTCTTACTTTGGCTTGAGGGATGGAGTATCTGAAGGACTGTATTCAAATTGGGGCTACCTTCCCAGGGGCAATGACAAGTGGCTCTGTCCAGAGGAGGACGGCCAGCAGGTAAATATACCGCAGTGTGATAAGGGCTTTAATAAGGGATGAGCAGAGGGCTTCAGGAGGCTCCTTTGTAATTAAAACCCTCCTGATTCGATACACAGGGTTTATATGCAATTATCCTTTCACTCACTCATGTCAAGAGTTCATTTTATAAGCCAAAGCTTCAAATGTTCTTACTAGGTTTATACACATCAGTTCTTTTATTCTGAAATCAGCTTTAACTCAATGAATGCTGTAATCCCCTTTAACACAGTGTCCAAACCGCATGATCTCACACCATAGCTAACACTGTTTTCTACAGCCCCTTATTCTTTTCCACACCATGTCGGGAAATGTCCCTTCCCAGAGAATCCATTTTCAGTTCCTGGGCTGTTTCTTTTTCAGTTTTCCTCTTTGTTCCCTTTCTATGAGGAAAATTGGTAGACCCTGGGATGGTAAGTGGGTCAACACAATAACTTTTTATTCTTTTATTTGACTTATTTAGTGGAAACTTTTAAACATAGACAAAAGTAGAGTGAATAGTATAGTGAATCCCTATGTACCCCTCCCCTCTTTCACTTTCAACAGTTGTCAACTCATGGCCAGTCTTGTCTCATCCATATACCCATATATTCCCCACCTCTTTCCCCTGTATTATTTGGAAGCAAATATAGAACATCCTATTATTTCATCCGTAAACACTTAAATCCTGTATCTATAAAAGATACTCTTTTCAGGGACTTCCCTGGCGGTCCAGTGGTTAGGACTCTGCACTTTCACTGCCATGGACCCGGGTTCAATCCCCAGTCGGGAAATAAGATCCCACAAGCCGGGGGCTTCCCTGGTGGTGCAGTGGTTGAGAGTCCGCCTGCCTATGCAGGGGACATGGGTTCGTGCCCTGGTCCGGGAAGATCCCACATGCCACGGAGCGGCGAGGCCCATCAGCCGTGGCCGCTGAGCCTGCGCGTCCGGAGCCTGTGCTCTGCAACAGGAGAGGCCACAACAGTGAGAGGCCCGCATACCGAGAAAAAAAAAATACCCACAAGCCATGAGGAATAGCCAAAAATAAATAAATATTTAAAATAAGAGGCTAAAACAACCTTTAAAAAAAAAAAGAAAGTTATTCTTCAAAACCTAACCATAGTGCCATAATCACATCTTAAGAAATAATAACTCTTGGGGCTTCCCTGGTGGACCAGTGGGTAAGACTCCATGCTCCCAATTCAGGGGGCCCAGGTTCGATCCCTGGTCGAGGAACTAGATCCCGCATACATGCTGCAACTAAGAGTTCACGTGCTGCAACTAAGAGTTTGCATGGCGCAGCTAAGAGTTTGCGTGCCACACTAAGGGTCCGCATGCCGCAACTAAGAGTCCACATGCTGCAGCTAAAAGATCCCACGTGCCGCAACTAAGACCCAGTGCAGCCAAAATAAAAAAATAAAAAATAAATAAATATTAAAAAAAAAGAAATAACTAATATCAAATACGTTTCAGTGTTTGAGTTTCATATTGCAATTGGGTGTTGTACCTCTTAAATGCCTTTTAAATTATAGAGTCCTACGCCATCTTTCTCTTTCCCTTTGCCACTTATTTGTTGAAAAATCATTCATCCTATAGTTTTTCACTGTCAGGATTTTGCTGATTGTCTCTCCATGGTATCATTTAACATATAGCTCTGTCCTCTGTTTTCTGTGAATTGCTGGTTGTATCTAAAGGTTTGATCAGATTCAGATTGATTTTTTTTTTGGCAAAATTACTTGATATGTGCCGTAAAACCCTTCCATCCGTAAACTCATAATGTCTAATTATCTCTCTGTCTTTTTGATATTAGTAGCCATTAATAAACAATGCCTAGACCCATTAATTCAGTATGGGTTTCAAAATGATGATATTTCAGTTCTATCTTTCCTTCTTTATTTATTTACTAGAATACTTCTTTACTAAAAATTTCCCTTCATCTGTGTGGTTCCGGTGATACAGTTTATATTAGAAAAGCAAGATAAATGATTTTTTTCTCTTTATTTACCTGCTTTCAAAATAGTAGTTGGCTCACTAGGATCTGCAGCAATGACCAATTAGTTTCAGTCCATTGCAAATACTATGCTTATTGATGCTCAAACTGTCCTGTATTTGGCCACCGGGAGCCTCTTCAGGTTGGCCCCCGAGTCCTGTCGGCACGACCCTAGGAGTCTCTGGTAACTGCCTTGTTATCTGTTATGACCAAATGTTCTAGGCTCATTTGGGACTTTTCCTGTCCCAGACCCAGACTGAGCCATTTCTCTAAGGAGTCCAGTCCTGGTTCCATTCAGGGAAATAGTATTTCCAGGTCACAATTTGGATGCTAGTGGTGCTCACTGCAACTGGCTTAGTCATTGTTTTCAGGCCTTTTCAATGTTCAGAGCTAGGAAATATGATTGTTGTTTGCTTGATAGAACATATGTTGTGAGTTCATACTGATACTTCCAATTCCTGTTTAGTACAGTACTAAACTGCTTGTATCTTATATTCATATCTCCTTTCTCCTGTACGGAGGATCTCATTTCTCACTGACACCATCAATGATCGAATTGGGCTATCACATAAGTACTTACTTGTTTTATCCCACTGTGCACTTACAGGGATCTAGTAGTAAAAGTACCAAACTACCTCTAACTACTGGAAATGTTACTTTAAAATCTTTGAAGGGAATTCCCTAGTGGTCCAGTAGTTAGGACTTTGCACTTTCACTGCCATGGCCCAGGTTCAATCCCTAGTCGGGGAACTAAGATCCCGCAAGCCGTGAGGCGCAGCATAAAAAATAAATAAATAATAAAAAATAAATAAATAAAATCTTTCCAGATTTTTTTTTTTAAGTTCTGGAATATGCTTTTCCCTCCCTTGTCTGCTTGGAAACTTCCTATTTATTCTTCAGGGCCTACTTCAGATACTCTGTCCTTGGTGGAGTTTTGCTTTACTGCTCCAGGTAATATTACTTACTTATTTCTCTGGGCTCTGCTACAGTTCTTTGTATGTTTCTCTATTGTGGCCATTTTCTTATGAACCATAACTTCTTAGACTGAGGGTTCCTTGAGGTCAGAGATTTATTTACCAATATAGCCCCAGCACTCAGCAGGCATTTGGGGAAAGCTTGATTTTGAACAAGCAAGGGTTATATACATACCATATGGCACTCAAAACTTTCCTGGGATCATTTGCCAAGCTGTTTGGAAACTCTTGTTCATTCATTGAGGACCTACTCTGTGCTAGGTGCTGGGCTACTGGTGAACAATGGAGATAGGTTCTTACCTTCCCAGATTTTACAGCCCAACTTTATATCTCCGGCATCACACAGACTAGCAGACCTTGCTGAGTTAAAAAGAGAATCATGACTTTGGGAACTTCTGGTTGGAACACCCCAGATCAGGCAATGGTGATACTGTCCAGGCTTGTTTGCAGGGATGGGGCCAGGAAGGGAGGAGGGCATGCCACAGGGGGCCACCGTGGTGGGGAGCCAGACGTGGCCAGGGAGGCCTTACCCAGGTCTTAGGCCTGGAAGTGGCGAGGGAGCCCTGGCTGATGGTGACATTGTGGGCCAAATCTTTCCATATTTACGAAAATAAATCTTTAGTGCCTGCCCTGTGGGCTGGTTTGTCCCTACCTTTACTTAGCATTTCAGAAACCGGAGCCCATGTTTACCAGAAGGCCAATCAGGACTTTAGGTTCTTTCACTCCAGCAAATTACAGCATCCACCCTTCTCCAACCACTTTTCACAGCTATTTTGTTGGCAACTTTTCCCTTTTCTAGAGCCAGTGGATTTAGGCAGATCTCCCCTGCCTCAGCCTCACCTTCATGGTATGCTTAAATGCTGACACTGATTGTGATGTTTCCCCCGATGAGGTCGCCAGGGAGGCCTGGCTTATTCTCTTAGGGGGAAGGCCATGCATTAGGGACCCCTCTCTGCCACATTCCTTAATCTCCCCTGGATTTCACCGTATCTCTAGCCTCTTTTTCCAAGTTCCCGTCTCTTGCAAATCCTCAACTAGGTGTACCAACAGATGCCTCAAATTCATTATGTTCAAAACTAAACTCATCCCCCCAACAACCAGATCCTCTTTCATTTTCCTGTCTCAGTGAATGGCACTACCACCCACATCGCCCCTGATTTCAGACTAGGTTAGGTTCTTTATCATACCCTTCATGGTACCTTATAATCGTAATTACATAAATAACGTTTAATGTATTTGTTTACTCTGTAGTTTCCCTTGCTGGACTGTAAGTTTCTTGAGAGTTAGAACCATGATTGCCTTATTCATCGTATCTGGTGCCTGGCTTGTGAGTCCTCCAACAATATTCATTGGATGAATTAAGAAATCTACCTGGTCACCCAAGCTAGAAACCTCAGCATCAGTGTAGATTCCTCCCTCTTATCTTCCACATCTTATCTGTCAGCAAGATTTGTCTGTGCTACCTCTGAAATATTTCTCAAATCTGTCCTATCAGTACCATACCCAGCATTCAGGACCTGATCATCTCACATTTAGACTATGGTAAGAGCTTGATGGGTTTCTCTGTCTCTCTTCTTCTCCTCCTTCTGATCCATCCTATGTGTAGCCATAGGGGTCTTTGAAAATCTATAAATCTGATTGTGCTTTTGACTGCGTCACTCTTCTACTTAAAAACTTTTTTTTGGCTTCCTGTTGTCTAAAGAAAACCCAAACTCCCTGGATTGCCATGATCCATCCCTAATGTTTGTCCTGCCTCATATCCTGCCATTGTCCCCTGTATAACCATATGTTTCAGCAACCACAAACAGCTCTCAGTTTCCAAATCTTTTTATGTCTTTTTATGTAAAAAGATATTTACTTTTATCTTTCCTCCTCTAGCACCAAACACAGATCAGTCACAAAGAAGAGAGAAAGGAGGGTGGCTGAAGGTAGCTTTGGGATGTGTATCAGAGAAACTCATTGGGTTTCCAAAGAAATAGAGGAAAACTTTTTAAAATGTCATTTCCTCTGCAGCAGGAAGTCTTCTGTGGAGCCTATAAATCAGGGCTCAAGGCTCTAGGTTTAGGGAGCTGGTGGAGGCAGACTGCTCTGGTGTTGAAGTTATATCTCTAAATCCTTTCTGTACGGGGGCAACTTGATCTTGAAAGTTACTCTTTTTGTTTTTCAGTTCTCCTCAGTGGGTTTTGGAGTGTGGTTCTTTCGGACATGGCATCCACTGCAGAAAAACAGAACGACCAAAGCGCAGGAAAACGGATGGAATGGCCCCAACCCCCAACATCTCGGGGGTGCCACACTGAAGCCTAATCACCTATTTAACAAACAAAAATTAAATGCTGTTGTTGAGACGTGTCACTCAGCTCTTCTCTCTCACTGTCACTTGTCATTGTGACTGTGCACTGGTTTGGAGAGACATACGAGGGGCTGGGTGAGGCTGCTCGAGTGCCCTGCGTGTGCCTCTCGTGGTCACGTGGTGTGCTTCACGTTAGGTGCACCCTTAGTCCCTGAAATGGATCCATCCTAACTTGGGTGTCTTTTCTCTGGCTCGTGTACAGCTTACCTAGGTGAGCCTCTGCTCCCCTTGCCATCCTAAAGTGGCCAAACAGCATGAACTTTGGTTGGGATTCATTGGGAGGCTGAAAATTTGTCTTTGGTGACCTGACTCTGGGCAACTGAACCTAATGGTTGTGAAATAAATACAAAATACAAAAATAATAATAATAATGTCTGTGTCTGCACTTCGTGACTTTGAGCTCAGGTTCTTCCTTGATGTTTTATCTTCAGCCTGCCGGAGGTTGCTGGGAGTCTGATTTAATGTGCTAGCTGTTGGAGTGCGGGGGTTAAAATGGACATCCGAATTTTTCTTCCTCTAAGCATGGAACAGTGTGTTTAAAGGACATGCTTACCTATAACCTATTTTGACATACAGATTTTAGAAAATTCTTTTACTGCCCTTTGAGTGCCTCTTCAAGGTGGTGTGACTTCCTGGCTAGAGACCATGAAAGGGAGAAACCAGTGACACCTCAAAGATACTTGTTTATACTTTGTGTTCAAAATATACACCATCTGGGGCTTCCCTGGTGGTGCAGTGGTTGAGAGTCCGCCTGCCGATGCAGGGGACACGGGTTCGTGCCCCGGTCCGGGAGGATCCCACATGCCGCGGAGCGGTTAGGCCCGTGAGCCATGGCCGCTGAGCCTGCGCGTCCGGAGCCTGTGCTCCACAACGGGAGAGGCCACAACAGTGAGAGGCCCACATACCACAAAATAAATAAATAAATAAAAAATATATATACACCATCTGGGAGGCTTAGCTTCTTCTAGGTCAGGATTGCTGATTTCCCACTGTTTCTGTTGTCCTCTTCAGGACAGGAGTTCCCTGTGTATTTCTGAGACAACTACAAAGACACATTTGGACTTAAAAGGATGATCATGCAGATAAAGGAAGCGGCACAGAAATTCAGGCTACAGTGAGCTTAAGGTCACCATGGCAAACTTCCCATTGAATGCTGACTGTCACCCCCATTACCTTATTCAATAAATATATATTGTGCACCTACTATGTGCTGATCACCTTTCTAGGTACTGGGGCAGCGAACAAAACAGACAAGGTCCCTGTTCCCATGGATCTGACAGTCCAGTGATCCCTGCTAAGGGATCACCAGCCTCAGCCTCACCAAGGCAGCCATTCCTCCTGAACCGCTCCTGCTGTTAGAAGCGCCTCTGCGGTTTTCACTGATTGGTCCGAGCTCCAACCCTGGGCTCTCAGATCAAAGTCTGAACTCCTTTCCCTTTGTTAACTTCTGATGTTTGAAAGCAACTGTTCTGCGCCCCCTGAGTCCTCTCCAGCTAAATATTTCTTTTGTCTTTAAGGACTCTTCAAAGAACTTGGTATTCATACTTTCCAGTCACCATCTGAACTGGTGCCCTGGCTCGCTCTTTCTTTAACACTTAACTCCTGCTGCCCAAGGCAGTGATTCTTATACATGTGCATCTGTGCATTCCCCTGTACAAGCCATCTGCAACCTCCCATTCTTATCTCTTACCGAAAGTGACAGGATTTTTCTCTTATTGAAGAATAGAAGCATATTGTGAAATTTCATATATATATATATATATATATATATATATATATATATATATATGGTTTCTGCCCCAGTTCAGTTCCTGACACAAAGCCCCTAAAGCCCTTGTAAATAGGGGTGCTAGGAGAATCTTTTGTTCTAATATTTGGTCTTTGACCCCACTTCCTGACAGAGAGCCCTTAAGACCCCGAGTGATAGAAGTGACTGACAGAGCTCCTAAATCCCTTGGAATTTCCTGGATAGTGGAGCATTTTTGGTTCTAATTAGGAGACTCTTGGGGGCTCCTGGATGGGGCTGGTCACCCGAAAGACCAAGCCATGATTAGAAGCTTGGAACTTTCATCCCCACCCCCTATTCTCCAGAGAGAGGAGAGGGACTGGAATGGAGTTACTAATCAGTCATGCCTATGTGATGAATTCTCCATAAAAATCCCAAAAGAATGGGGTTTGGAGAGTTTCTGGTTTGGTGAATACACCCATGTGCTGGGAGGGTGGTACACCCCCAACTCCAGATGGACACAAGCTCCTGCACTTGGGACCCTCCTAGACCTCACCCTACGTATCTCTTCATCTGGTTGTTCATTTGTAGCCTTTAAAATGTCTTTTGTAATTAACCAGCAGTAGTAAGTTAACTATTTTCCTGGGTTCTGTGAGCAAATTATCAAACCCAAGGGGGTGGGGTCGTGGGAACCTCCAATTTGTAAGCCAAGTCAGACAGAAGTCATGGGTAACCTGGGGACCCACTGCTCACAATTAGCATTAAGACCCCTTAACCTGTGGGTGTGCAGTAACTCCAGGCAGTTAGTGTCAAAATTGTTTAGGGTGGAAAACCCCACATATCTGGTCTCAGAAATGTTGTAAGTGTTCAAGTAAAGGAAAACAGGTTTTTTTCCAGGTACATATAAATATCTGATTTTGAGGTGGAAATTAGTTACTACTAAGTATTTTTAAGTTTGACATGACTTGTACATTTTTTCCAAAATTATGTTTAGAGATTCTATGATACAGTAGTCAGAATTTAATTTTTTAAAATTAATTAATTTGTTTATTATTTATTTTTGGCTGTGTTGTGTTTCTGTTGCTGCGTGCGGGCTTTCTCTATTTGCGGCAAGCGGGGGCTATTCTTCGTTGCAGTGTGCAGGCTTCTCATTATGGTGGCTTCTCTTGTTGCGGAGCATGGGCTCTAGGCGAGTGGGCTCAGTAGTTGTGGCTCACGTGTTGTAGAGCGCAGGCTCAGTAGTTGTGGCGCATGGGCTTAGTTGCTCCGCGGCTTGTGGGATCTTCCCAGACCAGGGCTCGAACCCGTGTCCCCTGCATTGGCAGGCGGATTCTTAACCTCTGCGCCATGAGGGAAGTCCCAGAACTTAATTTTTAAGTAAAGATTTTAGACACAACCAGCATCATAAATTACCACCATCATCTCGTGAAAGAGAGGACATTATAATGTCAAATAATCTGGAAGGGCATAATCTCAGTACTAAAAGTTTGAATAAATTTAGTTTATGAAAAACCGACTACATTCATTCTTTCTCACCTACCAAGTACCAGTGAAAACTTCATGAACGAACCAGCATCACCCTTTTGGAAGCCACTGCCCTTAGGAACCCCACGTAGCCCTTAAGAATTTCATTCAGCTGTAAAAGAACCCAGAAAAGCAGTGGCTTAAACAAATTAGTAGTTTTATTTTTCTCATGTAAATAGAACTTTGGAGATAGTCCCAGGTAAACATTGCTGCTCCATGAGGCCATCAGGGACTCTGCCTTCTATCTTTCTATTTTTCTTTTGCAGTCTTTAGCATGAATTTGTCATTATCTGATCCCAAGATTCCTGCTTCCTTCTCCAGCAAAGTGTAGGCAGTGAGGAGTCCGCCTCTAAGCCAAAAACCTGTGTCATATTTCAGACCCAACCATAGGCAGTTACAAAGCTTTGCCCACAGACCTCCCGGGAAGGTACATAGCCTGTGCACTGCCCTCTTTGAGGGGATTTACAGTCAAGGGCTCTGGCCCCATCCTACCATCACCCCAGTCTTAGCCCAGGCTCCTTATGCGGAGAAGGGGGAGCCTAGCCATGGCCTCTCTTAGGTGTCTCTGCAGAGACCAACTTACCGGCTGTTGGCGGGGGGAGGGGGAGAAGGGGGCAAGAGTGGGGCCTTGAAATGTTTCCTCCTCCCTGACTCAGTATGCAGTACTTTTTCACTCCTAGCCCTTCCCCCCTCCCTTCTCCCTGCCTCCCTGGTCTGCAAAAAGGCAGGAGCCTTTTGTTCAGGGATTCTTTAGCAGTGAGACAATCCCGGCATCTGTACTAATCCACCTGACTCTTGCCTGGCACTGTTCCAGGGAGAAAAATGGAACATTAGGGGAGCCAGCACTTTCTCCTGTTTAGTCTCTTGCTTATACTGTCACAGTAGATGATTAAATCCTTGACCATTAGTTTCATTTTTACTACTCTACACAGATGCCTAGCAGCTCAGCTGTCTGCAGCTCAGCTCAGCTTTTGGCAGGAAGAAAGAAGGGAAAGGGCAAAAGAGGTTGGTTGGCCAGCTGAGTTGATCTTCCTTTTGGTGAGCTTTCTCCAATGCCCCACTGATATCTTATGCTTATATCTTATTGGTCAGAACTGGATCACATAGTCATCCCTAGCTGCAAGGGAGGCTGGGAAATGCTTTTTATCTGGGCACACTGCCACACTGCCACCCAACCAGAATGGGTTTTACTTATTTTTATTTTTTAATTAATTTATTTTGGTTGTGCTGGGTCTTTGTTGCAGCAGGTGGGCTCCTTTGTTGCACCTCACCGGCTCCTTTAGTTGTGGCACGTGTGCTCCTTAGTTGTAGCAGATGGGCTCCTTAGTTGTGGCTCGCGGGCTCCTTAGTTTGCAGCTCACTGGCTCCTTAGTTGCGGCACATGTGCTCCTTAGTTGCAGCTGGCGGGCTCCTTAGTTGTGGAATGCAAACTCTTAGTTGCGGCATGCATGTGGGATCTCGTTCCCTGACCAGGGATCAAACCTGCGTCCCCTGCATTGGGAGGTGGATTCTTAAGCACTGTGGCACCAGGGAAGTCCCCAGAATGGGTTTTAGATTGATAACTATTACATCTTGGAATCCCCTACTTTTAGAAAAGTTAGTAGATGGTGGTTTGTCCATTGTCTGTTTGATTTCACTGGTTGGCATTATATAAAGAATTGAGAGAAAAGCATTCTGGGAAGATAGCAGTGGCATTTTTTAATCTCCCTGAATTCCACCATTAAAAAAAAAAAACCAAAACAAGCAAACAAACAACAACAAAAAAGCCACAGAGCAATTGGGATAGCAAAACCAAAACCTATGGACATCTATAACAAAACTGGGAGACAAGACAGCACCACAAACCCCAAAATTCATGTAGGTGGAAGCCACTGGTGGCTCGAAGACTTGCATGGTATCAGCATTTTTGTGGAAAGAAGCAGGGGAAGCAAAGAGTGTCTGAGAAATCTGAAAATAAGAGAACCCCAAAATAGGTACTCCCTGGAAAGTACAGTGGGCCAATAGGAGAACAGCAGCTGGAACTGCGGGGGGCAGGGTGTTGTACAACCCTGTTTGCAGCTGATGAGGGCAAGGGGTCCAAAGTAAGGACTGAAGAAGCTGGAGCAGCCTGGGTCCTGTGAACCCTCAAAACCAGACGAAGTATCTTTGCAGGACACTTTAGAAAGCCACAGGGAATATACTACAAATAGGGTAGGCCAGGGATATTTTGGACAAAGGAAGGGGAAGTCCAAATGAGAGTTGGGGAGGAGAACAGAGCCAGAAGATCTCGGAAAGTATGAAGCCATACTTCCTCTGACCACTTCATGGAAACATAGACAAGGAAGCTGTAGAGCCTTGAATTTAGCAAAGCTATCCTAACTCACTCCTCCCCATTAAATGTGCAGGAAAACTAATTTCATCTAAAAATGAGCAACAGAAAGGACTGGAGTGAAATCTCATAATGAAGTTATTATAAGAAAAATGAGAACAAGGAGCAGAAAAACATCCTTAATGAAATAAAGCATCCCAGAAAGATATGCCCACAAAACCAGGTAAAAACTGTAACAGTATTTCAAAATGAGCTGAAGTAAATTAAGGAAATATTACAAGATATGAAAGAAAAGTACAAGTCAGAATTAGAAAGCAAAAACTAGGTAATCAAACTTAGGAAAGAATTGGAAAGAAAAGGGAAAATTCATCTTACGAGTGAAGACTGAACTAGAAGGAATATAAGAGTAACATGGTTTTTGCACAACAGATAATGCCTTAAGGGAATAAAAAGTGAAAAGAAGGAAAAAATTTAAATTCCAGAATGAATAAAGAGAAATCTGAGAATTCAAGAGAAAATGACAAATACAGAAGATAGGCAAAAATATCTAAAATTGTATTACACAAGTCCCTGAAGGAGAAAAGAATAATGGGGCAATGAAGGAGAAATAATATATTAAAAAATCTATATAAAAGAAACTTCCCTGAAAAAAATGATTAAAAAGACTCGAGATTGCATATAGAAAGGGCACACCTTGCGCCTGGGGAAATCAACCCAGAAGATCAATACTGAGACATATTCTAGTAAAATTAATGGATTTTAAAGAAAAACTATTTGGGGCATCCAGGCTAAAAGACAAATTCACTTATAAGGGAAAGAAAATCAGACTGTGATCAGACTTGACAACAGCACTTTATGTTAGGCGACTATAGTGTAACAATATATCTAAGACACCCAAAGAAAGGAAACCAAACCGACCGACTTTCAGGTGTGAAGGCCACAGACAAAATGTTATCAACATGGAAGAACACAGGCACTATTCTCATGAGACCTTTCAGAGGCATCTTCTAGGGAATATACCTCAGACAACCAGACTAGTGAGACATTGACATAACAGGTGGTGAGCACTAAATATATTTACTTGTATAACTAAAAATAAGTGATGGTTATAAGGGAAAGAATATAGTTTTTAATGGTTATGTGCCCTTAAAATAAATATACAGTATAACTAACAAAATAGAAAGAGAATGGGGAGAACATTTATAAGAGGCAGACAAAGCTTGCTGATTGCCTTATAGTTATTAACCAAAATATTTCTTCCAACCCGGGGCTGGAGAAGAAGGAGAGGAGGAAGAAGTTACTAGATAATGTCAATATTGTTCATAAGAGGAAAAAATAGACAATAGTTGCCTTCCCCAAATAGAGGAGATTAAAGATGTAACACAGAGGAAATGATTAGAACAAAAGTACAAACTTTTGTAAATATTAAAACCAAAAAATGAGTGAGCAAGCAAATAAACAGACCACAGAGTGAAAAATTATTTATATAAAAGAGTTGAGGGCTTCCCTGGTGGCGCAGTGGTTGAGAGTCCGCCTGCCGATGCAGGGGACATGGGTTCGTGCCCCGGTCTGGGAGGATCCCACATGCCGCGGAGCAGCTGGGCCCGTGAGCCATGGCCGCTGAGCCCGCGCGTCTGGAGCCTGTGCTCCGCAACGGGAGAGGCCACAGCAGTGAGAGGCCCGCATACCGCAAAAAAAAAAAAAAAAAAAAAAAAAGTAGAAATTTTCACATAGATGTGGGTGTGAATCCCTGCTTCACTTTACCTCTGTCTGCTTGGCTTCCTCTGTAAAAGTCTATATATATGTATGTAGACTTAAGTGCCTAGGAGCACATCTTATTTATATGTGTGTGTGTGTATATATATATATATGTATATATAGATATACACACACACATAATATATATAATTGAGCTTGAAGGGCAAGTGTGAGAATTAAATTTATATAATATGATTTTCAGTACCCAGTATATAATAAGGGTTCAACCAAAGCAAGATCTGTAGCCTTTTCAGCAAGGGAGGGGCAAAGCTAGGACTTGAAAGTAGGATTGTCCGGCTATGAAGTTTGCTCTTTCTCTACTGTGCTACTCAAGGCAGCACGTATCCACTGAATGGTGGAATTACAGGATTTTTCAGAAGGAGAGATTCCATGCTTCATGGAAGACATGGCATGCAAAGACATAGAGTCCAGCTTAAGTAGAGGCATGAAAGAGAAAACAAGATGTGTTGGTGAGGAGGTGAGGGGTCTGTAAGAGATCAGTTTTAGTGTCTTAGACCTGTCCTCATCCTTTTTCCAAGGACAACTTGTAAACGAAAAACTGTTAGTCAGTTCTACCAGATGTATTAGTTGAGAGTATGGTTTAGGAGAATGAGTGTCTAAAGATAGGAAGGTCCTGACAGCAGCGACTCTGCTCTGATGTACACCCCCGGGGCCCAGCACAGTGCGTGGCCTACACTCAACCTATACTCATTGCTGAGTAAATGCTGGTGGGGTGAATTAATAAGGTAATACCTAAAAGATAAACCAAGTTTTTCAAGGAGTTTTCAAGCCCTCATCAGGTAACTGTATTTATCTACTCACTATTTGTATCATTTGGGGTAGGTTAGATTATTCTACAGTAATAAACAACTCCAAAATTTCAGCAGTTTAAAACAAAAAGTTTCATTTCTTGCTCATGTTACAAGTTCATCACAGATTGGCGGGGAAACTCTGTTCTTCGTAGTCACTCAGGCCCTTGGGTTGTTGGAATGAGCACCATCTCATATGTTGTTGGTCACTGTGCCAGAGGAAAAGAGAGCTCTGGAGGGTCTCTCAGTGGCAATTAAATCTTCCACCTGTAAGTGACACGTGTCACTTCTGCTTACAATTCATTGGCCAGAAGTGTCACATGGCCATACTTAACTTTAAAGAAGGCCATGAAGTGCAATCCTATTATATGCCTAGAAAACAAGAGCCCTGAAATGCTTGGTGAACAGTATTAATGACCATCACATTATCTGAAGGTGGGTAATGGGGCTCTATTTAGATAGGTAGATAGAAAGAAAGGACAGTGTACACTAGTATCCCCCCTTTTTACAGTTGAGGACACTTGTGCACTAAGAGGTTGTTACTTGCTCACACTAACCTGCTATTAGCAGGGAGCTAGGATTCAAATCTGCATCTGCCTGACTCTAAAACCTTTACCTGCCTTTGATCCTGCCTTTGATCCTGCCTCTTCCTCATATACTAAGTAGCCTCACCTTCACCCATGGATTTCATTTTACTGTCTCTGTGTCACTGGCAGAAGGTTAAATCAGACTTTGCAAACAACCCAGGCCAGTTTAAAAGGAAGAAAAAGTCATTTCTGAAGCCTGGATTATATACTTTGTTTGTACTGTGTGGATTTTCCCTCAAGGTTCTCCCTCTCTCTTCATTGCACTTTCCTTTGAAATATAATCCACCAAACAGCCATCAAGAGGTAAAGCCTGGCTCCAGAGAGTGGGTATCAAAGGAAGGAGGAGGAGTTTGAGCCTCATTTTCAATTTGCTAAACCTTTCAAATTCTTCCCCAAGGCTTCAGTTTGGTAAAGGAAAAATAGTAATGACTTATGTTTATCCTGGGGAATATGTGTTTTCCATGCCCCCTTAGGAAATGTCATCAATGTGTTTTGAATTTATTTTTTGCTTGATTCATCAAAATATTGTTGCACAAGAGACTTTGGATGTCCAAAGAGCTGTCTTTTAAAATAAATGTCTTTTATTTTGCCTCTGAAACAGCTAATCACATTTTATCAAGAGTCAGCAGCCTTCTTTCTTCAAAGGACTGAATTTAACACTAAAAGGGTTACAGATGGGGAGAAAGAGGGGTCATGTGCGACAACCACCCCCTAACATTAACAGGCTATAAGATGCCCAGGACTATACAGTGTGAAGGTTTTGAAATGAAAACTTTAGGAAAATGATGGCTCATTTAAAAATATTAGGAAAATTTGGGCAAAAAGTAATTCCCATATTCCTTACCTCGTTGGGAGAGAGTGGTGGTTAAAAATGAGAGCCCAGATTCTTCAGGCACTCCCATTATTCATATGTTAGATCATCTTTGCCTATCTTCTTTATTTATTGCTTTTTAAAAATCCTTTTTGTTTCTTTATTTTTTCATTTTTGTTTGAAAAATGTTCTTCCCTTTTATATGGCATTAATCTTCTGTTTCTTTGCTCTTGAGTTCCTCCTAGTTCAACCTTCATTTCTATAGTGATTTTTCCTATATTTCTATTTTTATATTCCTATATATCTATTTATATAGATACTCTTTCTTTTTTACAGGTATTCATAATATTTTATTTTCAGTAAGACTAGACTCGTAAGGTATTCATTTCTTCATACGTGATTTTGGTATGTGTGTTTACTTTTTCTTTCATCTATCTCTTCAATAAACAAAATTGGCTTTGCTTATTGTCTCTATTATGGGTCTGTTTCTATTTTCTTTCTTTATTTCTGTTTTTTAACATCTTTATTGGAGTATAATTGCTTTACAATGGTGTGTTAGTTTCTGTTTTATAAAGAAGTGAATCAGTTATACATATACATATATCCCCATATCTCTTCCCTCTTGTGTCTCCCTCCCACCCTCCCTATCCCACCCCTCTAGGTGGTCACAAAGCACTGAGCTGATCTCCCTGTGCTATGCGGCTGCTTCCCACTAGCTATCTATTTTACATTTGGTAGTATATATATGTCCATGCCACTCTCTCACTTCATCCCAGCTTACCCTTCCCCCTCCCTGTGTCCTCAAGTCCATTCTCTACAACTGCATCTTTATTCCTGTCCTGCCCCTAAGTTCTTCAGAACCTTTTTTTTTTTTTTTTTAGATTCCATATATATGTGTTAGCATACGGTATTTGTTTTTCTCTTTCTGACTTACTTCACTCTGTATGACAGACTCTAGGTCCATCCACCTCACTACAAATAACTCAATTTCGTTTCTTTTTATGGCTGAGTAATATTCCATTGTATATATGTGCCACATCTTCTTTATCCATTCATCTGTCAATGGATACTTAGGTTGCTTCCATGTCCTGGCTATTATAAATAGAGCTGCAATGAACATTGTGGTACATGACTCTTTTTGAATTATGGTTTTCTCAGGGTATATGCCCCGTAGTGGGATTGCTGGGTTGTACGGTAGTTTTATTTTTAGTTTTTTAAGGAACCTCCATACTGTTCTCCATAGTGGCTGTATCAATTTACATTCCCACCGACAGTGCAAGAGGGTGCCCTTTTCTCCACACCCTCTCCAGCATTTATTGTTTGTAGATTTTTTGATGATGGCCATTCTGACCGGTGTGAGGTGATACCTCATTGTAGTTTTGAGTTGCATTTCTCTGATGATTAGTGATGTTGAGCACCCTTTCATGTGTTTGTTATATAGATATTCTATTGCTATATATTTCCTATATTTCTATTCCTATATATCTGTTTCTTTCTGGTGTTCTATATCATAATCCTGAGTTTTTCTAGTACTAATTAGTGTTGTTCTTTCATCTTTTGTATCATTTTCTTAATTAATTTTATTCCATTTTGGAGGATTAGGTTATAGTTTCATCTATTTAGTGCATGTGTCTTTCTGGTATGCTTTTGGTGTCCACAGGGATGCTTTTAAATCTTCTTTTCATATAAGCCAAGAAAGATAAAGTGACTTTCCCAAGATCAAATAGCTACTAAGTGGCAGAGCAGGTATTCACACACATGTTTATCTGACTCCAAAGCCTGTTAATCTTCTTACTAATTATATTTGTCATATATTGAAAATCTACTGTGTGGCAAACAATTTACAACAAAATCTAATTTAATACAGCATCTTGCAACATCTTTTTATTATTGATGAAGAAACCAAAGCTTGGAGAGCAACTGCAGATGTTGTGGGCACTTGTGGTGGTTTCAACAGCTCTAGGGTACTAGCTCCTTAGTTTCTGCTCAACAGAAATGGTGTGGTTTTAACAGCAGTAATGGAACTACCTCAGCAGCTGAGCACTGCATGTGGGCCGATGAGCTCTAATGCAGAGGGAGTAGCATCTTCCTGATATTTGGGTAATAATTCCTTTCTTCCTTTTGCTACTACAACCCTGTTCTTTCTCCCCATGTTCTTTTAGCCCTTCCAATACTTTTGTTATCAATTCTTTGAATTAAATCCCCCTTTGATTTAAATAACAAAGTTTGTTTTCCTGAATCAGACACTATCTGATGCACTTACTTGTTTCCATTCATTATTTTGTTCATTTAACAAACGTTTATTGACTACCTACTGATGTTATGGGTATTTTGGAAACAATGATTAACAAGATAGAAAAAGTCCCTGCCCTCATGAAGCTTGTAGACTAGTGGGAAGAAAGATAATAACTAAGGAGTTACACAATATGATTTCAGATTGTAGTAAGTGCTGTAAAAATAGAGGTCGGTTAAACAATAAATAATTGTCTCTCTTGTATAAATTAAGTCAGAAGGTAAAGGCAGGTAGCCCAAAATAGTATGATTGCTCCAAGTAATCAAGTCTCCTTTTAGCTCAGTACCTAATTTGCCTAGAGTGTGACCCTCTTACTGTGGTTCAATATGGCAGGCAACACATCCAAGTTCCATGCAGCTGGATGGAGGAAGGGATTAAGAAAGGGGCAAAGACCACGAGTTAGCTCTCTTTTAAGGGGAGGTTTCTGGGAAGCTACCATGCAATACTTTGATTATATTTTACTGCCCTGAACTCAGCCACCTGGCTCCACTTAGCTGCAAGAGAATCTAAGAAATGTAGCCACATGCCCAGTTAAACGTGGGATGGGGGGTGGTCTACTACTAAGAAAGAAGGGGAGAATAGACACTGGTGTAGACAACTACTAGTCTTTACCAAAGGAACTAAACAAAGGAATATGATTGCAAGTAACCTGAGGTCTGTTTATGGACACTCATTTAGAATGATTCTTCTTTTTTTTCATTATTTTATTTTATTTTATTTTTAATTAATTTATTATTATTATTTTTAAACTTTTGGCTGCTTTGGGTCTTTGCTCTGCACGTGGGCTTTCTCTAGTTGTGGTGAGAAGGGTCTAATCTTCATTGCAGTGTGCGGGTTTCTCATTGCGGTGGCTTCTCTTGTTGCAGAGCACGGGCTCTAGGCACGTGGGCTTCAGTAGTTGTGGCTTATGGGTTCAGTAGTTGTGGCTCACGGGTTCTGGAGCACAGGCTCCATAGTTGTGGCGGACAGGCTTAGTTGCTCAGCGGCATGTGGGATCTTCCTGGACCAGAGCTCAAACCCGTGTCCCTTGCATTGGCAGGAGGATTCTCAACCACTGCGCCACCAGGGAAGTCCCTAGAATGATTCTTTATAATCTCTCTCCACCACCAAATAGAAGGTTTCTTCATGGCAGAGACTTGATCTACCTTTCTATTTCCAGTTTGTCCTGCAATACTTCAGACTTGATTGATATTATCATGTTTTTGGAAGTGAATATGATATACAACCTTAAAACAACTCAAGAAACCACTTTTAGCAAACATTGCAGGGCAATATGTGTGATCCCAATTACTCTCACCAGACTATGAGTTTCTTCAGAGTCAGTAAATCACTGAATCTGTCTTTCTAGAGTACTGAATATTGTCTGTGGTATGTAACTGGGTGTTAAAATGTGTTAGCAGTATGCCTCTGGGGATCTCACTGAGGCCTAATGCAATCAGAGAAGGATTCATTAAGTGGGACTTAGGCTGGTGAAAAGCCTTTTTTTCTCACTGGCAGGAAATTAATGACAATATTTGTATAGCATTTTAGTACATCTTTACAACATCATCCGATGCCATCTTTATTTTTATCCTTATTGTATAGATGAAGAAACGGAGGCTCAGGGAGGGTCAAGATATTCCACTTAGCAAGTGGCAGAGCTGGAGCTAGAAATCAGATCTTAGGAAACCAAATGCACCTCTAGGGAAAGAGAGTTTTTCATTTCAGTAAAATTAGTACCTTTGTGGAGAGGGCCACAGCATCCTTTGATTTCACTTTCAGGAGGTCGATAAAGTAAGATCGGAAGGAATAAAGGCAAATCATTTTGCCAGGTCTTTCTAATTATAGAATTCTGATAATCAGCACTGTGACTAGAAGCTGCTTTATAAAAGACTACGATTCCCAGCATGGCACAAAGGACCGCTGGGAAGACTTCTACTCCCAGCATGCTGTACTTTGGAACTCCCAGTCCCAGAATGCAACGCTCCTCCTTACTCAGAGGGCCGTAAAGACTACAGTTCCCAGCATGGAGCGCCGCCCCCAGTTTCTGGCGCCCCGCCGGACCCTGCTTCGGAGAGACGTTTTGGACTCCAGAGGGCGGGCTCTGGAGTCCCAGCCCTCTTTGGGGGACGTGTCTGCGGGGCGGTTCTGGCCTGTTGGGCCCGTCCAGACGAAACCTCGAAGGGATGGGTTGGGACCTGGGCCAGGCTTCGCTCAGGCAGCGTCTGAGACAGCCCCAATGGGGCCCTCGGGGGGCCTTCCTCCCTTTGAACTGCGGTGGCGGGTGGGCTCACTGTATCCTGTACCTTTCAGAGTAGGGGCCGCCATCACCATGGCCACTGCTGCGAGCCAGCCGTGCGCCGGCGGACCGCGGGACATCCTGTGGCGCGTGAGTGCTGCGCGCGCTGTGGCAGGCGCTCGGCAGCTGCGGGGGTCGGGCTGGGCGTGCGGGCGCTGGTCGCGCGTGCGCGCTGGACGGGGGCGGGGCTGGGTCGAGTGTGGTGTGGGGAGCGCGTGGGGAGGGGGCGACCCGAGCGACTTATTTCAGGGTTGTGGGGGGCGTCCTGAGTGCAAGCTGGTTACAGAGGGGACGGGCGTGCTAGGGAAAGTTGGTTACAAGTTGTGTGTGTGCGGGGCGTCCTGAGTGCAAACTTGTTACGGCGTGAGAGAGGGGTCCTGAGTAGAAGCTGGTCATGGTGGGAAGGATGTCCTGCATGGGAGTTGGCAGAGAATGGGGAAGAGTTGTATGCAACTCTGCTAGGTGCACAATTAATAAGTTGTTGATTACTTGGGATAAGAAGCAGGAAGGAATATCCGGAATCGGAAAGAATGTGGTATGACCTTAGCAGAGGCTGGTCTTGGGGACTAGGTGAGCAGGACAGGTATCTTGTCAAATTAGAGGAATGTGTGCACTGTGGGCCCGAGAAGAGGAGGTACTTCCTTGTTGAAGTCCCATCAACAGTTCTGCCTCCATTCTGTGGAGGGCACAGAGATAGAGGAGTAAGATTCCTTTTAGGACAGTGCTTCTACCCCAGCGGCACTGCCATCTACTTTGTATCCCAAGTTACTGAGTCTTACCTGTTCTTTACCACCTGTATTATCAGTCATCGATGTCCTGTAGATTGTATGTCAGAAACGTGGCTGCAGTTTTGTTTTTTTTAACTTGCTCTTTGCCACTGCCTTCCTTCAGACACTGACTATAATCTTTGGCTTGGGCAATTGGGCTGGACTGCCTCCTGTTTGTCTCCTGTTTGTGTCTTGTCCCCTCTGATCCATCTTCATTATAGCCACCTTACAGACACAAGGGTGTTTTACCTTCCAAAATATAAATCTGATCATCACTTTTGTGCTTAAAATGCCTCAGTATCTCTTCTTGTATTCAAGCAGTAAATCTTGTGCCTCATGTGGTAGGCACTGGTGAGTCAGACATGAATACAGTGCAGTAGTTGCCCAGTAAGGAGCTCATGTCTAATAAACACAATTACAATATACTGTTGGTTCCTGGAAAATGAATACACTTTCAGATATTGACATATCAAACCTAGAGAGACAAGTATAAGTTGCTGTAAAGTACAGTTGTAAACTAATTGAAACCTCCCTCACCCGTCAAAGTGTGATATTTAATGTGACATCTGACTCTGGACTAAAACAAGCATCAATTCACTGTTATTACAAGTTTCTGGAGTGATGTGTAGTGTTACTAATAGTAGTAACCATTAGAGTTTATCTATAGCTGCATGGACTGTGATCTGGGTGTAAATATTAGTGATCAACATCCTGTATGAAAAGATAGGATTTGCATAACTGAAATAACTGAAATAGTTTAACTGACTTCATGATTGAGGGATTTTTGTTTGTTTAATTATAGGTTTTGGGCTGGAGGATAGTTACAAGTATTGTCTGGTCAGTGCTGCTTCTGCCCATCTGTACCACAGTATTTGTCATCTTCAGCAGCATTGATTTATTTCATCCTATACAGTGGCTGTCTGGTAAGTGATACTCAGTTTGGGGAAAACAAATTTACAGGACCCACTTCTCAACATAAAAATCGCATTATGTTTTAAATAATTTATTTTAATTGCTGTATTGACAATGACAAAACATTCACTTTGAGGTATTCTTAAGGCATTCCCTTCCTAACATAGGCCTTTTCACTATATAATAAGATTAGTAGACACATCAGAGACTGTAGTATTATCACATGAACAGAAAGATCATTAGAAGACCACATAAATAAGAACCTAATTTTGTTTATTTGTCTCTTCTATTTGGCAGCTTTATTGAGGTTGTCTTTTAAAGAAGTGAACTATTCCTTTTATATATTTAAAAATTGTAGGTAGAAAATATGACATACCTTTGTAAAAAGTCTGTCTAAAATTAAGAATACTTTGGGACTTCCCTGGAGGTGCAGTGGTTAAGAATCCGCCTGCCAGTGCAGGGAGCACAGGTTCGATCCCTGGTGCAGGAAGATCCCACATGCCACGGGGCAACTACCCATGTGCCACAACTACTGAGCCGTGTTCTTAGAGCCTGTGGTCTGCAACAAAGAGAAGCCACCGCAATGAGAAGCCCGCACACCGTTACGAAAGAGTAGCCCCTGCGCGCCGCAACTAGAGAAAGCTCGTGGGCAGCAGTGAAGACCCAGTGCAGCCAAAAATAAATAAATAAATAAATTAAAAAAAAAGAATGATACCCTGGAATCTGATACATGAAATATATATATATATATTTTTTTTTTTTTTGCGGTACGCGGGCCTCTCGCTGCTGTGGCCTCTCCCGTTGCGGAGCACACGGGCCCAGCCGCTCCGCGGCATGTGGGATCTTCCCGGACCGGGTCACGAACCCGTGTCCCCTGCATCGGCAGGCGGACTCTGAACCACTGCGCCACCAGGGAAGCCCATGAAATATATTTTAAAAAAGTTCTATATTGTGGTTGATAAAAAAGATGAGAAGAGAGAAAAGGAGGAAAGACTAAGGAAAATAGAGTTAAACTGAAAGATTGATGAGGAGGAAAAGATTGGAGCAGGCTAATGTTTCTCCACATCCTTGTAGATAAAATTAATAAATTCATTAAACTAAACTATTTTATGTTAATAATAGCTACCAATTATTGCTGCCTACTGTGTGCCAGGCACCAGGCTAAGTACCTTATGTATAATACTTCTTATCCTTCCTACAACCTTGTATAATAATGACATAGTATCCCTACTGAAATGAGGGAACTGAGACTCAGGTTATAAGTCTGTGCAGAGACACAGCTAGTGAATAACTGAACTAGGATTTGAATATTCGTCTCTGACTTCAAACCTATGTTTTTCCACTCTGCCACACTAGAATTAAAAAAATAAAAAGAGAGAAATGTTCCCAGAGTAGGTTTTGAAGTCTTTAAAGTCTTGCCTAAGGCCTAGAAGCACAAATACTCTTGAAATTCTTTTTTTCCCTCCCTCTCAGAAACAGTAACAATAAATTTTTTTTGCTTTGAAAAGTGGGGAGTATGTTGTTAATTTAATTTTTCTGAAGAAATGCCAGTTTTCAAAGTTAAAAGCTTTACCTTGTGACCTTTGGAGAGATATTGCTGCTAAAGAATTAAAGTCATTTTAAGTTTTTTGTTGAAACATATCAGTCACTTCTTGGGTGAGTCTCACAGGTCAAATGAAATTAAGCCATAAGCCAGCACAAGAATGGCAAGTATTTCTGTAACCACCTTGCTGCGTCTGCATCACTCATGAGCTGGGCTGTCTAGTTGCAACCTCAGAATATTTCAATGTTGTAATCTAGAGCCATTACCAATTGTTCAGTATTGGCACTTGAGATAAACACTTTCTGCCATTTCATGGCCCAAGGGTATCCTAGTATCACTTTCTCTTCAGATTGGATTTGCTTTATGCCATTTTTCTCATCAAGTATTACTTGTATTCTTCAACTTTTGCTTCACAAAGTCTTTACAGAGAAACTGTAGTCCGTCCTTCCTTATTTCCAGTCACATGAATCAGTTCTTTCACTCTTTTAGCTCAGTGTAATGCTTGAGGAGTTTAATTGTGGATACTGAATAAATATTTTTCCATAATTTTGGTCACTGAATTAAAATTTTAAAAATAATTGGTTTCATTATTAAGTCTTAGTCTATTCAACAAACATATGTCCTTATTTTTATATCTCTTGTTCATGTTTTTAGGCATAATATATACGTATTTTAAACTTTACCACATTTTTTAAATGGAATATTGATTGTTGAACTACTCTAAAATGTGAATGTATTAGTATTTCATAGGGACATCATGATTTCTTTTTTAATTCGGCTCATTTGGATGATTTATGGATTATGCTATTTCTAGAAATGTTACTTTTTTCTAGCTGTAGGGACTAATTGCATTAATTAAGAAGAGATCTGAAAAATATTATTTACATTTTAAAAAGAAACTTTGTTGGTATATTACTAAATGTGGTACTTTTCTGTTTCACGTGATAAAATGTTTGCATATGGTATTATTTTGTCTGATGTTAACATCTGGGTCATCTAAAAGAAATTCTAGTATAATTTTTAAGGACCTGGAAGTTGGTCCAAATAGCTCGTGCTGTATGTAGTTCTTGAGTTGATGTCCTATAGGACCCATCAGCAGTGTATGAGTAAATTTTTAAATAAAAGATAACTTTTAAAATTATAGTTGTGGTTCAAGCCCCTTTTCTATTGCAGTATACTAAACATGACTATATAACTGAATGAACTTACTAATTCATCTCTCTTGTGTTTTAGATTCTTTCAGTGATCTGTATAGTTCCTATATAATCTTTTACCTTCTGCTGCTGTCAGTGGTAATAGTAATAATAAGTATTTTCAATGTGGAGTTCTATACAGGTGAGTTTTCAAATATTAACCATCTTTTAAGTATCTGAATTTATTTTACTAAGGGCAGACTCAATGCATTTTGTATGTGGATGTGTACATCAGAGGCTGTATTTTATGTCAAAGTTTAAAAAATGTATACAGAATTATTATATATGCTTTGAATGTCTTACTGTAAAATTTATTTGACCAATACATTCTCTGTTTTAAAAAAAATAATTAGAACTCTAATATTGGATGATTAGAACTCTTATATTGGATGATTCCAATTATATATATGAGGTATCTAGAGTAGTCAAATTGATAGAGACACAAAGTAGAATGGTGCTTGCCAGGGGCTGGAGGGAGAAGGGAATTGTTTAATTGTTTAATGGGCATAGAGTTAATGGTACAGGGGAGGATGGAAAAGTCTGGAGATGGATGGTGGTGATTGTTGCACAACAATGTGAGTGTACTTATGCCAGGAAACTATACACTTAAAAATGGTTAAGGGACTTCCCTGGTGGCCGAGCTTCCAATACAGGGGGCGTGGGTTCAATTCCTGGTCGAGGAACTAAGATCCCACGTGCCCCGCAGCGCGGCAAAAAAAAAAAAAGGTTAAAATGGTACTTTTTTTTAATGTGTACTTTATGACATACAAAAATTTAGACCTTTTAATAATTCACAGCTGGTGTTAAAGTTATAATTCAGCAGATATATTATAAAAATAACTCCTTTATAGAGTAAGAGATCAAGACCAGATGATTTCTAAGGTCCTTTTCAAATATTGAAGTCTATAATTCTGTGGTTTTCCAACAAAATTTAAAATATCATATGTTTTGCCTTGGGAGAATCACCTGTTAGATTTCAGAGCTTTTTACTTTTTCTCAATGTCTCTCCTTGCTCTTCCTGCCGTTTCAGATTCCTTAAATCTGTCTTGAGGTAAAATGAGAAGCTTTTTCTTTTTCTTTTTTTTTTTTAACATCTTTATTGGAGTATAATTGGTTTACAATGGTGTGTTAGTTTCTGCTTTATAACAAAGTGAATCAATTATACGTATACACATGTTCCCATATCTCTTCCCTCTTGCATCTCCCTCCCTCCCACCCTCCCTATCCCACCCCTCTAGGTGGTCACAAAGCACCGAGCTGATCTCCTGTGCTATGCGGCTGCTTCCCACTAGCTATCTATTTTACGTTTGGTAGTGTATATATGTCCATGCCACTCTCTCGCTTTGTCACAGCTCACCCTTCCCCCTCCCCATATCCTCAAGTCCATTCTCTAGTAGGTCTGTGTCTTTATTCCTGTCTTACCCCTAGGTTCTTCATGACTTTTTTTTTTTGAGAAGCTTCTTCTGATACTTCTTTTTTTCACTATAACATCATTCTTCTTTTTAGCTCTTTAGTACTTCCTTGTTAGATATGGTATAAAATTTCACATTGCTCTCTGGATTTTATAGTACACCCTTTTCCTTTGCTTTTCTAATCCCTCGCTACTGGCTGATGGATCCCTTTTGCTATTCACGCCATCTACAGAACCCCTTGGTTTACAGCATGTGTTCTTTCACACTGTCCCGTGTACCTGGGTAATCTAGATTTAGATGCCAGACAAGGGCTCTCGAGCTAGTCATTCTTTTTTTTTTTTGGCCTCGCCATGCGGCATGCAGGATCTTAGTTCCCCGACCAGAGATTGAACCTGTGCCCCCTGCATTGGAAGCGAGGAGTCTTAACCACTGAATCACCAGGGAAGTCCCTGTCTAGTCATTCTTAAAGCCTGACTAGTCACTTTGGCTCATTCCTTCAACATTCCTTATGTATTACTTTATGCCATGCATTGTGTGGGGATAAGAGATGTATGGTCCCAGTTTTCCCCAGGGGATCACAATTAATGCTGAGAAAGACAGTAATACATGGATAGTATGGACGTATATAGAAGCACCATTTACCCAGCATGGGGAGCTTCCTGGAGGAGGTGATGCTTGAACCAAACCTTAAAGAATGAGCTGTATTAAGTAGGCACGGAAGAAAAATGATGTTTTAGGGAAAGGGCGTATCGTATAAAAAGGCTTAATGACATGAGAAGTTTTGGTATGTTCAGAGTATGAGTCAGAATGTAAGTCAGTTACACAGTCAGTAGGCCTTGTGGGCATTTCTGGTGGGGAAGGGAAGGTGATAGCAGCCTCTTCCCCAAATTGTAAAGCACCTAAGCCCTCTCCCTTTATACTTAATTTTGTACTTCCCCACAGTCTCTTTACTTGGTATGTATCAAAAGGAGAATGTGTACAAAGATAGGCCGGGGAACCCTGTGCCAACTGTTTTCAAAAGTCAGCACCCCTCACCTCCCACCCACACTTGCTTCCCCCAGCTCACTTCTGAAAACCTTTTAGGATTATCAGAGCGGTATTAGAAATTCCCATGCAAGCATTTATTTTAGTATTCAGTGTTATCATTATTTACCTGGTTTGTGGTTTATTTTTCACAGATGGACTATATATTGACAATTTAAAATGCTGAAATAAGGATAACTTGCTGGAGGGCAAGCACTGTCTTAAAATTATTATTGTTTATTCCTTTATGGCAGTGAAGGGAGTGCCAGGGTAGGCACTATTTGAGCTATCAGGAAATCTTAATTAAAAAGAATTGAAAAATGTTAATCATACTGTACTTAGGTTTCACTTCTCTAGATCCTTTGGTTTTTCTTTTTCTTTGTGCATCTGTTTGTATTCAGTCTTTTTTCAAATTATTTTAACTAAGAATTTTTAACTTGGTATTTTTCTGTACTATACTTTACAGTGACTCTGGGTTTCTTCCTGCCCTTTGGCGTATTTGTGCAAAGATGAGAGGGAATAGTTTAAGTCCTCTAATTTCATATGCTGCAGATTATAAAGCCACAGTCACGTGTTTTGTTTGCAGTTGTGCCTTCCATTCCTTGCTCGAGACTGGCACTGATAGGGAAGATCATTCATCCTCAGCAGCTCATGCACTCCTTTATTCACGCTGCAATGGGAATGACGATGGCTTGGTGTGCTGCGGTGATAACCAAGGGTCAATACAGTTTTCTTGTGGTTCCCTGCACTGTTACTGAGAGGTAATATTACATATATTTTTTCTAAGGGTGCTTGTTTAGTTACTAAGCCCAAAGTGACCTATATACATTAATAGTTTATGGACGTTCTTTACTTTCTGGACTTCAGTAAAAAGTGCTTTTTTATGTACATTGAATGTTTTTGATGTTTTATGTTTGTTGAATTCAACAATTTTTTAAACCATTTATTTTGTACAAGGTACTATGCTAAATGTTGTTGGATTTGTTAGAATGATTCACACATGGACTGTAAGCTCCTTGAGAGTTGAGAACAGTAGGGGATTTAAGACCTGGACGCAAATAGATATAATAGGAGAGAAATAGGAATGTATGAGAAATAGTATTTAGTAGGAAGAAAGTGAAATGTGCAGATAAAAACATCTGAGGCTTCAGAAGGCAGGGAGGAATCCACACATGGCTTCATGGAGGAGGTGGTATTTCGGTTGGGGTTTGAAGGAAGGACAGTATGAGAAGAATGAAGAAAAAAAATTTTAATAATTAAAAATACCTTCTTCAGTAGAGTACTTTTATAATTTTGAAATTTATACAGTTCTTGACCAGATGGCATTGATGTGAATTTCAAGTTTATATTCTGACTTTAAAAGTCAAAAAAGTAATCTTAAGTTCTCTGTTATCCAGTGACTTTAAGACAGTATTCATGATTGCTACTGAATACTTGATTTCCTTTTGTCCCCCAGTTACCTTATATAAGGCAAGTTTTTTTCCTAATGCAATAAATTTTCTTTAGTGAAAAGGGTCCCCCTGAGGGATTGCCTAGTTATAAGAGCAACACAGAGAGAAGCCCAAAGTTACAGCATCTCTATCAGGTTATAGCCTTTATTTAGAATTCTTCAGTCCAGATGCAATTTACCAACTCATAAGCACCATTGCTTACTGTCACAGGGGACTTTCTTACCCTTACCAGATTTCTGGAGGAGCAGAGCTAGAGCATTAACTAAAGGTCAAGTTCTCATGCATCAGGGAAAAGGGTTTTGTTAATCTTTAGCCCACACTTAACCCCTTTGTTAGAATTTGGGGCATTTCTTAAGTAATTAAGTCAAAGCTTTGCCTTCAGTAAATAATAAGCCTAAAATAGTAATCTGTGTCCCTGACTGTTGAATTAATAACCTAACTTTTCCCCTTCAGCTTAGATAGCCCTGCTGCACAAACCTGCTTAAATGAGTATCACCTTTTTTTTCTGCTGGCTGGAGCATTTATGGGCTATAGCTATAGCCTCCTGTATTTTATTAACAACATGAACTATCTTCCGTTTCCCATCATACAGGTAAGCTATGATTTGAGCATTACTTTATGTCAGAATTTGGCAGAGTTAAAATTGCCTTGGTGTTTGTATATATAACTGGCATCATCTGATTAATTCAAGATTTGATCAGCAAAACTTAGGACTGAGATCCTCAAAATGCCATTTGGAGAGTAGATCTTTGTCTTCATGAGACTTCAGTGTCTGTTTGAGAGCTGCAGTTGCCCTTCCTGCTGCCACTCTCAGAATACCTCTTTGCTCCACTCTTCCCCTCCCTGCTAGGTAGTGGCAGTTGCTGTGACCTAGCAGGGCTGGGGGAGGATGATGATGACATTCATGCAAAGTACCTCTGTGCAGCTGCCAGCTTCTTTTTGAACCTAAGAAGCTCATAAGCTTGAGAATGTACAACTAAGTATAGAATATGTCAGTTACTATCTCAAATCCTTTTCAGAACAAGGCTTGATGTGCATAAATAAAACAGTTTTGACTGGTTTGAGTGGGATAGGTTTTAAAAATTCTACTAGTTTGGTAGGAGCTGACTCTTCCTCTGGCAGGAGAGAGAAAGTTCGGTTGAGATTTTCCCGGTGCCATCAAGGCTTTCCCCAGCCTGTTGCTGCTATTCTTGACTGTGCTGTTATTCGCTTCATTCCTGCTCTAGGGCATGCTGAGTACGGGGCTTTGGAGCAAAACTGTTAGAACCAGCCCCTTCCCACTAGGACGCAGTCCGGTAGGGAGGGAGGGGTATGTAAATAAATGATGTTCCACAAGAGTGTAAGTGTGAGAGCGTGACGGATTAAGATTCTCCTGGCTTAACTAAAATTTTCACATGCCTGTTGCATCCCTGAGAACAATCTGATGAAAATACACCTACTGCAAGGAGACAGTGCTCACAGGATCTGGTCCTTATCTGGATCTGGCCCTTATCTGCCTGCAGTCTGTGAGTATATGAACAAAGAGTCCTATTTACAAATCCTTCACATCTTGTGAAGGTGAATTAAAGCAGAGTGTCAGCTTTGCCACCTCAGAATTTCAAAAGGAGAAACCCCCCCAAAATCCTGTATAGAAATATCCATGGTGAATCAGCTTTGATCCAAACATAGTTAAGAATATAGGAAATGAAGAAAAAAAATTAGAGAAAAATGAGATTACCCCCAAATATCTTGCTCCTCCACGGACTTGTGTTGAAAGTAACCACCTATTTAACATCACGGATGTGTAAGAGTGAACAGGGGGAGTCCAGGATTGACAGTACTGATAAATTATTGTTTCTACCATGTACTGTTACATTTGTAAAATTTGACTACTAAATTTTTTGTAATAGCTTTTGATAAAATCTTAGATTCATTCTTGTGTATTCTTCCAGACCCTTTACTGTACATTTATATATATAGTAGCTATAATACTACATAGTTTGTGGGGTGGGATTTTCATAAATAGTTTTATATTGTACATATTATTCAGTAACTACTTTTTTCATATAACAGTATGAAAAATTAGATGTTTTTAAAAATCTAGTAATTTTAACTATTTACCATTAGTCCATTAGGGTTTTTTTCTATAAACTTGCCTATGCTACGAAAACCAGTTCTATTGCCCTTATTAAATTCTTAATGACAGACTGATAGGGAAAAGCAGAACGTTGGCATGGAGTAGGGGACAAAGAAATGGATTAATGCCAAGACAGGCTTGGCAAGTTATACGCCAACAAGACTATTTGAAAGTATTAAATGAGATAAGATTTATAGAGCCTGGCACATAGTAAATATTTGAATAGGCACAGGGTAGCTCATAGCCAAATCACAGAAGAACCCAACAGGGAATTGAAAAATACTTCAGCTTGGGAGCAAGAAGAGGGTTTATTAGCTGTTCTCTACGTATCTACTGAAATGTCTGCCTGCTTCCTTAGCCTCTCTGGACCCTTGAGAGTGATGATGGAGGTGAGAGCTGCAGTAGGAATGGTTTAGGGACTGTGCCCTTTTTATTAGGGGGTTGAGGTGAGATGGTGGTAGCACCCAGTAACTGCATCAAATAGTGCAATTCCATGTCTTAGAGTTTGAAAATATCTGAATAAATCAGGATACTTCAAGCTGTATGGTTAGTGATCAAGCATTCATTTCACCTGGGCTGCTTTTTGTAAGATGCTGTGGGCATCTGCAGATGTGGTATGAAGACATAACCTCTACCTAAGGACTATAATTCTTTGCTGTCCTTTAGCTTCTGAAATCCTTAGAGAAGGATCAGCCTTAATATAAACACAAAAGAAGACCAGAATTTGGGAAGTCCATCTTTGGTTCATTGGGTTTCCTTAGATTCTTTCCAATAATTTAAAAATTATTTTTTCCATTGGCATTTTTAGGGCCGACAACCCTTGTTTCACAAGAAGTGTAATTTTTTCAGGAAAAACATTTCGTATTTTTTCATATTTGATTCTTTTCTCTTAGATTGTTAGCATTGGAAGGTACCCACTAAGGAACTGTTTAGCTGGTTCAGCCTTCTTATCTCACAGATAATTAGATGGGAGACAAGGCTGACTTAACGTTATACAGAAAGAGGAAGCACAGAACTCGGGTCTCCCAATTCTTAGTCTCGTGTCTTCTTCACTACCTCCTATTTTTCTGTAAAGAGCATGTGAAAAATTTTAGTGTAAAGGCAGCATACATTATCTTTAAGGTTGCAGGCTCTGAAGCCAGCCTGCCTGCATTAAAATCGCAGATTTTTCTTTTGCTAGCTGGTAACACTGGTTAAGTTACTTACCCTCTCTGTGCCTTGGTTTTTTCATCTGTAAGATGGGGATAATGATAGAACCTCCTTCGTGGGGTTGTTGTGAGGTTTAAATGGATTAATGCATTTAAAGTGCTTGGAACACTACCTGGTATGTGAAAAGCATCCAAAGAATGTTAGCTGCTATTGTTGTAATTATTATTATGTTGTTTGTACTTACTCCATCTCTGTAGTCCTTACTATAAGTATAGATTGATATTGTTAATTTTCTCATTTCTGATCTCATATCAATGAGATGTTGTATAATGTAAATATTAAATACTTTAACATCTGAAATGGATGATTTTTTTACCTATGGAATAAACTTTGTCTTGTTATGCAGTGATTATGTTTTTGTGTGGACCGTTATAGTTATGTGCTTGCTTTGGAATAAAAAAGAACCTTTGTTTGAATGTCATTTGATTCTGGTTTTCTTTTCTTCCACAGCAATACAAGTTCTTGCGCTTCAGGAGGTCTCTGCCTTTGCTAGTTAAGCATAGTTGTGTGGAATCGCTGTTCCTGCTTAGAAATTTCTGCATTGTGTATTATTTTCTTGGTAAGAATTTCTGCTTTTTGATACAGTATATGTATTAGCTCACAGCTCAGAAAATATCAAAGTCATTCTTTTTTTTTTTTTTTTATTTTTTCAAAGTCATTCTTGATTGTATTTATATATTTCCTACAATTGTAGGTATGTGATTAGCCCAGCTGATTGCTTGTTTCGATTAAGTGTTTAGATTTAGATTCAAACGTTCAAAGACTAGTTAAGAGAGAATATTGTTACAGAAAATGTGGTATATACATACAATGGAATAATAGTCAACCTTAAAAAAGAAGGAAAGCCTGTCACATGCTACAACATGGATGAACCTTAAAGACATTATACTAAGTGAAATAAGCCAGGCGCAAAATGACAAATACTACATGATTCCACTTATACGAGGTGTCTAAAATAGTCAAGGGACTTCCCTGGTGGTCCAGTGGGTAAGACTCCAGACTCCCAATGCTGGGGGCCCAGGTTCGATCCTAGTTGGGGAACTAGATCCCACATGCATGCCACAACTAGGAGTCTGCATGCCGCAACTGTGAGCCTGCGTGCTGCAACGAAGATCCTGTGTGCCACAACTAAGACCTGGCGCAGTCAAAATAAATAAATAAATAAATATTTTAAAATATATAAATAAATAAAGTAGTCAAACTCTTAGAAATAGAAAGTAGAATAGTGGTTGCCAGGGGCTGGAGGGAGGGGAGAAGGGGGAGTTGTTCAATGGACATGGAGTTTCAGTTTTGCAAGGTGAAAAAGTTCTGGAGAGCTGTTGTATGACAAGGTGCCATACAGTGTATATACACTTAAAAGTGGTCAAGATGGTAAATTTTATAATGTATTTTTTACCACATAAAAAGATATATCCTTTAAAAAAAAAGAAAATATTGTATATCATTTAGTCATTACTCTATAAATAACATATTCCTTTTTATAACTTTTTGTAACTTGCTAACTAATACAACAGAAATACCCTGTTGCTAAGGGGACATTGTAGAATTTATTAACATGAATTTTAAGCACAAAGATGCAGCTTATTTAATATAATGAACAGTACAAGTTGAATGGAAACCTTAATCTCAATAGCAACATATATTAATATAAACAAAATCCAGCATTTTAAAATACTGTTTTCAGACTATAACATTTTCTGGTCCTACTTTTTTCTGTGGAATAATTTTACAAAATTGTTCTATTTGTGCATAGGCCATTCTGTTGTCTACTTTAAAAAATTTTTAGTTTATATAATCCATTTTTCTACGTAGCTTTTATAATTGTCATTTTAATGTTAACACTTTGTTGTTTTTTATTAACCTACTGCAATCAGCCTGGATGTTCCCCTGTTGTTGTATCAATACATTTGGGCTGTCGTAGCAGCTGTGTCAACATATCCATGCCAACTATTTCTTCTTTAATTCCAGTTATGTTTCATTCAGATTTCCAGTGTTACCACTTTTCATTTCTTTGTTGCACTTTGGTCTTTTTGGCCAGTTTCCTCTTTCAGTTTTTCGTTTTGGTAAAATGTCATGGAGATTTATCATGGCAGATAAGGAGGCGACACAACTACATGCTTTGCTGTCTGTGCCAGAACTGAATAACAGACGTGAGTGACTAATCACTAACAGACTTTGAAAGAAAGGATGTCCATCTGTTATCTATATACTGATTTGTGTACTACTGAAAAGCTAGAATTGCTATATTCAGTTATGCACAGCTAAGGCTACAGTAACTGAAATTTGAATTGTGTTGTTGCAGGCTGGTGTTATTAAACCACAGTAACTGAAATATGTACATGTTGGACGTGTGCAAAGCAAGGACTGCCTGTATTTAGAAATTACTCTCTTTTTCTGCCCATTCCTAATCAAAGTCTAGCATTTTGACTGAGGTCTTGGTGTCTACTTGGTCATCTCATCCACCTCATGTTCCAAAGCATGATTAAGATTTGTTTCATTAACTTTTTATGATTATAGCATGGTGTTTTTTCATTTCAGGCCACATTCCCAAAGCTTGGATTAGCACTGCTATGGACCTTCAGTTAGATGAGTAAGTGATCCTGAAAAGTCTAATTTTAATGCTTTTAATTCTCTCCATCCTTTTAGATGTTTGCTACTTTCCAGATGTTTTATTTAGATTTAGCCTTTAAATTTTTTAAAAAATTGCATTCATTTTTTTTTTTTTTTTTGCGGTACGTGGGCCTCTCAATGCTGTGGCCTCTCCCATTGCGGAGCACAGGCTCCGGACGCGCAGGCCCAGCAGCCACGGCCCACAGGCCCAGCCGCTCCGCGGCATGTGGGATCCTCCCGGACCGGGGCACGAACCCGCGTCCCCTGCATCGGCAGGCGGACTCCCAACCACTGCGCCACCAGGGAAGCCCCTGCATTCATTTTTGAATACACATAGTTCACATAATTTAAAATTCCAATGGTATATAAAAGGGTATATGGTGAATCTGTTGGCCTCTGTCTCTAGTCACCCAGTTCCTTTCCCCAAAAATAAGCAACGATAATTCCTTTTTTGTTAGATACAGCTTTTATATAAGTGGATTTCTTGAGTTGCATGGACATACCTCTCTTTTGTTTTTCTCCTCAATAATCATTCTTTGCTATGTTGTGGTAGATGAGCACCATACTATGGTTTTACTCTAATTTTACCTGTGAGGAAACCAGATTTGAGTCAGGTCACGTGACCAGTTGAAGGTCATAAGTAGCAATGGAGTGACAGCATTGGGGTTTATTGTTCTAGTTATTCCTTATGCACTTTGCACATAGGCAAAGCTTTAATCTTTATTTAGCGAATAAATGTAAACTTCTCTATTAGTATTTGTTCTTTTAATTATTGGTTACTCCACTGTGATACTTTTGTATGATCGTAACTATTATCGCTTTTGAGGAGTGGGAATATCGACATTAATGGATGTTTGAGGTATTATGGTTTCTCCAGTGTAGATTTCCAAAAATTCCTGACTTTATAAGTTGCTAGGTAAAATTTAGTTTTGTCTTCTGCTTAATCAGTATATATGAAACCAAACGTGTGGGTCATTTATTATGTTAGCCCAGGTTTTATACTTGGTCAAATGGAAAGAAAAAAATAATAATGGTATTGATAGAAATTTAATATAATACTTTTTTCCTCCTTTCACCTAAAAAATGTTTTGTTTGTATGGCAGTGCCTGATATTCTGGACTTAATGTATGCCAGGCCCTCAGTGATGCTTATTTAAAAGCAGAAAAAAAATTTTATCATCCCCACCGCCACCCCAACCCCAAGGAAGGTCAAGTACTACGCTGGGCACTCCTAACATAAACTGTTTTAAATCTCATAAAAGCCCTAAGAGGTAGAATGAAGAGATTATGCCACCATATGGATGAGGAAACTGAGGGTAGGTTAGGTCAAGTGATTAACAAAATCACAACATTTACAAATAGCAGAGTCAGAGGTTCTAGTCCTGTTTTCACAATTGCTAAGTATGATTGTAGGATTATAATGACTTTGCAAATTGAGCTCTTCAAGGTTTTGGTAACATTGCCTGCATTCCCTTTATTTAGCATTCTAACAGAGTTGCTTAACTTATTTTAAAAGTAAAGTTTGTTATTTTTAGATAGTACTTTGTGTTCTTAACTACTATGAAACTGTTTATACATATACAGATAGAGCTGAAATCTGGTCCAGGAGAGGTGCTAGTCATGCTGAATGGTTTTTAAGTATCAAGCTACAAAACAACAATAATAAAATTTTACCCAGTCTCTAGGGGAGACTTCTTCCATCATAGAAAGTGACAGTGAAGATTTGGAATGCAAGAAACTAAGAGCTAGTTTAGGTCTGCTCTTCCCTTAAGGCTCCCTTGTGTACTTTATAAGAAGGTATTAGTGAAAGAACTGTACAGGGTACAAAAGGAGAGGAATCTATCACCATTATTATTTAGAAATAGGATTTGTTTGTTTCTCAGTGTAGGGCCTCATGTCTCTTAAATGCTTAGATTGTATTTTTCCTACAGGATTAAATAGTGATTTCTGCTTTCACAGGCAGTTTCATAGGCCTCTTGACACTGTGAGTGGCCTCTTGAATCTCTCATTACTTTACCATGTCTGGCTCTGTGGTGTCTTTGTCCTGATGACTTGGTACATCTCGTGGATCCTCTTCAAAATCTATGCCACAGAGGTTAGTATTGAGTTTTTTGTCAGTACTTTTCTGTTTTGGAGTGCAGAGGTTTATTTTTAGTAGAGCACTGATCAGCATGTTGTTGTGCCCAAAGCCATTTTGAGAAGTTGGGTTTTGGTTTTTCTTCTGAGATTTCATAAGGCATGTATCTTTTATAACCATCATTTATTTGTATTTTTTTCTGAGGAACAGTGTTATTGTTCTTAATGTTTGAAAACTAAACTGAATGAACTGTTAGTGGTACTTACTATGTTTTATCTATAGTGTAATTCTCATCTGAAAGTTTCTATTTCTCTACTGAGCATATACTAGATCGGCCTGAATTTTAAATTAATTTTACATGCTATTGATATAGATACTGTTGATCAGTAGTAAAATATTTAAATATAAGGAAGGCAATAAAATACTTGTTCTTTTTTTTTTTTTTTTTTTTTTTTTTTTTTTTTGCGGTACGCGGACCTCTCACTGTTGTGACCTCTCCCGTTGCGGAGCACAGGCTCAGCGGCCATGGCTCACAGGCCCTGCCGCTCCGCGGCACGTGGGATCTTCCCAGACCGGGGCACGAACCCGTGTCCCCTGCATCGGCAGGCGGACTCTCAACCACTGCGCCACCAGGGAAGCCCAAAATACTTGTTCTTTGAAGGAACTTTTAAAAATTTATATTGAAGAAATGATTTTAAATGAGTAGGAATTGCATTGTCTTCATCATCCAAATGTTTGTCTTAGAAAATGAGTGTTTCTGTTTTATTTTACCATCTCTGTAGGTTTGTACCCTCCAGTGACTTCAGAAAATTTTTTCTTAAATTTGTTTCTATTATTGGAAGTCAGAGATCTAGTAAAATTGGGAAAGTAACATGTTAGAAGGTAGTGTATTTGGGTATATGTAATTTTAATGCAATCTGTTTTTGCGAGGAACACTAAAGATGTTAGTTTGGTTGTATTGTCTCCTTTATAATAAATTTCAAATAGTGCTAATTTACTGAATGTAATTAAGTCATGAAAATAATCATTCCATAGTCTTTATATTTGATTATATTTGATAGGCTCGTCTGTTCCCTGTTCAACCACCATTTTCAGAAGAGTCAGATGAATGCCTCCCGAAAGTTTTAAACAGCAATCCTCCCCTCATCATAAAGGTAGCGGAACTATGCATTTTGTGTCTTTACACAGTCATCTCTAACTTACCTTATGGAATAGACTTAATATTTGCATAATTAAGTATTTCGATATATTTTTTGAGGACCTAGAATATTCTAATACTGTAAAAAGTATTGTAAAAATCACCTACATGCTACATTAAATGCTGTTTACTTTTTCAGTTTTCATTCCAAGTGACTAAGATGCAAGTATATATTGCAACGTATGTGTATAAGCTAGACTAATTCTGTATTTAGGAGAAATATAAAAATATTTCAAGCATGAAATATAATGATATACAACCATATACGTTAGCTTTTCACAAATTCTTCATGGTAGCAAAACAAAACACTGATTTTTTTTTTTTTAATCATTGGTTTAAGGTATATTTTCACTCATATAGAATTGTTGGCTGTTATGATCAAAGGAAGTACTTGATAGTGTGTACATATTCAATGAACTCTCTTAAAATTTGAATAATGGTAATAATCCTAAAACAAATTTTAATCAAAAGAGTCTAAAGAAGTTGCAGTACGTTTATAAATCAACCTAAGTGAGAATAAATTGTTTTGATTTAAGTTTCATTTTGAAATTTTAAAAGTAGAACTACAATATATATGATCTTGTGAAGAGGTCATAGTACTTAAAAAAGAATTAAAATAGAACCTAGAGTTTGGATTACACTCTAGAAAAGTTGTAAACTAATAAGAAAATGACCCACTAAGGTTCTGATTACCTTTAAATATCAATTATGACTAATTTATTAGATAAACAAAAATATCAGTTACTCATTTGGTTATTTAGAAGATCTTTATTTACTGGGCAGATGTTAGTCACAGCTAGTTGCTTAGGGTGTAATGATGAATAAGACAAAGCACAGCCTAATGGAAAAGGCAGATACACAAAATAATGAAAATTTACTGTGGTAAGTGCAGTGGGAACCACTTACTCTGCTTGGGACCAAAGCAGGAAACCTTCGCAGAAGGGATGGTATCTTGAATGATGAGTGAAGTGGTTTGCCAGGGAACAAAATGAGGATTTTGAGTAAAAAAGTACAGCATATGTTGTGTCTCTACTGTGTGCCTGGGCACTGCTTTTGGACGTGGCAGCGAGCAAAACATTGTCCCTGCCTCACAGTTTAGTGGGTGGAACCCGGTGAGACAAGTAAGCAGGCAGTTACAATAAATTATGGTAAGTACCATGGTTGAGAGCTGTGTGAGTATATGTTTTTGCCGGGGAGGCCAGGGAAGTTCCAGGAGGAAGTGGTGTTTTAAGTTTCCCACTATAAGGTGGGAAGGAACACAGAGAGTTCCGTAGTTCCTCAGTAGCTGGAGCCCACAGTGACTAGGGTAGCCTACAGAGGGTAGAGGCAAGAAGGTTCTGGAAGTCTAGAAAGGAAGGTTATGGTTCTGAAAAGTATTTCCTTCATGAAAAATTTCAACTGATTTCCCCTTAGATATGTAGTGTTGAGCCCCATTCATAAATAAGATTTTATGTAGAGGTTAAAAAAATTAAATAGTGTGTATTTTTTTCCCTTTCAGTATTTGGCCTTGCAGGACCTGATGTTGCTTTCTCAATATTCTCCTTCACGAAGACAAGAAGTTTTTAGCCTTAGCCAGCCAGGTATTGCTAAAAATAATAGACCTAATAGGGACTGAGTATGTGTGTGCAGAAAGTGTTCCACTTAAAGTTTGGTGAGCTCGATACACTTATTAAAATATCACACATCATTAAATATCACACATATTTAATAATACTTCCATTAAATGGAGTATTGATTTAAACATTGTACAACTGTTTGCATTGCTGTGGTTAGAAATTATATTTCCAGGAAAAGTATTTTTAAATTTTTATATTATTTCCTTCTGTCCTCTCATTCCCTTCACCTGAAGAAATTATGAGGTAGGCTGACAGTTTTAGAGCAGAAAAGTACAGTTTAAGAATCCCAGAAGTTTTAATGCTATAAGGGGTCTTAAAAATCAGATGGTTTAATCCTTATGGAGGACCTAAGTCTGAGAGAGATTAAAATGGCTTAATAAAGTTAATGTCAGAGTTGGAATAAGAAATTCTGTCATTTGACTCTTAAGTGCAGAGCTCCCCCTTCCTGCCATGCAACTTTGCCTTCCTTTTTAAAAAAAGAAGTGAAAAGAAACTATCAATAGACTTGATGGTGATAGGCCCAAGGACACTCTTGGCAACTCTGAAACACTTCTTCATTGTTACTTGCCGAGCTCCTCCAGACTGCAGCTGGGCCAGTAGTGCTCTGCCTTGTTCCTAGAGGGAAAGCCTTCCAGCCCAGCACCAGTGGGGACAGAACCTGGATAGCTTTACATCTCCGTAATAAGCTCTTCATTATTTTGCCAAACTCGCCAATTCCCACATTATAAAATAAACCTATAGTTACATGTTACATGGAAATAAAATCCAGTTATATAAAAATATAGATGATTGGAGCCACTCTCCTTTTGGTAGTATGAAAAATCCAGTGCTGATGCTGTGGAAAATTAACTGTAGCAATACTTTTCTAGCAGACTGAGGTTTACTTAAGAATTCTCTATACACTAAATGTTTTCACAAGATATTCAAGTAAACCGTACCAGGGTGGCATGTTCTCTGCCAGAGAACATATTATTAAAATGTAACTGGTCATAGAAATAGAGATGAGATTTGTGGTTACCAGAGGCAAGGGGTGGGGGCGGGGGAACTAGATGAGGGCAGTCAAAAGGTACAAACTCCCGGTTATAAGATAAGTAAGTACTAAGGATGTAATGTACAACATGATAAATATAATTAACACTGCTGTATGTTATATATGAAAATTGTTAAGAGAGTAAATCCTAAGGGTTCTCATCACAGGGAAAATTTTTTTTTCTATTTCTTTAATTTTGTATCTGTAAGAGTTGATGGATGTTCACTAAACTTAGTGTGATAACCATTTCATGATGTATGTAAGTCAAATCATTATGCTGTATACCTTAAGCCTAATACAGTGCTGTATGTCAATTATATCTGAAAACTGGAAGAAAAAAAATGTAACTGGACCATTACATAGTTCCTTACTGGTCCTGCGATACAGCGGTAAAAAACGTCCTGGGGGGCTTTCCTGGTGGCTCAGTGGTTAAGAACCTGCCTGCCAATGCAGGGGACACAGGTTCGAGCCCTGGTCCGGGAAGATACCACATGCCATGGACAGCTAAGCCCGTGCACCACAACTACTGAGCTGGCACTCTAGAATCCGCGAGCCACAACTACTCAAGCTGCGCACCTAGAGCCCGTGCTCTGCAGCAAGAGAAGCCACTGCAACGAGAAGCGCACGCACCTCAACGAAGAGTAGCCCCCGCTCACCGCAACTAGAGAAAGCCCATGTGCAGCAGCAAAGACCCAACACAGCCAAAAATAAATAAAGAAAGAAATTAAAAAAAAATAATTTAGGAAAAAAAAATGTCCTGGGGCCTATTGATGGAGTATTTTGTTTGTTTTCAGGTTAAGTGGTATTCCTCTTAAGTTGTAAATGGGAAGAAAGATTTAAGGAGGGACCTAAGTGAAGAGAGAATGATTGTTTAATGCCCAGGATGGAGAAACCAGTTTTCAGTGGACTCCTTTGCTATTCTCACCGCACAGTCGATTTTTGCATGACAGCTATTGGAGATAAAGGTTTTAGAAAATCAAAAGATAATGAGAATTAAGGGAATTTTTAAGAGTGTGGATCACAGTAGTTAAATAATAAGATAGCAGATACATAAACACTCAGTATAAAGTATGATCACTGTCAAATAGTGTGTCACTTCTATAGATGTAATAGCAAATAAGAGCTCTTTTGCAAATGAAAATGTAAGGAAGCACAGTGGGTGAGCCACAGCAATTTAGAGGTCACTGGGGGCCATGGGGTGCCTCTCATTAGACATGTTCATTGTCATAAGTCTTCAGTGTGTTCAGTACTGCTAGTGAAGTAACCTGGGTCTTTTTCACTCAAACTGTGCAACAATGTTTGGCTTTATTTTAGCAACCAATTTGAGAATGGTTTTTTTAATGGTAAAATAGCAAATTTTTGCTTGTAGACTTTTACGAAAATTATTTCATCCAAATATTTATTGAACTCCTGCTGTGTATTAGATGGCATGAGTATAAATGGTAGCTTGACTGAGAAAAGTGGGCCCTGATGCGAAGTGTAATATAGCATTTCTTGTTGATTTTTCTCCTCACTTTGAGAGGAGACCATAAGATTATCTACATTTTAAAAGCTGGTATTTGGACCTCCTAGGTGGACATCCCCACAGTTGGACAGCCATTTCAAGAGAGTGTTTGAATCTTTTAAATGATATGACTCAGAAACTTGTACTCTATCAAGAAGCTGCTGCTACAAATGGGAGAGTGATGTCTTCATCCTACCCAGTGGAACCTAAGAAATTGAATTCTCCAGGTAACTCCTAATACTACTAAGAGAGGGGAAAGCACTTACATTTTATTTCCTACGGAAGGTAACAGTAGTTAATGTAAGGATATGTATATAAGTGTGAAGTATATATTTTTAGGGAAAATTGATCCAATATATGGGATATTGTACTGAATCAAGAAAAAGGCCTGGGTACTATTGTAGATTGAAAAAATTAAGTCCAGTGTGGTGGTGGTGGTGTTAAAAAGGCTAACAAAATGTTAATCATCAAATAGAGGACTTCAGCTTACTCTAGTAGAGAGCCAGGTGAATCTTTACAGGTAATACTGGATGCTGCTGTGATTGCAGTATCCCAGAGATAAAAAGTTCCTGGGCGGTGCCCAGAGAGGAGCAACTGCAATGACTCGGTGATTTGGGGATGGGGGCATCACATTCATTGTTTTAAGATAGCTTGATATAATGTTTGAAAGATGAAAGCTGAGAGGAAAAAGTACAGGTGGAGGAACCTATGCTATTTCACAAAACACCTTAAGTAGACAATACCTAGGAATGTAAGACTGATAAAAAGACTTAATGTTCCAGTGCCTTTTGGAGCCAGGCATTTAATGAAAATGGGCAGAACTGGCTGGGTGAGGACTGTGGTAAACTTGAGAGCACAGTCTTCATCTGAAATGGGAAGCTGCGGGTTAGCTTCAGTCCATTGTTCCCATATGGAAATTTGGACCCAGTATCTGAACTTCTGGGCTTTTTTTTTCTTTTAAAGAGAAGCCTGAAGAAGTTTTAGGGAAAATCTACCACTTTTAAACATTGGCACCTAATCTTGATATTTAAAAAAATCACTATATGGGCCAAAGCAAACACATCTCTGTCTTTGACTTCATTACTCTGCTGGGGTCATAGACCAAAAATAAAGAGATTAGAAAAGAAAAGTTATTTAGATAAGTTCATGAATGTCAGATTTTAGAAGATTCTAGAGTGTTTCAGATGTTCTTAGCATTCAGATTAGCATTTATTTATTCAGCAAGCATTTATTGAATGCCTACCATGTACCAAGCACTGTGCTAGAAGCCAAAGAGTTGAAGATGAAAAAACATTCTTGGAACTGACCTTTTCGTGGGAGGCACACAAATAATGACAAGACAATGTAACTGCTAAAAGGAAGTCTGTCAAAAAGGAGTCTGAATGGGTAGGATGATGTTTGATAATGAAAGGAGGAGTTTAAATTTTATCCTTTAGATGTGGCACTGTTAGAGAATTTTGAGTAGCTATAGTTACATCAAATTAGCATGTTAGAAAGATCATTGTAATTCTGAGTTGGGGGAGATCCTGGGCCAGACCAAATATGGATTATTCATTATTTTAAATTGTTGTCATATCCCATTACTCAGTCAAAATTTGCCTCTAATTTTGAGGAATAACCGCAAAACTTAAAAACCCCAATCTTAATTTGTAAATCGATTCTCCAAATATTTGTTATTGCCATTAACCCTTAAAGAGTCATGTCATGAAAATTTGGTACTTTAAATGTTTGATGTCTTATGCCAGTTTTATTAAAAAGATAGAATACTAGTATAATTTATTTGTCTTTGTGCCTTGTACTGGAGTGGCAGAAAGATGTTCTATTTTTGTACAAGAGACTCTATAAATTGGTACAGTTATGAGATAACTTTTGAAGAAGCTGTTTACAGATCAGATTTGTAGGCAAATTAGTCTCTGGTGTGACTTCTGTTAACTTGAAAGAAATCTGGGGAAAATGGGATAAGGTTAGCACTCTCTCTGTACATTTTCACACTGTAGATTTGATTCAGCCAAGTACTAGTTACAGTAAGATCATGCAGTAACCCTGGGCATATTCTAATGCAATAAGGTTGTTGCCATTTGAAAAAAAAGTATAAGTTGATAGGTTCACTCAAAGCAGCTTAGAGTTAGAAAAATTGACCTTGAAGATGAAGATACCTGTTTAGAGAAAAAAAACGGGGGCTGTACCACCCTGACAGAAAAAGATGTATAAAGCTCACTAAGTTGCAGTAGTAAAATATGGATGTTGAGAATGTAAACCTAAATGGAAACAATCTACTGAGCCTTGGTTAAATGTGTTAAACGAAGAATTGAGATGTGTAAAATTTGAGAACCTCCACAGTGGCCTGCTTTGATCAGGTTGCCTCTTCAGCACTGGATCTGTTCTTTTACAGAAGAAACTACTTTTCAAACCCCCAAATCTAGCCAGATGCCTCGGCCTTCAGTGCCATCATTAATTAAGACATCGCTGTTCTCCTCAAAATTGTCTACACCTGATGTTGCAAGTCCCTTGGCGACCCCATTTGGCTCTAGTGTAGTGAATCGGATGGCTGGGATTTTTGATGTAAACACGTGCTATGCGTCACCTCAAAGTCCTCAGCTTACAAGAAGAGGGCCAAGATTATGGACTTCGGCTTCTGGTGAGGACTATTTATTTTCTAAAATTTGAAATGTCATAGTTGCAGAGAATCAGGCTAAGTTTTCACATTCTTGGGTTTTTTTTTTTGTAGGTCAGCAAATGACTGAATATTCTAATCCTTCTCCATCTACCTCTGTTAGTGCTGAGGGTAAGACAGTGAGACAGCCCAATGTGATTTATTCATGGATTCAGAATAAACGTGAACAGGTAGGATGATACGGGTATGGGATTTATAGTTACATGTAACATTGAGAGAATCAAGGATCTCACTTAAGTAAGCCATTAGGAATAAATAGGACTTTGGGGATGCTTAATGTGTTAAGTTGACCCATATAAAATTGCCAGTATTTGACTGGTTTTGAGTTATAGAAATTGCAATTTCATTTGGCTTAACCTAATACAGTGCCTTTGATCTGTGAATTCTTTCATTTAAGAGATATTTATTGAGCTCTTCATCTATATAGGGTGTGGTTTTAGGTATTGGGAAAAACAGCGAACAAAAGTCCCTGACCATATATTTACATTCTAGTGAGGGGAAAGAGGTGAGCAAGCAAGTGTATTACATTTCTTTGAATATAAAAAATACAGTTTATGCTTGAATAACTCGGATTTGAACTGTGTGTCCACTTATATGTGGATTTTTTTTCAGTAGTAAATACTACAGTACTACTCGATTGCAGTTGGTTGAATCCACTGATGTGGAACTGTGGATACAGAGGACGGACTGTAAGTTATAGGTGGATTTTCAACTGCAAGAGGGTCAGTGTCCCTAACAACCGAGTTTTTCCAAGGGTCAACTGTACTATTAATTGTAAGACTTACTTTACGTACCACTAAGAAAAAAAAGTTGCCAGTTAAACCGTGACATGCTATTGACTATAAGATGCATCCTGATATGTCATGTGCAAAATATGAAAAATATATGTCTTAAAAGGGAAGAAATTTGATGTCTTACGTGCTATGTAGGAAAATAGAGCAGGTAAAGGAGACCAGTACCTAGGGGAAGAGAGTACTATTTTATATGGCGTGATCAGGGGACATTTCGTTGATAGGGTGACTCTTGATCAGAGGCCTGAAGGGAGGGCAGGGAACAGCAAAATGCAAAGGCCCTCAGGTGGGAGTAGGATTGGCTTGCGTGAGGAACGGTATGGACACTAGTGTGTCCAGAGCAGAGTGAGGGGAGAGTGGTATAGGTGGGTGGTGAGATAAGACAGGTAGCGGGCACCCAGAGCTCGTCAGGCCCATTAGCCGTTGTAAAGACTGACATTTTCTCTGAATGTGATGGATAGCCACTGCATGGTTTTACCCACAAGAATGACATGATGTAACTTTACATTTTGAAAAGCGCTGCTATGTTGAGACTAGATCCTCAGAGGGCAGGAGTGGAAGCAGAGGGACAGTAGTAAAGCTGTTAAAGTAATCTAGGGGGAGATGATGGTCTCTGTGACCAGAGTGGTTGTGGTGGAGACTAAAATGCTGGATATATTTTGAAGGTAGATGTAATAGGACTTGCTTATGGTTTGGTTGTGGTGTGAAAGAGTCAGTGTTGATTCTAAAGTTTTTGGCCTGAGGATCTGAAATAATGTAGTTGCAGTTTATTGAGTTGCAATTTACTGATGATTCTGGAAGAAGAGATTTGATAGAGGTAAGGTAGGGAAATCATGAGTTTGATTTTAGACATGTCAATTTTGAGATACTTACTACACAACCAAGTGAAAATACTGAATAAGGTATTAGACACACATCTGGGGTCTAGGGGAAGGCCCAGGTTAGAAATGAAATTTTGGAAGTCATCAGAGTATAAAAGCCATGAGACTCCGTGAAAATTCTTGGGGAATATAGATATAGAAGAAGAGAGATGCAAGAACCGGGACCCTCTAATGACGAGGTCTGGGGGATGAGAAGGAATAGCAAAGGAGACCGTTGAGGTGAGAAAGAACCAAGAAGTGTTTCAGACAGAAGTGAGTGTCAGAGATGGTGCTGATAGGTAGCATGAGACGCAAACTAAGAATGAACTGTTGCGCTAGAAATGTGGAGGTCATTGAGTACTTGACAAGAGCTACTGGGTGGAGTAGAGGGGATGAACACCTGATTGGCGTGGGTTCAGGAGAGACTGGGAGAGGAATTGGAAACCACAAGAAAAGCTAGATCTTTCAAGGAGTTTTGTTATAAGGGGAACAGAGAAATGGGGTAGTAGCTGGGAGGAGTTGAGGGGTCAAAGAAGGGTTTTATCTTTTAGGATGGGAGAAATAATATCATGTTCATTGATAGAGTGATCAATTAATAGAGAGGGCAGAACTGAAGGCATTTTACAAAACTTCAGGATCCCATATGGCTCTATATGCCATAAGTACTGCTATGTCATGAATTTACTCTCAAGTCAGTTGGGGTATGTAGCTTTTAGCTTAATATTAAGAAAATTGTTTTCCCTGTAAATATCAACTAGTAGAAAACCACTTCATGTCTTAAGATCTTTTTTTTTTTTTTGGTAGGGGAAACATGCTCTTTTTTGGTATTAAGAGGTAACGGGTAAGACAGTTGTAGAGAATTGAGAAAGAATATGGTCTTAGAAAATATCACCAGAACCACTTAGAGTTCCTTTTTTATTATGACAGGGCTTAAATTTGAGGGCTAGACATGTGTACATGGGAATGCAGTTTAGGTTAGATGGCCTATCTTGGTTATCCAGTTTATAGTACAGAGGTATTTATTTACGTAGTTTACCTTAAATACTGTTCTTTCTTTGTGAGATGTGAAGTGTTTCATTTAAGTTAGTATCAGGAAGAACCTGGAAATGTGTAATATTATATTTGAGTAGAATTGCAAAATGTGCATGTGTTAATTCTTCCCTTTTTCCAACTCAGATTAAGAATTTCTTATCAAAACGGGTGCTGATAATGTATTTTTTCAGTAAGGTAAGAATATGTAGTTATAGCATTGGGAATGGGGGGAGAGGAAACAAAATAAGAATGAAGTAGCAGGTAGGATTTGACTTCTAAATATTTAGCTTGATCCTAGCAAGCCAAACAGCTCTGCATCATGCTTCGCTAAACCTCCCTTTTAACAGTAGCTGCCCTAGACACACATCTCACCTTAGTGGCTTCCTGAGGCTTGGCTCTAGTTGGCCTTCTCAGTTTCCTGGCTGCAGGCAGCTTTGTGCTGATGTGTAGCCCCTTGCTGCAAAATGAGTAGATCCATGGTGATGCTTCATGGCTCATTGTCCTGCTAACATCTTTATGGCCAATTTGGTGTTCAGAAGAGAGATGACTGGGTTAGATTGCAGATGTTAAACTTGGGTTGGATAAAAGTTGTAATTCAGACCACAAACTAAATGACTTTCCAACTTGTCAGTCAGCTGCCCCAGCTGCTGTAGGGGAGTAAATCTCAATGGTAGAAGCTAAAAATTCATTCCTGTTTTCACTGCTACAGCTGTTGTGTGTCAGTTAATCCTTTGATGAGGAAAACCTTGCCCATTTGTAGGGGAAAGAATTTTTGTTTTAATTATTTTAATCTAGCTTCTCTCTTTCTCCAGATACTGTAGTATTAACTAATAGTGCACTCAGTTAATGCCTTCAAGTGAAACTCTGCATTGGCGTACATTCCTCATTTTTATTCCTTGGGAGTCATACTCTGGTGGGGAGAGAGAACTCAGTAACTCTGATAGAATATAGATACACATAGCAAAGAATCCTTTCAAGTTCTTGAAACTGTTTTTTCACTGTGGTGGCAGGGAGGATCCACCCAACTAGCAATAAGGCTATCCATTAGAGCCCTGGTTAAACTATCAGACCCCTGAGGAAGGTGTCTCGTCTTCCACCAAGAGGAAGAGGAGTTGTCTGAAGTTTTACTTCAGAGCTTTGTTTCAGAAGGATGGGAAGAAAACTTACCCTTTTGTCTTCTGTATGCCATGCTCTTTTCACTTAAGTTCCCTCATTTAATCTAACAGCATTCCTGTGAGTTGTCTTTTTGTCCTCATTTTACAGATAAGGAAACCTGAGGCTCAGAGGGGTCAAGTAGCTAGCCTAAGGGCACATAGCCAGTAAGTGGCAGAGCAGAGGCTGAACAAGATAAGATCTCCTTTTTCCTTGGAAGTGAATGGCTGCTTTTGATTCTAATTTTGCAAGTGGATCTATTGTATGATAAGGAGTTGTAGACACTGCTACTTAAAGTTGGGACGTGTAACATGCTGTTGTACTTAGTAGGCTTCATTGGGTGTATTGTGAAATCCACCATTTACACGGGCCAATTATTGCTCCACACCACAATACCTTGCTGTATTAGAGAAGGTTGGGTGGTTTTTCTTTGCAGTGGGATTGAGGGCAGACGATTTAAGAGAGGTAATATGTATTTAGGCAATTCTTTTGTTTAAAAAAATAGAGCATTCTTGACGCTTCTCTTACGTGATCTCTATGCTAATCCCCTGAGGTGGGTTGAGTTGAATATATTTATTATTTATTCAACTCTTATTGTAAATGAGAAACTGAGGCCCATCGAGATTTAGAGACTTGGCAAGGGTCACACAATGAGTTGGTAGCAGAATGCTTTATTGCAGTTAAATCATACTGTGTAAGAATTTCAGGTTTTAATTCTTCAGAGGCAGCTGTGAAATATTTATTGTTATAGTCTACATAATTGATTAGATGAAATTATCATTTCAGGGGAACTTACTTAAATGTCTTTATTGTATTTGTAGCACCCAGAGGCCTCCATTCAGGCTGTTTTTTCAGATGCCCAAATGCATATTTGGGCATTAGAAGGTAAGCAATCTCAGTGAACTGCAACTATGATTTCTTTATTAGTTAAATATTGAAGTATAATCCGTGAAAGATCAGTTCTGGACTTCGATCTCAATCTTTGAATATTCAGATACATTGTTATTTCTTTGTTTTATATAGATCATTTTTCTTAGATATTTAGGTGTATTTTAATTTAGGCAGAAATTTTCCTTGTATATAAGTGGATAAACTGAGCCTGGGGTTCTTGCCTCTCTTTCTCTATTTCAAAAAAACTGCAATTAATAGATTGTTTTTTAACCGTCAACTTACGTTGACATAACATGTTTAAGCATATTTAGCTTAGGTTAAATATGAAAATCTAGTTCCTGAAGAACTATTTCTTTTCATCTTACAGATACTGCCTTCTCAATGCTTAAATGATACTTCCTCAGAGGGGCCTTTCCTGACCACCCTATGAAAAGTATCCTCACAGCTGTCACCCTTATCAGGCTTTGTTTTCTTAGCACTTATCACTATCAAACACAATATTATTTTAAAAAATTCTTTTTCCTACTAGAACGTAAGGCAGAGACTGTCATCTTATTCAAGACTGTTGCAGTTAAGCACTTTTTCCATGCCTTTTCCAGTCTTTTGCCTATTTTTCTATTGTATTACTCCCTCTTTTTTTATTTAGAAGTTTTTTTATGCATTCAGAATATTAATCCTTTCCCAAATAGACGTATTGCAAGTAGATTTGCCTAATTTTGATTCGCTTTTAACTTTTTTCTTCTTTTCCACTTGAGGTCTGTCTCACTTAGTAGCAGCATCATTTACAGAAGATAGATTTGGAGTTGTCCAGACTACACTACCAGCTATTCTTAATACTTTGTTGACGCTACAAGAGGTAGGCAATATGTGGGTTGGGTGGAGTAGAGGTCCTGTCCCCTCCCCCTGCCCAGCTTTTTCAGTTTGTTTCTTACATATCACATTAAGCAACAAACATATGTTGGAAGTCAAAATAATGGTACTATTCTCACCCTCAGGCACTTACAATCTAAGATAAACTAGGAAGATAAACTTTTAATTCATTTATAAGTAATAATTGTATTGTAACAAAGAAAGAAAGTATACTAAACCTGTAGGATATACCTCTGATATTAATCAGATTATTTAGGATATTGGAATTCTGTTCAGTGCTATAAGATTGCATCCTTACATAATTTGTAGCCACTGAAAGTGACTTGAAGTTAAGTTACCCTGCAGATAAGAAGTTACCTATTGGCCAGAGGCTTAAGAAGATAGAGCTGGGGCCAGCAGATTCCTGTTTTCAGGCTGGGTGCATAGTTTTAAACTACCAGGTCTTTTTAGTCCTAGACTTCAAGGAAGAAAAATAAAACGTATGCTGCTTGTTTTCCATTAGGCTGCCTTTCCTAACTTCATGTTGGGTGATATGTTTTACACTGCCTTATAATATTAGTTGTATGTCAGATGAGGAATATAAACACTGAGGGCTAGGAGCATTTAGAGGTAGGGGCTTGTGTGTTGTATAGGTTTTCTGGAGGAGTGTTACTGAACTAGGCTTAAAGGATAATAAACTGGTGCATCTTTGGGTCTTGGGAAACAATTTAAGATATGAAGAGAAAACAGGCTTTACTGTTCCTTTCTTCAAATCTCAATTCATTTTACCTCTTAGAAAGTCTTACCCATCAAAACCAGTGATTTTTTTTTTCTTCACTTTGAGTCCTCTTTGTGCCCACTTTCTCATGTATGTTATTTGAGACATGTTTATACACATGGGTAGTTTTATTATTTGGGTTCTTTTCCCAGCTGCCTTTCTCTAAAGAAAGAATTTCCTGCTATTTCTCCACGACTTCTAATATTTGGCTTGTCTAACCACACAATAGGGTAACCATGATTTGGGCATCTCTTTGGTACATAGCATAGTTTTTTTTTTAATCACTCTTGCTACGTAGTTTAAAATAAAACTACAGTAGAATGTTCCATAGTCTACAGAGTGATTTCGTATCGTTATTTATTTTGAACCTCAGATCTATCTTGTGAAGTGAGATGGAGGTGTTTGGGCCCTGTTTTGCACATGAGAGGGGCTCGGTAGTGCTGTGACTTACCTCAGGTCTCACACACAAGTCTTGTTAGTGGCAGAGCTGGGACTTGAATGTGAGCTGATTGCAGGGCAATTAGCAGTGTAGTAGACCCCAGGGAAAGCTGCAGATCCACATCCTGTATTCTCTCTGAACTTGTCTATCATCTTCTCCTGGGCTTTTATTTTTACATAAGGTTCTCTTTAGAGAGAATGGCTCTACCCTTAGAACCATGGCTTTCAAACTTTTTAGACCATGATCTAGTACATTTACATTAGACTCAGAATATAGAGGTGTGTGGGTGTAACAAGAAACAAAAGATTCTTAGAAGAGTGCTTACCTTTTATTATGTGCTCTGCATTCTAATGCTTTCCATTCTATTTCATTAAAAAAAAATGCTGGTTGAAACGGAATTGATTTCACAAGGATCACACTGCCCTCAAGGTATTCTGCACCAAAGTTACTTTCTTTTCACCTCCCCACCATCAGAATTCCTAATTCTTCATAGTTGGCTATGGGTAGGTATGACAAGGAAAGCAATTCGTTTATTTGGTTATAGTCATTCCTACCTTTGATTGATTGGGAAGATAAGAATTATAGATTTGTCGAAGGGTCAGGCCCTATTTACTTTGAAACAGAGGAGTTGAATGGAGGATACTGTTGAGGGGCAGAGTAGAAAGAGGCAGAGGCATGTTTTTGAGAGTTGAGAAGAGGTAAATGGAACAAAGAACAGGACCAGTGATTTGATACTTTGCTTCTGAGTATAAAAACCCTTCCTAGTGTGAGGCTTCTGGCATCTGTTCTCCCCTAGGCCACATCACAGTTGGCCTTTTGGTCATGCTCTGCAGGCATCAGATTTTGCAAACTGCCCTGCAGTCTTTCCCACCCCATATCCTGAGGTTGACTGTAGTGAGTGATTCAGTGTCCACGTGGATATTTGTCCCACACTTTGACCTCCTCGCCAGTCTTTCACATACCCATCAGTGTCAGCCTTTGACCATCATCCAGGCCTCATCATCCCCTGAATTCTCCACCTCCAAAGCTTAAAATTCCAGGATTCTACCCTCTAAGTCAGAGTCCTTAAATGTTTTTGTGCCAAAGGTCCCTTTAACAGTCTGATGAAGCCCATGGACTTTTTCTCAGAATAATGTTCTTAAATACATAAAATAAAGTCCTTAGAATTAGAAAGGAAATCAATTATATTAGAATACAATTATGAAAGTATTAAATCTGTGATACAGTAATGTGTGCTTTTTAATTAATGCATTAAATAACAAGATCTATCAGTGAGTCTACTAACCCATCACTTTGAAGTAGTGATATGATGAATGGTATTTCAGATAATTGCAATAGTAATGTGATATGAAGATATTGATTATATCTGTGGTGGCAAAGTCACAGGAATTGCTAATGCTATTGTGATTTACTGTTTCATAATTGAAAGAAATGCTAATTTTTAATTAGAACTTAGTAAAGATAAACATGTAATTTTTATCCCAGAGTTCTTGCGCCCTGAATCCTATCCATAGATCTGTGGGCCCATGTAAGAGGCCCCCCAAGCACAGCCTCTTATGCCCTTGCTTCTTCTGTACACTTTGTCTTTGTCAATATTTTCACTTCCTTTGTTTTTCGGCTCCCTCCTAGCTACACATATGTCTTTCCCTATCCAGCTTAGACCTTATAGTCTGTCACTTCAACCATTTTGTTACCATTTTTTTTTTTTTAACATCTTTATTAGAGTATAATTGCTTTACAATGGTGTGTCAGTTTCTGCTTTATAACAAAGTGAATCAGCTATACATATACATATGTCCCCATATCTCTTCCCTCTTGCATCTCCCTCCACCCCACCCTCCCTAGGGGGTCACAAAGCACCAAGCTGACCTCCCTGTGCTATGCAGCTGCTTCCCACTAGCTATCTATTTTCCATTTGGTAGTGTATATATGTCCATGCCACTCTCTCACTTTGTCCCAGCTTACCCTTCCCCTCCCCATAACCTCAAGTCCATTCTCTAGTAGGTCTGTGTCTTTATTCCCATCTTGCCCCTAGGTTCTTCATGACCTTTGTTTTTTTTTTTTTTAGATTCCATATATATGTGTTAGTATACGGTATTTGTTTTTCTCCTTCTGACTTACTTCACTCTGTATGACAATCTCTAGGTCCATCCACCTCACTACAAATAACTCAGTTTCATTCCTTTATATGACTGAGTAATATTCCATTATATGTATATGCCACATCTTCTTTATCCATTCATCTGTTGAGGGACACTTAGGTTGCTTCCATGTCTTGGCTATTGTAAATAGAGCTGCAGTGAACATTTTGGTACATGACTCTTTTTGAATTATGGTTTTCTCAGGGTATATGCCCCGTAGTGGGATTGCTGGGTCGTATGGTAGTTCTATTTTTAGTTTTTTTAAGGAACTTCCATACAATTCTCCATAGTGGCTGTATCAGTTTACATTCCCACCAACAGTGCAAGAGGGATCCCTTTTCTCCCCACCCTCTCCAGCATTTATTGTTTGTAGATTTTTTGATATGGCCATTCTAACCGGTGTGAGATGATATCTCATTGTAGTTTTGATTTGCATTTCTCTAATGATTAATGATGTTGAGCATTCTTTCATGTGTTTGTTGGCAATCTGTATATCTTCTTTGGAGAAATGTCTATTTAGGTCTTCTGCCCATTTTTGGCTTGGTTTGTTTGTTTTTTTGATATTGAGCTGCATGAGTTGCTTGTATGTTTTGGAGATTAATCCTTTGTCAGTTGCTTCATTTGCAAATATTTTCTCCCATTCTGAGGGTTGTCTTTTCGTCTTGTTTATGGTTTCCTTTGCTGTGCAAAAGCTTCCAAGTTTCATTAGGTCCTTGTTACCTGTTCTTCAACTCCTTGTTGCCATGTCCTTCAGTTGCACCCATGTGGCAAAACTCTAAGGGATCAATCCCATATCAACCACCCACCCTTTCTCTTGCCCATCCCTCCTGCTTCAGCCTCACTTCAGCCCTTGGCATTTCTGACCTGAATTATTACTATGGCCTTTTGCTCCTCTTATTAACAGGGATCCTTCATTCTGACTTTAGTCACTATCCTGTTCTTCCTATAAGCCCTCTACTCTAATAACCACGATGGACTATTCCATTTTCCCCCCAAATATATTTTATTTTCTTAACCAGACTCTTAACTCTGTATATGATGCTTCTTCTTTCCTTCTTTGCTTAGAACACATTTTTCTTTTCTCTGGCTCTGCCCTGTAATCCCCATTTCATCACTTTATTATACTGTATTTTAATTGGCTGTTTACTTTTTTTTTTTTTTTTGCGGTACGCGGGCCTCTTACTGTTGTGGCCTCTTCCGTCGCGGAGCACAGGCTCCGGACGCGCAGGCTCAGAGGCCATGGCTCACAGGTCCAGCCGCTCCGCGGCATGTGGGATCTTCCTGGACCGGGGCACGAACCCGTGTCCCCTGCATCGGCAGGCGGACTCTCAACCACTGCGCCACCAGGGAAGCCCTGTCTCTTTACTTTTATTGTCTCTAGTCAGAGCAGAGGCAGGGACCTTGTCTTAATTCTGTATTCGTAGCATCTGACCTGGTACCTGGCAAATGACAGGCACTTATTAAATGCTTGTTTGATGACTGCTGGATAGCTTCATGGTTGGTTTGGTGGGCAAAAGCTTCTGTTCTGGGGCCTGATTTGAGTGACAGTTCTGATGTAATGGGTTAATTATAATAGTCCCAAGCCCCTTCATTTTGAGAGGCAGGGATGTCATGTGACTCATACGAGCCCTGTTACATGTTTTTGGTTTTATGTTCTGTGATGTAGGAGGGATACTTGCTCTTAATAACGAGAATAAGTTCGAAGTATCTCTTAGAATTTAAGGCAAGTTATAAAATACAGGCTTCTGGATGTTACTAAGGAAAATTGTATGGAACTGTTCTGTTCTTTTGTTTTATTTTTCACTATCAATAAAAAAGCTGTATCACTGTGAATCATTAAAGAGAAAATAGGAAAGGGGAAGCCTTTCATTCTTCAAATCATTCAGAGGGCAAGCCGTGGAGGGATGGATATCCTAGGACAGTTGTTCCTAATAGTGGGCCAGGACCTCCCGGGAGATTCCAAGTATCACAACAGGTTCATGAATCCACACATACATTGCTGTCACCTGAGTAATTAATGTTTGTCTGACATATTTATAGCTATTTTTCAGAGGTTTTTACATGCTGTTTTGGTTAATTAAAATAGAAATTCACTTAAAAGCATTATTTCCTACATTAGTGGATGGAGAAAAACTACTATCCTGTGGAATTCCACTACGTATACATATATATGTGTACATGTCTACATATATATATAGTCTTTAAAAAGGGTCCTTATAAAGGTTGGGGACCAAAATGGTAGAGTGATTTTTTTTTTTTGGCGGTACGCGGGCTTCTCACTGCTGTGGCCTCTCCCGTTGTGGAGCACAAGCTCTGGACGTGCAGGCTCAGCGGCCATGGCTCACGGGCCCAGCCGCTCTGTGGCATGTGGGATCTTCCTGGACCGGGGCACGAACCCGTGTCCCCTGCATCGGCAGGTGGACTCTCAACCACTGCGCCACCAGGGAAGCCCCTAGAGTGTTTTTTTTTTTTTGTGGAAAATGGGCCTCTCACTGTTGTGGCCTCTCCCGTTGTGGAGCACAGGCTCCGGACGCGCAGGCTCAGCAGCCGTGGCTCACAGGCCCAGCCACTCCGCGGCATGTGGGATCTTCCCGGACTGGGGCATGAACCCGTGTCCCCTGCAGCGGCAGACGGACTCTCAACCACTGCGCCACCAGGGCAGCCCCTAGAGTGGTTTTTTAATCAAAACAAATTTTTCTTAAATTGTGTTAAAATACACATAACGTAACATTTACCATTTTAACTATCTTTTAGTGTACATTTCTATGTCGTTAAGTACAGTCACATTGTTGTTTAACCATCAACCATCATCTAGCTCCAGAACTTTTTCATCTTTAAAAGTACTTTTTAAAGTTTTCAGAAAGCCTTCAAGTCTTTGAAAAGTCATTGTCACCTTAATGGTGGGATATCAGCTCTGTCTATTATATTTTTTGCCTTATCATCTGAAGGTCAAATTTTGATATACTTGGAATATTGGAGTTGACCTTTATGCTATTCACATATCCATTCATCCAATAAATGTTAATTATCAAATGGTTTACCATGTGTTATGATATAGAATGAGAAAAGGCATACATGGTACCTGCCCTCCAGGAGCTTACAGACTATAAAATAGAAAATCATACAAATAAGTAACTACAATTGTAATAAGTGCCACAGTATGCAAAAATGCAGGATGATCAGAGAACATAAAACAGGCGAGTCTAAGCTAGTCTTGTGAATAGGAGATTGAAAGGAAGTGTGAAGTCATTAAAGGCCTCCCTGAGGAAGTGATAACAGAAGTTAGAAGGAAGAATGGGGAAAAGGAAAGGAATGTTCTTGAGGGCCAGAACTATGGGTTTGAAGGCCCAGAGACCCTTGACCAATACTCTTCTACAAGTCACAGTCCATTCTTTGTTTCTCTAGAATCCTATGCTACTTTACCTAATATCTGTGTAGTACTCCAAAAGAAATGCTCTTTCTTTAATTTTTGTAACAATCCCATAAAGTTAGAATAAGACTTACTTTGCATGACTGAGGCTCTCTCAAAAAGACTATATCTGTCGGTATGACTTAATCAAGATCATGCCAATAAATGGTCGAGTAAATTTGAAAACCAGGCTTTTAGACCTGAAGTCCTTTGCTTCCCACCATATCAAATTACCTCTGTGAGGGCTTGGCAGGAGCATGCATTTCTTAACCTCCTTTTATTTATTTACTTACTTACTTACTTACTTACTTATGGCTGCATCGGGTCTTCATTGCAGCATGCGGGCTCTTCTTTGTGGTGCGCAGGCTTCTCTCTAGTTGTGGAGCGCGGGCTCAGTAGTTGTGGCACACAGGCTTAGTTGCCCCGCGGCATGTAGGATCTTAGTTCCCCAACCAGGGATCGAATCCGTGTCCCCTGTATTGGAAGGAGGATTTCTTTTTTGTTTTGAATTTTATTTTATTTTTATTATACAGCAGGTTCTTATTAGTTATCTATTTTATACATATTAGTGTATATATGTCAGTCCCAATCTCCCAGTTCATCCCACCAACACCACCCCCCAACCCCTGCTTCCCCCCTTGGTGTCCATATGTTTGTTCTCTACATCTCTGTCTCTATTTCTGCCTTGCAAACCGGTTCACCTGTACCATTTTCTAGATTCCACATATATGCATTAATATACGATATTTGTTTTTCCCTTTCTGACTTACTTCACTCTGTATGACAGTCTCTAGGTCCATCCACGTCTCTAAAAATGACCTAGTTTCGTTCCTTTTTATGGCTGAGTAGTATTCCATTGTATATATGTTCCACATGGAAGGAGGATTCTTAACCACTGGACCACCAGGGAAGTCCCAGTGCTTCTTGGATTTCAGTATTTAGGAGAAGACAATTAGAGTGAGAAAAGACAATAATTTTAAGCTCTGGCTACATACTGTTTGCTCAAATCCCTGAACCCGAAGCCTTCTTGTCCTTTGCTACAAAAGGAGATTAGAGAGAATTAGAGATGTGTTAAGGACACATTACCTCCAAACTAAGACTTCCTTCCCCAATGTAACTTTTATACCATTAGGGTCTGCTGGACCCAATTTAATTTTTGTATTTATTTGTGAGCTATTCCAGTTATTTGTAAGGATTGATATTCTATGACTTTTATTCTTTCTTAGAGGTCTTTCAAAGAACAAAGAGAAAACAGTCAAACAGAATTCACTCTTTTACAATTATCCTTTGGACCCTTTTAAAATCCAAGAGGTATTGTGAAATCCTAGTGATTTTACATTTCCAGTATCTTGAAACAACTTGCTATTTGATCATCCCAGGAATTATTTCATCATTACTCATCAGTTATTCCAATTGTGGTAAAAAAGACCAATAAGAAAACAGAAGAATGATGAAATCATATAGTATTGTATCATCTTTGAAGAAAAGGTATATAGTCTGAACACACATCTTTACAGTTTTTTTTTTAAGCTTTCATTGAATGCAGTTGCTAGTTCAGATTTTTAAAATTTACCACCGATGATGGTAAAAGGAAGAAAATTGCCAATATGTTAAATAATTATTTAGATAAATCAGAAGATGAATGTGGAGAGACAGCACTCTAGAAATTTACATGGTTCTTAAGTGGTTACATGCTGAAGGTATACAAAGGTGTATTCAAAAGTGATGGGAGGGGCCTCCCCTGGTGGCACAGTGGTTGAGAGTCCACCTGCCGATGCAGGGGATACGGATTCATGCCCCGGTCCGGGAAGATCCAACATGCCGCGGAGGAGCTGGGCCCGTGAGCCATGGCCACTGAGCCTGTGCTCTGCAACGGGAGAGGCCACAACAGTGAGAGGCCCGCGTACTGCAAAAACAAAAAGTGATGGGAGGGCTTCCCTGGTGGCACAGTGGTTAAGAATCTGCTTGCCAACGCAGGGGACACGGGTTCGAGTGCTGGTCTGGGAAGATCCCACATACTGCAGAGCAACTAAGCCCATGTGCCGTAACTACTGAGCCTGCGCTCTAGAACCCGCTAGTCACAACTGCTGAAGCCTGTGTGCCTAGAGCCCGTGCTCCACAACAAGAGAAGCCACTGCAATGAGAGGCCTGCGCACCGCAACGAAGAGTAGCCCCCGCTCGCAGCAGCTAAAGAAAGCCCATGGGCAGCAATGAAGACCCAACGCAGCCAGAAATAAATAATTAATAAATAAGTTAATTAATTAATAAACAAAAAAGTGGAAGGAAATAGGTGATACTGAAATGAAAAAAGTCATGTACAATAAAATATTTTTATATTTGATTCATCAGTTCATCTTTATAAACCTAAGAATGAAAATGTTTTGCACAATTAGGGTACAAAGAAAATGGCTGAAGTCTTCAACAATATTATGAGCTGTCAAAAGTTTTTTAAAATATTGTATTTTGATGTGCAGATGCAAGAAAAAGAATCAGAAGTAATGATAAACTAGAACCTGTTGGAGATATATCTTCAGTTTGAAATCAGTATTGCAAGATGGCTGTGTTCCACGTTTATTCATGATAGCTGATAAGCAGCTAGTTGCATTCAAAAGACTGCCTATTTCAGATGTATATATCTTCAAAACCTGGAAAATATGTTTATAATCTTATTTAAACTTCTATAAAGTTATTTTACATTATCCTGTCATTCTTATTTCTGTAAATTTTTTGTAAAAAAACTAAACTATAAAAAAGGTCCACTGGAAAAAAAAAAAAGGGGAGCTTCCCTGGTGGCAGAATGGTTAAGAATCCGCCTGCCAATGCGGGGGACACGGGTTTGAGCCCTGTTCCGGGAAGATCCCACATGCCGCGGAGCAACTAAGCCCATGCACTACAACTACTGAGCCTGCGCCCTAGAGCCCACGAGCCACAACTACTGAGCCCACTTGCTACAACTACTGAAGCCCTGCACCTAGAGCCCATGCTCCACAACAAGAGAAGCCACAGTAATGAGGAGCCCACGCACCGCAACAAAAAGTAGCCCCCACTCGCTGCAACTAGAGAAAGCCCGCGTGCAGCAACAAAGGCTTAACGCAGCCAAAAATAAATAAATAAAAACAGATTTTTAAATAAAGGGTCCACTGGATCCAGGTGTAAATGATGATGATGATTTTGCTGGTATACTGAATGTTAATAAGAAGGTTTACGAGAAAATTGAAAAGGAAGTAACTTTTCCATTATGATTCAGTGTTATTTAATGTTGCTTAAATATGTCATTGGATACCATCTCCCATACTGCCTAAAATTATCTCAAGTTTGTCCCAGTCTTGGGAATCCCTCTTATAAGTTACTGTTGAGAGAATAAATGTTTAGACTTGCAGTTATCATGGCAGACTGAACACATGCATCAGGTCTTGTTCCTTACCCCTAAACTCTTCCTAAACTACAGTAAAAGGACTTTTAAAAAGACATAAATCCAGGGCCTTCCCTGGTGGCGCAGTGGTTAAGAATCCGCCTGCCAGTGCAGGGGACACGAGTTCAAGCCCTGATCTGGGAAGATCCCACATGCCATGGAGCAACTCAGCCCATGCACCACAGCTACTGAGCCTGTGCTCTAGAACCCACAAGCCATAACTACTGAGCCCACATGCCACAAGTACTGAAGCTCACACGCCTAGAGCCCGTGCTCCGCAACAAGAGAAGCCACCTCAATGAGAAGCCCTCACGCTGCAACAAAGAGTTGCTCCCGCTCGCTACAACTGGAGAGAGCTTGCGCACAGCAACAAAGACCCAGTGCAGCCAAAAATAAATAACTAAATTTATTTTTAAAAAAAACAAACGTAAATCCATAAATAGGAGAGGAGACAACAGCAACAAAGTCTTCAAAGCTGGACAGCAGATGGTTGAGATAACTAACTTAGCAGATTCCAGAGGCAAATCTGAAGTTGGTAGTGGGGCAGGCACCAAGACCCTCTGGAACCAAGGGTGAAGGGACAGGTTCCAGAACAGGGAGGTTTGGGTGAGAGCTGTTTGAAAACCAGTTAGATCCCTAGATTTTCCTAGGTGGTGCTTCTCCCTCATTCCAGCAGAAGTCGAGGTTCATCCTCAGAGAGAGTAGAGCACTGGGTCTCTGGATTGGGAGAGTTCACAGTTGTGGATACTCTACTAAAAAGCGTAGAGGTGTGCTCCATAGCTCTGTTCACCACTTGGCTTCCCTGAGCACTGGGGACCAAGCCCCCCAGACAGGGTACTGGAAGACTTTTCTTTGGGAACTCTGATCAAACCAAGAAGAAAGATCTAAAGTTACTGAGTTGAGCATTTATCCCCAAAAAAGTCCACGCAGATCACCTATTGTGAAGCTGTCAGTAATCTCCAGTTGTGTACTCAAAGCTGTGGTCAATAATCTCCAGTACTCAGAGCTTTCGGTCAGCTCTTTAGGAGGTCCCACTCTCAGTCATGAGCCAAAGATCACTAGATTTTGAAGAAAGTATCCAATACAGAAGATACAGACCAGAAGAAGGAAAGAGAAGAAAAGTAGCTTGGAAGAAACTATAAAACAAACAAAAAACCAAAAACATAACAAAAATCACCAAAATCCTCAGAAATAAAAGTGGTATTGCAGCCTTGAAACAAAAATAGTATGCTGAAGTAAAAAGGATCACTCAAATGACATAAAGAGCTCTTTTTAAAATTTTTATTTATTTTTTACACAGCAAGTTCTTATTAGTTATCTATTTAATACATAATAGTGTATATATATCAGTCCCAATCTCCCAGTTCATCCCACCACCACCCCCACCCCTGCTTTCCCCTCGTAAGAGCTCTTGAAATTAAAAACATGATGGCAGAAATCCTTTTAACTATAGTTTTAAGTACTTTTTTGGTGCTTACATCTGTAACTATAAATAATAGACTTATATTATTACTTCTTGTCACTTTAGACATTATCTTTCCTGTAGTAGATTGACATGCTTATACTTCTCAGTCTTCTCCCTTCTCTTAATATAGTTTATAGCATTTAAAAATTATAATATTTACCTTTGGCTTTTAAAAATTATACTTAAATCTCATACTATCAAGTATAAATAAAATCAGTTTCACTTGTGAGTTCTCTTCCCACCTATTCTTGCTCATAGGTACTCTAACAGCTAGAATTGAAAAGGAAGATAAACTAGTATAGTAAATAACCTTACCCTTGTAAAGTATAAAGTTTGGTCTTTTTTTGGGCTGAGATTTATAATAAAGATGGTCTTACCCGTCTGTCATACATTATAAGCAGAGTAGGATATCTGTGTTTCACTTCCCAGTTTTGCATTTTCAAGGCTGTTGAAGTATAACTGCTTTTTAGAGGACAGATGTGGACTTTTCCCTGGTAACTGCTGAAGTGGCTGAACCTCTACTCCCTGTTTTTCAAATTGTTTTGACTGTGATCCAAAATAAATATTATATGTCTGTGTGTGTGTGTGTGTGTCTGTATTTATCTATCTGAAATGAAATCTCTTTAATCCTTTGGACTAAATTGGCTTTCTTGATAGTCTGAACTAACGTGTTTTCTTTCTTTCTTGATGTAGGCAGTTGATAGGTACTTCAAGCTTCCTCATGCTTCCAGTAAACCACCTCGGATTTCAGGAAGCCTAGTGGACACTTCTTATAAAACATTAAGATTTGCCTTTAGAGCATCACTAAAAACTGCCATCTATAGAATAACTACTACATTTGGTGAACATCTGAAGTAAGTTTACCTGTTTTTGTTCCACGATAATTCACTCTCAGGAGTTCACCTGAGAAATAGGCATGAGAATTATAAAGGCTCATAAGTTGAAAGTATTCTTTTGGGACCTTCATGATTCCTACTGGGAACTAACAGCTTGGATTTAGATTTAATATTTACATTTTAAAATTTGGCCTATCATATAAGCTTTGGGGCCTTCTTTCAAATGGGTAAAAAAGAGGATAGAAAGTTATAAAAGCAGCAAATGTAATTATATATTGTTTTTTTTTAATTACTAAAATATCCTTAAGGGAGAAAAAAGGCAAAATGATATTTTCTTCTCCAGAAAAGCATATTAAAAATAATTCTGTTATTACATCTTGGTCAGCAAACTAAGACTTGGGGTGAGGAGAGTATTCCATAAATGAGTCCTTGGTGCTTTGTGAATCGTGCTGGAAAAGCAATGATAGATCATACCACCTTCAGAAACGGAACCAGAAAGAAAACCACAAATGCCAGACCTGTGTATATTTAGTTTCATTGATGTTTACTGCTTTCTTTTCATGAAATAATCTACCTAGGCAGTGTTAGGGATACTAGCTTATTAACTAAATTATTTCTGTCATAATTATAAATAAACTTTAAAAGATATAAGAGATTGCTCTGTTCTTTTCTGTATGCAATCAATAAGTAGTTTAGAACTTCCTCAAACCACTTGCTTTTGGAAGCAGTAGTGTATTTCCTTTTACTTTCATGAGGCACATACATAAAGCATATGACATACATGTCAACACATACATAAGGTAGCAGCAGCAGCAAGTTTTTTTGGAACACTTTGGTTCTGTGTGGGAATACAGAAGAGTTGTAGACCAGCTCTCCTTAAGAGGTTTATTCATTTGTTTAAAAACAAACCAAAAAAAAATCTATTTATTGAGTGCTTCTAGATCTGCACTCTCCAATGTGATAGCCATGTATTGCTATTTAAATTTTTTGTGTGTGTGTGGTACGCGGGCCTCTCACTGTTGTGGCCTCTCCCGTTGCGGAGCACAGGCTCTGGACGCACAGGCTCAGCAGCCATGGCTCACGGGCCTAGCCGCTCCACGGCATGTGGGATCTTCCCGGACCGGGGCACGAACCCGTGTCCCCTGCATCGGCAGGCGGACTCTCAACCACTGCGCCACCAGGGAAGCCCCCTTGCTATTTAAATTTAAATTAATTAAAGTTAAATAAAATTGAAAATCCAGTTTGTCACTTACATTGGCCACATTTCAGGTCCTCAATAACTGCACATAGCTAGTGGCTACCATATTGGACAGCTTAGGTATAAAACATTTCCATCATTGCAGAAAGTTCTGTTGCACAGTGCTGTTCTAGACAATACACTCGCATTTTCACTTACTCTTCTCAAAGAGCCTTTGGGGTGTAGAGATTATCGTATTGTATAGATATGGAAACAGACTTGGAGGGATTAAGAACTTGCCTAATAGCGTAGTCTAGTCAGTGTTAGAACATGAACCTGAAATCAGGTCTTTCTTCCTCTTAAAATTCCACCTTCTTACCCTATACAATACTAGACTCCCTTTAAGATGTAAACTTAGATAAGAAAGGGAGATGACTGTTAAAAAAATTATGAGAATGAAACTCTGCCTTAGTTTCTTTCCTTTGAGAAGAGCCATATTTTTATACATGTACCAAAATTGATGAGGTCAGTAGAGACTATTTTGTACAAATACAGGACAGAATGGTATAGTAGAAGTTAGATTTGGAATTAAAACATTTGGATATATGCCTGGTTACATTATTGACTATCTGTAGTTGTGGGCAAGTTACCTATTGATTTAAGTAACTGGCCTGAGATTATGCAGGTAGTTAAGTTGCAGAACCAGCATTTAGACTCAAATCTTTCTGACCCTAGAATTCTATCTACAAACCTCTGGAAACCATTCTGATACTGTTTACCCTCCCATGAAAAGGGTATGTTATCCATTCCAGTTTGTTTCATTTGCTGTTAAGAGAGATAAAATGGGATCCTACATATGTAAAGCCCACACTACATTATATATTGTTGTGACAATAAATATTATTACTGTATCATACCTGATTTATTCATTCCCCAAAACTTCACCTCTGAGAACCAGGTATAAATGAAGTAAACGTCTGAGGTGTGAAAATTAACGCAGATCAGTTATGCATTGGAGAAATTCATTTACTACTTATTTACTCTTAATTTAGGCAAATTCGATTTGCTAGTTTTCCAGCCTATAACATATTAAAATATGAGAGGAAGACTGCTGTTAGAGTCAAGAATACTAACAACAGTAAGAGACAGTACGGTGCCTGCTAGCAGAGGAGAGTCATGAGAAAAGCTGTAGACTTGGTGTTTGAAAAAGTTCGGAGCCATTTAGTGAGAGATGACAACCTCACTGGCACCTAGAGGGAGTCCGAACAGTAAAATACACTTGAGATGGTGCAGTTAGTCAGAGAGATGTAAATGTATAAGGTGCTTTAGCATGATTTGTAGCAAAATTATTATAATAAGACTTGACGCTTTTAAAAGTGGCGACCTTCAGTTACCTGGAATTTTATCATTCAGTAATGGTATATTACTATCAACAACTAGAAAACCAGAATTTTTCAGTGTATTCAATTTCTGCCCAAAAGTTTAAAAGGAAGTTTTATACTAGTTTCAATATATGTATTTGCCCCGCTTTTGTCCAGGTAATGTATTTTTGTGGCGGCAAGGGTGGGGAGAGAACTCAGTTTCCCCCTCTAAGACATAACTTACGTTCAAAGGGAAAAGTAAATCTAAACCACCAAGCTATTACCTTTGAAAACGATTAGTGGAGTCTATTGTGTTTTAACCAAACATTTTAGTTTAAAGGATTTTATATTAAAGGCAATTCAAATACTCCACAACTCAAAGATAATGTTGGAATCTGGTTTAAATAAAATAATAAAATCCAGAAAATCTACTGCAAGGCCTGGAACTGCACAGCAGGTTCCACAGCAGAGCAGGTTAAAATTGATGCCTTCACTTGTCAGTCTTAATTTGCTTTGGTCTTTTAGAAGGTAGAAGCATGCTGTTACTGAATGCAAGCCCTCCTCCTCATTAGATTAAGGAGGGTTTTCATCCAGCTTTTTCAGAAGTACTAAATATGTGAAGATTTCTATTCGTTTTTAATTGTTTTGAAAAATATTGACTCTGTGCTCTGTGGTTCACTTAATATGCTTAATGTAAAATAAAGCTTATGCTTTGAATTTATGTTTCATTTAGTGCTGTGCAAGCATCTGCAGAACATCAGAAAAGACTTCAACAGTTCTTGGAGTTCAAAGAATAGTTAAGTAATATAAACTGTGTTCATTACACTGCTGATACAACTACAGATGGGACAGTAAATGTTCAGCATTCTTGGATCAGAAGAAAATGGACTAATTAGATGCTTCCTTTGTCGTGGTGGTTGCTTTGAAAACTATACTTTAATGGGAGAAATCATGGAGAGAAATTCTCAACAGAATAACCGAAAACTGCCTTTTCTGTACCGATTACTTTTTTTGTGTGTGGCATAATAAAATCTTTATTCAATTTTACAGAAGCATCTATGGCAGTAGAAATGTTTGTAGCTTATATAGCTTAATAATAGTAACTAGAAAATTTTTAGAGTTTACTTTTGAGAGGAGTAGAGTCAGCTCAGAAGGTACTGATAAAATAGGTTGACTTGATCTAGTCTTCCTTCCTAATCGTCCTGAGAGTTTAGCTCTCTGTAAATTCAAAATACATAAACTTTTTTGGAGTAGTTTCTGTTTGCTAAAGGATAAAAAGGGTAACAGTGGAGAAAATTTCACAGAAAATATTGTCTGAAGGACATATTTTGTTAATCTGTTAGGTTGTGTTTTTGTTTTCAGAGACAAATTAAATTTGCATGATTGTCCAAAAAAAGTCTCAATTTACAGATGCTAACTCTATATAAAGGAATGTGGAAAAATTCAGTTCTTAAGTTACAAGATTAAACATTCACATTTGGTTTTCGAAAGACAATTGACCAACATCTATGAATTTATTTTGTATCATGCTAGTAAACAATAAGCATATGGGTATTTTCTCAACTAGTTTTGCTTTCATTTTCTGGAACAAAACATTAAGTGATTGCCGAGTTTTTCAAGTGAGAGAAAAAGTTTTGCACGAAACACCAGGAAACTTTCCCTTTTTTTCCCTTCCCTCATCTTCATTAGATCAAATTATTTTGTAAAGCTTAATTGGCCTCACAGAGGGAGCAACCTTTGCTTTGTTAAGTGGCTAATTAAAATATATTAGGAAAATCTTTACAGCCAGAAACAACTTAGTCATCAATCAGCAAGTGAAAGCAAAATGGCAGAGGGATTACTGTACTTAGGAGTATGTTGTATGTCCCCAAAGTGAGTAGGTAATTTTATAATTTATTAGATCACCTTTGGAGGTGAAAGATTGGAAATCCTACTGGTAGATATTCACTGGACTAGCTTTGGACTGAAATGCTCCCTTGTAATTCTTTTCCCATTTTTTCCCTCGAGTGTCCCCCATTTTTTTCTGTAAAGTCAGCACAGAATTGTATATGAATCTTTAATGTGGTATATATGTCTACCATTTGTCTGATTACTTGATGTATTATATCTTGATTTATTTGTTGCCCCTTCAACCAGCACATGCCAAATTATAAATGAATCCTGCTGGCCTTTAAAGTATCTTTATGAGACAGTTTCCCAGTTGTCAAGTGTTTGGAGTATTTAGGCAGTTGCCTTTGTTTTTTTTTTTTTTTGCATCTGAAGTGGAGTTGATCTCTTTTTTGAATGTAAAAGTTGAATTTTGAATGTGGAAGTTACTTACAGATGACCAAAAAATTGTGACTAGGTTGACTGAGAACTGTTGAGTTCCATGTTTTAAAGCCATTGAACTTTTTATATTCCATTCTCTGCTTTCCCTGGCTGAGGCATTTTGGGAGAAAAGAACTCTTAACCTTATGCTTCCATAAAGAATTATTTAAACTCTGACTTACTTAGATAAAATGTCTGCCTTTGTTTAGGTTTTTATCATTTCCCATATACTTTGGGCAAATGTATATTTGATGAGCAATGTGAAAATTTCTGATGTGTTCATCCCTATTTTTTCTCAAGAGGACGTGCTGTGTACACAGTATAGTTCACTATATGTCTGGCTGGTGGAAATTTGGAAACTGCTTCCCCAAATCTGGATTGTATTTAGTAGATAAGGAAGTCAGTTCCTTTTCCTCATTGTGTTGTTAATCTACACACCATCTGTTGGAGTAGGGTATGGCTCGATCACCTGTTATGAAAGAGAGCTCCTTCGCCTGTGTACAGGGAGGAGGATCTTAGGAAGGCCAGCAAGAGGAGAGAACCATTTCCTTTGATGAAGTCACATCCTGCCTGTGAACCCACTGATACTATACATTGGCCTGAAAATTAGAGGGTGTTCTTTAAAAGCCTTTCTCTGACTGTCAGTACAAAACGTGATTGTATCAGCTCTTGTAATGTTTCCTTGACCCTTATGGAAGGTATAAATCCACGTAACTTCTTTCCTAGAGAACTGGGACACTGTGCTAGAATTTTAAAAAACTTGTATAGTTGAGCGGAAGTGGATAAGCAACAATTTGTTACTTTGCTGGATTTATTCCTTGGTAATTGTTCTGTGTGTCTTCCTATAAATATGGTGATCTGTTTATATCCTTTTGTATATCACTGATACTCAATTGGGTAGAAAAATAAATTGACAGTTTTTAAAAATGGGACTATAAAATGAAATATGTATATCTGTGAGGTCAGTTATTTAATTTCTGGGGGGTGTGTGTGTGTGTTTCCTTAGCCGTTTTAATGCAGTCTCAGAGTTGTTGCTTATAAAACCTGAAACACTTCTTGAGAAATGAGCTTTTGCCCCTGGTTGGACTAATCTGGTAGGTGATCTGTGTTTCATGGTACCTCTAAGGAGCCTGAATTCTAAAAGCCTTTTTCTTCGTTGTCTTGGCTGCCTTTTTTTCCGAAACTAAACAAAGGATGCAGGTGCTGAAAGCCATTTCTTAATAGAGGTTTCTTTTCTTGCCAGAATAATGTTTCTAAACGGATCATATTCCACCAGACTAAAAGTTTTGTCTGTCAGCTTTACTTAAATTAGTCTGAACTTCAACTCAAGGTAGTTGAGGTGCTATGTATTAAGTCCCTCAACTTTCTTGTGTGCTATCCCAATCCATAGTTATGTTTCCTTAGAACCAAATAGCTTAAAACAAAGATGACTTTAATTCATCAGTTAATAATCCAGCTACTCTTAACAAGCTGCTGACCACCATTTTAAAATAAGCAAAATCGTTATCGTTTTGAGGGTAAGAAAGGGGGATAGACAGCACGCACCCCCTAGAGTTCTCAGTCATGGTCCTAAGCAGACTTGGCAGTTGCTGTAGTGATAGGCACGTTGATGTGGAGCTAGCTAATCATCCAAAAATACTCACTGAATGTCTATTATGGCCCAGCTATTAGAAACAAATTGACCTGTGAACAAGAGAGTCCTTGTCCTCCAGGAGTGTATAATCTGATGCAGTGGCATTTGAAACTTGGAATCAGAAGCATCAGACTCACAGGGAGTGCTTATTAAGGTTCAGAGTCTGGGCTCCACTTCAGTACAGATTCTGCTTCAGGAGGTCTGGACTGGTTCCCAAGAGATGTAGTTTGTAACCAATTCCAAGCAGTGGTCTGAGAATTACGTTATGAGAAGGGTTTATCTTAGATCAGGAGATCTGATGCATTTAGCATGCATCAGAATCAGTTGGAAAGCTTGTTAAAACACATTACCGGGCCCCCTCTCCAGAGTTTTAGGTTCAGTAAGTCTGAGGTGGGGCCCAAGAATTTGTATTTCTAACAAGTGTCCAGACACTGCGGATGCTGCTAGTCAGGAGACCATACTTTAAAACTACTGTTCTAGTGGATTTTCTCATATGTGTTGTTCTCTCAGATGAGTGTCTAAAGCATATGAACTATGATTTTCTATAAGGTGGAGTTCTTACATCTGATTCATTTGTTGGAAAGCTTGAAGAATGTGGTTAGATCCCATAGGTAATGCAGGAATGCTGAGAAATATTCAGGTGTGCGGATGATTATCTTGAAACTGCAGCAGGGATCTGACGCGAGTTGCTCTCGCACCTTTACGTGCTCGTGCTCACATTGTTCCTTTTGCCTGAATTTCTGTCTTGGCGCACTTCCCGTTTTTCACAACGAGCTTAGCTTTCCCTCATGCTCCTGGATAGGTTTCAATGTGTTTTTTCAATGCTTTGTCATTCTTTCTTTTTTGGACCATATCACATTGAATTGTAACTTAACTGATTAAAAATCTGCTTCCCCTTGTAGATTATGAGCTGTCTCTCCTTCCAGGATTCCCGTTACACTTTCTCAATGTATCACTTTAATATTTTTGACTTTCCATGCTTTATTCTGGGTAGTTTCTTCTGACCTGTCTTACAAGTCGTTTTCCTCAACTGTGTCTAATCAGTAAACTTATCACACTAACAATAGTTTCCTGATAACTAAGTGAAAATTAGCAGTCCTTTTTTAGGATTACTTTTAGTTTTCATCTTTAGCAGACCTTATCTACAATTCTGAAATCCAGAGGTTTTTTTATTGGTAAGTTTGGTGACAAAACATATTTGGCAGCTAAACCCGACCTTAACTGATATGAGGTTATTTGTAGACTTAATTTATTCCATGTAGTATGACTACGTTTACATTCACTGTAGTGTGATTATAAGGTGCTGTTCCAGACCCCACTAGAGTGTTATGTAATATACATCTTTATTACCTTTCTAAAATCTGAAAAATTCTCTATTCGAAACATCTGGCCTCAGGAATTTAAGACAAAGCGTTGTAGACCTGTTTTTGTAAAATGCTGTTAATTCTTCCATTTACTAATGCAGCATTTACTAACTGCCTGCTGTATACCAGGCCCTGACAGTACAAACTTACCCCCTTAGAGTTCTTCCTTGTGTGGAAGAAGTAAGTGGAGGTAACGGTTGTTTGCAAAGACCTTTTTTCTACTTATTTACAGAATTGATGTGTCTTGCTATGTGCTGTCTCCTTGTTGATTGAGCATCTATTCTGTTCCTAGCCTACCCAGAATGCAGCATCTCTTTAGGTGTCCTGGTGCCCTCCCACTTTGTCTCTTACATTATTTTTCAGGAGCTGTGTGGCTCTACCTTGTCTTTAATTGCTTATGTTCTCCCTGCACACACATATCTCTTACCAGATACTGTTGAGTGTGACTTGCAAGCGATTCTGTTGGTAAAGTAGTTCTGATGGTAGTTCTGGAAGACCTATGGGATGTCTCTGGCAGAGAAACATTGGAAGATGACCTCTGAATTACATGCTTTTACTTGATAGTCTTGAAGATATGTTGACTCTTGATTGATTTATCCTTTTTAATCTCTCAACTTACTAGTAAAGCGGTCTACAGTCTTGAAAAAAATTTGAACACTAGTCCCTCCCTTGCTATATGATGATTCTTTGTTGCAAGGACACAGTCCCCAACTTAGCTTAAGCATAAGAAGGGGAGTTGATCCTAAGGGCACAGGAAAGTCTTGGTGAGCACAAGTATAGATTTGCTTCTGGGCCCCATGAAGAACCTGGAGAGCTCTCAGGACCTCTAAATGGTTCTTCTCTGCTTCTTTGTGCATCAAAGATTTATTCTGTCTCTCTGCCTAGTGGCTTTCTGCTACTCACTCCATCTGCCCTCTAACTCCTGAGTTTACATATAATAGATGTAGACTGACCATCTGTTTCTGAATGCCAACCAAATTCCTGTTTGAAAGAAATTAGCCTAAATGGATTAAGTGTCCAAGGGTCTAATTAGGCTTCAGGGACAAGGTCATGTAGTGCCAACATGGCTTCTGAGAACTTACCTTTGTTGATCAGGATAAAGTGTCAGGTAGGGGCAGTTTCCAGAGTTTTCCAACATAGGGGACAGAATTTGGGATTCAGGGCCTGCAAAGAGGGGCTGGTAGGTCCCCTTGCTTTGGGTTGGACCCCCAAAGGGCTGCAATCTAGAAGGAAGGGTGAAGAGGAAGTCGATTGCATGAGCTGTAGTTGAGTTAGAATCCTAATCAAATTGAATTGCAGTAATCTCTATTTGCCAGTGTTTCAAGCTCCTGGGAGAAGCTATCATAAATCATCTCTGGAGGAAAACAACATCCTGGGTCTCAATTATTTCTACAAATGATTTTTCAGATACAGTGTCTGCAGACAATTGAAAATAACCAGGCACAGGAAGAGACAACATGAATGAGAATAACAAAAGCAATAGACAATAGAATAGACCCATAGGGACTCCAGGTATTAGAGTTATCAGACAAAGATTTTAAAAGAATTATGATTACTGTGTTCAATAAGATTAAAAAATGAAATTTTAATTCATTAGAGAACTAGAAACTCCATATATATGTAGTAGAAACTACACACACATACACACACACAGATAATTTGAAAAAGTACCACAGAGAAATTCTAGAACAGAAAAATGGAATAAAATTAAGTCAATAGATAGGTTTACCTGCAGATAGACATAGCTGAAAAAAGATTGACTTAGAAGATCGGTCAGAAGAAATTATTCAGAATAAAGCATGGAAAGTAAAAAATATCAAAATACAGGTGACAGATTAAGACAGAGATAATATAATGAGAAAGTTTGTAAATGTAATTGGAGTCCTGGAAAGAGATGGTGATCTGATGGAACAGAAACGATTTTGAAGACTTGATAGCAAAGAACTTTATAAAATTGATAAAACGTCAAGGCACTGATTGAGAAACCTCTATGACCCCTAAACAGATAAATAAAAAGTGCACACTGAGGTACATCAGTGCTGAAAATCAAAGTGTTCAGAGGAGCCAGAAGTGAAAAAAAGACCATGTTTAAATGAGCAACAACTAGACAGCTAACATTTCAAGAAAACAATTGAAGAGAATGGAATGGAAATTTTAAAGTGCTGGAAGAAATGTACTAACCTAGAACTCCATATCCAGCATTAATCTACAAAAATACTGGGGAAATTCAAAACATTTTCAGACAAAAGCTGAGAAATTTCATCAACAGGTCACACTAAAAGGAACTTAATTTGTAAATACAGGGTTTTTTTTTGTTTTTTCAGGGATAAGAAAGGATAGAGAAGCAGGAAGAAATTAAGAACAACAAAAAGGATAAATACGAATATTGACTTATGAGACATAGTAACGTCTGATAGGGTTTTAAATATAGAGAGAATTAAAGTACACAACATAATGACATACGTTAGTATTTGGGATGTAAAATATCTTAAGGTCTTTATGTTGTCTGGGAAGAGAGAAAGTGCCAATAGACTAAAAGTAGACTTTGATATATTAAAGGTGTACATTGTAACTTAAGGATAACCTCTAAAAGAATAGTAAAAGTTTCAAATGAAGACAGGGAAAGAATGAAATAATAAAAAATGAAAGGAGGAGGAAAAAAGAAATCTGAAATAGGCAGGACAAAGAAAATGCACGTAATAAGTTGTAGATTTAAACCCAAGATATCAGGACTTCCCTGGCGGTCCAGTGGTTAAGACTGCATGCTCCCAATGCAGGGGTCATGGGTTCGAGCCCTGGTCAGGGAACTAAGATTCCATATGCTGTGTGGCCACCAAAAAATAAATAAACCAAAGATATCAGTAATTACATTAATAAACTAATATTCCACTCAAAAAGCAAAGATCATCAAACAAAAATCCAAAATTGAACTGTTAGCTGTCAACAACAGCCACAGTTAAAGAAAGATATATGGAAAGTAAAAAAATAGGAAAGAAATATGCAGACACTAAAAGAAAGCCAGTATACTTGCATTAATTTTTGATAATGTATAAGGCAAAAACCCTTACTAGAGATAAAGCGGGGCACTTCAAAATAAAAGATTCAATTCGTGAGAAAGATAACAGTTCTAAATGTTAATGCACCTAATAACATAGCCTTAAAGTATATTAAAAAATATGGGCAAAAGATTAACAGGCACTTCAAAAATGAGGATATTGAAATGGCTTATAAGAGAAGATAGGTATTCAGCACCATCAGTTACTAGGGAAATACAAATTTAAACTATACTGAGATACCATTCAACAAAAATAAGTGTGTGTGCACACCAAAAGTCATGTTTACAAGGATGCTTACAGCAGGATTTTTCACAAAACCCCAAATTGGAGACAATTGTCTGTCAATAGTAGAATGGATAAATAAATTGTGCTACACTTTTACAATGCAATTTTACATAGCAAGCAAAAGAATGGACTATTGCTATGTATAACAACATGAATGAAGCTCATAGACATGGTAGGAAGCAAAAGAAGCCAGACACAAAGGAATATATACTGTACGATTACATTTTTATGCATTTCCAGAACAGGTAAAACTTCATCTTGTCATCCTCAGTCAGAATAGTAATGGAGAGAGGGGCAGCATATTGACTTAGAAGGGCATGAGGAAACCTGAGGTGCTGGAAATGTTCTATATCTTGATTTGAATTATGTGGGTGTATACATAAAAGACTTGTTGAACTGGATATGTAAGATTTATGTGCTTTATGTATTGGTGTGTTGTACCTTAATAAAAAATACACAAAACAAAAACTGACAGAACCACTTACAAGGAGAAATAGATAAATCCACAATGACAACAAGATTCTTTACACACCTCTCTCAGTAACTGATAGAACGAGTAGATTTTAGCAATCAGTAAGGATGTAGAATATTTGAATGACACAATCAGCAAACTTGACCTAATGGACACATATGAAACACTGCACCTGACAACTAAAAACCAGGCATTCTCTTCAAGCTCACATTGAACATTTACAAATCTGGCCATATGTTGATCCATAAAGCAAGTTTCAACAAACTTCAAAGGATTTAAATGATTTAGAGTATATTTGTAAGGCAGTTAAGGTAGAAATCCATTAAAAATGATAATTAGAATAACTAATTTCCATACGTTTGGAAATTAAGAAATACACTTCAAAATCTCCCACAGAAAATGACACAGGTGGGAATTAGAAAAATGATTCTAAAGGAGTGATAATAAGAATACATGCTGAAACTTGTGAGATATAGCTAATGCCATGCTTAGAGGGAAATTTATACCCTTATAATGCATTTATTAGGGTACTTCCCTGGTGGCGAAGTGGTTAAGAATCTGCCTGCCGATGCAGGGGACACGGGTTCAAGCCCTGGTCTGCGAAGATCCCACATGCTGCGGAGAAACTAAGCCCGTGCACCACAACTACTGCACCTGCAATGCCACAACTACTGCAGCCCGTGTGCCTAGAGCCCGTGCTCCGCATAAAGAGAAGCCACCACAATGAGAAGCCCGCACACCATAACAAAGAGTAGCCCCCGCTCGCCGCAACTAGAGAAAGCCTGCGCACAGCAACGAAGACCCAGTGCAGCCAAAAAATTAATTAATTAATTTTTAAAAAATGCATCTATTAGGAAAGAAGAAGGGCTGAACATCAGTGGGCTGAGTAGCATCTCAAAAAGCTAGAAAGTGAATTTTATCACTTTTATCTTTACCACCTCTATATCTTTTCAATGAACATGTCATAATGTATTATAATTAACCAGTTTACTTGGTCTTACTGGAAATGGTGATAAATGAGTTCTTTGGGTTCAAGGATCATGTCTTTTTATAAACCCAGTGCTTGTTGAAGTACCTTGCACGTGGTTGATAATTGTTTTAACTGAATTCAGTTCATCCTCAGTGCCTTAGGTTGGTCAGAAACCCAGGGTCTCGGAACTTTCCTGGTTGTGCAGTCGTTAAGACTTTGCACTCCCAATGCAGCAGGCCAGTGTTCAGTCCCTGGTCAAGGAACTAGATCCCACGTGCATGCCTCATGCCACAACTAAGGAGCCCGCCTGGCACAACTAAGGAGCCCATGTGCCACAACTAAGGAGCCCGCCCGCTGCAACTAAGACCCGGTGCAACCAAATAAATAAATAAATATTGAAAATAAAAGAAAAAGAAACCCAGGGTCTCAATCTCGAGCTTACAAAAGCCAAACAGGTGATGTGATGAGTAAGGCTGTCAGGATGGGGAACACAGCAAACCGGAGAGCACGTGCCCCATCTAAAGGAGCGACTGCTGAGTACTATTCCATTGTGTATACGTACCACGTCTTCTTTATCCATTCCTCTGTCGATGGACATTTAGGTTGCTTCCATGTCCTGGCTATTGTAAATAGTGCTGCATTGGGGTGCATGCATCCTTTCGAATCATGGTTTTCTCCGGATATATGCCCAGGAGTGAGATTATACTCAGCCATAAGAAGGAACGAAATAAGGCCATTTGCAGCGACATGGATGGACCTAGAGACTGTTATACAGAGTGAAGTAAGGGACTTTCCTGGCGGTCCGGTGGTTAAGACTCTGCGCTTCTACTGCATGGGGCTTAGGTTCGATACCTGGTCGGGAACTAACATCCCGCATGCCACGCGGCGTGGCCAAAAACAAACAAAAAAGAGTGAAGAAAGAAAGAGAAAGTCAAATATCGTATAATATTGCTTATATGTGGAATCTAGAAAAATGGTACAGATGAACTTATTTGCAAAGCAGAAATAGAGTCACAGATGTAGAAAACAAACTTATGGTTACCAAGGGGGGAAGGGGGGGTGGGATGAATCGGGAGATTGGGATTGACATATATACACTACTATATATAAAATAGATAACTAATAAGAACCTACTGTATAGCACAGGGAACTCTACTCAGTGCTCTGTGGTGACCTAAATGGGAAGGAAATCTAAAAAAGAGTGGATTTATGTATATGTATAGCTCATTCACTTTGCTGTACAGAAGAAACTATCACAGCATTGTAAATCAACTATACTTCAATAAAAATTAATTAAAATAAAGGAGCCACTGCTGTTTGGCCCTGGTTGATTGTTGCTGTGGGAGAGTGCTTGCTTGGTATGTCTAGATCTCCCCATTTGTTTTTAAGAAGGCAGAAATTCAGATTTTTGTGAAATCTCCATTTTTAAAATGTTGGAAACTAATTAATTAAAAAAAGATACAGTAAGTGCCAAATCAAACCACACAGTCCTGTCGTTGCCAGTTTGCAACCTCTGTTTTATTTCATACCTTAAGAGGTGGGAATGTGTTTCATGTCTAAATATCTCAGCCAGTAGACTCTTGGGCAGCCTATTCCATCATGTTTATTTCTGCCTGAAGAAAAGGGTCGTGACTGCTTCCTAACTGGATTTCTGGGTCATATCTGTAAGAGGTTTGTAGGGTTTTTTTAAAGCCTTCTTTGTAGTTGGCTGTTTACCCCAGCTGAATCATACATGTGTTCCCAAAGAGTTTTTTCCTCCTTTTGTTGTAATATTCTTAATGATGCCTTCTGACTTTTTCACTCTGTTTTCTACACATTTGTCACCACTTCTGCTTTTGGATCATCATGTTGGAAAATCTGAGGCTTACATGGAAGATTGATTTTTAATGCCCCTTGCATTGTTTTTCGACTGTAACATTTGCATGTAATTATGACATTTTAAAAATAGGAGACCATGGAGTTTGAAAAAAAGAATCTTCTGGGCGGATAAGCAAATGGAAAGGCCAGCCTTTAATTTTGTTAACATCCCAATTACATTGTGGTAACCCTTGTGATGATTTCTGTACCTTGTAATGCAACACCTGGTTTTTGTTTCTGGGACACGGACCAAGCCTGGCTGACTCAACCCTTGCTCAGTCGCGAGAGTTGATTGGAAAGCTCATGTTTTCCACTGGCCAGCAGAGGTCACTATTTCAAAGTTGTCAGAGGAAAACTGATAGTCCACAACACTTCTCTTTTGTTTGGGGGAGGTATTATTCATAGAGTACTGGTGGGAGGTTTTCTATTCATACTTTTCTGTATTTTCCAAATGTTCTAAAAAAAATCAATTTTGTAATATATTACGTTTAAAAGTGCTGATGGCTTGCGTGGACTTCTGTAGACAGTTGTTTATGTAGTGATAACATTTATTGAGCACCTACTAGGTACCGGACCCTGTGCTCCACACTATCCCACTCTCTTATCTTTAATAGCCATCTATCTTCTGGAGTGGTTGTGATGCTTATACCTCAGTTTTCCAGAAGGGGAGCCTGAGGCGAGGAGCGGTCCAAGGGCACACAGCTAATGGAGATGGGATTCAGATGCAGGGAGTTCTGTCTTCAAAGCTCGGCTCTCCATTTTCTTGGGAGCTATACTTTTTCTTCAAAGAAGGAATATTTTAACAGTCATCTGAAGCAAAGCCTCAGAAATAGCTTGCTGTTTTTCCTTGCAAATATTCTTGAAGAATCTAAACTTGGCTTCTTGGTCCTCTTTGAAGATGGGAACTGTGATGTTCTGTCAGCCTTTGCTCCTTCTCCACAGGAAAACAAATGTTAGTAATACATTGTCTCCAAAAATGTCTCAAGCTTAAGACCTATTTGGTGAGTAGTTTACTAAAAAGATTTCTAATTTCAATTTATAAATCCAAAGGAAAAACTTCCTAACTTTGACAAGAAATAAGCTGTTTGTGAATGAAAAGATAAATCTGTTTTCGTGGACTTTTATTTATTCATGTTTTAAAAAACATTAATAAATTATGAGGATTTTCCATAAAGCTGGAGAGTTATGAGAAGACAGCTGTGTTCATCACCAAATAACGAGTGGTCAATTTGACCCCACCCTGTTCTCACTGAAGAGGTCATATGAGAACA